>NW_027094122.1:0-1248657 GCF_029207755.1 Chamaea fasciata | reverse complement strand
TGCAGCTGTCCCATGTGACACTGGCAGGGGCAGCTCTGGGCCGTGGTGCTTCCCCAGGAGTTTTTGGCGGCTGACTCTTGCTTAGGTAATTTAGTAATTGTGCTGCCACCTTCGGGATCCCCAAAAGGTCTGTCTCCCACATGCCTGCATGTTGCAAGACTCTATTTCATTTCCATATGTTCCTCTTTTCTGTGCACGATTGGTCTTTGGACAGATAAAGGAGGGGTTTTAGCACCTGTTAATGAATTAATTAAATGGTGGATGTACTGATGTAATCTCTACAAAATGATTCTGTTAGATACTTTGGAGACTTCTGTTTTGCTTGTGTGATCTTTACTATTTGAGGGAAACTTTGAAACTCCTGATGGGCCTTGAGTGATTTTTACTTCTTGGACAGACCGTGCTTCTCTTGTCTTTCTACTTGTTGTCCCCTTAATTTTAGCCCCTAGAGGGCTAAACTTTACAGTTTCATTAAATAAATCATAAATGCTTCAGTTTATAAATAATATAGATGTTCATTGTATATTTTTATATAATTTAATTTTGTCCCCTACAGGGCTAAAATTTGGAGGGTGAGTGCTGCTCTTCAGGAAAACCTGGTGATGGAACAAATGAGGCGCAGCTGGCATCAGTCAAGGTTTCAGTTAGACAGAGTGGAAACTCTGCAGTTGGACCAAGTGCCTTCATCAGAGCAGCAAGTTCCAGAGCTCCTTCACTGTGGCACCTTCGGGCTTGGTGGCAGGAGAACCTGACACAGTGAGTGTAAAGCAACGACACCTGGGCTTGCAGAGTCTGTGGGTGAGTAAAATCTGGTCTAAGTTCTGTTGTTTTACAGAAGAAAAATGTTGTAGCTGATCTGTCAAACACAGTAGACTCAAAGTGAGGGCCTGGCAGTGACTCTGTAAGAAGAAATGGTTTATAAAACAGGGTAAAAAAGTGGGAGCTGGCTGCTGAAGATTGATAGCAGAGATTTTTTTTGGCTTGGTTGTCGCACTAGTGATTCCACGTGATATATTTTGATGCTTTTCAGTTTAGATTGCTGTACAAGTATGAAGTTTGTCTTGCCCTTTCTTTGTTGGGCAGCTTTATGGCCATGATACTCAGGAAATTATGAGCTTTCTTTATGTTGTTTTATACTGTTGGCTGGGGATTATTTGTGGGTTTTTTTTCTGCTTGAGGTCTCAACCATTAACAAACAAACATGTGCTGGACTTCTGCTTTGTGCATAAACCTCCAAAGTGGAAAAAGGCCTTTGATATTTCCTGTATTTCTGTTATAAAGTAGCTACAAGTGGTACAGTTTTGGGGGTGGGTGACTCACTTCTTGAGGATTTTATTTTTAGAAGTTGGATTTGACTTTGTTGATATTCCTTTCAGCATCTAGATTTTCTGTTTGGGCATGTATGTTCCACGTTGAGTTTAATGATCATAGTGTCAAAAAGTCAATATGCTGTTGTAGAAGTGAGAAGTTTGCCTGAGTACTGGATTCCAGGGAGGAGAAATAGAAGGAAATAAGTAAACACTGTTGCAGTTTGTCTATTTAAAAGCTCTATTTAATATATTTTTTACCGTGTTGATTGCTGAGTTTAATCAGAGTCCGAACAGATTTCAAACCTTCTCTCCAGTTTTAGGAAGCTTGGAGATGGCAATTTCAAGATTACCTCATCTTGTTGGCGTGGTTTCTTTCTAGGAAGTCTGAATGGTACATCAGAATCTACTTTGTTTTTCCAGAAGCATCAGTACTTCATGGTATTGTGGAAAAGTTCAAGTCATTACCGTGCCAACCCGTCACAGTTAATTTTTTGGCAGAATGAATCCATACCAACCAATGGTTTCAATCGATTTCTTATGCAGATTCTGCAGTAGATGTGCAGATCTGTTGATTAGCTCAGCCTGTTGGAAGAGTGGGGTCTGCCCCATTTGTTGTCCTTGGGGACAGTCATGGCTGGGTTATTTCTGTGGGCCTGTCAGCTCACAAGGAAATGCCCTTCAGCTCTTACCCTGACTTAGATCAGCATGAGGAACATCATGACATTATAGTTATTTTTTAAAAATGTTTTTCATGTATTTGTCAACTTGTACTGGTGCTGCATAAATTCATTAGGAGTCCTTGTGGAGTGCTGAGCAGGGTTGTGGTAAATGAGTTTTGCAGGTGTGGATTGGTGGAATTGCAGTTTGCCCTGCAGTGTGTTTTAGTCTCCTTTGTGAGTGTTTCCCCACCCCTCACCTAACTGTAACATGTATAAGTGCCCAAGTGAGCAGTTATTTACCTGTGGCAAGTCTGTTGTACCTAACCTCAGGAAATTGTACACCTCCTGGCCCTATTTACCTTGATCTTATTCCATAAAATCTTCATGCTGATAATCTGTGCAGCTCAGAGGCACTGAAAGATGATCTGCCAAAAGAGAGAATACTTGCTCAGAACTCTGTGGAGGCCCTCAGGAGTCATTCTGATTGATGTCTAGGGATTTCCCAAGGATTTGACATGCTTGATCTTGAGCTTGTAATTAATTGTCAGAGCTGCTCTCAGCTTTAGAAATGGGTTTCTACTAGCTGGTCCAAAATAGCAATGTTGGGCTTTGAAACTGTTGCCGTTTACGTGTGAAATCAATTGCACCAAGAGCATGTTGTTTTCATGAGTAACAAAAAGGATCCTGTTCTGTAATGTCATCCCATCTGTTAGAAAATGTTAGCACCTCTCATTTCACAAGGCTTTTTTTTTGTACACGGCAAGGATGCATTAAATTTAGTCACGTGCAGAAAGAAATCTGCACCTGGATACTCGTTGTAAAGGCACTAGATAAGTGTGATTTCTCTGTATTTTAACACTTATTTGAATACAATAGATGAAGCTGGTCAGATGATGAAAGGGCTCTTTGGCTATTGAAAGCCCTCTTGCCAGCTCATCTCTCCTACTGTCAGTGTATGCCTGCCAGTTAATAATAGCTTGAAACTGGTATAGTTTCAAGCTATTTTTTGCCCATTTCCCTCTTGGTTGCCATCAAAAGAACAGGTTCTATTAGGGGAGCCTTTCTTCCTGCAAGTAAATCGATGTTTAGTGAAGAGAAAATGCATGGCAGTGGTGGAAACTTAGCAGAGCTTCCTGCTCCTGCTGCACTGCTCATTTATCACTCCCCATTTATCCATGGGGAAGGAGGGCAGTGTCTCTCTTTAGGATATCATGCCCTGACTCGGGGAGATTTACCTGGTGGTCCCACCCCAGAATGGTCCATAGGAAGCCAGGCAGGCTGCCAATTTCTTGCTTAGACCGAGGAATCTAAGGGGCTAAAACCAGGAGAATATGTTCTGCCTGTGTTACATGATAGACATGAGCAACGTGTTATCACAGAGATGTGACAGGGACCTCGTTAGGCCCAGCAGATGTTTTAGTCCTGGCTCTCCTACTCTGAATGTGAGAGCTGGAAACATGCTGGCAGTGTAGTGCACATCCTCAGAGGACGGAAGGTAATTTGACAGCTCACTTTAACCCTCTTCAATAATGTTGACTCTTCTGGCATCAGTTTGTTGAGAATGTGGCTTCTCATGTGGAAAACCGAGACTTCTTGTAGTAAAAATAAGGATTTCTTTTCCTGATTTGGTTTTCTTTTTTTTTCTGGCTTAGGTTAGAAGAGACAAATATTTGAATTTAACATTGACGTCTTTAATTTCTAAGCTTTATTTGGAGACTTTGAAAAAGTGAAAATACGCAAGCATTATTGAAGGAATAAAGTGTTCTTGTTTGATGCATTCGACTGTTCTTTTCTTTCTGAGAATCTGTGTTTTTAGAGATACCAGGCAGTACTTTTTCCTTTAGCAGTGCCAGAGTCCTGCTGTCTGTCTCAAGAGAAGGCAAAAAAGGTCAGATAAGAACTGTTTAGATAAGATAGGTGGCATTTCTGTCAGTTCTCAATAGCCGGTGAACCAGATGAGGAGCTGCACAAAACTGAAAACAAACAAGTAATGTTGCTCTGTCCCTGTCCCCAAGTCTAAAAAATCCTCTCAATGCCCTCAAGCTGCTGTCTTAGTGAAGGGCATCTTTCGTCTTGAGTGCAAGTTTAGAAAATGTTTTGTTGTGCTGGTTATGTTAATTAAAGCGATGTTTGTTTTCCAAGACAGCGATTCAGAGGGCTGTCCTGCTCTGCATCATTACCTGTCACAGCAAAGAGAATATATTAAGATGGGAAACTGAGATTGGTGTAAAATTCTGTCTTATCTGCAAGGTATATCAGCAGTGTATTTCATAGAGCTTGATTGTATCCAAGATTCCAGGGGGCTCCTGGTGTCAGGTGAGAATCCTTCTTTATGGAAAGCACTTGCTCTTTTCATATTGATATTGGTGAGCCAAAGAAACTGTTTTTTGCTGCTTCTTGTAGCAAACCGAGTGGGAAATGTGAGCTGTAACAGCACTGCCTAAGCCTCTCTGGCAGCCTCATGCAGTAGCCTGCTTTTAATATTGGTTGGTAAGATGACAGCACTTTGCTGCCAGTCTGTGAGATATCCATGTAACGTGGGTTATCTTTGCTCAGGTGCCTGGAGACTTGTTCTTACAAGAGATACAAACAATGCATTCCAGAATTTAGCACATCTGGGACATTTTCTCTTGCTCTTGGAGAAAAAGGTCAAATGCTCCACAGCCTGTTTCTCTTAAATAGCAGAAAATCCCAGCATGGATTGAAGATTTGACCCCATTAAAATACATCAGATCTAACATAGCTGTGTGGTTTTAGCTGTGTACATAAATACATAACTGCAGATGAATATTTAAGCACTCCTAGTGTAAATAGAAATACGCAGATGCACATGCTAGGCATCCTCATGCATGCCTACAGCTGCAGAGAAAATGTACAGCAGGCAAAGGACTTTCTGATCCAATGAAATGAATGGCTTTATTAAGATCTTAGTTCCTCATTAAAAATACTGAGAAGTAGAACTTGTATGAAAGACTAAAGCTGGGATTTCAGATTAATGTGTGTGGATAGTCAAGATGAACTCAATTCTGAAGCGTAGGAGTGTCTATGGAGATCTGTTGAACTGTGTTCATATATATCACTGTTTCTTCTTGTCCCAAGTTTTTTTTTTTTTTTTTTTTTTTTAAATTTGGGTTTGCCATTGTGCAGTTTTAGGAAGGTTAATATTTAGTGCAATTTAGAAGTCCTAAAGAAAGCAAGCGTTTTAATACAAGACATTTCTCCCATTGTTTTAAGAGGAAAAAATGATCTTGTGTCAATGGTATGGACTCTTATCCTCCTGCTTCAGTATTCAATTATTTTGATTCTTCTAAATTTTCAGCATCATGTGCACATGAAATTGGCCTCTTAAGTGATAGATATTTTTTTGAAGGTTTGCTCAATTGTGCTTTCAGATTTTTCATTCACCTTCTGGTGGCTTGGCTGGGTCTGCATACACAAGTGCCTGAACTGAACTATCATTAGCAAGTGGTGGTTCAGTTTTTCCTCTTCTGGTCTTTGTGGCCTCTAAGTTTTTCTTGTCTGCTGTCTTTGCAAGCCAGTTTTTCTGCAGGGTCACTTTAAATCACCTGGTGTAACAAACCTGAGTGTGACAAATGTGTGCATTAGGGAATGTGTCTTGCTGGTTGTGGCCATCAAAATAGGTTTCACATGGTAGAAATTTGATAGTATATCTACAGTTCTCCAATCTTGCTTTTGCCAGTGTCCTTGAGTTCAGTTTTTTAACAGTCACAATGAGTTACTGACTAGCTGGCATTGAAAAAATTTGACTTTACCCTCAGGGGCCACTGTAGGCTTTGTTCTGATAAATACTTGTCCAAACATCCCCATTATTTTTTCTTCAAGACAGAAAAATGTGACACAGGGTGCTGTGCCTGTTATCTCCCACCTAGACTTGTTTGGTTGTTTGGTTGTTTTGGTTTGTTTTTTTTTTCGTTTGAGAGAAACTTCAACCTTTCTATTCATTGACCTGGTGAATACTTTATCAATGTATTAAGGTCCTTTTATTAGTGTGGATTTTTTTTAAAGTGTAAAATAAAAATCAGGGAAATATTCTAATTGTATGATTTATATGGTTGGTTCTACTCCAGAAGAAAGCTTAATTGTTGAAATATTTCTGAGTTCCTGTGTGCTGATTTTTTGAGTAGTCTGTGCTAAGTCTTGAGCAGAAACTTGCAGAAGAGCTGCAGGATTGAAGGAGAGCAGAAGTGACAAAAGTAAAGTTCTCCGGGGAAATCTTATGGAGGTTAAGCAAGTGCAGCAGGATTTGAGCAATGCTGCTCAGTCCATTTGTTCATGTGTGGATGCCAGGGTGGAGGAGACTGGAACTGGGAGCCAAGATCGCTTAGAGGTGTGTCTGTGAGAGAAGCCAACTGCAATCTGCTGGTTTCTGGTGACTTTAGAGGTACCTGTCCAGTGTTAGTCCTGTCTCCTACTGGAGCAAGCTGTTGATCACTTGGCCAAAAATGTTGCTGCTTTAAAGAACTTCCCCAAACTTTAGGGAATAGTGGGACTGTCATTAAGAAAGAGATATAATTCCAAGCACTTTCTCTTGGTTTTAAATGCTGACTTCATGGGGTTTTTCCCCTAAGAGTAGGAGAGCTTCATGTAAGTCTTGAAACTGCTGGTGGTTGATAGGCTTTTATTTATTTAATCAGGGCAGTGCATGTTACAGAACTGACAGCAAAGGGATCAGGGCGGGAAATATTTTTTACTAGGCATCAACATGCTGCTGTGCTGTTGGGAGAAAGGGGAGATTGCTTTGCCAGCACCATCTGGGAGCCTCTGCTTGGCTGTATGGTAGGCAGACATTTTGTGAATCAGTGGAGAATTGCCTTTGGAATAAAGCCTCTTGGTGGCAGGTTTTTTTAATCTGCTGCACTGACAGAATTGCTCCATCTTGTCCTCTTAATGCAAGTGTGTGTGCCAAATCTGCCTGAAGGGATCTGTATCCAGGAGAGAAGGAAATGGTGATGCCTCTGAAAGGTGCTTGCCTTCTTTTGCGAGACCAAATAAACTTTTGGTGGCTTTGTGGGGCTACAGCCGGCGCTCTTGGGTTATATATTCTTCTTATATAAATATAGTACACACTTTAAATTTATTGTTGGAGGAAAGAATAGAAATGTTGGCTGTGACTTGCAGAGGCAAACAGCGTATGCTGTGTGTATAATTGTCAGTTTCCTTAAAAATAATGTTTCAGAGTCTGTGTCTCCTCAAGATGGTGGCAGAGATACCGGAGTGCCCCTGGTGGGCTTCAGGGGTGGAGGGATGGATGCAGCGTTTGCCTGTGGAAAAGGTGGGGTGGCGAATATATCGAGTTGTATGAAATGGCATTTACAGAACTTGCAAATAAGAGCTTCAGCTGTTCAAGCTTCCTGCCCTGAAGTGTTTGTGATTTAGTCTCTCCTCTCTGAAGAGCACCTAGGTAGGTTTTTTTGGTTTTTTTCCCCTGTGTGGGGCAAGGTGGAGAAGAAAGAAGCAGGTATGAAGAGAGCAAATTGAACAGCCAATATTGCCAACAGCAAGTAACATCTTCAAAGTTTACCTGCAGCTTGTAAATTAAAAATGCCAACTCTTCCTTGTGCTGAAGTCAAGCAAGCAGCCACCAAACATACACCTGGTGAGTGCAAGGAGAGATGGCAGACATTTTAACTGGTACCTTTTTCCAGTGGTCTTGAATTAATGTACTTCCTTGAATGATCCAGGAGCATTTGTCCACAAGTCCTGAAGGCCATCTGCAGTTGCTTAAAGTATTTCCAGTGTTTTTCTTTACTGCAGCTCCAAGTTGGTTGGAACCAGTATTCTATCTGCCTTTGGAAAAAATGTAGTAGATTCCAGAAGAAATGAAGTTTCTCTATGGAAATACGAGTGAGGAAATTGAGGCTTGAAAACACTCCGATTCAATTGTGATTGAAGTTCAGTCACAATTTGAGCAATGAGCAACACCCTGGAACGTTCACATCTAAGTAGCATCTGATCTTGTAGGGCTTGGTAACGTGTTAGGGAAGATTTGAGTGGAATCCAGGTATTTTTGGGCAGTGACATTATTCTGAGGGAGTTTTGGATTCTCTTAGGCACCAGTAGTACCCTAGTACAGCTCCTGCAGGCAGTGGTCTTGTTTCAAATACATCAGAACTTCATTTGCTTTACTGAATATGGAGCAATGTGGTATGAGGAGAAGTGGGTGCAGTTTGAAATAGAATTCCCGTGTTTGTGGAATTTAGGTGTTATGCTGGGGAAGAGCCACCAAAAGAACCGTTAGACAAACAATGAAAATCGGCAATAAGGTGTGGATTTTTGGTGTAGCTTGTCTCCCTGTTGAGCTAAAGAAATATTTCCAGCTAATGTAGAAAGGGGCGATGATCTTGCTGCTGAACTACTCTGCCTGCAACAGCCTTCAGGGCACAATGCTGAGCCAGATCATCAGTGCCATTTTGTAGCCTGTGACTGATAATCCAGGTTTCTTCTTTTCAAGGGATTGCTGAAGAAAGCGTGCCTGAATTCCTTTAAGTATTTGTGGTGACCAGTAGTTAAACAGGAGAGTGTGCACTTACAGACGTGTCAGTTGGAAAACTCCATATTAAGGAAGGTGAAAATGACTTTAAATACAAATATGGAACTTGGATGTTGACAGAAGTGCTGTAAAAAGCATTAAATGTTGGGGGCGTTTAGAAGACATGAAGGCATCAGTGGTAAGTAAGGAGCAGTGGGAAATGTCCTTGTGGCTCGTGAGAGCGCCTTGTGAATGGGCAGGAATGTTTAGAGCATGACTGAACATCATGAATGATGGGAAGGCATTGTATCCTTTGTGTGCTTTGTTTCAATAGCCACAAGAACACTACCAGTACTAAGGAAATATTCCAGTGAAAGCACTGCTGGAATAGTTTCAGAAAGAAATAGAACAGAGGATCTTGTAACCTTTCAAATCCTATTTTGTTGTATGACACTTCTTTGGATGGGAATGTTTTAAAATTTCTCTTAAGTACACAAAGATAACAAAACCTATCCAAACAAGCAAACTCCATGTACGTTTACAAAAAAACCCCCAAAAACCTATGAATAGAAGCCTCCCATCAAAGGGGTGAAAATATTAGGACGAAGAATTCCCCCATGTAGAATAGCATTTCCAGGAACAAGAACTAATTGCTTAGAGCACCAAACAAATAATTTGTTTGTAGACAGAATCCAGAAATGCAGATCATTGTGTGCTGTATCTTTGAAGCTGAGCGATATTTTCTTCTGATCATTACAAGCATATATACAAGCTATTTTTACAGCTGGTACTAATGACTTAAACTTGTGATCAGTCAGACTTTTCTTTGGCAGTGTATCTGTTTTAAGGATAAATGAGCACAGGTGGTTGCAGAGTTAGAGCTGAAGAAGCAGAGCATTAGTAAGTGTTTGGCTGATCTTGATTGAGCCACAGTCAAGAGCAAAAGACCCCTATGAGCAATTACAGACCTATTGTTTCATAATTTATAATCACTCAATTGATTCGAATTTGATGGGCAGCTACTCTTGACAACTTGTGTTTTGCTTTCCTTATTGCTTTTTCTGGTTTCTCTAACTCTGAAATGATACAAGATAGGAGGGCAAAGTAGTTCCTGTCAGTTCTGTTAAAAGGTTGTTCCACTTGACCGTTACGTACTATTTTTCCATCTTTGAAATCTTGGCTGAATGGATTATAGAATCACCGTTACATATCAGTCATCAACTTAGGATATTTTTAAGTTTCTTTATTCGTCTTTGTGCTGTAAAATTAGCAACTCAACGTAAAAACTAATGATGAGGAAGAGTTGCTCAGTTATGGTAACCTACACTTTTTCCCTTCAATCCCTGTTTGTCTTTCATTGCAGTGACTCTCAGTATTGTTTCCAATAATCCTCTTTCCAATGGCAGAATAATATTTTTAGTCTGAATACAATTCTTGCTATCATGTTTGATCAGGGATAGGCCTCCTGTTATTCTCCATGCCCAACCACATTCTGCCCAAAAGATGTGTTGAAAATGTGCACTTTTTTTGTGTGTCGGGCAAAAAAAAACCCTCAACCGAACATTTGTTAATCTTTGTGCTTTATGGAAACAGGTTGCTCCATTGTCCTTAATAGTTGTGACGGAATGACCAAGCAGATTGTGGGTAAAGATACTTTTGGGTTGAGGTGGTTACACAATTAAATGAATAAAAGGTGATATTTCTGCATTGCCAATACGTCAAAAGCTTAGAGCTTTTGTAGTAGAATTTTAATGAAATCCATAAGACACTCTCGGTTGAATTAACAAAGCCAAAATTATGCATCACCACTACTTCTGTGCATTGAAGTATTACAATAAATGTAAAACGAAAGTCATCACTATCATTCAGAATGCTATGAATAGGAATTGGACAATAACCTGGCTGGTGTAAGCATTTATAGTTCTAAAAGAGTGGAAATAAATTTAAATCCTCTTACAGGTTTAATGACCAGGCAAATGTAGAGTAAATGAAAACCTTGAAAGTTGTCGTAAGTTGAGTTTTGTTGCGTCTTTTTAGTTCTTGAATATCTTTCAAAGAAAGTCAAATCTCAGAGCTCTGAGACCACCTGTAGCTACAAAGCCTTGAATCCTGTTTGCTGACTCCCAAATTCAAATCTCAAATTTGTGTGGACTGCCTGAAGCCACGAATGACACAGTGAGAGCATTCAGGCTCAAATACTGTCTGCTTTTCTCTAGCTCTAGGGGCAGATTAGGCAGCACTTCAAGTCATTTCTCTGGTTTCAGTCCTTCCACTCTTGTAAAATTGACTCTCCATGCAAGTTGGCCACTTTGTTAATGACTGTATTGGAGTTCAGGCTGTCTTGTGGCAGTAATGAATGATAGTATCTTCAGAGCATGAGCAATAAGTTTTTTTCTTCATCTTTTAAGTGTTTCAGAAAACATGTTGATTGAAATAAGCTCGTTGCCATCAGTGAGACAAGAGAGAGAGTGGTATGCTTGCAGAAGAAAACAGTGCTCCAATTTTGTACTGTTCAGTAGGTGTTCTCGGCAATTCCCTTCTTCCGAGTGGCCAAGGATCAGAAGAGAGGTCCTGACCTTGTGCAGTTTTGCAATTCATAGATGTCCAGCATGATTTAGGATTTTGGAATTAAATGGCTTGAGTTTGCTAAGTTGTAATTGAGCTGTTGGATTTCATTCACGAAACATAGTCTGGTCAAACAACTGACCCGTATTTTGGTTGGTTATTTGCTGTTCTGAAAAATAACTTGCCTTGTGAAATGCAAAATTGAGGTCAAGCCTTTCATGCGCCTCATTCAAAGGAGCTTTTCGCTCAAAGTCACTTGAATTGAGCCATGTCTTGGTACTGTGGGGAGTTTGTCTAGAGCTAAGGATTATGGTTTATTGTCTTTGAAATCTATTTTTCTGTTAAATTCTCAATGAATACCCTCATCTGAAAGTAGATGTAGTGGTGGTATTTAGCGTTAAATTCCTACTTCTTGCTCAAAAGGTCTGTCTGAACTTCTCTATCTGGTATTGACAAAGTTTGCCTTTTTGTCTGAAAAGATCCTTCATGGCATTTGGTTAGCTCTTGTCTCTGCCCCATCCCAATATAAGGGTGCAAAAACCTGTCTGCCACATCACCTCTTAGGAGGTCGGAGAGAGCTTTTAGGGATGTGTTTCTCCTCCCTTGTAGTACTGTAGTGAGAACAGTCTTTCATGTTTGGCATCATTGCAAGGAGATCCTCTTTTGGGTAGGTTGTACAACGTGTAAAACCTTTCACTTGCGGGTATAATAACTATGGTAAGGAAAGAGCAGTGAAAGGCAGCCCTGTTCAGTTCATGTCCTGGTCAGCACTGACAGTTGTGCTTCATGCAGATTCTCACTGGGCTGATGGGCTTTGGTACCAAAGCACTGGGTCTCTCATCCTTACGCTATTGATGGTGTGACTGAACTGCTCCCTGCTCTGGCTGTGCAGTTTGCTTTCTTGACAAATATCCCCTGCTCAGGAAAATGGGCACTTCTGAGGGAGCTGCTGCTGACAAAATAACTTCAGTTGCTTATCCTTTTGAAGTAAGGTTTCTTGAGAACCTCAAGGAAACAGTCTGTTTAACTTTTACCTCTTTGCAGACAGTAATGTTTAGTGGAGAGAAGTATTTCAGCCAGATGCCCAAGTGGTAGTAGTAGTTTAGGCTGTAAATTGATAAAAGTCACACCAAACCGTGTGCTCTGTGTTGGTAACATCAATACCCTTGCTGGTTTCTAAAAAGTATTTGTATTTCTGCATAAAGAAAGAGATTCTATGAAAGTTGACTCAGCTGCTTTAGAAATCTCATTTTGCTTCCTTTGGATTCACCGTGTGTTTTAGAAGCTCTTAGGAAGGGACATGGTACAATCTGGTCACGCTCGTAAATAATTTGTAAATATACTTCAGGCGTAGAAGCTGGAGAATCACTTCCCTCTTTGGAGAGTGCATCTGATTTTGTATCAGGAGGTGGAAATAATGTGATGAGTGTGTTACTTGTATGAAAAGGAAGTGTGCTGCCCTGTAATGGAAAGATTGCTGTTCAAACATCTGAAGAGCAGCCTTTCAAATGTTTGGAAAGTAAGATAAAGCAATTTTACAGAGATTTATGCACCTTGAGAAAAAGTAGATGTTGAAGAAGCACCATTAATATTCTATTACCTAGTAATCAGCAGTCATGAGGTAGAAAACCAATTTGTCATGCATTTTGTGGTCACAATTTTTGCAAATGAGCCTTCAGTAGCAGAGCTAGATGTAAACCATTTCTGTCAGTGTCTTGGAATTGAGATTTGTGAAGTTTTATCTGTGGTGGGTTTTGTTACTGTTTTCTTACTTCCTCTGGCAACTTTTGTAAATTTGTGATACTCTAAAAGAAAGCACAGTTATCCGTGTGTTTTCAAATGGACCAAGAGGCTTTTCGTTCATCTTTGAAAGGCTTACAGTAAAATGAATATAATCGAATCTTTCAGGGTTTTTTTTGTATGCACAATTCAGCAAAAAAAAGTCTGGGTAATTAATTGCTATTTCTGATCCACAGGCTGTTTTTCCCAGTCAGACAGTGGATCAATACCTGCTTTAGATGTTTACAAATCAGTGAATCAATGACACTCAACTGTGCATTTATTCTCACTGGAGCAGTGCCCATTCCTACAGAAATGCCCAGGAGAAACACCCAGCATAGAGCAAGCAAGACCAAAGGTCAGTGGTCAGAAAGGGGGGAACGCTTGAGAAACTGCTTAAAGCTTTCTCTCCGATCCCTTAAAGTGTGGGAGTGCCTTCCTGTCCTTTCCCAAATTCCTTGGTGCTTCAGGCATTATTGAAATCACTGATTTGGGTTTCGTGGTGAGTGATGGATTTAAACCTCATGCAAACTAAACCTAAACGTCAGTCTCGGATAATGCAGAGAACAAAGCAAGTGAATTGTGGGGACAGCCTCAAATTGCTGATGTCCGCCAACAGAACTAGTCAGAGGGAAAATGTTAATTACTTAAAAAATTTAGTAATTCTAAAAGCATAAAGGAGAAGCTGTTTTCAGAAAGGATTAAGCCAGTCTTTGAGATAGGACAATTACTAGGATGCTCAACAAAACCAGCATTTGAAAGAATTGTCTAATGTAGCAATTGCACTTAGGGTGGAATGCAGTTTTCTCTCGTTCTGACAGTATACTGGATGTAGGAGGAACAGTGAAATTAAATATGGAAAAATTTAAGTTAGTCACCTTAGGAAAGACAGTTTTCTGCACCCAAACAGAGGAATTTGCAATTCTGCATGGAATCCATGAGGGACTTTGCTCCCAGTACTTCCCCTTCTTAAAATGGCTGCAGATATCAGGTAATATGGGCATTTTAAACACTGGCTGGGTAAATCATCACACTCTACACAGAGCAGCTCCTGTGCATCAGCTGCCTCATGGGAAGGGTCCCTGAGAAGCCACTGCCCTTTGTTCCTCACAGTTTGTGCTGTGGAGCTGCCGATGTGCAGATACACTTGTCTGGTTTTCTGTGAAATTCTTACAAACGTGGATCCCAGTGAGTTTGGATTACAAAAATAACTCGTTCCTTAAGCCATGTTGCAACTGATTTTAAACCTAACTGCTACCCTACATTGACATGTTTGTAAGGCAGCTGTATAGAGTACACTGAACAAGCAGAAAGGACATCCAAGTACAGAATTGCCGTTGTTATGCCCCATGTCATCCATGTTCACGTGCACAAACATAGTGTACAGCAGGTAATTTTCCATCTTGCTTTCCTATGGTCTGTAAAAATCTTACAGTTTCTGGTTGGGACTGAGACATTTGAAAGCATCCACGTGGTTAGTGGAAATGATCGGCAGCTTTAATGATTAAGCCACTCGGATACTTGCTGGCTGGCAAACTTACTGACATTTTATAACCAGTTTTAGTCCGCTCCTCTTTATGGGAGTTGGGAGGGAGAGTAAAATTCAGGTGTATATTTTTTAAGGACAAATAACTGATTAATAGGGAAGTTCAGTCAGGAGCTTGAGAGAATTGCTCACCTACAATTAAATTAGTTCAATGTGATGCGTAAAGCTTCATGTGCAGTGAACGTCTTCTACCAACACCAAACCAGGAGTGTTTCAGCTGGAGTATGAAACAGCTGAGTTACAATTATGTGCTGGTAAATTAGTGTCTCATCTTCAAAGAAAGAGCTTTTGTTAGTTATTTATTGGTAATACTTGGATGCTGTGCCACCCTGAAGTTGTGACACAATTTGGAAATCGATCCTTAGTGGACCTAGAGGTAGAACAGACTGCATGAGTTGTAGGACATGGCTGTGATTGAACTGAAGGGGGAGCAGTTTTTAGTGTAGCTTAATGACACCCGCAGTTCTTGGGTTTGGTAAAAACACACAGGTACAGATAAGCCCTTTTCTTAAGTAACTGCAAATTGCATAAATCTACATCTCCGAGTCTGCTGTATTGTCCTACCACTTGTAACTTTAGGCTTGAAATAACAAGTATTTGTGAAATGGATTTAGAAAAGTTGCCTTATCACTGAATTTATATTTTTTTTTCTCAAAGTCTTTGACCTTTGGCATTGATATTTTATCACAGGGGAAGGTGTTTCCAGTAGGCAGTGCTGGTGTGGCTGAGCATGCGGGTGTGTGCACACAGCCTGGTGTGGACCCTTGTTTGTTCTGCAGGTGTCCTGTTAGCTTGGCTGTTTCCTTCTCCTTCAGCTGTAGGACAGGATTTTCTCATTGGCTTGTTCCCTCCTTAAACTGTCTTTCTCCCCCCTCTGAGGTGTTGCTGTGCTGCAGTCTCCTTGTGATGTTTAACAGTCTGTAATTAGCCCAGACACAGGAGTCGAGGTTGTCTGGGGCAGCATGATTCCAGTGATGAAAAGGCATAATAATAATTCCCCCTCAGTTCACTTGCACTTGGTGCTGTTTGATCCTGCGACTCAATCAGGAGTGGACAACATAGCTGTATTTTCTGCTCACTTTGCCTGATAGTGACTGATCTGATTTCCCCCATGTCTGTAATTAATTTTCCCACAGAAGTATGCTTAGGTTTATGGCTTAGATAATAAGTGCTGGTGACTTGTGCTACTGTCTACATGTTTTAATCCTTTGCCACGTCTAGATGGACTAAACAAATGCATAGTTTTTGCATCTGCCCTGCTGTAATGATTACTGTGGTGAAGACATTTTTTTTTGATTTTTATACGCTGCTGTTTATTTTGCAAGAAGTTATTGAATTACTCCTCCAGAAGGCTACGAAAGTAAGAGGTTTATGGCTTTTATTGTCCTTCTGTTATATCAACAGTTAATGGACAAGTAGGTACAAAGTACTGAAAATTTGGGTTCTACTGGAAAAATGGCATCAAACCCAGTCTTTCCTGGATACAATTATTGAGGTGTATAGTCCTGTGTAAAAAAATCCCAAGCATTAAAACCTGAAGCAAAATCCCCCAAGTCACGAGTCGATATCGAAGATAGAAGGCAATTAATATTTGGGAGAGCTAGTGAATGCAGCACGATGAGCGTGACAAAATGTCCTGGGAGTTGGGTGTGTGTAAGAGCCAAATCTGTGCCATTGGTTTATACTCCGAGTTTTCTGGATGAACTGGAAAGAAAGGCAGTATTGTTGTTGGGGCATGTAAATTGCTGTATTATTTCATTTCTCTCCAAGGGAAAACTTGTCTCTTCAGGAATTTCCCATCCAGTATTTACAGCTGATTCTATCACTTCTGAGTAAAGTTACTTTTCCAATTGTCTTCTTAGTAAATCTTTTTTAAAAAGTTGACTTTTTGCTAGAGTAGTTCAAAATGTAATGCTGTTTTGTGTGGTCCAAGATAGTTCTGCTTGTTCTAGAAATTGTTTCATTTCCAAGGACAACTTGTTGTAGGAGAATTTGAGTGAAATGATTATTTCAAGCTACTTGTCACAAGAGGAACTAGCTAGAGATTAACCTGTTGGAGCAGGACTTTTTTTTCTCTCAACTTCCATTTAGACTTCAATTGTATTATCCCTTTTTTTGGCATGAGTTTGTTTTCTTGTGTGCTTGCAGATAATAGTGACATCTGACTTCTCTCAAGACGCTTAACCTGCTGTGTTAGAAGGAAAGAGAAATCTCTCCTGTTTCCATCAATCTTGTATGGCTGATGAAGAAAAAACAGTGGATATGCTATATTAGGGGGATGTATTTTTGTTCTGCTGTTTCGTTGTTGGACTCGTGTCCGTGTTGCAATGTAGTTGTGAAAGAAAGATATATTTATCCTTCAAATAAATAACTTTTAATATGCTGAAGGAAAAGTGAATTCTCATGCTAGGTCATATCTGTTTACCAGGGATAATTTGGTTGGTAGAAATCCTGAAGACTGATTATGTGGCTCCTCTAACTGCCAGTGGGTTTCTGGACCTTGTCCTGTGAACAAGGTAAAGCTGAGGATGCCCTGGTATATCTGAAATGCCACTGAAACTTAACAGGCTTCAGTCACAGCATTTAGGAGTTGAAGGGAGTTACTTCTTTCCTAAAATGCCCTGTTCCATTTTACAAGTGGCACAAAGCATGAGCGAGGCCAGGTCTGATAAAAAACCACCGTACTTAAAACTCTAGCAAGACCAAGTTCCTTTGCAAGTGAAGTTCTTGGATGTGGTACCAAGACCTGCATTTACATGCTTAGAAAAAATCCTTTTTTCAAATTTATTTTTCTGTGTTTAGAAACTACCCTTGTTTTGCCACCCTAGTCAACATTGAACAGTGTTTTGTGGGCTAGGTGATTTTGCTATTAAAATCTCATGTTATTGTTTTAAATGTGTTGTATTGAACAAAATGAAGCACCTGGCTTTCAGCAGTAATTTAAATAACAAGTAGTATATATAAAGAACATTTCTTAAAATGCCTCCCTGAAAGTAGATGCTCATAAATATTCAGGGAGACCTTACACCCTTTGTGATTAAGTGGTGCTGAAATTATTTCAAAAACTAAATTTTTGAAATGCTGCTGTAATTAATGATTAATAGGGAGCTTAAATTCAGCTAAGTACCTGCCTGAGAAGTGCCAGTGCTGCTTGGTTTTCTGTGTTTGCCTCTCCTAGCAATGCTTTTTGTGTTCACGTCGAAAGTGGAGGTAAACAGTTTACAGATAAAATGGAGCATCCTCCATAAAACTGCAGCACTGGGGAGATGTCAGGATACATCCAGGTTGGAAACAAGCCCTTGACTGTTAACAGGAACAAACAAAGCGTGTGACCCATGCCGTGCAGCTGGCGAGGGGGCTCGGAGACTGTGCAGTGATTCTCCCAGCCCCGGTAGCTCTGGCAGCAGGGCTGCAGCACATTTTTGGTGTGGATTTCCTGCAGGGCCATGTTTCTGTTGGAGGCGGTGCACAGGCTGCTGTGTGGACATCAAATTATTCTATTGGTTTGAGGATTAATGAGGTCAAATTAGCTCAGTCGTTGACTGCACATTTTGTTGAGGTTCAAACTGTCCAGGCTGTTGCAGTTAATAGGAGCAGCCCAGAATGCTGCCGGTTAAATGTGAGTTACTCACCAGGGATCCAGAGTTCATTATTGGAAGGAATAGGACAACTTTACTCCTGAAGAAGTTCAACTGGTTGGGAATACTCTTCCCTGTGTTGTTTGAGAGGCAGAACTGGAGAGAGCATCATTGATCAGCAGCACAGCAGGACACCTTGACGATAGGTTTAGGGTGGATGTATTGCTCTCTTTATACCTGTTGTACAGATAGAAGTATTGGTGATAAACTAAACTCCTTTGGGCCTTTGATTTGCATAAAAATGATGTCCCGTTCACTAATGAAAAAATTATTTGGAGCTAGAGGGAAGTGAAGAGCTTGGAATGAGTATCTCTGCTTAAAAACCAAACCAAGGTAAAGGCAGCCAACTGAAGTGTCTGTCGGAAGAGTTGGGCCCTGTTTGGGAACACCTGGAAGAGACGTTCTTTTTGTCTTCATCTTCTTCCCTTTCTTTTCAGAAATACTACTTTTAGAGCTGTCCTGATAATACTTCCTAAGCCTAAGTGCATTGTATAACACATGGCATAAGTGATGAGAACATAGGCCATGGAGCTGGTTCAATATTAAGGAGAGATTCTTGAATATACCACATTGGGCAATTCTTTCCATTTCTGGATCCTTGGCTTCTGTTGAATGGCAGTGCTACAATTGAGTGCAGTTATGTGGGATATGTCAAATAGAAACTTTGACTCTGTATCACTCAATTAGGAAGCCAGAATAATACTGTGTTTTAGACTCTGTAAGCTTTCCTAAGCATTAGTTTGGTTGGCACTGGGTGCTTGCTATGGTTTTTTAACAACAATTTGCCTTCTTTTTTTTGAAGTTCAAAGACTCTCCATGGTTTGTTTGTGGTTTTTTTGTTTGTTTGTTTTAAATTTTTTATTGTCGTTTATTTGCTTTCCCATTTCTGTGCCTATTAAAACATACTGAGAAGCTGCTGGAGAGCTTAGTGATCCATCAGGACAGTTGGTGCGGTCAGTGACAACAAAACCATCACCTTTGCAGGTCAGACAGTTTGGAGAAGTGAGTTCAGGAAGCAACCTTGAACACAAATTGTCCTCCTTATGAAAATGATGTTAGTGAGGCTGATGGGGCTGACAGGCAAAGTCTGCTGGAGGCTTTTTTTCAGGTGTTGTCCCTTTGTCACTTTTTAATTGATGCTCACGTGGGAGATGCTGTTAGTTATGTCTAACTCTTCAAATGGGTTGGCAAGGTCTTCCTTTACTAAGTCTTTGTGATCTCTTCTCTCACCTGTTTTACCTCATCAGTCCAGAGTGCTTTTGGACCAGAAAGCAGATATCCCATAGAATAGATGTACAAAAGGAGCTGAGCAGAGGTTTTCTGGCGAAACAGGATTTATCTGGAGTGGGGAAATGTGATTTCATAAAAATGGGAGCTTGTTTTGTAGACTTCATTTCAGTGAAACTTTAAAGAGGGCAACCCTGCCACTCTCCCAGTTCCAGACTGTCAAATGTAGGAGGAGGGAAAGGGGAAGAGATCAAATCTTACATGTCACGCTTCTAGTTAATGCTCTGGCCTATTAAACCAGACTCTTGCATATTTCCTGGCTGAGGATTGCCACCCTTGTGCCGGCTGCCCTCTAACTCCTGGCCAAGGTGAGCAGTGTGTGCAGCGCTCTGGGCACAGGGGAGGGAGCCGGGCTGCTCCGCAGGCTCCGGCACAGGGCAGCCTCCTTCAGGCACGGCGCTTCTGCCGGGGGAACCGAGGCCAGCGGCAGGCAGGGACAGCTTGTCAGGTCACATCTGCAGGAGCCGGGGCCTCACGCAGCTCTGGGAGGAAGCGCCTGCAGTGCTGGAGTTGTGCACTGAGCCAGAGCAAAGGGGTGAAATGCAGAGTGTTCTGCAGAAATATTCCGGGGCACCAGGCCAGCCTGCTTTGAGCTCTCTGGCACACAGCAAGCACTGTGCAATGCAGCCCTGAGCTGCTGGGAGAGGGGTGTTAGAAAGGAGCCAAGTCTTAGATGAAATTAAATGGGGACAAAGTCCTCAAAGAGGCAGAACCCACATCTGCTGCTGGAACAGAGACACCTCTCACGTGCCCCTCCCTGCACGGGACTCTTGGCCTTCAGTGGCAATTCTCCCAATACTCTTCTCTTCTTTCCCACCAAACAAAGCCTGTTAGAACCTACAGAGAATCACCACAAACACCCCTGCATGAGGCATTCTTCCCAAGGAAAAGGAACAAGCAAATGTGGCCAACACAGGCTCACACCTCTCATCCTCACTGTCAGGGAAGACTTTTTCATCCCTTCTTCTTTTGGAACTCTTGCTTGACCAAGAACAGTTAGATAATTAACTAAGAAGGAAAAGAATGAAATTGAAGAACCCTTTGCTTCTCAGCCATGGAACAACATTCAAAAGCTCTCAGTGCAACCTCTTTCATTGCCATCCAATAGGGTTACCTGAGCAGAGGGAGACCTTTCAGGCAGGGAGTTCCTGATGTCCCGGATCATTTTTGCAACTTCAAGGCCAAGATCCAGCGGTGGTGATTCCTCTTCCGCAGGTGCATTCTGCGCTGAGCTGGAGGTCCTTGATGCTGCACTGCCAGCCCTGCCAGCTGGAGCATGAGGGGCTGAAGGGCCCGGTGCGGCTGCAAGAATCCAAACACGTGAGTCAGGCTCCAGAATGTGGCCTTGGGACAAGGCAGAGCTCTATTGCTGCCTTGGATTAAAGCATCACAGGAAGCGCCCAAGAAAACTAGGCAGAGAATCTTTTCACTTTCTAGGTGTCCCTTCCTAGTAGGCTCGACAATTTCTGTCTCAGAACAACTGAGCACTGTGGAAAAATACTTCCAACAGTCATTTTTTCATGGGTGGGACGTTTGATGGGAAAAGTGGCAGGAAACAAAAGTGAAAAAAGGGCACAAAATGCGCAAGAAAAGTATTAGGAACATGAGGGCGAAAGAACGATAAATGTGAGGGGAAAAGTGGGAGAAATGGGAGAGGGAAACGCTGGGAAACACGAGGGCAAAAGTGAGAAACATGAGGAGACAACTTGGAGAAAAATGACTGATGAAAGGAGAAAAGCATGAAGGGAGAAAAGGGCAGGGTAAGTGAGGGAAAAATTGTGAAAATCATGAGAGAACAAAAAAGGAGGTAAGAGTGGGAAGGTGGGGAAATGTGAGAGGTAAAGTGTGAGGAAAGGGAGCTGAAAAGTGTGGGGAAAATGAGTAAAACTTGGGAGGCAAACATGACAGGAAAACTGTGAGACTCGAGAGGGGGAAGGGGTGGAAATGTGAGAGGGAAAAGAACAGGAAACGTGAAGGGAGAAAAGGAGAGAAGGCAGGATTGGCATGACAGCTGAAATGATTCCTAACACATTCCCCCATGCATTTGCCCATTTATTGCACTAGCCCAGGGCTTCTCTGTATGTCCGTCTCCCCCTGTGCCTTGATTCCTGTTCAGAAGCAGTAGAAGTGCAGGATGTGCCCACCAGCAGGAGCTGCTCCAGGCTGGGAAGAGGCCAGGTGGTGCTGATTTCCAGAGGCTTCTGTGTCCCAGGTGAGGCCAGGGCAGGAGTGGGTTGAAAGGTGCTGCTGCTGCTCCTCTGTGCCAGAGAGCCCTGGCTGGGCAGGGCACGGCGCCCACTGCACTGCGGGCTCCTTCTCCTGCCACAGCTGGGCACACCTGGCAACAAATCATGACGACTTGTGGGGAAACCAAGGGCTTTGTGGAGGCTGCATTGCTCTGCACACACCCGGGCCACCTGCAGCACAGAGCTTTGGCCCCCAGAAAGGTAAACCCGAGGGGAACGGCTGGAAACGGTTTCATTTTCACCTTTCAATAGAAGCGGCCAAAATCAAAGTTACCAAGAAGGGCTCGATCCCTGGTGCCAGCTCGGTGTGAGAAAGGAGGCATGACTTTATTTCAGTGCTGGGTGCGTGGGGAATCACTTTCCTAACACGTGCTCAGCCAGAAATCTCACCTACTCATTTGTAACCATGGAAACAAGACCTACTCATTACTGTGCTGAAACTCACAGGTTAAGCATTCCCTCAAATTAGTTGACATATTTAAATCACTTCTCAGAAGTTACTGACAGGAGAGTAGGGCTCTCTTGAGAGTCTCTGGTGGTCATTTGGGGAACATCCCATTCCTGCAATTCTCCTCCGATGCTCAAGAGCCTCCTGCAACCACTCTTTTTGCCGTGAATGCGTTCCAGCTACATTCTTAGGAGGACTGTTCTATTCTCAAGGCTAAAGAAGCCACTTGCACACATCAATCACTGCACTGGGGGAATAGAGGGTTCAACACTGTTAATGGGAAGGGAATCCATGATTTGTTGCAGTTCAACATTTTCTCAACACTTTCTTTCTCTGGGAATTGCTCACAAGCATTTCCTCAATGCACCTTGAAAATGTTTTTGCTGACTGAAGCAACATTGTGTCTTTCCTTCAGCAATTCAGAAAGAAAACACAAATTGCCTACTGAAACCTTTCTACTCTCTTCCAAATCAGTTCACTGCTCAAGCACAAGCCCGATTCCCTCAGTGAGATAGGAGGTAATATTTTGCTTCAGCTGAAGGGTTATTAGAAGAAAGAAGGAAAGCTGTTGGTTCTAGGTGTTGTTGTTTAGGGTTTGGATTTGTTCTAGTTAATTCATTGGGTGTTGCTGTGAGCTGGGAGAGGGGCCAGCTTGAAGACCAGACCAAAAGGGAAGTAGGGTAAGAGGGGAGGGGACAGAAAAGGAGGCGGTGGGGACAGAATACAAGTTTCCTATTTCCCGGCCAAAGGGAAAGGGGACACGATTCACCCTGGGCTGGGAAAGGCAGTAAAAAGCAGCATTTTCTGTGTGTGTGTTGTGTGTGTGTTTGGCTCTTGGGAGAGGGAGATACACAACCAGCTCAGGTGAATCTTTCCTAAGAAACAGTTCTCTTTGGCTTTGAGGACTTTGTCCCCATTTAATTTCATCTAAGAGTTGGCTCCTTTCTAACACCCCTCTCCCAGCAGCTCAGGGCTGCATTGCACAGTGCTTGCTGTGTGCCAGAGAGCTCAAAGCAGGCTGGCCTGGTGCCCCGGAATATTTCTGCAGAACACTCTGCATTTCACCCCTTTGCTCTGGCTCAGTGCACAACTCCAGCACTGCAGGCGCTTCCTCCCAGAGCCGTGTGAGGCCCCGGCTCCTGCAGATGTGACCTGACAAGCTGTCCCTGCCTGCCGCTGGCCTCGCTTCCCCCGGCAGAAGCGCCGTGCCTGAAGGAGGCTGCCCTGTGCCGGAGCCTGCGGAGCAGCCCGGCTCCCTCCCCTGTGCCCAGAGCGCTGCACACACTGCTCGCCTTGGCCAGGAGTTAGAGGGCAGCCGGCACAAGGGTGGCAATCCTCAGCCAGGCCTGCAGCCCTCGGCTGTGGTTTGCCTTTCTCTGCTCCTGTGCACGCTCCGGACGGCCGATGCCACCGGGCTGTGCTGTGCCCAGCACGGCCACGCTTCCCCTTGGGAGCAGCCGGCTGCCAGCTGGGCTCTGAGAGCGCAGGATTCGCCCGGGGCCCCCAAGAGGCACCCAGGGCCGGGCTGCTGCCTCTTGCAGCTCCAAGGGCCCCCTTGCAGCTGCCTCTGCCCAGGCTCAGGCTGCTCCGGGCTCTGCCAGGGCTCTGCTGGGGCTCCAGCCTGGGCAAGGCGGGGCCTGGGCTCACCCTGCAGCCGCTGACAGCTCTGCACCAGCTCTGCGCCTTTCCCAGCAGCCTCCCTGATCTTTCTGCTGTCTCACTTGGGCAAAACTCTCCCCCAGACAAAGAGATTGCACTTAGGGATACAAATGCAAGTGGCAGCAACCCAAATGCTCTCGAGTCAGAGCTCAAGGCCTGCATCTGCACAGGGTATTTGGGCTGCCCCACTCGTCCTTTGGTTCTGCCTGCAAATGCCACTGCCCTTTCTGCCTCAAACACAAGTGCCACAGCTGGGTAAAACCCAGCCCCTGGGCCATATTCCAAAGGCACTGCGGTCCGGAGAGCATGACGAAAGAAGAGCCTGCTCCCCCTTCAAACCGTACCAAAGAAGGCATCAATGTCACTTTCCACCTCTAAGCAAAAATGGACAGTTCAGAAGGAAATGTTGAGCATTCTCACAGGCTCAGAAGGAGGACAATCTTCAAAATGACTTGAGGTTTCAGAAACTTTATTTACAATCCTAGGCTAAAATCCTACTCTACAATCCTACTCTACAATCCACTACGATGCTGGTGATGGAAGAAAAAGTTTTTAAGTGACTGGTCCATTCCTGTCAACTCCTTCCACTTCTTAAAGGTAAGGATGAGTGGCACCAGGCTGGATGTAGGCTTGGCCGATGTTACAAATGGATGCTGCACAAAGGAAAACAAAAAAGCCAAGAATGAACCATTACTTTCCAAGCTAAGAGCCCCAAAGGCAGGGTAATCTTTTTTTCAATGAAAAGGGGATTGAGTCAGAGTAGGTCTAAGGAGGAACAGTGGGACAACAGTGGCACAGCTTACTGCAAGAGCTGCTAAATGCCCCAGGCCTGGAAATATTTCAGGTCTGAGCATCCTGATCTCTTGAAAGATGCCCCTGCTCATTGTAGGGCACTTGGACCAGATGACCCTTACAGGTCCCTGCCAGCCCAGCCCAGTCTAGGATTCCTGGCTGTTCTCATTTGAACAGCACCAAGAGTGGAGGTGAGGAGGACGAGGCTCATCTGATGCCTGGCAGTTCAGTGCAGGAGGAGCCCGTCCCTGGGACACTGTTTCCCCTGCAGCCCCTTGGCATTTTACCTGCAGCAGCTCCTTGGCAGACCAGCGCCGCTCCTCGTCTCTCTGCAGGCAGCAGCTCAGGAAG
Organism: Chamaea fasciata; assembly: GCF_029207755.1. NCBI lineage: Eukaryota > Metazoa > Chordata > Aves > Passeriformes > Sylviidae > Chamaea > Chamaea fasciata. The sequence continues at coordinate 1,223,887 of NW_027094122.1, read as the reverse complement.
TCACGCAGCAAAGGGGAGAGGAGCTTGGGCTGCCGCAGCTCTGGGATCCCTTTGGTGGCTATCAGGAATCGAGCCTGGAGAAAAAGGAAAGACGAGTCTCTCAGCTGCTTCTTTCACATCTGGAACTGCTCTCCCAGATCCCATTGTTTCAGCTGCACTCTGCAGTGGCTCTTTCTGCCGTGGCACAGAGGCAGAGATGACTTTCCTGGACCAACAAAACACCCAAAGCCCAATGCAGCCACAGCTTTTCCAGCATCCAGCAGATCTTGCCCTGGCAGCTGATTTCATTGACTGACCTCGTTAGTGGAAACTACATCAGCAAAAGCACCTTTGCTTCTCTGAGGATTCACCTGAGCAGCTTGACAGGCTAGTTGGAAGAGGGACTTGGCTCTACTAACTCACTCTAGTATTTCCAAGGAGTATGACATGAAAAGCATCTCTGCAGCACTTGTTGGTCCCTTAAGCACAGCTGCTATAAAAGTCATCAAGCTTTTTACTTGGTTCGTGAAAACAATGGTAATTAAAAGTAAAGACAGGAAATCCCTCAGTTAAGGCAAGTTTCCCTGTGAGAAGAATGGGGGTACACTTCTCTCCAAACCACTGCTTTAGAAACTTGGTTGGGTTTGGGTTTCTTTCCTTCATTTCAGGAAAGATAACAGCAGCTCTAAGATGCTTGTTTCCTGTTAGTAGGGCCATCTACACGGCCAAAAGAGCTGGAACGACTTCTAAGCCAAAGCCCAATGTTGCCTGAGAAGGGAGATTGTTTGCCTGGGCTAAGGCTTGAGTTCCCCCACGGATGCAACCAAAACCCCAGCAGATGCTGATGTGCTGCAGGGACATTTTCAGAAAGGGACCGTGGTGGAAGTAGTTCCAGCAGATGGCAATGGCATTTTGTCCAATGGCACACGGAACGTGGGATGGGGGAGAAAGACAGCGGGATCAGAGAGTATTTACACCTTACCATGAGAGGACCTTTATTCCCATATGGAGGTTCTCCTTCCACCATTTCAATGCCCACAATTCCAAAAGACCAGATGTCTGCTTTGGGGCCATAGGACTCAGCTTTTGCAATTTCAGGCGCCATCCACCAAGCAGTCCCGGTCACCGATCTCCGTCTACTCTGCTCAGGGGTGAGTTGAGCAGAGAGGCCAAAATCAGCTGGGGAGAGAGCAAAAGAAGGTTTTGATTTGAATCCTGTGCAATTAGGAAAGCAAGGAAAAGAATTGCCCAGTTGAATTTGGAGAATGTGCTGCTGAATCTCCTGGACAACTCTCCCTGCTCTGTTTCCTCAGGACTTTAGCCAAGGAAATATGGCATTGGCTGCTTCAAAAATCCCCACATTTTTTACACGGCCTCCAGCAGTGTCTTTTCTTCCCCTGAAGCTTTAGACTTGTAGCCCCCTCCCTCTGGAAGGGACACACACAGAGCAATGCCACTGTGCACTGCTCGATCCTTGCCATAGGTCTGTGCACGTTGCCACCGCGTGGTCAGCTCACAACAGGCTCCCTGCACTGCCACCAGCACCGTTTTGGGGGGGCTGGCACTCACTCAAAAGCAGCCCCACAGCCCACATATCCCTGGAATGCTGCACCTGCCCAAGAATATACTGACCCAGCTTGACAGAGCCATCCGTTTTGAGGAGGATGTTGAGGCTCTTCACATCTCGGTGTATCACGTGGTTGGAATGGAGAAAATCCAGTCCTTGCAGGCACTGAGAGAGAAACCAGAAACAGGAGGGCAAAAATCAGTGATGTGATTTCATCACACAAGAAAGGAAAGAGCTCTCCAAGATTCCCTCTGCAGGGGAATGGGGAGTAATGGCAGAAGACAGTGCCATTGAGGGCAAGAGCACGCTGCTACAACACAGGCAGGGCAGCACCTTTCTAAAGAAAGGCATGTCAGCTTGCCAAAGAGCAACAGCAACTGCTGGTGTAGACTCTGCCCTGCAAACCAGCCAGGATGACTGCTGCTGCAGTGGATGTGCTCAGAAGTACAGAGCGTTCTGGCTGCACTGCTAACCTTTCCAGCTGAGGACTCAGAGAAATGAGTCTTTCTTCTTTGCTGCTCCTTTCAAACAGTGCCACCCCCACCTTTGCTTTTACAGGCAAGGAATGCAGTGCAGACAGGCCAAAGTTTAGAGAGGCAAGATGGAGAAGAGCAAATACAAGAGCCTGAGTGAAAGTGCAACAGCAGGAGAGAAGAGGACAAGAACAGAGTCCAGTGAGTGCAGGGGCACTGGCAGGCAGTTCGCTTGAGATGCTCTTGCTTGCCCAGAGCATATCAGCCACACAGAAACAAAGCCTGGCTCACGGAATCGCTCCTGTCCTGAGCCCCTTTCCCAGACAATACTGCCCAAGCCCTGGGACGCACAGATGGGATCCCTCACCTCTCGACTGATGGTTGCCACGTGGTGTTCACATATGCGAACCTCAGCGATGACATCATCCAGAGAGCCTCCATCCATGTACTCCATCACCAGCCAGAGTTCGTCGAGCACAAGGTAGCTGAAAGAAGGGAACAAGGCCATGCAGATGAACATGCATACATTGGTTTCTTTGCTTGATTCTTGTTTCCGGGTCCCTTTGTGACAAGGACAGAATTCAAGGAATAGACACTCCCTTCAGGCTGTGCATTGTTTGCAGTCTGTGCAGTCTCAAGGAGAACAGCACATCTGTGAGAAAGGAGATATTTTAGATGGCCAGCAAGCAAAAAGTACAGTTTAGTATCAGCCAAGATGAAAAACCTGTCCCGCATGGTATTTCTGGAAAGGAGCACCTAGTGTTCCTGGCATGGCCAGCCCTGGAAAAGAGGGGCAACAATCCAAGGGAAATCCTCTCTAGCATGCTTCATCAGCATTGAAGAAACTTGAAAAAATCAATCCTGAGACAACATGGAGGCAGTGAGCTTACAAGGTATTGACTTAGTATGGGAGGGTTGATTCAGGTTTTTGGCCAGTGTTCCAACTCAGTGTTTGAAAGCCAGGGAAGACACATGCAGGCAAAATACACTCTCTTCCCATCCATTGGAGATGAGTAGAGAAATAATAATTAACTGATTATTAACAGCTCTATTTTCTGCCAGTGTCCAAAGTGGGGTTTTAACCTCGCATGCTTTTACTATGGAAACAAAGCTTCATGGGAAGAGACCATGACCACTCACCTGTCTAAATAATCCACAACGTGGGGACTCTTATTCTTCTTCATGACCATGATTTCATTAAGCGCTTGTTGATTCCTGTTCAGTCCTTGAAGATTGATTTTCTTGATGGCCACCTAGAATGACAGAAAATCAGTAACTTTAGAAGCTGGTGGAATGAGACCACAACACACGTGGAGCGAGTCATTTTGCAATGCCACAGGTGAGCTCTGCCAAAGTGCCTTGCGATTAGACAAAGGAGTAATTAGGAACTGACATTCCTACAGCTCATTTCTCTGCTCCTTTGGGGGCCAGTTCCAGGACACGTGGCCACTGACCACAATTTGCCTTGTCCACTTGTTAAAAATGGTGTCTCAACTCTCACCCCCAAAAGCTCTGAGCACACTCTCTGTTTCTCTGTCCGTACTTCAGAGGAAGAAATGCGTGCCTTGGTACTCTGTGGATACATCTTGGGACCTAGGCAGGGCTTGGGGCTTTTAGGGATGCCTTGCAGATCTCTCCCCTACATGCAGTTCCCAACTGCAGCACTGCAGGTGCCTAAGGAACTGCCAGGAACATTCAGATGAATTTGCTGGCAGCCAGAAATGAGAATTCAGGACTCTGAAGCCGTAGCCCCAGAGAGCATTGAGATGCCCCTTTGTTGGAGCAATTGAGAGCCAGGGAGAGCGTCCTTCTCTGAAAGGAACCGCTGCCCTCCTTGCCTTCCTTCTGGCAGCTGAGCAGGACAAAGACTGTCCCAAATGCAGCTGGCAGGCTGGCACCAGTCTGTGCTTCTTGTGCCTTTGCAGCACAGCTCTAGCCACAGCTGCAGCCACAGCTGACACGAGAGAGGAAAGCCCTGGAGAGCAGCAGAATCTGCAGGGGCTCTTGACATTTACCTGTCCTCCTGTGGCAGTGTCGATGGCTCTGCAAACCTCTCCAAAAGCCCTAGAAACAAAACAGCAGCAAAGAAAGGAGAAGCCATTTAGACCTTGGAGTGAAAGCCAGCCCAGACAGGAGATGTCTGCTGGAAATGCCTCCAACCTGCAGCATGCAGGAGGGCTCTGCCAGAAGGCAGATGATGCATTTTCCTCTCCAGTGCATGGGCACTGGGCCTGTTTCTGAAGCACTGGGCTTTAGTGCCTCAGCTCAAAAGGCCAGGTGATTCTTTCGTCTTGGATTTCAGTTTCTAAACTGGGCAGTTTTTATCCTGATCACACTATTTCCTTCAGCAAACTCTTGGGAAGAAATGTTCCTTCAAACAGTTATCTGCCTGCTACAAAAAGGGGTGGTTGCTGTTTCTGGCAATGAAATCCAAGTGTCTTTGACAATTCCTTCTGACCACACTTCCAAATTCTGGCTGGTACTGAGAGATGGGGCAGACTAACCCCAGTGTCTGAATATGTTTGCAACTTGCCTGACTTCACCCTTGACAGATATTCCAGCAGCAGATCGTTGCCCCATGATTGTGTACAAGTAACTGTGGTTGGACTCACCCTCTGCCAACAATTTCCTCTTCAATGTATTTCCTTCGGGGATTTTCCATGCTCGCCATTTGCCCTGAGGGAAACAAAATGCAAGATGCTCACTTGAAAGCAGAGATCCCACTATCCAAGAGATACAAAAGGCAGCCCTGCTGGGGCTGTACAGTCTGGCCTTCTGAGTCCTTTGTGGCCAGCTGCGTAACAACAACAACTGCAAGAATTGCAACAAGACAGGCAGCTCTGCAGTACAAGCAGGCCAGCACTGATTTCTACAGTCCTTTGAAGAGATCTCTTGACAGCAAACAAAGCACAGGGAGATGCATTCCCAGGAGAGGAGGGCATCTTCCCCACCTTGCAGCACTTTACCAAAAGAATGCCTTTCCCTTTGTAAACCCAAGCAGCTCATGCTCTAACCAATCCCAAGGGGCCTTCAGCAGCAGGACCCTCACCCTTGAGGAGCAGGCTGAGCTGGAAGACGCCCTTGCCCGTGGCCCACGTGAAGAACCACACTGCTTCTCCTGCCCCTGACAGCAGGGATCAGTCCCTGCCATTGCACTCGCCCTCTCAGCCCCGCACACGTGCCCACCTTCCCGCAGCGGGCAAGGGCAGCAGGGACAGCAGTGCTCCTCAGGTGCCGGCGGGACACGGACAGCTGCCCAGAGGAGATGCTGACCCTCTGTGAGCCCAGCCCAGGCCGTGCAGGAGCCGGCCCAGAGCAGGGGCTGCTGCCTCGGGGCAGCTCCGCGCTGCAGCGGCCGGCCGGCAGCGGGACTCTCCCAGCTAAGGAAGGCTCCAGCCTCGGCGCTCACACCAGCCCTCAGGGCCAGGGCAGCCACCGCCACAAAGCTGCCAAAGCCCAGGCACCAGCACTGACAAGCAATGGCAAGAAGGCACGGCCACACCCAGCCCCTTCCAAGCTGCTGCCCCCACTGAGGACACGGCAGGATTGGCTTGGAGAGCAGACACAGCCAGGTGCACGTCAGTGCCCTTTTGTGCCAACAGGTGACGGGAGACAGAGAGTCAGCTGGGCTCTCTTCTCAGCCCCACCAGCTCTTATCTGAGGGCACAGGACCGGCAGCTGCTCTGGGCAAGAAGCAGCTTCAATGACTTGTGCTGTAGAATCACAAAGGGCTTGATTTGTTTTCCTAGAGACTGATCTGAGCAGGGCTTGGGCCAGTGGGTAGCATTCTAACAGTCATGGGAATGACTGGGAATCAGGTAGGAAAAAGTGTCATGGATCTGAGGAATATACAGCAGAGGGGCTGGAGGCTCACTCCTGAGAAATGCCTACAGTGCACTTTTATCTGATCATGCCCCAGGCCTGTGTCTCTTGGACTTATCTTTCTAGGAACAAAACTAGGATATTAAATACAGATTGTAATAAAAGGATCTGTTTTTTTCATTGGGGGCACAAAAAAACCAGCTCTTGCTCTCTGTTTCTGCTGTCACCTGATGTTCTTTCCAAAGAGTCCTCACTGACAAATATATAATCTTCTCATTAAAAAACCTGCAGATGTAGTAGTGGTAAATAGGAACAGTCATCAAAATGACGCCACTGAGACTCATGGGGCAGAAGAGCTCCTTCAAGATGGAGAAAAAACCTCTACCCAAAAAAATCCGGAAAAAAACCCAAACTAAAACCACAACCAAAAGACAAAATGCCAAAACCAATCACTTTCTGTGAAGTTTTTTTTTGCTCTGATGGCGGATGAGAAGTCAGGAGTCTAAGGAGAATTTAGGAAGCTAACTATTCTATCCAGTTTGGTCACTAGCACACAGGACTTGCCCAGATCATTTGCTAGCTCACAGCCTTCTGCTGATGCAAGGACAACCCCTGCTTCTGCCTTTAGCAGCTGGGGAAGCTCAGGCAAACCCCAGGCACGTCCAAGCTGCCCTCAGAGGCAGCGGGAACACCCAGAGCACTCTCTTGCTGCCTTGGAGCACAGCCTTTCCTGTGGGGAGCCCTAAATGCTCCTGGAACCCCAAAGTGAGGAGGATCATTGGGTCCAGCTGTGCTGACACGTGCACACAATACACTGTCCCTCAGAGAAGAAAGACACAAGACATACTCAGGAGCTCCAGGGACTCATCCTCATCATCCTCCATCTCCTGTTGCTGAGCAGAAGCCCTGTCAGTGCTGGAGATGAACGAACTGCCCGGCTTCCACTGCACAACTTGGCCAGCACTAGTGCCTTCAGGTGACACTGCTGCTCCTGCAGGTTCAACAGAAGAGCCTGTGGAGATCTGAGACAACAAAGGAATTGGTGTCAGAAAGAAAAGTGGCTGGCAGAGATTAGCCACAGATCCCATTTCAAATGCAAGCCCTTAGCAAGATGCTGTCAGCCACATGCAGGGCTCTGCCATGGGTTTGTTCTGATGTCCACTCCTCAAACTGGATGGCTCAAAGCCAAAGGCTCGTTTGACTGGAGTGCAAGGCCAGATTCATTGTCCATTTTCTCCAAAATGCATTTGCATGGATTTTCTGAAGGGTGACTGCCAAAATGACCATTCCGCTTTCTCCCAAGGACGCTTTTCCCCTTCCAAGGGCTGCAGACACACTTGCAGCTCTTTGTTCAAATGTTCTACCTTCTCCCATGGAGTCCTCTTTTCTTCCGGCATCTTCTGAACGTGCCCAACCGGCAGCGCTGCTGCTTGGGACAGTTTCTGTGCCTCACAGGAATCTTGGGGCTCCTTGCTGCCAGTCACTTGATGGAAATCTTTGCAGGCTGCCAGGCGAGATGTCAACACTTCCACCTCGAGTCAAAGAGAACAAAGCAGTCAGAGAGTCCAGCTTGTCCCTGCAGCCAAGAGTCATCGACTGTGAGGAAAGGGAAAGGACCAGATTCACAAGGGATACAGACAGCTTCTTTCCAGATCCATCTGGGTCACCGTGTTCACCTGCAAGAACACCTCAAGAAACAAGGAGAGCAGGAAGAGGCCAGCAGGAATGCATTCAGATGACTGCTGGCCAAAAGGCCAAAGCACTAGTGCCACTGTGCAAGGCAGCAGCTGAGATTCAGCAGAGCAGGGAGTGTCCTTCAGAGTGCCTGTGACACGCACTGGAGCAGGATGGCACTCAGAGGCATCACCCCACCCCCCTGCTGCTCTGCAGGGGAAAGGCACGAAGGGCAGAAAGCACCAGGTTGGTGACTGCAGTGGCTATTGCTCATTCACTCACTTGTTTCTGTAGAGCCTCTCGCTTCTCAAGGAGGAGACAAATTTTCGCTCGGTCTTCTGCTAGAATCTCCATTTCTTCCTCCAGCCTCTTCTCCCATGCCTTGATCCTAGCCCGAGTTTTCTGCAGCTCTGCCTCCAACTTGTCTCCAAAGTTCCGTAAAGAACAAGAGACAGAACCTTCCATCAGGGGAGTGGCTACTACTCCTCCGCTTACATGGTTTTGTTGATTGCCCCTCTCCTGATGGAGTTTCCATTGATCCTCAGTTCTTCTGATGTCTTCCCTGCTCTTCCTCCTTGCTGCCATGGTGTCACTCGGAGGTTTGGGCGGCTCTGCTTGTGCCTCTGCCTCCACGTTCTGTACACACAAATGCAGAGCAAGTGACTGGGAGATGCCATCAGGCTCAGCTTTTTCCTTTTTCAGCGTACAAATCATACTCATTCAGCCACTTCTTTCTGCTTCCCTGCCCACCTCTGCTTCCATTGTAACCCTCCTGTCCCAGTGCTGATCTCTGCAGATGCCAAGGCTCTGTGCTTTCAGTGCCTGGGGGACTCCTGGCCTCCTCAGTCCCAAGAGCTCCATTGAATTCCCCTCTCCCTGCCCTTCACTCTGTCCCACTGTGACACTAGCAGTACAATGAGCCTCCATCTGGGGCTGAAGCTCCAACAGCCTCTTCGGAAGCTGACAGGGAACGTGTCTTTTGCCACACAAGAGAAGAGTGGCCCCCCAAAGATTCATGGACAACACATCATCTCTTAGCAGCTCTTTAAAAGCCAAAAGACAGGTGGACTCCGAGTGCCTGCCAGCTCTGCTACTGACTGCTCTGCCTGAAGAGGCAAAAGAACAACCTGGCAACAAAGGCACCAAAATCCCTGTCTTCAAACAGCAACTCCACGTCCCCAGTGGGTCTCTGAAATGCTCCCGGGTAAGCACAGCCAAGAAGCTCACGGGGACAAACCACCCCAAAGAGCTTGTGTTCTCAGATCAAGACTTTTGGTGCCTGTGGGTACTTGGCATGTCTGTGGAGAGGGACAGGTGTCCCCAGACCACAGCGTCCCCTACGTATCCACCAAGGCTGAGCACAGTGCCTTTGACATGCTCCCTCCTCTGCAGACAGGGAACCTTCCTGCTCCAGGCTGGCCCCTATCAGAATCCCAGCAAGCTGGGGCCTAAACCCGGCAGCTCAAAGCCCATTTTCCAGCTGTCACTGGCTGAGGGGAATGGCTAGGTCTGGCAGGACTGCAGCACTCAGCATCCTCAGCCACCAACAGCAAGAGCTGGCTGCTCAGAAACTTGCAGCTCTGCCTCGCACTAAAGACAGCACCCTCCAGAAGTGGCACTTACTGTCTGGGAAAGTTCCGGCTGTGGTGTGACCACAGCTGGAGCCTTGTGGTCATTTGGCTCCTCTTCGGCTTCTTGTCCAGGAGCAGAGGAAGCCAGAGGAGAGTCTGCTCTTGGTTCTGGGATCTGTGGACAGACAGGAGCGTGAGACACAGGCCATGACCTATCATTTAGAACCTTCTTTCTCTTCAGCTCTAGAACCAGCTCTACTAAGCACAAATCATCAACTTGGAGAGCAATGGGATTCTAAGTCCCTCAGACTAAATTCTAATGGGCTGATTCAACTGGACACTGCTCCAAATTAGATATTCCCCCCTGACTACTATCAGGAAGCACATTCTCTCTGCAAAACTGATCTTTTAGTTCTTTTAAAGCTCTGGAATGGAAAATTAGGAAATAGGCAGTGATGCCTTTGCTCTTGCTGCAGCAGACATGGAAAGGGATTTTCTTGCAGCCTACTCAGCTGGCCCTCTACACTCTACTGCCACAGGCCAAGCTCACAGCTTGCTGCACAATTTTAAACACCAAGAACATCAAATGTTCTTTCCTTACTCACCTCAGGATCAGCACCTCTGAATACCCGGCTCAGGTGACCTGCAGTGGGCAAGGGAAAATGAAGCAGATGCTTTGAGAAAACTGGAGACAACCAGAGCATTTTTAGAAGACTTTCCAAGAAGGCCTCCCAGTCTACATTTTCAAAGTTGTCCTGCTCGACCCAGCAATGGAGGAATTGGCAAACTCTGCTGCCACAGACTCTCCGACGGAGGGAACGCAACCCCTGCAGGCTCCCTTGCAAATGCTGCCCGCACGGCCGTGGCTACACACACCCCCTTTTGAGCTGAACGTGTTGACAGGAGCTTTACCCAAGGGGCATCCCAATGGCCTTTCTGTTTCCAAATCAATTCAGTCACTAAGAAAGAGCAGGAAGACACAAAAACCAGGTTAGGTGACACCCAGGGAAAACCTCTACTTACCTGCCAGGTGAGTCAGGAAATAGCAGGAATAAGTAACTCCATAAACAGTGAAAACTGCAGCGGCGAGTTGCCCAATCATTGTGGCAACTGCTGTGCAAGTTTGCCAACTGTTCTCCAACACTATCAAAAAGCAAGTCTCCTGTCAGTGTGCACGTGCCCACTGACAGACGCCTCAAGCTGCAGGACGCTCCTGCACTGAGCAAGCTCAAGAGCTGCTCTGACACCCCTGAGGCCTTCCGGGCACCAAGGCAACCTTGCGATGTCACCATGACCACGTGGCAACCGTGCCCTGACATCACAAAGCAAAGCCCCGTGATGGTCTGTGAATCGATAGAGATGGATAGAGTGATGTTTGTGTAGGCCTAGGCTGCATTTTTACCTTTCCCCCCTCAGCTGCCTGTTTCAGCTCTTGTTTCTCCCCCTGTGCCCCCTGTGTCCCCTGTGGCTGTGCTGGGTCTGAGCTGGCGGCCGGGCCGGGCGGAGCAGCAGTTCCAGCCTCGGCTGTCCCTGGAGCGCTGGGAGCTGCCGGTGGCCCCAGGCACTGTCCCCTGAGCCAGTGCCATCTGCTGTCCTTGTCCAGGGGTGCTGCTCTGCAGGGGAGGAAGCAAGAACAGAGTGAAAGGCTTTGAAGATGGGGCGGCGGGAATCCCTCTGCTTAGATTTCTGTTTAAAGATATATGGACTGTAGCATAGAGAGGAATAATTTCATGGATATTTATATATGCAAGTTACTATTTGTATAGGAATATTTCTGTATGTATCTTGGTATATTTATAAATGTATGCTACATATATATGTGTCTGTATATATGCATACATCTTTGTAATAACATATGTATATATAGATGTAAGTATATGTATATGTAAGTATGCTGTTCTATCTGTGTTTTCATTCTATTTCCCATGAATACAGTTGTGTAGGTATTTCTATTTATGCAGCTGGAGTTATATGGCTCTTTAATTAGGTATATTGGTATTCCTAGAAGTAAATAGATCTAGTTTTCTATTTACATCTGTGTATTGACTTCTGTATTTTGAGGTGGGTGTATCTGGGTGTATCTTTCTATTTAAACATGTTTGGAGATGTATAGATATATGTGTCATTGTATCGATTGAGATCTTTGTAGACGACTGTTTAGATAGAAATACTGATATTTTTGTATTCCTAGATGGGCTTTAGGCTTGCAGTAATATGTAATAAATTAGGTTGCTAAACACCTAATTGATCTTTGTGTCTAGTGAGTTGTTGTAGATGTTGGCAATAAATTAAGGTTTTCTTAACTGAAGTAGATATTTGTATATTTTTACATAGCATTGTTGTAAAAATTTAAAAAATTCCTTTTTTACCTTAAATTGAGATATATAGTTAAATTAAATACATAGTTGTATAGTGTCAGCGCCGGTGAAGCATTTTGTAATAAATGACATTTTTCATGTGAAATCAATTCTGGTGTATTTGTCGATCAGCAGTGCAGCTGTAGGAATCTGCAAGAAAATACAATTGTCAACTGCAATGGGTGTTTTGTGATTTGTGCTGTCCAGAGCAATGAGCAGTTGTAAATACTGGAGGATTTTGGCCATGGAAATCTCCATCCATGCCCAGCACATGCCCCACTTGCACTCAGGCTGCGCAAGGAAAGCACAGATTTGGGATGGCAGCAGAGCCACACCTTGGCTGAGAACTCACTGCAAGGGCGGCTGAGAAAACTCCGGGACTCCACGGAGCCTTCAAGTCCAACCAGAGCCACCCAGGGAGGACAAATCCACCCGCCATGCCATGGGCAGCTCTTCAGGAAGCGCTCCAAGTGTCCCTCTGAAGGTCATCCTGAAGCCCAGGAGCCAACAGGGATCCTGAGCCAGCTCCGCTGCCTTTGGCAGCACTTTGCAAATGAGCTGCAGCAAGGGGGAGGCCGCAGGGACTGTGCTGCAGGCTGGGGATGAAGGAAGGGCCATGGACACTTGGGCTGAAATTCTCAGAAATCTACAAGGATGGTGAAGAACTGGGAAGCAACAAGTTCTCACAGCCACAACAGTGACGGAAGCCCTTGGTGTGAAGTTCCCCGAGGGAACTCCCAGGGGAGTTGCTACTCGGATCAGCAGCAGCAGAAGCCAGCAGGATCTGCTCCTTTTCCTGGCTTTGTGTGCAGGGCACAGGCTGTGATGGCCCCTGCCCCACAAAACCCTTGCCCATGGAGGCTGCAGGCTCAAAGCAATCCCATTGCAGAGAGAGGCTTTGCAGTTGAAGTCCACTGCCCTTGTGTTTCGGGCTGGAATGGCTCTTATGCCAAAGCACAGCAGGTAACCAGGGCTTTGGGAGGCACAGACTTTAGAGGGAAAGACAGATTAGGCACTCACTTGCCTGAAACTCCTTCAGCTCTCTTCTTCTGTAGAATGAGAAAGAAGCAAGCTGGGGAGAGGCACATGCAGTCCTTTGAAAAAACACAGTGTCTAACCAGTCCTGTGGCAGAAGAAAAATGGGTCACAACCTTGCCTTGTTTTCATAGCCTGCATCTTCTGCAGAGGAGACAATGGGATGGACAGGAGGAAGGGGAGGGGAGGAATAACTGTGTTAACCCAGTCTGCCTTGCTGTGTCCTGCTATACTTTGCAGCAGTGAACATTAGAGGTAATGCCAAATTCCTATTTAGCACCATGACACACTGCTGCTTCATTGCAAAACTGCCTCAGCATTGTTATAAATACATATTAAGTGTTTGTCTTTTTACAAATATGAAAATGAATCTTAGATGTGTTATGGTAGAAAGTTATGCTACAGTAATATACCCTCTTGTAGTAGTGGGATAAATACAGTTTTTAGGCTATAGCAGATGCTTTTTGTAACTAGTTAAAAAAATTACAAAAAAATTGGAGAAGCAATGAAGAAATTCCTCACATAATCTCATGTGGATAGACACAATAGCAAGGACACCGACGACTCCAATGGGAAGAATTTATTGCCTTCGTTATCAAGAGATTTACGACTTTGTGGAGGCATGAAAAATTTATGTGCAAGAAAGAATGGTGGGAGAGAAAAGTTGCAATTAAGCAGGAACACCTAAAGTCAAAAGGAATGTGTAAATCACATACGAAATTTATGAATACGCAATAACCTATGGTATTTAAAGGAAAGATCCTTTGTTAGCAAGCTGTGCTTTGGGTGGAAACACCAGGCACCCAGACGTCTGTAGTTTTGCTTTTCTTATGTCTCTTCTTATTGTTTATTATTAAACTTTTAAAATTTTAACAAAAACTGAACTGTGTTTTTCTCAGAGAAAATCAGCTGAATTTCTTGTCAGTTTAAGCAGATGTGGTGAGAAACAGTGACAGTGATTCAAACAGGTTTTCCAACCTTGTCATCCAGAGGGAATTTTGGCTTGCTTTTTCTTCACTGTATGCAAAACATTTTGTAGTCGTTCTGGATCCTTCGAGGAGGTATCCACAACCGACCAAAATAGAAAAGGGGGATTATGGCATTCATTCTCTTTTAACACCTATTTGTACTAAGCTCTAGCTTCAGCTTAGTAAGGAAAAGGAGAGATTTTTCTTTAGTCATGCAGTGCGGAATCATTGGTGTAGGAACAGCCACAATTCCAGGTGTAAGAACAGTGTGTTCTTGCTCTTAACAGGACATTGTGGACAAAAAAAAGCCCCCAAATCCTCACGATTCACCTCTTAGGTAAAACCAGAATGGTTCATGGTGTCAAACTAGCAGGTGATGGAAATAACAAATGTCCCTGGGCTGGGGCAGAAGTCTGGGAGTCAAAGGCTTGGGAAAAGAGAGCTGGCAAAGCCAGCCCAAGCTGCAGGCTGGCATTGGGCTCAAGGCAAGAAGGAGCTTGTGCTGCCAGCACGGGAAGGGACTCCAGGCACAGGAGCTGGCCGGTGGCAGGAGCAGCTGCTGCTGTCACCACCAGGGAAGGGCTGGCAGCGCGCAGGAGCAGCGGGCACATTGCTGGTGGGGACAGCTGGCAAGTTGGAGCGGGCCAAGCGAGGATCAAGAGAGGCTGCTGCTTGTTGTAGAAGTAGTTTTTGACGTGGTTACACCAGTCTCACCAAGGTCAGAGCGTTACAGTCTGTGCCATTCTGCAAAATGGCTTCTAGCACAGAGTCCCCATGTGCCAAGCAGAAGCGGCAGCAGCAGCACCCCCAATCCAATGCATTCTATTCCTAAATCATCCAATCTGCTACAAACACGATGCTCTTCCTGTCTTTTTGCACCTGTCCTGGTCTAACACAGTTGTGGGACAATGGTGGTCGTTTCTTACACAAGGGCCTACGCCTACAGCCTTTCGATTCAGTCTAGCAATGTCAGCAATGCTCTGTGATGTTTATGATATGTCTAGGACTTAGTGAACTTTGCGCGAGGTAATGCTACTGAAGTTTAAACTGGACTTCAGGGCTTTTCTATCAACTAATACAGTGTCCGATGTGCTTAAGGCACTTAAGGCAGCTTTTTACTCACCTAAAACTAAAACTTCCATTCCCACTTCTTGCCCGTGTGACTTTATGGATCTCAGTTTTTCTGAGAGTTTCAAAGCAAGCCCTGCATTCTTTTCTGCCTCTTAGCCTGTGTGCACGGGGTCCTGGGAGATTTCTATCTGGTTTCCAACAGGGCTGGGACACAGCTCCATGGGTCCCTTCTCTTCTTGTTCCCAGGTCTCCACACGGTGCAGGTGGTTTCCAGCTGTGACCTCCTTTCCAATGAAGAATCCATGGATCCCCCCAGTACAGCTGCAAGGGGTAGGATTTGATCTCCTTCCAGCTGGGATCCAGGAGCCTTGCAGTGTCCCATGGTTCCAACTGGATGACCCCAAGGTGCTGGGAATGCAAAGGGATGATGGTGGAGCAGATGAAGCATTAGTTGCAACACACGTGTGTGGAAGAGCCCCTAAAAGGCATCAGATATGGTCAGGAAGCCGTGGAGCAGAGAGGTGGGTTTGGGAGAGGAAGGGCAATTCCTCTGGGAATGTGGGCTTGAGAAATGAGGCACTTGGGAATGGCGGAATTGCCGTGGAATTTCCATGGCTGTATCTCACTGTCATCTCTCCCGGCGCGGGGGATCAGGTGTAGCCAGGGTTGCGGCGGTCCGGTCCGGGGGCGGGACGAGGACGACTCGTGCAGGCGGGGTTTTGGGGCCGGGGCTGGCTCAAGGGAATGGGTCTTCCCAGGCTTCACCAACCAGGTCCGAAGGCCGACCCGGGAGAGCAGGTGTACCCAGGATTCACCAGCCAAGTCCTGGGTCAGAACGGCAGCGGACAACAGGTCTACCCAGGGTCCTGGAGGTCCAGGGACGGGACGAGCGGTCTAGCCAGGATTTTGGAGCCAGGTTTGGCGGGCGGCGCGGGGGAACAGGTCTACCCCGGCATTCGGCAGCCAGGGACCAAGTCCGGCGGCGGACAACAGGTCTACCCATGCATTCGCCGGCAAGGGACTGTCTGGCCGAAGAGATCAGGTCTACCCAGGCCTTGGGCAGCCAGTTAGTCTGGTGGCAGAAACAGGTCTACCCCGGCATTCACCAGCCAGGAACAAAGTCCGGCCGCGGACAACAGGTCTACCCAAGGGTTGGGCAGCCCGGCAGCAAGTCCTGCCGCAGGCAACAGGTCTACCCAGGGGTTGTGCAGCAAGGGACGAAGTCCGGCGGCGGATACCAGGTCTACCTAGGGGTTGGAGAGCCATGGACCAAGTCCGGCCGCGGAAAACAGGTCTACACGGGACTTGGGCAGCCAAGAAACAAGTGAAGCGGTAGACAAGAGGTCTACCCCGAAGCCGGGCAGCCAGGGCCCAAGTCCTGCCGCGGACAGCAGGTCTACCCCGGGGCATTCGGCAGCCAGGGACCAAGTCCGGCGACGGACAACAGGTCTACCCAGGGACCAAGTCCTGCCGCGGAAAACGGGTCTACCCCGGGGCATTCGACAGCCAGGGACCAAGTCCTACCGCAGACAGCAGGTCTCCCCAGGAACTGTCTGGCGGCGGATAAAGTCTACCCAGGGACAAAGGCCTGCCGTGGACAGGAGGTCTACCCCAAGAAACGAGCCCTGCCGTGGATAACAGGTCTACCCAGGAAACAAGTCCGGCGGCGGAAAGCAGGTCTACCCAGGAAACGAGTCCTGCTGCGGACAGCAGGTCTACCCCGGGGCATTCGGCAGCCAGTGACCAAGTCCGACCGCAGACAGCAGGTCTCCCCAGGGACAAAGTCCTGCCGCGGACAACAGGACAGCTGCCGGTCCCTGTGCAGCAGAAGGAAGCCGCAGGGCGGGCGCCCGGGTGGCAGCGACAGCTGCTCCCTGGGCAGCGGCTTGAAGCCAGCGCGCCCGTCCCGCCCGTCCGGCAGCAGCCGCGCCCTGGGGAGCTGCTGGGAGTTGCAGGGCGGGCGCCTGCGCCCCTCCCGCCCCGCCGCCGGCCGCTGCCTGTTGGCCGTGCTCCGGCGCCTGATGCGGAGCAGGAGGTCGGGGCGGTCGCGGCGAAACCAGGGGTTCCTGTAGTGGAGCCAGGCGCCAGCATCGCCAAGCCAGCCCGGCACCTAGCGGAAGCCGTAGCGGTTGAGCTGGCGCAGGAAGTTGCATAACTGCGTGGCCCGGAAGGTGTGCGGGGCCGGGCCCTGGGAGCCGCCCGGGCTGAGCAGCTCCCGCTCCAAGAGGGAGCGGTCAATGAGCAGCCCCCGGGCCTGGCTGTCCCAGCGCACGGAGCGGACGCGGGGGCTGTTTGCCAGGCGCCACAGCTTGGCGGGGAAGGTGCCGGCACTGAGCCCGGCGGGCAGCGGCAGCTCCGGCATGGCGTCGATCGCCAACAGTGGCCACAACGGCCGGAGGGCAACGGCCGCAGCACAGCACGGCTCGGCACTTTGCGGTTCGGCTCGGCTCGGCACGGCACGGCCGAGCACAGCACGGCTCGGCACAGATCAGCACAACTCGGCTTGGCACGGTAGGGCACGGGAAGCCCGTGGCCAGGGTGGGCTCTGGGAGCAGTGGTGGACTCTGTCCCCACGCTGCATCCTGTGCCTGGGTCACCGTCGGTGATGGGGGAAAAGGACATTGCTTTGTCTTGGCTGGGGAAAGGATGAAAAGGGGACATGAGAAAGCATCCTTTTGGTCACCTTTTCAGCAGACTAACTGTTTTTTTCTCGCCATCTCTGCCTGTTTTTTGCAGAGTTGGAACATCTTTCATGATTTGGAGTCAGCAGCAGAAGCAGGAAGGGGCAGTGATTTTGTCAGCATTGTCATCAAAACGCTAGTGCTGCCCCATGGATGGATGTTGCTTGATGCAAGGGATGAAAGGCCTTCACTTGTAGGGCGCTCACGCCGGTGTCTTCCCAAAGGACGTTGCCATTTTCTTTCCTCAGGAATCGCTTCTTCTGTTTTTCCCCCCATCTGGGGAGATTTCCAATGCAAATGCCTCCTGCAGCCAGCTCTTGCCAATGCAGACTGACAAAGGAGATCTTGCAATGGACAGAGACTCCCTAGAGCTGGTGTGGAGAGGTGAGGGGGCAAGGTTTGTCCTTTAGTCTTGAAATCTTGTTGGGGATCTGATTGTGCTTTGGGGGACTGACAAAAATGTTGTGTCCTGAAAGACCACAGAGACTTTGGGGTTGTCATGTTGGGGCAGAAATTTATGTCTGAGAACTTTTTGAAATGCCTTTTTTTTTTTTTTTCCCCCTCCCCTGCAGAGAACCTTTTCCTACCTTTTGGGGAACTTCCGTCTGCTGGTCTCCCAGATCCAGCCGTTTCCCAGGGTTCCTTCCCAAACTGAGGAGTAGCCCATGGCCTCCACTCTCCAGCTGGAACAGAAAGAAGCACAGAGCTTGCTGTTGAGGGAGAAGAGCTTCTCTTTCCTGCCGGCTTTCCCTTTGGGGCAGGTTGGTATGTGCTCATTTGATAAAGGGAGGTTTAAACTCTGGAGGTGTTGCATTTCAAACTGCTCCAGCCTCGAGCTCTGGTGTGGGTATCCTTGGACAAAAGGCCTCCCTGTGTGAGCTCCCAGTGGGCTGGTTCAGTAAGGAAGTTGATATTTCAGGCTTGTGACTGCTGAAAGCAGTTGGTGTCTGGAGGTGTCCGGAGCTGGGAGCGACTACTTTTCTCGCCTGGCTGCAGAAAAGGTAGTGGGAAAGTGGAGATTGCACTTGCAGAGATGGCCATCAGGGGTGTTTTCCGAGAAATGGGCTGGCAGGGAGGCAGGTCTTGTGCTCAACTGGCTGTGTGTTTGTTTTGGTGGTGGGGAGGTGTTGTAATGAATCAGCCGAGACTCCATAGCCTTCATGCAGGAAAAGCCAATTCTTTATTCACATCACTTATTTTATCCAGTTTTCAGGGACCTCATGCACCACACCCATTGGCGGGTAGTTTTCTTACTGCCTCATTTATTGGTCAGAAGGTCATTTGTGTGTATGTGCTAAGTTTCAGGTTGTTTACATTTTTCCTTGGTGGGTTCTGATGGAACAGAGCTAATATTTATGCAGATGCACTTGTTTTTCTCCCTAGGAACGGGCTGTTTTGTGAACAAACTTCACCTTCTCTAAACAGTTTTCAACTGGGAACTTGCAAGCTATTGCTAGCTGCTTAGCTAAAGTAGCATGGCCTCATCCATATTCCATAAGACCTTTCTTTAATAACATTTTTTACCTGTCTGCAGCAGGGAGAGTCACAGACACAGACACAGACACCAGCTGAAGCAACAGTGTCATTTACTATCATGCAGAAGTGCAAAGACAAATCAGAAAAGAAGAAGGTAAGCAATGCACCTCATCACTGGTACAAAATGTTGCCTCTAGTGATTAAGAAAGATACATCAGCAGACACCCTTCTGCTTTATCCTTCATCCAGATCCACTCATCAGGTGGGGAAAGCTGTCCCAGCAAAGCTCTGGAAAGTCCCTGCCAGGAACCAGGAAATCCTACACTGCCTCCCCCTTTCTTGGCCACCAGGCTTCTGACTGCACTGTGAGAGTAGCCCAGCTTTGACAGTGGTGAACGAGCAATTTGACAGACTTTCTGGGGCAGGAGATCTGATTTCATCTTCCTCTTGGTTTTCTCCCTGAGCCTGTCCAGGGCTCAAAGAGGAACCAAGGCCAGATGTGGCCTTGTCTGGTTTCTTCATGCTGAAAGGTAAAGATGTGTTTCACCAAGTAGTGAATGCATAGATCCTATTGATAGTAACACTTGGTTAAGGAGCAGATCCATTGAACGTTTGGTTGGAAGGGTCATCCAGAGGGCAGATTTAGCTCAGGACCTGTTGTTCAGGCCTCAGTCAGGGCCTGTTGTTCAGGCCTTAGTCCTTCAGTATTTTGTGGTGCAAATCAATGCCCTGGAAAGCTGGAAACAAACAAATCCCGCTTGAGCACGTTTCAGAGCGGGAGCAGGATTAGCCCTGCAAGGCCGGGCTAGGGCCAAGAGCAGAGGGCCAGCAGGCTGCATTTGCCCAGAGGCAGCCGTCCAGACCAAGAAGGCCACTGGTGCCCAGGGCCTGAGGTGCCCGAGGCTGCCTCCCCGCTGTGCAGCTCTGCAGAGCCCGTGGAGCGCAGGGTCCCGGGCAGCCAGGGCGGCCTGGCTGCCTTGGAGCACGAGGGGTGTCCCAGAGAAGCTGCGGCCCTTGGCTTTTTAACTGTTGCTCAGAGTCTTGTCATTAGTCCACACTCTCTGACATGTTTTCCTTTCCTCTGGCATATTGAAGAGAGCTTTTTGAGAAAAGTGGCTGATGTAGCTTCTGCTGGTGCTGGTGCTTCTGTCTGCAGGTCAGGGCAGGTGGTTTGAACCAAGGACGGAGTCCGCAGTTAACACTGCACTTTTGCCAAGTCAAGAAAACCGTTCACAACTGGGTGACCGATGCTGAGCAGCTTTGCTAGGTTTTGGAAAGTTATCACCTTAAAAACCCAACAAATGTTCCTACATGAGGGTACCAGCAGTGTCCCAAAGATCCCAACTTTTTCCACCTCTTTTCTGTGTCTTTAGTGTTTCTAAGTTCCCCATTCCCCAGCAGGAATGAAAGCATGTATGATAATGTGAGTGATTTGAGAGCTGTGTGTTGTGCCCTGCCACATCAGCGTTGATGACAGGCTGGACATGGACAGGTGTGTCGAGTTCAATTCATCCCAGTTCTGTGCCAACAGCAGCCCCAAGATGCCGAGAAGAACAAGGACGGTGGGTGGGTGTGCACGCACAGCCCTGTGGGCTGACTGCTGTGTGGGCAGAAGGTTCTCAACAGCAGTACATCTTCACTCCCCCAAGTGGGAAGAATATATCAGATCTATATGAAATGAAAATATTTATGAAAATGCACTCAATGGTACATATTTATATGTATCATATATGCAATTGATCAAATAGAATGCTGCATATTCTATATTTTGATATGCCATAATCAATAGAATATATCAAATATAGAGTTGATCTTTTCCTAAGCTATTGCCTGTGGGTCCTAGAGGCCATCTCCTAGTGTTACTACATTTGTGCCTTCTGGTACTAGTTCTTATAGCAGCAACTCCCCTGGGAGTTCCTCCAGGGAACTTCACACCAAGGGCTTCCATCACTGTCGTGGCTGTGGGAACTTGTTGCTTGCCATTTCTCCCCCAGAATCCTTGTGGATTCTGGAGCATGTCAGCACAGGTGTCCATGGCCCTTCCTTCATCCCCAGCCTGCAGCACTCACAGCCCTGCGGCCTCCCCCTTGCTGCAGCTCGTTTGCAAAGTGCTGCCAAAGGCAGCGGAGCTGGCTCAGGATCCCTGTTGGCTCCTGGGCTCCAGGATGACCTTCAGAGGGACACTTGGAGCGCTTCCTGAAGAGCTGCCCGTGGCATGGGGGGTGGATTTGTCCTCCCTGGGTGCCTCTGGTTGGAGTTGGAGGCTCCGTGGAGTCCCGGAGTATTCTCGGCGGCCTTTGTAGCGAGTTCTCAGCCAAGGTGTGGCTCTGCTGCCATCCCAAATCTGCACCTGCCTTGGCCAGCCTGAGTGCAAGTGGGGCATGTGCTGGGCACGGATGGAGATTTCCATGGCCAAAATCCTCCAGTATTTACAACTGCTCATTGCTCTGGACAGCACAAATCACAAAACACCCATCGCAGTTGACAATTGTAATTTCTCGCAGATTCCTACAGCTGCACTGCTGATCGACAAATACACCAGAATTGATTTCACATGAAAAATGTCATTTATTACAAAATGCTTCACCGGCGCTGACACTATACAACTATGTATTTAATTTAACTATATATCTCAATTTAAGGTAAAAAAGGAATTTTTTAAATTTTTACAACAATGCTATGTAAAAATATACAAATATCCACTTCAGTTAAGAAAACCTTAATTTATTGCCAACATCTACAACAACTCACTAGACACAAAAATCAATTAGGTGTTTAGCAACTTAATTTATTACATATTACTGCAAGCCTAAAGACCATCTAGGAATACAAAAATATCAGTATTTCTATCTAAACAGTCGTCTACAAAGATCTCAATCGATACAATGACACAACTATACATCTCCAAACATGTTTAAATAGAAAGATACACCCAGATACACCCACCTCAAAATACAGAAGTCAATACACAGATGTAAATAGAAAACTAGATATATTTACTTCTAGGAATACCAATATACCTATTTAAAGAGCCATATAACTCCAACTGCATAAACAGAAATACCTACACAACTGTATTCATAGGAAATAGAATTAAAACACACATAGAACAGCATACTTACATATACATATACTTACATCCATATATACATATGTTATTACAAAGATGTATGCATATATACAGACACATATATAGGTAGCATACATTTATAAATATACCAAGATACATACAGAAATATGCCTATACAATAAGCAACACGCATATGTAAATATCCATGAAGTTATTCCTCTCTATGCTACAGTCCATATATCTTTAAACAGAAATCTAAGCAGAGGGATTGCCACCGCCCCATCTTCAAAGCCTTTCACTCTGTTCTTGCTTCCTCCCCTGCAGAGCAGCGCCCCTGGACAAGGACAGCAGATGGCACATGTGCGAAAGCAAAGGGAACACTGAGTAAGAATCCAGATGTTTCCCTTGGCAGCACCTGCCCTTCAGTCAGGGAAGGGAAAATCTCAGCGCTTCCCCAGGAGGGTGAGAAAGAAAAAATTTGGCCAAAGCCCACGGCCAAAGCCCAGGCCACCCTCACCCCCAGCTGTCTCACCGGCCCTGCGGCCTCACCCGGGCTCGGGGCTGGCAGCAGCAGCTCCCTGGTCCCTGCTGGAGCTGGTGGCCTTCAGCTTCTCCCTGCTGCCTCCTGTCACTCTCTGCCTGTCCTCAAGGTCTGCAGGGCAGCCGTGGCAAAAGTGGAGCCTCTGGAATTGGTTCCAAGGCCTGGCAGAGCTGCAGGCCCGGTGCCCTCTGTGCTCCCTGCTGGCCCCCTCCATCCCCTCAGCCCCACCGTCCCCTCGGCAAACCCCCGGCCCCCTTTGGTTTCTTCAGCCCCTGCCAGTCCTCTCACCCCACTCAATCCCTTCTGACCCATCCCGGCCCCTTAGAACCCCCTCAGCCTGCGCCCCTTCCCTGTCACCTCAGTGCCACCATGGCCCTCTGCTCCCCCACAGCCCTCAGTCCCCCAGCAGCTCAAGGTCACCGTCCCTGCAGCGTCAGCGCCTCCTCGGCCCCCTCAGCCCCCTGTGTCTCCCCGTCCTTCAGCAGCTCCTCAGGGGACAGTGCCTGGGGCCACCGGCAGCTCCCAGCGCTCCAGGGACAGCCGGGGCTGGAACTGCTGCTCCGCCCGGCCCGGCCGCCAGCTGGGACCCAGCACAGCCACAGGGGACACAGGGGGCACAGGGGGAGAAACAAGAGCTGAAACAGGCAGCTGAGGGGGGGAAAAGGTAAAAATGCAGCCTAGACCAACACAAATATCACTCTATCCGTCTCTATCGATTCACAGACCGTCGCGGGGCTTTGCTTTGTGATGTCAGGGCACGGTTGCCACGTGGTCATGGTGACATCGCAAGGTTGCCTTGGTGCCCGGAAGGCCTCAGGGGTGTCAGAGCAGCTCTTGAGCTTGCTCAGTGCAGGAGCGTCCTGCAGCTTGAGGCGTCTGTCAGTGGGCACGTGCACACTGACAGGAGACTTGCTTTTTGATAGTGTTGGAGAACAGTTGGCAAACTTGCACAGCAGTTGCCACAATGATTGGGCAACTCGCCGCTGCAGTTTTCACTGTTTATGGAGTTACTTATTCCTGCTATTTCCTGACTAACCTGGCACGTAAGTAGAGGTTTTCCCTGGGTGTCACCTAACCTGGTTTTTGTGCCTTCCTGCTCTTTCTTAGTGACTGAGTTGATTTGGAAACAGAAAGGCCATTGGGATGCCGCTTGGGTAAAGCTCCTGTCAACACGTTCAGCTCAAAAGGGGGTGTGTGTAGCCACGGCCGTGCGGGCAGCATTTGCAAGGGAGCCTGCAGGGGTTGCGTTCCCTCCGTGGGAGAGTCTGTGGCAGCAGAGTTTGCCAATTCCTCCATTGCTGGGTCGAGCAGGACAACTTTGAAAATGTAGACTGGGAGGCCTTCTTGGAAGGTCTTGTAAAAATGCTCTCGTTGTCTCCAGTTTTCTCAAAGCATCTGCTTCATTTTCCCTTGCCCACTGCAGGTCACCTGAGCCGGGTATTCAGAGGTGCTGATCCCGAGGTGAGTAAGGAAAGAACATTTGATGTTCCTGGTGTTTAAGAATTGTGCAGCAAGCTGTGAGCTTGGCCTGTGGCAGTAGAGTGTAGAGGGCCAGCTGAGTAGGCTGCAAGAAAATCCATTTCCATGTCTGCAGCAGCAAGAGCAGAGGCATCACAGACTATTTCCTAATTTTCCATTTCAGAGCTTTAAAAGAACTAAAAGATCAGTTTTGCAGAGAGAATGGTGCTTCCTGATAGTGGTCAGGGGAGAATATCTAATTTCGACCAATTTGCAGTGTCCAGTTGAATCAGCCCATTAGAATTTAGTCAGAGTGACTTAGAATCCCCTTGCTCTCCGAGTTGATGATTTGTGCTTAGTAGAGCTGGTTCTAGAGCTGAAGAGAAAGAAGGTTCTAAATGATAGGTCATGGCCTGTGTCTCACGCTCCTGTCTGTCCACAGATCCCAGAATCAAAAGCAGACTCCCCTCCAGCTTCCTCTGCTCCTGGACAAGAAGCCAACGAGGAGCCAAATGACCACAAGGCTCCAGCTGTGGTCACACCACAGCCGGAACTTTCCCAGACAGTAAGTGCCACTTCTGGAGGGTGCTGTCTTTAGTGCGAGGCAGAGCTGCAAGTTTCTGAGCAGCCAGCTCTTGCTGTTGGTGGCTGAGGATGCTGAGTGCTGCAGTCCTGCCAGACCTAGCCATTCCCCTCAGCCAGTGACAGCTGGAAAATGGGCTTTGAGCTGCCGTGTTTAGGCCCCAGCTTGCTGGGATTCTGATAGGGGCCAGCCTGGAGCAGGAAGGTTCCCTGTCTGCAGAGGAGGGAGCATGTCAAAGGCACTGTGCTCAGCCTTGGTGGATACGTAGGGGACGCTGTGTTCTGGGGACACCTGTCCCTCTCCACAGACGTGCCAAGTACCCACAGGCACCAAAAGTCTTGATCTGAGAACACAAGCTCTTTGGGGTGGTTTGTGCCCGTGAGCTTCTTGGCTGTGCTTACCCGGGAGCATTTCAGAGACACACTGGGGACGTGGAGTTGCTGTTTGAAGACAGGGATTTTGGTGCCTTTGTTGCCAGGTTGTTCTTTTGCCTCTTCAGGCAGAGCAGTCAGTAGCAGAGCTGACAGGCACTCGGAGTCCACCTGTCTTTTGGCTTTTAAAGAGCTGCTAAGAGATGATGTGTTGTCCATGAATCTTTGGGGGGCCACTCTTCTCCTGTGTGGCAAAAGACACATTCCCTGTCAGCTTCCGAAGAGGCTGTTGGAGCTTCAGCCCCAGATGGAGGCTCATTGTACTGCTAGTGTCACAGTGGGACAGAGTGAAGGGCAGGGAGAGGGGAATTCAATGGAGCTCTTGGGACTGAGGAGGCCAGGAGTCCCCCAGGCACTGAAAGCACAGAGCCTTGTCATCTGCAGAGATCAGCACTGGGACAGGAGGGTTACAATGGAAGCAGAGGTGGGCAGGGAAGCAGAAAGAAGTGGCTGAATGAATATGATTTGTACGCTGAAAAAGGAAAAAGCTGAGCCTGATGGCATCTCCCAGTCACTTGCTCTGCATTTGTTTGTACAGAACGTGGAGGCAGAGGCACAAGCAGAGCCACCAAAACCTCCGAGTGACACCATGGCAGCAAGGAGGAAGAGCAGGGAAGACATCAGAAGAACTGAGGATCAATGGAAACTCCATCAGGAGAGGGGCAATCAACAAAACCATGTAAGCGGAGGAGTAGTAGCCACTCCCCTGATGGAAAGTTCTGTCTCTTGTTCTTTACGGAACTTTGGAGACAAGTTGGAGGCAGAGCTGCAGAAAACTCGGGCTAGGATCAAGGCATGGGAGAAGAGGCTGGAGGAAGAAATGGAGATTCTAGCAGAAGACCGAGCAAAAATTGGTCTCCTCCTTGAGAAGCGAGAGGCTCTACAGAAACAAGTGAGTGAATGAGCAATAGCCACTGCAGTCACCAACCTGGTGCTTTCTGCCCTTCGTGCCTTTCCCCTGCAGAGCAGCAGGGGGGTGGGGTGATGCCTCTGAGTGCCATCCTGCTCCAGTGTGTGTCACAGGCACTCTGAAGGACACTCCCTGCTCTGCTGAATCTCAGCTGCTGCCTTGCACAGTGGCACTAGTGCTTTGGCCTTTTGGCCAGCAGTCATCTGAATGCATTCCTGCTGGCCTCTTCCTGCTCTCCTTGTTTCTTGAGGTGTTCTTGCAGGGGAACACGGTGACCCAGATGGATCTGGAAAGAAGCTGTCTGTATCCCTTGTGAATCTGGTCCTCTCCCTTTCCTCAGAGCCGATGACTCTTGGCTGACAGGGACAAGCTGGACTCTCTGACTGCTTTGTTCTCTTTGACTTGAGGTGGAAGTGTTGACATCTCGCCTGGCAGCCTGCAAAGATTTCCATCAAGTGACTGGCAGCAAGGAGCCCCAAGATTCCTGTGAGGCACAGAAACTGTCCCAAGCAGCAGCGCTGCCGGTTGGGCACGTTCAGAAGATGCCGGAGGAAAAGAGGACTCCATGGGAGAAGGTAGAACATTTGAACAAAGAGCTGCAAGTGTGTCTGCAGCCCTTGGAAGGGGAAAAGCGTCCTTGGGAGAAAGCGGAATGGTCATTTTGGCAGTCACCCTTCAGAAAATCCATGCAAATGCATTTTGGAGAAAATGGACAATGAATCTGGCCTTGCACTCCAGTCAAACCAGCCTTTGGCTTTGAGCCATCCAGTTTGAGGAGTGGACATCAGAACAAACCCATGGCAGAGCCCTGCATGTGGCTGACAGCATCTTGCTAAGGGCTTGCACTTGAAATGGGATCTGGGGCTAATCTCTGCCAGCCACTTTTCTTTCTGACACAAACTCCTTTGTTGTCTCAGATCTCCACAGGCTCTTCTGTTGAACCTGCAGGAGCAGCAGTGTCACCTGAAGGCACTAGTGCTGGCCAAGCTGTGCAGTGGAAGCCGGGCAGTTCGTTCATCTCCAGCACTGACAGGGCTTCTGCTCAGCAACAGGAGATGGAGGATGATGAGGATGAGTCCCTGGAGCTCCTGAGTATGTCTTGTGTCTTTCTTCTCTGAGGGACAGTGTATTGTGTGCACGTGTCAGCACAGCTGGACCCAATGATCCTCCTCACTTTGGTGTCCCAGGAGCATTTAGGGCTCCCCACAGGAGAGGCTGTGCTCCAAGGCAGCAAGAGAGTGCTCTGGGTGTTCCCGCTGCCTCTGAGGGCAGCTTGGACGTGCCTGGGGTTTGCCTGAGCTTCCCCAGCTGCTAAAGGCAGAAGCAGGGGTTGTCCTTGCATCAGCAGAAGGCTGTGAGCTAGCAAATGATCTGGGCAAGTCCTGTGTGCTAGTGGCCAAACTGGATAGAATAGTTAGCTTCCTAAATTCTCCTTAGACTCCTGACTTCTCATCCGCCATCAGAGCAAAAAAAAACTTCACAGAAAGTGATTGGTTTTGGCATTTTGTCTTTTGGTTGTGGTTTTAGTTTGGGTTTTTTCCGGATTTTTTTGGGTAGAGGTTTTTTCTCCATCTTGAAGGAGCTCTTCTGCCCCATGAGTCTCAGTGGCGTAATTTTGATGACTGTTCCTATTTACCACTGCTACATCTGCAGGTTTTTTAATGAGAAGATTATATATTTGTCAGTGAGGACTCTTTGGAAAGAACATCAGGTGACAGCAGAAACAGAGAGCAAGAGCTGGTTTTTTTGTGCCCCCAATGAAAAAAACAGATCCTTTTATTACAATCTGTATTTAATATCCTAGTTTTGTTCCTAGAAAGATAAGTCCAAGAGACACAGGCCTGGGGCATGATCAGATAAAAGTGCACTGTAGGCATTTCTCAGGAGTGAGCCTCCAGCCCCTCTGCTGTATATTCCTCAGATCCATGGCACTTTTTCCTACCTGATTCCCAGTCATTCCCATGACTGTTAGAATGCTACCCACTGGCCCAAGCCCTGCTCAGATCAGTCTCTAGGAAAACAAATCAAGCCCTTTGTGATTCTACAGCACAAGTCATTGAAGCTGCTTCTTGCCCAGAGCAGCTGCCGGTCCTGTGCCCTCAGATAAGAGCTGGTGGGGCTGAGAAGAGAGCCCAGCTGACGCTCTGTCTCCCATCACCTGTTGGCACAAAAGGGCACTGACGTGCACCTGGCTGTGTCTGCTCTCCAAGCCAATTCTGCCGTGTCCTCAGTGGGGGCAGCAGCTTGGAAGGGGCTGGGTGTGGCCGTGCCTTCTTGCCATTGCTTGTCAGTGCTGGTGCCTGGGCTTTGGCAGCTTTGTGGCGGTGGCTGCCCTGGCCCTGAGGGCTGGTGTGAGCGCCGAGGCTGGAGCCTTCCTTAGCTGGGAGAGTCCCGCTGCCGGCCGGCCGCTGCAGCGCAGAGCTGCCCCGAGGCAGCAGCCCCTGCTCTGGGCCGGCTCCTGCACGGCCTGGGCTGGGCTCACAGAGGGTCAGCATCTCCTCCGGGCAGCTGTCCGTGTCCCGCCGGCACCTGAGGAGCACTGCTGTCCCTGCTGCCCTTGCCCGCTGCGGGAAGGTGGGCACGTGTGCGGGGCTGAGAGGGCGAGTGCAATGGCAGGGACTGATCCCTGCTGTCAGGGGCAGGAGAAGCAGTGTGGTTCTTCACGTGGGCCACGGGCAAGGGCGTCTTCCAGCTCAGCCTGCTCCTCAAGGGTGAGGGTCCTGCTGCTGAAGGCCCCTTGGGATTGGTTAGAGCATGAGCTGCTTGGGTTTACAAAGGGAAAGGCATTCTTTTGGTAAAGTGCTGCAAGGTGGGGAAGATGCCCTCCTCTCCTGGGAATGCATCTCCCTGTGCTTTGTTTGCTGTCAAGAGATCTCTTCAAAGGACTGTAGAAATCAGTGCTGGCCTGCTTGTACTGCAGAGCTGCCTGTCTTGTTGCAATTCTTGCAGTTATTGTTGTTACGCAGCTGGCCACAAAGGACTCAGAAGGCCAGACTGTACAGCCCCAGCAGGGCTGCCTTTTGTATCTCCTGGATAGTGGGATCTCTGCTTTCAAGTAAGCATCTTGCATTTTGTTTCCCTCAGGGCAAATGGCGAGCATGGAAAATCCCCGAAGGAAATACATTGAAGAGGAAATTGTTGGCAGAGGGTGAGTCCAACCACAGTTACTTGTACACAATCATGGGGCAACGATCTGCTGCTGGAATATCTGTCAAGGGTGAAGTCAGGCAAGCTGCAAACATATTCAGACACTGGGGTTAGTCTGCCCCATATCTCAGTACCAGCCAGAATTTGGAAGTGTGGTCAGAAGGAATTGTCAAAGACACTTGGATTTCATTGCCAGAAACAGCAACCACCCCTTTTCGTAGCAGGCAGATAACTGTTTGAAGGAACATTTCTTCCCAAGAGTTTGCTGAAGGAAATAGTGTGATCAGGATAAAAACTGCCCAGTTTAGAAACTGAAATCCAAGACGAAAGAATCACCTGGCCTTTTGAGCTGAGGCACTAAAGCCCAGTGCTTCAGAAACAGGCCCAGTGCCCATGCACTGGAGAGGAAAATGCATCATCTGCCTTCTGGCAGAGCCCTCCTGCATGCTGCAGGTTGGAGGCATTTCCAGCAGACATCTCCTGTCTGGGCTGGCTTTCACTCCAAGGTCTAAATGGCTTCTCCTTTCTTTGCTGCTGTTTTGTTTCTAGGGCTTTTGGAGAGGTTTGCAGAGCCATCGACACTGCCACAGGAGGACAGGTAAATGTCAAGAGCCCCTGCAGATTCTGCTGCTCTCCAGGGCTTTCCTCTCTCGTGTCAGCTGTGGCTGCAGCTGTGGCTAGAGCTGTGCTGCAAAGGCACAAGAAGCACAGACTGGTGCCAGCCAGCCAGCTGCATTTGGGACAGTCTTTGTCCTGCTCAGCTGCCAGAAGGAAGGCAAGGAGGGCAGCGGTCCCTTTCAGAGAAGGATGCTCTCCCTGGCTCTCAATTGCTCCAACAAAGGGGCATCTCACTGCTCTCTGGGGCTACGGCTTCAGAGTCCTGAATTCTCATTTCTGGCTGCCAGCAAATTCATCTGAATGTTCCTGGCAGTTCCTTAGGCACCTGCAGTGCTGCACTTGGGAACTGCATGTAGGGGAGAGATCTGCAAGGCATCCCTAAAAGCCCCAAGCCCTGCCTAGGTCCCAAGATGTATCCACAGAGTACCAAGGCACGCATTTCTTCCTCTGAAGTACGGACAGAGAAACAGAGTGTGTGCTCAGAGCTTTGGGGGGTGAGAGTTGAGATACCATTTTTAACAAGTGGACAAGGCAAATTGTGGTCAGTGGCCACGTGTCCTGGAACTGGCCCCCAAAGGAGCAGAGAAATGAGCTGTAGGAATGTCAGTTCCTAATTACTCCTTTGTCTAATCGCAAGGCATTTTGGCAGAGCTCACCTGTGTCATTGCAAAATCACTCGCTCCACGTGTGTTGTGGTCTCATTCCACCAGCTTCTAAAGTTACTGATTTTCTGTGTCATTCTAGGTGGCCATCAAGAAAATCAATCTTCAAGGACTGAACAGGAATCAACAAGCGCTTAATGAAATCATGGTCATGAAGAAGAATAAGAGTCCCCACGTTGTGGATTATTTAGACAGGTGAGTGGTCATGGTCTCTTCCCACGAAGGTTTGTTTCCATAGTAAAAGCATGCGAGGTTAAAACCCCACTTTGGACACTGGCAGAAAATAGAGCTGTTAATAACCAGTTAATTATTATTTCTCTACTCATCTCCAATGGATGGGAAGAGAGTGTATTTTGCCTGCATGTGTCTTCCCTGGCTTTCAAACACTGAGTTGGAACACTGGCCAAAAACCTGAATCAACCCTCCCATACTAAGTCAATACCTTGTAAGCTCACTGCCTCCATGTTGTCTCAGGATTGATTTTTTCAAGTTTCTTCAATGCTGATGAAGCATGCTAGAGAGGATTTCCCTTGGATTGTTGCCCCTCTTTTCCATGACTGGTCATGCCAGGAACACTAGGTGCTCCTTTCCAGAAATACCATGCGGGACAGGTTTTTCATCTTGGCTGATACTAAACTGTACTTTTGGCTTGCTGGCCATCTAAAATATCTCCTTTCTCACAGATGTGCTGTTCTCCTTGAGACTGCACAGACTGCAAACAATGCACAGCCTGGAGGGCATGTCTATTCCTTGAATTCTGTCCTTGTCACAAAGGGACCCGGAAACAAGACTCAAGCAAAGAAACCAATGTATGCATGTTCATCTGCATGGCCTTGTTCCCTTCTTTCAGCTACCTTGTGCTCAACGAACTCTGGCTGGTGATGGAGTACATGGATGGAGGCTCTCTGGATGATGTCATCGCTGAGGTTTGCATATGTGAACACCACGTGGCAACCATCAGTCGAGAGGTGAGGGATCCCATCTGTGCGTCCCAGGGCTTGGGCAGGATTGTCTGGGAAAGGGGCTCAGGACAGGAGTGATTCCGTGAGCCAGGCTTTGTTTCTGTGTGGCTGATATGCTCTGGGCAAGCAAGAGCATCTCAAGCGAACTGCCTGCCAGTGCCCCTGCACTCACTGGACTCTGTTCTTGTCCTCTTCTCTCCTGCTGTTGCACTTTCATTCTGGCTCTTGTATTTGCTCTTCTCCATCTTGCCTCTCTAAACTTTGGCCTGTCTGCACTGCATTCCTTGCCTGTAAAAGCAAAGGTGGGGGTGGCAGTGTTTGAAAGGAGCAGCAAAGAAGAGAGACTCATTTCTCTGAGTCCTCAGCTGGAAAGGTTAGCAGTGCAGCCAGAATGCTCTGTACTTCTGAGCACATGCACTGCAGCAGCAGTCATCCTGGCTGGTTTGCAGGGCAGAGTCTACACCAGCAGTTGCTGTTGCTCTTTGACAAGCTGACATGCCTTTCTTTAGAAAGGTGCTGCCCTGCCTGTGTTGGAGCAGTGAGCTCTTCTCCTCAGTGGCACTGTCTTCTGCCATTACTCCTCATTCCCCTGCAGAGGGAATCTTGGAGAGCTCTTTCCTTTGTTGTGTGATGAAATCACATCACTGATTTTTGCCCTCCTGTTTCTGGTTTCTCTCTTAGTGCCTGCAAGGACTGGATTTTCTCCATTCCAACCACGTGATACACCGAGATGTGAAGAGCCTCAACATTCTCCTCAAAACGGATGGCTCTGTCAAGCTGGGTCAGTATATTCTTGGGCAGGTGCAGCGTTCCAGGGATATGTGGGCTGTGGGGCTGCTTTTGAGTGAGTGCCAGCCCCCCCAAAACGGTGCTGGTGGCAGTGCAGGGAGCCTGTTGTGAGCTGACCACGCCGTGGCAACGTGCACAGACCTATGGCAAGGATCGAGCCGTGCACAGTGGCATTGCTCTGTGTGTGTCCCTTCCAGAGGGAGGGGGCTACAAGTCTAAAGCTTCAGGGGAAGAAAAGACACTGCTGGAGGCCGTGTAAAAAATGTGGGGATTTTTGAAGCAGCCAATGCCATATTTCCTTGGCTAAAGTCCTGAGGAAACAGAGCAGGGACAGTTGTCCAGGAGATTCAGCAGCACATTCTCCAAATTCAACTGGGCAATTCTTTTCCTTGCTTTCCTAATTGCACAGGATTCAAATCAAAACCTTCTTTTGCTCTCTCCCCAGCTGATTTTGGCCTCTCTGCTCAACTCACCCCTGAGCAGAGTAGACGGAGCTCGGCGACCGGGACTGCTTGGTGGATGGCGCCTGAAATTGCAAAAGCTGAGTCCTATGGCCCCAAAGCAGACATATGGTCTTTTGGAATTGTGGGCATTGAAATGGTGGAAGGAGAACCTCCTTACGGGAATAAAGGTCCTCTCATGGTAAGGTGTAAATACTCTCTGATCCCGCTGTCTTTCTCCCCCATCCCACGTTCCGTGTGCCATTGGACAAAATGCCATTGCCATCTGCTGGAACTACTTCCACCACGGTCCCTTTCTGAAAATGTCCCTGCAGCACATCAGCATCTGCTGGGGTTTTGGTTGCATCCGTGGGGGAACTCAAGCCTTAGCCCAGGCAGACAATCTCCCTTCTCAGGCAACATTGGGCTTTGGCTTAGAAGGCGTTCCAGCTCTTTTGGCCGTGTAGATGGCCCTACTAACAGGAAACAAGCATCTTAGAGCTGCTGTTATCT
This sequence comes from Chamaea fasciata, assembly GCF_029207755.1. NCBI lineage: Eukaryota > Metazoa > Chordata > Aves > Passeriformes > Sylviidae > Chamaea > Chamaea fasciata. The sequence continues at coordinate 1,191,089 of NW_027094122.1, read as the reverse complement.
TTCCTGAAATGAAGGAAAGAAACCCAAACCCAACAAAGTTTCTAAAGCAGTGGTTTGGAGAGAAGTGTACCCCCATTCTTCTCACAGGGAAACTTGCCTTAACTGAGGGATTTCCTTTCTTTCCTTTTAATTACCATTGTTTTCAAGAACCAAGGAAAAAGCTTGATGACTTTTATAGCAGCTGTGCTTAAGGGACCAACAAGTGCTGCAGAGATGCTTTTCATGTCATACTCCTTGGAAATACTAGAGTGAGTTAGTAGAGCAAAGTCCCTCTTCCAACTAGCCTGTCAAGCTGGTCAGGTGAATCCTCAGAGAAGCAAAGGTGCTTTTGCTGATGTAGTTTCCACTAAGGAGGTCAGTCAATGAAATCAGCTGCCAGGGCAAGATCTGCTGGATGCTGGAAAAGCTGTGGCTACATTGGGCTTTGGGTGTTTTGTTGGTCCAGGAAAGTCATCTCTTCCTCTGTGCCACGGCAGAAAGAGCCACTGCAGAGTGCAGCTGAAACAATGGGATCTGGGAGAGCAGTTCCAGATGTGAAAGAAGCAGCTGAGAGACTCGTCTTTCCTTTTTCTGCAGGCTCGATTCCTGATAGCCACCAAAGGGATCCCAGAGCTGCGGCAGCCCAAGCTCCTCTCCCCTTTGCTGCGTGACTTCCTGAGCTGCTGCCTGCAGAGAGACGAGGAGCGGCGCTGGTCTGCCAAGGAGCTGCTGCAGGTAAAATGCCAAGGGGCTGCAGGGGAAACAGTGTCCCAGGGACGGGCTCCTCCTGCACTGAACTGCCAGGCATCAGATGAGCCTCGTCCTCCTCACCTCCACTCTTGGTGCTGTTCAAATGAGAACAGCCAGGAATCCTAGACTGGGCTGGGCTGGCAGGGACCTGTAAGGGTCATCTGGTCCAAGTGCCCTGCAATGAGCAGGGGCATCTTTAAAGAGATCAGGATGCTCAGACCTGAAATATTTCCAGGCCTGGGGCATTTAGCAGCTCTTGCAGTAAGCTGTGCCACTGTTGTCCCACTGTTGCTCCTTAGACCTACTCTGACTCAATCCCCTTTTCATTGAAAAAAAGATTACCCTGCCTTTGGGGCTCTTAGCTTGGAAAGTAATGGTTCATTCTTGGCTTTTTTGTTTTCCTTTGTGCAGCATCCATTTGTAACATCGGCCAAGCCTACATCCAGCCTGGTGCCACTCATCCTTACCTTTAAGAGGTGGAAGGAGTTGACAGGAATGGACCAGTCACTTAAAAACTTTTTCTTCCATCACCAGCATCATAGTGGATTGTAGAGTAGGATTGTAGTTAGGATTGTAGAGTAGGATTTTAGCCTAGGATTGTAGGGTAGTATTTTGGCCTAGGATTGTAAATAAAGTTTCTGAAACCTCAAGTCATTTTGAAGATTGTCCTCCTTCTGAGCCTGTGAGAATGCTCAACATTTCCTTCTGAACTGTCCATTTTTGCTTAGAGGTGGAAAGTGACACTGATGCCTTCTTTGGTACGGTTTGAAGGGGGAGTAGGCTCTTCTTTCGTCATGCTCTCCGGACCGCAGTGCCTTTGGAATATGGCCCAGGGGCTGGGTTTTACCCAGCTGTGGCACTTGTGTTTGAGGCAGAAAGGGCAGTGGCATTTGCAGGCAGAACCAAAGGACGAGTGGGGCAGCCCAAATACCCTGTGCAGATGCAGGCCTTGAGCTCTGACTCGAGAGCATTTGGGTTCCTGCCACTTGCATTTGTATCCCTAAGTGCAATCTCTTTGTCTGGAGGAGAGTTTTGCCCAAGTGAGACAGCAGAAAGATCAGGGAGGCTGCTGGGAAAGGCGCAGAGCTGGTGCAGAGCTGTCAGCGGCTGCAGGGTGAGCCCAGGCCCCGCCTTGCCCAGGCTGGAGCCCCAGCAGAGCCCTGGCAGAGCCCGGAGCAGCCTGAGCCTGGGCAGCGGCAGCTGCAAGGAGGCCCTTGGAGCTGCAAGAGGCAGCAGCCCGGCCCTGGGTGCCTCTTGGGGGCCCCGGGCGAATCCTGCGCTCTCAGAGCCCAGCTGGCAGCCGGCTGCTCCCGAGGGGAAGCGTGGCCGTGCTGGGCACAGCACAGCCCGGTGGCATCGGCCGTCCGGAGCGTGCACAGGAGCAGAGAAAGGCAAACCACAGCCGAGGGCTGCAGGCCTGGCTGAGGATTGCCACCCTTGTGCCGGCTGCCCTCTAACTCCTGGCCAAGGCGAGCAGTGTGTGCAGCGCTCTGGGCACAGGGGAGGGAGCCGGGCTGCTCCGCAGGCTCCGGCACAGGGCAGCCTCCTTCAGGCACGGCGCTTCTGCCGGGGGAAGCGAGGCCAGCGGCAGGCAGGGACAGCTTGTCAGGTCACATCTGCAGGAGCCGGGGCCTCACACGGCTCTGGGAGGAAGCGCCTGCAGTGCTGGAGTTGTGCACTGAGCCAGAGCAAAGGGGTGAAATGCAGAGTGCTCTGCAGAAATATTCCGGGGTGCCAGGCCAGCCTGCTTTGAGCTCTCTGGCACACAGCAAGCACTGTGCAATGCAGCCCTGAGCTGCTGGGAGAGGGGTGTTAGAAAGGAGCCAACTCTTAGATGAAATTAAATGGGGACAAAGTCATCAAAGCCAAAGAGAACTGTTTCTTAGGAAGGATTCACCTGAGCTGGGTGTGTATCTCCCTCTCCCAAGAGCCAAACACACACACAACACACACACAGAAAATGCTGCTTTTTACTGCCTTTCCCAGCCCAGGGCGAACCGTGTCCCCTTTCCCTTTGGCCGGGAAATAGGAAACTTGTATTCTGTCCCCACCGTCTCCTTTTCTGTCCCCTCCCCTCTTCTCCTACTTCCCTTTTGGTTTGGTCTTCACGCTGGCCCCTCTCCCAGCTCACAGCAACACCCAACAAATCAACTAGAACCAATCCAAACCCTAAATAACAACCCCAAGAACCAACAGCTTTCGTTCTTTCTTCCAATAACCCTGCAGCTGCAGCAAAATATTACCTCCTATCTCACTGAGGGAATCGGGCATGAGGCTGTGGCTCGTGCTTGAGCAGTGAACTGATTTGGAAGGGAGCAGAAGGGTTTCAGTAGGCAGTTTGTGTTTTTCTTCTGAATTGCTGAAGGAAAGACACACTCTGGCTTCAGTCAGCAAAAACATTTTCAAGGTGCATTGAGGACATGCTTGTGAGCAATTCCCAGAGAAGGCAGGTTTTGAGAAAATGTTGAACTGTAACAAATTGTGAATTCCCTTTGCATTAACAGTGTTGAGCCCTCTATTCCTCCGGAGCAGTGATTGATGTGTGCAAGTGGCTTCCTTAGCCTTGAGAATAGAGTAGTCTTCCTTAGAATGTAGCTGGAACGCATTCAAGGGGAAAAGAGTGGTTGTAGGAGGCTCTTGGGCATCAGAGGAGAATTGCAGGAATGGGATGTTCCCCAAATGACCACCAGAGACTCTCAAGAGAGCCCTACTCTCCTGTCAGTAACTTCTGAGAAGTGGTTTAAATATGTCAACTAATTTGAGGGAATGTTTAGCCTGTGAGTTTCAGCAAAGTAATGAGTAGGTCTTATTTCCATGGTTACAAATGAGTAGGTGGGATTTCTGGCTGAGCACGTGTTAGGAAAGTGATTCCCCAGGCACCCAGCACTGAAATAAAGTCATGCCTCCTTTCTCACACCGAGCTGGCACCAGGGATCAGAGCCCTTCTTGGTAACTTTGATTTTAGTTGCTTCTATTGAAAGGTGAAAATGAAACCTTTTCCAGCTGTTCCCCTCGGGTTTACATTTCTGGGGGCCAAAGCTCTGTGCTGCAGGTGGCCCGCGTGTGTGCAGAGCAATGCAGCCTCCACAAAGCCCTTGGTTTCCCCACAAGTCGTCATGATTTGTTGCCAGGTGTGCCCAGCTGTGGCAGGAGAAGGAGCCCGCAGTGCAGTGGGCGCCGTGCCCTGCCCAGCCAGGGCTCTCTGGCACAGAGGAGCAGCAGCAGCACCTTTCAACCCACTCCTGCCCTGGCCTCACCTGGGACACAGAAGCCTCTGGAAATCAGCACCACCTGGCGCCTTCCCAGCCTGGAGCAGCTCCTGCTGGTGGGCACATCCTGCACTTCTACTGCGTCCGAACAGGAATCAAGGCACAGGGGGAGACGGACATACAGAGAAGCCCTGGGCTAGTGCAATAAATGGGCAAATGCATGGGGGAATGTGTTAGGAATCATTTCAGCTGTCATGCCAATCCTGCCTTCTCTCCTCTTCTCCCTTCACGTTTCCTGTTCTTTTCCCTCTCACATTTCCACTCCTTCCCCCTCTCGAGTCTCACAGTTTTCCTGTCATGTTTGCCTCCCAAGTTTTACTTCTTTTCCCCACCCTTTTCAGCTCCCTTTCCTCACACTTTGCCTCTCACACTTCCCCAACTTCCCGCTTTTTCCTGCTTTTTTGTTCTCTCATGATTCTCACAATTTTCCCCTCACTTACCCTGCCCTTTTCTCCCCTCATGCTTTTCTCCTTTCCTCAGTCATTTTTTTCCAAGTTGTCTCCTCATGTTTCTCTCTTTTGCCCTCGTGTTTCCCAGGCTTTCCTACTCCCATTTCTCCCACTTTTCCCCTCATGTTTATCATTCTTTCCCCCTCATGTTGCTTATACTTTTCCTCTAGCATTTTGTGCCCTTTTTTCACTCCTGTTTTCTGTCACTTTTCCCATCCAACTTCCCACACTTTTTTCCCCCCTAATGTTTTCTGCCTTTTTCTGCCCTCTGGTTTCTCCCTCTTTTCCCCTCAGGATTCTCACAATGTTCCTCTCACATTTGCTGCCTGTTTCTCTCTCTCTGCCAGTAATTTTCTCACTCTTTTCCCCTCACATTTCCCTCCATTTTTTCCTCTATGTTTTTCAGCCTTCCCTGATCATGTTTCTTAGAATTTTCCCATCATATTTCCTGCCTTTTCCTCCTCTCACCTTCCTCTCCTACTTTCACTCACATCTTCACCATTTTCCCCTCAGTTTTCTCACCCTTTCCCACTCAGGTTTCCTTCCCTTTTCCTCCCTCACACTTCCCTCCTTTTTCCACTCCCATTTCTCACACTTGTCACCTCATGTTTTCTGCCTTTTTTCCCCTCACATTTCTTAACCCACTGCTTCCTGTCAGTGACTCTTCCTCTTCAGTAGTTGATGAGCTTCTTTTCTTCTTTCCTGCAATCCCCTCCTCCAAAGAATGGGTGCCAGGGCAGCGCTCCAAGAAGCCCCTGCCCGTGTGTCTGCTGAACAGAATGGCTGTGCTCGACTTGAACAATCTCGTGAAGAACAACCTAAACTGCAGTGGACTTTCAATTCCCTCTAGTCTTCATAGTGTTCTAAAGAAATGGGTACCCTGAGGGATACACGTCGCAGGTGCGCAGCCGCTGCACCATCCGCCTCAAGCAGATCCCATCTCCGTTTTCATCACCTCACAGTGACTGTGACTCCTGCCTGGACGAAACCACTTGTGATGCTGCTTGATGCTAATTGAAGTCCACGTGGACATTCCCAGCACTTTTTCCTGCACTTTCTGCCCACCAAGCAGAAATGGAGCTTTTTAGAAGCTTCTTACAGTGACACCTGAAAGAGCAGTGCTGCCGTCAGCACGTTCCCAGCCTTTCTTCCCTGGGAATATTTCTTTCCCAGAGCCAGCCTCACACCCTGTGTGCCCCGTAGGAAAAGTGCTTTCCCTACAAAGCTGAAGGGATTTTCAGGGAGTCCCACCCAGCAGAAAATGCCTGAGAGGGGCTGTGGATGGTGTCCAGCAGCTCCTCGTGGCCCAGCAACCTTCCCCAAACACCGAGCGCTTCCAGGAAACGGGAAAGAAACACACATCCCATGGGCCTGGGAAGAGGGCCTGGCTGAATCTCTGCTCCTCACACACATCTTCAGGGGAAGGAGAAAAATAAACGGGCTCCAAACAGGATAAATGGCTCCCTGCGGGGCTTGGCTGGGGGTTTATCCTACAGCCACAGCATCCCAGTCCCAATGGATGCAGGGCCTGGCTCAATCCCAGTTTGGGGCTGGAAGAAAAGCACCAACAATCAGCTTTGCTGAGGCAGCAGCCTGTGGTGGAGCTGTGAGAAAACCTTGGTGCTGTTGCAATGTTTTCCTCGTTGCTTTTGTGCGCTCTGCAAACAGATTTGGCAAGCAGGCATTGTTACCCTGGGATCCTCCTCCAGGATTTATTGGGGGTGTTTAATACCTGCCACAACCACCCTGCATTTCCCTGAGCTGGCACTAAATGCTGGCCCTGAAGTGACAATTTATGGTTGGGTCTGTTGTCTCAGGATAAACCACAAAGCCAATAATGGTTGTAAAAGTGCCACTCCCAAAGCGTCCCACTCCCAAAGAGTCTCGTTCCCAAACTGTCCCAAAGAGTCCCATTCCCAGTGTCCCATTCCCAAAGTGTCCCATTCCCAAAGAGTCCCATTCCCACAGTGTCCAATTCCCAAAGTGTCTCCACTCCCAAAATGTCCCAATGTGTCCCACTCCCAGTGTCCCATTTCCAGTGTCTCACTCCCAAAGTATCCCATTCCCAAAGTGTCCCATTCCCAAAGAGTCCCATTCCCACAGTGTCCAATTCCCAAAGTGTCTCCACTCCCAAAATGTCCCAATGTGTCCCACTCCCAGTGTCCCATTTCCAGTGTCTCACTCCCAAAGTATCCCATTCCCAAAGTGTCCCACTCCCAGTGTCCCCTTCCCAGTGTTCCACTCCCAGGGCCTGGGGAAGCTCCTGCTGGTCGTTCCCATCACCTCCCAGCTGAGGGACAAGGAAGAAAACCCAGGGATAAAATGTCTGCAACTCCTGTTCTGATAACAGCTGGGAAGGTGCTTTAGCCCCCAGGCACTGCTGCCTCCAATCCAGGTTATCTTTGGGTTGGAATCATGGAATTTGGGATGGAAGGACCTTCAAGCCCCACCCTGCCACGGGCAGGGACACCTCCCACTGTCCCAGGGGCTCCAAGCTGGCCTTGGACACTCCCAGGGATCCAGGGGCAGCCACAGCTGCTCTGGGAATTCCAGCCCAGCCCTCCCCACCCTCCCAGGGAGGAATTCCTTCCCAAGATCCCATCTAAATCTCTCCTCCTGTAGTTTAAAGCCATTCCCCCTTGTCCTGGTGCTCCAGGTCCTTGTCCAAGGTCCCTCTGCAGCTCTTTCAGGCTCCCTTGTGGTCTTGGGAGGCCCCAATGAAATCTCCCCAGGTCTTTCTCTTCTCCAGGCTGGACAGCCCCAACCCCCGGTCTGAGCAAAGTCTCCTGCAGCCAGCTGCAGAAAAACGCAAAAATATCCAACAACTTCTCCAATTCTGCATTTTTAGTTAATGAAAGAGATTGATGAGGGAAAACCCAAATTGCTTTATCAGCAAGGCTGAGCTGAACCAGCCCCTCCTAAACTCCTGCCCCTTCCTTGCTTTGGAAACACAGCAAATGGAAAGATGGAAACAGATGGAAACACAGCAAAAACAAAAAAAGGAAGGATTCATTTGGTTTGATTTTTGGTATTGACCTTCTACCCCCTCACATTTCTTTTAGCACACTGTCACGATCCGCTCACACAAGTGGGGTTCGTGATGGTTCGTTTTAGGGATCTCAGAGCGCAAAAGACACAGCGGGGGACAAACTCAGTTTACTCAATCACAAATGCACCTTTATTTAGTGCCAACAAATGCCATAGTGGGGAGAGAAAAGAGAATAGTTAGAAAAACAGAAAAGAGGGGAAGGGGATTATAGCTACCAACATGGAGGGTCGAGTCCTCGAGGCTTTTGAAGATGCCTATAGACGCGATCTTCTCCAGTGGGGAAATCTCAAAAGTGAGCGGGGGTCTCCAGGGTTTTTATAGTCCTCTCCGAAGCGACAGGCAGTTGGCCAAACAGGTGGGGGAAATCATTGCGGTGTGTTCATTTAGAGAGCTCAGAACAAGTCGGTCGTCAGCAGGTACAGTGTCAACCAGTACAAGTCGGCAGGCACAGTCCACCGTGACTTGCCCATTGTTTCTGCTCAGGTTCTGATGTTCCCATATGGGTGCTGGGTTTTTCCATCGAACACACCTGCAGGCAGCACTTGGCCAACATCCCACCTCAGCCAGGCCAGAACTCCTGTGTTGAGATTTTCAAGTCCCTTTTAGGGGTTTCAGTCTCTGTCCTTGACGATGGTCGTGAGGCAGATGAGGGATCTGCAGACCGTCTCTTACACACACATCCCATTTCTGTTGCCTTCTCCAGCTCACTGAAACCTTCTGTGACTGCAGTGATGGCCCCTCCTGAGCCAGGCTTCTCTTGCCCTGGGGCAGAATTGTTTTCTGTTCCCTTCATGATGAGCAATGAGATCACTGCTGCCAAAAAAACCTGGGTGAATTCAGCCCAGGTGCTGTGACTCTTCCCCTGGCACTGCCAGGCGTTTCCTCTCCCAGCCACATGAAATATTAACATCCCTCCCCTCCCTTTTCAGAGTCTTGTGAAGAAATGGCAATTTATCCCTAAATCAAATTTACTCTGCTGCCCCTCAAACCCTGCAACCACCACAACAATCATGGAAAGCTGATCATTAGACTTCAGAAGGCTGGGAGAAGGAATTGATTACAAAGAAATCTCTGACCTTTGGAGCTGTTCAGATCAGTGTAACTCCCCCAGCAGCACCTTCTGAATGCACCAGGAAGGTGGATCTCGGATGTCTCCTTGTGCCACTGGAATACAGGAGTTTTCCAGGTTGATAACAATTCCCTCAGGGAAGAGACTTGTGGATCCCGAGGCTGGAGCAGAGCCAGAGGATTTGCCAGGGGAAGGAAAAGGGCTCAGTGGTGATGGGAGCGTTTCCCATGATTGTGCTGTAAATACCCTCAGCACTCACTCCCCTCCCATTGTTCTCCTCTGGAATCAAGGGCAGGCAGGATCAGGGGAAGAAAGGAAAGTAAAATGTCAATACAGGTTGGAGCTTTCTGCAGGGAAACTCTGCAATGGCTAACACACACAAAAAGGGGAAAGTTCTCCCTGAAATACTCAAATTAAAAATCCTTCCAGAGGGAAAGGTGGGTGACATCAGGGATTCAGGCACAACATCACTTCAATCATGGGTTACACTCTATATATATAGATGTATTTATTTATAATTTATGTAGATGTGGCACTGTGGTGTTGGTAAACACATCACCAATCTAAAGAGATCTATGCTTAATAAATAATTAGAGCAGCAGGCTCTTAACTGGCAGCAAATTATTTCATCTGGGATAATTTCATTCATTTCATCCATACAAATAATTCAGCATATTCTAGAACCTGGAAGAATAAAATTCCACAATTCTGTAGGGATTTTTGTTTTGGAAAAAACCCAAATTACCTAACCCATCCTGGACATGGTTTTATATCCTAAGCCAAACCCAAATACTATAACCCAAATCCCTCCCTGGGAGGGTGATGAGGGCTGGGATGGAATTCCCAGAGCAGCTGTGGCTGCCCCTGGATCCCTGGAAGTGTCCCAGGCCAGGCTGGAGCAGCCTGGGACAGTGGGAGGTGTCCCCGCCCATGGCAGGGCTTGGGAATGAGAGATTTAAGGTCCCTTCCAACCCATCCAGCGTGGAATTCCATGGTTCTGTGAACATTTGAAGGTACCGAATCCTCATTTGCTTCCACCCACCATGCCACCGACGCCACATAGAGCAAATAGACTGCCCTCATCACACAGCGCACCCGTATTAAAAACACAAATCACCCATAAATTTTAAAAATAATTACAAACTGACCAGAAAAGAAAAAAAAAAAAACTTTAGTCTCACAGACAAAGAAAAGCAAGAACAAGTGACACAAGCTAAAAAAGCTCCTCTGTACAACCAACTGCCGGCAAAAAAAACACGCTACGCCCTTTTCACTGACGGTTCCCGTCACATTGTAAAAATGAACCGCAAGTAGAAAGCAGCCGTATAAAACCCCACACAACAAGTTGCAAAAGCCACTGAAAGGAAAAAAAAAAATCGTGTCAGCTTGCTAAACTCAAGGCTGTCCAATTAACCCTTGACATTGCTAAAAACAAAGAGTAGCCAAAGCTCTACCGCTACACTAATTCGTAAATAGTAGCCAATGCTCCGTAGAGTTGGCTAAAAAAGTAGAAAAAGGGCAACTAGCAACGTAAAAAAAAACAATCTAGGCTGCTGATGAAAAAAAAACCATTGCTACTCGCGTAAAAAAATTACCTGTAAAAATCTGCCACGTAAATCCCCATGTTCCCAAGAATCGAGCTAATAAAAAACACCAAAATAATAAGCAAGTCAATCAAGCTGCCAAAATAAAAGTATCAAAAATAAATTTCAATTAGCAAGACAGAAAAAAGTTGTTCCTAGCTCAATAAGCCCATAATGCCTCAAATCCTCCAAGCAAAAATGCCACCTCTAAGTGAGCCCAAAACCAAGAAGTAAATTTAACCATAGACAGCATTTCTCAAGTTATCCATAACTATAAAACACGTGCTGCAATCAAGCAAGCCAAGCAAGTAAAGCCCTTAGAGTATAGAAAGCAGTAGTCCAAATATAAATATAAAAAAACCTAACTAATTAACTACATCACCCTTCCCCAAACCCACCAGGGCAGGCGCTATGTACTAACCATAGAAAAAGCCATCACTAAATAGTTAAAAACCTACCCTGTGCCTCATGCTACTGTCCAAAACACCATCCTGAGCCTAAAAAAAACAAGTCCTGTGAAAACACAGCACCCCTGAAAAAATCAAATCAAACAATAAAACCCATTTCAAAAATTGTCTTATAAGCACCTAAGCTAAAAAACACAGCATTAAGTAAGCATGCCATATTCCTTATCATGCACCAGCGGTCGAAAAAAATTAAACAGTGCAATAACCTGCTTAAAACTACCTTAAAAGCACTAAGTAAAAAAACTTTCAAAACCTAAAGTATTAATTTAGCAAAAGCCACATAGCTAGTAAACACTCAAAGTTCCACCAACCGAGCAAATCCTGCCCAATCTAAGCCCGTGCAAACAACAACAAAAAATAAAGTTCCAATAGTACACATGAAAAGTTTACTGAAAAAACCTGTTTAAATTAATCCTGCCTCCAGCAAAAACAATCCCATCCGTGAAATTGTCTTCGCTCAGAAACCAAGTTGCACCTGGTAAATAATGCAAAAAAAAAAAAAAAAAACCAATGCATATCTTACAAAACCCTTGTCTTAAAGTAAACTACCCATGACAATGTGACTGTATCCATATTTGCATGTATATATATATAAATATATATATATATTTTAACAGTTTAAACTCAATATAATATGTTAGTATAAAAAAAAATTCAAAGTAGATAATGTTGGGAGTTAGGTTTGTTCCTTCTTTCTCTAAAGAATTTTTTCCCCATAAGTTACCAAAGAGACCAAATGTTAAACACTTCAAAATACTTAGCCGAAACAAAAACAGAAACAAAGTAACAAAAAACCCCCACGCAAGTAAAAAACAAAGCTTAAAGCAGCTAGAAGCTGTCCTTTTTTTTTTTCCGGACGTTCAAAAAAAAAAAAGAAAAACACCGGCTAAACTGTTGCTAACTGGAAAAGTTTCACTGTAGCCAAAAAAAATCCAGTCCTCAAAAATCTACTCTGGCCAGTTCAGCCGGAATCCGGAGCCTTCTCTGCCACCCGCAGGAGTTAAGCCAGCCCTGCCCCGCCTTCGGCTTCTTCAGCGCTGCTCCTCTTGCTGCAGAGTGACCCTGCAGCCCCGCGCTGCCGGGACACCCTGCCATCCCAGCTACCAGCCCGAAACTTTCCCCTCTTTCAGCTTGCTGCTCTAAAAATCCTGCAAGAACACCGAAACCAAACTGCCCTAAGTTTTGTAAAACAAAGCCCTCAAAGTTCTTAATACTGTTTTTCTTTTGTTATTAATACTGTAGTTATTTGAAGGGGGTTTTTTGTTTACTTTGTAATACATACTAATAAAAAACTGCTATTCCTATTTCCCAAATCTTTGCCTAAAAACCTCTAATTGTAAATTTATAATTTAGCAAAAAAAAAGTTTACACTCTCCATTCCAAAAAAACCTCCAACTTTTACCTAGCAAATACCTGTCTTCCCAAACCAAAACAAGTTGCCATGCTCATCCATAAGGATAAAGTGGCTAATCCAGCCTTTGCCAACTCAGCTGAGTGGAAGGGGGAAGAGGAGGAGAGGATCAGCAGTGACCCAAAAAGAGAAATTAAAGAGGAATTGGTCATTTTGGATCGAGCAGCCTTTTGGAGATCTTAGCTGCCCAAGGGTTTGCCTGCACTGAGCTGGCTTTGAAGTGAAAGCCTGACTTTGGTTGAAGACAATTATCAGCTGAGAGAAGGGAGGCCGTGCCAGCTTCTGCGGCAGGCCCCGTGCCCTTCCCGCTGCGGCTGCGTCGGCAGCCCTGGGGGCTCCTTCTGCCGCCCTGAGCCCGCAGAGCAGGGCAGCGGTTGCCGATGGCTCGAGCCATCAAATCGTTCAAGGTCCTGTTGGGCTCTCTTAGACACTTGGGCCGAGGGATTCCTTCGGACCTGGGCCACTTTGGGTGGAGCGGGGGCAGGGCCGGGGCAGGTGGCAGGGTGTGCATGGGCCCTTTGTGACACGGTGCAGCAGCGTGGTCACCGTGGCAGGGAATAGCACAGAGTGTCCGAGGAGCCTTTGTGACACGCGGTGACATAGGTGCTGGCAACAACGCAGCCACGCCACAGTGCTCGGAGCACGCCACGGGACAGGACGCGCCAGAGAGGTGCTGTGAGGAGTTCCCACACAGCCCGCTCGTTTGTGCCCGACCCGGAGCCTTTCCGAAGCGCTGCTCCTGCAGCTGACCTCGCGGCCAGACTGCGGGACTTGGTGACTCGGAGCTTTCCCGAGGCATCTCCCAACCCTGCGGTCGGTGCCCTCGCGGCAAGACCACAGGATCTGGTGACCTGAAGCACCACAAGGAGTCTCCTGTCGTTGTGGCAGGAGCCCTCAAGACCAGTGTGCAGGACTTGCTGTCCTGCAGCCTTCCTGAGGCTTCTTTGTCACAGGTGCCTTCAAGGCACAATTGCACGACTTGTTGCCTCAGGGTTTTCCCTGGTTTCCAGAGAGGCATCTGTCTGAAGGTGCCCTCGAGGCCAGACGCTGACATGGCGGGCAGATTTCGCGACCTCTTCACAGTTTGCTGGGGGAGAAGAAATACAAGCCCTGGAGATGCTCCAGCACAACCCCCTCAAGAGCTGGAGCAGTTCCAGCCACAGCAGGATGGTGAGTGGCAGAGCCGGGCCACAAGGCCGATGGCTGCGGACAGCTTGGCCCCATCCCATCCCCGTTCCCATTCCGCCCACTGACAGGATGGAAGAGGGGCCGAGGCTGCCCCTGCAGCAGCTGTGCTCCATCCCCTGGGGCATCCCGGGGCTGTCCCTGCCTGGGGAGAGCAGGGCTGGCTTCTCTGGCCGCTCCTGCAACCCCTCAGCTCTGGCTACGCTCGCTCTTTGCCAGATGCAACCATGGAGCAGACACAGGAGAAGAAGCCCACCCGTGGCCGCTTCCGCAGATCACTGAAGGTACGTGCAGCCATCCCCGCCTGGGCTGGGCCTGCTGTCACTGCTCGGCCGAGCTCCGCGCTTGGAGCACTCCATGGAACGTGTCTCTCTTCCCTGTCCTTTGCTCTCCTGCAGATGTTCCGGAGGCTCGTGCCCATTTGGCGTAGGATGACCAGAAGCCGTGCAACAGCTGAGCCTGACCGCAGGCTGACTGAGCTCCAGGCAGAGCCCAATGTCAGCCCAGATTTGGCTCAGCGCTTGGATGCTGCAATCAGTGACGCAGCAAATACGGACATGGCAGTGACTGAGTGCGTGGCCCTCAGAAACACCAACACAAAAGAGACCCTGAGTCTTGGAGGCCAGGAGAGTGTGGCAGGAGGGGAAGCACTTCTTGGGGAAAGCTGCTCCCTTGGACAGCGCTCCAGGTCTTCCCCATGTCTCCTCCAGGTGCCAGCCATGGTGAAGGACCTTCACCAGAGACTGGCGGCCTGTGTCACTTTGGATGCCAGGATGCGCTTGGACTTTCTGAGGCTGGCCGAAGAGCAACCTGCTGACGTTGTGCTGACCCTCCTGCGCTGTGCCCCAACGTGTGACAGGTATGGGGCCCACTTGCCTTGAGAGCTCAGGGCTCAGCAGCCTTTAGGGCCCATTGCCCTGCAGAGCCTGTCCAATGGGCTCTGCCAGACAGGCGGAGCGGTCCAGGACCCTTGGGCCCCTCTGTTCCACCAGCCTGCTGCCATGCTCCCTCCCTGCCCCTCAGGGCACCAGGGCTCTGTCACCTGGGCCTCCACAGCTGCACAGGGCATGCTACTGTGACTGAGACGGCCCTGACACAGAGCTCCAATCCCACAGAGCTGCTGCAAGCATGTGGAGAGCCATAGGCTCGTCGGCTGTGACAGCGGAGAAGGTGCTGCCAGCACTCATCCGCGTGATGGAGGATTGGCCTCTGCATACAACGACCACCTCCGATGGCGACGACGAGGACGTTTTTGCCCTGGCGGTGAGCTTCTGGAACCGGCCTCTGCTCGCTCCCTGGTCGCCTCTCCATCAGCTCTCCGTCCTCTCCCTGCCTCAGGCACTGGCTTAGGGCAGGCTCAGGGGGCTCCAGGCCCGTCGCTCCCCCTGCGTCTCCCCTCGGGCCCTGCCACACGGACATCTTAGCACTGAGCTCTGTCTCGGGCTGCTTCTTTTGCAGGCAACTCTGGGGCTGTGGCTGACTGTCCAGGTGCCCAAATGCCACAGGGCAGTGCTCCTTCATTCAGCCCGTCTGTTTGTTGCTCTCCTCTTCCACATTGTCATCACCACACAAGAGATGCCAGTGGAAGTTGCTAACTTCTGGAGAGCGTGCCAGGAGGAACACGGCCTTCCCAGCAACCCCAACAGGTGCCAGTCCTCCTGTCTTTTCAATGTCCTTGTGGCCGGCGCCAGCGCTCGCCGTGTGACCTGGGTTTTGCTCTGCACACAGGTTTGCAGTGCAGGCCATGAAGGCTCTGTTCAGCCAAATGTGGTGGAACACAGAGATGATGGCTATGGAGCGCAAGCGTGGCTGGGATACGCTGCTCTGTGCTGACACCCAGCACTATGCCGTGGGTCTGCTGGCCAGGTGAGAACCCCTTCTCTCCCACATTTGTCCCCTGTGCCCCACACAGTCCCTGTGCTCATGGCCTCGAGGGCCTCGTCACTGAGGGACGGCCAAGCCGACTGGAAAAGGCTGGCAGAGGAGGGTGCCCAGAAGGGGCCGCCTCCCAAAGCGCCCACATCCCCCTCCAGAGATACTGGGGAAAGACCGGACCTGTGAGTTAGACCTCCTGGGAGAAGACTGTCCCCCCACCTCAGGCTCTTGCTGCCTTTTTCCCCCTGACAGGGAGATGCGCCGTCACTTGGGCCACACCTGTTCCCGCATTGGCTTCTACCTACTCCAGCCACTAAGCAGGGAGGAGCCACGCTGGGATCTGCCCTCCCTGGCATTCCTGGTGGAGGTGAGCCAGCGCTGCCTCGCTCAGCTGCCTCTCAGCCCTCTGCCCTCTCGTAGCTGCAGCTGCCTGGGCCGGTGCCCGAGCCCTGTGCTGCTGCTGCTGCTGCTGCCTGGGCCCGGCCCTCTGCGCTTCTGGGCTCCTGCTGTTCGGGTCACCTGTCACTGCCCTGTGCCTTTCAGGTCATCAAGTTCCTGGACCTGAGGGAATGCGCAGGCCGTGTCCTGGAGGAGATGTCAAGGCACCTGCGGGGCACGTGCAGGCAGAGACGTCACCTGGCGCTCAAAGGCCTTGTGCTGCTCAGCGAGGAGCCCTCGATGGTGAGAAGGGGGCAGCGGCTGAAGCTGCGCTGGGGAAAGCAGCCCCTTGGGCTGGCTGGGCTTCAGGAGCTGAGGCAGCTGCTCCCAGATCTCCTGCCTCCTGCTCCAGCTGCTCGAGTGCTTCGGGACAGGCCTTTGGCCTCTGGGCCCAGCAGCGGCAGGGTGGGCTAGCAGAGCCAGGGCGGTGTTGGCGCTGCAGCTCTTGGTGGTTTCCCAGCACAGCCTTGTGTTCCATACAGGCCGGAGGTGTACGCAGCCTGCTTCCAAGCCTCCTGGAGCGGCTTGGTGATGCCGACGGAGAGGTGGTCGCCATGTCCCTCTCTGCGCTCACCAATGTGTGCCAGCGGAAAGACTCCGCGATCGGCAGGACCACTGCCCTGAAGCTAGCCGACCTCCTCCTGTCGCTCTTTGGAAACGTAAGGCTCTGCGTGCCACGGGCATTAGCTGCTGCCCAGAAACTTTGTGCCCTGGGGATTTTTAGGCTTTTGCCCGGCTGGGCTGGAGAAATTGGTGCTGAGGCCTCTTCCGCTTCCATTCCTTCAGGACAACAGCCAGGTGCAGCTGCTCTCCATTCAGCTTTTCCAAAAGGTGATGGGCTTGGTAGCAGATGAGGGCAAAGAGCCACTGAACACAGTTGTGAGCCAGAGCCTGCTCCCACTCTACTTGCACTGCCACGAGGTGAACGAGCGCGTGGCCAAGGTGAGGCGTTGTGTGATGCCGGTGCATCCCTGACAGGGGGCTCGGCTGCCTCCTGCCCGGGCACCTCTCCCGGCTCGCAGCCTCCTGCTGGCCCTGGCGCAGGGACGCAGGGCCCGTGCCCTGGGCTGGGCTGCGCTGCCAGCTCCCGTCTCTGCTGCTCTCCAGGCCTCTCGGGAAACGCTGCATTGTGCGGCCGGCTTCCTGAAGAGGAGCGACCTCGAGCACGTGCTGAAGACGGAGAAGCTGTTCAAGTTCGCCGAGTGCGTGGTAAGGACGGCCTCTGGAGAAGCCCCCTGACGGCGGGGCTCGGTGTGCGGGGCTGGCAGCCGTGGCCCCTGCCCAGCGCCGCACGCAGGGGCTCCGGCCTGCGCCCCACACGCCGCTCCCTTCCGTGGGGCCGCGCGGGCTCTTCTCCAGGCTCCTGTGCCCCGAGTCAGGCGCCGACGGAGCGCCGGCCCAGCGGGGCCGCGGGGCGGGGCGGCACCGCGGCTCCCCGGGCAGCGCCCGGCCCTCCGCCCCCTCCGGAGCCCGGCGCCCGCTGGCCGGGCCTCGGGGCTGTGCGGGCAGCGCAGGCCGGGGCTGGGCGCCGGGAGCGCCCGGCCGAGGGGCTGAGCCCGCGCCAACCCTTCCCTCCCTCCTGCCGTTCTCTCCAGCTGGCAGACGACAAGAGTCGAGCGACCGAACACCTGCGCCTGGCCCTGCCCTACCTGGAGCACCCACAGGAGCCCCTGCGAGAGGCGGCCATCAAGCTCATCGGTGAGCCACGAGCCCGGGCTCCCTCCCAGCCCCAGCCCCAGCCCCAGCCCCTGTCCCGGCAGCGGCATCCGCGCCCGGCGCCGTGGAGCCGCGCCTGCCCTCGGGGCTGCTGCCGCCCTCTGCGGCCGTGCCCTTGGGCGGCAGGATGCGGCAAGGGCCCGGGCCGAGCCCTGCCGGGGCAGGAGGCCGTGTGGCCACAGGGCTGGCAGCGCCGCTGGCAGGGCGCCGTGCCGCTGGGGCCCTGACAGGCTCTGTGTTCCCAGGGATCGCCGGGGTGCGCCTGAGGAGGCAGAAGGAAGAGCTCCAGGCCCTCAGCGAGGGTGAGTGAGGGCAGCGGGTTCTCAGCGGGGCTGCCGGGGGGAGCCGCAATGCTCGCGCAGGGGGCTGCAATCCCTGTCCTGCCTGCGGAGGGCCTGGCTCCCTGTGCGGACAAGGGCTGGCGTGCGCAGAACACGGAGAGATTTCGGGGACGCGGGCGGGGCGATTCGTGTTTAGCACCTTGCGGCGAATCCCGTTGGCCCCTCTCTCCTCTCTTGTGGTGGCCACGGCAGGAGCTGGCTCGGATGGCCCTTGGCAGGAGGGTCTCCTTGGACTCCCGCACATCCGGGCTCTGACCGGGGCTCTGTGCCTGTCTCTTCCAGCTCTTCAGGCCCTGAGAGACGACGACAGCCCCTCCCAGATAAGCCTCTTTGTCCAGCTGATGTTCGAGGAGCGAATTGCAGAACTGCAGTCATCTGCTGGCTCAGAAAAACCGGTGGCCTTAGAAGACCTTCAGGGGCCACAGAAGATGAGACCGCCTGGAGACGGGGGAGCCGGAGCTCCAGGCACAGCTGATGATTGACACAGCTGATGCCTGTGGGAAGCTCCCGTGCCTTCAACCCTCTCCCTGCCTTGCTACACCATCCGTCCCTTTTCCCTCCACCCTTCCTCCCTTTTGACAGCTCCATGTCTTCAGCCCTCAGACCATGCCCCTCCCCTTTTTTCCCTCCCAGCTCATCCCTTTGCTTTGCCTTCCATTAATAAACACTCAAAGAGAAGTTGATTGAAGGCACTGAGGTGCTTTTCCCAAAGACTGGACTTGGTTCCATGGGATCACAGACTGGTTTGGGCTGGAAGGACCTTCAAAATCAGCTTCCACCACGTCAGGGTGCTCCAAACCCCAATGTCCAGCCCGGCCTTGGACACTGCCAGGGATGGACACCCCAGGATGGACACCTCGTGCCAGGACCAAGGCTGGTGCACATCAGGCACCCAAACAAGCCCCAGCAGCTGCAGCCTCGGTGGTTTTAATCCCAACCATCCAACATTCCCGAGCCGGCAGCGCGGCAGTGCTGACCTCTAGTGAGAGGTCCCTGGAAAAGGGAGGATTTCTTGGGATAAAGTTCCTTTCCCAAAGCCTCTGAAGGCAACACCAGAACCCTCAACAACCAAAAAGCACGGGTGACAGTGTCCAACGAAAGGTTTTCTTTAAAAAACACCCCAAATTCACAAGGAAAGCGTCCAATCAAAGCCTCAGGGCTGGTCCCGAGGAGCCCAGAAAGGACCAGGACAGCTCAGGGGGACAGGGAGCTCCCAAACTGCTCCTTTGGGTCCCCTCATTGTCCTCCAGAATCCAGAACTTTCACTCAAAATGTCCCTCGGGAAGATGAGAATTTTCCAGGCACGTCAAAGAAATCTCCACTGCACAAAAATCTCTTTTAAAACCAAGCTTTAAGACTGGGAGTTCTGCTTAGATTGAAACGATGAAATTCAGGATATTCTACATCAAATGCAGCTTTTTGATTCTAACGGACTCCTCTCCCTGCAGCCAAACAAACGTCAAAGGCTCCTGAGCTTTTTGTGGCACACCAGGATTCCCTGGAGCCATCCCAGGAACATTTCCTGGAGTATCCCAGGAATATTCCCCATTCCTGGGGTTCCACAAACCTCCTGCCCCTTTACAGCAAGCTCAGCTCGGGTCAGAGATAATTGATCCAATTACCTCCAGGAGGAATGAAAGCAAAGCAAAGCGCACTCTGCAGGAGCCCTGGGAAGTCCCTGTTCAGCAAGGAGCTTCCCACTGAAATGATGGGAAAATGATGAGTTCCAGCATAGAATTCAAGGCTTTTCCCTCTGGAAGCAAAATCCAGTCCTTGCATTACCTCTTTTTATTGGTTTTAGTCACTAAGTCTTAAAAAATAAATTGGTTTTCACATTGTTCAGGCTTGGAGAGGTTAGTGCTGTTCCTGAGCTGGGATAAATTCCTGAGGCTGGGCACTTTTTGTACTTCTGGAACTGGAGATTCCTCTGCAATATTCCCTGGGGAGCTTCTCTCCACCTTTTCCTCCCCCAGAAAAACGAAGCAGAGCAAGGAAGGTGTCCAAGAAGGAGAGGCTGGAGAAGCCCCACCTCCCTCCAGGCTCATCCCAGCACTTTCCTGATGGAATTTTCCCATTTCACAGCCAGAGAGCAACCCCTGGCCCCTGACTCAGCTACTCATGGAGTAATTCGAGCCAAGAGGCTGGAGCAGGTACTCAGAGGTTCCACCAGAGCCACAATCCCCCATCAGGATCCTCTGGATTGCCCAGGAAGGAGGAGTTTTTAGGCAATATTGGAAATCTAGGATCTAGGCTTGCAGCAAAGCACGGAGCATCTGCTGGCGCTGGGCTCTGTGTCCAAAGAAATTCAGTGGATTCCTGCTTCTCCACAGGGCCAAGCTGCTATTTCAACACACTTCTGTGGGCCAGGGTTGAGAAACAGGAGGAGTAATGAGCTGGGAGCTGCAAAAAAATAAAATTCAAGACATTCCTCAGCTTCTGAAATGGGCTAACCTTCGAATCCTTTCTCTTCATTAGATTTTTCATTACTGGGAGGTTTCTTCCTGAGAAAAAATCCCAGGGATTTCACTCAGAGGTAGAGTTGCTGGCTGGTAAAAACAACCAAATCCTTTAAATAAACCCCTCAGCATTCTGGTTTTTAATCAGTGATACCTGAGTTCCAAGTTTGGACAGGCATTTATTCCTTAAACTAAAGGCATCAGCTTTTGGCAGCAATTTGGCCAAATCATCGTCCTTCTGTCTCCTGAGCCTCTCCTGCTCTTCTGCTCTGCAAAAGGAAAGCGGCGAAAGATGGTTTGCCCTGAGGGAAAAGCCTGCCAAAGCAGGGAACTGCTGTTATTTGAGTGTTAGTTCCTATTTTAATGTTGTTGTTGTTGTTTGAACACCTAGGAAACGCTTTGGGGCAGCAGGTGAACGACCCTGAGAGGCGCAGGGCTCAGTAACTCAGTGTAAAGAAAGAGAGAGGCTGATTTCTGCAGGTTCCTTTTATTTCACTCCAAGATTTCAGTAGAAAGAGAAACCTTTTGGTTTTTCCCCAGATTACAAGGTGCTCCTTTTAGGATTTTTTCAGATGTATCTCAGGAGGAAAGAGCATTTACCTCTCTCACCTGTGGAAGCAGCCTGGGTTTGTGCACACTGCCAGAAAGAGTCAAACATGCCCACAGGCTTTAGTGCGTGTTGCTTAAACACATGCTCTGGACATTTTCCTACTGGCAGCAGAAAGGATGATGGGGACAGTTACATCAATTGAACTGAACTCTAGAATTCCATATCTAGTTTTTTAGTTCCTTTTTTTATGCATTTGCAAACCATCATCTTACCTTCTGCCCCTTCTCTTACTGTTATTGGATATTGTCTTGTTGGATGTAATGTTTTAGGGTAGCTCAAAATAGATTTTAACAGCTTGAGATTTCCTTACACCTTAATTATAGAGGTTGTAAGTCAGTCCGTATTTTTTTCTGACAGATGCCTCATTTTTATACCTCAAGCTTAGTGTATTAAAGTCTCTACTGTTTCAGAACCCACAGTTATCATGGATACAAAGAACAGTTTAAAATGCATCATTCAGTAATAGATACAAAGCTGAGGGGCAAATGGGCATCATGTACCCTTTGTGAGAAACCAACTCCAAAAGCTGTACAGACACATTGCCACTCACATCTCAGGGAAGGGATAGATTTTTTCATTTAGGTCAGCAGGAAATGGAAATTTTCTGGCAGTTTGAAACTTATCACCAACTCCTGAAGTTTTGTGCAAAATCCCAGTGTGTAACATCTGGGTATTTTGCAAAGTCACCTGGCTGCAAACCTCAGCCTCCAACAAATGAAGTGCAGCTCAGCTGTGAGGATTTTTCTGTAACATCTTTAGAACATAAGAGGTAATTAAAACCAGTTCTGTTGCCTAGTGTTACAAAATTGATTACAACTGCATGCAGTAACTGCTTTAGACTTGGGAGTTATTTTTAAAAGAAAAAAAGTCCACCACATAAAACATTGCCCAAAAAATCCCCTTGCAAGGTAGTTTTAATGAATCTTTCATGGTTCAATGAGCTATTGTATTAGGTCATTCTCCTGATGAAGCAATGCTCCAATGTCATTACATTTAGTCAGAAAGAAACAAGCTGCTAGTGTTATTGGATTTCCTATAATTAGTTAAAAAGCAATTTTTTAGGATTTCCTTTCATAGGGTTGGGGGAGGAGGGAAGTTGAGACAAGTAATATTGTGCTGCATATAAGTAAAATATAGTGCTCCACACACAATAACCATTCCCAGCTGAGATGTGCTTTAAGGTTTGGGTAAGTCAGCCTCTTTCTCCTGTATCCTTCCTTCCCGCTCCTGTCATCTCTGCTTTTCCAAACAGCAAACCTGAGAACGAGCTCAAAAGGCTGAAAGTCCAAAGGAAAAACACTAGGCAGTCCCCAGAGCTGGTGGTAATTAATAGAAAGTGAATCAGTTGCTTTGTATAGCAGATAAAGGAAAAGCCCAGCCAGAATAACCTGCCTCATCACCACATTGTGTTCCCAACAGAAATTAATTTTGCGAGCTGTGGGAGTTTGAAACAAACATGTGAGGGCTAAAAAGACCTAATGCCATCATCCCAGCGTGGAGAGGAAGATTGAAAGGTGCTTTCAGGAGAACGGCTGCAGTCTCTGGGTAGGGACAATGTTTTCCCCCCTGTGGCCTTTATGAAAAAAGAGTAGAATAAATAGTGCCACATGTCTGCACAGCTGGAACATCTGTGACTGGTTGGCACAAATTTACAATCCTACCTGACCGCCTGAATCTGGCTGTAATTGACAGACATGGCCGTAATGGCAACATTCTATCGATCTTCCCTGGGACCAGAGCACCTCAGGCTTGAACGACTAAATTGTGCTAAAAGAGCACGAGATCCCTCAAACATTCACAGAGAAAAAAAGCATTCTCACATTTTAGAACGTACGCCTGATTTTTCATACGAGCCCAAAGGCAGCCTGCACAAGTTGATGTAAAGGCATCTGATGAAGGTTGCTAAATACACAGAAGCTCATTAAGTGCCTGCTTCAAAAGAGCTGGAGCCTGGAAAAACTTTTCAAAATACCAAGTATGCTTATCCGGCATCTGGGTAGAAATCTGCTGTCAACACAGCTAGAAATGGGCTCATTGAACTCCATGGAGTTCTCCTAAATCCTTGTTTAACATGAGATACAACGTATGTGATTGCGAGTCCTTGTATGTAGGTGATAAAGCAGTCCATCCACAACAAAATAAATGCTATTTTATAAAACTACAGCTTCTTATTCAACATGCTGAAGGCATCTAAAAGTTTTGCAGTGCAGCATGAACTATATTAGCCCAAGTAAACAGCATGAAAACACAACTGGTGCGAGCAAAAACCCTCTCAGATTTTCAATACCTCCACTCTCCTCCCCACATTCAAGTTTCCTCTAGATTCAAGATTATTCTAGTATAAATTCCTAAAGACATGATTCCATCTTTATACTAGTTGGCATTTTTATTTATTCCCACTAAAATGTGTTTTGCAGAAAAATATTTTCCAATACAAAACTCCAAAACATTTCACAGACATACTTCAGAAAAGAAGAAAATCATAGGTTCGCTAAGGAATTCACAGGCCTGCCGTGCATAACTACAAACCTCTTTCAGCTGTGATCAAGACACCTTCTGTATTTATAATTCTTAAAACTTAAGTCTTATTTACTGGATAGAAGCTTGGGGTTTTTTTGTTTTAGTTTTTTGGGGGCTTTGGGGGGGTTTTTTGCTTGGTTAGTTTTTGAGGTTTTGGTTTTGGTTTGGTTGGTTTTTATTTTGATTATGTTGGTTTTATAAGAAAGAAAAAGCATGCTGTGATAAGACTGAGATTTTTTTTTCCTGGGTTCATTTCTTGCTTTGGGAAGCACTGCCTTTTTAACAATATTTGCAAAAGAGGTTCAGGGATACACTGAAACACACTCTAAAATACTACAGAGATAAACAGGGATCCACCATCCCTGTGCCCTGGATTCCTATCCCTCATTCCCACTCCTGGAAATGCTTTTGATAACAATAAAACATGTTGAACTCTTTTTTGTACTCGCTGACACCACTGCTAAATCCCAATAAGATATAAAAGATTTGCAGCTTGCTTGGATTTACATCCAAAAGAAACAAAAGGCACAAGACTGGGAAAGGGTGAAAAGTCCTCCACAAAAGCAGTCATGCTTTGCAATGTCCAAATGAAGGAAGACACACAAATATTTTCAGGAAGACCGAATGTAGAATGGAAACACTTGAAGATGGGCAAAAATAATAGAAAAGTGAGCAACCTGAAACTCCTGGCATGCCCAGAGACCTCCTGACACCACGCCAGCCTTTAAACACAGCTACTGCTGCTCACAGAATAACCATTCTAGGGAGGCTATTTTGAATTATTTCACACAATTTCAGTTCCCAAAGGGGCTATAAAGCTCTATTGGTAGTCATCTGTACTACAATCATTGATCTTAACTTTAATTATTATTAATGCAAAAATATTTATGAACCAAAGCTATTCCCTTCCATTTCTCTGTCCCTTTCAAAGCTGCTAAGAGCTGGATAACTAAGCGAAGGAGTGCCCTCTGGGAAGTCAGCGGTGATTGCCTCATCCTCAAACGGGAAATTGGAAATTCAGAGTAGGGCAAGAAGCTTAACTCCAGCTATTGAACAGCTGCCATAAAAGAAAGAGTTAAGTAGACAATGGCACTTGTGTGGAGAAGAGGCAGCTGAAGAAAAGGTAAAAACCAGACAGCTGTGAATGCAGGCACTGAACAGAAAGCAATTATTCTTTTTTAGAAGAATATGGAAACATCAAACTAAACCAGAAGAATGAAGACCAGGATTCCTCGCAATGTGCAATGGGGACACCTTTGGACAATCCTATGTCCCAGGTGCACAGTTAGGGACTCTTCCAGAGCCAAAAGACTAGACTGGAAATCTCCTTAACTGGATTTAGCACATGCCTGCAGCTTCATTGTGTTCAGAGGAATACTCACCGTAAAGGTAAAATCCCCAGGAAGCCACACACAGCACACTGTGGAACAAGCAATTTCCTCTTAACCCATTTTAGTTCCTTTGCCAAGACCCAAAACCAGAAGAATGTCAGCAAAGTGGATTTTTCCCCTGATACACCTAATCTTTCTATCAATTAAATGTATTCCCAAATGCTTTAATGGACGGGTTTTAATTATTACTTCTACCACTTAAAAAATAGTCTCAATAATTTCCTTAAAAATCGCTGAAGCAAGGCATCGTTCAAATGAAGGATACAATTAAATGGGGCTATTGATAAAAATTTTCTCCATATTCAGAATTTTTCCTGTGATTTACATGCATTAGCAAAAGCAGTATCAACTCTTCCCTGCCAGAGTAGTTGAGCATCTTCCTGCTACTAATTCAGCACACATATTTCAGCCATTACCCAGGGAAGGCAGTGATTAGGCAGCTTTCCAGTAAACAGTCCTTAAAACAGTTCATAAAAATTCCATTTAGAAAAAGGTTGGTTTCCTGCTCGAGAATTTGATAAGATGTTGCAATTACTGCTTAGGGATATGTTTCAAGTCCACCAAGTGAGGTAAATTCCATTTCCACACACGCTATCATAGCGTTTGCAGGTTAAAATGCCATAAAGTAGTTCTTACGTACTCAGAAGATGCAATTAATTTGGGTGCTGCTTTCTTAGAAACACACGCTTAGAAAATCCTAAAAACTTGCAATGAAAAAAGTGAAAATACCCATAAAACAGGCCACAAAAGGCAGATTCTCAAGTAGAAATCTAGTGGCATTGTCTGAATCACAACTTGCCCAGACCAAAAACTGTTCCTAGTAATGGAGAGAAAACAGCATCACAATCTATATATTCTTTTGACATCCCACCTGAGGTAAGACCCCTAGTTCAAAGGTCCCAGAATAACCAGAAACAGTCAGTTTTACAGGTTACAAGGAAATCAAAGAAATACTCAAATTTTGGCACAGTAATTCCTAAGCTTAGAGCATCAGTTTGTTATCCATAAATGGAAAGCATTTAGCTTGTTTTAACAACTTCCTAAAAAAAACAAGATTCAATTGCAACATTTATTATCTAAAAGCGTTCTGGTCAAAATAAAAATGAAACTCAAAATTATGAACCCTTTTTATGAAAATAGCTGATACTTATTAAGCAATAAACTCTTGCTCTCTCCTGTTTTCATTTCCTCAAAAAAGCAACATAAACTAAAAGAATGTAATCTCATGTGTTCAGGCTCCATATATGTTGTTTTGAGAAAAGGCTTTATAACAGCTTCATTGAGGGCTCTTTAAGAAACTAAATCTTTCTAGTTTAATAGAGTGACAAGGTGTATATGAGGGCATCAAATGAAAAGGAAAATGAGCTGTCACAATAAAGTACTACTGAAAGCCTTAGCACAAACTGCATGACAAGCTAAAAGAAAAAGAATTATTTTGTTCCTTTTGCTTTAACCAAAGTCCTAACACTTAGGACCTGCAAACCGCTGCCATTTTAGAGCCAATCTGTATTTTAAGTGGATGTAACTAGCCCTAGCAAACGTAGCAAAAAGTGAAATGTTCTCAAATTGGTCTTAGCATGTGCACTAATCCATCCACACCACATCAGATGTATCTTGTAGTTGATAATATTTTACATGCTTACAATAATTACTGTAATTCAGAACCTTGACACCCATTTTCCTAAGATAAATCAACGTAAGAAAAATTATTCAACCTCCCTTTTCTTCTAAGGGTAAATGCAAAGCAGTTTGAAGCTCACTGTAGGTTTAAATTTTAATCCAAGGGCTGATGGTCTGCAAGATGATTACAGTCTTTCCAATGTCAAAAGTTAACAGAGAAGTGGAGTCTATTTCAAATGACTGGCTCTAAACATCTCATAATTACATTAGATAAATTACACTTCGCACATAATTGCAACAAGTTTTTGCCGTATTAGGCACCGGTCTGAAATACTAGGCAGTTTCACAGTGAAACACTATTCCTCTTGATGCATTTGGATGAGGTCCTTACCCTTCTACCATCACAGTCAGGGATCTGCCACTGGCATAAAATTCCAGATGGATAATGCCAGCAATCCTAACTACTTCACAAAACAACAGGTAAGGAGGGAAATTGATTAATATGCTGTTCTTATCCCCTTTCAACTGACAGAAGTTTTGCATGCTTAAAAAAAACAATCTGGTTTTTCCATGACATCATTCGGCTTGAATACTAATGCTTTTCCTTAATGCAACTACATGTACATGGATGTACAACTTCTCTTTACACAGAAGTAACGCCCAACTTTACATGTTTTTCTTTACTCTGTTTCCCCTGATTATAATTCTAAGATCCTTTCTGATTTTTACGCCATTTCCCTGTCTTAATTCTTCAGTGTTGTTAAATGAAGTGCCCCTCTCCATTCTGTGAAGATAGAGTGATTTACAGCAGCTGAAAATCAGGGGATTGTCCAGTAATTACAGCTTTTCTCAGTAAAGTAGTAGTATTGGATTCATTAACAGTGTTTGGATTCATTAACAATTAAAGTTTATTTCACTGAACAACAAGAACAAAGCTGGGTCAAGCTCCCTTGTTAGGCTTTGACACTTCCTTCAGGAAGACTACAATTCAACCCAGGGTTTCATTTTCTGTTTGGCTGCTTGTAAAATAGAAGGCATCTTGAAAATGATACTTCTATTTAGGGCTCTTACTGTGGACCTTACAGGCACTGTAAATGTGGAGTGGCTTTGTCTTAAACAGCCTAATCCTGCCCATTCCACAGAACAGACATTTGGAGTACAGCGACGATGGGAGCATGAAAACGCAGCATTAACAACTTCTTCATTGCAAAGAGTAAGCGCAATCCAAGTCTTGCTGTTTCCTTGGTAAGACCATAAGAAATGAGGCAGGGAAAGTGAATGTTTTGGGCTTGCAAGCCATTTTCCTTGAGCTGGGACATCTGCTGATTGCAAGGGGTTTCAGTTTGGAACTGAAGGCATGCTTTTTACACCGCTGCCATTAGACAGATTCTATCTGACACCCTACTTCAAAATTAAAACAGCAGGCAAGTGGGTAAATAGGAGCAAAAATGGAAATTTTCAGTACTTGCTCACACCTTATTTTCAGATATTCTCCAAAATAGGGAGCAGCACCAGTGAAAAGCACGTTTGCATCAACAGGGCCTGGATGGACTATCCCAGGTGATACAACCACTAACCCACAGATGACGTGAGAGGTTTCACAGCACAATGTTTAAAATTCAAGCAGCAGAAGCCCTTCCACCAGAATTTCACCCTGCTTTGGGAACAGATCTTCTCTCTGTATCATTAATTTCTTTGTTTTCCAACTGAGTTGCCGTGCAGCAAGTATTGCAGCATCACTAAAGAAACAGAGCTGGAGCACAGAGCAGCTCAGCTGAGTGAACTTGCAGCTCAAACCATCAGAACCACCAAGAAAAAAAAAGGCTGGGCCAGCTTTCTCAGCAGCCTGCTTGTGGCACTCAGACCTGAAATTACTCACTGCAAGTGTTCTCTCTAGGGTCTGACAGGACTTACATATATTGGAATATATATAACAAAATGATAATGCAGCTTCAAAGAGTGACTCACAGAAAACCGGTGCTGGAGCACTCAGAATTCATAAGGGACTTTAACCACAGTCACAACCCTCAGTTATTTGGTTGGCCTCCTTTATTCCTTTATTCCTTTATTCTTGGGCTTTTCTTCCAGCTTTCTATCAACTGTGATATAAAACCATACTAATTAATCCAAATAAGCACATGTGCTATGTATTTCTTTCAAGATGGGATAACTACATACTCATCATTCCTGAAAACAAGCCCACAGTAACCAAAACCGGTCAAAGCAACACTGTTGTTATAAATTAGAGCCCACAGCCATGGGTGTTCCTTGATGGAAGAAGAAGAAATATCAACCCAACCTCCTGGTCTGCTATGAGAACACTTGCTATAAATCATGTTTTTCCAGTGTTCTATTTCAACTGCATAGATCAGTATCCAATAGAGAGCTCCTTAAGTCACAGACAAACCCACAAAAACTGCTTAAGACCAACATTCCACAAAAACATGACAAAAAAATTCAAAGCAACCTTAGAGTAGAGAAAATGCGGATTTAATAGGAGCTTAACATTAAGAATCCCATCCTCAAAATAATGCAAATTGATTTAAAGTGGATTTAGGTTTTTAAATGTTAAGAGCATAAAATTGAAGAATTAATTGAATTTACTGTCGGTTCAACATTGCTAATGTAAATGATAGATAACTGTATCGGTCATTCTTGACTAAATTAAGCGCTATCTACCATTATTACATGACTAAAGGCTTTAAAAAATTCTGTTGTTAAATGCAATCAACTTTAAATTAAACTATGTGCATTCAGTCAGTGTCTTAAGCAATGATGAGGCAGAGATGCCTTAAGGTGGTAGTAGGGATTTAGACCTCCACAACTTCTGATGTAAAATTTAAATAAGTTAGAATTTGAAAAAGCAAATTAACCTGTACTGCATTTTGCCCACAAAGCTCTTCCTTCCATTTTGATTTACCACTGGTCTCCACTCATTAGATCAAAGCTCACAAAGTATTTTTGAGACCAACCAGCACTTTCAGCCCAATTGAAAAGTCACTGAAGGCAATGAAAATTACTTCTGTCAGCTTCAGTAAGGCCTTCCACAATCTCAGTACTCAGTAGCTACAAGGAGTAGGACGGAGAGGGTCTGACCAACTTTGCTGAGGATATCACTTGGCAATCAAACATCATTGGAAAAAATCAGACATTACTATTTATATTGCTTCAGCACAGCCACTGCTGTTCTGAGATTACCTGCTGCACCATGGAAAAAGCAAAAAAAACGGATGTGAAAATACATATACCGACACCTGACTTATACACATCAGTATTCATCAATTAAAAGAGCCTGTGATGACTTCTCAAAACTGTCACTGGGGAATGACAAGCAACAGTCATTTCAGCCAAACTGGTACTCACATATCCTCTTGGCTGTGGGAATTCTGGGTCACACCCATTTCTTTTACCATTTTTTCCTGCAATGTAACTGAAAGTGACATTGACATTTGTCCCTTGGAAAAGTTACTGTTATCCTCCTTGTTGACAGGATTATTCTACTGCCTGATCTTTTGTTTATTTTCTAAGCAATTGCCAAGAATACTGTCTGTGCCTGTCATCTGTCTACACGTTGACTGGTATCCACGCATCACACTGGAAGATCAGAATCCTTAAAAGAAACTTTCCTTCTCAACTCTTGAAAAGACATTCCGAACACCGCCAGTAGAATCTGAAGATGCCAGCTATTAGGAGACAGAATTGACCACAATTTAGTCAAAGTGCACCATCACACCTCCTACTAAGAAGGTTTTAAGAACTGGAAAGTCCGTTCTTGTGGGAAATCCGCAGCGGGAGAAATGTGGCACTCAATATGAGTGATCGGCAAATCTCGTTTATTGATAATTCACACAATGCTTTTAATAATAACACTAATAAGCTCATGCATATTGCAAAAGTTAAGCTCAGGATTGGTGCTCAGACTAAAAGTCAGCTACGCCTCTTTTTACATTTCTTTGTGGTTACATAGTTTGAGTAAGTTTTTTGTTTTACCGTGCTTCTCCCTCATATCTTTCAGCTACAAGGCCTAACAATCCAGGCTCGTATCCCAGCTGTGCTCAAGGACATGCGAACCTTACCGCCTTGCTGGTTCTCATGAGAGTGCCTGCGTGCTCAGCAAAGCTCTCTCATGTCTATGTGACCTTTTGCAGCTAGCCAGTTATCAATCACACTCTCCACATGTTCTATTCCTACTGTACAAGTCCTTGACCACGTAATTCCCATCTCCTGCGCTGGCCACTGACAGCTTTTCTACACAAAGTACATTAAGCAATCATCAACTCATTCAAGTTTGACTGCTGAAAAGTGCCATTAAGTATTAGCAAACATTAGACACAATTAGTTTTGTCTGAGGGCAGGTAATGTTCCTAATCACATTTCCCTCACTCCCACATTTTAGGGATGAAAGTAGATCTTCTGACAGACCTGAGCTTGCTTCCATCATAAATCAAACGGGGGTAAATTCCTGCAGCAATGGGTTCAGAGATCTCTTCCCTGCTTTGGAGGAAGGAGGAGGCTGGACAAGCATGGATGGGGTTGCTGAGGATGCAAAGAGACTCTCCACAAACACTGTATGCACATGTCAGACCCCTGAATAGCTCCGCTCCTGTGAAATTCCCAAGCTCAAGGCATGATTCACTAATAAATTGTATGGATTATGCAGCATTTGCTTGAGGACAGATGTATCACTGCCTTCTGCAGGAGAAACTGTCAGACCCTCTCTGTGCTCATCAGTTTACAATTTTCACACCTTCTAGTGGCTGATCTGGAAAACACATCAGCCATTACCACAATGGATATAAACAACTAATATCCAAAATTCTTGTGAGGCAGCCCCTTCAGTACAGCTTGATAGCACAGGACATAGGTAGCCTAGGATAAATGCCAAACAGAGCAGAGAATTTCACCCCTGAACTGACATTTAAGAGTACATTTCAATGGCTTATGCAGTGCAGACTTTCTGATGTTCTTTCTCCATCATTTTGTTAAGATTTCACGTCCAAACTTTCAAAGCACAGCATCCAAAATACAGAAATGCTCTCCCTAGACCGAATTTCTCCCCAGAGTTAATGTTAGGATCAGATCAGCTGCAAAGCTACTGGTATTCAGATGTAAAACTTTTCAATTGAAGCAGACTATTGTCTTGGACAAAATCAATTAAGTGCAATAAATTTCATACATAGACCCCAAGGCTGGCAAGTGTCCCCTAATGTCACACTGAAGAAACCTGAGCCAAACAAATACCACCCTCCTCAGTCCTTTTCACGTACTCTTTTTGCTCATCAGTTGCACGAGAAAAGAAAATGCCCGTTTTTCCTGCTTGCTGGAGAATAGAGATACACATACCTTCAGTTAGACGTGGTTTTGGTAACACAAGTGATCTATAAAGTGTTCCTTTCGGGGTACAACAAAGAAAATAACACCTTCCAACAGTTTCCAACATAACCTTAACCAGCTGAGGAGACAATTCAGAGAGAAGAGCATTTAAATTACTGTACACGCTCAAATAGAACATTTTTGTTCCTCAGCACATTGCTAAGGTACAGACTGCTGCACCTTGTGACAACACCATGGAGATGGGCTGCTAAAAAACTGCCCTTTATTTTTTACCTTCTATTAGTAAGGGTGTACGACTTTTCATATGCTCCCAGATAGATGCAAGATAACAGAAACCCACTCCATAAAATATTTCAAAACACACTCAAGAAATTTACATTCCAGAAGCTTGGATTCTTGATGCCTATTCCTGCTACCTCATGTAAAGACCTTTTAAGGAAAGCACACAGTAAGCAGTATTTCTGATCCTGTTTTGAAGAACTCCACCATTAAAAGGAATTATTTATCTGCTTTTTTCTACAACTTCCTAAGAAAGTATCATTTATATTACACACTTATATTATTTAGACTAAAAAGGACTGATTTCAGCATCAAGACTGTGTAGTGATCTCAGTTTCATCTTTCTATTCAATCCCTTTAAACTCACATTAAAAGAATATTTAAATGCATAGACAGAATATTTCAAATGCAAAAAAAACTATGGCAAACACATGGATACAAATGTACAACTAAAACTTAGCCTGCCAGGCCTACATGCAATATTTTTCTCTCTCTCTTAGGTTAACTGTGCAATTTAACAAACACAAAAAATGGCACAAAAATTATGGATATTGAAAGTGAATGCTCTTGTAAATTAGGCGACACAGCAAACAAATCAAAACGAAAATACACTAAGAAAAAGAAAAATTGGAAATATTAACATAAAGCAGGCTTCACAAATGTATTCAGGAAATCCTAACAGTTGCTCAGGAAAAATGGGAAATTAGCAGCTGCATTTTTAAGGAACTACGTAGTATTTCAATAATGTATATATGTGTGTGTATATATATATATATATATCTCAAAGATACAGAAACAAGAATGGGGGGAACAAATTTTGAAAACACCTTAATGTACCTTGATAATGTTGAAAGGCAGAAGTCATTTAAACAACAGGAAACCCACAAACCCAATAGCCAACATGAAAGAAACAATACTAACACTTAAGATATTGATAACAAATATTAGTTTTCATTAGGAATGCAAGTGTACCATCAGGCCCATAGTTCCATTTAACCCCATCAGAAGGGGTTAATTAACATTAACTTTTGGTAAATTTCTGCATAAGAGTTGAACTAGTAAATGCTGAACCTCTCTGAGCAGAGGTGAGCAGGCATGAGCAATACAGCATTACTCAGATCACGAAGGCCATCGTGACCCCAAAGAGCTGTGACAAACCTGCAGCAAGCAGAGGGTATGGCTCTCAGATGTGGACACCAGGAGGATTAATGGTCAATTTAGTCTAAGACACAGGGTTCAGAGGGCTTTGCTCCCCAGACTGTCCTTTAAGCCCTACAGAATCTCCAGATTTATGAATTTATGCAGGGAGTCACAGAAAATACAACTCCCTTCTTTTAGAAGGTATATGGAAATGCAAAATACAACTCCCTTCTTGAAAAAGGTGTATGTAAATATATGGAAAACCTACACATGGACCCACCAACACAATCCAGTCAATTCAATGTTGGCCTGAATGTACCACCAACATGTAATTTTGGAATACATTCAAGTTACACTAGAAATGAGCATTAAAAACCACAGAAAATCCTGCCATATTTCTGGCATTCCTTGAACGTTAGGAGACTACATTATTTTCCAACTTATTATCAACTCTATGAAAATAGAGAGTGACATTCCTTCTAGCTAGAAGAAAACATGTTTATATTTAGTTTACTCAGAACTGCAACATTGAAAGAACATTTATTCTCCCAAATGTGAAATAGCCTCCTACCTTGAATGACCTGTTCAGCGTGTTGCTTTTCAAATCAGCGAAATGATCTTTTTTTTTTTTGACAGATCACTAAATAAGCTGGAGAAGGCAGTGCATCAGCAGCACAGGACAGTTATTGCCTCCGACACCTGGCTGCAGCAGAGGAATTCCTTTGCAATGGAATGGAGAGTAACTAACCCATGCCTCTGCTGACTCCAGCTGTCAGTCAGCACTGCCAGCTGGATGCATCACACACCTCAGAGATGGAACCAGAGCCCCACACTGGACAGACAGCAACATTACGGGACTGGATTTGGGCAGCCAGAGGAACACGAGTGGTGTTAGTGAGTTTTAGACACTCGAAAATACCGTGGGCCGTACACAGAGTTTGCCTTCCCCTGTTTTTGTTGCAAAGTTATGCTGGAGACATAAGCGTAGTGCTTGGGTCGGGCACGAATCCTACAAGCAGGGAATGCGTCCTGACAGTGTCTGACCCTCAGCAGGGACAATGCACAGCAGCGACCGAGGGAATTCCTCCGCCACGGCGCAGGAGTCAGGCCTCTGGATGTGGGCTCAGCACGGCCAAGTTGCCGTGTTTGGAGCGGCTCGGGGGCTGCCCCCGGGGAGCGCGGGGCTGGAGCGTGGAACGGACACGCGGACAAACGGCCCCAGGGCTCCAGTTGCAGCGGCGGCAGCGGCAGCAGCGAGTCCACGGAGTCTACGGCGTCTACGACCCCTCCCCGTCCCTCTCTTGTTCCTCCTCTCCCTCTCCCGCTGTGCCGCACTCTGTCTCGGTGTCCCGCAGCCTCTCCCGGTGTCCCTTTCCCGACCCCCCCGGCCCCTCTCGGCGTCCCCGTCCCGGCCTCTCCCTCTCCCCCCGCAGGGCTGGGCCACGCCCCGGGCCCGCCCCCGGCCCCAGCCCCGCCCCCGGCCCCGCCCCCGCCCCCGGCCCCGCCCCGGCTCCTCCCGGGCCCCGCGGAGGACACACGCGACGCGGCCGCTCCCGCCGCCTCCGCCGCGGCTTCCCCGGCCCGAGCTCCGCCGCTCGGCAGCGCAGCCGCCGGCCTCGAGCCGCCGGGGCCCGGGGCGGGTGGGGATGCCCGGCCCGGGGCGCTCGGGGGGCGCTCGGGGGCCGTGTCTGGCCCCGGGCCGAGCGCTGAGGGCCGCGTGTCGCCCGCAGGGGAGGCGCGGGAGGCCCTGCAGGACCGGTACCGGCTGGGTTCGCTGCCGGGGCGCGGAGGCTTCGGCAGCGTCTGCTCGGGGACGCGGCTCTCGGACGGCGCCCCGGTGAGCGGCGGGGCTGGCGGCGGGCGGAGGAGGAGGAGGAGGGCGGAGGAGGAGGAGGAGAAGATCGGGGCGCGGCGGGGCAGGCGGCGAGCTGAGCCCGCTGCTGGCCTTTGCTCGCAGGTGGCCATCAAATGCGTGCCCCGGGCCCGCGTCCAGCACTGGGGCGAGCTGGTGAGTGAGCGGGGCCGGCGGGAGAAGCTGGGGCCCGGCATTGTGCAGGTTGCATTGTGATTTTTGTGTAGCATGAGGTGATGTTGAAAAGAGCAGTTGGAATAGAGTTTGCAAAGGCAAAAGTGTGATCTTAGAACTGTCAAACAGTAGAGAATTCCTTCAATATCTTTATCCCCCATCAAGTTAAGGTGTGGTATTCAGTGAAGTTAGTGGAAATTGGCGGGATTTACTACTGTACAATCTCGTGCCTATTGCAATTAGAAGAATAATGAGATTTTAGTAAATCAAAAGGTAGTTTTCATTCAGTTTGGACTTGGATACATAAATTACTCCTGTTGGAAAAAAATGGATTAGAGATTGTAAATGTTTAGAAGCTGAAGCATAATCCCTGCTTTGGCTATAAATAAGGAATATCATACACAGAATGAATTATTCTGAACCCCCGTCGGAGGCCTTCAGAGTCAACCTTACAGGTCTCATGGTATCAAAACTGGGAGGAACTATCCTGTATCTTTTCTCTTAATTCTTGCTCTTTAGAACTTTAATTATTCTGGATTACTCAAATAATCCACAGGAATAATAGAATAGGCATGATGATAGGATGATATGGCAGTATATCTTTTTTTGGTAATTATGTAATTATGCTCCATGACTTGAGAAAGGAAAATATTTAAATGATCAATCATATTCTTGAGCTAAATCTTGATATCAATACAGAAGGTTACACATGATTTCAAATCTATAACCTTTGACTGTATGTTTAAAAGACATTAATTATAAGTACATAAAAATATTCTAATGACAATAAGCATGGTAATTGTAGTTTATGAATTCAGTCTTTTGGAGTGGATAAATTAAGCAAGCAGAGAAAGGCTGATGAGGAAGCATTCAGAGAATGCAGAAATTGTGCCTAATATGAAGTAAACAATGATAGGCCCTATCCTTTCTCGACTTTATAATGGTCAATAAGGCAAAAAGTTAAACCCAAGCATGATAATATAGCACAAAATTGATCTAATTAAATATTCTGAAGAGAAATTAGAAGGTGGATTCAGTGGCACTCAAACTGGCACCAAGCAAACTAATAACAAGGCCAAAACCTCTGGGGAGAGTAGTGAAAGGCCCCAAGGTTTTTTGTGGAGAGTTGCAATGAGAAGTGTGTTTACAAACTTCAGTCTCATGTTGGCAGCTGCTCTAATTCTCTAGACTCCATCCATTTCCCCAGTGCAGTGTTTTGGTGGACGCATGGTTATCTTCTAAATAATCTTGGACTTCCTCCTAATTGTTCTGACTTTTTTTCTGTGTGAGAGAGACAATTCTGGGCCAGGCATTGTTTGCCTTGCTCTGGTTTTCATGGCTCTACTCTAGTACCTTTACGTGGTGTCCACTATAGCCAGAAGATCAGGCAAATGTCTTCTTTTTGGCAGTATTTCCTGGAGTGAATGTCTGTCATACATTGGTCGGGCAGAGCTGGAATTTATAAGACAGGATAGCCCACTTGGTTTGCCTAGTAGCTTGGAAGATAATAAAGGTGATGAACAAATCTCCAGTAACTCTAAATGGAGTTACCTAGATATACTAACTCTAAACTGAGTTACCTGGATATCCTGAGATGAGAACAAGTCCGAGGGGTTCAAGAAGAGACTGTAGGAAAAGCTCTTGAATGTTGACCTCTTAGATGTTGATGTGAAATGAGGAGGCAGGGGAAGGAGGCAGCTCTTAGGAACAGAATTATTCCTTTTATCCTCTATATGCCTGTTGAAGTACTGCCTTCCCTTAGGGGGATAACTCAAGCAAACACCTGTTGGATGCCATTGTGTTTTCATGGATGATTTAGGGATGGCTGCCCATTTCTAGTGATCCTGTTCAGAAGTGATTTAAGATGTGCGGTAGTGTAGACAGAAAGTCAAGCTAGAGCTGCTGTGACAGTGCTTCCAGCATGTGTCAGCATCCTGAGTGTTGTGAGCTAAACCTGAAATTTGATTTGAACTGCCTGATATCTGCCAAGGGGCAGGATATCATTGCTAGAGAGAAATCCTCTCATCTTCCGCGACTCCATCCCCAGTCAGATGGAAGAACAGGTTGGTATCCAGAGGTGAATGGCACTGGACCTTTGCGAGGCACAGAAATCATCCATATCCCCATGCTT
Source organism: Chamaea fasciata (assembly GCF_029207755.1). NCBI lineage: Eukaryota > Metazoa > Chordata > Aves > Passeriformes > Sylviidae > Chamaea > Chamaea fasciata. Next base: position 1,154,001 of record NW_027094122.1, on the reverse strand, counting down.
TTAAGGAAAAGGATTCTGAGCAGAGGGCCCTTTGACTCTGCAGCAGAAACTGTTTGGAAAAACTTGCTTTAATAATAAGATTCTGACTGAAGACTTTTGCAGAGGATGGTTTGCTTATGGAAATGGTCAAGCGGTCGTTCTGGTATTTGGACACCAGGTTACAAAAAGAGGAAAACTACTGTATCGGTGTACATGAAGTGAATTGAAAAGTAGATTAAAGGAAAAGTTCAGAAGCCAAAGCTGGAGAGAGGTTCAGAGTAACCCAAAATTGCCATCCAAGATCTTGGGGAGGAGGGTTGTAACCTTTCTGAGGTATTACTGTGCGTGTACTCCCTAACGAATACATTGGGTGTGTTAGACCAAACCAGACAATTAATTTTTAACACAGAAGGACTTTGAGGACAACTCTGACACCCAGAGGAAAGAAAAGGCTTTATGGGAAGTTTCCATCTTTGAATCACTGCTAAAGTAGAAGTGGTGTTTTGTTAGTGGAAAATGTCAGTGAAATTTGCAATAATTGTGTCTTCCTGAGAGGTGTCACTACAGTAAATCCCCTTTGTGGAATGGTTAAGTCACAATTGAAATTTGGTGCTGTGCAGTAGTCCATTGTTCTGGTACTGAAACTCTTTGGGGAACAGTCCCCATAAGGGGTAATGATTTGCTGGTGGCCAAGAAGTGTATTTTCTGTATGATCCAGGTGGAGAAGTAAAGGAAGAAATGCTGTGAAATAGACACATTTTTTGTACACCTGAAAAGAGACTTGGATGTGATATGCAGGCAGATATCAGCTTTAAATTAGATGTAGTCAATGTTAATGGTATTAACATACAGATCTTTATCAGCAGAGGTGTATTCAGGCTTCTTCTATTTTCCTGTCCATTTGCTTCAGTGTAGCAGTGTGAGATGAAAGCCCAAGGCTTTGCAGACTGGCTCCTCCTTTGTGCCCCTGTTTGAGGCAGGGAACAGGTAGACCTGAGAAACAGTGAGAATGCCAGCACAGGGGCTCCTGCTGCACGTGCTGATACATCCCTTGTATGGGATGGAGACTGCCCACTTGGTTTGAGGATTTGCTTCCAGGCACCTGATTTCTCTGAGATGGTGTCATTTTCTCTGTAAATGTGCCTCTATGGCTGTAGCTGCCAACAGTTTAGTCTGAACAGTATTCATCGGTTTGATTGTTTCCTGCTCCCTCTGACTTTGTGGTGCACAAGTCGACCTAAATGTCTCAATAATGAGTTATTGCTGGGTAATTAATCAGCTTCCCCTGCTTTAGAGAGTTGCCTCCTAGAACTTACCATAATTCACCTCCATCAGCCAATACATACAGACATTAATTGCCTCATAATATTGTCAGGAAGATGTCAGGTAGTACTGACAGGGTGTGAGTGCTTCTCTTTGATCTAAGCAAATTTTCTTAGTGTTTTGCCCCTAATCTCATTCTACACATTTATCTTGCCAGTGCCATGAGCTGGACTGAGGACACATCATCAGGGTGCAGTCAGGAGCAATTTGTCCATATGAACAGTGATTTCAGATTTGCAATGGGAAGTAATTCCCCAGCAGGTAAGTCACAAAACCAGTTACTGACAGCTGGGACAGTGGAAATTCTCCTTGCAGTGGCCTTGTTTTAAACACCAAGATGAAAATATGATGCATGCTTAGAAGGTGCAAACAATGTCTACTCTCATTTCACTCAGTGAAATTTGCTCAGCTTCATCTTGGAGCACTGGAGATATTTTAGTATTTCAAAGTGTATCAAATATTTGCCCAGTATTTGGAAAAGCTACTCAGATTTAGTGGAAATGTTTCTATTTCAGACCCAAACCACTTTGATATTTGTTAATTTTATTAGTGTATTGAAGTTCATTGACACTGGGAAAAGTGATCCTGTTTCTTCAATTGATAACACCACAGGAATTGCCTTTTTCTTAATCTTTATTTGGATGCCTCCCTGTCCCTATGGAACAATGGGTTTGAAGATGCAGTGAGGTAGACCACTGGAAGGAAAAGGCCAGGCTAAATATTCCTTGCAATAAATAGGCCTCTTTCCCTTGACTTCAAAGGAAAAAAAAAAAAAAAAGCCTAATTAAATACAATTGAGGGGAAGAGGAAAAAAATGAGATCCTTTGATTTGAACACACTTTGGAGCAGAGCATGGAGAGATAGGAGAATGATCTCTGTGAGATGAATAAGTTGCCTCTCCTGCTGCATTTGTTTTGGGGTGGGTGAATCATTTCTTGAGGATTTTTTTTTAAAAGTTGGATTTGACTTGGTTGATATTCCTTTCAGCATCTAGATTTTCTATTTTGGCTTGTATTTTTCATACAAGAACCATGTTTTTAGAGCAGATAGCTGGTCCTGCAGTATAGGCAGATCTCATAAGGGCAGGAAGATAAGGAAATACACCGGAAAGGACAATATTGAAGATTTTATCAAGTTTGACCTCCTGGCAGTTGAAGCAAGTTGTCCCTCAAGGTCTTGTGGGAGCTGTTTCAAGTGAAGAGAGCACGAGTCACAAACACAGTGAAGATCTCTGACTAATTCTAAATCGGGTAAAGAATTAGCCCCTTCACCATCACGCCTGGATTTTTACCTGGGGAGAATGTCTATGGAAAAAGATTGTGGCTGTTCTGAAGGGATAATGTCCAAGGCAGCCGAAAATCTGCATTGGCTGATGTGTTGTGTGTCCTCCCTCCTCCCAGTGTTTTCAGTCAGTGTGTCAGAGCCTTTCCTGGCATGTGAGCCATTCCTTGAAGTGTTGAAATGGTTCCTTGGGACTCCCTCACTCTTGGCAAAAAAAGTAGGAGGAGGAAGGACAAATCTCGCTCCCTCCACTTCCGAGGAGTGTATATTGTGTGTTGTATACTCCCTTGGGGTGTTTGCCACCTTTTCTGAGGGTGAACTTGTAGGATTTGTTGCAAACTTATTCACAAGAAATGTTGTGTGTACCTATTAGAGTTTTACAGTGAGTTAGGGATTTGGCAAAGGTGAATTGTTGAAGTTGAAAATAATTTTGGGGTGTAACAGATCAACCTCTGCATACTACAGATAAAAATACTTGCAAGAACCTTTCCCTTTTTCATTTATCATTATGCACACTGCTTCACTGGAAAAGGCCTCACAGGATGTGTTTGGAGAGGAGCCTGCTTTTCCATTAAACAACAAGGAATATTTTACTTTTGAAAGAAAGAGACAAAAACATGCCATTTTTTTTAAAGGCATGTTCTTAGTTATCAGATTAACAACATTTCTGGAGGGGTATTCAAGCAAGTGTTAAGTGTAAGACATACAAATAAATGTACTCTTACTTTCAGCAATCCTTTAAGAACCAGAGACTTATCTTAAAGCAGGATCCCTTTCCTTCTGGGTGGATCACCTTTAGGTATTCCTCCAAACAAGCTGCAGCTGTCCCATATGACACTGGCAGGGGCAGCTCTGGGCCGTGGTGCTTCCCCAGGAGTTTTTGGCGGCTGACTCTTGCTTAGGTAATTTAGTAATTGTGCTGCCACCTTCGGGATCCCCAAAAGGTCTGTCTCCCACGTGCCTGCATGTTGCAAGACTCTATTTCATTTCCATATGTTCCTCTTTTCTGTGCACGATTGGTCTTTGTACAGATAAAGGAGGGGTTTTAGCACTTGTTAATGAATTAACTAAATGGTGGATGTAGTGATGTAATCTATACAAAATGATTCTGTTAGATACTTTGGAGACTTCTGTTTTGCTTGTGTGATCTTTACTATTTGAGGGAAACTTTCAAACTCCTGATGGGCCTTGAGTGATTTTTACTTCTTGGACAGACCGTGCTTCTCTTGTCTTTCTACTTGTTGTCCCCTTAATTTTAGCCCCTAGAGGGCTAAACTTTCCAGTTTCATTAAATAAATCATAAATATTTCAGTTTCTAAATAATATAGATGTTCATTGTATATTTTTATATAATTTAATTTTGTCCCCTACAGGGTTAAAATTTGGACGGTGAGTGCTACTCTTCAGGAAAACCTGGTGATGGAACAAATGAGGTGCAGCTGGCATCAGTCAAGGTTTCAGTTAGACAGAGTGGAAACTCTGCAGTTGGACCAAGTGCCTTCATCAGAGCAGCAAGTTCCAGAGCTCCTTCACTGTGGCACCTTCAGGCTTGGTGGAAGGAGAACCTGACACAGTGAGTGTAAAGCAACGACACCTGAGCTTGCAGAGTCTGTGGCTGAGTAAAATCTGGTCTAAGTTCTGTTGTTTTACAGAAGAAAAATGTTGTAGCTGATCTGTCAAACACGGTAGACTCAAAGTGAGGGCCTGGAAGTGACTCTGTAAGAAGAAATGGCTTATAAAAGAGGGTAAAAAAGTGTGAGCTGGCTGCTGAAGATTGATAGCAGAGATTTTTTTTGTCTTGGTTGTCGCACTAGTGATTCCACGTGATATATTTTGATGCTTTTCAGTTTAGATTGCTGTACAAGTATGAAGTTTGTCTTGCCCTCTCTTTGTTGGGCAGCTTTATGGCCATGATACTCAGTAAATGATGAGCTTTCTTTAGGTTGATTTATACTGTTGGCTGGGGATTATTTGTGGGGTTTTTTTCTGCTTGAGGTCTCAACCATTAACAAACAAACATGTGCTGGACTTCAGCTTTGTGCATAAACCTCCAAAGTGGAAAAAGGCCTTTGATATTTCCTGCATTTCTGTTTTAAAGTAGCTATAAGTGGTACAGTTTTGGGGGTGGGTGACTCACTTCTTGAGGATTTTATTTTTAGAAGTTGGATTTGACTTGGTTGACATTCCTTTCAGCATCTAGATTTTCTATTTGGGCATGTATTTTCCACGTTGACTTGAATGATCATAGTGTCAAAAAGTCAATATGCTGTTGTAGAAGTGAGAAGTTTGCCTGAGTGCTTGATTCCAGGGAGGAGAAATAGAAGAAAATAAGTAAATACTGTTGCAGTTTGTCTATTTAAAAGCTCTATTTAATATATTTTTTACCGTGTTGCTTGCTGAGTTTAATCAGAGTCCGAATAGATTACGAACCTTCTCTCCAGTTTTAGGAAGCTTGGAGATGGCAATTTCAAGATTACCTCATCTTGTTGGCGTGGTTTCTTTCTAGGAAGGCTAAATGGTACATCAGAATCTGCTTTGTTTTTCCAGAAGCATCAGTACTTCATGGTATTGTGGAAAAGTTCAAGTCATTACCGTGCCAGCCCGTCACAGTTAATTTTTTGGCAAAATGAATCCATAACAAGAAATGGTTTCAATCGATTTCTTCTGCAGATTCTGCAGTAGCTGTGCAGATCTGTTGATTAGCTCAGCCTGTTGGAAGAGTGGGGTCTGCCCCATTTGTTGTCCTTGGGGACAGTCATGGCTGGGTTATTTCTGTGGGCCTGTCAGCTCACAAGGAAATTCCCTTCAGCTCTTACCCTGACTTAGATCAGCATGAGGAACATCATGACATAATAGTTATTTTTTAAAAATGTTTTTAATGTATTTGTCAACTTGTACTGCTGCTGCATAAATTCGTTAAGAGTCTTTATGGAATGCTGAGCACGGTTGTGGAAAATGAGTTTTGCAGATGTGGACTGGTGGAATTGCAGTTTGCCCTGCAGTGTGTTTTAGTCTCCTTTGGGAGTGTTTCCCCACCCCTCACCTGGCTGTAACATGTATAAGTACCTAAGTGAGCAGTTATTTACCTGTGGCAAGTCTGTTGTACCTAAACTCAGGAAATTGTGCACCTCCTGGCCCTATTTACCTTGATCTTATTCCATAAAATCTTCATGGTGATAATCTGTGCAGCTCAGAGGCACTGAAAGATGATCTGCCAAAAGAGAGAATACTTGCTCTGAACTCTGTGGAGGCCCTCAGGAGTCATTCTGATTGATGTCTAGGGATTTCACAAGGATTTGACCTGCTTGATCTTGAGCTTGTAATTAATTGTCAGAGCTGCTATCAGCTTTCGAAATGGGTTTCTACTAACTGGCCCAAAATAGCGATGTTGGGCTTTGAAACTGTTGCCGTTTATGTGTGAAATCAGTTGCACCAAGAGCATGTTGTTTTCATGAGTAACAAAAAGGATCCTGTTCTGTAATGTCATCCCATTTGTTAGAAAATGTTAGCACCTCTCATTTCACAAGTTTTTTTTTTTTTTGTACACGGCAAGGATGCATTAAATTTAGTCACGTGCAGAAAGAAATCTGCACCTGGATACTCGTTGTAAAGGCACTAGATATGTGTGATTTCTCTGTATTTTAACACTTATTTGAATACAATAGATGAAGCTGGTCAGATGATGAAAGGGCTCTTTGGCTATTGAAAGTCCTCTTGCCAGCTCATCTCTCCTACTGTCAGTGTATGCCTGACAGTTAATAATAGCTTGACACTGGTATAGTTTCAAGCTATTTTTTGCCCATTTCCCTCTTGGTTGCCATCAAAAGAACAGGTTCTATTAGGGGAGCCTTTCTTCCTGCAAGTAAATGGGTGTTTAGTGAAGAGAAAATGCATGGCAGTGGTGGAAACTTAGCAGAGCTTCCTGCTCCTGCTGCACTGCTCATCATCCCATTTATCCGTGGGGAAGGAGGGCAGTGTCTCTCTTTAGGATATCATGGCCGGACTCGGGGAGATTTACCTGGTGGTCCCACCCCAGAATGGTCCATAGGAAGCCTGGCAGGCTGCCAATTTCTTGCTTAGACCGAGGAATCTAAGGGGCTAAAACCAGGAGAATATGTTCTGCCTGTGTTACATGATAGACATGAGCAACGTGTTATCACAGAGATGTGACAGGGACCTCGTTAGGCCCAGCAGATGTTTTAGTCCTGGCTAAAATCATAATCTGAATGTGAGAGCTGGAAACATGCTGGCAGTGTAGTGCACATCCTCAGAGGACGGAAGGTAATTTGACAGCTCACTTCAACCCTCTTCAATAATGTTGACTCTTCTGGCATCTGTTTGTTGAGAATGTGGCTTCTCATGTGGAAAACTGAGACTTCTTGCAGTAAAAATAAGGATTTCTTTTCCTGATTTGGTTTTCTTTTTTTTCTGGCTTAGGTTAGAAGAGAGAAATATTTGAATGTAGCATTGATGTGTTTAATTTCTAAGCTTTATTTGGAGACTTTGAAAAGGTGAAAATATGTAAGCATTATTGAGGGAAGAAAGTGTTCTTGTTTGATGCATTAAACTGTTTTCTTTCTGAGAATCTGTGTTTTTAGAGATCCCAGGCAGTACTTTTTCCTTTAGCAGTACCAGAGTCCTGCTGTCTGTCTCAAGAGAAGCCAAAAAAGGTCAGGTAGGAACTGTTTAGGTAAGATAGGTGGCATTTCTGTCAGTTCTCACTAGCTGGTGAAGCAGATGAGGAGCTGCACAAAACTGAAAACAAACAAGTAATGTTGCTCTGTCCCTGTCCCCCAAGTCCAAAAAATCCTCTCAATGCCCTTAAGCGGCCGTCTTTGTGAAGGGAATCTTTTCTTTTGAGTGGAAGTTTAGAAAGTGTTTTGTTGTACTGGTTATGTTAATTCAGGTGATCTTTGTTTTACAAGACAGGAATTGAGAGGGCTGTCCTGCTCTGCATAATTACCTGTCACAGCAAAGAGAATATATTAAGATGGGAAACTGAGATTGGTGTAAAATTCTGTCTTATCTGCAAGGTATATCAGCAGTGTATTTCATAGAGCTTGATTGTATCCAAGATTCCAGGGGGCTCCTGGTGTCAGGTGAGAATCCTTCTTTATGGAAAGCACTTGGTCTTTTCCTGTTGATATTGGTGAGCCAAAAATACTATTTTTTGCTGCTTCTTGTAGCAAACCGAGTGTGAAATGTGAGATGTAACAGCGCTGCCTAAGGCTCTCTGGCAGCCTCATGCAGTAGCCTGCTTTTAATATTGTTTGGTAAGATGACAGCACTTTGCTGCCGGTCTGTGAGGCATCCATGTAAGGTGGGTTATCTTTGCTCAGGTGCCTGGAGACTTGTTCTTAGAGGAGATACAAACAATGCATTCGAGAATTTGGCACATCTGGGACATTTTATCTTGCTCTTGGAGAAAAAGGTCAAATGCTCCACAGCCTGTTTCTCTTAAATAGCAGAAAATCCCAGCCTGGATTGAAGATTTGACCCCCATTAAAATACATCGCTTCATGCCTAACCTAGCTATGGGGTTTTAGCTGTGTACATAAATACATAACTGCAGATGAATATTGAAGTACTCCTAGTGTAAATAGAAATACGCAGATGCACATGCTAGGCATCCTCATGCATGCCTACAGCTGCAGAGAAAATGTACAGCAGGCAAAGGACTTTCTGATACAATGAAATGAATGGCTTTATTAAGATCTTAGTTCCTCATTAAAAATGCTGAGAAGTAGAACTTGTATGAAAGACTGAAGCTGGGATTTCAAATTAATGTGTATGATAGTCAATATGAACTCAATTCTGAAACGTAAGAGTGTCTATGGAGATCTGTTGAACTGTATTCATATATATCACTGTTTTTTCTTGTCCCAAGTTTTTTTTTTTTTAAATTTGGGGTTGCCATTGCAGTTTTAGGAAGGTTAATATTTAGTGCAATTCAGAAGTCCTAAAGAAAACAATTGTTTTAATACGAGACATTTCTCCCATTGTTTTAAGAGGAAAAAATGATCTCGTGTCAATGGTATGGACTCTTATCCTCCTGCTTAAGTATTCAATTCTTTTGATTCTTCTAAATTTTCAGCATCACGTGCATATGAAATTGGTCTCTTAAGTGATAGGTATTTTTTGAAGGTTCGCTCAATTGTGCTTTCAGATTTTTCATTCACCTTCTGGTGGCTTGGCTGGGTCTGCATACACAAGTGCATGAACTGAACTATCATTAGCAAGTTCAGTTTTTCCTCTTGTACTCTTTGTGGCCTCTAAGTTTTTCTTGTCTGCTGTCTTTGCAAACCAGTTTTTCTGCAGGGTCACTTTAAATCACCCGGTGTGACAAAAGTGTGCATGAGGGAATGTGTCTTGCTGGTTGTGGCCATCAAAATAGGTTTCACATGGTAGAAATTTGATAGTGTATTTACAGTTCTCAAATCTTGCTTTTGCCGGTGTCCTTGAGTTCAGTTTTTTAACAGTCTCAATGAGTTACTGACTAGCTGGCATTGGAAAAATTTGACTTTATCCTCAGGGGCCACTGTAGGCTTTGTTCTGATAAATACTTGTCCAAACATCCCCATTATTTTTTCTTCAAGACAGAAAATGTGACACAGGGTGCTGTGCCTGTTATCTCCCACCTAGACTTGTTTGGTTGGTGTTTTTTTTTTTTTTTTCCTTTGAGAGAAACTTCAACCTTTTTATTCATTGACCTGGTGAATACTTTATCAATGTATTAAGGTCCTTTTATTAGTGTGGATTTTTTTTAAAGTTTAAAATAAAAATCAGGGAAATATTCTAATTGTATGATTTCTATGGTTGGTTCTACTCCAGAAGAAAGCTTAATTGTTGAAATATTTCTGAGTTCCTGTGTTCTGATTTTTTGAGTAGTCAGTGCTAAGTCTTGAGCAGAAGCTTGCAGAAGAGCTGCAGGATTGAAGGAGAGCAGAAGTGACACAAAGTAAAGCTCTCTTGGGAGATCTTATGGAGGTTAAGCAAGTGCAGCAGGATTTGAGCAATGCTGCTTAGTCCACTTGTTCATGTGTGGATGCCAGGGTGGAGGAGACTGGAATTGGGAGCCGAGATCGCTTAGAGGTGTGTCTGTGAGAGAAGCCAACTGCAATCTGCTGGTTTCTGGTGATTTTAGAGGTACCAGTCCAGTGTTCGTCCTGTCTCGTACTGGAGCAAGCTATTGATCACCTGGCCAAAAACATTTTGCTGCTTTAAAGAACTTCCCCAAACTTTAGGGAATAGTGGGACTGTCATTAAGAAAGAGATGTAATTCCAAGCACTTTCTCTTGGTTTTAAATGCTGACTTCATGGGGTTTTTTCCCTAAGAGTAGGAGAGCTTCATGTAAGTCTTGAAACTGCTGGTGGTTGATAGGCTTTTATTTATTTAATCAGGGCAGTGCATGTTACAGAACTGACAGCAAAGGGATCAGGACTAGAAATATTTTTTACTAGACATCAACATGCTGCTGTGCTGTTGGGAGAAAGTGGAGATTGCTTTGCCAGCACCATCTGGGAGCCTCTGCTTGGCTGTATGGTAGGCAGACCTTTTGTGAATCAGAGGAGAATTGCCTTTGGAATAAAGCCTCTTGGTGGCAGGTTTTTTTAATCTGCTGCACTGACAGAACTGCTCCATCTTGTCCTCTTACTGCAAGCGTGTGTGCCAAATCTGCCTGAAGGGATCTGTATCCAGGAGAGAAGGAAATGGTGGTGCCTCTGAAAGGTGCTTGCCTTCTTTTGCGAGACAAAATAAACTTTTGGTGGCTTTGTGGGGCTGCAGCCGGCACTCTTGGGTTATATATTCTTCTTATATGAATGTAGCACACACTTCAAATTTATTGTTAGAGGAAAGAATAGAAATGTTGGCTACAACTTACAGAGGGAAACAGCATATGCTGTGTGTATAATTGTCATTCTGCCCAAAAGATGTGTTGAAAATGTGCACTTTTTTTGTGTGGCGGGCAAAAAAAAAACCCCAACCAAACATTTGTTAATCTTTGTGCTTTATGGGAACAGGTTACTCAGTTGTCCTTAATAGTTGTGATGGAATGACCAAGCAGATTGTGGGTGAAGATACTTTTGGGTTGAGGTGGTTACACAATTAAATGAATAAAAGGTGATAGTTCTGCATTGCCAATACGTCAAAAGCTTAGAGCTTTGGTAGCAGAATTTTAATTAAATCCATAAGACAGTCTCGGCTGAATTAAGAAAGCCAAAATTATGCATCACCACTACTTCTGTCCATGTAAGTATTATAATAAATGTAAAAAGAAAGTCATCACTATCATTCAGAATGCTAGGAATAGAAATTTGACAATAACCTGGCTGGCGTAAGCATTTATAGTTCTAAAAGAGTGGAAATAAATTTAAATCCTCTTCCAGGTTTAATGACCAGGCAAATATAGGGTAAAGTAAAACTTTGAACGTTGTTATAAGTCGAGTTTTGTTGCGTCTTTTTAGTTCTTGAATATCTTTCAAAGAAAGTCAAATCTCAGAGCTCTGAGACCACCTGTAGCTACAAAGCCTTGAATCCTGTTTGCTGACTCCCAAATTCAAATCTCAAATTTGTGTGGACTGCCTGAAGCCACGAATGACACAGTGAGAGCACTCAGGCTCAAATACTGTCTGCTTTTCTCTAGCTCTAGGGGCAGATTAGGCAGCACTTCAAGTCCTGTTTCTGGTTTCAGTCCTTCCACTCTTCTAAAATTCACTCTCCATCCAAGTTGGCCACTTTGTTAATGACTGTATTGGAGTTCAGGCTGTCTTGTGGCAGTAATGAATACTAGTATCTTCAGAGCATGGGCAATAAGTTTTTTTCCTAATCTTTTAAGTGTTTCAGAAAACATGTTGATTGAAACAAGCTCGTTGCCATCAGTGAGACAAGAGAGAGAGTGGTATGCTTGCAAAAGAAAACAGTGCTCAAATTTTGTACTGTTCAGTAGGTTTTCTCAGCAATTCCCTTCTTCCAAGTGGCCAAGGATCAGAAGAGAGGTCCTGACCTTGTGCAGTTTTGCAATTCATAGATGTCCAGCATGATTTAGGATTTTGGAATTAAATGGCGTGAGTTTGCTAAGTTGTAATTGAGCTGTTGGATTTCATTCACAAAACAGTCTGGTCAAACAACTGACCCGTATTTTGGTTGGTTATTTGATGTTCTGAAAAATAACCTGCCTTGTGAAATGCAAAATTGAGGTCAAGCCTTTCATGTGCCTCATTCAAAGGAGCTTTTAGCTCAAAATCTCTTGAATTGAGCCATGTCTTGGTACTGTGGGGAGTTTGTCTAGAGCTAAGGATTATGGTTTATTGTCTTTGAAATCTATTTTTCTGTTAAATTCTCAATGAATATTCTCATCTGAAAGTAGATGTAGTGGTGGTATTTACTGTAAATTTCTACTTCTTGCTCAAAAGGTCTGTCTGAACTTCTCTATCTGGTATTGACAAAGTTTGCCTTTTTGTCTGAAAAGATCCTTCATAGCATTTGATTAGGTATTGTCCCTGCCCCATCCCAATATAAGCTTGCAAAAAAAGGAGGTCAGAGAGAGCTCTTAGGGATGTGTTTCTCCTCCCTTGGAGTACTACCGTGAGAACAGTTTTTCATGTTTTGCTTCATTGCAGGGAGGTACTCTTTTGGGTAGGTTGTACAATGTGTAAAACCTTTCACTTGCGGGTATAATAACTATGGTAAGGAAAGAGCAGTGAAAGGCAGCCCTGTTCAGTTCATGTCCCGGTCAGCACTGACAGTTGTGCTTCATGCAGATTCTCACTGGGCTGATGGGCTTTGGTACCAAAGCACTGGGTCTCTCATCCTTACGCTATTGATGGTGTGACTGAACTGCTCCCTGCTCTGGCTGTGCAGTTTGCTTTCTTGACAAATATCCCCTGCTCAGGAAAATGGGCACTTCTGAGGGAGCTGCTGCTGACAAAATAACTTCAGTTGCTTATCCTTTTGAAGTAAGGTTTCTTGAGAACCTCAAGGAAACAGTCTGTTTAACTTTTATCTCTTTGTAGACAGTAATGTTTAGTGGAGAGAAGTATTTCAGCCAGATGCCCAAGTGGTAGTAGTAGTTTAGGCTGTAAATTGATAAAAGTCACACCAAACCATGTGCTCTGTGTTGGTAACATCAATACCCTTGCTGGTTTCTAAAAAGCATTTGTATTTCTGCATAAAGAAAGAGCTTCTATGAAAGTTGACTCAGCTGCTTTAGAAATCTTGTTTTGCTTCCTTTGGATTCACCGTGTGTTTTAGAAGCTCTTAGGAAGGGACATGGTACAATCTGGTCACGCTCATAAATAATTTGTAAATATACTTCAGGCGTAGAAGCTGGAGAATCACTTCCCTCTTTGGAGAGTGCATCTGATTTTGTATCAGGAGGTGGAAATAATCTGATGAGTGTGTTACTTGTATGAAAAGGAAGTGTGCTGCCCTGTAATGGAAAGATTGCTGTTCAAACATCTGAAGAGCAGCCTTTCAAATGTTTGGAAAGTAAGATAAAGCAATTTTACAGAGATTTATGCACCTTGAGAAAAAGTAGATGTTGAAGAAGCACCATTAATATTCTATTACCTAGTAATCAGCAGTCATGAGGTAGAAAACCAATTTGTCATGCATTTTGTGGTCACAATTTTTGCAAATGAGCCTTCAGTAGTAGAGCTAGATGTAAACCATTTCTGTCAGTGTCTTGGAATTGAGATTTGTGAAGTTTTATCTGTGGTGGGTTTTGTTACTGTTTTCTTACTTCCTCTGGCAACTTTTGTAAATTTGTGATACTCTAAAAGAAAGCACAGTTATCCGTGTGTTTTCAAATGGACCAAGAGGCTTTTCGTTCATCTTTGAAAGGCTTACAGTAAAATGAATATAATCGAATCTTTCAGGGTTTTTTTTGTATGCACAATTCAGCAAAAAAAAGTCTTGGTAATTAATTGCTATTTCTGATCCACAGGCTGTTTTTCCCAGTCAGACAGTGGATCAATACCTGCTTTAAATGTTTACAAATCAGTGAATCAATGACACTCAACTGTGCATTTATTCTCACTGGAGCAGTGCCCATTCCTACAGAAATGCCCAGGAGAAACACCCAGCATAGAGCAAGCAAGACCAAAGGTCAGTGGTCAGAAAGGGGGGAACGCTTGAGAAACTGCTTAAAGCTTTCTCTCCGATCCCTTAAAGTGTGGGAGTGCCTTCCTGTCCTTTCCCAAATTCCTTGGTGCTTCAGGCATTATTGAAATCACTGATTTGGGTTTCGTGGTGAGTGATGGATTTAAACCTCCTGCAAACTAAACCTAAACGTCAGTCTCGGATAATGCAGAGAACAAAGCAAGTGAATTGTGGGGACAGCCTCAAATTGCTGATGTCCGCCAACAGAACTAGTCAGAGGGAAAATGTTAATTACTTAAAACATTTAGTAATTCTAAAAGCATAAAGGAGAAGCTGTTTTCAGAAAGGATTAAGCCAGTCTTTGAGATAGGACAATTACTAGGATGCTCAACAAAACCAGCATTTGAAAGAATTGTCTAATGTAGCAATTGCACTTAGGGTGGAATGCAGTTTTCTCTCGTTCTGACAGTATACTGGATGTAGGAGGAACAGTGAAATTAAATATGGAAAAATTTAAGTTAGTCACCTTAGGAAAGACAGTTTTCTGCACCCAAACAGAGGAATTTGCAATTCTGCATGGAATCCATGAGGGACTTTGCTCCCAGTACTTCCCCTTCTTAAAATGGCTGCAGATATCAGGTAATATGGGCGTTTTAAACACTGGCTGGGTAAATCATCACACTCTACACAGAGCAGCTCCTGTGCATCAGCTGCCTCATGGGAAGGGTCCCTGAGAAGCCACTGCCCTTTGTTCCTCACAGTTTGTGCTGCGGAGCTGCTGATGTGCAGATACACTTGTCTGGTTTTCTGTGAAATTCTTACAAACGTGGATCCCAGTGAGTTTGGATTACAAAAATAACTCGTTCCTTAAACCATGTTGCAACTGATTTTTAACCTAACTGCTACCCTACGTTGACATGTTTGTAAGGCAGCTGTATAGAGTACACTGAACAAGCAGAAAGGACATCCAAGTACAGAATTGCCGTTGTTATGCCCCATGTCATCCATGTTCACGTGCACAAACATAGTGTACAGCAGGTAATTTTCCATCTTGCTTTCCTATGGTCTGTAAAAATCTTACAGTTTCTGGTTGGGACTGAGACATTTGAAAGCATCCACGTGGTTAGTGGAAATGATCGGCAGCTTTAATGATTAAGCCACTCGGATACTTGCTGGCTGGCACACTTACTAACATTTTATAACCAGTTTTAGTCCACTCCTCTTTATGGGAGTTGGGAGGGAGAGTAAAATTCAGGTGTATATTTTTTAAGGACAAATAACTGATTAATAGGGAAGTTCAGTCAGGAACTTGAGAGAATTGCTCACCTACAGTTAAATTAGTTCAATGTGATGCGTAAAGCTTCATATGCAGTGAACGTCTTCTACCAACACCAAACCAGGAGTGTTTTAGCTGGAGTATGAAACAGCTGAGTTACAATTATGTGCTGGTAAATTAGTGTCTCATCTTCAAAGAAAGAGCTTTTGTTAGTTATTTATTGGTAATACTTGGATGCTGTGCCACCCTGAAGTTGTGACACAGTTTGGAAATCAATCCTTAGTGGACCTAGAGGTAGAACAGACTCCCTGAGTTGTAGGACATGGCTGTGATTTCACTGAAGGGGGAGCAGTTTTTAGTGTAGCTTAATGACACCCGCAGTTCTTGGGTTTGGTAAAAACACACAGGTATAGATAAGCCCTTTTCGTAAGTAACTGCAAATTGCATAAATCTACATCTCCGAGTCTGCTGTATTGTCCTACCACTTGTAACTTTAGGCTTGAAATAACAAGTATTTGAGAAATGGATTTAGAAAAGTTGCCTTATCACTGAACTTATATATATTTTTTTTCTCAAAGCCTTTGACCTTTGGCATTGATATTTTCTCACAGGGGAAGGTGTTTCCAGTAGGCAGTGCTGGTGTGGCTGTGCATGCGGGTGTGTGCACACAGCCTGGTGTGGACCCTTGTTTGTTCTGCAGGTGTCCTGTTAGCTTGGCTGTTTCCTTCTCCTTCAGCTGTAGGACAGGATTTTCTCGTTGGCTTGTTCCCTCCTTAAACTGTCTTTCTCCCTGCTCTGAGGTGTTGCTGTGCTGCAGTCTCCTCGTGACGTTTAACAGGCTGTAATTAGCCCAGACACAGGAGTCGGGGTTGTCTGGGGCAGCACGATTCCAGTGATGAAAAGGCATAATAATAATTCCCCCTCAGTTCACTTGCACTTGGTGCTGTTTGATCCTGCGACTCAATCAGGAGTGGACAACATAGCTGTATTTTCTGCTCACTTTGCCTGATAGTGACTGATCTGATTTCCCCCATGTCTGTAATTAATTTTCCCACAGAAGTATGCTTAGGTTTATGGCTTAGATAATAAGTGCTGGTGACTTGTGCTACTGTCTACATGTTTTAATCCTTTTCCACGTCTAGATGGACTAAACAAATGCATAGTTGTTGCATCTGCCCTGCTGTAATGATTACTGTGGTGAAGACTTTTTTTTATTTTAATTTTTATAAGCTGCTGTTTTATTTTGCAAGAAGTTATTGAATTACTCCTCCAGAAGGCTACTAAAGTAAGAGGTTTATGGCTTTTATTGTCCTTCTGTTTTATGAACAGTTAATGGACAAGTAGGTAGAAAGTACTGAAAATTTGGGTTCTACTGTAAAAATGGCATCAAACCCAGTCTTTCCTGGATACAATTATTGAGGTGTATAGTCCTGTGTAAAAAAATCCCAAGCATTAAAACCTGAAGCAAAACCCCCCAAGTCACGAGTAGATATCGAAGATAGAAGGCTATTAATATTTGGGAGAGCCAGTGAATGCAGCACGATGAGCGTGACAAAATGTCCTGGGAGTTGGGTGTGTGTAAGAGCCAAATCTGTGCCATTGGTTTATACTCCGAGTTTTCTGGATGAACTGGAAAGAAAGGCAGTATTGTTGTTGGGGCATGTAAATTGCTGTATTATTTCATTTCTCTCCAAGGGAAAACTTGTCTCTTCAGGAATTTCCCATCCGGTATTTACAGCTGATTCTATCACTTCTGAGTAAAGTTACTTTTCCAATTGTCTTCTTAGTAAATCTTTTTTAAAAAGTTGACTTTTTGCTAGAGTAGTTCAAAATGTAATGCTGTTTTGTGTGGTCAAAGATAGTTATGCTTGTTCTAGAAATTGTTGCATTTCCAAGGAAAACTTGTTGTAGGAGAATTTGAGTGAAATGACTATTTCAAGCTACTTGTCACGAGAGGAATTAGCTAGAGATTAACCTGTTGGAGCAGGACTTTTTTTTCTCTCAACTTCCATTTAGACTTCAATTTTATTATCCCTTTTTTGGCATGAGTTTGTTTTCTTGTGTGCTTGCAGATAATAGTGACATCTGACTTCTCTCAAGACGCTTAACCTGCTGTGTTAGAAGGAAAGAGAAATCTCTCCTGTTTCCATCAATCTTGTATGGCTGATGAAGAAAAAAGAGTGGCTATGCTATATTAGGGGGATGTATTTTTGTTCTGCTGTTTCATTGCTGGACTCGTGTCCGTGTTGCAGTGTAGTTGTGAAAGAAAGATATATTTATCCCTAAAATAAATAACTTTTAATATGCTGAAGGAAAAGTGAATTCTCATGCTAGGTCATATCTGTTTACCAGGGATAATTTGGTTGGTAGAAATCCTGAAGACTGATTATGTGGCTCCTCTAACTGCCAGTGGGTTTCTGGACCTTGTCCTGTGAACAAGGTAAAGCTGAGGATGCCCTGGTATATCTGAAATGCCACTGAAACTTAACAGGCTTCAGTCACAGCATTTAGGAGTTGAAGGGAGTTACTTCTTTCCTAAAATGCCCTGTTCCATTTTACAAGTGGCACAAAGCATGAGCGAGGCCAGGTCTGCTAAAAAACCACCATACTTAAAACTCTAGCAAGTCCAAGTTCCTTTGCAAGTGAAGTTCTTGTATGTGGTACCAAGACCTGCATTTACGTGCTTAGAAAAAATCCTTTTTTAAAATTTATTTTTCTGTGTTTAGAAACTACCCTTGTTTTGCCACCCTAGTCAACGTAGAAGAGTGTTTTGTGGGCTAGGTGATTTTGCTATTAAAATCTCATGTTATTGTTTTAAATGTGTTGTATTGAACAAAATAAAGCACCTGGCTTTCAGCAGTGATTTAAATAACAATTAGTATATATAAAGAACATTCCTTAAAATGCCTCCCTGAAAGTAGATGCTCATAAATATTGAGGGAGACCTTACACCCTTTGTGATTAAGCGGTGCTGAAATTATTTCAAAAACTAAAGTTTTGAAATGCTGCTGTAATTAATGATTAATAGCGAGCTTAAATTCAGCTAAGTACCTGCCTGAGAAGTGCCAGTGCTGCTTGGTTTTCTGTGTTTGCCTCTCCTAGCAATGCTTTTTGTGTTCACGTCGAAAGTGGAGGTAAACAGTTTACAGATAAAATGGAGCCTCCTCCATAAAACTGCAGCACTGGGGAGATGTCAGGATACATCCAGGTTGGAAACAAGCCCTTGACTGTTAACAGGAACAAACAAAGCGTGTGACCCATGCCGTGCAGCTGGCGAGGGGGCTCGGAGACTGTGCAGTGATTCTCCCAGCCCCGGTAGCTCTGGCAGCAGGGCTGCAGCACATTGTTGGTGTGGATTTCCTGCAGGGCCATGTTTCTGTTGGAGGCGGTGCACAGGCTGCTGTGTGGACATCAAATTATTCTATTGGTTTGAGGATTAATGAGGTTAAATTAGCTCAGTCGCTGACTGCACATTTTGTTGAGGTTCAAGCTGTCCAGGCTGTTGCAGTTAATAGGAGCAGCCCAGAATGCTGCCGGTTAAATGTGAGTTACTCATCAGGGATCCAGAGTTCATTATTGGAAGGAATAGGACAACTTTACTCCTGAAGAAGTTCAACTGGTTGGGAATACTCTTCCCTGTGTTGTTTGAGAGGCAGAACTGGAGAGAGCATCATTGATCAGCAGCACAGCAGGACACCTTGACGATAGGTTTAGGGTGGATGTATTGCTCTCTTTATACCTGTTGTACAGATAGAAGTATTGGTGATAAACTAAACTCCTTTGGGCCTTTGATTTGCATAAAAATGATGTCCCGTTCACTAATGAAAAAATTATTTGTAGCTAGAGGGAAATGAAGAGCTTGGAATGAGTATCTCTGCTTAAAAACCAAACCAAGGTAAAGGCAGCCAACTGAAGTGTCTGTCGGAAGAGTTGGGCCCTGTTTGGGAACACCTGGAAGAGACGTTCTTTTTGTCTTCATCTTCTTCCCTTTCTTTTCAGAAATACTACTTTTAGAGCTGTCCTGATAATACTTTCTAAGCCTAAGTGCATTATATAACACATGGCATAAGTGATGAGAACATAGGCCATGGAGCTGGTTCAATATTAAGGAGAGATTCTTGAATATACCACATTGGGCAATTCTTTCCATTTCTGGATCCTTGGCTTCTGTTGAATGGCAGTGCTACAATTGAGTGCAGTTATGTGGGATATGTCAAATAGAAACTTTGACTCTGTATCACTCAATTAGGAAGCCAGAATAATACTGTGTTTTAGACTCTGTAAGCTTTCCTAAGCATTAGTTTGGTTGGCACTGGGTGCTTGCTATGGTTTTTTAACAACAATTTGCCTTCTTTTTTTTGAAGTTCAAAGACTCTCCATGGTTTGTTTGTGGGTTTTTTGTTTGTTTGTTTTAAATTTTTTATTGTAGTTTATTTGCTTTCCCATTTCTGTGCCTATTAAAACATACTGAGAAGCTGCTGAAGAGCTTAGTGATCCATCAGGACAGTTGGTGCGGTCAGTGACAACAAAACCATCACCTTTGCAGGTCAGACAGTTTGGAGAAGTGAGTTCAGGAAGCAACCTTGAACACAAATTGTCCTCCTTATGAAAATGATGTTAGTGAGGCTGATGGGGCTGACAGGCAAAGTCTGCTGGAGGCTTTTTTTCAGGTGTTGTCCCTTTGTCACTTTTTAATTGATGCTCACGTGGGAGATGCTGTTAGTTATGTCTAACTCTTCAAATGGGTTGGCAAGGTCTTCCTTTACTAAGTCTTTGTGATCTCTTCTCTCACCTGTTTTACCTCATCAGTCCAGAGTGCTTCTGGACCAGAAAGCAGATATCCCATAGAACAGATGTACAAAAGGAGCTGACCAGAGGTTTTCTGGTGAAACAGGATTTATCTGGAGTGGGGAAATGTGATTTCATAAAAATGGGAGCTTGTTTTGTAGACTTCATTTCAGTGAAACTTTAAAGAGGGCAACCCTGCCACTCTCCCAGTTCCAGACTGTCAAGTGTAGGAGGAGGGAAAGGGGAAGAGATCAAATCTTACATGTCATGCTTCTAGTTAATGCTCTGGCCTATTAAACCAGACTCTTGCATATTTCCTGGGGGTACATGAGAAGCAACCTAAAAACTCTGCACTACTTTGGGAATAGTGGCCTTTCTGTGACTCGTGTAACAACTTCTGATCCTCCTGAATTTCATTCCGTGTGAATGAGGGCAAGATAAAATCTCGGGCAAAAACTTATGGAATGTTGGAACAGCTCTGTTAAAAGCTCAGTAATAAAAAGTAATAAAACTTTGGGAGCTTTAGTTACAGGTTTTCAAAAGTTGCTTAACACTGTTATATTTTAATTTATATTGACTTGGAAGGAAATGTTTTCTGAATAAAATTTAGCATGTTCTTAATATTTGCAAAAGTCTGTTGGCCTTCGTAGCCACGAGGGCACAATGCTGGATCATGTTCAGCTGCTGTAACAAGCACCCCCAGGTGCCTTTTTGACTGGGCACTGTCCAGCAATTCTGCCCTCTTCCCGTAGCACTCCAGGAGGTTTTTGGGAAAAAAAAAGAAAAAAGGAAAAAAAAAAAGAGGAGGAAAAAAAAAGAAAAACAAACAAACAAAAAACCACTGGCCCATGCAGCAACCCACTTGGATGTGTCTGCAGTCCTGGAAGCTTGAGTACCCTTTTTTCTCCTATGAATACACCTTGAGCTTGTTTGGGAGTGGTCTCACTTCCATGTATCTGCAGACCTTGAAGCTTCACTACCCATTCTTCTCAAAAAAAATTGGACCTTGAGCTTGTTTGGGGGTGGTCTCACTTCCATGTGTCTGCAGTCCTGATGGTTTGACTACCCTTTTTTCTCCTACAAATGGACCTTGAGCTTCTTTTTGGCAGTCTAACTTCCATTTGTCTGCAGTCCTGGAAGCTTGACCACCCTTTTTTCTCTAAAAATTGCACCTTCAGTCTCTTAGATGGGTGGCATTTTCATGTGTCTGCTGTCAACAAGCTTATGGTCAATTTACAAATGAAAACATGGTAGTCAAGTTTCCAGGACTGCAGACAGAGAAAAGTGACACCCCCCCAAAAAAAGCTCAAGGTCCATTTGTATGAGAAAAAAGGGTAGTCCAGCTTCCAGGACTGCAGACACATGGAGGTGAGACCACCCCAAACAAGCTCAAGATCCAATTTTTGGAGAAAAAAAGGGTAGTCAAGCTTCCAGGGCTGCAGACACATGGAAGTGAGACCCCCCCCAAACAAGCTCAAGGTCCAATTTTTGGAGAAAAAAAAGGATAGTCAAACCTCCTGGACTGCAGACACATCAAAGTGAGAACGCCCTGGAAGTTTTGCTACCTGTTTTTCTCCTACAAATGGACCTTGAGCTTGTTTTTGGGGATCTCACTTCCATGTGCCTGCAGTCCTGGAAGCTTGTCTACCCATTTTTCTCCTACAAATGGACCTTCAGCCTGTTTGGGGGTGATCTCACCTCCATGTGTCTGCAGTCCTGGAAGGTTGACTACCCTTTTTTATCCGACAAAAGGACTTTGTGTTTGTTTTTGGGGGTCTCACTTCCATGTGTCTACAGTCCTGGAAGCTTGACTTCCCTTTTTTTTTATTATAAATGGACCTTGAGCTTGTTAGGGTTTTATGGGGAATAAAATCTCGAAATAGAAGATTCTTATAAAGTGTCTACTCAAGTAATCACTGTGTTCCGTGTTGTAAATGTTTGTATCAATCGTTAATGCCGCGTCACACCTGTACCCTTGTTATTGCTCGTAGTTGCTCATGCCCCGTTCCGTAGGGGCGTAAGTTACTGTTCCACGTTTGCTAGGTTAAAGACTTATTTAAAGACTTATTCATTTGTATCCGTTATTGTTCCCAGTTTGCATGTGAATAAGTTCATTTGTGTACCTTTTCCGCTCTCCCTCACCCCCCATTTCATGCCGGCGTCCATTTTGAAACTGTCTCCTTCCCGTGGGGCCGTGCTCCCGCTGCTCCCCTCACAGCCCTGATGGCGACACGCAAACCAGAGAACTCCCTGGGACTGCAGTGCCCACAGGAGGTGGAGTGGACACCTAAAAACCCCTCGGGCCGGTGAGCCATTAGCCAGACAGGACTCCAAACTACCCCAGTGAGCAGGGAGAGCATGGGGCTGCTTGCTGGGGCTCCGTGTCTTGTCGCCATAAGTCAGATAGTGCCCTCTCTGCGTGACTGCCCTCGGCTTGTCGACGAGCCTGTGCTTTCCTGCGGCTCTCGTGGGGACGCAAGCCCCGGCTCTGTCGGGCACCTGGCAAAGCTGTTTCACCTCCTCGTCCTCATCGCTCCAGGGAGCAGTGGCGGTGTGTGTGACCCCTTGGGTTCCCCGCCCAAAGCTGTCCTAATACAGGCATTTAAAGGGAGATTTGTCTCCTGGCCCACTCATAACAGGTGTGGTCTCACTTTGATGTGTCTGCAGTCCTGGAAGCTTGACTAATCTTTTTTCTGCCTCATTTGAACCTTGAGGTTGTTTCATGGTGGTCTCACTTTCATGTGTCTGCAGTTCTAGAATGTCAGCTACCCTTTTTTCTCGGAGAATTAAACTTTGAGCTTGTTGGGGGGTGGTCCCACTTTGATATATCTGCTGTCTAGGTAGCTTGACTGCCCTTTTTTCTCCTACATTTGGACCCTGAGCTTGTTTGTTGGCATCTCACTTTCATGTGTCTCCGTTCCTGGAAGCTTGACCACCTGATATTCTCCTGCAGATTAAACTGGAATTGGTTTGGGGTGGTCTCACTAATGTATGTCTGCGGTCATGGTGGTTTGAGTACCCTTTTTTCTCCAAAAACTGGATCTTGAGCTTGTTTAGGGGCTCTCCCTTTCATGTGTCTGCAATCCTGGAAGATAGACTACCCGTTTTTCTCTTAGAAATTAGTTTTGAGCTTGTTTGGGGGTGGTCTCACTTCCATGTGTCCTGCAGTCCTGGAAGCTGGACTACTCACGTTCTCTTCCAAATCCACCTGGGCCTCGTTGGCTGCTGTATTTGGGGAGTGCAGGTACCATGTGCTGTTGACACATGGATGGTTTCGTCTGCTCAGGGGGTTGTTCTCTGCGAGCAAACAGCTTTAGGATGGATGCCCTCAGACTTGGTGTTGTATGGGACACTCATCTAGCCTTCCAAATCAGTTCAATCAACCGTGGAGGTCAGTGAGGTGATAGATTTTTCAGCCAGACCACCCTCACGTTCCACTTGGAATAGTGACCTTTGTTTCTGTAATACAGAAAAGCAAGGTTATGTCATTTGTGGCTGTCCTTGTTTTAGCATGTAAATATCATTACATTTGAAGCTTGTGTTGTACAAAGTTTTACTCTTCACTCCTGGCAGAGGCCTTCTACGTTTTATGTACAAAGTTCTTGCCATGTTTACATTTCATGCCCTGTGTATAGTGTCACTCGTATGTCGGGATGCAGAATAAGGTTTGAAATTGCCTACAGTTCTGATGTTGTACATGCGCAGTGTGTTTCTGCTGATTGTCAGTGATGGGCTGTGGAAAATTTTGCCCTCTTGACTGTGCTTGTAGCCAAGAACTTGACTCTCTACTCAACAAAGAAGGTTAAGACCTTCATGTTTTAGACTGTAAGGAGAGGAATGAGGTGGAAAAAACCATCAAAGCTATCACAAGTATATTTAGAAATAACGAACTCTGATTTCATTTTGCTCTTGGAATAAGTCTGCTACACCTAATGACAAGTGGGTTTTCTGGAGGTTCTGAAATGTGACAGGAAGCTTCTCTGCGTTATATCTTGGGCATAAAGGGTCCTCATGCATGCTAGACTGGGGAGAGAGAAAGCAGCAAGAGCCTGACAAGACAAGGTGGTAGGAAAAAGGAGTGGGCAGAACTGGCACAAACCAAATAGGAGTTTAGCAGGGTAGTGCCACTAAATCGGAACAGGGAGTGAAAGATTGACAGTAATTGGGGAACCAAAAAAGTGATGGTTTCCTTCAGTGAGCTGCCAGGTACTTGTGGCAGTAGAGGATGGAGCTGCATAGGAATTGTGGGGAAGTTGTAGGTGTGGGACTTATGATGCAGGATTTGTAGAATTTGTAGATGTAGAATGGTGTTTGCTTTCAAAGGAAAAGGCTGAATAAATTTAGGAAAAGGAGGGCAGACAAGCCCTACTTGTACTTTAAACTCATCCAATATTTCTCTGATGTCAAACATACGTCAAGATAAAAAAAAAAATTTTAGCCAGAAATGGAAATTACAAGTTTTCGGACTGCACTACAGTGGAAGATCTACAAATAGTCCCTCTGTGTAACAGGACGGGAATATTGTGTTTTGGTAAAAGTTCCTTTTTTGACTAGAAGATCACTAATGTGACTGACTTGTCAAGTAGATCTTGCTCCAGTTACAGGGAACTGTTTTTTGCCCTTTGCGTTTTAACTTTGCATTGGGCAAAAAGTGATTTGTGGCAAAGTCACTGTAGTAAAAATTAGCCTATTCTCATTTTTTGTGTACCAGAGAACCCTTTTTTATTTTTAACCCTTTTTTATTTTTACCAGAGAACCCTTTTTTATTTTCATACCTTGATACAGTACACAAGAACAGACAGCTTTTAGTGCACGCAGTATTCTTTGTATTAGAGCTTAATTTGAAATGTTTGCCACTTTGGAAAGGAGAGAGTGAAGGAACCTGGCTGCAGATTTCAGGGTGACTCATGAGCTTTATCTTTCTATTAAAAATAGAGAATTGCACAAAATCTAGTAAATCAGCAGAAAAAAACTGGCATTTTGTATCACTGAACAAAATCCTGTATCTTGTGCAGCTGGCAGTTCTTAGCTGTGTTGGCTTAAATACAGCTCTCTTTAATGTGCTTTGAGTTTTGTTAGTTGACTTTTGACTTCCCTGTGTCTGCTTTTCCTTTTCCATTCCCTGCTGAGCTGGGTTGACAAAGTTCTGTTTACCTGCAGCTGTTTGTGTGTGTGTTATTTAGACACTCATCTGAAAAAAAAAACCCTCAGGTAGTGGTGGATGGTTATGAAGGGATTCTCCTCCATGGGACAAACTTGTGTCTTAACACGGAAATGACAAATTTCAGTAAAATAGTTTCCACATAAAGTAGAAGCTTGAAGCTTCCTAGAGAGAGTTTAATTTGCTGCTTCTGTGGGGTGAGAATTTTCTCTTTTCTCTACCTTTGCATTGATATCATCTGAAACTCCGGTGTGATCCTTCAGATAGGCAGTAACAGGATCCTTTAATGCCCTCTGGATTAGACACTTGTGATGTGATATTGATCACTGCAGCTTTGAATCATCATTACAGATGTGAGCTAATACCTTAGGCTGAGTTTGATGCTGGATGATAACTCCTGTTTTCAGGCTAGAGCAATCTCTTTTGCTTACACCAGGAAATTAGAAAAGGCAGAGTGGCAATGAACAATGTGACTTTGTCTTGCTTAGTTGGGAAAATGTTGCTGTGTTCTGCTGTGTTTTAAAACAAACAAACAAAAAAACCACCAAAACAAAACCCAGTGCTTGTTTTATTTTTCTGAAGTTGTTATTATGCTTTGGGGAACTCGGGGATGAAGCAAGATATTATCATAGAAGTGAAAAACTGTTCATACTAGAAGTAGTATTAGAACCAAAACAATTTGTAGGGGAATTCCTCTTACTTTACAGTCCTTGCAGTGTTCTCTTAATCTTGTTTTCTTTCCCTGTTAATGTGCAGAGGTTTGTATGTAGAGAGTTTTCCATAACGTAGGTTCTCTATAACACTGCTTTTGGGGAATGAGAGAGGAGGAACTTTGTCTTGAAAAGTATTTCAGATCTTCCAGCTGATGGGTCTGTCTGCAAAAACACAGTTTTTCCCACCACTGCTAAGCTGCAGCTAAAAACGGTGGAAAGCCTGTTTTTTGGGGAGCAGAGGACACTGCAGCAACACTGCAGAACAGCTGAGAAAACTTGTGGAAATGTTTAAGTTTTGCAAATTTGCCTTGTGACAACTTGCAGTTCCAGCATTTTCCTTAAAGAGAGCAATTTGAGGTTGTGTGGACTGCTCTTATGTTTCCAGGATTGTCCTAACAGTCTTCAAACCATTGTTTTCACTTGTTACTTCAAGAGACAGGAAACTTGGACATCTAGTTTTGTCCAAACTCTGGATGAAGCCTTTGAAGGAGTATCTGTAAAAACATATTTCCCAGGCCTATGGAGACATGGTGTCCTACAGTCCTTAAGTGTCCTGTAGGAAATAGTACTTTTGGTTACAGACTTCAGTTTGTAACGAGATTTAACATCAATGCTTTCAATAGATTCAAAATAATTTTCTGTCCATGGTGGTGCATTCTTTTTCAGGGGTTTTTGTCTCACTGTTCTGCCTAACAGTGTTCCGAAGAAATGAATTTTTAACAGGAATTGAGAAGTTGTGGTTTTGAATCTTATTTCAAGGAGGCATCTCCAGGGATCAAGTTGAAGTGCATTACACTGGTTTGTTTCCATATCTGGGTTAGTAATTGGACAAATACGAAGACAGTTGGAAACACAGAAATAGGGTTTTTTTTCTTTTTGTATTGCTTCAAATTGAATTCTTTTAAGAAACCAGATTTTGCTATAAGTTTAGTTTTTCCTGACTCCTGTCTATCCTTTCTAATAAGCGTTTTTCACTTTTTTAGGGCAGCTTTTTCTTGATGTTTAATTGTAGTGTGTCCCTTACTTGGCAATATTTTGCTCAGGGTGATTTGCAGACGAAAGTAGCTTGCTCATGAAAGTTAATTTTTGATCAGGTCTGTAGAGCCATGTGCTTGTGTGTGGGGGTGAGAAGAGGGCAGAGAAAGGGAAGAAGGCAAGGATTAAGTGAGTCGATATATGTGCAAGAGGTTGCCTGAACTGCAGAGATTAAACAAACCAAAGAAGGGCTCTGTCTAAAATGAGGAATTAAATGTATTTGTGACAAATATCAACATCTATCTCTAATTTGTTTTTACTCAAGAACTAGGCCCTTAGAGACTTGTGAAATCTATTGGCAAACATCATGACTACATTTTGAGAGACAAAAAATGTGTAAAAGGAAGAAAAAAAATGGAGAAGGGAGATGGGCAAGAGAATTATTCTGGTCTGAAGAGGATGGATGACTTTCTAGAGCCTATCTTGAAAACATATTGACAGATTCAACAGCAAATAACACATGGATGAGAGGTTTTTGTCCAAAGTAATTGGTGCTAGATGTAGCCCGTCCTTTAACTTGATAAAATAATAGTTTAGGTGTAGGAAGTTCATTATCTACACTTAAGAAACATGTCTGTGTAGTACTCTATGGGAAATTACAAAATAAGGTGTTAAAATGGTGGTTGGTAAACTGGACAGGGAATGACTTAAGGGGAGAGCTAGAAGCTGTACTTGGAAGGGAAGAATTGGTCTGTTAATACAGATCCTCAGGGTTTGTCTTGAGACCGTTCTTCAGGATGAACTAAATGCCATGGCACAGGATTAAGAGACTTTGGTAGGCTGGAGGAGCAGATAATTCCTGGAAGAACTGGCTGGTCTCAACAGCCTGGAATGTAAAGCAGGGCACAGTTGAGTAACGTGGAGTGAAGTTCATGTGCTAGTGAGAATTGTTGTGAAGGAGAAGGTTCAAAACAAAAAAACCCACCCACCCAACAACCAGCTGTGAAGGTTCTGGCTCACAACAGGCTGGCCATAAGCAGGGAATGTGTCGATGCTGTGAAAAAGGTTTGGTTTCAGTGGAAAAGAAAACCAAGCTGTTTTAAGATGGAGAGCTGACAACACTGTCAGGCCACAAGTCACATGTGGGATTGGCACAGGTTGTGTACAGCGTGTTTATGGGATTTTTTTGCTGCTTCCCCTCACCAGATATACTGGAGTTGTTAATTTTTGCCCAAAGCCTAGACTCAAAACCCCCCTGTAATACTGTAACATCTACACCTGAAATGTACATTCAAATGTAGGCTAAAGAACATAAGTTCCAAATGGGCTTCTTATCCTTAATGTTCTTCTGCTGCAGTTCAGGTAAATGTAATGTATTAGTTGCTCATTGAATGCAGTACCACTTTTAAAAATTCAATTTGCTGTGCAGGATTTTTCCCAAGGTACATGAGATAATGTCAAGTTTAAATCTGTCCGTGAGTCTAGAGAGATGGCCATGCAGATGGAGCTGTGGAAAGCCAAATGAAAGATTTTCATATAAGCACACTGGGCTTAATCAAATCTGTTTAATTTGTTTTCCTCCCAGCCCTTGTTTTCAACAACTTGAATTCCTCAGATATTCAAAGTTATTTTGGAAGTGTTTAACACAGAAAGTGAAAATGCAGCCGGAACAAAAGGATTGTTATTTTAAGAGAGGAATATTTTGAAAGCGGTGGGAACAAACAAAGGTACAAGTTCATTATGACATGAATTTAGTCTCAGACTAAATGGTTTTCTTCTGTGTCCATGCTAGGACAGAGAGATTGCTTCCCCCAGTTTGTCCTCCCCTTGCTGCATGAGGAAACTTCAGTCACCAAATACAAGATCTTGTGCATCTTCATGCGTCTTGGTACATAATGGCAGTTTAAACACTTTGCTTTGTGTAATTTTGTCAGTGGATGGGATAGGGAGAAAAATCTGATTCAGATGATTCCTGGATATTTTTTTCAGGTCAGGGCTGTAATACTGGCCACTGGTGAGTGGTAATTTGTGTTAGGGGAGATTTCTTGTGTTTCATAGCTCCCCTAGATTAGTGTAGAGAGGATATTGAGAAAATGCTTGGGCTGAGGTTGGCATGAGTCTCATGGTCAGTCACTAGGTATTTCTAAGGGTTTTCTGAGCTTCTGTGTCTATCTGTGCATCATCCTGTTGCCCCAGTGCAAGGAATTAATTGATCCAGTCAGGATAATAAACTGCCAAGAACAGCAATCCTTTGGTAGATAGATGTACAAAATTCATTTTATCTGTCCAAGCACTGATGAAAAGCAGGACCTGAGCTGATGATTTGCTAGTGTAAACCAATTCTTGTGTTCGGTAAAGATACTTTCTTAAGGCATTAAAAAAAACCCTCAAATTTGTCTCTTCAACGGGCTCTAGTACAATTACGTGGTAGTAAATGCATCAACAAATATTGGTTTTAGTTATTTTTTGAAATAGCTCTTAAAAAGCATCCCAAATCTTGAGAATTCATTGGAGCCTTCCTTAATTGTTTGGCATTTCAGTGTGTGTAGGCAGTAGAGCATGTGAGCAGCTGTAACCACGTTCGTGCGGTCAGTTTTGCAAATACATGAAAAAACTTGCTCATGGGAGAGTCACAGCCCACTTGTGTTTACAACCTGAGACTGGTACAGTGAGTAAAAACAAGCTGGGATACTTGTAGGAACAACAAAAACCCAGGAAACCTTGAGAAATATTTGGAATCAAAATTATTGTGTGTTTATGGCCAATGCAGTGCTAAGAGAGCCAGGACATGTGGCATGTTAATGTTTGGGTTTGGTTTTTTAGTGTCCACTTAAAATTAGTAACATGGCTCAGATTTTTCAATACAGATCTCTTAGGTACTGGAGGTAGTTAAGTGTGTCATACTAAACACTCTTGGAGTTGAAAATGTTGCTTTGTGTGAGTATTTGTATTTTCTGAAACTCAGCTGTGCATGCTTTTTGTTCGCCGTTGAAATGCTGTAACCACAGCTGAATTGAAATTGGTCGGCCCAAAGGAGCTGATACAATTTTATCTGTTTGCTCATCTAACTTAGAGCAAGAAATAGGCACAGACTATGGACTGAGGGATGTTCACTAGTATGTTTGAAAATTTGTGTTTGATAATTGAAGTTAAATATCATGAGAAAACCTCATAAACAGGGGTGAAATTCAACATGTAAAGTGCTTGTTTTCCTTTGTGGCCTTGTGTGAACTGTCTTGCAGATCAAACTTCTAACTCCTTCTATGTGAGTTAGCATTAGCAATAAGTGGCAAAGTCCATCCTGTTGTTAAGAATTTGGATGCTGTGTAGGGTAAATCCACCTTTTCCCCCTATTGTTCGGCCTCTCTTCTTACCATTTCTGTAATCATCAATGATTGAGTAAATCCCCAAGAGCATTTTGTGGTAGTGATGCAACCACACTTGCCATTTTGTGAGTGTGTGATAAATACGTATTAAATGGTACCAAATGAGCTTAGCAGAGATAATAGGTTGTGTGCTTTTCTCTGGAGGCAAGAACACCAGGTGTGGCCTGGTGTTGGGATCGTGGATCACAGGAATCAGTCGATGACCTCAGTTTTAAAACACCAGTCTGGCTGCATTTGGTCTGCTCTGCTCTCATCTGGAATCTCTGCCGTATGTGCAACTACAAACCCTTGGTTTATAAATTTGCTTAAAACATTACAAATCTCATACTGATGTAAAACTGCTCCTGTGAGGAAAGGTTTATTAAAGAAACAAATCTTACGTGAGAAGAGTGCAGAGAAGAGATGCATTTTGCCATAGCTGTATGGCTGAACCTGTGGGGGTGGACAGAAATTCTGAATCTTTTCTTCCGGCCCCTGTGTTGGAGGAAGGGTTAGGTTGGAATCCGGCAGTTTTCTAAAGTAGTGTCTTGGAAGAGAGAGGAATGAGTCCCAGGCTGAGCCTTCCTTTAGGAGAGGAACTGCAGGTATCCCGTCATGCCCCGCGCCGCCTTGCGCCTCGGTGTATCCTGTCACGCCCTGCGGCGCCGCTTTGCGCCTCGGTGTATCCCGTCATTCCCTGCGGCGCCGCTTTGCGCCTCGGAGTATCCCGTCATGTCCTGCGGCGCTGCGTTGCGCCTCGGTGTATCCCGACATGCCTCGCGGCGCTTTGCGCCTCGGTGTATCCCGTCATACCCCGCGCCGCTTTGCGCCTCGGTGTATCCCGTCATGCTCCGCGGCGCTGCTTTGCGCCTCGGTGTATCCCGTCGTGCCCTGTGGCGCTTTGCGCCCCGGTGTATCCCGTCATGCCCCGCGGCGCCGCTTTGCGCCCCGGTGTATCCCGTCATGCCCCGCGCTGCTTTGCGCCCCGGTGTATCCCGTCATGCCCCGCGGCGCAGCTTTGCTCCTCTGCGTACAAATGACGTCACCGGCGTTTATTTCGCCTCTCATTTGCATAAGTTTACATAAGGCTGGCGCCTCGGTGAGGTGGGCGGGGTCTGAGTCACGCCCAGGCCCCTCCCAGTACAAACCAGTAACTCCCAGTCCCCGTGGTCAGTGACGTCATTCGCGTTTATTTGTGCTCTCATTTACATAAGTTTGCATATCGGCGCGGTGGGCGGGGTCAGAGCCGTGTTGGCCCCTCCCACTCCCTCCCAGTAGAACCCAGTAACCCCCAGGCTCCGCCCAGTTTGCCCCGCCCTTGTTGTCGATCTATATAAGGGAAGGGGGCGTGGCCTTATGAGGGGCGTGATCGGTTCAAATGTGGGGGAGGGGCAAAGGTTAAACCACGCCCAGAAACCCTGAAACCAGTTTAAACCAGTATAAACCAGTGACCCCCAAACCCACTCCCAGTCCATCCCAGTATAAACCAGTGACCCCAAACCCACTCCCAGTCCATCCCAGTACAAACCAGTGACCCCAAACCCACTCCCAGTCCATCCCAGTAGAAACCAGTGACCCCAAACCCACTCCCAGTCCATCCCAGTATAAACCAGTGACCCCAAACCCACTCCCAGTCCATCCCAGTATAAACCAGTGACCCCAAACCCACTCCCAGTCCATCCCAGTATAAACCAGTGCCCTCCAGTCCCCATTCCTGTGCCCTCACCTGTCCGTACTGGTTTGAACTGGGATCTCTCGACGCTCGGCGACCTCCAGGGGGCGGCTCAGGGCCAGGGCCCGGCGCTGGGGGATACTGGGAGTTACTGGTTTATACTGGTTTGTACTGGTTTGTACTGGGTTATACTGGTTTGTACTGGTTTGGTGGTTTTCCTTACTGGTTTGTACTGGGAGGGGCTTTAGGGGTCACTGGGACGAACTGGGATGAACTGGGAAGGGATTTGGGGTGACTGGTTTGTACTGGTTTATACTGGTTTATACTGGTTTGGGGTTTTTCTTTACTGGTTTGTACTGGTTTGTACTGGGAGGGGGTTTGGGGGGTTTTTTGGGATTTTTGGGGAGAATTTGGGGGATTTTGGGGATCTAAAAATTCCAATTTTTCGTGGGAATTTTGGAATCATTTTCTGGGATTTTGGGGCTCTGAAATCCTGTTTTTTAATGGGAATTTTTGGGGTGAATTTTTGGCGTTTTGGGTGGGAATTTTGGGGAGAATTTGAGGGATTTTGGGGCTTCAAGAAACCCCATTTTTCAGTCGGAATTTTGGGGTCATTTTTTGGCATTTTGGGGCTCTGAAATCCTGATTTTTAGTGGGAATTTTTGGGTCATTTTTAGGGCATTTTCGGTGAATTTTGGGGGATTTCGGGGCTCTAAAAGTTCCAATTTTTAGTGGGAATTTTGGGGTGAATTTTGGGGGATTTTGGGGCTTTAAAATCTCAATTTTGGGAGGGAATTTTGGAGTAATTTTTTGGGATTTTGGGTGGAAATTTTTGGGTGAATTTTTGGGGATTTTGGGGCTCTGAAAATCCCAATTTTTAGTGGGAATTTTGGGGTTTTTTGAGGGATTTTAGGTGGGAGTTTTGGGGTGAATTTTTGGGATTTTGGGTGGAAATTTTGGGGGTTTTGGAACTTCAAAACTTCCAATTTTGGGGTGAATTTTGGGGATTTTTGAGGCTCTAAAAATCCCAATTTTTAGCGGGAATTTTGGGGTAAAATTGAGGGATTTTGAGGCTTAAAAATTTTCAGTTTTCAGTGGAAATTTTCGGGTCATTTTTTGGGATTTTGGGTGGAAATTTTGGGGTGAATTTTTGGGATTTTTTGGGATCGAAAAATTTTAATTAAAATAATCAAATAATTAATTTGTTAATTATTTTAATTAAAATTAAATTAAATTCAATTTCAATAAATTTTCAGCTCGCCGGTTTTTGTTGTTGTTGTTTTGCTGTCGCCGCGGTTTTCTTTTTGTTTTCTTTTTTTTGTTTGTTTGTTTGTTTGTGGGAGTTTGAGGTGGTTTTTGGGAAAATTTTTCCCCTCAGGTTTTGCCGATTTGGGGATTTTTTTTCTTTTTAAAGCGATTTTTTTCCCCAAAAAATTTCGTTTTTCCCTCTAAAATCCCCATTTTCCCCCCTAAAATCTCCCTTTTTTCCCCAAAATATCCATTTTCCCCCCAAATTTCCGTCTTATCCGGCAAAACCCCCCGCGCGCCGCCATCTTGTACGGCAACCCCGAGAGGCCAAACCACCCCAAACCCGACAAATTTTCCCGTTTCCCAACCAAAATCTCCATTATTCTCTCTAAAATTTCCTTTTTTTCCCTTAAATCCCATTTTTTTCCCCCAAATCTCCATTTTCTTCGTTTTTGTACGGCAAAAAAAACCCCGCACGCCGCCATCTTGTACGGCAAGATCCTCAGGGCGCCGCCATTTTGCCGCCCGCTCCTCACCCCTCACACCGCGCCGCCATTTTGTACGGCAACCCCCAGCGGTCAAACCACCCCAAAACTCCCTAAATTTTGCCCTTTCCCCCCCAAATTTAGAGTCGGAGATTTCCATTTTTATCTCTAAAATCCACTTTTTCCCCCAAATCCCCCCTTTTCCACCCAAATCTCCATTTTCTCCATTTTGTACGGCACGATCCTCAAGACGCCGCCATTCTGTCGCCCTCACGTCTCCCTCAAACAGCGCCGCCATTTTGTACGGCAATCCCCAGCGGCCAAACCGCCCCAAAACCTCCCAATTTTATCAGTTTTTTCTCCAAATTTAGAATCGGAAAATCCAATATTTATCTATAAAATCCCCTTTTCCCCGAAATACCCTTTTTTCCTCCCAAATCCCTGTTTTCTCTATTCTGTATGGCGAAATCTCCGAGCCGCCATTTTGTCGCCCTCACACCGCACCGCCTTTTTGTACGGCAAGCCCCGGAGGCCAAACCGCCCCAAAACCTCCCGATTTTATCCGTTTTTTGCCCCAAAAAACGAGTCGGATATTTCCGGTTTTTAATTCTTTTGAATTTTTCAGGATCCCCCCTCAGCCCAACGTGTCTTTCCAGGGTCTTTTCGGGGTGTCTGAGGGCGCGGCCGGAGCGGCCCCGGGGGAGCTCAGCGGGTTTTGAGCGAAGGTTTGCCGGAGAGGGCCTGATTAAACAAACAAAAAAACCCCGAAATAAATAAAAAGGTAAAAATATCATTCTGGGGAGGGATTCCCCCTCCCCCCAAATTTTTTGGGGTTTTTTTTGGGGGGGTTTTTTTGGTCACCTTTGGCCGCCAGCTGCAGGTGGTTCCGGAGGCGCCGGCGGCGCTGATCGGCCTCGTGCGTGGCCTTGGCAAATGAGGAGACAGGGGAAGGAGGCAGCTCTTAGGAACAGAATTATTCCTTTTATCCTCTCTATGCCTGTTTAAGTACTGCCTTCCCTTAGGGGCATAACTCAAGCAAACACCTGTTGGATGCCATTGTGTTTTCAGGGATGATTTAGGGATGGCTGCCCATTTCTAGTGATCCTGTTCAGAAGTGGTTTAAAATGTACAGTAGTGTAGGCAGAAAGTCAAGCTAGAGCTGCTGTGACAGTGCTTCCATCATCTGTCAGCATCCTGAGTGTTGTGAGCTAAACCTGAAATTTGATTTGAACTGCCTGATATCTGCCAAGGGGCAGGATATCATTGCTGGAGAGAAATCCTCTCATCTTCCGCGACTCCATCCCCAGTCAGATGGAAGAACAGGTTGGTATCCAGAGGTGAATGGCACTGGACCTTTACGGGGCACAGAAATCATCCATATCCCCGTGCTTTTAAGGAAAAGGATTCTGAGCAGAGGGCCCTTTGGCTCTGCGGCAGAACCTGTTTGGAAAAACTTGCTTTAATAATAAGATTCTGACTGAAGAGTTTTGCAGAGGATGGTTTGCTTATGGAAATGGTCAAGCGGTCGTTCTGGTATTTGGACACCAGGTTACAAAAAGAGGAAAACTACTGTATCGGTATACACGAAGTGAATGAAAAAGTAGATTAAAGGAAAAGTTCAGAAGCCAAAGCTGGAGAGAGGTTCAGAGTAACCCAAAACTGCCATCCAAGATCTTGGGGAGGAGGGTTGTAACCTTTCTGAGGTATTACTGTGCGTGTACTCCCTAACGAATACATTGGGTGTGTTAGACCAAAGCAGACAATTAATTTTTAACACAGAAGGACTTTGAGGACAACTCTGACACCCAGAGGAAAGAAAAGGCTTAATGGAAAGTTTCCATCTTCGAATCACTGCTAAAGTAGAAGTGCTGTTTTGTTAGTGGAAAATGTCAGTGAAATTTCAAATAATTGTGTATTTCTGAGAGGTGATTTACTACAGTAAATCCCCTTTGTGGAATAGTTAAGTCACAATTGAAATTTGGTGCTGTGCAGTAGTCCATTGTTCTGGTACTGAAACTCTTTAGGGAACAGTCCCCATGAGGGGTAATGATTTGCTGGTGGCCAAGAAATGTAATTTCCGTATGATCCAGGTGGAGAAGTAAAGGAAGAAATGCTGTGAAATGGACACATTTTTTGTACACCTGAAAAGAGACTTGGATGTGATATGCAGGCAGATATCAGCTTTAAATTCGATGTAGTCAATGTTAAAGGTATTAACATAGAGATCTTTATCAGCAGAGGTGTATTCAGGCTTCTTCTATTTTCCTGTCCATTTGCTTCAGTGTAGCAGTGT
This sequence comes from Chamaea fasciata, assembly GCF_029207755.1. NCBI lineage: Eukaryota > Metazoa > Chordata > Aves > Passeriformes > Sylviidae > Chamaea > Chamaea fasciata. Next base: position 1,118,341 of record NW_027094122.1, on the reverse strand, counting down.
GAGATGAAAGCCCAAGGCTTTGCAGACTGGCTCCTCATTTGTGCCCCTGTTTGAGGCAGGGAACAGGTAGACCTGAGAAACAGTGAGAATGCCAGCACAGGGGCTCCTGCTGCACGTGCTGATGCGTCCCTTGTGTGGGATGGAGAGTGCCCACTTGGTTTGAGGATTTGCTTCCAGGCACCTGATTTCTCTGAGATGGTGTCATTTTCTCTGTAAATGTGCCTCTGTGGCTGTAGCTGCCAACAGTTTAGTCTGAACAGTATTCATCGGTTTGATTGTTTCCTGCTCCCTCTGACTTTGTGGTGCACAAGTCGACCTAAATGTCTCAATAATGAATTATTGCTGGGTAATTAATCAGCTTCCCCTGCTTTAGACAGTTGCCTCCTAGAACTTACCATTATTCACCTCCATCAGCCAAGACATACAGACATTAATTGCCTCATAATATTGTCAGGAAGATGTCAGGTAGTACTGCCAGGGTGTGAGTGCATCTCTTTGATCTAAGCAAATTTTGTTAGTGTTTTGCCCCTAATCTCATTCTACACATTTATCTTGCCAGTGCCACGAGCTGGACTGAGGACACATCATCAGGGTGCAGTCGGGAGCAATCTGTCCAAATGAACAGTGATTTCAGATTTGCAATGGGAAGTGAGTAATTCCCCAGCAGGTAAGTCACAAAACCAGTTACTGACAGCTGGGACAGTGGAAATTCTCCTTGCAGTGGCCTTGTTTTAAACACCAAGATGAACATATAATGCATGCTTAGAAGGTGCAAACAATGTCTAGTCTCATTTCACTCTGTGAAATTTGCTCAGCTTCATCTTGGAGCACTGGAGACATTTTAGTATTTCAAAGTGTATCAAACTATTTGCCCAGTATTTGGAAAAGCTACTCAGATTTAGTGGAAATGTTTCTATTTCAGACCCAAACCACTTTGATGTTTGTTAATTTTATTAGTGTATTGAAGTTCATTGACACTGGGAAAAGTGATCCTGTTTCTTCAATTGATAACACCACAGGAATTGCCTTTTTATTAATCTTTATTTGGGTGCCTCCCTGTCCCTATGGAACAATGGGGTTGAAGATGCAGTGAGGTAGAACACTGGAAGGAAAAGGCCAGGCTAAATATTCCTTGAAATAAATAGGTCTCTTTCCCTTGACTTCAAAGGAAAAGAAAACCAACCTAATTAAATACAATTAAAGGGGAAGAGGAAAAAACTGAGAACCTTTGATTTGAACACACTTTGGAGCAGAGCATGGAGAGATAGGAGAATGATCTCTGTGAGATGAATAAGTTGCCTCTCCTGCTGCATTTGTTTTGGGGTGGGTGAATCATTTCTTGAGGATTCTGTTTTTAAAAGTTGGATTTGACTTGGTTGATATTCCTTTCAGCATCTAGATTTTCTATTTTGGCTTGTATTTTTCATACAAGAACCATGTTGTTAGAGCAGATAGCTGGTCCTGCAGTACAGGCAGATCTCATAAGGGTAGGAGGATAAGGAAATACACCGGAAAGGACAATATTGAAGATTTTATCAAGTTTGACCTCCTGGCAGTTGAAGCAAGTTGTCCCTCCAGGTCTTGTGGGAGCTGTTTCAAGTGAAGAGAGCACGAGTCACAAACACAGTGAAGTTCTCTGACTGATTCTAAACAGGGTAAAGAATTAGCCCCTTCACCATCACGCCTGGATTTTTACCTGGGGAGAATGTCTATGGAAAAAGATTGTGGCTGTTGTGAAGGAATAATGTCCACGGCAGCCGAAAATCTGCATTGGCTGATGTGTTGTGTGTCCTCCCTCCTCCCAGTGTTTTCAGTCAGTGTGTCAGAGCCTTTCCTGGCATGTGAGACATTCCTTGAAGTGTTGAAATGGTTCCTTGGGACTCCCTCACTCTTGGCAAAAAAAGTAGGAGGAGTGTTGGGGGTTAGGTTTGTTCCTTCTTTCTCTAAAGAATTTTTTCCCCACACGTTACCAAGGAGACCAAGTGTTGGATACTTGAGAGTACTTAACCGAAACAAAGAGGTGGACAAAGGTGGAAGGGGGAGATAACGCAGGTAAAAGACAAAGCTTGAGGCAGCTGCGGGCTTTTCTTTCTCCAGCGTTCGGGGAGACGCGTGTCTGCCGCTCCTCGAGGATCTCAGCCGCCGCAGAGCACGCCGAGCAGAGAACGGCTGTTGCTGGCTGGAGGAGTTTCACTGTGGCCAAAGGGATCCAGTCCTGGGAAATCTACTATCACCAGTTCAGCCTGAATCCTGAGTTTTCCCTGCCACCTGCGGGAGCTGGTCCAGGCCCTGCCTCGCCTTCGGCTCCTTCGGCGCTGCTCCTCTTGCTGCAGCGTGACCCTGCACCCCCTGCGCTGCCGGGACATCCTGCCCCTGCCTGCCGGGACACCCTGCCATCCCAGCGACCAGCCCGGGACTTTTCCACTGTTTCAGCTTGGTGCTCTGAGGATCCTGCAGGGACAGCGAAACCAAACTGCCCTGGGTTTTGTGAAACAAAGCCCTCGAGGTTCTTGGTACTGTTGTCGTTTGTCATTAATGCTGTAGTTGTTTGGTGGGGGGGGGAGTTTTTTGTGTTTGTTTGCTTTGTATTACATACTAGTAGAGAACTGCTATTCCTATTTCCCAAATCTTTGCCAAAGAGCCTCTGATTGTAATTTTACCTGGCAGATACCTGTCTTCCCAAACCAAGACAAGGAGGAAGGACAAATCTCACTCCCTCCGCTTCCAAGGAGTGTATATTGTGTGTTGTATACTCCCTTGGGGTGTTTGCCACCTTTCCTGAGGGTGAACTTGTAGGATTTGTTGCAAACTTATTCACAAGAAATGTTGTGTGTACCTATTAGAGTTTTAGAGTGAGTTAGGGATTTGGCAAAGGTGAATTGTTTAAGTTGAAAATAATTTTTGGGTGTAACAGATCAACCCCTGCATACTACAGATAAAAATACTTGCAAGAACCTTTCCCTTTTTCATTTATCATTATGCACACTGCTTCACTGGAAAAGGCCTCACAGGATGTGTTTGGAGAGGAGCCTGCTTTTCCATTAAACAACAAGGAATATTTGACTTTTGAAAGAAAGAGACAAAAACATGCCATTTTTTTAAATGGCACGTTCTTAGTTATCAGATTAACAACATTTTTGGAGGGGTATTCAAGCAAGTATTAAGCGTAAAACATACAAATAAACGTACTCTTACTTTCAGCAATCCTTTAAGAACTAGAGACTTCTCTTAAAGCAGGATCCCTTTCCTTCTGGGTGGATCACCTTTAGGTATTCCTCCAAACAAGCTGCAGCTGTCCCATGTGACACTGGCAGGGGCAGCTCTGGGCCGTGGTGCTTCCCCAGGAGTTTTTGGCGGCTGACTCTTGCTTAGGTAATTTAGTAATTGTGCTGCCACCTTCGGGATCCCCAAAAGGTCTGTCTCCCACATGCCTGCATGTTGCAAGACTCTATTTCATTTCCATATGTTCCTCTTTTCTGTGCACGATTGGTCTTTGGACAGATAAAGGAGGGGTTTTAGCACCTGTTAATGAATTAATTAAATGGTGGATGTACTGATGTCATCTCTACAAAATGATTCTGTTAGATACTTTGGAGACTTCTGTTTTGCTTGTGTGATCTTTACTATTTGAGGGAAACTTTGAAACTCCTGATGGGCCTTGAGTGATTTTTACTTCTTGGACAGACCGTGCTTCTCTTGTCTTTCTACTTGTTGTCCCCTTAATTTTAGCCCCTAGAGGGCTAAACTTTACAGTTTCATTAAATAAATCATAAATGCTTCAGTTTATAAATAATATAGATGTTCATTGTATATTTTTATATAATTTAATTTTGTCCCCTACAGGGCTAAAATTTGGAGGGTGAGTGCTGCTCTTCAGGAAAACCTGGTGATGGAACAAATGAGGCGCAGCTGGCATCAGTCAAGGTTTCAGTTGGACAGAGTGGAAACTCTGCAGTTGGACCAAGTGCCTTCATCAGAGCAGCAAGTTCCAGAGCTCCTTCACTGTGGCACCTTCGGGCTTGGTGGCAGGAGAACCTGACACAGTGAGTGTAAAGCAACGACACCTGAGCTTGCAGAGTCTGTGGGTGAGTAAAATCTGGTCTAAGTTCTGTTGTTTTACAGAAGAAAAATGTTGTAGCTGATCTGTCAAACACAGTAGACTCCAAGTGAGGGCCTGGCAGTGACTCTCTCTTCAACGGGCTCTAGTACAATTACGTGGTAGTAAATGCATCAACAAATATTGGTTTTAGTTATTTTTTGAAATAGCTCTTAAAAAGCATCCCAAATCTTGAGAATTCATTGGAGCCTTCCTTAATTGTTTGGCATTTCAGTGTGTGTAGGCAGTAGAGCATGTGAGCAGCTTTAGCCACGTTCGTGCGGTCAGTTTTGCAAATACATGAAAAAACTTGCTCATGGGAGAGTCACAGCCCACTTGTGTTTACAACCTAAGACTGGTACAGTGAGTAAAAACAAGCTGGGATACTTGTAGGAACAACAAAAACCCAGGAAACCTTGAGAAATATTTGGAATCAAAATTATTGTGTATTTATGGCCAATGCAGTGCTAAGAGAGCCAGGACATGTGGCATGTTAATGTTTGGGTTTGGTTTTTTAGTGTCCACTTAAAATTAGTAACGTGGCTCAGATTTTTCAATACAGATCTCTTAGGCACTGGAGGTAGTTAAGTGTGTCATACTAAACACTCTTGGAGTTGAAAATGTTGCTTTGTGTGAGTATTTATATTTTCTGAAACTCAGCTGTGCATGCTTTTTGTTGGCCGTTGAAATGCTGTAACCACAGCTGAATTGAAATTGGTCGGTTCAAAGGAGCTGATACAATTTTATCTGTTTGCTCATCTAACTTAGAACAAGAAATAGGCACAGACTATGGACTGAGGGATGTTCACTGGTATGTTTGAAAATTTGTGTTTGATAATTGAAGTTAAACATCATGAGAAAAGCTCATAAACAGGGGTGAAATTCAACATGTAAAGTGCTTGTTTTCCTTTGTGGCCTCGTGTGAACTGTCTTGCAGATCAAACTTCTAACTCCTTCTATGTGAGTTAGCATTAGCAATAAGTGGCAAATCCATCCTGTTGTTAAGAATTTGGATGCTGTGTAGGGCAAATCCACCTTTTCACCCTATTGTTTGGCCTCTCTTCTTACCATTTCTGTAATCATCCATGATTGAGTAAATCCCCAAGAGCATTTTGTGGTAGTGATGCAACCACACTTGCCATTTTGTGAGTGTGTGATAAATACGTATTAAATGGTACCAAATGAGCTCAGCAGAGATAATAGGTTGTGTGCTTTTCTCTAGAGGCAAGAACACCAGGTGTGGCCTGGTGTTGGAATCGTGGATCACAGGGATCAGTCGATGACCTCAGTTTTAAAACACCAGTCTGACTGCATTTGGTCTGCTCTTCTCTCATCTGGAATCTCTGCCGTATGTGCAACTACAAACCCTTGGTTTATAAATTTGCTTAAAACATTACAAATCTCATACTGATGTAAGACTGCTCCTGCGAGGAAAGGTTTATTAAAGAAACAAATCTTACGTGAGAAGAGTGCAGAGAAGAGATGCATTTTGCCATAGCTGTATGGCTGAACCTATGGGGGTGGACAGAAATTCTGAATCTTTTCTTCCAGCCCCTGTGTTGGAGGAACGGTTAGGTTGGAATCCTGCAGTTTTCTAAAGTAGTGTCTTGGAAGAGAGAGGAATGAGTCCCAGGCTGAGCCTTCCTTTAGGAGAGGAAGTGCAGGTATCCCGTCATGCCGCGCGCCGCTTTGCGCCTCGGTGTATCCCGTCATGCCCTGCGGCGCCGCTTTGCGCCTCGGTGTATCCCGTCATGCCCTGTGGCGCTTTGCGCCTCGGTATTTCCAATCATTCCCCGCGCTGCTTTGCGCCTCGGTGTATCCCGTCATTCCCCGCGCTGCCTTGCGCCTCGGTGTATCCCGTCATGCCCCGCGCTGCTTTGCGCCTCGGTGTATCCCGTCATGCCCCGCGCCGCTTTGCGCCTCGGTGTATCCCGTCATGCCCCGCGCCGCTTTGCGCCTCGGTGTATCCCGTTGTACCTTGCGCTGCTTTGGGCCTCGGTGTATCCCGTCATTCCCCGCGCTGCTTTGCGCCTCGGTGTATCCCGTCATGCCCTGCGGCGCCGCTTTGCGCCTCGTTGTATCCCGTCACTCCCTGCGGTGCCGCTCTGCGTCTCGGTGTATCCCGTCATGCTCCGCGGCGCCGCTTTGCTCCTCTGCGTACAAATGACGTCACCGGCGTTTATTTCGCCTCTCATTTGCATAAGTTTACATAAGGCTGGCGCCTTGGTGAGGTGGGCGGGGTCTGAGTCACGCCCAGGCCCCTCCCAGTACAAACCAGTAACTCCCAGTCCCCATGGTCAGTGACGGCATTCGCATTTATTTGTGCTCTCATTTACATAAGTTTGCATATCGGCGCGGTGGGCGGGGTCAGAGCCGCGTTGGCCCCTCCCACTCCCTCCCAGTAGAACCCAGTAACCCCCAGGCCCCGCCCAGTTTGCCCCGCCCTTGTTGTCGCTCCATATAAGGAAGGGGGCGTGGCCTGATGAGGGGCATGGTCGGTTCACATGTGGGGGAGGGGCAAAGGTTAAACCACGCCCAGAAACCCCAAAACCAGTTTAAACCAGTATAAACCAGTAACCCCCAAACCCACTCCCAGTCCATCCCAGTACAAACCAGTGACCCCAAACCCACTCCCAGTCCATCCCAGTATAAACCAGTGACCCCCAAACCCACTCCCAGTCCATCCCAGTATAAACCAGTAACCCCAAACCCACTCCCAGTCCATCCCAGTATAAACCAGTGACCCCAAACCCACTCCCAGTCCATCCCAGTACAAACCAGTGACCCCAAACACACTCCCAATCCATCCCAGTACAAACCAGTGACCCCAAACCCACTCCCAGTCCATCCCAGTACAAACCAGTGACCCCAAACCCACTCCCAGTCCATCCCAGTACAAACCAGTGACCCCAAACCCACTCCCAGTCCATCCCAGTACAGACCAGTGACCCCCAAACCCACTCCCAGTCCATCCCAGTACAAACCAGTGACCCCAAACCCACTCCCAGTCCATCCCAGTATCAAACCAGTGACCCCAAACCCACTCCCAGTCCATCCCAGTATAAACCAGTGACCCCCAAACCCACTCCCAGTTCATCCCACTACAAACCAGTGACCCCAAACCCACTCCCAGTCCATCCCAGTACAAACCAGTGACCCCAAACCCACTCCCAGTTCATCCCACTACAAACCAGTGACCCCCAAACCCACTCCCAGTCCATCCCAGTATAAACCAGTGACCCCAAACCCACTCCCAGTCCATCCCAGTACAAACCAGTGACCCCAAACTCACTCCCAGTCCATCCCAGTAGAAACCAGTAACCCCCAAACCCACTCCCAGTCCACCCCAGTAGAAACCAGCAACCCCCAAACCCACTCCCAGTCCATCCCAGTAGAAACCAGTGACCCCAAACCCACTCCCAGTCCATCCCAGTACAAACCAGTGACCCCAAACCCACTCCCAGTCTATCCCAGTACAAACCAGTGACCCCCAAACCCACTCCCAGTCCATCCCAGTACAAACCAGTGACCCCAAACCCACTCCCAGTCCATCCCAGTACAAACCAGTGACCCCCAAACCCACTCCCAGTCCATCCCAGTATAAACCAGTGCCCTCCAGTCCCCATTCCAGTGCCCTCAACTGTCCGTACTGGTTTGAACTGGGATCTCTCGACGCTCGGCGACCTCCAGGGAGTGGCTCAGGGCCAGGGCCCGGCACTGGGGGATACTGGGAGTTACTGGTTTATACTGGTTTGTACTGGGTTATACTGGTTTGTACTGGTTTGGTGGTTTTCCTTACTGGTTTGTACTGGGAGGGGCTTTAGGGGTCACTGGGATGAACTGGGATGAACTGGGAAGGGATTTGGGGTGACTGGTTTGTACTGGTTTATACTGGTTTATACTGGTTTGGGGTTTTTCTTTACTGGTTTGTACTGGTTTGTACTGGGAGGGGGTTTGGGGGGTTTCTTGGGATTTTTGGGGAGAATTTGGGGGATTTTGGGGATCTAAAAATTCCAATTTTTAGTGGGAATTTTGGGGTCGATTTCTGGGATTTTGGGGCTCTGAAATCCTGATTTTTAATGGGAATATTTGGGGTGAATTTTTGGCGTTTTGGGTGGGAATTTTGGGGAGAATTTGAGGGATTTTGGGGCTTCAAAAAAACCCATATTTCAGTCGGAATTTTGGGGTCATTTTTTGGGATTTTGGGGCTCTAAAATCTTGATTTTTAGTGGGAATTTTTGGGTCATTTTTAGGGCATTTTCGGTGAATTTTGGGGGATTTCGGGGCTCTAAAAGTTCCAATTTTAGGAAAGAATTTTGGGGTGAATTTTGGGGCTTTAAAAATCTCAATTTTGGGTGGGAATTTTGGAGTAAAGTTTTGGGATTTTCGGTGGAAATTTTGGGGTGAATTTTTGGGGATTTTGGGGCTCTGAAAATCCCAAATTTTAGTGGGAATTTTGGGGGTTTTTGAGGGATTTTAGGTGGGAGTTTTGGGGTGAATTTTTGGGATTTTGGGTGGAAATTTTGGGGTTTTTGGAACTTCAAAAATTCCAATTTTGGGGTGAATTTTGGGGATTTTTGAGGCTCTAAAAATCCCAATTTTTAGCGGGAAGTTTGGGGTAAAATTGAGGGATTTTGAGGCTTAAAAATTTTCAGTTTTCAGTGGAAATTTTCGGGTCATTTTTTGGGATTTTGGGTGGAAATTTTGGGGTGAATTTTTTGGATTTTTTGGGATCGAAAAATTTTAATTAAAATAATCAAATAATTAATTATTTAATTATTTTAATTAAAATTAAAATAAAATTAAATTTCAATAAATTTTCAGCTCGCCGGTTTTTGTTGTTGTTGTTTTGCTGTCGCCGCGGGTTTTTTTTTTTGGTTTTTTGTTTGTTTGTTTGTTTGTTTGTGGGAGTTTGAGGCGGTTTTTGGGAAAATTTTTCCCCTCAGGTTTTGCCGATTTGGGGATTTTTTTTCTTTTTAAAGCGATTTTTTTCCCCAAAAAATTTCGTTTTTCCCTCTAAAATCCCCATTTCCCCCCCTAAAATCTCCCTTTTTCCCCCAAAATCTCCATTTTCCCCCCAAATTTCCGTCTTATCCGGCAAAACCCCCCGCGCGCCGCCATCTTGTACGGCAACCCCGAGCGGCCAAACCACCCCAAACCCGACAAATTTTCTCGTTTCCCAACCAAAATCTCCATTATTCTCTCTAAAATTTCTTTTTTTCCCCTTAAATCCCTTTTTTTTTTTCCCCCAAATCTCCATTTTCTTTGTTTTTGTACAGCAAAAAAAAAAAACCGCGTGACGCCATCTTGTACGGCAAGATCCTCAGGGCGCCGCCATTTTGCCGCCCACTCCTCACCCCTCACGCCGCGCCGCCATTTTGTACGGCAACCCCCAGCGGTCAAACCACCCCAAAACTCCCTAAATTTTGCCCTTTTCCCCCCAAATTTAGAGTCGGAGATTTCCATTTTTTATCTCTAAAATCCACTTTTTCCCCCAAATCCCCTTTTTCCACCCAAATCTCCGTTTCTCCATTTTGTACGGCATGATCCTCAAGACGCCGCCATTCTGTCGCCCTCACGTCTCCCTCAAACAGCGCCGCCATTTTGTACGGCAACCCCCAGCGGCCAAACCGCCCCAAAACCTCCTGATTTTATCCGTTTTTTGCCCCAAAAAACGAGTCGGATATTTCCGGTTTTTAATTCTTTTGAATTTTTCAGGATCCCCCCTCAGCCCAACGTGTCTTTCCAGGGTCTTTTCGGGGTGTCTGAGGGCGCGGCCGGAGCGGCCCCGGGGGAGCTCAGCGGGTTTGGAGCGAAGGTTTGCCGGAGAGGGCCTGGTTAAACAAAAAAAAAAACCCTGAAATAAATAAAAATGTAAAAATATCATTCTGGGGAGGGATTCCCCCTCCCCCCAAATTTTTTGGGGTTTTTTTTGGGGGGGTTTTTTTGGTCACCTTTGGCCGCCAGCTGCAGGTGGTTCCGGAGGCGCCGGCGGCGCTGATCGGCCTCGTGCGTGGCCTTGGCAAATGAGGAGACAGGGGAAGGAGGCAGCTCTTAGGAACAGAATTATTCCTTTTATCCTCTCTATGCCTGTTTAAGTACTGCCTTCCCTTAGGGGGATAACTCAAGCAAACACCTGTTGGATGCCATTGTGTTTTCAGGGATGATTTAGGGATGGCTGCCCATTTCTAGTGATCCTGTTCAGAAGTGGTTTAAAATGTACAGTAGTGTAGGCAGAAAGTCAAGCTAGAGCTGCTGTGACAGTGCTTCCATCATCTGTCAGCATCCTGAGTGTTGTGAGCTAAACCTGAAATTTGATTTGAACTGCCTGATATCTGCCAAGGGGCAGGATATCATTGCTGGAGAGAAATCCTCTCATCTTCCGCGACTCCATCCCCAGTCAGATGGAAGAACAGGTTGGTATCCAGAGGTGAATGGCACTGGACCTTTACGGGGCACAGAAATCATCCATATCCCCATGCTTTTAAGGAAAAGGATTCTGAGCAGAGGGCCCTTTGGCTCTGCGGCAGAAACTGTTTGGAAAAACTTGCTTTAATAATAAGATTCTGACTGAAGAGTTTTGCAGAGGATGGTTTGCTTATGGAAATGGTCAAGCGGTCGTTCTGGTATTTGGACACCAGGTTACAAAAAGAGGAAAAGTACTGTATGGGTATACACGAAGTGAATGAAAAAGTAGATTAAAGGAAAAGTTCAGAAGCCAAAGCTGGAGAGAGGTTCAGAGTAACCCAAAATTGCCATCCAAGATCTTGGGGAGGAGGGTTGTAACCTTTCTGAGGTATTACTGTGCGTGTACTCCCTAACGAATACATTGGGTGTGTTAGACCAAAGCAGACAATTAATTTTTAACACAGAAGGACTTTGAGGACAACTCTGACACCCAGAGGAAAGAAAAGGCTTAATGGAAAGCTTCCATCTTCGAATCACTGCTAAAGTAGAAGTGCTGTTTTGTTAGTGGAAAATGTCAGTGAAATTTCAAATAATTGTGTATTTCTGAGAGGTGATTTACTACAGTAAATCCCCTTTGTGGAATAGTTAAGTCACAATTGAAATTTGGTGCTGTGCAGTAGTCCATTGTTCTAGTACTGAAACTCTTTAGGGAACAGTCCCCATGAGGGGTAATGATTTGCTGGTGGCCAAGAAATGTATTTTCTGTATGATCCAGGTGGAGAAGTAAAGGAAGAAATGCTGTGAAATGGACACATTTTTTGTACACCTGAAAAGAGACTTGGATGTGATATGCAGGCAGATATCAGCTTTAAATTCGATGTAGTCAATGTTAATGGTATTAACATAGAGATCTTTATCAGCAGAGGTGTATTCAGGCTTCTTCTATTTTCCTGTCCATTTGCTTCAGTGTAGCAGTGTGAGATGAAAGCCCAAGGCTTTGCAGACTGGCTCCTCATTTGTGCCCCAGTTACTGACAGCTGGGACAGTGGAAATTCTCCTTGCAGTGGCCTTGTTTTAAACACCAAGATGAAAATATAATGCATGCTTAGAAGGTGCAAACAATGTCTAGTCTCATTTCACTCTGTGAAATTTGCTCAGCTTCATCTTGGAGCACTGGAGATATTTTAGTATTTCAAAGTGTATCAAATATTTGCCCAGTATTTGGAAAAGCTACTCAGATTTAGTGGAAATGTTTCTATTTCAGACCCAAACCACTTTGATATTTGTTAATTTTATTAGTGTATTGAAGTTCATTGACACTGGGAAAAGTGATCCTGTTTCTTCAATTGATAACACCACAGGAATTGCCTTTTTATTAATCTTTATTTGGATGCCTCCCTGTCCCTATGGAACAATGGGGTTGAAGATGCAGTGAGGTAGAACACTGGAAGGAAAAGGCCAGGCTAAATATTCCTTGAAATAAATAGGCCTCTTTCCCTTGACTTCAAAGGAAAAAAAAAAAAAAACCAACCTAATTAAATACAATTGAGGGGAAGAGGAAAAAACTGAGAACCTTTGATTTGAACACACTTTGGAGCAGAGCATGGAGAGATAGGAGAATGATCTCTGTGAGATGAATAAGTTGCCTCTCCTGCTGCATTTGTTTTGGGGTGGGTGAATCATTTCTTGAGGATTCTGTTTTTAAAAGTTGGATTTGACTTGGTTGATATTCCTTTCAGCATCTAGATTTTCTATTTTGGCTTGTATTTTTCATACAAGAACCATGTTGTTAGAGCAGATAGCTGGTCCTGCAGTACAGGCAGATCTCATAAGGGTAGGAGGATAAGGAAATACACCGGAAAGGACAATATTGAAGATTTTATCAAGTTTGACCTCCTGGCAGTTGAAGCAAGTTGTCCCTCCAGGTCTTGTGGGAGCTGTTTCAAGTGAAGAGAGCACGAGTCACAAACACAGTGAAGTTCTCTGACTGATTCTAAACAGGGTAAAGAATTAGCCCCTTCACCATCACGCCTGGATTTTTACCTGGGGAGAATGTCTATGGAAAAAGATTGTGGCTGTTGTGAAGGAATAATGTCCAAGGCAGCCGAAAATCTGCCTTGGCTGATGTGTTGTGTGTCCTCCCTCTTCCCAGTGTTTTCAGTCAGTGTGTCAGAGCCTTTCCTGGCATGTGAGACATTCCTTGAAGTGTTGAAATGGTTCCTTGGGACTCCCTCACTCTTGGCAAAAAAAGTAGGAGGAGTGTTGGGGGTTAGGTTTGTTCCTTCTTTCTCTAAAGAATTTTTTCCCCACACGTTACCAAGGAGACCAAGTGTTGGATACTTGAGAGTACTTAACCGAAACAAAGAGGTGGACAAAGGTGGAAGGGGGAGATAACGCAGGTAAAAGACAAAGCTCGAGGCGGCTGCGTGCTTTTCTTTCTCCAGCGTTCGGGGAGACGCGTGTCTGCCGCTCCTCGAGGATCTCAGCCGCCGCAGAGCACGCCGAGCGGAGAACGGCTGTTGCTGGCTGGAGGAGTTTCACTGTGGCCAAAGGGATCCAGTCCTGGGAAATCTACTATCACCAGTTTGGCCTGAATCCTGAGTTTTCCCGGCCACCTGCGGGAGCTGGTCCAGGCCCTGCCTCGCCTTCGGCTCCTTCGGCGCTGCTCCTCTTGCTGCAGCGTGACCCTGCACCCCCTGCGCTGCCGGGACATCCTGCCCCTGCCTGCCGGGACACCCTGCCATCCCAGCGACCAGCCCGGGACTTTTCCACTGTTTCAGCTTGGTGCTCTGAGGATCCTGCAGGGACAGCGAAAACAAACTGCCCTGGATTTTGTGAAACAAAGCCCTCGAGGTTCTTGGTACTGTTGTCGTTTGTCATTAATGCTGTAGTTGTTTGGTGGGGGGGGAGTTTTTTGTGTTTGTTTGCTTTGTATTACATACTAGTAGAGAACTGCTATTCCTATTTCCCAAATCTTGGCCAAAGAGCCTCTGATTGTAATTTTACCTGGCAGATACCTGTCTTCCCAAACCAAGACAAGGAGGAAGGACAAATCTCACTCCCTCCACTTCCAAGGAGTGTATATTGCGTGTTGTATACTCCCTTGGGGTGTTTGCCACCTTTCCTGAGGGTGAACTTGTAGGATTTGTTGCAAACTTATTCACAAGAAATGTTGTGTGTACCTATTAGAGTTTTAGAGTGAGTTAGGGATTTGGCAAAGGTGAATTGTTTAAGTTGAAAATAATTTTTGGGTGTAACAGATCAACCCCTGCATACTACAGATAAAAATACTTGCAAGAACCTTTCCCTTTTTCATTTATCATTATGCACACTGCTTCACTGGAAAAGGCCTCACAGGAGGTGTTTGGAGAGGAGCCAGCTTTTCCATTAAACAACAAGGAATATTTGACTTTTGAAAGAAAGAGACAAAAACATGCCATTTTTTTTAACGGCACGTTCTTAGTTATCAGATTAACAACATTTTTGGAGGGGTATTCAAGCAAGAATTAAGCGTAAAACATACAAATAAACGTACTCTTACTTTCAGCAATCCTTTAAGAACTAGAGACTTCTCTTAAAGCAGGATCCCTTTCCTTCTGAGTTTTTGGCGGCTGACTCTTGCTTAGGTAATTTAGTAATTGTGCTGCCACCTTGGGGATCCCCAAAAGGTCTGTCTCCCACATGCCTGCATGTTGCAAGACTCTATTTCATTTCCATATGTTCCTCTTTTCTGTGCACGATTGGTCTTTGGACAGATAAAGGAGGGGTTTTAGCACCTGCTAATGAATTAATTAAATGGTGGATGTACTGATGTCATCTCTACAAAATGATTCTGTTAGATACTTTGGAGACTTCTGTTTTGCTTGTGTGATCTTTACTATTTGAGGGAAACTTTGAAACTCCTGATGGGCCTTGAGTGATTTTTACTTCTTGGACAGACCGTGCTTCTCTTGTCTTTCTACTTGTTGTCCCCTTAATTTTAGCCCCTAGAGGGCTAAACTTTACAGTTTCATTAAATAAATCATAAATGCTTCAGTTTATAAATAATATAGATGTTCATTGTGTATTTTTATATAATTTAATTTTGTCCCCTACAGGGCTAAAATTTGGAGGATGAGTGCTGCTCTTCAGGAAAACCTGGTGATGGAACAAATGAGGTGCAGCTGGCATCAGTCAAGGTTTCAGTTAGACAGAGTGGAAACTCTGCAGTTGGACCAAGTGCCTTCATCAGAGCAGCAAGTTCCAGAGCTCCTTCACTGTGGCACCTTCGGGCTTGGTGGTAGGAGAACCTGACACAGTGAGTGTAAAGCAACACCTGAGCTTGCAGAGTCTGTGGGTGAATAAAATCTGGTCTAATTTCTGTTGTTTTACAGAAGAAAAATGTTGTAGCTGATCTGTCAAACACAGTAGACTCCAAGTGAGGGCCTGGCAGTGACTCTGTAAGAAGAAATGGTTTCTAAAACAGGGTAAAAAAGTGGGAGCTGGCTGCTGAAGATTGATAGCAGAGATTTTTTTTGGCTTGGTTGTCGCACTAGTGATTCCACGTGGTATATTTTGATGCTTTTCAGTTTAGATTGCTGTACAAGTATGAAGTTAAGGCATTAAAAAAAACCCCTCAAATTTGTCTCTTCAACGGGCTCTAGTACAATTACGTGGTAGTAAATGCATCAACAAATATTGGTTTTAGTTATTTTTTGAAATAGCTCTTAAAAAGCATCCCAAATCTTGAGAATTCATTGGAGCCTTCCTTAATTGTTTGGCATTTCAGTGTGTGTAGGCAGTAGAGCATGTGAGCAGCTGTAACCACGTTCGTGCGGTCAGTTTTGCAAATACATGAAGAAACTTGCTCATGGGAGAGTCACAGCCCACTTGTGTTTACAACCTGAGACTGGTACAGTGAGTAAAAACAAGCTGGGATACTTGTAGGAACAACAAAAACCCCGGAAACCTTGAGAAATCTTTGGAATCAAAATTCTTGTGTGTTTATGGCCAATGCAGTGCTAAGAGAGCCAGGACATGTGGCACGTTAATGTTTGGGTTTGGTTTTTTAGTGTCCACTTAAAATTAGTAACATGGCTCAGATTTTTCAATACAGATCTCTTAGGTACTGGAGGTAGTTAAGTGTGTCATACTAAACACTCTTGGAGTTGAAAATGTTGCTTTGTGTGAGTATTTATATTTTCTGAAACTCAGCTGTGCATGCTTTTTGTTGGCCGTTGAAATGCTGTAACCACAGCTGAATTGAAATTGGTCGGTTCAAAGGAGCTGATACAATTTTATCTGTTTGCTCATCTAACTTAGAGCAAGAAATAGGCACAGACTATGGACTGAGGGATGTTCACTGGTATGTTTGAAAATTTGTGTTTGATAATTGAAGTTAAATATCATGAGAAAACCTCATAAACAGGGGTGAAATTCAACATGTAAAGTGCTTGTTTTCCTTTGTGGCCTCGTGTGAACTGTCTTGCAGATCAAACTTCTAACTCCTTCTATGTGAGTTAGCATTAGCAATAAGTGGCAAATCCATCCTGTTGTTAAGAATTTGGATGCTGTGTAGGGTAAATCCACCTTTTCACCATATTGTTTGGCCTTTCTTCTTACCATTTCTGTAATCATCAATGATTGAGTAAATCCCCAAGAGCATTTTGTGGTAGTGATGCAACCACACTTGCCATTTTGTGAGTGTGTGATAAATACGTATTAAATGGTACCAAATGAGCTCAGCAGAGATAATAGGTTGTGTGCTTTTCTCTAGAGGCAAGAACACCAGGTGTGGCCTGGTGTTGGGATCGTGGATCACAGGGGTCAGTCGATGACCTCAGTTTTAAAACACCAGTCTGACTGCATTTGGTCTGCTCTTCTCTCATCTGGAATCTCTGCTGTATGTGCAACTACAAACCCTTGGTTTATAAATTTGCTTAAAACATTACAAATCTCATACTGATGTAAGACTGCTCCTGCGAGGAAAGGTTTATTAAAGAAACAAATCTTACGTGAGAAGAGTGCAGAGAAGAGATGCATTTTGCCATAGCTGTATGGCTGAACCTATGGGGGTGGACAGAAATTCTGAATCTTTTCTTCCGGCCCCTGTGTTGGAGGAAGGGTTAGGTTGGAATCCTGCAGTTTTCTAAAGTAGTGTCTTGGAAGAGAGAGGAGTGAGTCCCAGGCTGAGCCTTCCTTTAGGAGAGGAAGTGCAGGTCCTGAGGTGGATATCTGCAAGGAGTTTTAGTAGTGTTACTAGACAGAATATGTATATTTTACAACAAAGATAACTGTGTTCTGATGGATTCCCTGTATAATACTTCCCAGGTGTTGCTGGTACGGTTCATAATCTGGACCTGTGCAACTGTAGTTGCTTTTCTTGACAGTCTCAGTTCCAATTCTGCGTTATTGGCTTTTATAGCAACTGGAGAGAGCCAAGTGGCAGAGCAGTTTCCTGTGGATGGATGCTGAAAATGTCTGAGAAGAGATTGCTAGTTGGGTTTGAGTTGTTCTTTCAGTTATTCTGTAGAAGATATCTCCTTTGAAAAATGCAGCTGGGTGAGTGGAGTTTCTCCAGGGTGATCTGGCCTGGGCTGTGGCTGTGGGTCACTGCTTATACTGGCTCCAGCTGCTCAGAGCACCGAGGAGAATTTGGGGTTCAGGCTGGCAGCACACAGGTCCTGCAGGGAGGGCAGGAGTAAGATTCCTGGTGTTTTCTGATCTTCTGCCTGATAGCTGGGCAGGGTGAGTTTTCAGGCCTCTCCTGCTTGGAATACAAGCTTGGGGTATAAGATATTGTTAAGTAGGGCACTCCACAAGCCACCATGCTTGTCTGCTTCTCTGCTTTCTTGCAGGGAGCAAATACAGCTGTTCTTTACAGATGGCTTTGCTACTACCCTTCATGTTGGGCCGTGATCTGTTCATTCATTGACATTGGTAGAGGTTTGGTTGTGGGTGAGTTCTTTGGAGAACAATTACTATCCCAAATGACAGACAAAACCAAAATAATTAATTCTCCCACAAAATTGTGCCTCTACGAACATAACAAAAAATGCAGCAATTTCTGCTGCTGCTGCTCACTCAGTGACTTGTGTGAAAGCTGGATGTTGGCTCATGGGGCACAGTTTTATTAGAAGTGTATTGGGAGTTGTGGGAAGGTTCCAGGGGGTTAAATGTGGATTTTATTTTGTCTGTTTGTTTTCCAGTAATGATGATTTTAGTCTTCATAGTATCTGGGAAGCATTAAGTTGTCAGGTGCCTTGAACTGTGTTAATCCTCTCTGGCTGGAACAATTAGGCACTGAGAATCCCAAATGGCGAATGGTTTTGGTTACTGTGCTTCTCAAGTACTCATAAGAGAGCTTCAGGTGCACAGTCAGGAAAAACAGGAATTGCAAAGTTTAAAGTTTTCATTCTTCTCTCTCCGTTGCTGATGTTTTTGCAGATTTGACAGTGTTTTGAAGAGGCCAGAAAGGTGAACACGCACACCCTCCTCACTGTGTTTGGTTGTGTCTTGTTATCCAATTAGATATTGAAGTCAGTATTTGGATTATTAATTGTTTAGCCAGGAGCAGAACCCTGAAATATATGAATTCCCTTCTTTGTATAAATGTTTTTCCAGAGATGTTTGCTGGATAAATATTGTGTTTTATTTTCATTAAGATGAGATTATGGAATCAAATTTAGAAGGAGGAAGATAATTTGCTCAGGGTAGCCCCATTTTCTCCTTAAAATGGTACTTGGGCATTATTTGTAATGGTATTTTTCAAGTACTGTCTGGATAAAATGTACTAAGGAAACAGCATGGCGCTGTCTGTAGCAGTGCCTCAAGCTCATTAAAAATCTACACTTAAGGGAAAGAAATAGGAAACAATAGGCAAGCTGAGATCAGAAGTTATTGAACCCTTTGATCTCACCAAAAATCAGTGGGGGTTTTGACTTGTATGTTGTTAGTAGCAGGAACTGACTTTAGCTAAATAAAATTAGCTGGTTTTGGGGAAAAACCCCAATACCAGGTGGTGGTGAAAAGTGGCCAAGTGAAGAAAAAAGTGTAAGTTATTCTGGCCTAAAAAAAGAGGATTTGTGGTCAGTGGGAACAAGGAAATAACCTTCACTTTTTCCTTTTGAAAAGTGCCTTTTTCATTACTAGTGCAAGTGCTTTACCGTGAGGTGTGACCTTTGCGGTGAGCAGTTTTCTGAAACATCTTCCATGTGATGTGCCCTGTGGCACTGGCAATGAAAACGCAGTGTATTTTTAAATACTCTTAAAATAGGGATTGCTAAACTACTTCTCTGAAAGCATCTTCCCTTCAGTTCACCAGAAGTTACCAATTTGAGCAGTCAGGTGTCCTGTATTGCTGTTTCTGCTTAGTGTTCTTAGTTCTCCAAACTGAAATGCCATTTGAAGGGATTGTGTGTTGCTCAGTAATGTCAGTGTTGTTCTAATGTCATAATCTCTGTGTGGAAAGCGAGAAATGTCAGAACTGGAGATAAGTGGTCTAACAGACAGCAGAAGATCAACCTCTCGACTCAGTATGTGCCTTTCACATATTTGGCTTATTTTTGCTCCTATTGTGCAGCCACTGCTTAAAGTTGTGTCAGGCTGCTGTGGTCAAGTTCCTTTTTTGTTTAGGGTTCACCTGGTTACCTGACATCAAAGCAATTTCATTCTAGGATGTTGGATGTTGGTTTTTTAGTATGTGGAATACCAGGCTCAGCATGAGCTGCAGAAGTGAGCTGCCTTGGAGCAGAGCATTGAGTCCCAATCTTGCAGATGTGCAAGTTGCACTCACAATTTCGGCTCCTTAGGTTCAGAAACGATTCTGTGGAAAGTTCTGCCCAGTGTTCTGCTATTTAGAGTATCTGTGTGGAGAACTCTAAGGAGCCCTGCTCTTGGAATGGGTTATTCAGTTATCCTTTAAGTATTGCTGGAGTGCTGCTCGAAGAGCTGGCTGTGCTAGAAATGGCACTCTGCAACAGCGCAAAAGTGATCCATTACACAAGTAACCCTTTGAGACAATGTGGTAAAGGAAAATACTGAATCTGTGTGTTCAAGATCATTCAGTTGTAGAGTTTAGTGGAGTTCTCACGTCTGCAGTGCTGATTTATAGGCATCGTCTGTGGCGAAAGGCAAAGTCATCACAGACGTTAAGTGCAGCATATGGTTCTGTATAATAAAATTCAACTGGTGCTCTCTGCTTTAGCCTCTACCATATGGTTTTGACTTAATTTGTAGCCATTTGTTCTGCCAGATAAGTTTAAGAAAAAGTTACACAGTGATTTATCATTCGAAGAAAACCTCCGTGTTTCCTGCCCTGTCATTAATGAACTTGGATCAATTATTTGATCAGTCTACCAAAGTTGTTTGGGTTTACCTATTAAACAGTTAAACAGCTATTAAATAGCTATTAAACAGTTCTGTTAAAGGTGTCAATAGTGCAAATAAGCATATGGTTTAGCTAGTCAGAGACAATCTGATATAGAAAACTTTGTATGTGATTCTCGTGACAGGATGAAAGAGTAACTTGGAGTTTGTTTGGTAGTAAAAGTACGTAATATTTTTTTAGAATAACTGTGTGGGGGTTGAGCGTGTGTGTTTAAATACTTATACATGTCTACTCTGAGAAATGAGGGGTCAGACGTGTCTCTCCAGGGCTTTGAACATAATTCAGGTAAAAGTTCCATGTTGTACCCCATCTTAATTTGAATGCCTAGGTCCAAGTGAATCTTTCAGTTCTGTAATGTAAATGGTGACGTTTGAGTATTTTTGTTAACAATCGTACATGAAAATATAATGCTGAGGAAGCAAGGGTTGCCTCATTAGACTGAAATATGGGCGTCCATTGGTCTAGCAAAGTTTCTGTGCTTATGAAAACAGGAAATGTATTTTTCTTTTTCTCCTGTTAGCAAGAGATTCTGTTAGTGATTCCTTCCTGGATCTTTAGGGGGGTGCACGTAGTCCTGACTGCTCTGCTTTCTGACAAATTAATTTGGTGTGCTTTACCTTTGGTGGAAGATTAAAGGGGAAAATACTCTGGTATATCAGATTTTCCTTGGAGGCAACTCGTGACTTAGTAGTTTGGAACAAATGCTTTCCATGTGGAATAGGCAGTAAAGGGCTCCTCTGTAAGTGTGAGTGATAGTGAAAGAGTGCTTGTCACCTGATGCTTTGTTCCTTTAAGTATTGTGCATTTAGGGTATTTTATATTCTGTGTAAATGTGTACAGAAATGCTTTTAGAGCAACAAGTTTGTGTTAATATGAGCCTAAAAGAAAAGTCCTTATCTGGTGTAAATTTGATGTTTGTTGGTGGCTGTAAGGTAACACAGCTAGATGCGGTGTAATACAGGACGAACACGCTTTCACAGGTGCTGGTTAGATTCTCCTTTATTTCATTTAGAATCTTCCTGACTGACAAGACAGGATTTCTTCACCGTGGCTTTTTATTTAGCATTTATTACATATTGACTGGCACTTTTCACTTAAAACAGCAGTGTTAGCTGGGCCCTTGTAACTGTATGAACATCTCAAACGTGAGGAGTTGAATCCAGTGCTTTGAACAGATAGCCAGAGCGCTGAGTGCCAGAGGTGGTGCTAATGTGGGCAATGGCTTCCTGTATGCCTGAAGCCAGATTTTATCTTTATACTTTGTATTGGGATTTATAAAATGTGGCTGAGCAGTGTTTTTCTGGATTTGATGCATTTGGAAGGCAATTTTTCTTCTGAGCACGTCCCCGTGTGTTGTTTTTGGAATTTTAAGATGCCTGTCCTGGTGGGAAGTCAGTAATAAGCATAATGAGAAAAAACCCAACCCTGTTCTTCAAATTAATTCACAAGCCCACTGCAACTCCTTGAGTTTGATGGAAAAGTGACATTAGTCAACAAAAATTACCTTCTAGTCTCACAGCTCATGTATTTTTTGGCACACTGCCATGTGCAGCCTGCCTGCTGCACAGCAATATTGGGAACATCTGGAAATAAATTCGTGGGTAAAAGTGAAAATTAATTATGTGCCTAACTCATCTCTACATGCAGTAAATGATGATATGGAAGTATTCTCTCTGTTAAATGCTAGGCAGGTATTGGATTAGGTGAGGACAAAATTGAAGGAAATTGAATGTTTTGGTACTACCGAGGAGCTCGAGCTCAAAGGCTTGCCAGTCCTGGGAAAGAATAAACATCAGCAGTGGGGCTGCTCCAGTGCATAAGTGCTTCCCAGGAGTAGAAATACTGAAAACTGTACTTGGAACCTTGAAAAGGAATAATATCACCCTGATGCGAGTTCTGTTCTTAGTTTGTAGATGAATATGCCTGAGTAGCTCAAGGGGTAATTCAAATTGGATGACTGAAGGAGGGGGTTGCATGGAGGAGCTCTTGGGGTAACATTCAAATGCTGTGGTTAGCTCTGTCTCGTGTTTATCTGTATTTTCTTCCTTCACTACCTTGAAATACCAAATATTCCCTGTGGTCTAATGAGATGCTGCTGTCCTAACTTCCCTATGTTTGCTGTTGAGTAATATTTTGATTCTCATCATTTCAACAAAGAAAGATGTAGAGGCAAAGAAAGGCCCTCAAAATGAATAATGAGCTGTCTTTCTATTAAGTTCATGTTGAACACTTAATATTATTCATTCTCTATGCTCCAGCTGTGCTTGTAATGTTGTCTGATAGTGAAGTATGAGCTTCACACGTAAGAACATGAGACTCTTGCAGTGTGGGAGCACAAGCTCTCCTGGGACCAGATCAGGGTGTGGAGGTTCTGGTGGCTTTTTTTTTAGAGCTTTTTTTGATATGTGGAGTTTCAGAGAAGTTTTCAGTGACTTTTTTGAGCTCTGACAGAAGAGGGAGTATCTGGCTTTACTTTTCAAGACAAAGCAATAAGCTCAAAATGCGCATGTGTACTTTGTTAACAATACCTACTGAAATTTCCCCAAGTGCTTTGATTGAACATCACGTGTAGCAAACTACAGAAAGAGAATGATTCATTACTTTTATTGCTTTTGACTAAAAAGGGGAGATAGAAAAGGGTGTGTTTTATTCATTGATCATTGAGAATTGTATTGGCATGGGTAGAACCATTTTTAATCTTTTGTCTCTGTTCCTTTATTAGGCAATAGCTGCAGTCGTTTGAAGTCAATTGTTCATTAAAGCACTCTTTTGGCTTTTGACAAATTGCATCCAACTGCCTCCTTCGGGGAGACACAGCCCTGAGTAGTTGTGCAAGTTTATTCTTGTTGCCAGAGGCAGAAATTGCCTGAATTTCAGAAGCTGCATGCACAGAGGGCAGCAGAAATAAGCAAAGGGAAGCTTTATTTCTGGTCAAGTGCAAGTAGAGACATAAGAAGCCTGTCCTTGTTTGGTTTGATGGCACAAAATTGCATTTTCACTCATATTTGTTTCCAACACTTGTCAATCTGTAATAATCTGAGTAACTGTTAGAACCATGGAAACATTCTTGGATGAGTATCAGACCCGTGCTTGTGTGTCTCTCCCCTGGGATAGTCCCCCTTACCTGGAAAATGAGGAGCTCAAACAGGGGCAGCAGTGGGAGGAAAGTTGAGATGAGAAATTTAGAGATAGAACAGAGGCAGTCAGTTCTGTAAGCTTACAGTTGTCAAAAGTCACTGCTGACTTTAAAGTGTGCATCTTGGACACCTACTGTAGAGTGCATGTAAAATATTCACATTGCTCAAGCAATTAATTTACTATCAGATGGGTATGTCTTATAAGCTCAGAATGTAACCTTAATTAGCACAGGAAATTTAGTGAAAATGTTCTATTCTTATGAAAATTTTATTGCCTGATCTCATTAGTCTGTTTTGTCTCATTTGTATGTTCATTTAATGGATTGGAAGCCTCTGTTTTCCCTAGATATGCTTTTAAGAGAAGCAATATCAGTTCAGCTCTTGTTCTTCCTGCAGTTTGTGCGCGGGCAGGGACACTGACCAGGGCATCTCAGCTCTGCAGAATGACTGAGTAGGAATTTCATGAGTGTTGATAAGTAGTCAATCTACAAGAGGTCAGCTGTGATTAGGGCTGTGAGGAAAAACTGCAGAGGGGAGGAAAGACGACTTGAGCATGTGGCACAGGTTGAGTTTGAGCTGAGAACAAAGTGCCAAATGAACAAGCCAGAACGAGTAAAATTGTAGGTTTTGGAGGAGAGCAGAGTCATGTCTGTACCTTGTGCATTTGCCAGTCATTGCTGGTAGTAGGATCTGGCTGCCATCTAACAATGGGTATATTCTTTCAAGAAAAGTGTCTTTCTTTGATATTTAAATTTTTTTTGTGCTTGGGGAAGAAGGTTGCTCCACCTTTTTGCAGGTAGTATCTTGTGTGCAGGTGTGTGTCCAAAGCAATAAAAACAACCTGAGTAACCCTTTTAGGAGGCAGAGATGCAAACAGAGCTTGACAGAGTTATGTGCCTCAGGCTTTCTTAGCAAAGAAAATCTCCCTCGGGGGCCCTAGGGGCAATTAACAGGAAAAAAAAAAAAAAACCAACCCAAACCAAACAAAATTAAAAAAAATTTGCAAACCCCTGCACTACGGGACCCTCCTGGGCAGCAGAGCTTGTGCCCACATGGCAGCAGCTGCCTGGGACAGTGCAGAGGGCAGAAAAAGGCAGAAAACATGAAGGGAAAAAAAGGGTGGGACGTTTGATGGGAAAAGTGGCAGGAAACAAGAGTGAAAAAGGGGCAGAAAATGTGCAAGAAAAGTATTAGGAACATGAGGGGGAAAGAATGATAAATGTGAGAGGAAAAGTGGGAGAAATGGGAGAGGGAAACGCTGGGAAACACGAGGGCAAAAGTGAGAAATATGAGGAGAGAACTTGGAGAAAAATGACTGAGGAAAGGAGAAAAGCATGAAGGGAGAAAAGGGCAGGGTAAGTGAGGGGAAAATTGTGA
Organism: Chamaea fasciata; assembly: GCF_029207755.1. Lineage (NCBI taxonomy): Eukaryota > Metazoa > Chordata > Aves > Passeriformes > Sylviidae > Chamaea > Chamaea fasciata. The sequence continues at coordinate 1,093,956 of NW_027094122.1, read as the reverse complement.
GAATCATGAGAGAACAAAAAAGGAGGTAAGAGTGGGAAGGTGGGGAAATGTGAGAGGTAAAGTGTGAGGAAAGGGAGCTGAAAAGGGTGGGGAAAATGAGTAAAACTTGGGAGGCAAACATGACAGGAAAACTGTGAGACTCGAGAGGGGGAAGGGGTGGAAATGTGAGAGGGAAAAGAACAGGAAACGTGAAGGGAGAAAAGGAGCGAAGGCAGTATTGGCATGACAGCTGAAATGATTCCTAACACATTCCCCCATGCATTTGCCCATTTATTGCACTAGCCCAGGGCTTCTCTGTATGTCCGTCTCCCCCTGTGCCTTGATTCCTGTTCGGAAGCAGTAGAAGTGCAGGATGTGCCCACCAGCAGGAGCTGCTCCAAGCTGGGAAGGCGCCAGGTGGTGCTGATTTCCAGAGGCTTCTGTGTCCCAGGTGAGGCCAGGGCAGGAGTGGGTTGAAAGGTGCTGCTGCTGCTCCTCTGTGCCAGAGAGCCCTGGCTGGGCAGGGCACGGCGCCCACTGCACTGCGGGCTCCTTCTCCTGCCACAGCTGGGCACACCTGGCAACAAATCATGACGACTTGTGGGGAAACCAAGGGCTTTGTGGAGGCTGCATTGCTCTGCACACACGCGGGCCACCTGCAGCACAGAGCTTTGGCCCCCAGAAAGGTAAACCCGAGGGGAACAGCTGGAAAAGGTTTCATTTTCACCTTTCAATAGAAGCGACTAAAATCAAAGTTACCAAGAAGGGCTCGATCCCTGGTGCCAGCTCGGTGTGAGAAAGGAGGCATGACTTTATTTCAGTGCTGGGTGCGTGGGGAATCACTTTCCTAACACGTGCTCAGCCAGAAATCTCACCTACTCATTTGTAACCATGGAAACAAGACCTACTCATTACTGTGCTGAAACTCACAGGCTAAACATTCCCTCAAATTAGTTGACATATTTAAATCACTTCTCAGAAGTTACTGACAGGAGAGTAGGGCTCTCTTGAGAGTCTCTGGTGGTCGTTTGGGGAACATCCCATTCCTGCAATTCTCCTCCGATGCTCAAGAGCCTCCTGCAACCACTCTTTTTGCCGTGAATGCGTTCCAGCTACATTCTTAGGAGGACTATTCTATTCTCAAGGCTAAAGAAGCCACTTGCACACATCAATCACTGCACTGGGGGAATAGAGGGTTCAACACTGTTAATGGGAAGGGAATCCATGATTTCTTGCAGTTCAGCATTTTCTCAACCCTTTCTTTCTCTGGGAATTGCTCACAAGCATTTCCTCAATGCACCTTGAAAATGTTTTTGCTGACTGAAGCCACATTGTGTCTTTCCTTCAGCAATTCAGAAAGAAAACACAAATTGCCTACTGAAACCTTTCTACTCTCTTCCAAATCAGTTCACTGCTCAAGCACAAGCCCGATTCCCTCAGTGAGATAGGAGGTAATATTTTGCTTCAGCTGAAGGGTTATTAGAAGAAAGAAGGAAAGTTGTTGGTTCTAGGTGTTGTTGTTTAGGGTTTGGATTTGTTCTAGTTAATTCGTTGGGTGTTGCTGGGAGCTGGGAGAGGGGCCAACTTGAAGACCAGACCAAAAGGGAAGTAGGGTAAGAGGGGAGGGGACAGAAAAGGAGGCGGTGGGGACAGAATACAAGTTTCCTTTTACCCAGCCAAAGGGAAAGGGGACACGGTTCACCCTGGGCTGGGAAAGGCAGTAAAAAGCAGCATTTTCTGTGTGTGTGTTGTGTGTGTGTTTGGCTCTTGGGAGAGGGAGATACACACCCAGCTCAGGGGAATCCTTCCTAAGAAACAGTTCCCTTTGGCTTTGAGGACTTTTTCCCCATTTAATTTCATCTAAGAGTTGGCTCCTTTCTAACACCCCTCTCCCAGCAGCTCAGGGCTGCATTGCACAGTGCTTGCTGTGTGCCAGAGAGCTCAAAGCAGGCTGGCCTGGCACCCCGGAATATTTCTGCAGAACACTCTGCATTTCACCCCTTTGCTCTGGCTCAGTGCACAACTCCAGCACTGCAGGCGCTTCCTCCCAGAGCCGCGTGAGGCCCTGGCTCCTGCAGATGTGACCTGACAAGCTGTCCCTTCCTGCCGCTGGCCTCGCTTCCCCCGGCAGAAGCGCCGTGCCTGAAGGAGGCTGCCCTGTGCCGGAGCCTGCGGAGCAGCCCGGCTCCCTCCCCTGTGCCCAGAGCGCTGCACACACTGCTCGCCTTGGCCAGGAGTTAGAGGGCAGCCGGCACAAGGGTGGCAATCCTCAGCCAGGCCTGCAGCCCTCGGCTGTGGTTTGCCTTTCTCTGCTCCTGTGCACGCTCCGGACGGCCGATGCCACCGGTCTGTGTTGTGCCCAGCACGGCCACGCTTCCCCTCGGGAGCAGCCGGCTGCCAGCTGGGCTCTGAGAGCGCAGGATTCGCCCGGGGCCCCCAAGAGGCACCCAGGGCCGGGCTGCTGCCTCTTGCAGCTCCAAGGGCCCCCTTGCAGCTGCCTCTGCCCAGGCTCAGGCTGCTCCGGGCTCTGCCAGGGCTCTGCTGGGGCTCCAGCCTGGGCAAGGCGGGGCCTGGGCTCACCCGGCAGCCGCTGACAGCTCTGCACCAGCTCTGCGCCTTTCCCAGCAGCCTCCGTGATCTTTCTGCTGTCTCACTTGGGCAAAACTCTCCCCCAGACAAAGAGATTGCACTTAGGGATACAAATGCAAGTGGCAGCAACCCAAATGCTCTCGAGTCAGAGCTCAAGGCCTGCATCTGCACAGGGTATTTGGGCTGCCCCACTCGTCCTTTGGTTCTGCCTGCAAATGCCACTGCCCTTTCTGCCTCAAACACAAGTGCCACAGCTGGGTAAAACCCAGCCCCTGGGCCATATTCCAAAGGCACTGCGGTCCGGAGAGCGTGACGAAAGAAGAGCCTACTCCCCCTTCAAACCGTACCAAAGAAGGCATCAATGTCACTTTCCACCTCTAAGCAAAAATGAACAGTTCAGAAGGAAATGTTGAGCATTCTCACAGGCTCAGAAGGAGGACAATCTTCAGAATGACTTGAGGTTTCAGAAACTTTATTTACAATCCTAGGCCAAAATACTACCCTACAATCCTAGGCTAAAATCCTACTCTACAATCCACTACAATGCTGGTGATGGAAGAAAAAGTTTTTAAGTGACTGGTCCATTCCTGTCAACTCCTTCCACCTCTTAAAGGTAAGGATGAGTGGCACCAGGCTGGATGTAGGCTTGGCCGATGTTACAAATGGATGCTGCACAAAGGAAAACAAAAAAGCCAAGAATGAACCATTACTTTCCAAGCTAAGAGCCCCAAAGGCAGGGTAATCTTTTTTTCAATGAAAAGGGGATTGAGTCAGAGTAGGTCTAAGGAGCAACAGTGGGACAACAGTGGCACAGCTTACTGCAAGAGCTGCTAAATGCCCCAGGCCTGGAAATATTTCAGGTCTGAGCATCCTGATCTCTTGAAAGACGCCCCTGCTCATTGCAGGGCACTTGGACCAGATGACCCTTACAGGTCCCTGCCAGCCCAGCCCAGTCTAGGATTCCTGGCTGTTCTCATTTGAACAGCACCAAGAGTGGAGGTGAGGAGGACGAGGCTCATCTGATGCCTGGCAGTTCAGTGCAGGAGGAGCCCGTCCCTGGGACACTGTTTCCCCTGCAGCCCCTTGGCATTTTACCTGCAGCAGCTCCTTGGCAGACCAGCGCCGCTCCTCGTCTCTCTGCAGGCAGCAGCTCAGGAAGTCACGCAGCAAAGGGGAGAGGAGCTTGGGCTGCTGCAGCTCTGGGATCCCTTTGGTGGCTATCAGGAATCGAGCCTGGAGAAAAAGGAAAGACGAGTCTCTCAGCTGCTTCTCTCACATCTGGAACTGCTCTCCCAGATCCCATTGTTTCAGCTGCACTCTGCAGTGGCTCTTTCTGCCGTGGCACAGAGGAAGAGATGACTTTCCTGGACCAACAAAACACCCAAAGCCCAATGTAGCCACAGCTTTTCCAGCATCCAGCAGATCTTGCCCTGGCAGCTGATTTCATTGACTGACCTCCTTAGTGGAAACTACATCAGCAAAAGCACCTTTGCTTCTCGGAGGATTCACCTGACCAGCTTGACAGGCTAGTTGGAAGAGGGACTTTGCTCTACTAACTCACTCTAGTATTTCCAAGGAGTATTACATGAAAAGCATCTCTGCAGCACTTGCTGGTCCCTTAAGCACAGCTGCTATAAAAGTCATCAAGCTTTTTCCTTGGTTCTTGAAAACAATGGTAATTAAAAGGAAAGAAAGGAAATCCCTCAGTTAAGGCAAGTTTCCCTGTGAGAAGAATGGGGGTACACTTCTCTCCAAACCACTGCTTTAGAAACTTTGTTGGGTTTGGGTTTCTTTCCTTCATTTCAGGAAAGATAACAGCAGCTCTAAGATGCTTGTTTCCTGTTAGTAGGGCCATCTACACGGCCAAAAGAGCTGGAACGACTTCTAAGCCAAAGCCCAATGTTGCCTGAGAAGGGAGATTGTCTGCCTGGGCTAAGGCTTGAGTTCCCCCACGGATGCAACCAAAACCCCAGCAGATGCTGATGTGCTGCAGGGACATTTTCAGAAAGGGACCGTGGTGGAAGTAGTTCCAGCAGATGGCAATGGCATTTTGTCCAATGGCACACGGAACGTGGGATGGGGGAGAAAGACAGCGGGATCAGAGAGTATTTACACCTTACCATGAGAGGACCTTTATTCCCGTAAGGAGGTTCTCCTTCCACCATTTCAATGCCCACAATTCCAAAAGACCAGATGTCTGCTTTGGGGCCATAGGACTCAGCTTTTGCAATTTCAGGCGCCATCCACCAAGCAGTCCCGGTCACCGAGCTCCGTCTACTCTGCTCAGGGGTGAGTTGAGCAGAGAGGCCAAAATCAGCTGGGGAGAAAGCAAAAGAAGGTTTTGATTTGAATCCTGTGCAATTAGGAAAGTAAGGAAAAGAATTGCCCAGTTGAAGTTTGAGAATGTGCTGCTGAATCTCCTGGACAACTCTCCCTGCTCTGTTTCCTCAGGACTTTAGCCAAGGAAATATGGCATTGGCTGCTTCAAAAATCCCCACATTTTTTACACGGCCTCCAGCAGTGTCTTTTGTTCCCCTGAAGCTTTAGACTTGTAGCCCCCTCCCTCTGGAAGGGACACACACAGAGCAATGCCACTGTGCACGGCTCGATCCTTGCCATAGGTCTGTGCACGTTGCCACCGCGTGGTCAGCTCACAACAGGCTCCCTGCACTGCCACCAGCACCGTTCTGGGGGGGCTGGCACTCACTCAAAAGCAGCCCCACAGCCCACATATCCCTGGAATGCTGCACCTGCCCAAGAATATACTGACCCAGCTTGACAGAGCCATCCGTTTTGAGGAGGATGTTGAGGCTCTTCACATCTCGGTGTATCACGTGGTTGGAATGGAGAAAATCCAGACCTTGCAGGCACTGAGAGAGAAACCAGAAACGGGAGGGCAAAAATCAGTGATGTGATTTCATCACACAACAAAGAAAAGAGCTCTCCAAGATTCCCTTTGCAGGGGAATGAGGAGTAATGGCAGAAGACAGTGCCATTGAGGGCAAGAGCTCGCTGCTCCAACACAGGCAGGGCAGCACCTTTCTAAAGAAAGGCATGTCAGCTTGCCAAAGAGCAACAGCAACGGCTGGTGTAGACTCTGCCCTGCAAACCAGCCAGGATGACTGCTGCTGCACTGGATGTGCTCAGAAGTACAGAGCATTCTGGCTGCACTGCTAACCTTTCCAGCTGAGGACTCAGAGAAATGAGTCTTTCTTCTTTGCTGCTCCTTTCAAACAGTGCCCCCCACACCTTTGCTTTTACAGGCAAGGAATGCAGTGCAGACAGGCCAAAGTTTAGAGAGGCAAGATGGAGAAGAGCAAATACAAGAACCAGAGTGAGAATGCAACAGCGGGAGAGAAGCGGACAAGAACAGAGTCCAGTGAGTGCAGGGGCACTGGCAGGCAGTTCGCTTGAGATGCTCTTGCTTGCCCAGAGCATATCAGCCACACAGAAACAAAGCCTGGCTCACGGAATCGCTCCTGTCCTGAGCCCCTTTCCCAGACAATCCTGCCCAAGCCCTGTAACGCACAGATGGGATCCCTCACCTCTCGACTGATGGTTGCCACGTGGTGTTCACATATGCGAACCTCAGCGATGACATCATCCAGAGAGCCTCCATCCATGTACTCCATCACCAGCCAGAGTTCGTTGAGCACAAGGTAGCTGAAAGAAGGGAACAAGGCCATGCAGATGAACATGCATACATTGGTTTCTTTGCTTGATTCTTGTTTCCGGGTCCCTTTGTGACAAGGACAGAATTCAAGGAATAGACGCTCCCTTCAGGCTGTGCATTGTTTGCAGTCTGTGCAGTCTCAAGGAGAACAGCACATCTGTGAAAAAGGAGATATTTTAGATGGCCAGCAAGCCAAAAGTACAGTTTAGTATCAGCCAAGATGAAAAACCTGTCCCGCATGGTATTTCTGGAAAGGAGCACCTAGTGTTCCTGGCATGGCCAGCCCTGGAAAAGAGGGGCAAAAATCCAAGGGAAATCCTCTCTAGCATGCTTCATCAGCATTGAAGAAACTTGAAAAAATCAATCCTGAGACAACATGGAGGCAGTGAGCTTACAAGGTATTGACTTAGTATGGGAGGGTTGATTCAGGTTTTTGGCCAGTGTTCCAACTCAGTGTTTGAAAGCCAGGGAAGACACATGCAGGCAAAATACACTCTCTTCCCATCCATTGGAGATGAGTAGAGAAATAATAATTAACTGATTATTAACAGCTCTATTTTCTGCCAGTGTCCAAAGTGGGGTTTTAACCTCGCATGCTTTTACTATGGAAACAAACCTTCATGGGAAGAGACCATGACCACTCACCTGTCTAAATAATCCACAACGTGGGGACTCTTATTCTTCTTCATGACCATGATTTCATTAAGCGCTTGTTGATTCCTATTCAGTCCTTGAAGATTGATTTTCTTAATGGCCACCTAGAATGACACAGAAAATCAGTAACTTTAGAAGCTGGTGGAATGAGACCACAACACACATGGAGCGAGTGATTTTGCAATGACACAGGTGAGCTCTGCCAAAATGCCTTGCGATTAGACAAAGGAGTAATTAGGAACTGACATTCCTACAGCTCATTTCTCTGCTCCTTTGGGGGCCAGTTCCAGGACACGTGGCCACTGACCACATTTTGCCTTGTCCACTTGTTAAAAATGGTGTCTCAACTCTCAGCCCCCAAAGCTCTGAGCACACTCTCTGTTTCTCTGTCCGTACTTCAGAGGAAGAAATGCATGCCTTGGTACTCTGTGGATACATCTCGGGCTATAGGTAGGGCTTAGGGCTTTTAGGGACGCCTTGCAGATCTCTCCCCTACATGCAGTTCCCAAGTGCAGCACTGCAGGTGGCTAAGGAACTGCCAGGAACATTCAGATGTATTTGCTGGCAGCCAAAAATAGGAATTCAGGACTCTGAAGCCGTAGCCCCAGAGAGCAGTGAGATGCCCCTTTGTTGGAGCAATTGAGAGCCAGGGAGAGCATCCTTCTCTGAAAGGAACCGCTGCCCTCCTTGCCTTCCTTCTGGCAGCTGAGCAGGACAAAGACTGTCCCAAATGCAGCTGGCTGGCTGGCACCAGTCTGTGCTTCTTGTGCCTTTGCAGCACAGCTCTAGCCACAGCTGCAGCCACAGCTGACACGAGAGAGGAAAGCCCTGGCGAGCAGCAGAATCTGCAGGGGCTCTTGACATTTACCTGTCCTCCTGTGGCAGTGTCGATGGCTCTGCAAACCTCTCCAAAAGCCCTAGAAACAAAACAGCAGCAAAGAAAGGAGAAGCCATTTAGACCTTGGAGTGAAAGCCAGCCCAGACAGGAGATGTCTGCTGGAAATGCCTCCAACCTGCAGCATGCAGGAGGGCTCTGCCAGAAGGCAGATGATGCATTTTCCTCTCCAGTGCATGGGCACTGGGCCTGTTTCTGAAGCATTGGGCTTTAGTGCCTCAGCTCAAAAGGCCAGGTGATTCTTTCGTCTTGGATTTCAGTTTCTAAACTGGGCAGTTTTTATCCTGATCACACTATTTCCTTCAGCAAACTCTTGGGAAGAAATGTTCCTTCAAACAGTTATCTGCCTGCTACAAAAAGGGGTGGTTGCTGTTTCTGGCAATGAAATCCAAGTGTCTTTGACAATTCCTTCTGACCACACTTCCAAATTCTGGCTGGTACTGAGATATGGGGCAGACTAACCCCAGTGTCTGAATATGTTTGCATCTTGCCTGACTTCACCCTTGACAGATATTCCAGCAGCAGATCGTTGCCCCATGATTGTGTACAAGTAACTGTGGTTGGACTCACCCTCTGCCAACAATTTCCTCTTCAATGTATTTCCTTCGGGGATTTTCCATGCTCGCCATTTGCCCTGAGGGAAACAAAATGCAAGATGCTCACTTGAAAGCAGACATCCCACTATCCAGGAGATACAAAAGGCAGCCCTGCTGGGGCTCTACAGTCTGGCCTTCTGAGTCCTTTGTGGCCAGCTGCGTAACAACAACAACTGCAAGAATTGCAACAAGACAGGCAGCTCTGCAGTACAAGCAGGCCAGCACTGATTTCTACAGTCCTTTGAAGAGATCTCTTGGCAGCAAACAAAGCACAGGGAGATGCATTCCCAGGAGAGGAGGGCATCTTCCCCACCTTGCAGCAGTTTGCCAAAAGAATGCCTTTCCCTTTGTAAACCCAAGCAGCTCATGCTCTAACCAATCCCAAGGGGCCTTCAGCAGCAGGACCCTCACCCTTGAGGAGCAGGCTGAGCTGGAAGACGCCCTTGCCCGTGGCCCACGTGAAGAACCACACTGCTTCTCCTCCCCCTGACAGCAGGGATCAGTCCCTGCCCTTGCACTCGCCCTCTCAGCCCCGCACACGTGCCCACCTTCCCGCAGCGGGCAAGGGCAGCAAGGACAGCAGTGCTCCTCAGGTGCCGGCGGGACACGGACAGCTGCCCAGAGGAGATGCTGACCCTCTGTGAGCCCAGCCCAGGCCGTGCAGGAGCCGGCCCAGAGCAGGGGCTGCTGCCTCGGGGCAGCTCCGCGCTGCAGCGGCCGGCCGGCAGCGGCACTCTCCCAGCTAAGGAAGGCTCCAGCCTCGGCGCTCACACCAGCCCTCAGGGCCAGGGCAGCCACCGCCACAAAGCTGCCAAAGCCCAGGCACCAGCACTGACAAGCAATGGCAAGAAGGCACGGCCACACCCAGCCCCTTCCAAGCTGCTGCCCCCACTGAGGACACGGCAGGATTGGCTTGGAGAGCAGACACAGCCAGGTGCACGTCAGTGCCCTTTTGTGCCAACAGGTGACGGGAGACAGAGCGTCAGCTGGGCTCTCCTCTCAGCCCCACCAGCTCTCATCTGAGGGCACAGGACCGGCAGCTGCTCTGGGCAAGAAGCAGCTTCAATGACTTGTGCTGTAGAATCACAAAGGGCTTGATGTGTTTTCCTAGAGACTGATCTGAGCAGGGCTTGGGCCAGTGTGTAGCATTCTAACAGTCATGGGAATGACTGGGAATCAGGTAGGAAAAAGTGCCATGGATCTGAGGAATATACAGCAGAGGGGCTGGAGGCTCACTCCTGAGAAATGCCTACAGTGCACTTTTATCTGATCATGCCCCAGGCCTATGTCTCTTGGATATATCTTTCTAGGAACAAAACTAGGATATTAAGTACAGATTGTAATAAAAGGATCTGTTTTTTTCATTGGGGGCACAAAAAAACCAGCTCTTGCTCTCTGTTTCTGCTGTCACCTGATGTTCTTTCCAAAGAGTCCTCACTGACAAATATATAATATTCTCATTAAAAACCCTGCAGATGTAGTAGTGGTAAATAGGAACAGTCATCAAAATGACGCCACTGAGACTCATGGGGCAGAAGAGCTCCTTCAAGATGGAGAAAAAACCTCTACCCAAAAAAATCCATAAAAAAACCCCAAACTAAAACCACAACCAAAAGACAAAATGCCAAAACCAATCAATTTCCGTGAAGGTTTTTTTTGCTCTGATGGCAGATGAGAAGTCAGGAGTCTAAGGAGAATTTAGGAAGCTGACTATTCTATCCAGTTTGGCCACTAGCACACAGGACTTGCCCAGATCATTTGCTAGCTCACAGCCTTCTGCTGATGCAAGGACAACCCCTGCTTCTGCCTTTAGCAGCTGGGGAAGCTCAGGCAAACCCCAGGCACGTCCAAGCTGCCCTCAGAGGCAGCGGGAACACCCAGAGCACTCTCTTGCTGCCTTGGAGCACAGCCTCTCCTGTGGGGAGCCCTAAATGCTCCTGGGACACCAAAGTGAGGAGGATCATTGGGTCCAGCTGTGCTGGCACGTGCACACAATACACTGTCCCTCAGAGAAGAAAGACACAAGACATACTCAGGAGCTCCAGGGACTCATCCTCATCATCCTCCATCTCCTGTTGCTGAGCAGAAGCCCTGTCAGTGCTGGAGATGAACGAGCTGCCCGGCTTCCACTGCACAGCTTGGCCAGCACTAGTGCCTTCAGGTAACACTGCTGCTGCTGCAGGTTCAACAGAAGAGCCTGTGGAGATCTGAGACAACAAAGGAGTTTGTGTCAGAAAGAAAAGTGGCTGGCAGAGATTAGCCCCAGATCCCATTTCAAGTGCAAGCCCTTAGCAAGATGCTGTCAGCCACATGCAGGGCTCTGCCATGGGTTTGTTCTGATGTCCACTCCTCAAACTGGATGGCTCAAAGCCAAAGGCTGGTTTGACTGGAGTGCAAGGCCAGATTCATTGTCCATTTTCTCCAAAATGCATTTGCATGGATTTTCTGAAGGGTGACTGCCAAAATGACCATTCCTGCTTTCTCTCAAGGACGCTTTTCCCCTTCCAAGGGCTGCAGACACACTTGCAGCTCTTTGTTCAAATGTTCTACCTTCTCCCATGGAGTCCTCTTTTCCTCCGGCATCTTCTGAACGTGCCCAACCGGCAGCGCTGCTGCTTGGGACAGTTTCTGTGCCTCACAGGAATCTTGGGGCTCCTTGCTGCCAGTCACTTGATGGAAATCTTTGCAGGCTGCCAGGCGAGATGTCAACACTTCCACCTCAAGTCAAAGAGAACAAAGCAGTCAGAGAGTCCAGCTTGTCCTTGTAAGCCAAGAGTCATCGACTCTGAGGAAAGGGAGAGGACCAGATTCACAAGGGATACAGACAGCTTCTTTCCAGATCCATCTGGGTCACCGTGTTCACCTGCAAGAACACCTCAAGAAACGAGGAGAGCAGGAAGAGGCCAGCAGGAATGCATTCAGATGACTGCAGGCCAAAAGGCCAAAGCACTAGTGCCACTGTGCAGGGCAGCAGCTGAGATTCAGCAGAGCAGGGAGTGTCCTTCAGAGTGCCTGTGGCCCACACTGGAGCAGGATGGCACTCAGAGGCATCACCCCACCCCCCTGCTGCTCTGCAGGGGAAAGGCAAGAAGGGCAGAAAGCACCAGGTTGGTGACTGCAGTGGCTATTGCTCATTCACTCACTTGTTTCTGTAGAGCCTCTCGCTTCTCAAGGAGGAGACCAATTTTTGCTCGGTCTTCTGCTAGAATCTCCATTTCTTCCTCCAGCCTCTTCTCCCATGCCTTGATCCTAGCCCGAGTTTTCTGCAGCTCTGCCTCCAACTTGTCTCCAAAGTTCCGTAAAGAACCAGAGACAGAACCTTCCATCAGGGGAGTGGCTACTACTCCTCCGCTTACATGGTTTTGTTGATTGCCCCTCTCCTGATGGAGTTTCCATTGATCCTCAGTTCTTCTGATGTCTTCCCTGCTCTTCCTCCTTGCTGCCATGGTGTCACTCGGAGGTTTGGGCGGCTCTGCTTGTGCCTCTGCCTCCACGTTCTGTACAAACAAATGCAGAGCAAGTGACTGGGAGATGCCATCAGGCTCAGCTTTTTCCTTTTTCAGCGTACAAATCATACTCATTCAGCCACTTCTTTCTGCTTCCCTGCCCACCTCTGCTTCCATTGTAACCCTCCTGTCCCAGTGCTGATCTCTGCAGATGACAAGGCTCTGTGCTTTCAGTGCCTGGGGGACTCCTGGCCTCCTCAGTCCCAAGAGCTCCATTGAATTCCCCTCTCCCTGCCCTTCACTCTGTCCCACTGTGACACTAGCAGTACAATCAGCCTCCATCTGGGGCTGAAGCTCCAACAGCCTCTTCGGAAGCTGACAGGGAACGTGTCTTTTGCCACACAAGAGAAGAGTGGCCCCCCAAAGATTCATGGACAACACATCATCTCTTAGCAGCTTATTAAAAGCCAAAAGACAGGTGGACTCCGAGTGCCTGCCAGCTCTGCTACTGACTGCTCTGCCTGAAGAGGCAAAAGAACAACCTGGCAACAAAGGCACCAAAATCCCTGTCTTCAAACAGCAACTCCACGTCCCCAGTGTGTCTCTGAAGTGCTCCCGGGTAAGCACAGCCAAGAAGCTCCTGGGGACAAACCACCCCAAAGAGCTTGTGTTCTCAGATCAAGACTTTTGGTGCCTGTGGGTACTTGGCACGTCTGTGGAGAGGGACAGGTGTCCCCAGACCACAGCGTCCCCTACGTATCCACCAAGGCTGAGCACAGTGCCTTTGACATGCTCCCTCCTCTGCAGACAGGGAACCTTCCTGCTCCAGGCTGGCCCCTATCAGAATCCCAGCAAGCTGGGGCCTAAACACGGCAGCTCAAAGCCCATTTTCCAGCTGTCACTGGCTGAGGGGAATGGCTAGGTCTGGCAGGACTGCAGCACTCAGCATCCTCAGCCACCAACAGCAAGAGCTGGCTGCTCAGAAACTTGCAGCTCTGCCTCGCACTAAAGACAGCACCCTCCAGAAGTGGCACTTACTGTCTGGGAAAGTTCCGGCTGTGGTGTGACCACAGCTGGAGCCTTGTGGTCATTTGGCTCCTCTTCGGCTTCTTGTCCAGGAGCAGAGGAAGCCAGAGGAGAGTCTGCTCTTGGTTCTGGGATCTGTGGACAGACAGGAGCGTGAGACACAGGCCATGACCTATCATTTAGAACCTTCTTTCTCTTCAGCTCTAGAACCAGCTCTACTAAGCACAAATCATCAACTTGGAGAGCAATGGGATTCTAAGTCCCTCAGACTAAATTCTAATGGGCTGATTCAACTGGACACTGCTCCAAATTAGATATTCCCCCCTGACTACTATCAGGAAGCACATTCTCTCTGCAAAACTGATCTTTTAGTTCTTTTAAAGCTCTGGAATGGAAAATTAGGAAATAGGCAGTGATGCCTTTGCTCTTGCTGCAGCAGACATGGAAAGGGATTTTCTTGCAGCCTACTCAGCTGGCCCTCTACACTCTACTGCCACAGGCCAAGCTCACAGCTTGCTGCACAATTCTTAAACACCAAGAACATCAAATGTTCTTTCCTTACTCACCTCAGGATCAGCACCTCTGAATACCCGGCTCAGGTGACCTGCAGTGGGCAAGGGAAAATGAAGCAGATGCTTTGAGAAAACTGGAGACAACCATTTTTAGAAGACTTTCCAAGAAGGCCTCCCAGTCTACATTTTCAAAGTTGTCCTGCTCGACCCAGCAATGGAGGAATTGGCAAACTCTGCTGCCACAGACTCTCCCACGGAGGGAACGCAACCCCTGCAGGCTCCCTTGCAAATGCTGCCCGCACGGCCGTGGCTACACACACCCCCTTTTGAGCTGAACGTGTTGACAGGAGCTTTACCCAAGGGGTATCCCAATGGCCTTTCTGTTTCCAAATCAATTCAGTCACTAAGAAAGAGCAGGAAGACACAAAAACCAGGTTAGGTGACACCCAGGGAAAACCTCTACTTACCTGCCAGGTGAGTCAGGAAATAGCAGGAATAAGTAACTCCATAAACAGTGAAAACTGCAGCGGCGAGTTGCCCAATCATTGTGGCAACTGCTGTGCAAGTTTGCCAACTGTTCTCCAACACTATCAAAAAGCAAGTCTCCTGTCAGTGTGCACGTGCCCACTGACAGACGCCTCAAGCTGCAGGACGCTCCTGCACTGAGCAAGCTCAAGAGCTGCTCTGACACCCCTGAGGCCTTCCGGGCACCAAGGCAACCTTGCGATGTCACCATGACCACGTGGCAACCGTGCCCTGACATCACAAAGCAAAGCCCCGTGACGGTCTGTGAATCGATAGAGACGGATAGAGTGATGTTTGTGTAGGCCTAGGCTGCATTTTTACCTTTCCCCCCTCAGCTGCCTGTTTCAGCTCTTGTTTCTCCCCCTGTGCCCCCTGTGTCCCCTGTTGCTGTGATGGGTCTGAGCTGGTGGCCGGGCCGGGCGGAGCAGCAGTTCCAGCCTCGGCTGTCCCTGGAGCGCTGGGAGCTGCCGGTGGCCCCAGGCACTGTCCCCTGAGCCAGTGCCATCTGCTGTCCTTGTCCAGGGGTGCTGCTCTGCAGGGGAGGAAGCAAGAACAGAGTGAAAGGCTTTGAAGATGGGGCGGCGGGAATGCCTCTGCTTAGATTTGTTTAAAGATATATGGACTGTAGCATAGAGAGGAATAATTTCATGGATATTTATATATGCAAGTTACTATTTGTATAGGAATATTTCTGTATGTATCTTGGTATATTTATAAATGTATGCTACATATATATGTGTCTGTATATATGCATACATCTTTGTAATAACATATGTATATATGGATGTAAGTATATGTATATGTAAGTATGCTGTTCTATCTGTGTTTTCATTCTATTTCCCATGAATACAGTTGTGTAGGTATTTCTATTTATGCAGTTGGAGTTATATGGCTCTTTAATTAGGTATATTGGTATTCCTAGAAGTAAATAGATCTAGTTTTCTATTTACATCTGTGTATTGACTTCTGTATCTTGAGGTGGGTGTATCTGGGTGTATCTTTCTATTTAAACATGTTTGGAGATGTATAGTTGTGTCATTGTATCGATTGAGATCTTTGTAGACGACTGTTTAGATAGAACTACTGATATTTTTGTATTCCTAGATGGGCTTTAGGCTTGCAGTAATATGTAATAAATTAAGTTGCTAAACACCTAATTGATCTTTGTGTCTAGTGAGTTGTTGTAGATGTTGGCAATAAATTAAGGTTTTCTTAACTGAAGTAGATATTTGTATATTTTTACATAGCATTGTTGTAAAAATTTAAAAAATTCCTTTTTTACCTTAAATTGAGATATATAGTTAAATTAAATACATAGTTGTATAGTGTCAGCGCCGGTGAAGCATTTTGTAATAAATGACATTTTTCATGTGAACTCAATTCTGGTGTATTTGTCGATCAGCAGTGCAGCTGTAGGAATCTGCAAGAAAATACAATTGTCAACTGCAATGGGTGTTTTGTGATTTGTGCTGTCCAGAGCAATGAGCAGTTGTAAATACTGGAGGATTTTGGCCATGGAAATCTCCATCCATGCCCAGCAGATGCCCCACTTGCACTCAGGCTGCGCAAGGAAAGCACAGATTTGGGATGGCAGCAGAGCCACACCTTGGCTGAGAACTCACTGCAAGGGCGGCTGAGAAAACTCCGGGACTCCACGGAGCCTTCAACTCCAACCAGAGCCACCCAGGGAGGACAAATCCACCCGCCATGCCATGGGCAGCTCTTCAGGAAGCGCTCCAAGTGTCCCTCTGAAGGTCATCCTGAAGCCCAGGAGCCAACAGGGATCCTGAGCCAGCTCCGCTGCCTTTGGCAGCACTTTGCAAATGAGCTGCAGCAAGGGGGAGGCCGCAGGGACTGTGCTGCAGGCTGGGGATGAAGGAAGGGCCATGGACACTTGGGCTGAAATTCTCAGAAATCCACAAGGATGGTGAAGAACTGGGAAGCAACAAGTTCTCACAGCCACAACACTGACGGAAGCCCTTGGTGTGAAGTTCCCTGAGGGAACTCCCAGGGGAGTTGCTACTCGGATCAGCAGCAGCAGAAGCCAGCAGGATCTGCCCCTTTTCCTGGCTTTGTGTGCAGGGCACAGGCTGTGATGGCCCCTGCCCCACAAAGCCCTTGCCCATGGAGGCTGCAGGCTCAAAGCAATCCCATTGCAGAGAGAGGCTTTGCAGTTGAAGTCCACTGCCCTTGTGTTTCGGGCTGGAATGGCTCTCATGCCAAAGCACAGCAGGTAACCAGGGCTTTGGGAGGCACAGACTTTAGAGGGAAAGACAGATCAGGCACTCACACGCCTGAAACTCCTTCAGCTCTCTTCTTCTGTAGAATGAGAAAGAAGCAAGCTGGGGAGAGGCACATGCAGTCCTTTGAAAAAAACACAGTGTCTAACAAGTCCTGTGGCAGAAGAAAAATGGGTAACAACCTTGCCTTGTTTTCATAGCCTGCATCTTCTGCAGAGGAGACAATGGGATGGACAGGAGGAAGGGGAGGGGAGGAATGACTGTGTTAACCCAGTCTGCCTTGCTGTGTACTACTATACTTTGCAGCAGTGAACATTAGAGGTAATGCCAAATTCCTATTTAGCACCATGACACGCTGCTGCTTCATTGCAAAACTGCCTCAGCATTGTTATAAATACATATTAAGTGTTTGTCTTTTTACAAATATGAAAATGAATCTTAGATGTGTTATGGTAGAAAGTTATGCTACAGTAATATACCCTCTTGTAGTAGTGGGATAAATACAGTTTTTAGGCTATAGCAGATGCTTTTTGTAACTAGTTAAAAAAATTACAAAAAAATTGGAGAAGCAATGAAGAAATTCCTCACATAATCTCATGTGGATAGACACAATAGCAAGGACACCGACGACTCCAATGGGAAGAATTTATTGCCTTCGTTATCAAGAGATTTACGACTTTGTGGAGGCATGAAAAATTTATGTGCAAGAAAGAATGGTGGGAGAGAAAAGTTGCAATTAAGCAGGAACACCTAAAGTCAAAAGGAATGTGTAAATCACATACGAAATTTATGAATACGCAATAACCTATGGTATTTAAAGGAAAGATCCTTTGTTAGCAAGCTGTGCTTTGGGTGGAAACACCAGGCACCCAGACGTCTGTAGTTTTGTTTTTCTTATGTCATTATGGCATTCATTCTCTTTTAACACCTATTTGCACTAAGCTCTAGCTTCAGCTTAGTAAGGAAAAGGAGAGATTTTCTTTAGTCATGCAGTGCGGAATCATTGGTGTAGGAACAGCCACAATTCCAGGTGTAAGAACAGTGTGTTCTTGCTCTTAACAGGACATTGTGGACAAAAAAAAGCCCCCAAATCCTCACGATTCACCTCTTAGGTAAAACCAGAATGGTTCATGGTGTCAAACTAGCAGGTGATGGAAATAACAAATGTCCCTGGGCTGGGGCAGAAGTCTGGGAGTCAAAGGCTTGGGAAAAGAGAGCTGGCAAAGCCAGCCCAAGCTGCAGGCTGGCATTGGGCTCAAGGCAAGAAGGAGCTTGTGCTGCCAGCACGGGAAGGGACTCCAGGCACAGGAGCTGGCCGGTGGCAGGAGCAGCTGCTGCTGTCACCACCAGGGAAGGGCTGGCAGCGCGCAGGAGCAGCGGGCACATTGCTGGTGGGGACAGCTGGCAAGTTGGAGCGGGCCAAGCGAGGATCAAGAGAGGCTGCTGCTTGTTGTAGAAGTAGTTTTTGACATGGTTACACCAGTCTCACCAAGGTCAGAGCGTTACAGTCTGTGCCAGTCTGCAAAATGGCTTCTAGCACAGAGTCCCCATGTGCCAAGCAGAAGCGGCAGCAGCAGCACCCCCAATCCAATGCATTCTATTCCTAAATCATCCAATCTGCTACAAACACGATGCTCTTCCTGTCTTTTTGCACCTGTCCTGGTCTAACACAGCTGTGGGACAATGGTGGTCGTTTCTTACACAAGGGCCTACGCCTACAGCCTTTCGATTCAGTCTAGCAATGTCAGCAATGCTCTGTTATGTTTATGATATGTCTAGGACTTAGTGAACTTTGCGCGAGGTAATGCTACTGAAGTTTAAACTGGACTTCAGGGCTTTTCTATCAACTAATACAGTGTCCGATGTGCTTAAGGCACTTAAGGCAGCTTTTTACTCACCTAAAACTAAAACTTCCATTCCCACTTCTTGCCCGTGTGACTTTATGGATCTCAGTTTTTCTGAGAGTTTCAAAGCAAGCCCTGCATTCTTTTCTGCCTCTTAGCCTGTGTGCACGGGGTCCTGGGAGATTTCTATCTGGTTTCCAACAGGGCTGGGACACAGCTCCGTGGGTCCCTTCTCTTCTCTTTCCCAGGTCTCCACACGGTGCAGGTGGTTTCCAGCTGTGACCTCCTTTCCAATGAAGAATCCATGGATCCCCCCAGTACAGCTGCAAGGGGTAGGATTTGATCTCCTTCCAGCTGGGATCCAGGAGCCTTGCAGTGTCCCATGGTTCCAACTGGATGACCCCAAGGTGCTGGGAATGCAAAGGGATGATGGTGGAGCAGATGAAGCATTAGTTGCAACACACGTGTGTGGAAGAGCCCCTAAAAGGCATCAGATATGGTCAGGAAGCCGTGGAGCAGAGAGGTGGGTTTGGGAGAGGAAGGGCAATTCCTCTGGGAATGTGGGCTTGAGAAATGAGGCACTTGGGAATGGCGGAATTGCCGTGGAATTTCCATGGCTGTATCTCACTGTCATCTCTCCCGGCGCGGGGGATCAGGTGTAGCCAGGGTTGCGGCGGTCCGGTCCGGGGGCGGGACGAGGACGACTCGTGCAGGTGGGGTTTTGGGGCCGGGGCTGGCGCAAGGGAATGGGTCTTCCCGGGCTTCACCAACCAGGTCCGAAGGCCGACCCGGGAGAGCAGGTGTACCCAGGATTCACCAGCCAAGCCCTGGGTCAGAACGGCAGCGGACAACAGGTCTACCCAGGGTCCTGGAGGTCCAGGGACGGGACGAGCAGTCTAGCCAGGATTTTGGAGCCAGGTTTGGCGGGCGGCGCGGGGGAACAGGTCTACGCCGGCATTCGGCAGCCAGGGACCAAGTCCGGCGGCGGACAACTGGTCTACCCATGCATTCGCCGGCAAGGGACTGTCTGGCCGAAGAGAACAGGTCTACCCAGGCCTTGGGCAGCCAGTTAGAGAGTCTGGCGGCAGAAACAGGTCTACCCCGGCATTCACCAGCCAGGAACAAAGTCCGGCCGCGGACAACAGGTCTACCCAAGGGTTGGGCAGCCCGGCACCAAGTCCTGCCGCAGGCAACAGGTCTAAGCAGGGGTTGTGCAGCAAGGGACTAAGTCCGGCGGCGGATACCAGGTCTACCTAGGGGTTGGAGAGCCATGGACCAAGTCCGGCCGCGGAAAACAGGTCTACCCGGGACTTGGGCAGCCAAGAAACAAGTGAAGCGGTAGACAAGAGGTCTACCCCGAGGCTGGGCAGCCAGGGCCCAAGTCCTGCCGCGGACAGCAGGTCTACCCCGAGGCATTCGGCAGCCAGGGACCAAGTCCGGCGACGGATAACAGGTCTACCCAGCGACCAAGTCCTGCCGCGGAAAACAGGTCTACCCCGGGGCATTCGACAGCCAGGGACCAAGTCCTACCGCAGACAGCAGGTCTCCCCAGGGACTGTCTGGCGGCGGATAAAAAGTCTACCCAGGGACAAAGGCCTGCCGTGGACAGGAGGTCTACCCCAAGAAACGAGCCCTGCCGCGGATAACAGGTCTACCCAGGAAACAAGTCCGGCGGCGGAAAGCAGGTCTACCCAGGAAACGAGTCCTGCTGCGGACAGCAGGTCTACCCCGGGGCATTCGGCAGCCAGTGACCAAGTCCGACCGCAGACAGCAGGTCTCCCCAGGGACTGTCTGGCGGCGGATAAAAAGTCTACCCAGGGACAAAGGCCTGCCGTGGACAGGAGGTCTACCCCAAGAAACGAGCCCTGCCGCGGATAACAGGTCTACCCAGGAAACAAGTCCGGCGGCGGAAAGCAGGTCTACCCAGGAAACGAGTCCTGCTGCGGACAGCAGGTCTACCCCGGGGCATTCGGCAGCCAGTGACCAAGTCCGACCGCAGACAGCAGGTCTCCCCAGGGACAAAGTCCTGCCGCGGACAACAGGACAGCTGCCGGTCCCTGTGCAGCAGAAGGAAGCCGCAGGGCGGGCGCCCAGGCGGCAGCCACAGCTGCTCCCTGGGCAGCGGCTTGAAGCCAGCGCGCCCGTCCCGCCCGTCCGGCAGCAGCCGCGCCCTGGGGAGCTGCTGGGAGCCGCAGGGCGGGCGCCTGCGCCCCTCCCGCCCCGCCGCCGGCCGCTGCCTGTTGGCCGTGCTCCGGCGCCTGATGCGGAGCAGGAGGTCGGGGCGGTCGCGGCGAAACCAGGGGTTGGTGTAGTGGAGCCAGGCGCCGGCATCGCCAAGCCAGCCCGGCACCTTGCGGAAGCCGTAGCGGTTGAGCTGGCGCAGGAAGTTGCATAACTGCGTGGCCCGGAAGGTGTGCGGGGCCGGCCCCTGGGAGCCGCCCGGGCCGAGCAGCTCCCGCTCCAAGAGGGAGCGGTCGATGAGCAGCCCCCGGGCCTGGCTGTCCCAGCGCACGGAGCGGACGCGGGGGCTGTTTGCCAGGCACCACAGCTTGGCGGGGAAGGTGCCGGCACTGAGCCCGGCGGGCAGCGGCAGCTCCGGCATGGCGTCGATCGCCAACAGTGGCCACAACGGCCGGAGGGCAACGGCCGCAGCACAGCACGGCTCGGCACTTTGCGGTTCGGCTCGGCTCGGCACGGCACGGCCAAGCACAGCACGGCTCGGCACAGATCAGCACAACTCGGCTCGGCACGGTAGGGCACGGGAAGCCCGTGGCCAGGGTGGGCTCTGGGAGCAGTGGTGGACTCTGTCCCCACGCTGCATCCTGTGCCTGGGTCACCGTCGGCGACGGGGGAAAAGGACATTGCTTTGTTTTGGCTGGGGAAAGGATGAAAAGGGGACATGAGAAAGCATCCTTTTGGTCACCTTTTCAGCAGACTAACTGTTTTTTTCTCGCCATCTCTGCCTGTTTTTTGCAGAGTTGGAACATCTTTCATGATTTGGAGTCAGCAGCAGAAGCAGGAAGGGGCAGTGATTTTGTCAGCATTGTCATCAAAACGCTAGTGCTGCCCCATGGATGGATGTTGCTTGATGCAAGGGATGAAAGGCCTTCACTTGTAGGGCGCTCACGCCGGTGTCTTCCCAAAGGACGTTGCCATTTTCTTTCCTCAGGAATCGCTTCTTCTGTTTTTCCCCCCATCTGGGGAGATTTCCAATGCAAATGCCTCCTGCAGCCAGCTCTTGCCAATGCAGACTGACAAAGGAGATCTTGCAATGGACAGAGACTCCCTAGAGCTGGTGTGGAGAGGTGAGGGGCCAAGGTTTGTCCTTTAGTCTTGAAGTCTTGTTGGGGAGCTGATTGTGCTTTGGGGGACTGACAAAAATGTTGTGTCCTGAAAGACCACAGAGACTTTGGGGTTGTCATGTTGGGGCAGAAATTTATGTCTGAGAACTTTTTGAAATGCCTTTTTTTTTTTTTTCCCTCCCCTGCAGAGAACCTTTTCCTACCTTTTGGGGAACTTCCGTCTGCTGGTCTCCCAGATCCAGCCGTTTCCCAGGGTTCCTTCCCAAACTGAGGAGTAGCCCATGGCCTCCACTCTCCAGCTGGAACAGAAAGAAGCACAGAGCTTGCTGTTGCGGGAGAAGAGCTTCTCTTTCCTCCCGGCTTTCCCTTTGGGGCAGGTTGGTATGTGCTCATTTGATAAAGGGAGGTTTAAACTCTGGAGGTGTTGCATTTCAAACTGCTCCAGCCTCGAGCTCTTGTGTGGGTATCCTTGGACAAAAGGTCTCCCTGTGTGAGCTCCCAGTGGGCTGGTTCAGTAAGGAAGTTGATATTTCAGGCTTGTGACTGCTGAAAGCAGTTGGTTTCTGGAGGTGTCCGGAGCTGGGAGCAACTACTTTTCTCGCCTGGCTGCAGAAAAGGTAGTGGGAAAGTGGGGATTGCACTTGCAGAGATGGCAATCAGGGGTGTTTTCTGAGAAATGGGCTGGCAGAGAGGCAGGTCTTGTGCTCAACTGGCTGTGTGTTTGTTTTGGTGGTGGGGAGATGTTGTAATGAATCAGCCGAGACTCCATAGCCTTCATGCAGGAAAAGCCAATTCTTTATTCACATCGCTTCTTTTGTCCAGTTTTCAGGGACCTCATGCACCACACCCATTGGCTGGTAGTTTTCTTACTGCCGCATTTATTGGTCAGGTCATTTGTGTGGATGTGCTAAGTTTCAGGTTGTTTACATTTTTCCTTGGTGGGTTCTGATGGAACAGAGCTAATATTTATGCAGATGCACTCGTTTTTCTCCCTAGGAACGGGCTGTTTTGTGAACAAACTTCACCTTCTCTAAACAGTTTTCAACTGGGAACTTGCAAGCTATTGCTAGCTGCTTAGCTAAAGTAGCATGGCCTCATCCATATTCCATAAGACCTTTCTTTAATAACATTTTTTACCTGTCTGCAGCAGGGAGAGTCACAGACACAGACACCAGCTGAAGGAACAGTGTCATTTACTATCATGCAGAAGTGCAAAGACACATCAGAAAAGAAGAAGGTAAGCAATGCACCTCATCACTGGTACAAAAGGTTGCCTCTAGTGATTAAGAAAGATACATCAGCAGACACCCTTTTTACTTTATCCTTCATCCAGATCCACTCATCAGGTGGGGAAAGCTGTCCCAGCAAAGCTCGGGAAAGTCCCTGCCAGGAACCAGGAAATCCTACACTGCCTCCCCCTTTCTTGGCCACCAGGCTTCTGCCTGCACTGTGAGAGTAGCCCAGCTTTGACAGTGGTGAACGAGCAATCTGACAGACCTTCTGGGGCAGGAGATCTGATTTCATCTTCCTCTTGGTTTTCTCCCTGAGCCTGTCCAGGGCTCAAAGAGGAACCAAGGCCAGATGTGGCCTTGTCTGGTTTCTTCATGCTGAAAGGTAAAGATGTGTTTCACCAAGTAGTGAATGCATAGATCCTATTGATAGTAACACTTGGTTAAGGAGCAGATCCATCGAACGTTTGGTTGGAAGGGTCATCCAGAGGGCAGATTTAGCTCAGGACCTGTTGTTCAGGCCTTAGTCCTTCAGTATTTTGTGGTGCAAATCAATGCCCTGGAAAGCTGGAAACAAACAAATCCCGCTTGAGCACGTTTCAGAGCGGGAGCAGGATTAGCCCTGCAAGGCCGGGCTAGGGCCAAGAGCAGAGGGCCAGCAGGCTGCATTTGCCCAGAGGCAGCCGTCCAGACCAAGAAGGCCACTGGTGCCCAGGGCCTGAGGTGCCCGAGGCTGCCTCCCCGCTGTGCAGCTCTGCAGAGCCCGTGGAGCGCAGGGTCCCGGGCAGCCAGGGCGGCCTGGCTGCCTTGGAGCACGAGGGGTGTCCCAGAGAAGCTGCGGCCCTTGGCTTTTTAACTGTTGCTCAGAGTCTTGTCATTAGTCCACACTGTCTGACATGTTCTCCTTTCCTCTCGCATATTGAAGAGAGCTTTTTGAGAAAAGTGGCTGATGTAGCTTCTGCTGGTGCTGGTGCTTCTGTCTGCAGGTCAGGGCAGGTGGTTTGAACCAAGGACGGAGTCCGCAGTTAACACTGCAGTTTTGCCAAGCCAAGAAAACCATTCACAACTGGGTGACCGATGCTGAGCAGCTTTGCTAGGTTTTGGAAAGTTATCACCTTAAAAACCCAACAAATGTTCCTACATGAGGGTACCAGCAGTGTCCCAAAGATCCCAACTTTTTCCACCTCTTTTCTGTGTCTTTGGTGTTTCTAAGTTCCCCATTCCCCAGCAGGAATGAAAGCATGTATGATAATGTGAGTGATTTGAGAGCTCTGTGTTGTGCCCTGCCACATCAGCGTTGATGACAGGCTGGACATGGACAGGTGTGTCGAGTTCAATTCATCCCAGTTCTGTGCCAACAGCAGCCCCAAGATGCCGAGAAGAACAAGGACGGTGGGTGGGTGTGCACGCACAGCCCTGTGGCCTGACTGCTGTGTGGGCAGAAGGTTCTCAACAGCAGTACATCTTCACTCCCCCAAGTGGGAAGAATCTATCAAATCTATATGAAATGAAAATATTTATGAAATTGCACTCAACGGTACATATTTATATGTATCATACATGTAATTTATAACATATAATGCTGCATATTATATATTTTTATATGCTATAATCAATAGAATATATCAAATATAGAGTTGATCTTTTCCTAAGCTATTGCCTGTGGGTCCTAGAGGCCATCTCCTAGTGTTCCTACATTTGTGCCTTCTGGTACTAGTTCTTATAGCAGCAACTCCCCTGGGAGTTCCTCCAGGGAACTTCACACCGAGGGCTTCCATCACTGTCGTGGCTGTGGGAACTTGTTGCTTGCCAGTTCTCCCCCAGAATCCTTGTGGATTCTGGAGCATGTCAGCACAAGTGTCCATGTGCTGGATTCTTGGAATCACTTGGTCCCTGTAGTGAGGGAACTCTGCTTGGAGCTGTTGGGCCAAAAGGAAAAGCATCAGTAAAGCAAGGACTTGCTGACTGTTCAGGGGGAAAGGGAGGGGTAATGACTGAGGCAGGTTTGTCTTGGATGCTACCCAAGTTTTCTGCTTCTTGTACTGCCGGTTTTTTCACAGCTCCTTCAGTTATTGAGAAGATGTTACAATAATGTTCAATCTGAGCATGCCACTTTCTTACTGAGGCCGTCTGGGCCACTCCGTCAGGTGGGGGAGTCCCAGGAGTGACTGACTTAAAAACTTGGAAATGCTCTCTCCAAACAACTGGTTGTTGTTGTACAATCTTCTCTACTTGTATGAGAGCTAGGCTAACCACAAACAAGCCTTTTTCCCGGGCAATATACCTCTTTTCAGCATCTCTGAAACCATGGGAATAAAAACCAACAGGCCATGTCGGACCACCAGGACCCCACTGCCATATGTGTACTGACAACCCTGAGGAAGCAAATCCCCATCCCCCCTGGAAAGGATCTATAGGATGAATAGTGCCAAGGGCTTGGTGAGCAGTTGCTTCAAAAATCAGTAATTGCATTGCTTCCTCTTGAGAAGCAGTCCGTTCCCATTTTACCCCTTTTCTCAGGAAGTTATTAAGAGGTCTGGCAATTATAGAAAAATCTGGAATGGGTTTTTCTCCAAAACACTAATAATCCCAAGGCATGCTGTAAATCTTTCCTGGACTCAGGCACTTTAATTTGATCTCAGGAGGTTAGGGTGCCAGGTGGGCTGCATGTCATACCTCCTTTCCACCAGATACCCAAACATTTTACTTCTTGAGAAGGTTTTTGTCTTTTCTCTGAGGGGATCTGCAAACCAAGGCTTTCTAAGTGGGAAATTATTTTCTGTTGAACGCCCCCCACTTGCTGTGTCTTATTGTTTAAAACTTGTGCTAGGGAGTGCTGTGGCTTGTTGCCCAAGGTTTGTGGAAGAGGAGGTGCACTGGGTTATCGCTTGGATGATTCCAACACAATAGGTTTGGGACAGGGCCAATTAGAAATTATTTTAGCCAATTTATCATAAGGCAAGCTATCCATTGCTTCTGGTGGCACTCCCCTTTTCAGCCCTAGCGACCACAGTTGCTGCTGGTTGGAAATTTGTTTTCCCTTTTCTGATTTTTCATTAGGAGAGGCAATGTGCCTGACTCCTCTGGGTTTTTCTGGTTTGTCCTCTGGGTACTTCACTGGTCCATATTTTCTACTGTAACTTACTAACTCCTCTGCTACTTCACTCCATGTCCAAAGTTTATAACTGCTGTTAGATTGTGTGCTAGGAGTTGTAAAAGGTGAGGAGTCAGTGGAGTCAGTGGAACCAGTTTGATCTCTTGTATGTCCAAGAAATCTTTCAAGTCTATCTACTGAAGCGATAGATGCTATTGTTTTTGGAAGAAAAATTGCTGTTGGTTTAAGAGACTCTGGCAAACCTCGAATGAGGGGGGTCATAATCTCAGGTTTGACAGGCTGTTGCGTTGGTGACTCACAGCCAGAGATTAATTTTCTTTCCTGTATCATTTGCAAGCATGCAGCTTTGTGTATGTTTTCTAGGAGTTGGTCTGAGGTACCGACTATTGCCAGAGGGTCGCCCGTCTCTAGGGGATTTAACCCCCCAGCCCAGTGAGCTGCACACTGTGTCAGGGACCATGGAGCATGTGTGTTTCCTGTTGTTAAGAAAACTCCATGTCCCCAGTAGCCACTTGCTTCTTGTTCACTTAATTTAATTTGGTCACTCCCTGTGAGGGAAACTCTAAAAACATACTCCGTCTCTGATTCACTAGGGAGGCGGGAGTATTCTTTCTTTAATTTAGCTAATTCAGTGGCTGTGTATGGTATTTCTTTGGTGGTTATGTGGGGATCACCATCTTCTTCATTTATATAATTGTATTCTGTTTTGATGAGAGGTCTCAAGTTGGAGCAACAGTGTTCCCCACAATTTTTCATGGGTACTAATTCTTTCTGAGGGTATATTTGTTTAATGTTGTATGTCTCCTTTCCTTCTGTTTTTCCTTCTGTGGGTGAATCTGCAGATTTTAAGTTTTTACTTCGCCCTTCTGCAAGGGAAATCTGCAGCAAATAATTCTGATTTCTTTCCTGTTCTAATTGTTTTTGCAAAGCTTCCACCAAATTCTGCAGGGATTCTATGACTGCTTTTTCTTCACTCACCCGTTCAAAACGGGTTTCTATGGCTGCCGAAAGACAGGCCCCCAAAACTGAGCAAAGAATGGCTTTATTTCTTCCCAGTTTGTATCTAGCATCATGTTGCAAAGAATATATTCTATCTACAATGTTTTCAAAGTTAAACCAATTATTCTGTGCCCACCTTTCTCCGTCTGAAGAAGGTCTAGCACCATGTTTGGCTAGCAAAGCATAAAATGCATTCTTATCTTTTTCACTCATTTTGTGCAGGGACCAAAACCACTCTCAGGGAGGTACGCCTAAAGTTACACCAAAGGCACAGCTAAAACTGTGTTTCCCTTCGCTTCCCTGGAATGGGCGAGGAGACCAAAACTGCCTGGGTGGTTCACCTTAGTTCCAAAAAGTTGTCTCCTCAACGACACCAAGCAGCCCAAAACACACAAAAACTAACTACAGTCCCATCTTTTGCACAATGAGATCCTTTTGTGAAATCCTGATGACAGGGAGTGCTATACGCCTGGGTGTATACAGTTTGCGGGAATTTTCCCTGGCCCCCCTTGCTTTCTAACAGCGCTCACCCAAGTGGCGTGCTAGGTGCGGCTGAGACGAGGGTCCTTCCCCTGTTACAAGCTATACAGAACCCGCAACCCCTCTGTCCATCAAGATCCTGTCCGTGACGCCAATTTCATGTCAGGGTCCGCAAATATATGCAGTGAACCTGATGGTTTGTTTTAGGGATCTCAGAGTGCAAAAGACACAGTGGGGAACAACTCAGTTTACTCCATCAAAAATGCACCTTTATTTAGTGCCAACAAATGCCATAGTGGGGAGAGAAATAAAAAATAGTAAGAAAGAGAGAGAAAGAGGGGAAGGGGATTATAGCTACAAACGTGGAGGGTCGAGTCTTCGACGCCTAACGATGCCTATAGACGCGATCTTCTCCAGTGGGGTGATCACAAAAGTGAGCGGGGGTCTCCAGAGGTTTTATAGGTTGGTCAAGGCGGGAAGCAAAGCAAGGGGCACAGAGCCAAAGCGGGAACCAGCTGTGTAAAGGCTGAGTGCTCAGGAACAAGCTGCAAACCGTACCTCCAGTACGGACAGACCAGTTTGGACAGGCAGCCTTGGCTCAGTCCACTGTGACCAGTTCCATTGTTCTTGCACTCCGTTCTCATGGAGATGCACACCAGTCCTCCGAGACTTGGCAAGCGTTCCACCTCAGCCAGGCCAGGGGCTGCTTTCAGAGCCTGGGGTCTCAGTCCTCAATCATTGGAGACAGTCGTGAGGCATATCACATCCTTGGACAGGCTCTGACAGCTTCCTGTCATGGGCAGAGTGGGAGCTTCAGGCAAAAGCTTCATTTCTTCACTGGAGAAACTCCTGCTGAGTCACGAGGTGGAGAAATGACACCCAACAGACACCATGGATCCTCATATCCCTCCAGGATGCCTGACTTTTCAAATTCCATCTAAGAGAGGAGACTGGGAGTGGCTGGATCCAATCCTAGTCCCAGACTTTGTCAAAGGTTTACGTGTAAAAGACTGGACAGGTGGAATTGAACTGCAATGCAATTTGTCCCCCAGGATTACCGATTCAATACCAGATATATTTCCATAAATGCAGCTATGATTGATTCTGATCAGGATTAGACAGAAAGATTTATTTACACAACAGAGCAAATAGAGAAAAGAGAGTTATTTACTCCACAGTATAGGAGCTGTAACAATTACATAGAATATAGTGCTCTAGGAAGCAATTTTGAAGTAAACAGGGCCTTGTTGGACTTGTTTGAGCCCATTCCAGGCAGAGCCTCCTGCTCCATGAGGAACTGCCTTTCCTGTGCCATGACCAGGGCAGGTCCCGCTGCAGGAAAAGCCCCAGGCCAAGCCAACACAACGAAGGGCTCGGGCACAAGTGCAGAGTGCCGTGCTGGGAGCTGTGCCAGGGAGAGCCTGAGGCACCAAAGGCACCTTGGCAGCAGCAGCTGCTTCCAGCCCATGGCCAGAAGCCTCCCTTGGCAGCCCGGCCTGCTGGCTCCCACTGCACAGCTGCTGCTTCAGGGCTCATTTCTGCCTGGGCTCTGCCCCAACCCGCAGAGTGACACCTCAGCCCTGACTCTGGCACAGCCGCTGTGCCTGAGCCCTGCAAAGCCTCAAGGTCACCTGTGCCTCCCTGGCTCTGGCAGCCCCTGGGGCAGGGGGGGAAAGGCCAGAGAAGGGGCTGGCTTTGGCTGCTGGATGTGGGCTCCAGCAGAGACAAGGAGGAGTCAAGGGAGTGGATGGAGTCCAGCCAGCAGCCCCTTCTCCCCATGCAATCCTGGAATGGTTGGGATGGGAAGAGCTCTGCAGTGCTCATCTCATCCAAACGCCTGCGATGAGCAGGGACATCTTTCACCAGATCAGGTTGTTCAGAGCCCTGTCCCAGCTGGACCTGAATGTTTCCAGGAAGGGGGCATTGACCAGCTCTCTGGGAAAGCCTGTCCTGGTGGATCACCAGCCTCATCCTCAGAAATTTCTTCCTTATCTCTCCGCATCTGAACCTCCCTTCCTTCAGTTTAAAACCAGCACCCTTTGTCCTATTGGGACAGGCCCTCCTAAAACCTTTGTCCACCATTGCATTCCCAATGAGCCAGGTTTCCGTGGCAATTGCCAGGACAGGTGACCCAGGTGTGCTGTCCCAGTGAGGGTTGCCATGGAACCAGTGCCCAGCACTGCCCCTTTCTGTCTGGCTGAGCTGCCCTTGGCCCTGGCAGCGGCGTTTGCTGCTGGTTCCGCGGCGCCTGAGCAGCCGGCGCGGCACAGGGCAGGTGGCCGTGGCACAGCCCCCAGCAAGGGATCCCCTCTGGCTCTGGCCACTGACACCAGCCCTGGGCAAGGGGCCCAGGCACTGGGCTCAGGCCAGTGTCCGTGGCCACAGCCCCTTGCCATGGCCCCGGGCAGCTTGGGATGATGATCCAGCCTCCCTCCTGGCCCAGGCCTGGGCTGCAGCGCCCTTCCCCACAGCCTGTGTGCACAGAAGCACTTCCAGGGCTCTCTGCATTTCCCTTGCCCTCACTCTTGCCTCACTCACACACCTCCCAACAGCCCACCTGGAGCTTTGACTTGCAAGGAGTTCAAAGCTTGTCTGTCCTTGAGGAGTTGGTCTAATTCTGCCTCCAGCCAACTCTAAATTTTTGTTTATTGTACATCTTCGTTGGTGTCTAAAACATTCCTTGCATGGTTCTGCCTTGGGGAAGGGGAACCTCCTTGGTGACACCTTGGGCTTGCCACAAATTGAGGAGATTGTTTGGAACTTAGGAGGTTTTGATTGCTAAGAAAGGAAGAAAACCTCTCTTTGTCTGGGTGAACCCAGTTCTCTGAGCAAAGCAGGTCCCAGGTGAGTGAGGAGAGGCAGGATGGGGTTAGGGAATATGGAGCATGGTTGTCCAAAGTGGATCAGACCTCAAGGCACAGCTCCTCTGACCAGGCCAGACTTCCTTAGGAGAGACCCTGGATCAGTATCAGTCACTTGAATGCTGCAATGACCTTTGCTCTCAAGAGAAAAATACCCCCTTTGAAAAGAAGAGTGTTGATTCCTTCAACGCTCTTTGAAATATTTCTCCATAACTCTAGGAAAAAAGACTTCCTAAGGAACTGCACCAGGCCAGAAGGAAATCAAGGCACAGCCGTGGTTTGTCAGGACTTGCTTTCTCCTAATGAGCCCAGTGATGCATTTGGTGCTGAGCCCTGGAACCTCAGGGCCTGAGAAGAGATTGCACAAACCTTTCCAGGAGTCAAACTCAGAGGAAAAACCCAAAGTGTCTGGAAGCATTAAAGGGTCACCCTGAGGTCCATCCCCAACACAGGTTCCTCATGGAGTCCTTGGAGGAGAGAATTGGAGGCCAGGATTGCACCAAAACCTCTCAGAGACTCAGTGTGGGAAGGAAAAACCCAAAGTACCTTAAACACCATGAGTATCTCAAAGCATGAATGAGCCCCACTGAGTGTCAATGCACAGCTCTCAAGGGACTCCTTAAAGCAGATAATTGGGGCCATGATTGCACAAACCTCTCAGAGACTCAGTGGCAAAAAGAAGTGCTTAAATGTCCCCGATTACCTTGAAGCATGAATGAGCTCCACTGAGTGTTGTTACTGAGTAAAAATCTCAAGGGACTGATTAGAGCAAATAAATGGAGGCCACGAGTGCACAAACCTCTCAGACTCAGTGTCAAAAAAAAGTCCCTGAATAAACCTTGAGTAGCCGGAATTACTGATGAGCCCCACTGAGTGCTTTTACTGATTGAGAATCACAAAGGACTTGTTAAAGTAGATAATTTGGGCAACAATGGCACAAACCTTTCACAAAGTCAGTTTTAAAAGGGAAGCATCAAGTACCTTTAAAAACCTGAAGTGCTTTGAAGCATTAATGAGTGCACTGAGTGTCATTACTGACAAAGCCTCTCAAGGGACTAATTAAAGCAGATAACTGGAGGCCGTGATTGCACAAACCTCTCTGAGACTCCAAGGCAAAAGCAAAGCCCTAAGTCCTTTGAAAAGCCTGCAGTCCCTGGGAGCATTAAGGAGCCCCCAGGGCCATTCCTGACCAAGGCTCCCCAGGGACTCCTTCCAGCACATCCTTGAGGCCACTGGGATGGGAGGGGGATGCTGAGGGCAGGACAAGGGGCTGACAGTGCCCAGCCTTGCCGGGGCTGTGCCAGGAGGCCCCAGGGCCTCAGGACAAGGTGACTCCTCACGGCCCTTGGTGACACAGAGGCTGCTGTGGCCCAGGGCACCAAGAATTGGCTTCTCTTTGTCCCCACGTGTCATCACTGCCTGCAGTTCTCTGCTCTGGCTGGGGCCTGGGGACACTTTCTCTGTCGTGTCCCTCAGCGGGACCCAGTAAAACTTCAAGAAACTTTGGAGCTGGATTCTGACTTTGAATTCTTGAGAGGTTTCTCCAGCTCCCTCTCAGGGACTGATGTTCAGGGCCTCAGCACAAGCCTGGAGAGGGTCACTCAAGCCCTTGTGCCGTGTCTGTGCGGCTGAGCTGGGCCGGGCTCCTGGCACAGAGGCAGCTCCTGGCAAGGGCAGCGCTGCAGAGAGACAGCTCTGCCCAGGAGCAGCTCCTGTGCCCAGCCCAGCAGGGCTGGGGCACTGCCTGCTGCCACCCCGGGCACAGCACACAGGCACAGAGGGCTTCAACTCAGCCTGGGCTGGCAGCACAGAGCAGAGCTCACTGAGGGCTCACTGGGGGAGAAATCCTCGCAGCGTTAGGAAGAGTCACTCCCAGGCTGGGGGAAGAGAAGCTGCAGCTCCTGCAGGGATCTCCTGAAGCTGGCACATCCCACAGCTTTAAGGCCCTTCCAGGAGGACTCTCAGCGTGGCTGCAGAGCAGGCATGTGGCCCCAGGGCAGGGCTGGGTGTCCCTGCTGCAGCACCCGAGGCACAGCACAGGGCAGCTCCCTGTTGCCGGGCTCTGCTGCAGGGCTGAGCAGCCGGGGCTGCAGCCAGGGGTGCCCAGGGCTGTCGTGCAGAGCAGGGTCCTGCAGCCCAGGGCGCTGCGCTGGGCCAGGGACCCTGCTGCCTGCCAGGGACAGCTCTCAGCTGGCCCGGGGAGCTGCTGCCAGCGCTGGGGAGAAGCTGTGGGGGGAAGGAGCCGCCCTGAGCAGGGCAGGTGCTGCTGCTGAGAGGGGCTGTGTGGGGCAGGGCTGCTCCCAGCTCCAGACCAGCCTGGGCACAGCTCCGGAGGACACTTGCCAAAGGAAGCTAAGCCTGGTATTGCTGCAAAGACCAGGAGCTTTCCTGAGAGTGTTTTCAATTTCCTGCTTGGAGAAGGATGGGAAAGTTGGGGTGATGACAAAAACATTTTTGCTTTTTATGCATTTTTCATTTATTCGTAGCTCTGTTAACTACTGTTAACTACTATTATGTAGTTATAAAACTATTATCTTTAATCAACTCTATTCAACTACTATGACTCTATTCAACTACTTTTATATACTTGTATTACTATAATCTTTAATTACCTCTACAACATTTCCTACCCTTTATCTTAGATTTTAGAACAATAAGCTTCAAAATATATTCCTGAAATACTGCCCAGTCTTATTGTCAGGAAGTGGACCTACAAGATGAACATTTTGTTTTTAAACCAGAGTGTGAGCAGTCAGAAAAAAAAGTGGCACAAAGAAGCCCTTGGACCTACTCCAATGGGTTGACCCAGAGGTTTGTAGCTGTGGATACTGAATTTCCTATTCGATGTTTCTGTTAAATATCCTAATTAATCAACCTCTAATCAATTGTTGAAATCAGGGGCTGGGTGTTCCTCATTCCCACTGAGACACCTGGAAGTTTCCAATAAAGGTCTGGTTTTTACTTTACTGTTGTAATGCTGTTGCAAGGGGTTTATTTCTCTTCTGATTATAGGCAAAAGAGGATGAGTGAAGCAGAACAGGAATTGTAATCACAGAACCATAGAACATTCTGAGTTGAAAGCGACACCTAGGATCATCAGTCATGTTTAATCATTTACAGAGACTCCTGGTTTGTAACTTTGGGTGGTCAGTCTCTCTGCTGGGAGCCTCCCAAAGGGCCTTCAGCCACTCCTCAGCCCTCAGCAGCAGCAGCAGCATCCCCTTTGCAGGGCCCAGCAGGGCTCTCCTGAGCTGCCCTTGCCCAGCTGCAGACAGACCCTGCCCCAGGCCGGGCCCTGCAGACAGGCAGGTTTCTGTAGGGCTGGGCCCAGGGCGCAGAGGGTGGCATGGGCTCTGTGAGCACTGGCAGGGACAAGGCTCCTCTCAGGAGGGAAATGTCCAGGCCCAGGGAGAGGCTCAGGGAAGGAGAGGGGGCTGAACAGAGCAGTGCTGGGGGCAGGAGGGCACTGTGGGTGTGTGGGAGGTGCTGTGCACAGCTGGGCACGGGAACACTGTCCTGAGTGCCTGGCTGTGTCTGCCCTGCCCTCCCAGGCACAGCCCCACAACATCTTCTCTTGGTTCTGCCCTCCCCTGATACTGTCACTGTCATCTGGTGCTCTCAGGGAGGCTCTGGCATTTGCAGCAGCTGAGCCAGGCACTGCCCTTGGGATTCTTGCCAGGCAGCTGTGTCCATGGGAATGGGGTGTCCGAGCTTCCCTGTGACCTGTGTGGCTGTGGGCAAAGCAGTCCATGGGAAAGGGGACTGAGCTGAGCCCCCTCCCTGAGATCCCATCGTGGGCACACCCGGGGATCTCCTTGCTGCGTCCTTCCAAGCTCTGAGCTGCCCTCCTGCCTGCAGATCTGTGCCAGAGCCTCTGGCAGTTCCCTGAATGTGCCACGGGGAAGTGCAGGGATGCCACAGCTGAGGAAATGCTGTTGGGTTTGCCAAGGGAGCTGTGAGTGTCCTTGGCAGAAGGGGGTGCTGAGGACCTTGCCCAGAGACCTTTGGAGAGGGTGAGACATTCAGGGATCCCTCTGCTCTGGGCAAGGTCTGGTGCAGCAGAAATGCTGGGGATTTCTGACCTCAGAGAACCAGGAATGATGTGTGGGCAGGAAAATAATGCCTATAATTCCTTCCTGTTCTCCATGCCCTTTAGAAGTGGGAGTGAAGATGGCAACAAGCCTTTCTGCATTAGGAGTGATTCCACTGACAAATCCTGAATATCCAGGCTTGTCCCTCTGCCACATGGCCAAAAACCCAGGGCAGCGGGGCAGGGACGGCTCCTGGAGAGCCCCCATGCACAGGCCTGGCTGCTCCTGGCACACTCAGACAGCACAACTGGAGCTCAGGCAGGGACCTGGGTGAAGGTTCTCCCAGAGCAGGAACAAGGGTGGGTGAATCACAGTGGGACAGACCACAGGGAATGACCCATGTTTGGCTCAAAGCAGCCAGCCCTGACTTGTCACTGTCCTTTATCCATGAACATGTCCCCATGTGCAGCCACAGCAAATGTCCAACAGCAGCTCCATCAGCTGCTTCCCTCCTGCTGGCATTGGCAGACACGCGGCAGCTGCAGCTCCTGCACTTCTGCCTCTTCCTGGGCATCTCCCTGGCTGCCCTCCTGGGCAATGGCCTCGTCATCAGTGCCATAGCTTGCGGCCACCACCTGCACAGCCCCATGTTCTTCTTCCTGCTCAACCTGGCCCTCAGCGGCCTGCACCACTGTCCCCAAAGCCATGCACAATTCCCTCTGGGACACCAGGACCATCTCCTACACGGGAGGGGCTGCACGGCTCTTTTTCTTTCTGTTCTTCATGTCAGCAGAGTATTTGCTCCTGACCATCATGTGCTATGACCGCTCTGTGTCCATCTGCAGACCCCTGCACTACGGGACCCTCCTGGGCAGCAGAGCTTGTGCCCACATGGCAGCAGCTGCCGGGGCCAGTGACTTTCTCAATGCTCTCATGCACACGGCCAATACATTTTCCCTGCCCCTGTGCCATGGCAATGCGCTGGGCCAGTTCTTCCACGAGGTTCACCAGATCCTCAAGCTCTCCTAGTCCAACTACTGCTTCAGGGAGTTTGGGTTCATTGGTTTTCCCATCTCTTTAGGATTACGTTGTTTTGTGTTCATTGTTTTCTCCTATGTGCAGATCATCAGGGCTGTGCTGAGGATCCCCTCTGAGCAGGGACGGCACAAAGCCTTCTCCACCTGCCTCCCTCACCGGGCCGTGCTCTCCCTGTTCCTCAGCACTGCCATGTTTGCCTATCTGAAGCCCCCCCCCAATCTCCTCCCCATCCCCGGATCTGGCCCTGTCAGTTCTGTTCTCGCTGGTGCCTCCAGCCATGAACCCCCTCATCTACAGCCTGAGGAAGCAGGAGCTCGAGGCTGCAGTGTGGAAGACTGATGGCTGGATGGTTTCACAAACATTAAACTGCTGGCCAGTGTCTCAAAATCACTTGTCATAAAAGTCATTTTTGATACCTCTTGTTGCTTTACTTTGGAGGTTCTTTTCCTTTGTTTTACTTTTGTAATATTGTCCACAAAGCAGTGTCACTGTTTGTGCCATTTCTCATTTTGTTTCTCTCCACCTTCCCTGTGGCCACAGACTGTGTCAATGAGGGGCTGCACTCCTGGTGGCTTTAAAGGAACCCAAGGATCTTGCAGGCAAGTTTTCTGCAGAGATCCCCCTTTGGTTCTCTTCTCTGGATGAGAGCTGGGGGCAGATCAGTGCTGGCACAGCAGCTGTGCCCAGGAGCAGCAGCCCTTGGTGTTGGCAGCGCTGCTCCCGTGGCCCTGCCCCGCTGCCCTCCTGGCCCTGGTGTTGCTGTAGGGCCGGAGTGCTCTCGGCGCCGGGCACAGGGCTGGGGCTGGCAGTGCCGGGGCTGCAGCAGGGACAGGCCATGGGCTCCGCTGGGGCAGCGCTGACGCCTCAGGGCAGGGCCTCGCTGCTCCAGGCTCCTTGCCCAGGCTCTCTCCAGAACACGCCCAGGCCCAATGCTGTGCACGGAAAAGCCCCGTGAGCAGCCCCAGGGTGGCCGTGGGCAGGCTGGGGGCAAACAGCACGGCTGGGGCTCTGCAGGGTCCCTGGGGGAGACGGGAAGGAGCAGCAGAGCAGGGGCTGATCCATCCCCACTGTGCTGGACACCCCCAGGCAGCGTCCCAGAGCGTCCTCATGCACCTGCCAACAACATCCCCCCTCTGCAGCCCTGGCCTCTCTCCCAGCTCACACGGGGGCCGCATCCTTGCAGGCACAGACACGGCAGCTCTGGCTCAGGAGCCCGTGTTTGCAGTGCCCAGAGCAGGCCTGAGCACCCCCATGGTGTTGGTGTGGGGAGATGAACCTGAGGGAGCACAAATGCCATCAGCCCCTGGGGCCAGGAAGGGCTGGGGGACAGGAGGGAAACCACTCAGTTCTGTCGTGGCCTCTGAAGTCAGCCTGAAAGTTTGTTCCCATGGGAGTTTCCATGTGGGAATTGAAATACAAACCAAAACTGAAGGAGGAAGTTCACTGCAGTTTAGGTTGTTCTTCACGAGATTGTTCAAGTTGAGCACAGCCATTCTCTTCAGCAGACCCATGGGCAGGGGCTTCCTGGAGCGCTGCTCTGGCACCCATTCTTTGGAGTAGGCGATTGCAGGAAAAAAGAAGGGAAGCCCATCAGCTACTGAAGAGAAAGAGTCACTGACAGGAAGCAGTGGGTTAAGAAATGTGAGGGGGAAAAAAAGGCAGAAAACATGAAGTGACAGATGTGAGAAATGGGAGTGGAAAAAGGAGGGAAGTGTGAGGGAAGAAAAGGGTAGGAAACCTGTGTGGGAAAGGGTGAGAAAACGGAGGGGAAAATGGTGAAGATGTGAGTGAAAATAGGAGAGGAAGGTGAGAGGAGGAAAAGGCAGGACATATGATGGGAAAATTCTAAGAAAGGTGAGTGGAGAAGGGTGAGACACATAGGGGAAAAAATGGGGGAAATGTGCGGGGAAGAGAGTGAGAAAGTTTGCTGGCAAAGAGAGAGAAACAGGCAGCAAATGTGAGGGGAACCTGGTGAGAATCCTGAGGGGAACATTGTGAGAAACCAGAGGGCAGAAAAAGGCAGAAAACATGAGGGGGGGAAAAGGGTGGGAAGTTTGATGGGAAAAGTGGCAGGAAACAAGAGTGAAAAAAGGGCACAAAATGTGCCAGAAAAGTATTAGGAACATGAGGGGGAAAGAACGATAAATGTGAGGGGAAAAGTGGGAGGAATGGGAGAGGGAAACGCTGGGAAACATGAGGGCAAAAGTGAGAAACATGAGGAGACAACCTGGAGAAAAATGACTGATGAAAGGAGAAAAGCATGAAGGGAGAAAATGGTAGGATTAATGAGGGAAAAACTGTGAGAATCATGAGAGAACAAAAAAGCAGGAAAAAGTGGGAAGGTGGGGAAATGTGAGAGGTAAAGTGTGAGGAAAGGGAGCTGAAAAGGGTGGGGAAAAGAAGTAAAACTTGGGAGGCAAACATGACAGGAAAACTGTGAGACTCGAGAGGGGGAAGGGGTGGAAATGTGAGAGGGAAAAGAACAGGAAACGTGAAGGGAGAAAAGGAGAGAAGGCAGGATTGGCATGACAGCTGAAATGATTCCTAACACATTCCCCCATGCATTTGCCCATTTATTGCACTAGCCCAGGGCTTCTCTGTATGTCCGTCTCCCCCTGTGCCTTGATTCCTGTTCGGAAGCAGTAGAAGTGCAGGATGTGCCCACCAGCAGGAGCTGCTCCAGGCTGGGAAGGGGCCAGGTGGTGCTGATTTCCAGAGGCTTCTGTGTCCCAGGTGAGGCCAGGGCAGGAGTGGGTTGAAAGGTGCTGCTGCTGCTCCTCTGTGCCAGAGAGCCCTGGCTGGGCAGGGCACGGCGCCCACTGCACTGCGGGCTCTTTCTCCTGCCACAGCTGGGCACACCTGGCAACAAATCATGACGACTTGTGGGGAAACCAAGGGCTTTGTGGAGGCTGCATTGCTCTGCACACACGCGGGCCACCTGCAGCACAGAGCTTTGGCCCCCAGAAACGTAAACCCGAGGGGAACGGCTGGAAAAGGTTTCATTTTCACCTTTCAATAGAAGTGACTAAAATCAAAGTTACCAAGAAGGGCTCGATCCCTGGTGCCAGCTCGGTGTGAGAAAGGAGGCATGACTTTATTTCAGTGCTGGGTGCGTGGGGAATCACTTTCCTAACACGTGCTCAGCCAGAAATCCCACCTACTCATTTGTAACCATGGAAACAAGACCTACTCATTACTTTGCTGAAACTCACAGGCTAAACATTCCCTCAAATTAGTTGACAAATTTAAATCACTTCTCAGAAGTAACTGACAGGAGAGTAGGGCTCTCTTGAGAGTCCCGGGTGGTCATTTGGGGAACATCCCATTCCTGCAATTCTCCTCCGATGCTCAAGAGCCTCCTACAACCACTCTTTTTGCCTTGAATGCATTCCAGCTACATTCTTAGGAAGACTACTCTATTCTCAAGGCTAAGGAAGCCACTTGCACACATCAATCACTGCACTGGGGGAATAGAGGGTTCAACACTGTTAATGGGAAGGGAATCCATGATTTGTTGCAGTTCAACATTTTCTCAACACTTTCTTTCTCTGGGAATTGCTCACAAGCATTTCCTCAATGCACCTTGAAAAAGTTTTTGCTGACTGAAGCCACATTGTGTCTTTCCTTCAGCAATTCAGAAAGAAAAACACAAATTGCTGACTGAAACCTTTCTACTCCCTTCCAAATCAGTTCACTGCTCAAGCACAAGCCCCATTCCCTCAGTGAGATAGGAGGTAATATTTTGCTTCAGCTGAAGGGTTATTAGAAGAAAGAAGGAAAGTTGTTGGTTCTAGGTGTTGTTATTTAGGGTTTGGGTTTGTTCTAGTTGATTTGTTGGGTGTTGCTGTGAGCTGAGAGAGGGGCCAGCGTGAAGACCAGACCAAAAGGGAAGTAGGAGAAGAGGGGAGGGGACAGAAAAGGAGGCGGTGGGGACAGAATACAAGTTTCCTTTTACCCAGCCAAAGGGAAAGGGGACACGGTTCACCCTGGGCTGGGAAAGGCAATAAAAAGCAGCATTTTCTGTGTGTGTGTTGTGTGTGTGTTTGGCTCTTGGGAGAGGGAGATACACACCCAGCTCAGGTGAATCCTTCCTCAGAAACAGTTCTCTTTGACTTTGATGACTTTTTCCCCATTTAATTTCATCTAAGACTTGGCTCCTTTCTAACACCCCTCTCCCAGCAGCTCAGGGCTGCATTGCACAGTGCTTGCTGTGTGCCAGAGAGCTCAAAGCAGGCTGGCCTGGCGCCCTGGAATATTTCTGCAGAACACTCCGCATTTCACCCCTTTGCTCTGGCTCAGTGCACAACTCCAGCACTGCAGGCGCTTCCTCCCAGAGCCGTGTGAGGCCCCGGCTCCTGCAGATGTGACCTGACAAGCTGTCCCTTCCTGCCGCTGGCCTCGCTTCCCCCGGCAGAAGCGCCGTGCCTGAAGGAGGCTGCCCTGTGCCGGAGCCTGCGGAGCAGCCCGGCTCCCTCCCCTGTGCCCAGAGCGCTGCACACACTGCTCGCCTTGGCCAGGAGTTAGAGGGCAGCCGGCACAAGGCTGGCAATCCTCAGCCAGGCCTGCAGCCCTCGGCTGTGGTTTGCCTTTCTCTGCTCCTGTGCACGCTCCGGACGGCCGATGCCCCCGGTCTGTGCTGTGCCCAGCACGGCCACGCTTCCCCTCGGGAG
The DNA here is from genome assembly GCF_029207755.1 of Chamaea fasciata. Classification (NCBI taxonomy): domain Eukaryota; kingdom Metazoa; phylum Chordata; class Aves; order Passeriformes; family Sylviidae; genus Chamaea; species Chamaea fasciata. Next base: position 1,054,252 of record NW_027094122.1, on the reverse strand, counting down.
CAGCCGGCTGCCAGCTGGGCTCTGAGAGCGCAGGATTCGCCCGGGGCCCCCAAGAGGCACCCAGAGCCGGGCTGCTGCCTCTTGCAGCTCCAAGGGCCTCCTTGCAGCTGCCTCTGCCCCGGCTCAGGCTGCTCCGGGCTCTGCCAGGGCTCTGCTGGGGCTCCAGCCTGGGCAAGGCGGGGCCTGGGCTCACCCTGCAGCCACTGACAGCTCTGCACCAGCTCTGCGCCTTTCCCAGCAGCCTCCCTGATCTTTCTGCTGTCTCACTTGGGCAAAACTCTCCCCCAGACAAAGAGATTGCACTTCGGGATACAAATGCAAGTGGCAGCAACCCAAATGCTCTCGAGTCAGAGCTCAAGGCCTGCATCTGCACAGGGTATTTGGGCTGCCCCACTCGTCCTTTGGTTCTGCCTGCAAATGCCACTGCCCTTTCTGCCTCAAACACAAGTGCCACAGCTGGGTAAAACCCAGCCCCTGGGCCATATTCCAAAGGCACTGCGGTCCGGAGAGCATGACGAAAGAAGAGCCTACTCCCCCTTCAAACCGTACCAAAGAAGGCATCAATGTCACTTTCCACCTCTAAGCAAAAATGAACGGTTCAGAAGGAAATGTTGAGCATTCTCACAGGCTCAGAAGGAGGACAATCTTCAAAATGACTTGAGGTTTCAGAAACTTTATTTACAGTCCTAGGCCAAAATACTACCCTACAATCCTAGGCTAAAATCCTACTCTACAATCCACTACGATGCTGGTGATGGAAGAAAAAGTTTTTAAGTGACTGGTCCATTCCTGTCAACTCCTTCCACCTCTTAAAGGTAAGGATGAGTGGCACCAGGCTGGATGTAGGCTTGGCCGATGTTACAAATGGATGCTGCACAAAGGAAAACAAAAAAGCCAAGAATGAACCATTACTTTCCAAGCTAAGAGCCCCAAAGGCAGGGTAATCTTTTTTTCAATGAAAAGGGGATTGAGTCAGAGTAGGTCTAAGGAGCAACAGTGGGACAACAGTGGCACAGCTTACTGCAAGAGCTGCTAAATGCCCCAGGCCTGGAAATATTTCAGGTCTGAGCATCCTGATCTCTTTAAAGACACCCCTGCTCATTGCAGGGCACTTGGACCAGATGACCCTTACAGGTCCCTGCCAGCCCAGCCCAGTCTAGGATTCCTGGCTGTTCTCATTTGAACAGCACCAAGAGTGGAGGTGAGGAGGACGAGGCTCATCTGATGCCTGGCAGTTCAGTGCAGGAGGAGCCCGTCCCTGGGACACTGTTTCCCCTGCAGCCCCTTGGCATTTTACCTGCAGCAGCTCCTTGGCAGACCAGCGCCGCTCCTCGTCTCTCTGCAGGCAGCAGCTCAGGAAGTCACGCAGCAAAGGGGAGAGGAGCTTGGGCTGCCGCAGCTCTGGGATCCCTTTGGTGGCTATCAGGAATCGAGCCTGGAGAAAAAGGAAAGACGAGTCTCTCAGCTGCTTCTCTCACATCTGGAACTGCTCTCCCAGATCCCATTGTTTCAGCTGCACTCTGCAGTGGCTGTTTCTGCCGTGGCACAGAGGAAGAGATGACTTTCCTGGACCAACAAAAAACCCAAAGCCTGATGCAGTCACAGCTTTTCCAGCATCCAGCAGATCTTGCCCTGGCAGCTGATTTCATTGACTGACCTCCTTAGTGGAAACTACATCAGCAAAAGCACCTTTGCTTCTCTGAGGATTCACCTGAGCAGCTTGACAGGCTAGTTGGAAGAGGGACTTTGCTCTACTAACTCACTCTAGTATTTCCAAGGAGTATTACATGAAAAGCATCTCTGCAGCACTTGCTGGTCCCTTAAGCACAGCTGCTATAAAAGTCATCAAGCTTTTTCCTTGGTTCTTGGAAACAATGGTAATTAAAAGGAAAGAAAGGAAATCCCTCAGTTAAGGCAAGTTTCCCTGTGAGAAGAATGGGGGTACACTTCTCTCCAAAGCACTGTTTTAGAAACTTGGTTGGGTTTGGGTTTCTTTCCTTCATTTCAGGAAAGATAACAGCAGCTCTAAGATGCTTGTTTCCTGTTAGTAGGGCCATCTACACGGCCAAAAGAGCTGGAACGCCTTCTAAGCCAAAGCCAAATGTTGCCTGAGAAGGGAGATTGTCTGCCTGGGCTAAGGCTTGAGTTCCCCCACGGATGCAACCAAAACCCCAGCAGATGCTGATGTGCTGCCGGGACATTTTCAGAAAGGGACCGTGGTGGAAGTAGTTCCAGCAGATGGCAATGGGATTTTGTCCAATGGCACACGGAACGTGGGATGGGGGAGAAAGACAGCGGGATCAGAGAGTATTTACACCTTACCATGAGAGGACCTTTATTCCCGTAAGGAGGTTCTCCTTCCACCATTTCAATGCCCACAATTCCAAAAGACCAGATGTCTGCTTTGGGGCCATAGGACTCAGCTTTTGCAATTTCAGGCGCCATCCACCAAGCAGTCCCGGTCACCAAGCTCCGTCTACTCTGCTCAGGGGTGAGTTGAGCAGAGAGGCCAAAATCAGCTGGGGAGAGAGCAAAAGACCGTTTTGATTTGAATCCTGTGCAGTTAGGAAAGTAAGGAAAAGAATTGCCCAGTTGAATTTGGAGAATGTGCTGCTGAATCTCCTGGACAACTCTCCCTGCTCTGTTTCCTCAGGACTTTAGCCAAGGAAATATGGCATTGGCTGCTTCAAAAATCCCCACATTTTTTACACGGCCTCCAGCAGTGTCTTTTGTTCCCCTGAAGCTTTAGACTTGTAGCCCCCTCCCTCTGGAAGGGACACACACAGAGCAATGCCACTGTGGACGGCTCGATCCTTGCCATAGGTCTGTGCACGTTGCCACCGCGTGGTCAGCTCACAACAGGCTCCCTGCACTGCCACCAGCACCGTTTTGGGGGGGCTGGCACTCACTCAAAAGCAGCCCCACAGCCCACATATCCCTGGAATGCTGCACCTGACCAAGAATATACTGACCCAGCTTGACAGAGCCATCCGTTTTGAGGAGGATGTTGAGGCTCTTCACATCTCGGTGTATCACGTGGTTGGAATGGAGAAAACGCAGTCCTTGCAGGCACTGAGAGAGAAACCAGAAATGGGAGGGCAAAAATCAGTGATGTGATTTCATCACACAACAAAGGAAAGAGCTCTCCAAGATTCCCTCTGCAGGGGAATGGGGAGTAATGGCAGAAGACAGTGCCATTGAGGGCAAGAGCACGCTGCTACAACACAGGCAGAGCAGCACCTTTCTAAAGAAAGGCATGTCAGCTTGTCAAAGAGCAACAGCAACTGCTGGTGTAGACTCTGCCCTGCAAACCAGCCAGGATGACTGCTGCTGCAGTGCATGTGCTCAGAAGTACAGAGCATTCTGGCTGCACTGCTAACCTTTCCAGCTGAGGACTCAGAGAAATGAGTCTCTCTTCTTTGCTGCTCCTTTCAAACAGTGCCACCCCCACCTTTGCTTTTACAGGCAAGGAATGCAGTGCAGACAGGCCAAAGTTTAGAGAGGCAAGATGGAGAAGAGCAAATACAAGAGCCTGAGTGAAAGTGCAACAGCAGGAGAGAAGAGGACAAGAACAGAGTCCAGTGAGTGCAGGGGCACTGGCAGGCAGTTCGCTTGAGATGCTCTTGCTTGCCCAGAGCATATCAGCCACACAGAAACAAAGCCTGGCTCACGGAATCGCTCCTGTCCTGAGCCCCTTTCCCAGACAATACTGCCCAAGCCCTGGGACGCACAGATGGGATCCCTCACCTCTCGACTGATGGTTGCCACGTGATGTTCACATATGCGAACCTCAGCGATGACATCATCCAGAGAGCCTCCATCCATGTACTCCATCACCAGCCAGAGTTCGTCGAGCACAAGGTAGCTGAAAGAAGGGAACAAGGCCATGCAGATGAACATGCATACATTGGTTTCTTTGCTTGATTCTTGTTTCCGGGTCCCTTTGTGACAAGGACAGAATTCAAGGAATAGACATGCCCTCCAGGCTGTGCATTGTTTGCAGTCTGTGCAGTCTCAAGGAGAACAGCACATCTGTGAGAAAGGAGATATTTTAGATGGCCAGCAAGCCAAAAGTACAGTTTAGTATCAGCCAAGATGAAAAACCTGTCCCGCATGGTATTTCTGGAAAGGAGCACCTAGTGTTCCTGGCATGGCCAGCCCTGGAAAAGAGGGGCAACAATCCAAGGGAAATCCTCTCTAGCATGCTTCATCAGCATTGAAGAAACTTGAAAAAATCAATCCTGAGACAACATGGAGGCAGTGAGCTTACAAGGTATTGACTTAGTATGGGAGGGTTGATTCAGGTTTTTGGCCAGTGTTCCAACTCAGTGTTTGAAAGCCAGGGAAGACACATGCAGGCAAAATACACTCTCTTCCCATCCATTGGAGATGAGTAGAGAAATAATAATTAACTGATTATTAACAGCTCTATTTTCTGCCAGTGTCCAAAGTGGGGTTTTAACCTCGCATGCTTTTACTATGGAAACAAACCTTCATGGGAAGAGACCATGACCACTCACCTGTCTAAATAATCCACAACGTGGGGACTCTTATTCTTCTTCATGACCATGATTTCATTAAGCGCTTGTTGATTCCTGTTCAGTCCTTGAAGATTGATTTTCTTGATGGCCACCTAGAATGACACAGAAAATCAGTAACTTTAGAAGCTGGTGGAATGAGACCACAACACACGTGGAGCGAGTGATTTTGCAATGACACAGGTGAGCTCTGCCAAAGTGCCTTGTGATTAGACAAAGGAGTAATTAGGAACTGACATTCCTACAGCTCATTTCTCTGCTCCTTTGGGGGCCAGTTCCAGGACACGTGGCCACTGACCACAATTTGCCTTGTCCACTTGTTAAAAATGGTATCTCAACTCTCAGCCCCCAAAGCTCTGAGCACACACTCTGTTTCTCTGTCCATACTTCAGAGGAAGAAATGCGTGCCTTGGTACTCTGTGGATACATCTTGGGACCTAGGCAGGGCTTGGGGCTTTTAGGGATGCCTTGCAGATCTCTCCCCTACATGCAGTTCCCAACTGCAGCACTGCAGGTGCCTAAGGAACTGCCAGGAACATTCTGATGAATTTGCTGGCAGCCAGAAATGAGAATTCAGGACTCTGAAGCCGTAGCCCCAGAGAGCAGTGAGATGCCCCTTTGTTGGAGCAATTGAGAGCCAGGGAGAGCATCCTTCTCTGAAAGGAACCGCTGCCCCCCTTGCCTTCCTTCAGGCAGCTGAGCAGGACAAAGACTGTCCCAAATGCAGCTGGCAGGCTGGCACCAGTCTGTGCTTCTTGTGCCTTTGCAGCACAGCTCTAGCCACAGCTGCAGCCACAGCTGACACGAGAGAGGAAAGCCCTGGAGAGCAGCAGAATCTGCAGGGGCTCTTGACATTTACCTGTCCTCCTGTGGCAGTGTCGATGGCTCTGCAAACCTCTCCAAAAGCCCTAGAAACAAAACAGCAGCAAAGAAAGGAGAAGCCATTTAGACCTTGGAGTGAAAGCCAGCCCAGACAGGAGATGTCTGCTGGAAATGCCTCCAACCTGCAGCATGCAGGAGGGCTCTGCCAGAAGGCAGATGATGCATTTTCCTCTCCAGTGCATGGGCACTGGGCCTGTTTCTGAAGCACTGGGCTTTAGTGCCTCAGCTCAAAAGGCCAGGTGATTCTTTCGTCTTGGATTTCAGTTTCTAAACTGGGCAGTTTTTATCCTGATCACACTATTTCCTTCAGCAAACTCTTGGGAAGAAATGTTCCTTCAAACAGTTATCTGCCTGCTACGAAAAGGGGTGGTTGCTGTTTCTGGCAATGAAATCCAAGTGTCTGACAATTCCTTCTGACCACACTTCCAAATTCTGGCTGGTACTGAGAGATGGGGCAGACTAACCCCAGTGTCTGAATATGTTTGCAGCTTGCCTGACTTCACCCTTGACAGATATTCCAGCAGCAAATCGTTGCCCCAAGATTGCGTACAAGTAACTGTGGTTGGACTCACCCTCTGCCAACAATTTCCTCTTCAATGTATTTCCTTCGGGGATTTTCCATGCTCGCCATTTGCCCTGAGGGAAACAAAATGCAAGATGCTTACTTGAAAGCAGAGATCCCACTATCCAGGAGATACAAAAGGCAGCCCTGCTGGGGCTGTACAGTCTGGCCTTCTGAGTCCTTTGTGGCCAGCTGCGTAACAACAACAACTGCAAGAATTGCAACAAGACAGGCAGCTCTGCAGTACAAGCAGGCCAGCACTGATTTCTACAGTCCTTTGAAGAGATCTCTTGACAGCAAACAAAGCACAGGGAGATGCATTCCCAGGAGAGGAGGGCATCTTCCCCACCTTGCAGCACTTTACCAAAAGAATGCCTTTCCCTTTGTAAACCCAAGCAGCTCATGCTCTAACCAATCCCAAGGGTCCTTCAGCAGCAGGACCCTCACCCTTGAGGAGCAGGCTGAGCTGGAAGACGCCCTTGCCCGTGGCCCACGTGAAGAACCACACTGCTTCTCCTCCCCCTGACAGCAGGGATCAGTCCCTGCCATTGCACTCGCCCTCTCAGCCCCGCACACGTGCCCACCTTCCCGCAGCGGGCAAGGGCAGCAGGGACAGCAGTGCTCCTCAGGTGCCGGCGGGACACGGACAGCTGCCCAGAGGAGATGCTGACCCTCTGTGAGCCCAGCCCAGGCCGTGCAGGAGCCGGCCCAGAGCAGGGGCTGCTGCCTCGGGGCAGCTCCGCGCTGCAGCGGCCGGCCGGCAGCGGGACTCTCCCAGCTAAGGAAGGCTCCAGCCTCGGCGCTCACACCAGCCCTCAGGGCCAGGGCAGCCACCGCCACAAAGCTGCCAAAGCCCAGGCACCAGCACTGACAAGCAATGGCAAGAAGGCACGGCCACACCCAGCCCCTTCCAAGCTGCTGCCCCCACTGAGGACACGGCAGGATTGGCTTGGAGAGCAGACACAGCCAGGTGCACGTCAGTGCCCTTTTGTGCCAACAGGTGACGGGAGACAGAGCGTCAGCTGGGCTCTCTTCTCAGCCCCACCAGCTCTTATCTGAGGGCACAGGACCGGAAGCTGCTCTGGGCAAGAAGCAGCTTCAATGACTTGTGCTGTAGAATCACAAAGGGCTTGATGTGTTTTCCTAGAGACTGATCTGAGCAGGGCTTGGGCCAGTGGGTAGCATTCTAACAGTCATGGGAATGACTGGGAATCAGGTAGGAAAAAGTGCCATGGATCTGAGGAATATACAGCAGAGGGGCTGGAGGCTCACTCCTGAGAAATGCCTACAGTGCACTTTTATCTGATCATGCCCCAGGCCTGTGTCTCTTGGATGTATCTTTCTAGGAACAAAACTAGGATATGAAATACAGATTGTAATAAAAAGATCTGGTTTTTTTCATTGGGGGCACAAAAAAACCAGCTCTTGCTCTCTGTTTCTGCTGTCACCTGATGTTCTTTCCAAAGAGTCCTCACTGACAAATATATAATATTCTCATTAAAAACCCTGCAGATGTAGTAGTGGTAAATAAGAACAGTCATCAAAATGACGCCAGTGAGACTCATGGGGCAGAAGAGCTCCTTCAAGATGGAGAAAAAACCTCTACCCAAAAAAATCCATAAAAAAACCCCAAACTAAAACCACAACCAAAAGACAAAATGCCAAAACCAATCAATTTCCGTGAAGGTTTTTTTTGCTCTGATGGCAGATGAGAAGTCAGGAGTCTAAGGAGAATTTAGGAAGCTGACTATTCTATCCAGTTTGGCCACTAGCACACAGGACTTGCCCAGATCATTTGCTAGCTCACAGCCTTCTGCTGATGCAAGGACAACCCCTGCTTCTGCCTTTAGCAGCTGGGGAAGCTCAGGCAAACCCCAGGCACGTCCAAGCTGCCCTCAGAGGCAGCGGGAACACCCAGAGCACTCTCTTGCTGCCTTGGAGCACAGCCTCTCCTGTGGGGAGCCCTAAATGCTCCTGGGACACCAAAGTGAGGAGGATCATTGGGTCCAGCTGTGCTGGCACGTGCACACAATACACTGTCCCTCAGAGAAGAAAGACACAAGACATACTCAGGAGCTCCAGGGACTCATCCTCATCATCCTCCATCTCCTGTTGCTGAGCAGAGGCCCTGTCAGTGCTGGAGATGAACGAACTGCCCGGCTTCCACTGCACAGCTTGGCCAGCACTAGTGCCTTCAGGTGACACTGCTGCTGCTGCAGGTTCAACAGAAGAGCCTGTGGAGATCTGAGACAACAAAGGAGTTGGTGTCAGAAAGAAAAGTGGCTGGCAGAGATTAGCCCCAGATCCCATTTCAAATGCAAGCCCTTAGCAAGATGCTGTCAGCCACATGCAGGGCTCTGCCATGGGTTTGTTCTGATGTCCACTCCTCAAACTGGATGGCTCAAAGCCAAAGGCTGGTTTGACTGGAGTGCAAGGCCAGATTCATTGTCCATTTTCTCCAAAATGCATTTGCATGGATTTTCTGAAGGGTGACTGCCAAAATGACCATTCCGCTTTCTCCCAAGGACGCTTTTCCCCTTCCAAGGGCTGCAGACACACTTGCAGCTCTTTGTTCAAATGTTCTACCTTCTCCCATGGAGTCCTCTTTTCCTCCGGCATCTTCTGAACGTGTCCAACCGGCAGCGCTGCTGCTTGGGACAGTTTCTGTGCCTCACAGGAATCTTGGGGCTCCTTGCTGCCAGTCACTTGATGGAAATCTTTGCAGGCTGCCAGGCGAGATGTCAACACTTCCACCTCAAGTCAAAGAGAACAAAGCAGTCAGAGAGTCCAGCTTGTCCCTGCAGCCAAGAGTCATCGACTGTGAGGAAAGGGAAAGGACCAGATTCACAAGGGATACAGACAGCTTCTTTCCAGATCCATCTGGGTCACCGTGTTCCCCTGCAAGAACACCTCAAGAAACAAGGAGAGCAGGAAGAGGCCAGCAGGAATGCATTCAGATGACTGCTGGCCAAAAGGCCAAAGCACTAGTGCCACTGTGCAAGGCAGCAGCTGAGATTCAGCAGAGCAGGGAGTGTCCTTCAGAGTGCCTGTGGCACACACTGGAGCAGGACGGCACTCAGAGGCATCACCCCACCCCCCTGCTGCTCTGCAGGGGAAAGGCACGAAGGGCAGAAAGCACCAGGTTGGTGACTGCAGTGGCTATTGCTCATTCACTCACTTGTTTCTGTAGAGCCTCTCGCTTCTCAAGGAGGAGACCAATTTTCGCTCGGTCTTCTGCTAGAATCTCCCTTTCTTCCTCCAGCCTCTTCTCCCATGCCTTGATCCTAGCCCGAGTTTTCTGCAGCTCTGCCTCCAACTTGTCTCCCAAGTTCCGTAAAGAACAAGAGACAGAACCTTCCATCAGGGGAGTGGCTACTACTCCTCCGCTTACATGGTTTTGTTGATTGCCCCTCTCCTGATGGAGTTTCCATTGATCCTCAGTTCTTCTGATGTCTTCCCTGCTCTTCCTCCTTGCTGCCATGGTGTCACTCGGAGGTTTGGGCGGCTCTGCTTGTGCCTCTGCCTCCACGTTCTGTACACACAAATGCAGAGCATGTGACTGGGAGATGCCATCAGGCTCAGCTTTTTCCTTTTTCAGCGTACAAATCATATTCATTCAGCCACTTCTTTCTGCTTCCCTGCCCACCTCTGCTTCCATTGTAACCCTCCTGTCCCAGTGCTGATCTCTGCAGATGACAAGGCTCTGTGCTTTCAGTGCCTGGGGGACTCCTGGCCTCCTCAGTCCCAAGAGCTCCATTGAATTCCCCTCTCCCTGTCCTTCACTCTGTCCCACTGTGACACTAGCAGTACAATCAGCCTCCATCTGGGGCTGAAGCTCCAACAGCCCCTTCGCAAGCTGACAGGGAACGTGTCTTTTGCCACACAAGAGAAGAGTGGCCCCCCAAAGATTCACGGACAACACATCATCTCTTAGCAGCTCTTTAAAAGCCAAAAGACAGGTGGACTCCGAGTGCCTGTCAGCTCTGCTACTGACTGCTCTGCCTGAAGAGGCAAAAGAACAACCTGGCAACAAAGGCACCAAAATCCCTGTCTTCAAACAGCAACTCCACATCCCCAGTGTGTCTCTGAAGTGCTCCCGGGTAAGCACAGCCAAGAAGCTCCCGGGCACAAACCACCCCAAAGAGCTTGTGTTCTCAGATCAAGACTTTTGGTGCCTGTGGGTACTTGGCATGTCTGTGGAGAGGGACAGGTGTCCCCAGACCACAGCGTCCCCTACGTATCCACCAAGGCTGAGCACAGTGCCTTTGACATGCTCCCTCCTCTGCAGACAGGGAGCCTTCCTGCTCCAGGCTGGCCCCTATCAGAATCCCAGCAAGCTGGGGCCTAAACACGGCAGCTCAAAGCCCATTTTCCAGCTGTCACTGGCTGAGGGGAATGGCTAGGTCTGGCAGGACTGCAGCACTCAGCATCCTCAGCCACCAACAGCAAGAGCTGGCTGCTCAGAAACTTGCAGCTCTGCCTCGCACTAAAGACAGCACCCTCCAGAAGTGGCACTTACTGTCTGGGAAAGTTCCGGCTGTGGTGTGACCACAGCTGGAGCCTTGTGGTCATTTGGCTCCTCTTCGGCTTCTTGTCCAGGAGCAGAGGAAGCCGGAGGGGAGTCTGCTCTTGGTTCTGGGATCTGTGGACAGACAGGAGCGTGAGACACAGGCCATGACCTATCATTTAGAACCTTCTTTCTCTTCAGCTCTAGAACCAGCTCTACTAAGCACAAATCATCAACTTGGAGAGCAATGGGATTCTAAGTCACTCTGACTAAATTCTAATGGGCTGATTCAACTGGACACTGCTCCAAATTAGATATTCCCCCCTGACTACTATCAGGAAGCACATTCTCTCTGCAAAACTGATCTTTTAGTTCTTTTAAAGCTCTGGAATGGAAAATTAGGAAATAGGCAGTGATGCCTTTGCTCTTGCTGCAGCAGACATGGAAATGCATTTTCTTGCAGCCTACTCAGCTGGCCCTCTACACTCTACTGCCACAGGCCAAGCTCACAGCTTGCTGCACAATTTTAAACACCAAGAACATCAAATGTTCTTTCCTTACTCACCTCAGGATCATCACCTCTGAATACCCGGCTCAGGTGACCTGCAGTAGGCAAGGGAAAATGAAGCAGATGCTTTGAGAAAACTGGAGACAACCATTTTTAGAAGACCTTCCAAGAAGGCCTCCCAGTCTACATTTTCAAACTTGTCCTGCTTGACCCAGCAATGGAGGAATTGGCAAACTCTGCTGCCACAGACTCTCCCACAGAGGGAACGCAACCCCTGCAGGTTCCCTTGCAAATGCTGCCCGCACGGCCGTGGCTACAGATACCCCATTTTGAGCTGAACGTGTTGACAGGAGCTTTACCCAAGCGGCATCCCAATGGCCTTTCTGTTTCCAAATCAACTCAGTCACTAAGAAAGAGCAGGAAGACACAAAAACCAGGTTAGGTGACACCCAGGGAAAACCTCTACTTACGTGCCAGGTGAGTCAAGAAATAGCAGGAATAAGTAACTCTATAAACAGTGAAAACTGCAGCGGCGAGTTTCTCAATCATTGTGGCAACTGCTGTGCAAGTTTGCCAACTGTTCTCCAACACTATCAAAAAGCAAGTCTCCTGTCAGTGTGCACGTGCCCACTGACAGACGCCTCAAGCTGCAGGACGCTCCTGCACCGAGCAAGCTCAAGAGCTGCTCTGACACCCCTGAGGCCTTCCGGGCACCAAGGCAACCTTGCGATGTCACCATGACCACGTGGCAACCGTGCCCTGACATCACAAAGCAAAGCCCCGTGACGGTCTGTGAATGGATAGAGACGGATAGAGTGATGTTTGTGTTGGCCTAGGCTGCATTTTTACCTTTCCCCCCTCAGCTGCCTGTTTCAGCTCGTGTTTCTCCCCCTGTGCCCCCTGTGTCCCCTGTTGCTGTGCTGGGTCCGAGCTGGCGGCCGGGCCGGGCGGAGCAGCAGTTCCAGCCTCGGCTGTCCCTGGAGCGCTGGGAGCTGCCGGTGGCCCCAGGCACTGTCCCCTGAGCCAGTGACATCTGCTGTCCTTGTCCAGGGGTGCTGCTCTGCAGGGGAGGAAGCAAGAACAGAGTGAAAGGCTTTGAAGATGGGGCGGCGGGAATCCCTCTGCTTAGATTTCTGTTTAAAGATATATGGACTGTAGCATAGAGAGGAATAATTTCATGGATATTTATATATGCAAGTTACTATTTGTATAGGAATATTTCTGTATGTATCTTGGTATATTTATAAATGTATGCTACATATATATGTGTCTGTATATATGCATACATCTTTGTAATAACATATGTATATATGGATGTAAGTATATGTATATGTAAGTATGCTGTTCTATCTGTGTTTTCATTCTATTTCCCATGAATACAGTTGTGTAGGTATTTCTATTTATGCAGTTGGAGTTATATGGCTCTTTAATTAGGTATATTGGTATTCCTAGAAGTAAATGTATCTAGTTTTCTATTTACATCTGTGTATTGACTTCTGTATTTTGAGGTGGGTGTATCTGGGTGTATCTTTCTATTTAAACATGTTTGGAGATGTATAGTTGTGTCATTGTATCGATTGAGATCTTTGTAGACGACTGTTTAGATAGAAATACTGATATTTTTGTATTCCTAGATGGGCTTTAGGCTTGCAGTAATATGTAATAAATTAAGTTGCTAAACACCTAATTGATCTTTGTGTCTAGTGAGTTGTTGTAGATGTTGGCAATAAATTAAGGTTTTCTTAACTGAAGTAGATATTTGTATATTTTTACATAGCATTGTTGTAAAAATTTAAAAAATCCCTTTTTTACCTTAAATTGAGATATATAGTTAAATTAAATACATAGTTGTATAGTGTCAGCGCCGGTGAAGCAATTTGTAATAAATGACATTTTTCATGTGAAATCAATTCTGGTGTATTTGTCGATCAGCAGTGCAGCTGTAGGAATCTGCAAGAAAATACAATTGTCAACTGCAATGGGTGTTTTGTGATTTGTGCTGTCCAGAGCAATGAGCAGTTGTAAATACTGGAGGATTTTGGCCATGGAAATCTCCATCCATGCCCAGCACATGCCCCACTTGCACTCAGGCTGCGCAAGGAAAGCACAGATTTGGGATGGCAGCAGAGCCACACCTTGGCTGAGAACTCACTGCAAGGGCGGCTGAGAAAACTCCGGGACTCCACGGAGCCTTCAAGTCCAACCAGAGGCACCCAGGGAGGACAAATCCACCCGCCATGCCATGGGCAGCTCTTCAGGAAGCGCTCCAAGTGTCCCTCTGAAGGTCATCCTGAAGCCCAGGAGCCAACAGGGATCCTGAGCCAGCTCCGCTGCCTTTGGCAGCACTTTGCAAACGAGCTGCAGCAAGGGGGAGGCCGCAGGGACTGTGCTGCAGGCTGGGGATGAAGGAAGGGCCATGGACACTTGGGCTGAAATTCTCAGAAATCCACAAGGATGGTGAAGAACTGGGAAGCAACAAGTTCTCACAGCCACAACAGTGACGGAAGCCCTTGGTGTGAAGTTCCCTGGGGGAACTCCCAAGGGAGTTGCTGCTCGGATCAGCAGCAGCAGAAGCCAGCAGGATCTGCTCCTTTTCCTGGCTCTGTGTGCAGGGCACAGGCTGTGATGGCCCCTGCCCCACAAAACCCTTGCCCATGGAGGCTGCAGGCTCAAAGCAATCCCATTGCAGAGAGAGGCTTTGCAGTTGAAGTCCACTGCCCTTGTGTTTCGGGCTGGAATGGCTCTTATGCCAAAGCACAGCAGGTAACCAGGGCTTTGGGAGGCACAGACTTTAGAGGGAAAGACAGATCAGGCACTCACACGCCTGAAACTCCTTCAGCTCTCTTCTTCTGTAGAATGAGAAAGAAACAAGCTGGGGAGAGGCACATGCAGTCCTTTGAAAAAACACAGTGTCTAACAAGTCCTGTGGCAGAAGAAAAATGGGTCACAACCTTGCCTTGTTTTCATAGCCTGCATCTTCTGCAGAGGAGACAATGGGATGGACAGGAGGAAGGGGAGGGGAGGAATGACTGTGTTAACCCAGTCTGCCTTGCTGTGTCCTGCTATACTTTGCAGCAGTGAACATTAGAGGTAATGCCAAATTCCTATTTAGCACCATGACACGCTGCTGCTTCATTGCAAAACTGCCTCAGGATTGTTATAAATACATATTAAGTGTTTGTCTTTTTACAAATATGAAAATGAATCTTAGATGTGTTATGGTAGAAAGTTATGCTACAGTAATATACCCTCTTGTAGTAGTGGGATAAATACAGTTTTTAGGCTATAGCAGATGCTTTTTGTAACTAGTTAAAAAAATTACAAAAAAATTGGAGAAGCAATGAAGAAATTCCTCACATAATCTCATGTGGATAGACACAATAGCAAGGACACCGACGACTCCAATGGGAAGAATTTATTGCCTTCGTTATCAAGAGATTTACGACTTTGTGGAGGCATGAAAAATTTATGTGCAAGAAAGAATGGTGGGAGAGAAAAGTTGCAATTAAGCAGGAACACCTAAAGTCAAAAGGAATGTGTAAATCACATACGAAATTTATGAATACGCAATAACCTATGGTATTTAAAGGAAAGATCCTTTGTTAGCAAGCTGTGCTTTGGGTGGAAACACCAGGCACCCAGACGTCTGTAGTTTTGCTTTTCTTATGTCTCTTCTTATTGTTTATTATTAAACTTTTAAAATTTTAACAAAAACTGAACTGTGTTTTTCTCAGAGAAAATCAGCTGAATTTCTTGTCAGTTTAAGCAGATGTGGTGAGAAACAGTGACAGTGATTCAAACAGGTTTTCTAACCTTGTCATCCAGAGGGAATTTTGGCTTGCTTTTTCTTCACTGTATGCAAAACATTTTGGAGTTGTTCTGGATCCTTCGAGGAGGTATCCACAACCGACCAAAATAGAAAAGGGGGATTATGGCATTCATTCTCTTTTAACACCTATTTGCACTAAGCTCTAGCTTCTGCTTAGTAAGGAAAAGGAGAGATTTTCTTTAGTCATGCAGTGCGGAATCATTGGTGTAGGAACAGCCACAATTCCAGGTGTAAGAACAGTGTGTTCTTGCTCTTAACAGGACATTGTGGACAAAAAAAAGCCCCCAAATCCTCACGATTCACCTCTTAGGTAAAACCAGAATGGTTCATGGTGTCAAACTAGCAAGTGATGGAAATAACAAATGTCCCTGGGCTGGGGCAGAAGTCTGGGAGTCAAAGGCTTGGGAAAAGAGAGCTGGCAAAGCCAGCCCAAGCTGCAGGCTGGCATTGGGCTCAAGGCAAGAAGGAGCTTGTGCTGCCAGCACGGGAAGGGACTCCAGGCACAGGAGCTGGCCGGTGGCAGGAGCAGCTGCTGCTGTCACCACCAGGGAAGGGCTGGCAGCGCGCAGGAGCAGCGGGCACATTGCTGGTGGGGACAGCTGGCAAGTTGGAGCGGGCCAAGCGAGGATCAAGAGAGGCTGCTGCTTGTTGTAGAAGTAGTTTTTGACATGGTTACACCAGTCTCACCAAGGTCAGAGCGTTACAGTCTGTGCCATTCTGCAAAATGGCTTCTAGCACAGAGTCTCCATGTGCCAAGCAGAAGCGGCAGCAGCAGCACCCCCAATCCAATGCATTCTATTCCTAAATCATCCAATCTGCTACAAACACGATGCTCTTCCTGTCTTTTTGCACCTGTCCTGGTCTAACACAGTTGTGGGACAATGGTGGTCGTTTCTTACACAAGGGCCTACGCCTACAGCCTTTCGATTCAGTCTAGCAATGTCAGCAATGCTCTGTTATGTTTATGATATGTCTAGGACTTAGTGAACTTTGCGCGAGGTAATGCTACTGAAGTTTAAACTGGACTTCAGGGCTTTTCTATCAACTACTACAGTGTCCGATGTGCTTAAGGCACTTAAGGCAGCTTTTTACTCACCTAAAACTAAAACTTCCATTCCCACTTCTTGCCCGTGTGACTTTATGGATCTCAGTTTTTCTGAGAGTTTCAAAGCAAGCCCTGCATTCTTTTCTGCCTCTTAGCCTGTGTGCACGGGGTCCTGGGAGATTTCTATCTGGTTTCCAACAGGGCTGGGACACAGCTCCATGGGTCCCTTCTCTTCTTGTTCCCAGGTCTCCACACGGTGCAGGTGGTTTCCAGCTGTGACCTCCTTTCCAATGAAGAATCCATGGATCCCCCCAGTACAGCTGCAAGGGGTAGGATTTGATCTCCTTCCAGCTGGGATCCAGGAGCCTTGCAGTGTCCCATGGTTCCAACTGGATGACCCCAAGGTGCTGGGAATGCAAAGGGATGATGGTGGAGCAGATGAAGCATTAGTTGCAACACACGTGTGTGGAAGAGCCCCTAAAAGGCATCAGATATGGTCAGGAAGCCGTGGAGCAGAGAGGTGGGTTTGGGAGAGGAAGGGCAATTCCTCTGGGAATGTGGGCTTGAGAAATGAGGCACTTGGGAATGGCGGAATTGCCGTGGAATTTCCATGGCTGTATCTCACTGTCATCTCTCCCGGCGCGGGGGATCAGGTGTAGCCAGGGTTGCGGCGGTCCGGTCCGGGGGCGGGACGAGGACGACTCGTGCAGGCGGGGTTTTGGGGCCGGGGCTGGCGCAAGGGAATGGGTCTTCCCAGGCTTCACCAACCAGGTCCGAAGGCCGACCCGGGAGAGCAGGTGTACCCAGGATTCACCAGCCAAGCCCTGGGTCAGAACGGCAGCGGACAACAGGTCTACCCAGGGTCCTGGAGGTCCAGGGACGGGACGAGCGGTCTAGCCAGGATTTTGGAGCCAGGTTTGGCAGGCGGCGCGGGGGAACAGGTCTACCCCGGCATTCGGCAGCCAGGGACCGTCCGGCGGCGGACAACAGGTCTACCCATGCATCCGCCGGCAAGGGACTGTCTGGCCGAAGAGAACAGGTCTACCCAGGCCTTGGGCAGCCAGTTAGAGTGGCGGCAGAAACAGGTCTACCCCGGCATTCACCAGCCAGGAACAAAGTCCGGCCGCGGACAACAGGTCTACCCAAGGGTTGGGCAGCCCGGCAGCAAGTCCTGCCGCAGGCAACAGGTCTAAGCAGGGGTTGTGCAGCAAGGGACTAAGTCCGGCGGCGGATACCAGGTCTACCTAGGGGTTGGAGAGCCATGGACCAAGTCCGGCCGCGGAAAACAGGTCTACACGGGACTTGGGCAGCCAAGAAACAAGTGAAGCGGTAGACAACAGGTCTACCCCGAGGCTGAGCAGCCAGGGACCAAGTCCTGCCGCGGAATGCAGGTCTATCCCGGGGCATTCGGCAGCCAGGGACCAAGTCCGGCGACGGATAACAGG
This sequence comes from Chamaea fasciata, assembly GCF_029207755.1. Classification (NCBI taxonomy): domain Eukaryota; kingdom Metazoa; phylum Chordata; class Aves; order Passeriformes; family Sylviidae; genus Chamaea; species Chamaea fasciata. Next base: position 1,036,936 of record NW_027094122.1, on the reverse strand, counting down.
TCTACCCAGGGACCAAGTCCTGCCGCGGAAAACAGGTCTACCCCAGGGCATTCGACAGCCAGGGACCAAGTCCTACCGCAGACAGCAGGTCTCCCCAGGGACTGTCTGGCGGCGGATAAAAAGTCTACCCAGGGACAAAGGCCTGCCGTGGACAGGAGGTCTACCCCAAGAAACGAGCCCTGCCGGGGACAACAGGTCTACCCAGGAAATAAGTCCGGCGGCGGAAAGCAGGTCTACCCAGGAAACGAGTCCTGCTGCGGACAGCAGGTCTACCCCGGGGCATTCGGCAGCCAGTGACCAAGTCCGACCGCAGACAGCAGGTCTCCCCAGGGACAAAGTCCTGCCGCGGACAACAGGACAGCTGCCGGTCCCTGTGCAGCAGAAGGAAGCCGCAGGGCGGGCGCCCAGGCGGCAGCAACAGCCGCACCCTGGGCAGCGGCTTGAAGCCAGCGCGCCCGTCCCGCCCGTCCAGCAGCAGCCGCGCCCTGGGGAGCTGCTGGGAGCCGCAGGGCGGGCGCCTGCGCCCCTCCCGCCCCGCCGCCGGCCGCTGCCTGTTGGCCGTGCTCCGGCGCCTGATGCGGAGCAGGAGGTCGGGGCGGTCGCGGCAAAACCAGGGGTTCCTGTAGTGGAGCCAGGCGCCGGCATCGCCAAGCCAGCCCGGCACCTTGCGGAAGCCGTAGCAGTTTAGCTGGAGCAGAAAGTTGCATAACTGCGTGGCCCGGAAGGTGTGCGGGGCCGGCCCCTGGGAGCCGCCCGGGCCGAGCAGCTCCCGCTCCAAGAGGGAGCGGTCGATGAGCAGCCCCCGGGCCTGGCTGTCCCAGCGCACGGAGCGGACGCGGGGGCTGTTTGCCAGGTGCCACAGCTTGGCGGGGAAGGTGCCGGCACTGAGCCCGGCGGGCAGCGGCAGCTCCGCCATGGCGTCGATCGCCAACAGTGGCCACAACGGCCGGAGGGCAACGGCCGCAGCACAGCACGGCTCGGCACTTTGCGGTTCGGCTCGGCTCGGCACGGCACGGCCAAGCACAGCACGGCTCGGCACAGATCAGCACAACTCGGCTTGGCACGGTAGGGCACGGGAAGCCCGTGGCCAGGGTGGGCTCTGGGAGCAGTGGTGGACTCTGTCCCCACGCTGCATCCTGTGCCTGGGTCACCGTCGGTGACGGGGGAAAAGGACATTGCTTTGTCTTGGCTGGGGAAGGGATGAAAAGGGGACATGAGAAAGCATCCTTTTGGCCACCTTTTCAGCAGACTAACTGTTTTCTTCTCGCCATCTCTGCCTGTTTTTTGCAGAGTTGGAACATCTTTCATGATTTGGAGTCAGCAGCAGAAGCAGGAAGGGGCAGTGATTTTGTCAGCATTGTCATCAAAACGCTAGTGCTGCCCCATGGATGGATGTTGCTTGATGCAAGGGATGAAAGGCCTTCACTTGTAGGGCGCTCACGCCGGTGTCTTCCCAAAGGACGTTGCCATTTTCTTTCCTCAGGAATCGCTTCTTCTGTTTTTCCCCCCATCTGGGGAGATTTCCAATGCAAATGCCTCCTGCAGCCAACTCTTGCCAATGCAGACTGACAAAGGAGATCTTGCAATGGACAGAGACTCCCTAGAGCTGGTGTGGAGAGGTGAGGGGCCAAGGTTTGTCCTTTAGTCTTGAAATCTTGTTGGGGAGCTGATTGTGCTTTGGGGGACTGACAAAAATGTTGTGTCCTGAAAGACCACAGAGACTTTGGGGTTGTCATGTTGGGGCAGAAATTTATGTCTGAGAACTTTTTGAAATGCCTTTTTTTTTTTTTTTCCCCTCCCCTGCAGAGAACCTTTTCGTACCTTTTGGGGAACTTCCGTCTGCTGGTCTCCCAGATCCAGCCGTTTCCCAGGGTTCCTTCCCAAACTGAGGAGTAGCCCATGGCCTCCACTCTCCAGCTGGAACAGAAAGAAGCACAGAGCTTGCTGTTGTGGGAGAAGAGCTTCTCTTTCCTCCCGGCTTTCCCTTTGGGGCAGGTTGGTATGTGCTCATTTGATAAAGGGAGGTTTAAACTCTGGAGGTGTTGCATTTCAAACTGCTCCAGCCTCGAGCTCTTGTGTGGGTATCCTTGGACAAAAGGCCTCCCTGTGTGAGCTCCCAGTGGGCTGGTTCAGTAAGGAAGTTGATATTTCAGGCTTGTGACTGCTGAAAGCAGTTGGTTTCTGGAGGTGTCCGGAGCTGGGAGCAACTACTTTTCTCGCCTGGCTGCAGAAAAGGTAGTGGGAAAGTGGGGATTGCACTTGCAGAGATGGCAATCAGGGGTGTTTTCTGAGAAATGGGCTGGCAGAGAGGCAGGTCTTGTGCTCAACTGGCTATGTGTTTGTTTTGGTGGTGGGGAGATGTAATGAATCAGCCGAGACTCCATATCCTTCATGCAGATAAAGCCAATTCTTTATTCACATCACTTCTTTTATCCAGTTTTCAGGGACCTCATGCACCACACCCATTGGCGGGTAGTTTTCTTACTGCCTCATTTATTGGTCAGAAGGTCATTTGTGTGTATGTGCTAAGTTTCAGGTTGTTTACATTTTTCCTTGGTGGGTTCTGATGGAACAGAGCTAATATTTATGCAGATGCACTTGTTTTTCTCCCTAGGAACGGGCTGTTTTGTGAACAAACTTCACCTTCTCTAAACAGTTTTCAACTGGGAACTTGCAAGCTATTGCTAGCTGCTTAGCTAAAGTAGCATGGCCTCATCCATATTCCATAAGACCTTTCTTTAATAACATTTTTTACCTGTCTGCAGCAGGGAGAGTCACAGACACAGACACCAGCTGAAGGAACAGTGTAATTTACTATCATGCAGAAGTGCAAAGACAAATCAGAAAAGAAGAAGGTAAGCAATGCACCTCATCACTGGTACAAAAGGTTGCCTCTAGTGGTTAAGAAAGATACATCACCAGACACCCTTCTGCTTTATCCTTCATCCAGATCCACTCATCAGGTGGGGAAAGCTGTCCCAGCAAAGCTCGGGAAAGTCCCTGCCAGGAACCAGGAAATCCTACACTGCCTCCCCCTTTCTTGGCCACCAGGCTTCTGACTGCACTGTGAGAGTAGCCCAGCTTTGACAGTGGTGAACGAGCAATCTGACAGACCTTCTGGGGCAGGAGATCTGATTTCATCTTCCTCTTGGTTTTCTCCCTGAGCCTGTCCAGGGCTCAAAGAGGAACCAAGGCCAGATGTGGCCTTGTCTGGTTTCTTCATGCTGAAAGGTAAAGATGTGTTTCACCAAGTAGTGAATGCATAGATCCTATTGATAGTAACACTTGGTTAAGGAGCAGATCCATCGAACGTTTGGTTGGAAGGGTCATCCAGAGGGCAGATTTAGCTCAGGACCTGTTGTTCAGGCCTTAGTCCTTCAGTATTTTGTGGTGCAAATCAATGCCCTGGAAAGCTGGAAACAAACAAATCCCGCTTGAGCACGTTTCAGAGCGGGAGCAGGATTAGCCCTGCAAGGCCGGGCTAGGGCCAAGAGCAGAGGGCCAGCAGGCTGCATTTGCCCAGAGGCAGCCGTCCAGACCAAGAAGGCCACTGGTGCCCAGGGCCTGAGGTGCCCGAGGCTGCCTCCCCGCTGTGCAGCTCTGCAGAGCCCGTGGAGCGCAGGGTCCCGGGCAGCCAGGGCGGCCTGGCTGCCTTGGAGCACGAGGGGTGTCCCAGAGAAGCTGCGGCCCTTGGCTTTTTAACTGTTGCTCAGAGTCTTGTCATTAGTCCACACTGTCTGACATGTTCTCCTTTCCTCTGGCATATTGAAGAGAGCTTTTTGAGAAAAGTGGCTGATGTAGCTTCTGCTGGTGCTGGTGCTTTTGTCTGCAGGTCAGGGCAGGTGGTTTGAACCAAGGACGGAGTCCGCAGTTAACACTGCAGTTTTGCCAAGCCAAGAAAACCGTTCACAACTGGGTGACCGATGCTGAGCAGCTTTGCTAGGTTTTGGAAAGTTATCACCTTAAAAAAGCCAACAAATGTTCCTACATGAGGGTACCAGCAGTGTCCCAAAGATCCCAACTTTTTCCACCTCTTTTCTGTGTCTTCGGTGTTTCTAAGTTCCCCATTCCCCAGCAGGAATGAAAGCATGTATGATAATGTGAGTGATTTGAGAGCTCTGTGTTGTGCCCTGCCACATCAGCGTTGATGACAGGCTGGACATGGACAGGTGTGTTGAGTTCAATTCATCCCAGTTCTGTGCCAACAGCAGCCCCAAGATGCCGAGAAGAACAAGGACGGTGGGTGGGTGTGCACGCACAGCCCTGTGGGCTGGCTGCTGTGTGGGCAGAAGGTTCTCAACAGCAGTACATCTTCACTCCCCCAAGTGGGAAGAATCTATCAAATCTATATTAAATGAAAATATTTATGAAATTGCACTCAACGGTACATATTTATATGTATCATACATGTAATTTATAACATATAATGCTGCATATTATATATTTTTATATGCTATAATCAATAGAATATATCAAATATAGAGTTGATCTTTTCCTAAGCTATTGCCTGTGGGTCCTAGAGGCCATCTCCTAGTGTTCCTACATTTGTGCCTTCTGGTACTAGTTCTTATAGCAGCAACTCCCCTGGGAGTTCCTCCAGGGAACTTCACACCGAGGGCTTCCATCACTGTCGTGGCTGTGGGAACTTGTTGCTTGCCAGTTCTCCCCCAGAATCCTTGTGGATTCTGGGTCATGTCAGCACAAGTGTCCATGTGCTGGATTCTTGGAATCACTTGGTCCCTGTAGTGAGGGAACTCTGCTTGGAGCTGTTGGGCCAAAAGGAAAAGCATCAGTAAAGCAAGGACTTGCTGACTGTTCGGGGGGAAAGGGAGGGGTAATGACTGAGGCAGGTTTGTCTTGGATGCTACCCAAGTTTTCTGCTTCTTGTACTGCCGGTTTTTTCACAGCTCCTTCAGTTATTGAGAAGATGTTACAATAATGTTCAATCTGAGCATGCCACTTTCTTACTGAGGCCGTCTGGGCCACTCCGTCAGGTGGGGGAGTCCCAGAAGTGACTGACTTAAAAACTTGGAAATGCTCTCTCCAAACAACTGGTTGTTGTTGTACAATCTTCTCTACTTGTATGAGAGCTAGGCTAACCACAAACAAGCCTTTTTCCCAGGCAATATACCTCTTTTCAGCATCTCTGAAACCATGGGAATAAAAACCAACAGGCCATGTCGGACCACCAGGACCCCACTGCCATATGTGTACTGACAACCCTGAGGAAGCAAATCCCCATCCCCCCTGGAAAGGATCTATAGGATGAATAGGGCCAAGGGCTTGGTGAGCAGTTGCTTCAAAAATCAGTAATTGCATTGCTTCCTCTTGAGAAGCAGTCCGTTCCCATTTTACCCCTTTTCTCAGGAAGTTATTAAGAGGTCTGGCAATTATAGAAAAATCTGGCATGGTTTTTCTCCAAAACACTAATAATCCCAAGGCATGCTGTAAATCTTTCCTGGACTCAGGCACTTTAATTTGATCTCAGGAGGTTAGGGTGCCAGGTGGGCTGCTTGTCATACCTCCTTTCCACCAGATACCCAAACATTTTACTTCCTGAGAAGGTTTTTGTCTTTTCTCTGAGGGGATCTGCAAACCAAGGCTTTCTAAGTGGGAAATTATTTTCTGTTGACCGCCCCCCACTTGCTGTGTCTTATTGTTTAAAACTTGTGCTAGGGAGTGCTGTGGCTTGTTGCCCAAGGTTTGTGGAAGAGGAGGTGCACTGGGTTATCGCTTGGATGATTCCAACACAATAGGTTTGGGACAGGGCCAATTAGAAATTATTTTAGCCAGTTTATCATAAGGCAAGTTATCCATTGCTTCTGGTGGCACTCCCCTTTTCAGCCCTAGCGACCACAGTTGCTGCTGGTTGGAAATTTGTTTTCCCTTTTCTGATTTTTCATTAGGAGAGGCAATGTGCCTGACTCCTCTGGGTTTTTCTGGTTTGTCCTCTGGGTACTTCACTGGTCCATATTTTCTACTGTAACTTACTAACTCCTCTGCTACCTCACTCCATGTCCAAAGTTTATAACTGCTGTTAGATTGTGTGCTAGGAGTTGTAAAAGGTGAGGAGTCAGTGGAGTCAGTGGAACCAGTTTGATCTCTTGTATGTCCAAGAAATCTTTCAAGTCTATCTACTGAAGCGATAGATGCTATTGTTTTTGGAAGAAAAATTGCTGTTGGTTTAAGAGACTCTGGCAAACCTCGAATGAGGGGGGTCATAATCTCAGGTTTGACAGGCTGTTGCATTGGTGACTCACAGCCAGAGATTAATTTTCTTTCCTGTATCATTTGCAAGCATGCAGCTTTGTGTATGTTTTCTAGGAGTTGGTCTGAGGTGCCGACTATTGCCAGAGGGTCGCCCGTCTCTAGGGGATTTAACCCCCCTGCCCAGTGAGCTGCACGCTGTGTCAGGGAGCATGGAGCATGTGTGTTTCCTGTTGTTAAGAAAACTCCATGTCCCCAGTAGCCACTTGCTTCTTGTTCACTTAATTTAATTTGGTCACTCCCTGTGAGGGAAACTCTAAAAACATACTCCGTCTCTGATTCACTAGGGAGGCGGGAGTATTCTTTCTTTAATTTAGCTAATTCAGTGGCTGTGTATGGTATTTCTTTGGTGGTTATGTGGGGATCACCATCTTCTTCATTTATATAATTATATTCTGTTTTGATGAGACGTCTCAAGTTGGAGCAACAGTGTTCCCCACAATTTTTCATGTGTACTAATTCTTTCTGAGGGTATATTTGTTTAATGTTGTATGTCTCCTTTCCTTCTGTTTTTCCTTCTGTGGGTGAATCTGCAGATTTTAAGTTTTTACTTCGCCCTTCTGCAAGGGAAATCTGCAGCAAATAATTCTGATTTCTTTCCTGTTCTAATTGTTTTTGCAAAGCTTCCACCAAATTCTGCAGGGATTCTATGACTGCTTTTTCTTCACTCACCCGTTCAAAACGGGTTTCTATGGCTGCCGAAAGACAGGCCCCCAAAACTGAGCAAAGAATGGTTTTATTTCTGCCCAGTTTGTATCTAGCATCATGTTGCAAAGAATATATTCTATCTACAATGTTTTCAAAGTTAAACCAATTATTCTGTGCCCACCTTTCTCCGTCTGAAGAAGGTCTAGCACCATGTTTGGCTAGCAAAGCATAAAATGCATTCTTATCTTTTTCACTCATTTTGTGCAGGGACCAAAACCACTCTCAGGGAGGTACGCCTAAAGTTACACCAAAGGCACAGCTAAAACTGTGTTTCCCTTCTCTTCCCTGGAATGGGCGAGGAGACCAAAACTGCCTGGGAGGTTCACCTTAGTTCCAAAAAGTTGTCTCCTCAACGACACCAAGCAGCCCAAAACACACAAAAACTAACTACAGTCCCATCTTTTGCACAATGAGATCCTTTTGTGAAATCCTGATGACAGGGAGTGCTATACGCCTGGGTGTATACAGTTTGCAGGAATTTTCCCTGGCCCCCCTTGCTTTTTAACAGCACTCACCGAAGTGGCGTGCTAGGTGCGGCTGAGACGAGGGTCCTTCCCCTGTTACAAGCTATACAGAACCCGCAACCCCTCTGTCCATCAAGATCCTGTCCGTGACGACAATTTCATGTCAGGGTCCGCAAATATATGCAGGGAACCTGATGGTTTGTTTTAGGGATCTCAGAGTGCAAAAGACACAGTGGGGAACAACTCAGTTTACTCCATCAAAAATGCACCTTTATTTAGTGCCAACAAATGCCATAGTGGGGAGAGAAATAAAAAATAGTAGGAAAGAGAGAGAAAGAGGGGAAGGGGATTATAGCTACAAACGTGGAGGGTCGAGTCTTCGACGCCTAACGATGCCTATAGATGCGATCTTCTCCAGTGGGGTGATCACAAAAGTGAGCGGGGGTCTCCAGAGGTTTTATAGGTTGGTCAAGGCGGGAAGCAAAGCAAGGGGCACAGAGCCAAAGCAGGAACCAGCTGTGTAAAGGCTGAGTGCTCAGGAACAAGCTGCAAACCGTACCTCCAGTACGGACAGACCAGTTTGGACAGGCAGCCTTGGCTCAGTCCACTGTGACCAGTTCCATTGTTCTTGCACTCCGTTCTCATGGAGATGCACACCAGTCCTCCGAGACTTGGCAAGCGTTCCACCTCAGCCAGGCCAGGGGCTGCTTTCAGAGCCTGGGGTCTCAGTCCTCAATCATTGGAGACAGTCGTGAGGCATATCACATCCTTGGACAGACTCTGACAGCTTCCTGTCATGGGCAGAGTGGGAGCTTCAGGCAAAAGCTTCATTTCTTCACTGGAGAAACTCCTGCTGAGTCACGAGGTGGAGAAATGACACCCAACAGACACCATGGATCCTCATATCCCTCCAGGATGCCTGACTTTTCAAATTCCATCTAAGAGAGGAGACTGGGAGTGGCTGGATCCAATCCTAGTCCCAGACTTTGTCAAAGGTTTACGTGTAAAAGACTGGACAGGTGGAATTGAACTGCAATGCAATTTGTCCCCCAGGATTATCGATTCAATACCAGATATATTTCCATAAATGCAGCTATGATTGATTCTGATCAGGATTAGACAGAAAGATTTATTTACACAACAGAGCAAATAGAGAAAAGAGAGTTATTTACTCCACGGTATAGGAGTTGTAACAATTATATAGAATATAGTGCTCTAGGAAGCAGTTTTGAAGTAAACAGGGCCTTGTTGGACTTGTTTGAGCCCATTCCAGGCAGAGCCTCCTGCTCCATGAGGAACTGCCTTTCCTGTGCCATGACCAGGGCAGGTCCCGCTGCAGGAAAAGCCCCAGGCCAAGCCAACACAACGAAGGGCTCGGGCACAAGTGCAGAGTGCCGTGCTGGGAGCTGTGCCAGGGAGAGCCTGAGGCACCAAAGGCACCTTGGCAGCAGCAGCTGCTTCCAGGCCATGGCCAGAAGCCTCCCTTGGCAGCCCGGCCTGCTGGCTCCCACTGCACAGCTGCTGCTTCAGGGCTCATTTCTGCCTGGGCTCTGCCCCAGCCCGCAGAGTGACACCTCAGCCCTGACTCTGGCACAGCCGCTGTGCCTGAGCCCTGCAAAGCCTCAAGGTCACCTGTGCCCCCCTGGCTCTGGCAGCCCCTGGGGCAGGGGGGGAAAGGCCAGAGAAGGGGCTGGCTTTGGCTGCTGGATGTGGGCTCCAGCAGAGACAAGGAGGAGTCAAGGGAGTGGATGGAGTCCAGCCAGCAGCCCCTTCTCCCCATGCAATCCTGGAATGGTTGGGATGGGAAGAGCTCTGCAGTGCTCATCTCATCCAAACGCCTGCGATGAGCAGGGACATCTTTCACCAGATCAGGTTGTTCAGAGCCCTGTCCCAGCTGGACCTGAATGTTTCCAGGAAGGGGGCATTGACCAGCTCTCTGGGAAAGCCTGTCCTGGTGGATCACCAGCCTCATGCTCAAAAATTTCTTCCTTATCTCTCCGCATCTGAACCTCCCTTCCTTCAGTTTAAAACCAGCACCCTTTGTCCTATTGGGACAGGCCCTCCTAAAACCTTTGTCCACCATTGCATTCCCAATGAGCCAGGTTTCCGTGGCAATTGCCAGGACAGGTGACCCAGGTGTGCTGTCCCAGTGAGGGTTGCCATGGAACCAGTGCCCAGCACTGCCCCTTTCTGTCTGGCTGAGCTGCCCTTGGCCCTGGCAGCGGCGTTTGCTGCTGGTTCCGCGGCGCCTGAGCAGCCGGCGCGGCACAGGGCAGGTGGCCGTGGCACAGCCCCCAGCAAGGGATCCCCTCTGGCTCTGGCCACTGACACCAGCCCTGGGCAAGGGGCCCAGGCACTGGGCTCAGAGCACTGTCCATGGCCACAGCCCCTTGCCATGGCCCCGGGCAGCTTGGGATGATGATCCAGCCTCACTCCTGGCCCAGGCCTGGGCTGCAGCGCCCTTCCCCACAGCCTGTGTGCACAGAAGCACTTCCAGGGCTCTCTGCATTTCCCTTGCCCTCACTCTTGCCTCACTCACACACCTCCCAACAACCCACCTGGAGCTTTGACTTGCAAGGAGTTCAAAGCTTGTCTGTCCTTGAGGAGTTGGTCTAATTCTGCCTCCAGCCAACTCTAAATTTTTGTTTATTGTACATCTTCATTGGTGTCTAAAACATTCCTTGCATGGTTCTGCCTTGGGGAAGGGGAACCTCCTTGGTGACACCTTGGGCTTGCCACAAATTGAGGAGATTGTTTGGAACTTAGGAGGTTTTGATTGCTAAGAAAGGAAGAAAACCTCTCTTTGTCTGGGTGAACCCAGTTCTCTGAGCAAAGCAGGTCCCAGGTGAGTGAGGAGAGGCAGGATGGGGTTAGGGAATGTGGAGCATGGTTGTCCAAACTGGATCAGAGCTCAAGGCACAGCTCCTCTGACCAGGCCAGACTTCCTTAGGAGAGACCCTGGATCAGTATCAGTCACTTGAATGCTGCAATGACCTCTGCTCTCAAGAGAAAAATACCCCCTTTGAAAAGAAGAGTGTTGATTCCTTCAACGCTCTTTGAACTATTTCTCCATAACTCTAGGAAAAAAGACTTCCTAAGGAACTGCACCAGGCCAGAAGGAAATCAAGGCACAGCCGTGGTTTGTCAGGACTTGCTTTCTCCTAATGAGCCCAGTGATGCATTTGGTGCTGAGCCCTGGAACCTCAGGGCCTGAGAAGAGATTGCACAAACCTTTCCAGGAGTCAAAGTCAGAGGAAAAACCCAAAGTGTCTGGAAGCATTAAAGGGTCACCCTGAGGTCCATCCCCAACACAGGTTCCTCATGGAGTCCTTGGAGGAGAGAATTGGAGGCCAGGATTGCACCAAAACCTCTCAGAGACTCAGTGTGGGAAGGAAAAACCCAGAGTACCTTAAACACCCTGAGTATCTCAAAGCATGAATGAGCCCCACTGAGTGTCAATGCACAGCTCTCAAGGGACTCCTTAAAGCAGATAATTGGGGCCATGATTGCACAAACCTCTCAGAGACTCAGTGGCAAAAAGAAGTGCTTAAATGTCCCCGATTACCTTGAAGCATGAATGAGCTCCACCGAGTGTTGTTACTGAGTAAAAATCTCAAGGGACTGATTAGAGCAAATAATTGGAGGCCACGAGTGCACAAACCTCTCAGACTCAGTGTCAAAAAAAAGTCCTTGAATAAACCTTGAGTAGCCGGAATTACTGATGAGCCCCACTGAGTGCTTTTGCTGATTGAGAATCACAAAGGACTTGTTAAAGTAGATAATTTGGGCAACAATGGCACAAACCTTTCACAAAGTCAGTTTTAAAAGGGAAGCATCAAGTACCTTTAAAAACCTGAAGTGCTTTGAAGCATTAATGAGTGCACTGAGTGTCATTACTGACAAAGGAGGCCGTGATTGCACAAACCTCTCTGAGACTCCAAGGCAAAAGCAAAGCCCTAAGTCCTTTGAAAAGCCTGCAGTCCCTGGGAGCATTAAGGAGCCCCCAGGGCCATTCCTGCCCAAGGCTCCCCAGGGACTCCTTCCAGCACATCCTTGAGGCCACTGGGATGGGAGGGGGATGCTGAGGGCAGGACAAGGGGCTGACAGTGCCCAGCCTTGCCGGGGCTGTGCCAGGAGGCCCCAGGGCCTCAGGACAAGGTGACTCCTCACGGCCCTTGGTGGCACAGAGGCTGCTGTGGCCCAGGGCACCAAGACTTGGCTTCTCTTTGTCCCCACGTGTCATCACTGCCTGCAGTTCTCTGCTCTGGCTGGGGCCTGGGGACACTTTCTCTGTCGTGTCCCTCAGCGGGACCCAGTAAAACTTCAAGAAACTTTGGAGCTGGATTCTGACTTTGAATTCTTGAGAGGTTTCTCCAGCTCCCTCTCAGGGACTGATGTTCAGGGCCTCAGCACAAGCCTGGAGAGGGTCACTCAAGCCCTTGTGCCGTGTCTGTGCTGCTGAGCTGGGCCGGGCTCCTGGCACAGAGGCAGCTCCTGGCAAGGGCAGCGCTGCAGAGAGACAGCTCTGCCCAGGAGCAGCTCCTGTGCCCAGCCCAGCAGGGCTGGGGCACTGCCTGCAGCCACCCCGGGCACAGCACACAGGCACAGAGGGCTTTAACTCAGCCTGGGCTGGCAGCACAGAGCAGAGCTCACTGAGGGCTCACTGGGGGAGAAATCCTCGCAGCGTTAGGAAGAGTCACTCCCAGGCTGGGGGAAGAGAAGCTGCAGCTCCTGCAGGGATCTCCTGAAGCTGGCACATCCCACAGCTTTAAGGCCCTTCCAGGAGGACTCTCAGCGTGGCTGCAGAGCAGGCATGTGGCCCCAGGGCAGGGCTGGGTGTCCCTGCTGCAGCACCCGAGGCACAGCACAGGGCAGCTCCCTGTTGCCGGGCTCTGCTGCAGGGCTGAGCAGCCGGGGCTGCAGCCAGGGGTGCCCAGGGCTGTCGTGCAGAGCAGGGTCCTGCAGCCCAGGGCGCTGCGCTGGGCCAGGGACCCTGCTGCCTGCCAGGGACAGCTCTCAGCTGGCCCGGGGAGCTGCTGCCAGCGCTGGGGAGAAGCTGTGGGGGGAAGGAGCCGCCCTGAGCAGGGCAGGTGCTGCTGCTGAGAGGGGCTGTGTGGGGCAGGGCTGCTCCCAGCTCCAGACCAGCCTGGGCACAGCTCCGGAGGACACTTGCCAAAGGAAGCTAAGCCTGGTATTGCTGCAAAGACCAGGAGCTTTCCTGAGAGTGTTTTCAATTTCCTGCTTGGAGAAGGATGGGAAAGTTGGGGTGATGACAAAAACATTTTTGCTTTTTATGCATTTTTCATTTATTCGTAGCTCTGTTAACTACTATTATGTAGTTATAAAACTATTATCTTTAATCAACTCTATTCAACTACTATGACTCTATTCAACTACTTTTATATACTTGTATTACTATAATCTTTAATTACCTCTACAACATTTCCTACCCTTTATCTTAGATTTTAGAACAATAAGCTTCAAAATATATTCCTGAAATACTGCCCAGTCTTATTGTCAGGAAGTGGACCTACAAGATGAACATTTTGTTTTTAAACCAGAGTGTGAGCAGTCAGAAAAAAAAGTGGCACAAAGAAGCCCTTGGACCTACTCCAATGGGTTGACCCAGAGGTTTGTAGCTGTGGATACTGAATTTCCTATTCGATGTTTCTGTTAAATATCCTAATTAATCAACCTCTAATCAATTGTTGAAATCGGGGGCTGGGTGTTCCTCATTCCCACTGAGACACCTGGAAGTTTCCAAGAAAGGTCTGGTTTTTACTTTACTGTTGTAACACTGTTGCAAGGGGTTTATTTCTCTTCTGATTATAGGCAAAAGAGGATGAGTGAAGCAGAACAGGAATTGTAATCACAGAACCACAGAACATTCTGAGTTGAAAGGGACACCTAGGATCATCAGAGTCCTGTTTAATCATGTACAGAGACTCCTGGTTTGTAACTTTGGGTGGTCAGTCTCTCTGCTGGGAGCCTCCCAAAGGGCCTTCAGCCACTCCTCAGCCCTCAGCAGCAGCAGCAGCAGCATCCCCTTTGCAGGGCCCAGCAGGGCTCTCCTGAGCTGCCCTTGCCCAGCTGCAGACAGACCCTGCCCCAGGCCGGGCCCTGCAGACAGGCAGGTTTCTGTAGGGCTGGGCCCAGGGCGCAGAGGGTGGCATGGGCTCTGTGAGCACTGGCAGGGACAAGGCTCCTCTCAGGAGGGAAATGTCCAGGCCCAGGGAGAGGCTCAGGGAAGGAGAGGGGGCTGAACAGAGCAGTGCTGGGGGCAGGAGGGCACTGTGGGTGTGTGGGAGGTGCTGTGCACAGCTGGGCACGGGAACACTGTCCTGAGTGCCTGGCTGTGTCTGCCCTGCCCTCCCAGGCACAGCCCCACAACATCTTCTCTTGGTTCTGCCCTCCCCTGATACTGTCACTGTCATCTGGTGCTCTCAGGGAGGCTCTGGCATTTGCAGCAGCTGAGCCAGGCACTGCCCTTGGGATTCTTGCCAGGCAGCTGTGTCCATGGGAATGGGGTGTCCGAGCTTCCCTGTGAGCTGTGTGGCTGTGGGCAAAGCAGTCCATGGGAAAGGGGACTGAGCTGAGCCCCCTCCCTGAGATCCCATCATGGGCACACCCGGGGATCTCCTTGCTGCGTCCTTCCAAGCTCTGAGCTGCCCTCCTGCCTGCAGATCTGTGCCAGAGCCTCTGGCAGTTCCCTGAATGTGCCACGGGGAAGTGCAGGGATGCCACAGCTGAGGAAATGCTGTTGGGTTTGCCAAGGGAGCTGTGAGTGTCCTTGGCAGAAGGGGGTGCTGAGGACCTTGCCCAGAGACCTTTGGAGAGGGTGAGACATTCAGGGATCCCTCTGCTCTGGGCAAGGTCTGGTGCAGCAGAAATGCTGGGGATTTCTGACCTCAGAGAACCAGGAATGATGTGTGGGCAGGAAAATAATGCCTATAATTCCTTCCTGTTCTCCATGCCCTTTAGAAGTGGGAGTGAAGATGGCAACAAGCCTTTCTGCATTAGGAGTGATTCCACTGACAAATCCTGAATATCCAGGCTTGTCCCTCTGCCACATGGCCAAAAACCCAGGGCAGCGGGGCAGGGACAGCTCCTGGAGAGCCCCCATGCACAGGCCTGGCTGCTCCTGGCACACTCAGACAGCACAACTGGAGCTCAGGCAGGGACCTGGGTGAAGGTTTTCCCAGAGCAGGAACAAGGGTGGGTGAATCACAGTGGGACAGTCTACAGGGAATGACCCATGTTTGGCTCAAAGCAGCCTGTCCTGACTTGTCACTGTCCTTTATCCATGAACATGTCCCCATGTGCGGCCACAGCAAATGTCCAACAGCAGCTCCATCAGCCGCTTCCCTCCTGCTGGCATTGGCAGACACGCAGCAGCTGCAGCTCCTGCACTTCTGCCTCTTCCTGGGCATCTCCCTGGCTGCCCTCCTGGGCCACGGCCTCATCATCAGCGCCGTAGCTTGCGGCCACCACCTGCACAGCCCCATGTTCTTCTTCCTGCTCAACCTGGCCCTCAGCGGCCTGCACCACTGTCCCCAAAGCCATGCACAATTCCCTCTGGGACACCAGGACCATCTCCTACACGGGAGGGGCTGCACGGCTCTTTTTCTTTCTGTTCTTCATGTCAGCAGAGTATTTGCTCCTGACCATCATGTGCTATGACCGCTCTGTGTCCATCTGCAGACCCCTGCACTACGGGACCCTCCTGGGCAGCAGAGCTTGTGCCCACATGGCAGCAGCTGCCGGGGCCAGTGCCTTTCTCAATGCTCTCATGCACACGGCCAATACATTTTCCCTGCCCCTGTGCCGTGGCAATGCGCTGGGCCAGTTCTTCCACGAGGTTCACCAGATCCTCAAGCTCTCCTAGTCCAACTACTGCTTCAGGGAGTTTGGGTTCATTGGTTTTCCCATCTCTTTAGGATTATGTTGTTTTGTGTTCATTGTTTTCTCCTATGTGCAGATCATCAGGGCTGTGCTGAGGATCCCCTCTGAGCAGGGACGGCACAAAGCCTTCTCCACCTGCCTCCCTCACCTGGCTGTGCTCTCCCTATTCCTCAGCACTGCCATGTTTGCCTATCTGAAGCCCCCCCCCAATCTCCTCCCCATCCCCGGATCTGGCCCTGTCAGTTCTGTTCTCGCTGGTGCCTCCAGCCATGAACTCCCTCATCTACAGCCTGAGGAAGCAGGAGCTCGAGGCTGCAGTGTGGAAGACTGATGGCTGGATGGTTTCACAAACATTAAACTGCTGGCCAGTGTCTCAAAATCACTTGTCATAAAAGTCATTTTTGATACCTCTTGTTGCTTTACTTTGGAGGTTCTTTTCCTTTGTTTTACTTTTGTAATATTGTCCACAAAGCAGTGTCACTGTTTGTGCCATTTCTCATTTTGTTTCTCTCCACCTTCCCTGTGGCCACAGACTGTGTCAATGAGGGGCTGCACTCCTGGTGGCTTTAAAGGAACCCAAGGATCTTGCAGGCAAGTTTTCTGCAGAGATCCCCCTTTGGTTCTCTTCTCTGGATGAGAGCTGGGGGCAGATCAGTGCTGGCACAGCAGCTGTGCCCAGGAGCAGCAGCCCTTGGTGTTGGCAGCGCTGCTCCCGTGGCCCTGCCCCGCTGCCCTCCTGGCCCTGGTGTTGCTGTAGGGCCGGAGTGCTCTCGGCGCCGGGCACAGGGCTGGGGCTGGCAGTGCCGGGGCTGCAGCAGGGACAGGCCATGGGCTCCGCTGGGGCAGCGCTGACGCCTCAGGGCAGGGCCTCGCTGCTCCAGGCTCCTTGCCCAGGCTCTCTCCAGAACACGCCCAGGCCCAATGCTGTGCACGGAAAAGCCCCGTGAGCAGCCCCAGGGTGGCCGTGGGCAGGCTGGGGGCAAACAGCACGGCTGGGGCTCTGCAGGGTCCCTGGGGGAGACGGGAAGGAGCAGCAGAGCAGGGGCTGATCCATCCCCACTGTGCTGGACACCCCCGGGCAGCGTCCCAGAGCGTCCTCATGCACCTGCCAACAACATCCCCCCTCTGCAGCCCTGGCCTCTCTCCCAGCTCACACGGGGGCCGCATCCTTGCAGGCACAGACACGGCAGCTCTGGCTCAGGAGCCCCTGTTTGCAGTGCCCAGAGCAGGCCTGAGCACCCCCATGGTGTTGGTGTGGGGAGATGAACCTGAGGGAGCACAAATGCCATCAGCCCTGGGGCCAGGAAGGGCTGGGGGACAGGAGGGAAACCACTCAGTTCTGTCGTGGCCTCTGAAGTCAGCCAGAAAGTTTGTTCCCATGGGAGTTTCCATGTGGGAATTGAAATACAAACCAAAACTGAAGGAGGAAGTTCACTGCAGTTTAGGTTGTTCTTCACGAGATTGTTCAAGTCGAGCACAGCCATTCTCTTCAGCAGACCCATGGGCAGGGGCTTCCTGGAGCGCTGCTCTGGCACCCATTCTTTGGAGTAGGCGATTGCAGGAAAAAAGAAGGGAAGCCCATCAGCTACTGAAGAGAAAGAGTCACTGACAGGAAGCAGTGGGTTAAGAAATGTGAGGGGGAAAAAAAGGCAGAAAACATGAAGTGACAGATGTGAGAAATGGGAGTGGAAAAAGGAGGGAAGTGTGAGGGAAGAAAAGGGTAGGAAACCTGTGTGGGAAAGGGTGAGAAAACTGAGGGGAAAATGGTGAAGATGTGAGTGAAAATAGGAGAGGAAGGTGAGAGGAGGAAAAGGCAGCAAATATGATGGGAAAATTCTAAGAAACGTGAGTGGAGAAGGGTGAGACACATAGGGGAAAAAATGGGGGAAAAGTGCAGGGAAGAGAGTGAGAAAGTTTGCGGGCAAAGAGAGAGAAACAGGCTGCAAATGTGAGGGGAACATTGTGAGAATCCTGAGGGGAACATTGTGAGAAACCAGAGGGCAGAAAAAGGCAGAAAACATGAGGGGGGGAAAAGGGTGGGAAGTTTGATGGGAAAAGTGGCAGGAAACAAGAGTGAAAAAAGGGCACAAAATGTGCCAGAAAAGTATAAGGAACATGAGGGGGAAAGAACGATAAATGTGAGGGGAAAAGTGGGAGGAATGGGAGAGGGAAACGCTGGGAAACACGAGGGCAAAAGTGAGAAACATGAGGAGACAACCTGGAGAAAAATGACTGATGAAAGGAGAAAAGCATGAAGGGAGAAAATGGTAGGATTAATGAGGGAAAAACTGTGAGAATCATGAGAGAACAAAAAAGCAGGAAAAAGTGGGAAGGTGGGGAAATGTGAGAGGTAAAGTGTGAGGAAAGGGAGCTGAAAAGGGTGGGGAAAAGAAGTAAAACTTGGGAGGCAAACATGACAGGAAAACTGTGAGACTCGAGAGGGGGAAGGGGTGGAAATGTGAGAGGGAAAAGAACAGGAAACGTGAAGGGAGAAAAGGAGAGAAGGCAGGATTGGCATGACAGCTGAAATGATTCCTAACACATTCCCCCATGCATTTGCCCATTTATTGCACTAGTCCAGGGCTTCTCTGTATGTCCGTCTCCCCCTGTGCCTTGATTCCTGTTCGGAAGCAGTAGAAGTGCAGGATGTGCCCACCAGCAGGAGCTGCTCCAGGCTGGGAAGGGGCCAGGTGGTGCTGATTTCCAGAGGCTTCTGTGTCCCAGGTGAGGCCAGGGCAGGAGTGGGTTGAAAGGTGCTGCTGCTGCTCCTCTGTGCCAGAGAGCCCTGGCTGGGCAGGGCACGGCGCCCACTGCACTGCGGGCTCTTTCTCCTGCCACAGCTGGGCACACCTGGCAACAAATCATGACGACTTGTGGGGAAACCAAGGGCTTTGTGGAGGCTGCATTGCTCTGCACACACGCGGGCCACCTGCAGCACAGAGCTTTGGCCCCCAGAAATGTAAACCCGAGGGGAACAGCTGGAAAAGGTTTCATTTTCACCTTTCAATAGAAGTGACTAAAATCAAAGTTACCAAGAAGGGCTCGATCCCTGGTGCCAGCTCGGTGTGAGAAAGGAGGCATGACTTTATTTCAGTGCTGGGTGCGTGGGGAATCACTTTCCTAACACGTGCTCAGCCAGAAATCCCACCTACTCATTTGTAACCATGGAAACAAGACCTACTCATTACTTTGCTGAAACTCACAGGCTAAACATTCCCTCAAATTAGTTGACATATTTAAATCACTTCTCAGAAGTAACTGACAGGAGAGTAGGGCTCTCTTGAGAGTCTCGGGTGGTCATTTGGGGAACATCCCATTCCTGCAATTCTCCTCCGATGCTCAAGAGCCTCCTACAACCACTCTTTTCCCCTTGAATGCATTCCAGCTACATTCTTAGGAAGACTACTCTATTCTCAAGGCTAAGGAAGCCACTTGCACACATCAATCACTGCACTGGGGGAATAGAGGGTTCAACACTGTTAATGGGAAGGGAATCCATGATTTGTTGCAGTTCAACATTTTCTCAACACTTTCTTTCTCTGGGAATTGCTCACAAGCATTTCCTCAATGCACCTTGAAAAAGTTTTTGCTGACTGAAGCCACATTGTGTCTTTCCTTCAGCAATTCAGAAAGAAAAACACAAATTGCCTACTGAAACCTTTCTACTCTCTTCCAAATCAGTTCACTGCTCAAGCACAAGCCCGATTCCCTCAGTGAGATAGGAGGTAATATTTTGCTTCAGCTGAAGGGTTATTAGAAGAAAGAAGGAAAGTTGTTGGTTCTAGGTGTTGTTATTTAGGGTTTGGATTTGTTCTAGTTGATTTGTTGGGTGTTGCCGTGAGCTGGAAGAGGGGCCAGCGTGAAGACCAAACCAAAAGGGAAGTAGGAGAAGAGGGGAGGGGACAGAAAAGGAGGCGGTGGGGACAGAATACAAGTTTCCTTTTACCCAGCCAAAGGGAAAGGGGACACGGTTCGCCCTGGGCTGGGAAAGGCAATAAAAAGCAGCATTTTCTGTGTGTGTGTTGTGTGTGTGTTTGGCTCTTGGGAGAGGGAGATACACACCCAGCTCAGGTGAATCCTTCCTCAGAAACAGTTCTCTTTGGCTTTGATGACTTTGTCCCCATTTAATTTCATCTAAGAGTTGGCTCCTTTCTAACACCCCTCTCCCAGCAGCTCAGGGCTGCATTGCACAGTGCTTGCTGTGTGCCAGAGAGCTCAAAGCAGGCTGGCCTGGCGCCCCGGAATATTTCTGCAGAACACTCTGCATTTCACCCCTTTGCTCTGGCTCAGTGCACAACTCCAGCACTGCAGGCGCTTCCTCCCAGAGCCGCGTGAGGCCCCGGCTCCTGCAGATGTGACCTGACAAGCTGTCCCTGCCTGCCGCTGGCCTCGCTTCCCCCGGCAGAAGCGCCGTGCCTGAAGGAGGCTGCCCTGTGCCGGAGCCTGCGGAGCAGCCCGGCTCCCTCCCCTGTGCCCAGAGCGCTGCACACACTGCTCGCCTTGGCCAGGAGTTAGAGGGCAGCCGGCACAAGGGTGGCAATCCTCAGCCAGGCCTGCAGCCCTCGGCTGTGGTTTGCCTTTCTCTGCTCCTGTGCACGCTCCGGACGGCCGATGCCACCGGGCTGTGCTGTGCCCAGCACGGCCACGCTTCCCCTCGGGAGCAGCCGGCTGCCAGCTGGGCTCTGAGAGCGCAGGATTCGCCCGGGGCCCCCAAGAGGCACCCAGGGCCGGGCTGCTGCCTCTTGCAGCTCCAAGGGCCTCCTTGCAGCTGCCTCTGCCCCGGCTCAGGCTGCTCCGGGCTCTGCCAGGGCTCTGCTGGGGCTCCAGCCTGGGCAAGGCGGGGCCTGGGCTCACCCTGCAGCCGCTGACAGCTCTGCACCAGCTCTGCGCCTTTCCCAGCAGCCTCCCTGATCTTTCTGCTGTCTCACTTGGGCAAAACTCTCCCCCAGACAAAGAGATTGCACTTAGGGATACAAATGCAAGTGGCAGCAACCCAAATGCTCTCGAGTCAGAGCTCAAGGCCTGCATCTGCACAGGGTATTTGGGCTGCCCCACTCGTCCTTTGGTTCTGCCTGCAAATGCCACTGCCCTTTCTGCCTCAAACACAAGTGCCACAGCTGGGTAAAACCCAGCCCCTGGGCCATATTCCAAAGGCACTGCGGTCCGGAGAGCATGACGAAAGAAGAGCCTACTCCCCCTTCAAACCGTACCAAAGAAGGCATCAATGTCACTTTCCACCTCTAAGCAAAAATGGACAGTTCAGAAGGAAATGTTGAGCATTCTCACAGGCTCAGAAGGAGGACAATCTTCAAAATGACTTGAGGTTTCAGAAACTTTATTTACAATCCTAGGCCAAAATACTACCCTACAATCCTAGGCTAAAATCCTACTCTACAATCCACTACAATGCTGGTGATGGAAGAAAAAGTTTTTAAGTGACTGGTCCATTCCTGTCAACTCCTTCCACTTCTTAAAGGTAAGGATGAGTGGCACCAGGCTGGATGTAGGCTTGGCCGATGTTACAAATGGATGCTGCACAAAGAAAAACAAAAAAGCCAAGAATGAACCATTACTTTCCAAGCTAAGAGCCCCAAAGGCAGGGTAATCTTTTTTTCAATGAAAAGGGGATTGAGTCAGAGTAGGTCTAAGGAGGAACAGTGGGACAACAGTGGCACAGCTTACTGCAAGAGCTGCTAAATGCCCCAGGCCTGGAAATATTTCAGGTCTGAGCATCCTGATCTCTTGAAAGACGCCCCTGCTCATTGCAGGGCACTTGGACCAGATGACCCTTACAGGTCCCTGCCAGCCCAGCCCAGTCTAGGATTCCTGGCTGTTCTCATTTGAACAGCACCAAGAGTGGAGGTGAGGAGGACGAGGCTCATCTGATGCCTGGCAGTTCAGTGCAGGAGGAGCCCGTCCCTGGGACACTGTTTCCCCTGCAGCCCCTTGGCATTTTACCTGCAGCAGCTCCTTGGCAGACCAGCGCCGCTCCTCGTCTCTCTGCAGGCAGCAGCTCAGGAAGTCACGCAGCAAAGGGGAGAGGAGCTTGGGCTGCCGCAGCTCTGGGATCCCTTTGGTGGCTATCAGGAATCGAGCCTGGAGAAAAAGGAAAGACGAGTCTCTCAGCTGCTTCTTTCACATCTGGAACTGCTCTCCCAGATCCCATTGTTTCAGCTGCACTCTGCAGTGGCTGTTTCTGCCGTGGCACAGAGGAAGAGATGACTTTCCTGGACCAACAAAACACCCAAAGCCCAATGTAGCCACAGCTTTTCCAGCATCCAGCAGATCTTGCCCTGGCAGCTGATTTCATTGACTGACCTCCTTAGTGGAAACTATATCAGCAAAAGCACCTTTGCTTCTCTGAGGATTCACCTGAGCAGCTTGACAGGCTAGTTGGAAGAGGGACTTTGCTCTACTAACTCACTCTAGTATTTCCAAGGAGTATGACATGAAAAGCATCTCTGCAGCACTTGTTGGTCCCTTAAGCACAGCTGCTATAAAAGTCATCAAGCTTTTTCCTTGGTTCTTGAAAACAATGGTAATTAAAAGTAAAGAAAGGAAATCCCTCAGTTAAGGCAAGTTTCCCTGTGAGAAGAATGGGGGTACACTTCTCTCCAAACCACTGCTTTAGAAACTTTGTTGGGTTTGGGTTTCTTTCCTTCATTTCAGGAAAGATAACAGCAGCTCTAAGATGCTTGTTTCCTGTTAGTAGGGCCGTCTACACGGCCAAAAGAGCTGGAACGACTTCTAAGCCAAAGCCCAATGTTGCCTGAGAAGGGAGATTGTTTGCCTGGGCTAAGGCTTGAGTTCCCCCACGGATGCAACCAAAACCCCAGCAGATGCTGATGTGCTGCAGGGACATTTTCAGAAAGGGACCGTGGTGGAAGTAGTTCCAGCAGATGGCAATGGCATTTTGTCCAATGGCACACGGAACGTGGGATGGGGGAGAAAGACAGAGGGATCAGAGAGTATTTACACCTTACCATGAGAGGACCTTTATTCCCATAAGGAGGTTCTCCTTCCACCATTTCAATGCCCACAATTCCAAAAGACCAGATGTCTGCTTTGGGGCCATAGGACTCAGCTTTTGCAATTTCAGGCGCCATCCACCAAGCAGTCCCGGTCACCAAGCTCCGTCTACTCTGCTCAGGGGTGAGTTGAGCAGAGAGGCCAAAATCAGCTGGGGAGAAAGCAAAAGACCGTTTTTATTTGAATCCTGTGCAATTAGGAAAGCAAGGAAAAGAATTGCCCAGTTGAAGTTGGAGAATGTGCTGCTGAATCTCCTGGACAACTCTCCCTGCTCTGTTTCCTCAGGACTTTAGCCAAGGAAATATGGCATTGGCTGCTTCAAAAATCCCCACATTTTTTACACGGCCTCCAGCAGTGTCTTTTGTTCCCCTGAAGCTTTAGACTTGTAGCCCCCTCCCTCTGGAAGGGACACACACAGAGCAATGCCACTGTGGACGGCTCGATCCTTGCCATAGGTCTGTGCACGTTGCCACCGCGTGGTAAGCTCACAACAGGCTCCCTGCACTGCCACCAGCACCGTTTTGGGGGGGCTGGCACTCACTCAAAAGCAGCCCCACAGCCCACATATCCCTGGAATGCTGCACCTGCCCAAGAATATACTGACCCAGCTTGACAGAGCCATCCGTTTTGAGGAGAATGTTGAGGCTCTTCACATCTCGGTGTATCACGTGGTTGGAATGGAGAAAATGCAGTCCTTGCAGGCACTGAGAGAGAAACCAGAAACGGGAGGGCAAAAATCAGTGATGTGATTTCATCACACAAGAAAGGAAAGAGCTCTCCAAGATTCCCTCTGCAGGGGAATGGGGAGTAATGGCAGAAGACAGTGCCATTGAGGGCAAGAGCACGCTGCTACAACACAGGCAGGGCAGCACCTTTCTAAAGAAAGGCATGTCAGCTTGTCAAAGAGCAACAGCAACTGCTGGTGTAGACTCTGCCCTGCAAACCAGCCAGGATGACTGCTGCTGCACTGGATGTGCTCAGAAGTACAGAGCACTCTGGCTGCACTGCTAACCTTTCCAGCTGAGGACTCAGAGAAATGAGTCTCTCTTCTTTGCTGCTCCTTTCAAACAGTGCCACCCCCACCTTTGCTTTTACAGGCAAGGAATGCAGTGCAGACAGGCCAAAGTTTAGAGAGGCAAGATGGAGAAGAGCAAATACAAGAACCAGAGTGAGAATGCAACAGCGGGAGAGAAGAGGACAAGAACAGAGTCCAGTGAGTGCAGGGGCACTGGCAGGCAGTTCGCTTGAGATGCTCTTGCTTGCCCAGAGCATATCAGCCACACAGAAACAAAGCCTGGCTCACGGAATCGCTCGTGTCCTGAGCCCCTGTCCCAGACAATCCTGCCCAAGCCCTGGGACGCACAGATGGGATCCCTCACCTCTCGACTGATGGTTGCAACGTGGTGTTCACATATGCGAACCTCAGCGATGACATCATCCAGAGAGCCTCCATCCATGTACTCCATCACCAGCCAGAGTTCGTTGAGCACAAGGTAGCTGAAAGAAGGGAACAAGGCCATGCAGATGAACATGCATACATTGGTTTCTTTGCTCGATTCTTGTTTCCGGGTCCCTTTGTGACAAGGACAGAATTCAAGGAATAGACATGCCCTCCAGGCTGTGCATTGTTTGCAGTCTGTGCAGTCTCACGGAGAACAGCACATCTGTGAGAAAGGAGATATTTTAGATGGCCAGCAAGCAAAAAGTACAGTTTAGTATCAGCCAAGATGAAAAACCTGTCCCGCATGGTATTTCTGGAAAGGAGCACCTAGTGTTCCTGGCATGACCAGTCATGGAAAAGAGGGGCAACAATCCAAGGGAAATCCTCTCTAGCATGCTTCATCAGCATTGAAGAAACTTGAAAAAATCAATCCTGAGACAACATGGAGGCAGTGAGCTTACAAGGTATTGACTTAGTATGGGAGGGTTGATTCAGGTTTTTGGCCAATGTTCCAACTCAGTGTTTGAAAGCCAGGGAAGACACATGCAGGCAAAATACACTCTCTTCCCATCCATTGGAGATGAGTAGAGAAATAATAATTAACTGATTATTAACAGCTCTATTTTCTGCCAGTGTCCAAAGTGGGGTTTTAACCTCGCATGCTTTTACTATGGAAACAAACCTTCATGGGAAGAGACCATGACCACTCACCTGTCTAAATAATCCACAACGTGGGGACTCTTATTCTTCTTCATGACCATGATTTCATTAAGCGCTTGTTGATTCCTATTCAGTCCTTGAAGATTGATTTTCTTGATGGCCACCTAGAATGACACAGAAAATCAGTAACTTTAGAAGCTGGTGGAATGAGACCACAACACACATGGAGCGAGTGATTTTGCAATGACACAGGTGAGCTCTGCCAAAATGCCTTGCGATTAGACAAAGGAGTAATTAGGAACTGACATTCCTACAGCTCATTTCTCTGCTCCTTTGGGGGCCAGTTCCAGGACACCTGGCCACTGACCACAATTTGCCTTGTCCACTTGTTAAAAATGGTGTCTCAACTCTCACCCCCCAAAGCTCTGAGGACACTCTCTGTTTCTCTGTCCGTACTTCAGAGGAAGAAATGCGTGCCTTGGTACTCTGTGGATACATCTCGGGCTATAGGCAGGGCTTGGGGCTTTTAGGGACGCCTTGCAGATCTCTCCCCACGTGCAGTTCCCAAGTGCAGCACTGCAGGTGCCTAAGGAACTGCCAGGAACATTCAGATGTATTTGCTGGCAGCCAAAAATAGGAATTCAGGACTCTGAAGCCGTAGCCCCAGAGAGCAGTGAGATGCCCCTTTGTTGGAGCAATTGAGAGCCAGGGAGAGCGTCCTTCTCTGAAAGGAACTGCTGCCCTCCTTGCCTTCCTTCTGGCAGCTGAGCAGGACAAAGACTGTCCCAAATGCAGCTGGCAGCCTGGCACCAGTCTGTGCTTCTTGTGCCTTTGCAGCACAGCTCTAGCCACAGCTGCAGCCACAGCTGACACGAGAGAGGAAAGCCCTGGAGAGCAGCAGAATCTGCAGGGGCTCTTGACATTTACCTGTCCTCCTGTGGCAGTGTCGATCGCTCTGCAAACCTCTCCAAAAGCCCTAGAAACAAAACAGCAGCAAAGAAAGGAGAAGCCATTTAGACCTTGGAGTGAAAGCCAGCCCAGACAGGAGATGTCTGCTGGAAATGCCTCCAACCTGCAGCATGCAGGAGGGCTCTGCCAGAAGGCAGATGATGCATTTTCCTCTCCAGTGCATGGGCGCTGGGCCTGTTTCTGAAGCATTGGGCTTTAGTGCCTCAGCTCAAAAGGCCAGGTGATTCTTTCGTCTTGGATTTCAGTTTCTAAACTGGGCAGTTTTTATCCTGATCACACTATTTCCTTCAGCAAACTCTTGGGAAGAAATGTTCCTTCAAACAGTTATCTGCCTGCTACAAAAAGGGGTGGTTGCTGTTTCTGGCAATGAAATCCAAGTGTCTTTGACAATTCCTTCTGACCACACTTCCAAATTCTGGCTGGTACTGAGAGATGGGGCAGACTAACCCCAGTGTCTGAATATGTTTGCAACTTGCCTGACTTCACCCTTGACAGATATTCCAGCAGCAAGTCGTTGCCCCATGATTGTGTAGAAGCAACTGTGGTTGGACTCACCCTCTGCCAACAATTTCCTCTTCAATGTATTTCCTTCGGGGATTTTCCATGCTCGCCATTTGCCCTGAGGGAAACAAAATGCAAGATGCTCACTTGAAAGCAGAGATCCCACTATCCAGGAGATACAAAAGGCAGCCCTGCTGGGGCTGTACAGTCTGGCCTTCTGAGTCCTTTGTGGCCAGCTGCGTAACAACAATAACTGCAAGAATTGCAACAAGACAGGCAGCTCTGCAGTACAAGCAGGCCAGCACTGATTTCTACAGTCCTTTGAAGAGATCTCTTGACAGCAAACAAAGCACAGGGAGATGCATTCCCAGGAGAGGAGGGCATCTTCCCCACCTTGCAGCACTTTACCAAAAGAATGCCTTTCCCTTTGTAAACCCAAGCAGCTCATGCTCTAACCAATCCCAAGGGGCCTTCAGCAGCAGGACCCTCACCCTTGAGGAGCAGGCTGAGCTGGAAGACGCCCTTGCCCGTGGCCCACGTGAAGAACCACACTGCTTCTCCTCCCCCTGACAGCAGGGATCAGTCCCTGCCATTGCACTCGCCCTCTCAGCCCCACACACGTGCCCACCTTCCCGCAGCGGGCAAGGGCAGCAGGGACAGCAGTGCTCCTCAGGTGCCGGCGGGACACGGACAGCTGCCCAGAGGAGATGCTGACCCTCTGTGAGCCCAGCCCAGGCCGTGCAGGAGCCGGCCCAGAGCAGGGGCTGCTGCCTCGGGGCAGCTCCGCGCTGCAGCAGCCGGCCGGCAGCGGGACTCTCCCAGCTAAGGAAGGCTCCAGCCTCGGCGCTCACAGCAGCCCTCAGGGCCAGGGCAGCCACCGCCACAAAGCTGCCAAAGCCCAGGCACCAGCACTGACAAGCAATGGCAAGAAGGCACGGCCACACCCAGCCCCTTCCAAGCTGCTGCCCCCACTGAGGACACGGCAGGATTGGCTTGGAGAGCAGACACAGCCAGGTGCACGTCAGTGCCCTTTTGTGCCAACAGGTGACGGGAGACAGAGCGTCAGCTGGGCTCTCTTCTCAGCCCCACCAGCTCTTATCTGAGGGCACAGGACCGGCAGCTGCTCTGGGCAAGAAGCAGCTTCAATGACTTGTGCTGTAGAATCACAAAGGGCTTGATTTGTTTTCCTAGAGACTGATCTGAGCAGGGCTTGGGCCAGTGGGTAGCATTCTAACAGTCATGGGAATGACTGGGAATCAGGTAGGAAAAAGTGCCATGGATCTGAGGAATATACAGCAGAGGGGCTGGAGGCTCACTCCTGAGAAATGCCTACAGTGCACTTTTATCTGATCATGCCCCAGGCCTGTGTCTCTTGGAGGTATCTTTCCTAGGAACAAAACTAGGATATTAAATACAGATTGTAATAAAAGGATCTGTTTTTTTCATTGGGGGCACAAAAAAAACAGCTCTTGCTCTCTGTTTCTGCTGTCACCTGATGTTCTTTCCAAAGAGTCCTCACTAACAAATATATAATATTCTCATTAGAAAACCTGCAGATGTAGTAGTGGTAAATAGGAACAGTCATCAAAATGACGCCACTAAGACACATGGGGCAGAAGAGCTCCTTTAAGATGGAGAAAACGTCTCTACCCAAAAAAAAATCTGAAAAAAACCCCAAACTAAAACCACAACCAAAAGACAAAATGCCAAAACCAATCACTTTCCGTGAAGGTTTTTTTTTGCTCGGATGGCAGATGAGAAGTCAGGAGTCTAAGGAGAATTTAGGAAGCTAACTATTCTATCCAGTTTGGCCACTAGCACACAGGACTTGCCCAGATCATTTGCTAGCTCACAGCCTTCTGCTGATGCAAGGACAACCCCTGCTTCTGCCTTTAGCAGCTGGGGAAGCTCAGGCAAACCCCAGGCACGTCCAAGCTGCCCTCAGAGGCAGCGGGAACACCCAGAGCACTCTCTTGCTGCCTTGGAGCACAGCCTTTCCTGTGGGGAGCCCTAAATGCTCCTGGGACACCAAAGTGAGGAGGATCATTGGGTCCAGCTGTGCTGGCATGTTGACACCATACACTGTCCCTCAGAGAAGAAAGACACAAGACATACTCAGGAGCTCCAGGGACTCATCCTCATCATCCTCCATCTCCTGTTGCTGAGCAGAAGCCCTGTCAGTGCTGGAGATGAACGAACTGCCCGGGTTCCACTGCACAGCTTGGCCAGCACTAGTGCCTTCAGGTGACACTGCTGCTCCTGCAGGTTCAACAGAAGAGCCTGTGGAGATCTGAGACAACAAAGGAGTTGGTGTCAGAAAGAAAAGTGGCTGGCAGAGATTAGCCCCAGATCCCATTTCAAATGCAAGCCCTTAGCAAGATGCTGTCAGCCACATGCAGGGCTCTGCCATGGGTTTGTTCTGATGTCCACTCCTCAAACTGGATGGCTCAAAGCCAAAGGCTGGTTTGACTGGAGTGCAAGGCCAGATTCATTGTCCATTTTCTCCAAAATGCATTTGCATGGATTTTCTGAAGGGTGACTGCCAAAATGACCATTCCGCTTTCTCCCAAGGACGCTTTTCCCCTTCCAAGGGCTGCAGACACACTTGCAGCTCTTTGTTCAAATGTTCTACCTTCTCCCATGGAGTCCTCTTTTCCTCCGGCATCTTCTGAACGTGCCCAACCGGCAGCGCTGCTGCTTGGGACACTTTCTGTGCCTCACAGGAATCTTGGGCCTCCTTGCTGCCAGTCACTTGATGGAAATCTTTGCAGGCTGCCAGGCGAGATGTCAACACTTCCACCTCAAGTCAAAGAGAACAAAGCAGTCAGAGAGTCCAGCTTGTCCCTGCAGCCAAGAGTCATCGACTCTGAGGAAAGGGAGAGGACCAGATTCACAAGGGATACAGACAGCTTCTTTCCAGATCCATCTGGGTCACCGTGTTCCCCTGCAAGAACACCTCAAGAAACAAGGAGAGCAGGAAGAGGCCAGCAGGAATGCATTCAGATGACTGCTGGCCAAAAGGCCAAAGCACTAGTGCCACTGTGCAAGGCAGCAGCTGAGATTCAGCAGAGCAGGGAGTGTCCTTCAGAGTGCCTGTGGCACACACTGGAGCAGGATGGCATTCAGAGGCATCACCCCACCCCCCTGCTGCTCTGCAGGGGAAAGGCACGAAGGGCAGAAAGCACCAGGTTGGTGACTGCAGTGGCTATTGCTCATTCACTCACTTGTTTCTGTAGAGCCTCTCGCTTCTCAAGGAGGAGACCAATTTTCGCTCGGTCTTCTGCTAGAATCTCCATTTCTTCCTCCAGCCTCTTCTCCCGTGCCTTGATCCTAGCCCGAGTTTTCTGCAGCTCTGCCTGCAGCTTGTCTCCAAAGTTCGGTGAAGAACAAGAGACAGAACCTTCCATCAGGGGAGTGGCTACTACTCCTCCGCTTACATGGTTTTGTTGATTGCCCCTCTCCTGATGGAGTTTCCATTGATCCTCAGTTCTTCTGATGTCTTCCCTGCTCTTCCTCCTTGCTGCCATCGTGTCACTCGGAGGTTTGGGCGGCTCTGCTTGTGCCTCTGCCTCCACGTTCTGTACAAACAAATGCAGAGCAAGTGATTGGGAGATGCCATCAGGCTCAGCTTTTTCCTTTTTCAGCGTACAAATCATACTCATTCAGCCACTTCTTTCTGCTTCCCTGCCCACCTCTGCTTCCATTGTAACCCTCCTGTCCCAGTGCTGATCTCTGCAGATGACAAGGCTCTGTGCTTTCAGTGCCTGGGGGACTCCTGGCCTCCTCAGTCCCAAGAGCTCCATTGAATTCCCCTCTTCCTGCCCTTCACTCTGTCCCACTGTGACACTAGCAGTACAATCAGCCTCCCTCTGGGGCTGAAGCTCCAACAGCCTCTTTGGAAGCTGACAGGGAACGGGTCTTTTGCAAAACAAGAGAAGAGTGGCCCCCCAAAGATTCATGGACAACACATCATCTCTTAGCAGCTCTTTAAAAGCCAAAAGACAGGTGGACTCCGAGTGCCTGTCAGCTCTGCTACTGACTGCTCTGCCTGAAGAGGCAAAAGAACAACCTGGCAACAAAGGCACCAAAATCCCTGTCTTCAAACAGCAACTCCACGTCCCCAGCGTGTCTCTGAAGTGCTCCCGGGTAAGCACAGCCAAGAAGCTCACGGGGACAAACCACCCCAAAGAGCTTGTGTTCTCAGATCAAGACTTTTGGTGCCTGTGGGTACTTGGCACGTCTGTGGAGAGGGACAGGTGTCCCCAGGCCACAGCGTCCCCTACGTATCCACCAAGGCTGAGCACAGTGCCTTTGACATGCTCCCTCCTCTGCAGACAGGGAGCCTTCCTGCTCCAGGCTGGCCCCTATCAGAATCCCAGCAAGCTGGGGCCTAAACACGGCAGCTCAAAGCCCATTTTCCAGCTGTCACTGGCTGAGGGGAATGGCTAGGTCTGGCAGGACTGCAGCACTCAGCATCCTCAGCCACCAAAAGCAAGAGCTGGCTGCTCAGAAACTTGCAGCTCTGCCTCGCACTAAAGACAGCACCCTCCAGAAGTGGCACTTACTGTCTGGGAAAGTTCCGGCTGTGGTGTGACCACAGCTGGAGCCTTGTGGTCATTTGGCTCCTCTTCGGCTTCTTGTCCAGGAGCAGAGGAAGCCGGAGGAGAGTCTGCTCTTGGTTCTGGGATCTGTGGACAGACAGGAGCGTGAGACACAGGCCATGACCTATCATTTAGAACCTTCTTTCTCTTCAGCTCTAGAACCAGCTCTACTAAGCACAAATCATCAACTTGGAGAGCAAGGGGATTCCAAGTCACTCTGACTAAATTCTAATGGGCTGATTCAACTGGACACTGCAAATTGCTCCAAATTAGATATTCCCCCCTGACTACTATCAGGAAGCACCATTCTCTCTGCAAAACTGATCTTTTAGTTCTTTTAAAGCTCTGAAATGGAAAATTAGGAAATAGTCAGTGATGCCTCTGCTCTTGCTGCTGCAGACATGGAAATGGATTTTCTTGCAGCCTACTCAGCTGCCCCTCTACACTCTACTGCCACAGGCCAAGCTCACAGCTTGCTGCACAAATCTTAAACACCAGGAACATCAAATGTTCTTTCCTTACTCACCTCGGGATCAGCACCTCTGAATACCCGGCTCAGGTGACCTGCAGTGGGCAAGGGAAAATGAAGCAGATGCTTTGAGAAAACTGGAGACAACCAGAGCATTTTTAGAAGACCTTCCAAGAAGGTCTCCCAGTCTACATTTTCAAAGTTTTCCTGCTCGACCCAGCAATGGAGGAATTGGCAAACTCTGCTGCCACAGACTCTCCCACGGAGGGAACGCAACCCCTGCAGGTTCCCTTGCAAATGCTGCTCGCACGGCCGTGGCTACAGACACCCCCTTTTGAGCTGAACGTGTTGACAGGAGCTTTACCCAAGCGGCATCCCAATGGCCTTTCTGTTTCCAAATCAACTCAGTCACTAAGAAAGAGCAGGAAGACACAAAAACCAGGTTAGGTGACACCCAGGGAAAACCTCTACTTACCTGCCAGGTGAGTCAGGAAATAGCAGGAATAAGTAACTCCATAAACAGTGAAAACTGCAGCGGCGAGTTGCCCAATCATTGTGGCAACTGCTGTGCAAGTTTGCAGACTGCGCTCTAACGCTAGCTAAAAGAAGTCTCCTGTCAGTCAGCAGCTGCCCACTGACAAAAGCCTCAAGCACAGGACCAAGTTCCTGCACCGAGCAAGGCCAAGAGCTGCTCTGACACCCCTGAGGCCTTCCGTGCACCAAGGCAACCTTGCGATGTCACCACGACCACGTGGCAACCGTGCCCTGACATCACAAAGCAAAGCCCCGTGACGGTCTGTGAATCGATAGAGACGGATAGAGTGATGTTTGTGTAGGCCTAGGCTGCATTTTTACCTCTTTCCCCGCTCAGCTGCCTGTTTCAGCTCGTGTTTCTCCCCCTGTGCCCCCTGTGTCCCCTGTTGCTGTGCTGGGTCTGAGCTGGCGGCCGGGCCGGGCGGAGCAGCAGTTCCAGCCTCGGCTGTCCCTGGAGCGCTGGGAGCTGCCGGTGGCCCCAGGCACTGTCCCCTGAGGAGCTGCTGAAGGACGGGGAGACACAGGGGGCTGAGGGGGCCGAGGAGGCGCTGACGCTGCAGGGATGGTGACCTTGACTGCGGGGGGACTGAGGGCTGTGGGGGAGCAGAGGGCCATGGTGGCACTGAGGTGACAGGGAAGGGGCGCAGGCTGAGGGGGGTCTAAGGGGCCGGGATGGGTCAGAAGGGATTGAGTGGGGTGAGAGGACTGGCAGGGGCTGAAGAAACCAAAGGGGGCCGGGGGTTTGCCGAGGGGACGATGGGGCTGAGGGGATGGAGGGGGCCAGCAGGGAGCACAGAGGGCTGCGGGCCTGCAGCTCTGCCAGGCCTTGGAACCAATTCCAGAGGCTCCACTTTTGCCACGGCTGCCCTGCAGACCTTGAGGACAGGCAGAGACTGACAGGAGGCAGCAGGGATAAGCTGAAGGCCACCAGCTCCAGCAGGGACCAGGGAGCTGCTGCTGCCAGCCCCGAGCCCGGCTGAGGCCGCAGGGCCGGTGAGGCAGCTGGGGGTGAGGGTGGCCTGGCCTTTGGCCGTGGGCTTTGGCCAAATTTTTTCTTTCTCACCCTCCTGGGGAAGCGCTGAGATTTTCCCTTCCCTGACTGAAGGGCAGGTGCTGCCAAGGGAATCATCTGGATTCTTACTCAGTGTTCCCTTTGCTTTCGCACATGTGCCATCTGCTGTCCTTGTCCAGGGGCGCTGCTCTGCAGGGGAGGAAGCAAGAACAGAGTGAAAGGCTTTGAAGATGGGGCGGCGGGAATCCCTCTGCTTAGATTTCTGTTTAAAGATATATGGACTGTAGCATAGAGAGGAATAATTACATGGATATTTCGATATGCGGGTTGCTTATTGTATAGGCATATTTCTGTATGTATCTTGGTATATTTATAAATGTATGCTACCTATATATGTGTCTGTATATATGCATACATCTTTGTAATAACACATGTATATATGGATGTAAGTATATGTATATGTAAGTATGCTGTTCTATGTGTGTTTTAATTCTATTTCTTATGAATACAGTTGTGTAGGTATTTCTATTCATGCAGTTGGAGTTATATGGCTCTTTAAATAGGTATATTGGTATTCCTAGAAGTAAATAGATCTAGTTTTCTATTTACATCTGTGTATTGACTTCTGTATTTTGAGGTGGGTGTATCTGGGTGTATCTTTCTATTTAAACATGTTTGGAGATGTATAGTTGTGTCATTGTATCGATTGAGATCTTTGTAGACGACTGTTTAGATAGAACTACTGATATTTTTGTATTCCTAGATGGGCTTTAGGCTTGCAGTAATATGTAATAAATTAAGTTGCTAAACACCTAATTGATCTTTGTGTCTAGTGAGTTGTTGTAGATGTTGGCAATAAATTAAGGTTTTCTTAACTGAAGTAGATATTTGTATATTTTTACATAGCATTGTTGTAAAAATTTAAAAAATTCCTTTTTTTAAACTTAAATTGACATCGGCATAGTTCTGTATTGTCAGCGCGGGTGTAGCGATTTGTAATAAATGACATTTTCCATGTGAAATCAATTCTGGTGTATTTGTCGATCAGCAGCGCAGCTGTAGGAATCTGCAAGAAATTACAATTGTCAACTGCGATGGGTGTTTTGTGATTTGTGCTGTCCAGAGCAATGAGCAGTTGTAAATATTGGAGGATTTTGGCCATGGAAATCTCCATCCATGCCCAGCACATGCCTCACTTGCACTCAGGCTGGGCAAGGCAGGTGCAGATTTGGGATGGCAGCAGAGCCACACCTTGGCTGAGTACTCACTGCAAGGGCGACTGAGAAAACTCCGGGACTCCACGGAGCCTTCAACTCCAACCAGAGGCACCCAGGGAGGACAAATCCACCCGCCATGCCACGGGCAGCTCTTCAGGAAGCGCTCCAAGTGTCCCTCTGAAGGTCATCCTGGAGCCCAGGAGCCAACAGGGATCCTGAGCCAGCTCCGCTGCCTTTGGCAGCACTTTGCAAATGAGCTGCAGCAAGGGGGAGGCCGCAGGGCTGTGAGTGCTGCAGGCTGGGGATGAAGGAAGGGCCATGGACACCTGTGCTGACATGCTCCAGAATCCACAAGGATTCTGGGGGAGAACTGGCAAGCAACAAGTTCCCACAGCCACAACAGTGATGGAAGCCCTTGGTGTGAAGTTCCCTGGAGGAACTAACTCCCAGGGGAGTTGCTGCTATAAGAACTAGTACCAGAAAACACAAATGTAGGAACACTAGGAGATGGCCTCTAGGACCCACAGGCAATAGCTTAGGGAAAGATCAACTCTATATTTGATAGATTCTATTGATTATGGCATATCAAAATATAGAATATGCAGCATTATATTTGATAAATTGCATCTATGATACATATAAATATGTACCATTGAGTGCAGTTTCATAAATATTTTCATTTCATATAGATTTGATATATTCTTCCCACTTGGGGGAGTGAAGATGTACTGCTGTTGAGAACCTTCTGCCCACACAGCAGTCAGCCCACAGGGCTGTGCGTGCACACCCACCCACCGTCCTTGTTCTTCTCGGCATCTTGGGGCTGCTGTTGGCACAGAACTGGGATGAATTGAACTCGACACACCTGTCCATGTCCAGCCTGTCATCAACGCTGATGTGGCAGCGCACAACACAGAGCTCTCAAATCACTCACATTATCATACATGCTTTCATTCCTGCTGGGGAATGGGGAACTTAGAAACACCAAAGACACAGAAAAGAGGTGGAAAAAGTTGGGATCTTTGGGACACTGCTGGTACCCTCATGTAGGAACATTTGTTGGCTTTTTTAAGGTCATAACTTTCCAAAAACTAGCAAAGCTGCTCAGCATCGGTCACCCAGTTGTGAACGGTTTTCTTGACTCGGCAAAACTGCAGTGTTAACTGCGGACTCCGTCCTTGGTTCAAACCACCTGCCCTGACCTGCAGACTAAAGCACCAGCACCAGCAGAAACTACATCAGCCACTTTTCTCAAAAAGCTCTCTTCAATATGCGAGAGGAAAGGAAAACATGTCAGACAGTGTGGACTAATGACAAGACTCTGAGCAACAGTTAAAAAGCCAAGGGTCGCAGCATTCTGGGACACCCCTCGTGCTCCAAGGCAGCCGGGCCGCCCTGGCTGCCCGGGACCCTGCGCTCCACGGGCTCTGCAGAGCTGCACAGCGGGGAGGCAGCCTCGGGCACCTCAGGGCCTGGGCTCCAGTGGCCTTCTTGGTCTGGACGGCTGCCTCTGGGCAAATGCAGCCTGCTGGCCCTCTGCTCTTGGCCCTAGCCCAGCCTTGCAGGGCTAATCCTGCTCCCGCTCTGAAACGTGCTCAAGAGGGACTCATTTGTTTCCAGCTTTCCAGGGCATTGATTTGCACCACAAAATACTGAAAAACTAAGGCCTGAACAACAGGTCCTGAGCTAAATCTGCCCTCTGGATGACCCTTCCAACCAAACTTTCAATGGATCTGCTCCTTAACCAAGTGTTACTATCATTAGGATCTATGCATTCATTCATTGGTGAAACACGTCTCTATCTTTCAGCATGAAGAAACCAGACAAGGCCACATCTGGCCTTGCTTCCTCCTTGAGCCCTGGACAGGCTCAGGGAGAAAACCAAGAGGAGAAGGAAATCAGATCTCCTGCCCCAGAAGGTCTGTCAGATTACTCGTTCACCACTGTCAAAGCTGGGCTACTCTCACAGTGCAGCCAGAAGCCTGGTGGCCAAGAAAGGGGGAGGCAGTGTAGGATTTCCTAGTTCCTCGCAGTGACTTTCCCGAGCTTTGCTGGGACAGCTTTCCCCACCTGATGAGTGGATCTGGATGAAGGATAAAGTAAAAAGGGTGTCTGCTGATGTATCTTTCTTAATCACTAGAGGCAACCTTTTGTACCAGTGATGAGGTGCATTGCTTGCCTTCTTCTTTTCTGATTTGTCTTTGCACTCCTGCATGATAGTAAATGACACTGTTGCTTCAGCTGGTGTCTGTGTCTGTGTCTGTGACTCTCCCTGTTGCAGACAGGTAAAAAATGTTATTAAAGAAAGGTCTTATGGAATATGGATGAGGCCATGCTACTTTAGCTAAGCAGCTAGCAATAGCTTGCAAGTTCCCAGTTGAAAACTGTTTAGAGAAGGTGAAGTTTGTTCACAAAACAGCCCGTTCCTAGGGAGAAAAACAAGTGCATCTGCATAAATATTAGCTCTGTTCCATCAGAACCCACCAAGGAAAAATGTAAACAACCTGAAACTTAGCACATACACACAAATGACCTTCTGACCAATAAATGAGGCAGTAAGAAAACTACCCGCCAATGGGTGTGGTGCATGAGGTCCCTGAAAACTGGACAAAAGAAGCGATGTGAATAAAGAATTGGCTTTATCTGCATGAAGGCTATGGAGTCTCGGCTGATTCATTACAACATCTCCCCACCACCAAAACAAACACACAGCCAGTTGAGCACAAGACCTGCCTCTCTGCCAGCCCATTTCTCGGAAAACACCCCTGATTGCCATCTCTGCAAGTGCAATCCCCACTTTCCCACTACCTTTTCTGCAGCCAGGCGAGAAAAGTAGTCGCTCCCAGCTCCGGACACCTCCAGAAACCAACTGCTTTCAGCAGTCACAAGCCTGAAATATCAACTTCCTTACTGAACCAGCCCACTGGGAGCTCACACAGGGAGGCCTTTTGTCCAAGGATACCCACACAAGAGCTCGAGGCTGGAGCAGTTTGAAATGCAACACCTCCAGAGTTTAAACCTCCCTTTATCAAATGAGCACATACCAACCTGCCCCAAAGGGAAAGCCGGCAGGAAAGAGAAGCTCTTCTCCCGCAACAGCAAGCTCTGTGCTTCTTTCTGTTCCAGCTGGAGAGTGGAGGCCATGGGCTACTCCTCAGTTTGGGAAGGAACCCTGGGAAACAGCTGGATCTGGGAGACCAGCAGACGGAAGTTCCCCAAAATGTACGAAAAGGTTCTCTGCAGGGGAGGGGGAAAAAAAAAAAAAAAGGCATTTCAAAAAGTTCTCAGACATAAATTTCTGCCCCAACATGACAACCCCAAAGTCTCTGTGGTCTTTAAGGACACATCATTTTTGTCAGTCCCCCAAAGCACAATCAGCTCCCCAACAAGACTTCAAGACTAAAGGACAAACCTTGGCCCCTCACCTCTCCACACCAGCTCTAGGGAGTCTCTGTCCATTGCAAGATCTCCTTTGTCAGTCTGCATTGGCAAGAGCTGGCTGCAGGAGGCATTTGCATTGGAAATCTCCCCAGATGGGGGGAAAAACAGAAGAAGCGATTCCTGAGGAAAGAAAATGGCAACGTCCTTTGGGAAGACACCGGCGTGAGCGCCCTACAAGTGAAGGCCTTTCATCCCTTGCATCAAGCAACATCCATCCATGGGGCAGCACTAGCGTTTTGATGACAATGCTGACAAAATCACTGCCCCTTCCTGCTTCTGCTGCTGACTCCAAATCATGAAAGATGTTCCAACTCTGCAAAAAACAGGCAGAGATGGTGAGAAAAAAACAGTTAGTCTGCTGAAAAGGTGACCAAAAGGATGCTTTCTCATGTCCCCTTTTCATCCTTTCCCCAGCCAAGACAAAGCAATGTCCTTTTCCCCCGTCACCGACGGTGACCCAGGCACAGGATGCAGCGTGGGGACAGAGTCCACCACTGCTCCCAGAGCCCACCCTGGCCACGGGCTTCCCGTGCCCTACCGTGCCGAGCCGAGTTGTGCTGATCTGTGCCGAGCCGTGCTGTGCTCGGCTGTGCCGTGCTGAGCCGAGCCTAACCGCAAAGTGCCGAGCCGTGCTGTGCTGCGGCCGTTGCCCTCCAGCCGTTGTGGCCACTGTTGGCGATCGACGCCATGCCGGAGCTGCCGCTGCCCGCCGGGCTCAGTGCCGGCACCTTCCCCGCCAAGCTGTGGTGCCTGGCAAACAGCCCCCGCGTCCGCTCCGTGCGCTGGGACAGCCAGGCCCGGGGGCTGCTCATCGACCGCTTCCTCTTGGAGCGGGAGCTGCTCGGCCCGGGCGGCTCCCAGGGGCCGGCCCCGCACACCTTCCGGGCCACGCAGTTATGCAACTTCCTGCGCCAGCTCAACCGCTACGGCTTCCGCAAGGTGCCGGGCTGGCTTGGCGATGCCGGCGCCTGGCTCCACTACACCAACCCCTGGTTTCGCCACGACCGCCCCGACCTCCTGCTCCGCATCAGGCGCTGGAGCACGGCCAACAGGCAGCAGCCGGTGGCGGGGCGGGAGGGGCACAGGCGCCCGCCCTGCGGCTCCCAGCAGCTCCCCAGGGAGCAGCTGCTGCCGGACGGGCGGGACGGGCGCGCTGGCTTCAAGCCGCTGCCCAGGGAGCGGCTGTCGCTGCCGCCCGGGCGCCCGCCCTGCGGCTTCCTTGTGCTGCACAGGGACCGGCAGCTGTCCTGTTGTCCGCGGCAGGACTTTGTCCCTGGGGAGACCTGCTGTCTGCGGTCGGACTTGGTCACTGGCTGCCGAATGCCCCGGGGTAGACCTGCTGTCCGCAGCAGGACTCGTTTCCTGGGTAGACCTGCTTTCCGCCGCCGGACTTGTTTCCTGGGTAGACCTGTTGTCCGCGGCAGGGCTCGTTTCTTGGGGTAGACCTCCTGTCCACGGCAGGCCTTTGTCCCTGGGTAGACTTTTTATCCGCCGCCAGACAGTCCCTGGGGAGACCAGCTGTCTGCGGTAGGACTTGGTCCCTGGCTGTCGAATGCCCCGGGGTAGACCTGTTTTCCGCGGCAGGACTTGGTCCCTGGGTAGACCTGTTATCCGTCGCCGGACTTGGTCCCTGGCTGCCGAATGCCCCGGGGTAGACCTGCTGTCCGCGGCAGGACTTTGGCCCTGGCTGCCCAGCCTCGGGGTAGACCTCTTGTCTACCGCTTCACTTGTTTCTTGGCTGCCCAAGTCCCGGGTAGACCTGTTTTCCGCGGCCGGACTTGGTCCATGGCTCTCCAACCCCTAGGTAGACCTGGTATCCGCCGCCGGACTTAGTCCCTTGCTGCACAACCCCTGCTTAGACCTGTTGCCTGCGGCAGGACTTGGTGTCGGGCTGCCCAACCCTTGGGTAGACCTGTTGTCCGCGGCCGGACTTTGTTCCTGGCTGGTGAATGCCGGGGTAGACCTGTTTCTGCCGCCAGATTTTAACTGGCTGCCCAAGGCCTGGGTAGACCTGTTCTCTTCGGCCAGACAGTCCCTTGCCGGCGAATGCATGGGTAGACCTGTTGTCCGCCGCCGGACTTGGTCCCTGGCTGCTGAATGCCGGGGTAGACCTGTTCCCCCGCGCCGCCCGCCAAACCTGGCTCCAAAATCCTGGCTAGACCGCTCGTCCCGTCCCTGGACCTCCAGGACCCTGGGTAGACCTGTTGTCCGCTGCCGTTCTGACCCAGGGCTTGGCTGGTGAATCCTGGGTACACCTGCTCTCCCGGGTCGGCCTTCGGACCTGGTTGGTGAAGCCCGGGAAGACCCATTCCCTTGCGCCAGCCCCGGCCCCAAAACCCCGCCTGCACGAGTCGTCCTCGTCCCGCCCCTGGACCGGACCGCCGCAACCCTGGCTACACCTGATCCCCCGCGCCGGGAGAGATGACAGTGAGATACAGCCATGGAAATTCCACGGCAATTCCGCCATTCCCAAGTGCCTCATTTCTCAAGCCCACATTCCCAGAGGAATTGCCCTTCCTCTCCCAAACCCACCTCTCTGCTCCACGGCTTCCTGACCATATCTGATGCCTTTTAGGGGCTCTTCCACACACGTGTGTTGCAACTAATGCTTCATCTGCTCCACCATCATCCCTTTGCATTCCCAGGACCTTGGGGTCATCCAGTTGGAACCATGGGACACTGCAAGGCTCCTGGATCCCAGCTGGAAGGAGATCAAATCCTACCCCTTGCAGCTGTACTGGGGGGATCCATGGATTCTTCATTGGAAAGGAGG
The DNA here is from genome assembly GCF_029207755.1 of Chamaea fasciata. NCBI lineage: Eukaryota > Metazoa > Chordata > Aves > Passeriformes > Sylviidae > Chamaea > Chamaea fasciata. The sequence goes on along the minus strand of NW_027094122.1, from coordinate 996,948 downwards.
TCACAGCTGGAAACCACCTGCACCGTGTGGAGACCTGGGAACAAGAAGAGAAGGGACCCATGGAGCTGTGTCCCAGCCCTGTTGGAAACCAGATAGAAATCTCCCAGGACCCCGTGCACACAGGCTAAGAGGCAGAAAAGAATGCAGGGCTTGCTTTGAAACTCTCAGAAAAACTGAGATCCATAAAGTCACACGGGCAAGAAGTGGGAATGGAAGTTTTAGTTTTAGGTGAGTAAAAAGCTGCCTTAAGTGCCTTAAGCACATCGGACACTGTATTAGTTGATAGAAAAGCCCTGAAATCCAGTTTAAACTTCAGTAGCATTACCTCGCGCAAAGTTCACTAAGTCCTAGACATATCATAAACATAACAGAGCATTGCTGACATTGCTAGACTGAATCGAAAGGCTGTAGGCGTAGGCCTTTGTGTAAGAAACGACCACCATTGTCCCACAACTGTGTTAGACCAGGACAGGTGCAAAAAGACAGGAAGAGCATCGTGTTTGTAGCAGATTGGATGATTCAGGAATAGAATGCATTGGATTGGGGGTGCTGGTGCTGCCGCTTCTGCTTGGCACATGGGGACTCTGTGCTAGAAGCCATTTTGCAGAATGGCACAGACTGTAACGCTCTGACCTTGGTGAGACTGGTGTAACCATGTCAAAAACTACTTCTACAACAAGCAGCAGCCTCTCTTGATCCTCGCTTGGCCCGCTCCAACTTGCCAGCTGTCCCCACCAGCAATGTGCCCGCTGCTCCTGCGCGCTGCCAGCCCTTCCCTGGTGGTGACAGCAGCAGCTGCTCCTGCCACCGGCCAGCTCCTGTGCCTGGAGTCCCTTCCCGTGCTGGCAGCACAAGCTCCTTCTTGCCTTGAGCCCAATGCCAGCCTGCAGCTTGGGCTGGCTTTGCCAGCTCTCTTTTCCCAAGCCTTTGACTCCCAGACTTCTGCCCCAGCCCAGGGACATTTGTTATTTCCATCACCTGCTAGTTTGACACCATGAACCATTCTGGTTTTACCTAAGAGGTGAATCGTGAGGATTTGGGGGCTTTTTTTTGTCCACAATGTCCTGTTAAGAGCAAGAACACACTGTTCTTACACCTGGAATTGTGGCTGTTCCTACACCAATGATTCCGCACTGCATGACTAAAGAAAATCTCTCCTTTTCCTTACTAAGCTGAAGCTAGAGCTTAGTGCAAATAGGTGTTAAAAGAGAATGAATGCCATAATCCCCCTTTTCTATTTTGGTCGGTTGTGGATACCTCCTCGAAGGATCCAGAACAACTCCAAAACGTTTTGCATACAGTGAAGAAAAAGCAAGCCAAAATTCCCTCTGGATGACAAGGTTAGAAAACCTGTTTGAATCACTGTCACTGTTTCTCACCACATCTGCTTAAACTGACAAGAAATTCAGCTGATTTTCTCTGAGAAAAACACAGTTCAGTTTTTGTTAAAATTTTAAAAGTTTAATAATAAACAATAAGAAGAGACATAAGAAAAGCAAAACTACAGATGTCTGGGTGCCTGGTGTTTCCACCCAAAGCACAGCTTGCTAACAAAGGATCTTTCCTTTAAATACCATAGGTTATTGCGTATTCATAAATTTCGTATGTGATTTACACATTCCTTTTGACTTTAGGTGTTCCTGCTTAATTGCAACTTTTCTCTCCCACCATTCTTTCTTGCACATAAATTTTTCATGCCTCCACAAAGTCGTAAATCTCTTGATAACGAAGGCAATAAATTCTTCCCATTGGAGTCGTCGGTGTCCTTGCTATTGTGTCTATCCACATGAGATTATGTGAGGAATTTCTTCATTGCTTCTCCAATTTTTTTGTAATTTTTTTAACTAGTTACAAAAAGCATCTGCTATAGCCTAAAAACTGTATTTATCCCACTACTACAAGAGGGTATATAACTGTAGCATAACTTTCTACCATAACACATCTAAGATTCATTTTCATATTTGTAAAAAGACAAACACTTAATATGTATTTATAACAATGCTGAGGCAGTTTTGCAATGAAGCAGCAGTGTGTCATGGTGCTAAATAGGAATTTGGCATTACCTCTAATGTTCACTGCTGCAAAGTATAGTAGTACACAGCAAGGCAGACTGGGTTAACACAATTATTCCTCCCCTCCCCTTCCTCCTGTCCATCCCATTGTCTCCTCTGCAGAAGATGCAGGCTATGAAAACAAGGCAAGGTTGTGACCCATTTTTCTTCTGCTCCTGGGCTCCAGGATGACCTTCAGAGGGACACTTGGAGCGCTTCCTGAAGAGCTGCCCGTGGCATGGCGGGTGGATTTGTCCTCCCTGGGTGGCTCTGGTTGGACTTGAAGGCTCCGTGGAGTCCCGGAGTTTTCTCAGCCGCCCTTGCAGTGAGTTCTCAGCCAAGGTGTGGCTCTGCTGCCATCCCAAACCTGTGCTTTCCTTGCGCAGCCTGAGTGCAAGTGAGGCATGTGCTGGGCATGGATGGAGATTTCCATGGCCAAAATCCTCCAGTATTTACAACTGCTCATTGCTCTGGACAGCACAAATCACAAAACACCTATTGCAGTTGACAATTGTATTTTCTTGCAGATTCCTACAGCTGCACTGCTGATCGACAAATACACCAGAATTGATTTCACATGAAAAATGTCATTTATTACAAATTGCTTCACCGGCGCTGACACTATACAACTATGTATTTAATTTAACTATATATCTCAATTTAAATTAAAAAAAGGATTTTTTAAATTTTTACAACAATGCTATGTAAAAATATACAAATATCTACTTCAGTTAAGAAAACCTTAATTTATTGCCAACATCTACAACAACTCACTAGACACACAGATTAATTAGGTGTTTAGCAACTTAATTTATTACATATTACTGCAAGCCTAAAGCCCATCTAGGAATACAAAAATATCAGTATTTCTATCTAAACAGTCGTCTACAAAGATCTCAATCGATACAATGACACAACTATACATCTCCAAACATGTTTAAATAGAAAGATACACCCAGATACACCCACCTCAAAATACAGAAGTCAATACACAGATGTAAATAGAAAACTAGATCTATTTACTTCTAGGAATACCAATATACCTAATTAAAGAGCCATATAACTCCAACGGCATAAATAGAAATACCTACACAACTGTATTCATGGGAAATAGAATGAAAACACAGATAGAACAGCATACTTACATATACATATACTTACATCCATATATACATATGTTATTACAAAGATGTATGCATATATACAGACACATATATATGTAGCATACATTTATAAATATACCAAGATACATACAGAAATATTCCTATACAAATAGTAACTTGCATATATAAATATCCATGAAATTATTCCTCTCTATGCTACAGTCCATATATCTTTAAACAGAAATCTAAGCAGAGGGATTCCCGCCGCCCCATCTTCAAAGCCTTTCACTCTGTTCTTGCTTCCTCCCCTGCAGAGCAGCGCCCCTGGACAAGGACAGCAGATGGCACTGGCTCAGGGGACAGTGCCTGGGGCCACCGGCAGCTCCCAGCGCTCCAGGGACAGCCGGGGCTGGAACTGCTGCTCCGCCCGGCCTGGCCGCCAGCTCAGACCCAGCACAGCAACAGGGGACACAGGGGGCACAGGGGGAGAAACAAGAGCTGAAACAGGCAGCTGAGGGGGGAAAGGTAAAAATGCAGCCTAGGCCAACACAAACATCACTCTATCCGTCTCTATCAATTCACAGACCGTCACAGGGCTTTGCTTTGTGATGTCAGGGCACGGTTGCCACGTGGTCATGGTGACATCGCAAGGTTGCCTTGGTGCCCGGAAGGCCTCAGGGGTGTCAGAGCAGCTCTTGAGCTTGCTCAGTGCAGGAGCGTCCTGCAGCTTGAGGCGTCTGTCAGTGGGCACGTGCACACTAACAGGAGACTTGCTTTTTGATAGTGTTGGAGAACAGTTGGCAAACTTGCACAGCAGTTGCCACAATGATTGGGCAACTCGCCGCTGCAGTTTTCACTGTTTATAGAGTTACTTATTCCTGCTATTTCTTGACTCACCTGGCACGTAAGTAGAGGTTTTCCCTGGGTGTCACCTAACCTGGTTTTTGTGTCTTCCTGCTCTTTCTTAGTGACTGAGTTGATTTGGAAACAGAAAGGCCATTGGGATGCCGCTTGGGTAAAGCTCCTGTCAACATGTTCAGCTCAAAATGGGGTGTCTGTAGCCACGGCCGTGCGGGCAGCATTTGCAAGGGAACCTGCAGGGGTTGCGTTCCCTCCGTGGGAGAGTCTGTGGCAGCAGAGTTTGCCAATTCCTCCATTGCTGGGTCGAGCAGGACAACTTTGAAAATGTAGACTGGGAGGCCTTCTTGGAAGGTCTTCTAAAAATGGTTGTCTCCAGTTTTCTCAAAGCATCTGCTTCATTTTCCCTTGCCTACTGCAGGTCACCTGAGCCGGGTATTCAGAGGTGATGATCCTGAGGTGAGTAAGGAAAGAACATTTGATGTTCTTGGTGTTTAAAATTGTGCAGCAAGCTGTGAGCTTGGCCTGTGGCAGTAGAGTGTAGAGGGCCAGCTGAGTAGGCTGCAAGAAAATCCATTTCCATGTCTGCTGCAGCAAGAGCAAAGGCATCACTGCCTATTTCCTAATTTTCCATTCCAGAGCTTTAAAAGAACTAAAAGATCAGTTTTGCAGAGAGAATGTGCTTCCTGATAGTAGTCAGGGGGGAATATCTAATTTGGAGCAGTGTCCAGTTGAATCAGCCCATTAGAATTAAGTCTGAGGGACTTAGAATCCCATTGCTCTCCAGGTTGATGATTTGTGCTTAGTAGAGCTGGTTCTAGAGCTGAAGAGAAAGAAGGTTCTAAATGATAGGTCATGGCCTGTGTCTCACGCTCCTGTCTGTCCACAGATCCCAGAACCAAGAGCAGACTCTCCTCTGGCTTCCTCTGCTCCTGGACAAGAAGCCGAAGAGGAGCCAAATGACCACAAGGCTCCAGCTGTGGTCACACCACAGCCGGAACTTTCCCAGACAGTAAGTGCCACTTCTGGAGGGTGCTGTCTTTAGTGCGAGGCAGAGCTGCAAGTTTCTGAGCAGCCAGCTCTTGCTGTTGGTGGCTGAGGATGCTGAGTGCTGCAGTCCTGCCAGACCTAGCCATTCCCCTCAGCCAGTGACAGCTGGAAAATGGGCTTTGAGCTGCCGGGTTTAGGCCCCAGCTTGCTGGGATTCTGATAGGGGCCAGCCTGGAGCAGGAAGGCTCCCTGTCTGCAGAGGAGGGAGCATGTCAAAGGCACTGTGCTCAGCCTTGGTGGATACGTAGGGGACGCTGTGGTCTGGGGACACCTGTCCCTCTCCACAGACGTGCCAAGTACCCACAGGCACCAAAAGTCTTGATCTGAGAACACAAGCTCTTTGGGGTGGTTTGTCCCCGGGAGCTTCTTGGCTGTGCTTACCCGGGAGCATTTCAGAGACACACTGGGGATGTGGAGTTGCTGTTTGAAGACAGGGATTTTGGTGCCTTTGTTGCCAGGTTGTTCTTTTGCCTCTTCAGGCAGAGCAGTCAGTAGCAGAGCTGGCAGGCACTCGGAGTCCACCTGTCTTTTGGCTTTTAAAGAGCTGCTAAGAGATGATGTGTTGTCCATGAATCTTTGGGGGGCCACTCTTCTCTTGTGTGGCAAAAGACACGTTCCCTGTCAGCTTCCAAAGAGGCTGTTGGAGCTTCAGCCCCAGATGGAGGCTGATTGTACTGCTAGTGTCACAGTGGGACAGAGTGAAGGGCAGGGAGAGGGGAATTCAATGGAGCTCTTGGGACTGAGGAGGCCAGGAGTCCTCCAGGCACTGAAAGCACAGAGCCTTGTCATCTGCAGAGATCAGCACTGGGACAGGAGGGTTACAATGGAAGCAGAGGTGGGCAGGGAAGCAGAAAGAAGTGGCTGAATGAATATGATTTGTACGCTGAAAAAGGAAAAAGCTGAGCCTGATGGCATCTCCCAGTCACTTGCTCTGCATTTGTTTGTACAGAACGTGGAGGCAGAGGCGCAAGCAGAGCCGCCCAAACCTCCGAGTGACACGATGGCAGCAAGGAGGAAGAGCAGGGAAGACATCAGAAGAACTGAGGATCAATGGAAACTCCATCAGGAGAGGGGCAATCAACAAAACCATGTAAGCGGAGGAGTAGTAGCCACTCCCCTGATGGAAGGTTCTGTCTCCTGTTCTTTACGGAACTTTGGAGACAAGTTGGAGGCAGAGCTGCAGAAAACTCGGGCTAGGATCAAGGCATGGGAGAAGAGGCTGGAGGAAGAAATGGAGATTCTAGCAGAAGACCGAGCGAAAATTGGTCTCCTCCTTGAGAAGCGAGAGGCTCTACAGAAACAAGTGAGTGAATGAGCAATAGCCACTGCAGTCACCAACCTGGTGCTTTCTGCCCTTCGTGCCTTTCCCCTGCAGAGCAGCAGGGGGGTGGGGTGATGCCTCTGAGTGCCGTCCTGCTCCAGTGCGTGCCACAGGCACTCTGAAGGACACTCCCTGCTCTGCTGAATCTCAGCTGCTGCCCTGCACAGTGGCACTAGTGCTTTGGCCTTTTGGCCAGCAGTCATCTGAATGCATTCCTGCTGGCCTCTTCCTGCTCTCCTTGTTTCTTGAGGTGTTCTTGCAGGTGAACACGGTGACCCAGATGGATCTGGAAAGAAGCCGTCTGTATCCCTTGTGAATCTGGTCCTTTCCCTTTCCTCACAGTCGATGACTCTTGGCTGACAGGGACAAGCTGGACTCTCTGACTGCTTTGTTCTCTTTGACTTGAGGTGGAAGTGTTGACATCTCGCCTGGCAGCCTGCAAAGATTTCCATCAAGTGACTGGCAGCAAGGAGCCCCAAGATTCCTGTGAGGCACAGAAACTGTCCCAAGCAGCAGCGCTGCCGGTTGGGCACGTTCAGAAGATGCCGGAAGAAAAGAGGACTCCATGGGAGAAGGTAGAACATTTGAACAAAGAGCTGCAAGTGTGTCTGCAGCCCTTAGAAGGGGAAAAGCGTCCTTGGGAGAAAGCGGAATGGTCATTTTGGCAGTCACCCTTCAGAAAATCCATGCAAATGCATTTTGGAGAAAATGGACAATGAATCTGGCCTTGCACTCCAGTCAAACCAGCCTTTGGCTTTGAGCCATCCAGTTTGAGGAGTGGACATCAGAACAAACCCATGGCAGAGCCCTGCATGTGGCTGACAGCATCTTGCTAAGGGCTTGCACTTGAAATGGGATCTGGGGCTAATCTCTGCCAGCCAGTTTTCTTTCTGACACCAATTCCTTTGTTGTCTCAGATCTCCACAGGCTCTTCTGTTGAACCTGCAGCAGCAGCAGTGTCACCTGAAGGCACTAGTGCTGGCCAAGCTGTGCAGTGGAAGCCGGGCAGTTCGTTCATCTCCAGCACTGACAGGGCTTCTGCTCAGCAACAGGAGATGGAGGATGATGAGGATGAGTCCCTGGAGCTCCTGAGTATGTCTTGTGTCTTTCTTCTCTGAGGGACAGTGTATTGTGTGCACGTGCCAGCACAGCTGGACCCAATGATCCTCCTCACTTTGGGGTCCCAGGAGCATTTAGGGCTCCCCACAGGAGAGGCTGTGCTCCAAGGCAGCAAGAGAGTGCTCTGGGTGTTCCCGCTGCCTCTGAGGGCAGCTTGGACGTGCCTGGGGTTTGCCTGAGCTTCCCCAGCTGCTAAAGGCAGAAGCAGGGGTTGTCCTTGCATCAGCAGAAGGCTGTGAGCTAGCAAATGATCTGGGCAAGTCCTGTGTGCTAGTGGCCAAACTGGATAGAATAGTCAGCTTCCTAAATTCTCCTTAGACTCCTGACTTCTCATCTGCCATCAGAGCAAAAAAAACCTTCACGGAAATTGATTGGTTTTGGCATTTTGTCTTTTGGTTGTGGTTTTAGTTTGGGGTTTTTTTATGGATTTTTTTGGGTAGAGGTTTTTTCTCCATCTTGAAGGAGCTCTTCTGCCCCATGAGTCTCAGTGGCGTCATTTTGATGACTGTTCTTATTTACCACTACTACATCTGCAGGGTTTTTAATGAGAATATTATATATTTGTCAGTGAGGACTCTTTGGAAAGAACATCAGGTGACAGCAGAAACAGAGAGCAAGAGCTGGTTTTTTTGTGCCCCCAATGAAAAAAACAGATCCTTTTATTACAATCTGTATTTAATATCCTAGTTTTGTTCCTAGAAAGATAAGTCCAAGAGACACAGGCCTGGGGCATGATCAGATAAAAGTGCACTGTAGGCATTTCTCAGGAGTGAGCCTCCAGCCCCTTTGCTGTATATTCCTCAGATCCATGACACTTTTTCCTACCTGATTCCCAGTCATTCCCATGACTGTTAGAATGCTACCCACTGGCCCAAGCCCTGCTCAGATCAGTCTCTAGGAAAACAAATCAAGCCCTTTGTGATTCTACAGCACAAGTCATTGAAGCTGCTTCTTGCCCAGAGCAGCTGCCGGTCCTGTGCCCTCAGATAAGAGCTGGTGGGGCTGAGAAGAGAGCCCAGCTGACTCTCTGTCTCCCGTCACCTGTTGGCACAAAAGGGCACTGACGTGCACCTGGGTGTGTCTGCTCTCCAAGCCAATCCTGCCGTGTCCTCAGTGGGGGCAGCAGCTTGGAAGGGGCTGGGTGTGGCCGTGCCTTCTTGCCATTGCTTGTCAGTGCTGGTGCCTGGGCTTTGGCAGCTTTGTGGCGGTGGCTGCCCTGGCCCTGAGGGCTGGTGTGAGCGCCGAGGCTGGAGCCTTCCTTAGCTGGGAGAGTGCCGCTGCCGGCCGGCCGCTGCAGCGCGGAGCTGCCCCGAGGCAGCAGCCCCTGCTCTGGGCCGGCTCCTGCACGGCCTGGGCTGGGCTCACAGAGGGTCAGCATCTCCTCTGGGCAGCTGTCCGTGTCCCGCCGGCACCTGAGGAGCACTGCTGTCCTTGCTGCCCTTGCCCGCTGCGGGAAGGTGGGCACGTGTGCGGGGCTGAGAGGGCGAGTGCAATGGCAGGGACTGATCCCTGCTGTCAGGGGGAGGAGAAGCAGTGTGGTTCTTCACGTGGGCCACGGGCAAGGGCGTCTTCCAGCTCAGCCTGCTCATCAAGGGTGAGGGTCCTGCTGCTGAAGGCCCCTTGGGATTGGTTAGAGCATGAGCTGCTTGGGTTTACAAAGGGAAAGGCATTCTTTTGGTAAAGTGCTGCAAGGTGGGGAAGATGCCCTCCTCTCCTGGGAATGCATCTCCCTGTGCTTTGTTTGCTGTCAAGAGATCTCTTCAAAGGACTGTAGAAATCAGTGCTGGCCTGCTTGTACTGCAGAGCTGCCTGTCTTGTTGCAATTCTTGCAGTTATTGTTGTTACGCAGCTGGCCACAAAGGACTCAGAAGGCCAGACTGTACAGCCCCAGCAGGGCTGCCTTTTGTATCTCTTGGATAGTGGGATCTCTGCTTTCAAGTGAGCATCTTGCATTTTGTTTCCCTCAGGGCAAATGGCGAGCATGGAAAATCCCCGAAGGAAATACATTGAAGAGGAAATTGTTGGCAGAGGGTGAGTCCAACCACAGTTACTTGTACACAATCATGGGGCAACGATCTGCTGCTGGAATATCTGTCAAGGGTGAAGTCAGGCAAGCTGCAAACATATTCACACACTGGGGTTAGTCTGCCCCATCTCTCAGTACCAGCCAGAATTTGGAAGTGTGGTCAGAAGGAATTGTCAGACACTTGGATTTCATTGCCAGAAACAGCAACCACCCCTTTTTTGTAGCAGGCAGATAACTGTTTGAAGGAACATTTCTTCCCAAGAGTTTGCTGAAGGAAATAGTGTGATCAGGATAAAAACTGCCCAGTTTAGAAACTGAAATCCAAGACGAAAGAATCACCTGGCCTTTTGAGCTGAGGCACTAAAGCCCAGTGCTTCAGAAACAGGCCCAGTGCCCATGCACTGGAGAGGAAAATGCATCATCTGCCTTCTGGCAGAGCCCTCCTGCATGCTGCAGGTTGGAGGCATTTCCAGCAGACATCTCCTGTCTGGGCTGGCTTTCACTCCAAGGTCTAAATGGCTTCTCCTTTCTTTGCTGCTGTTTTGTTTCTAGGGCTTTTGGAGAGGTTTGCAGAGCCATCGACACTGCCACAGGAGGACAGGTAAATGTCAAGAGCCCCTGCAGATTCTGCTGCTCTCCAGGGCTTTCCTCTCTCGTGTCAGCTGTGGCTGCAGCTGTGGCTAGAGCTGTGCTGCAAAGGCACAAGAAGCACAGACTGGTGCCAGCCTGCCAGCTGCATTTGGGACAGTCTTTGTCCTGCTCAGCTGCCAGAAGGAAGGCAAGGGGGGCAGCGGTTCCTTTCAGAGAAGGACGCTCTCCCTGGCTCTCAATTGCTCCAACAAAGGGGCATCTCACTGCTCTCTGGGGCTACGGCTTCAGAGTCCTGAATTCCTATTTTTGGCTGCCAGCAAATACATCTGAATGTTCCTGGCAGTTCCTTAGCCACCTGCAGTGCTGCACTTGGGAACTGCATGTAGGGGAGAGATCTGCAAGGCATCCCTAAAAGCCCCAAGCCCTGCCTAGGTCCCAAGATGTATCCACAGAGTACCAAGGCACGCATTTCTTCCTCTGAAGTACGGACAGAGAAACAGAGTGTGTGCTCAGAGCTTTGGGGGGTGAGAGTTGAGACACCATTTTTAACAAGTGGACAAGGCAAATTGTGGTCAGTGGCCACGTGTCCTGGAACTGGCCCCCAAAGGAGCAGAGAAATGAGCTGTAGGAATGTCAGTTCCTAATTACTCCTTTGTCTAATCACAAGGCACTTTGGCAGAGCTCACCTGTGTCATTGCAAAATCACTCGCTCCATGTGTGTTGTGGTCTCATTCCACCAGCTTCTAAAGTTACTGATTTTCTGTGTCATTCTAGGTGGCCATCAAGAAAATCAATCTTCAAGGACTGAACAGGAATCAACAAGCGCTTAATGAAATCATGGTCATGAAGAAGAATAAGAGTCCCCACGTTGTGGATTATTTAGACAGGTGAGTGGTCATGGTCTCTTCCCATGAAGGTTTGTTTCCATAGTAAAAGCATGCGAGGTTAAAACCCCACTTTGGACACTGGCAGAAAATAGAGCTGTTAATAATCAGTTAATTATTATTTCTCTACTCATCTCCAATGGATGGGAAGAGAGTGTATTTTGCCTGCATGTGTCTTCCCTGGCTTTCAAACACTGAGTTGGAACACTGGCCAAAAACCTGAATCAACCCTCCCATACTAAGTCAATACCTTGTAAGCTCACTGCCTCCATGTTGTCTCAGGATTGATTTTTTCAAGTTTCTTCAATGCTGATGAAGCATGCTAGAGAGGATTTCCCTTGGATTGTTGCCCCTCTTTTCCAGGGCTGGCCATGCCAGGAACACTAGGTGCTCCTTTCCAGAAATACCATGCGGGACAGGTTTTTCATCTTGGCTGATACTAAACTGTACTTTTGGCTTGCTGGCCATCTAAAATATCTCCTTTCTCACAGATGTGCTGTTCTCCTTGAGACTGCACAGACTGCAAACAATGCACAGCCTGGAGGGCATGTCTATTCCTTGAATTCTGTCCTTGTCACAAAGGGACCCGGAAACAAGAATCAAGCAAAGAAACCAATGTATGCATGTTCATCTGCATGGCCTTGTTCCCTTCTTTCAGCTACCTTGTGCTCAACGAACTCTGGCTGGTGATGGAGTACATGGATGGAGGCTCTCTGGATGATGTCATCGCTGAGGTTCGCATATGTGAACACCACGTTGCAACCATCAGTCGAGAGGTGAGGGATCCCATCTGTGCGTCCCAGGGCTTGGGCAGGATTGTCTGGGAAAGGGGCTCAGGACAGGAGCGATTCCGGGAGCCAGGCTTTGTTTCTGTGTAGCTGATATGCTCTGGGCAAGCAAGAGCATCTCAAGCGAACTGCCTGCCAGTGCCCCTGCACTCACTGGACTCTGTTCTTGTCCTCTTCTCTCCTGCTGTTGCACTTTCACGCTGGGTCTTGTATTTGCTCTTCTCCATCTTGCCTCTCTACACTTTGGCCTGTCTGCACTGCATTCCTTGCCTGTAAAAGCAAAGGTGGGGGTGGCACTGTTTGAAAGGAGCAGCAAAGAAGAAAGACTCATTTCTCTGAGTCCTCAGCTGGAAAGGTTAGCAGTGCAGCCAGAATGCTCTGTACTTCTGAGCACATCCAGTGCAGCAGCAGTCATCCTGGCTGGTTTGCAGGGCAGAGTCTACACCAGCAGTTGCTGTTGCTCTTTGGCAAGCTGACATGCCTTTCTTTAGAAAGGTGCTGCCCTGCCTGTGTTGGAGCAGCGAGCTCTTGCCCTCAATGGCACTGTCTTCTGCCATTACTCCTCATTCCCCTGCAGAGGGAATCTTGGAGAGCTCTTTCCTTTCTTGTGTGATAAAATCACATCACTGATTTTTGCCCTCCCGTTTCTGGTTTCTCTCTCAGTGCCTGCAAGGACTGGATTTTCTCCATTCCAACCACGTGATACACCGAGATGTGAAGAGCCTCAACATCCTCCTCAAAACGGATGGCTCTGTCAAGCTGGGTCAGTATATTCTTGGGCAGGTGCAGCATTCCAGGGATATGTGGGCTGTGGGGCTGCTTTTGAGTGAGTGCCAGCCCCCCCAAAACGGTGCTGGTGGCAGTGCAGGGAGCCTGTTGTGAGCTGACCACGCGGTGGCAACGTGCACAGACCTATGGCAAGGATCGAGCCGTGCACAGTGGCATTGCTCTGTGTGTGTCCCTTCCAGAGGGAGGGGGCTAGAAGTCTAAAGCTTCAGGGGAACAAAAGACACTGCTGGAGGCCGTGTAAAAAATGTGGGGATTTTTGAAGCAGCCAATGCCATATTTCCTTGGCTAAAGTCCTGAGGAAACAGAGCAGGGAGAGTTGTCCAGGAGATTCAGCAGCACATTCTCCAACTTCAACTGGGCAATTCCTTTCCTTGCTTTCCTAATTGCACAGGATTCAAATAAAAACCTTCTTTTGCTCTCTCCCCAGCTGATTTTGGCCTCTCTGCTCAACTCACCCCTGAGCAGAGTAGACGGAGCTCGGCGACCGGGACTGCTTGGTGGATGGCGCCTGAAATTGCAAAAGCTGAGTCCTATGGCCCCAAAGCAGACATCTGGTCTTTTGGAATTGTGGGCATTGAAATGGTGGAAGGAGAACCTCCTTACGGGAATAAAGGTCCTCTCATGGTAAGGTGTAAATACTCTCTGATCCCGCTGTCTTTCTCCCCCATCCCACGTTCCGTGTGCCATTGGACAAAATCCCATTGCCATCTGCTGGAACTACTTCCACCACGGTCCCTTTCTGAAAATGTCCCTGCAGCACATCAGCATCTGCTGGGGTTTTGGTTGCATCCGTGGGGGAACTCAAGCCTTAGCCCAGGCAAAAAATCTCCCTTCTCAGGCAACATTTGGCTTTGGCTTAGAAGTCCTTCCAGCTCTTTTGGCCGTGTAGATGGCCCTACTAACAGGAAACAAGCATCTCAGAGCTGCTGTTATCTTTCCTGAAATGAAGGAAAGAAACCCAAACCCAACCAAGTTTCTAAAACAGTGCTTTGGAGAGAAGTGTACCCCCATTCTTCTCACAGGGAAACTTGCCTGAAACGTGGACATGTGGGGGTAAAGGCCACAGAGTCTCTTGTGCTTCTTGTGCAGCGGTGCTGAAACACTTAGTGACCGTCTTTCTTTCCTCACCCAAACCACCCTCGCTATGTCACCAAGCTGGAGCCTGGCCATGTGGAGAGCCTGCCAAAACCACCTCTTTGTTTCCTGGCACTTTCTAGGATGGCCGTGCCATTAATGCATTGACTTGAGGATCCACATGAGCAGAGGGCTACCACAGGGATGGCATTTCTCCTTCTTCTGATTTGACCACGACAGTTTTCCTTTCTCTGCCTAAGGGAAGCTGAAATTTGCAGTCTGCTGCGAGACAGAGCTGCAGGTGATTCCTGCGTGCCCAAAGAGGCATTTTCATCGCAAGACATTTGTGCCTGCATCTTCATGTGTCTGTGTTGAAGATGAGATTCCAAATGTTTGTTTCCTTACCTGAGGAATAACTGAGGGATTTCCTTTCTTTCCTTTTAAGTACCATGGTTTTCAAGAACCAAGTAAAAAGCTTGATGACTTTTATAGCAGCTGTGCTTAAGGGACCAACAAGTGCTGCAGAGATGCTTTTCATGTAATACTCCTTGGAAATACTAGAGTGGGTTAGTAGAGCAAAGTCCCTCTTCCAACTAGCCTGTCAAGCTGCTCAGGTGAATCCTCCGAGAAGCAAAGGTGCTTTTGCTGATGTAGTTTCCACTAAGGAGGTCAGTCAATGAAATCAGCTGCCAGGGCAAGATCTGCTGGATGCTGGAAAAGCTGTGACTGCATCAGGCTTTGGGTTTTTTGTTGGTCCAGGAAAGTCATCTCTGCCTCTGTGCCACGGCAGAAACAGCCACTGCAGAGTGCAGCTGAAACAATGGGATCTGGGAGAGCAGTTCCAGATGTGAAAGAAGCAGCTGAGAGACTCGTCTTTCCTTTTTCTCCAGGCTCGATTCCTGATAGCCACCAAAGGGATCCCAGAGCTGCAGCAGCCCAAGCTCCTCTCCCCTTTGCTGCGTGACTTCCTGAGCTGCTGCCTGCAGAGAGACGAGGAGCGGCGCTGGTCTGCCAAGGAGCTGCTGCAGGTAAAATGCCAAGGGGCTGCAGGGGAAACAGTGTCCCAGGGACGGGCTCCTCCTGCACTGAACTGCCAGGCATCAGATGAGCCTCGTCCTCCTCACCTCCACTCTTGGTGCTGTTCAAATGAGAACAGCCAGGAATCCTAGACTGGGCTGGGCTGGCAGGGACCTGTAAGGGTCATCTGGTCCAAGTGCCCTGCAATGAGCAGGGGCGTCTTTCAAGAGATCAGGATGCTCAGACCTGAAATATTTCCAGGCCTGGGGCATTTAGCAGCTCTTGCAGTAAGCTGTGCCACTGTTGTCCCACTGTTGCTCCCTAGACCTACTCTGACTCAATCCCCTTTTCATTGAAAAAAAGATTACCCTGCCTTTGGGGCTCTTAGCTTGGAAAGTAATGGTTCACTCTTGGCTTTTTTGTTTTCCTTTGTGCAGCATCCATTTGTAACATCGGCCAAGCCTACATCCAGCCTGGTGCCACTCATCCTTACCTTTAAGAGGTGGAAGGAGTTGACAGGAATGGACCAGTCACTTAAAAACTTATTCTTCCATCACCAGCATCGTAGTGGATTGTAGAGTAGGATTTTAGCCTAGGATTGTAGGGTAGTATTTTGGCCTAAGATTGTAAATAAAATTTCTGAAACCTCAAGTCATTTTGAAGATTGTCCTCCTTCTGAGCCTGTGAGAATGCTCAACATTTCCTTCTGAACTGTCCATTTTTGCTTAGAGGTGGAAAGTGACATTGATGCCTTATTTGGTACGGTTTGAAGGGGGAGTAGGCTCTTCTTTCGTCATGCTCTCCGGACCGCAGTGCCTTTGGAATATGGCCCAGGGGCTGGGTTTTACCCAGCTGTGGCACTTGTGTTTGAGGCAGAAAGGGCAGTGGCATTTGCAGGCAGAACCAAAGGACGAGTGGGGCAGCCCAAATACCCTGTGCAGATGCAGGCCTTGAGCTCTGACTCGAGAGCATTTGGGTTGCTGCCACTTGCATTTGTATCCCTAAGTGCAATCTCTTTGTCTGGGGGAGAGTTTGGCCCAAGTGAGACAGCAGAAAGATCAGGGAGGCTGCTGGGAAAGGCGCAGAGCTGGTGCAGAGCTGTCAGCGGCTGCAGGGTGAGCCCAGGCCCCGCCTTGCCCAGGCTGGAGCCCCAGCAGAGCCCTGGCAGAGCCCGGAGCAGCCTGAGCCGGGGCAGCGGCAGCTGCAAGGGGGCCCTTGGAGCTGCAAGAGGCAGCAGCCCGGCCCTGGGTGCCTCTTGGGGGCCCCGGGCGAATCCTGCGCTCTCAGAGCCCAGCTGGCAGCCGGCTGCTCCCGAGGGGAAGCGTGGCCGTGCTGGGCACAGCACAGACCGGTGGCATCGGCCGTCCGGAGCGTGCACAGGAGCAGAGAAAGGCAAACCACAGCCGAGGGCTGCAGGCCTGGCTGAGGATTGCCACCCTTGTGCCGGCTGCCCTCTAACTCCTGGCCAAGGCGAGCAGTGTGTGCAGCGCTCTGGGCACAGGGGAGGGAGCCGGGCTGCTCCGCAGGCTCCGGCACAGGGCAGCCTCCTTCAGGCACGGCGCTTCTGCCGGGGGAAGCGAGGCCAGCGGCAGGCAGGGACAGCTTGTCAGGTCACATCTGCAGGAGCCGGGGCCTCACACGGCTCTGGGAGGAAGCGCCTGCAGTGCTGGAGTTGTGCACTGAGCCAGAGCAAAGGGGTGAAATGCAGAGTGTTCTGCAGAAATATTCCGGGGCGCCAGGCCAGCCTGCTTTGAGCTCTCTGGCACACAGCAAGCACTGTGCAATGCAGCCCTGAGCTGCTGGGAGAGGGGTGTTAGAAAGGAGCCAACTCTTAGATGAAATTAAATGGGGAAAAAGTCCTCAAAGTCAAAGAGAACTGTTTCTGAGGAAGGATTCACCTGAGCTGGTTGTGTATCTCCCTCTCCCAAGAGCCAAACACACACACAACACACACACAGAAAATGCTGCTTTTTATTGCCTTTCCCAGCCCAGGGCGAACCGTGTCCCCTTTTCCTTTGGCCGGGAAATAGGAAACTTGTATTCTGTCCCCACCGCCTCCTTTTCTGTCCCCTCCCCTCTTCTCCTACTTCCCTTTTGGTTTGGTCTTCACGCTGGCCCCTCTTCCAGCTCACGGCAACACCCAACAAATCAACTAGAACAAATCCAAACCCTAAATAACAACACCTAGAACCAACAACTTTCCTTCTTTCTTCTAATAACCCTTCAGCTGAAGCAAAATATTACCTCCTATCTCACTGAGGGAATCGGGCTTGTGCTTGAGCAGTGAACTGATTTGGAAGAGAGTAGAAAGGTTTCAGTAGGCAATTTGTGTTTTTCTTTCTGAATTGCTGAAGGAAAGACACAATGTGGCTTCAGTCAGCAAAAACTTTTTCAAGGTGCATTGAGGAAATGCTTGTGAGCAATTCCCAGAGAAAGAAAGTGTTGAGAAAATGCTGAACTGCAACAAATCGTGGATTCCCTTCCCATTAACAGTGTTGAACCCTCTATTCCCCCAGTGCAGTGATTGATGTGTGCAAGTGGCTTCCTTAGCCTTGAGAATAGAGTAGTCTTCCTAAGAATGTAGCTGGAATGCATTCAAGGGGAAAAGAGTGGTTGTAGGAGGCTCTTGAGCATCGGAGGAGAATTGCAGGAATGGGATGTTCCCCAAATGACCACCCGAGACTCTCAAGAGAGCCCTACTCTCCTGTCAGTTACTTCTGAGAAGTGATTTAAATATGTCAACTAATTTGAGGGAATGTTTAGCCTGTGAGTTTCAGCAAAGTAATGAGTAGGTCTTGTTTCCATGGTTACAAATGAGTAGGTGGGATTTCTGGCTGAGCACATGTTAGGAAAGTGATTCCCCACGCACCCAGCACTGAAATAAAGTCATGCCTCCTTTCTCACACCGAGCTGGCACCAGGGATCGAGCCCTTCTTGGTAACTTTGATTTTAGTCACTTCTATTGAAAGGTGAAAATGAAACCGTTTCCAGCCGTTCCCCTCGGGTTTACATTTCTGGGGGCCAAAGCTCTGTGCTGCAGGTGGCCCGCGTGTGTGCAGAGCAATGCAGCCTCCACAAAGCCCTTGGTTTCCCCACAAGTCGTCATGATTTGTTGCCAGGTGTGCCCAGCTGTGGCAGGAGAAGGAGCCCGCAGTGCAGTGGGCGCCGTGCCCTGCCCAGCCAGGGCTCTCTGGCACAGAGGAGCAGCAGCAGCACCTTTCAACCCACTCCTGCCCTGGCCTCACCTGGGACACAGAAGCCTCTGGAAATCAGCACCACCTGGCCCCTTCCCAGCCTGGAGCAGCTCCTGCTGGTGGGCACATCCTGCACTTCTACTGCTTCCGAACAGGAATCAAGGCACAGGGGGAGACGGACATACAGAGAAGCCCTGGGCTAGTGCAATAAATGGGCAAATGCATGGGGGAATGTGTTAGGAATCATTTCAGCTGTCATGCCAATCCTGCCTTCTCTCCTTTTCTCCCTTCACGTTTCCTGTTCTTTTCCCTCTCACATTTCCACCCCTTCCCCCTCTCGAGTCTCACAGTTTTCCTGTCATGTTTGCCTCCCAAGTTTTACTTCTTTTCCCCACCCTTTACAGCTCCCTTTCCTCACACTTTACCTCTCACATTTCCCCACCTTCCCACTTTTTCCTGCTTTTTTGTTCTCTCATGATTCTCACAGTTTTTCCCTCATTAATCCTACCATTTTCTCCCTTCATGCTTTTCTCCTTTCATCAGTCATTTTTCTCCAGGTTGTCTCCTCATGTTTCTCACTTTTGCCCTCGTGTTTCCCAGCGTTTCCCTCTCCCATTTCTCCCACTTTTCCCCTCACATTTATCGTTCTTTCCCCCTCATGTTCCTAATACTTTTCTTGTGCATTTTGTGCCCTTTTTTCACTCTTGTTTCCTGCCACTTTTCCCATCAAACGTCCCACCCATGAAAAAATGACTGTTGGAAGTATTTTTCCACAGTGCTCAGTTGTTCTGAGACAGAAATTGTCGAGCCTACTAGGAAGGGACACCTAGAAAGTGAAAAGATTCTCTGCCTAGTTTTCTTGGGCGCTTCCTGTGATGCTTTAATCCAAGGCAGCAATAGAGCTCTGCCTTGTCCCAAAGCCACATTCTGGAGCCTGACTCACGTGTTTGGATTCTTGCAGCCACACCGGGCCCTTCAGCCCCTCATGCTCCAGCTGGCAGGGCTGGCAGTGCAGCATCAAGGGCCTCCAGCTCAGCGCAGAATGCACCTGCGGAAGAGGAATCACCGCCGCTGGATCTTGGCCTTGAAGTTGCAAAAATGATCCGGGACATCAGGAGCTCCCTGCCTGAAAGGTCTCCCTCTACTCAGGTAACCCTATTGGATGGCAATGAAAGAGGTTGCACTGAGAGCTTTTGAATGTTGTTCCATGGCTGAGAAGCAAAGGGTTCTTCAATTTCATTCTTTTCCTTCTTAGTTAATTAGCTAACTGTTCTTGGTCAAGCAAGATTTCCAAAAGAAGAAGGGATGAAAAAGTCTTCCCTGACAGTGAGGATGAGAGGTGTGAGCCTGTGTTGGCCACATTTGCTTGTTCCTTTTCCTTGAGAAGAATGCCTCATGCAGGGGTGTTTGTGGTGATGCTCTGTAGGTTCTAACAGGCTTTGTTTGGTGGGAAAGAAGAGAAGAGTATTGGGAGAATTGCCACTGAAGGCCAAGAGTCCCGTGCAGGGAGGGGCACGTGAGAGGTGTCTCTGTTCCAGCAGCAGATGTGGGTTCTGCCTCTTTGAGGACTTTGTCCCCATTTAATTTCATCTAAGAGTTGGCTCCTTTCTAACACCCCTCTCCCAGCAGCTCAGGGCTGCATTGCACAGTGCTTGCTGTGTGCCAGAGAGCTCAAAGCAGGCTGGTCTGGCGCCCCGGAATATTTCTGCAGAACACTCCGCATTTCACCCCTTTGCTCTGGCTCAGTGCACAACTCCAGCACTGCAGGCGCTTCCTCCCAGAGCCGTGTGAGGCCCTGGCTCCTGCAGATGTGACCTGACAAGCTGTCCCTGCCTGCCGCTGGCCTCGCTTCCCCCGGCAGAAGCGCCGTGCCTGAAGGAGGCTGCCCTGTGCCGGAGCCTGCGGAGCAGCCCGGCTCCCTCCCCTGTGCCCAGAGCGCTGCACACACTGCTCACCTTGGCCAGGAGTTAGAGGGCAGCCGGCACAAGGGTGGCAATCCTCAGCCAGGAAATATGCAAGAGTCTGGTTTAATAGGCCAGAGCATTAACTAGAAGCGTGACTTGTAAGATTTGATCTCTTCCCCTTTCCCTCCTCCTACATTTGACAGTCTGGAACTGGGAGAGTGGCAGGGTTGCCCTCTTTAAAGTTTCACTGAAATGAAGTCTACAAAACAAGCTCCCATTTTTATGAAATCACATTTCCCCACTCCAGATCAATCCTGTTTCACCAGAAAACCTCTGCTCAGCTCCTTTTGTACATCTACTCTATAGGATATCTGCTTTCTGGTCCAGAAGCACTCTGGACTGATGAGGTAAAACAGGTGAGAGAAGAGATCACAAAGACTTAGTAAAGGAAGACCTTGCCAACCCATTTGAAGAGTTAGACAGAACTAACAGCATCTCCCACGTGAGCATCAATTAAAAAGTGACAAAGGGACAACACCTGAAAAAAAGCCTTCAGCGGACTTTGCCTGTCAGCCCCATCAGCCTCACTAACATCATTTCCATAAGGAGGACAATTTGTGTTCAAGGTTGCTTCCTGAACTCACTTCTCCAAACTGTCTGACCTGCAAAGGTGATGGCTTTGTTGTCACTGACCGCACCAACTGTCCTGATGGATCACTAAGCTCTTCAGCAGCTTCTCAGTATTTTTTAATAGGCACAGAAACGGCAAAGCAAATAAACTACAATAAAAAATTTAAAACAAACAAACAAAAAAACCACAAACAAACCATGCAGAGTCTTTGAACTTCAAAAAAAAGAAGGCAAATTGTTGTTAAAAAACCATAGCAAGCACCCAGGGTCAACCAAACTAATGCTTAGGAAAGCTTACAGAGTCTAAAACACAGTATTATTCTGGCTTCCTAATTCAGTGATACAGAGTCAAAGTTTCTATTTGACATATCCCACATAACTGCACTCAATTGTAGCACTGCCATTCAACAGAAGCCAAGGATCCAGAAATGGAAAGAATTGCCCAATGTGGTATATTCAAGAATCTCTCCTTAATATCGAACCAGCTCCATGGCCTATGTTCTCATCACTTATGCCATGTGTTATATAATGCACTTAGGCTTAGAAAGTATTATCAGGACAGCTCTAAAAGTAGTATTTCTGAAAAGAAAGGGAAGAAGATGAAGACAAAAAGAACGTCTCTTCCAGGTGTTCCCAAACAGGGCCCAACTCTTCCGACAGACACTTCAGTTGGCTGCCTTTACCTTGGTTTGGTTTTTAAGCAGAGATACTCATTCCAAGCTCTTCACTTCCCTCTAGCTGCAAATAATTTTTTCATTAGTGAACGGGACATCATTTTTATGCAAATCAAAGGCCCAAAGGAGTTTAGTTTATCACCAATACTTCTATCTGTACAACAGGTATAAAGAGAGCAATACATCCACCCTAAACCTATCGTCAAGGTGTCCTGCTGTGCTGCTGATCAATGATGCTCTCTCCAGTTCTGCCTCTCAAACAACACAGGGAAGAGTATTCCCAACCAGTTGAACTTCTTCAGGAGTAAAGTTGTCCTATTCCTTCCAATAATGAACTCTGGATCCCTGGTGAGTAACTCACATTTAACCGGCAGCATTCTGGGCTGCTCCTATTAACTGCAGCAGCCTGGACAGTTTGAACCTCAACAAAACGTGCAGTAAACGACTGAGCTAATTTAACCTCATTAATCCTCAAACCAATAGAATAATTTGATGTCCACACTGCAGCCTGTGCACCGCCTCCAACATAAACATGGCCCTGCAGGAAATCCACACCAACAATGTGCTGCAGCCCTGCTGCCAGAGCTACTGGGGCTGGGAGAATCACTGCACAGTCTCCGAGCCCCCTCACCAGCTGCACGGCATGGGTCGCACACTTTGTTTGTTCTTGTTAACAGTCAAGGGCTTGTTTCCAACCTGGATGTATCCTGACATCTCCCCAGTGCTGCAGTTTTATGGAGGATGCTCCATTTTATCTGTAAACTGTTTACCTCCACTTTCGACGTGAACACAAAAAGCATTGCTAGGAGAGGCAAACACAGAAAACCAGGAAGCACTGGCACGTCTCAGGCAGGTACTTAGCTGAATTTAAGCTCCCTATTAATCATTAATTACAGCAGCATTTCAAAAATTTAGTTTTTGAAATAATTTCAGCACCACTTAATCACAAAGGGTGTAAGGTCTCCCTGAATATTTATGAGCATCTACTTTCAGGGAGGCATTTTAAGAAATGTTCTTTATATATACTACTTGTTATTTAAATTACTGCTGAAAGCCAGGTGCTTCATTTTGTTCAATACAACACATTTAAAACAATAACATGAGATTTTGATAGCAAAATCACCTGGCCCACAAAACACTGTTCTATGTTGACTAGGGTGGCAAAACAAGGGTAGTTTCTAAACACAAAAAAACAAATTTTAAAAAAGGATTTTTTCTAAGCATGTAAATGCAGGTCTTGGTACCACATACAAGAATTTCACTTGCAAAGGAGCTTGGTCTTGCTAGAGTTTTAAGTACGGTGGTTTTTTAGCAGACCTGGCCTCGCTCATGCTTTGTGCCACTTGTAAAATGGAACAGGGCATTTTAGGAAAGAAGTAACTCCCTTCAACTCCTAAATGCTGTGACTGAAGCCTGTTAAGTTTCAGTGGCATTTCAGATATACCAGGGCATCCTCAGCTTTACCTTGTTCACAGGACAAGGTCCAGAAACCCACTGGCAGTTAGAGGAGCCACATAATCAGTCTTCAGGATTTCTACCAACCAAATTATCCCTGGTAAACAGATATGACCTAGCATGAGAATTCACTTTTCCTTCAGCATATTAAAAGTTATTTATTTGAAGGATAAATATATCTTTCTTTCACAACTACATTGCAACACGGACACGAGTACAACAACAAAACAGCAGAACAAAAATACATCCCCCTAATATAGCATAGCCACTGTTTTTTCTTCATCAGCCATACAAGATTGATGGAAACAGGAGAGATTTCTCTTTCCTTCTAACACAGCAGGTTAAGCGTCTTGAGAGAAGTCAGATGTCACTATTATCTGCAAGCACACAAGAAAACAAACTCATGCCAAAAAAAGGGATAATACAATTGAAGTCTAAATGGAAGTTGAGAGAAAAAAAAGTCCTGCTCCAACAGGTTAATCTCTAGCTAGTTCCTCTTGTGACAAGTAGCTTGAAATAATCATTTCACTCAAATTCTCCTACAACAAGTTTTCCTTGGAAATGAAACAATTTCTAGAACAAGCAGAACTATCTTGGACCACACAAAACAGCATTACATTTTGAACTACTCTAGCAAAAAGTCAACTTTTTAAAAAAGATTTACTAAGAAGACAATTTGAAAAGTAACTTTACTCAGAAGTGATAGAATCAGCTGTAAATACTGGATGGGAAATTCCTGAAGAGACAAGTTTTCCCTTGGAGAGAAATGAAATAATACAGCAATTTACATGTCCCAACAACAATACTGCCTTTCTTTCCAGTTCATCCAGAAAACTCGGAGTATAAACCAATGGCACAGATTTGGCTCTTACACACACCCAACTCCCAGGACATTTTGTCACGCTCATCGTGCTGCATTCACTAGCTCTCCCAAATATTAATTGCCTTCTATCTTCGATATCTACTCGTGACTTGGGCGATTTTGCTTCAGGTTTTAATGCTTGGGATTTTTTTACACAGGACTATACACCTCAATAATTGTATCCAGGAAAGACTGGGTTTGATGCCATTTTTACAGTAGAACCCAAATTTTCAGTACTTTCTATCTACTTGTCCATTAACTGTTGATATAACAGAAGGACAATAAAAGCCATAAACCTCTTACTTTAGTAGCCTTCTGGAGGAGTAATTCAATAACTTCTTGCAAAATAAAACAGCAGCTTATAAAAATTAAAAAAAATGTCTTCACCACAGTAATCATTACAGCAGGGCAGATGCAACAACTATGCATTTGTTTAGTCCATCTAGACGTGGAAAAGGATTAAAACATGTAGACAGTAGCACAAGTCACCAGCACTTATTATCTAAGCCATAAACCTAAGCATACTTCTGTGGGAAAATTAATTACAGACATGGGGGAAATCAGATCAGTCACTATCAGGCAAAGTGAGCAGAAAATACAGCTATGTTGTCCACTCCTGATTGAGTCGCAGGATCAAACAGCACCAAGTGCAAGTGAACTGAGGGGGAATTATTATTATGCCTTTTCATCACTGGAATCATGCTGCCCCAGACAACCCCGACTCCTGTGTCTGGGCTAATTACAGACTGTTAAACGTCACAAGGAGACTGCAGCACAGCAACACCTCAGAGGGGGGAGAAAGACAGTTTAAGGAGGGAACAAGCCAATGAGAAAATCCTGTCCTACAGCTGAAGAAGAAGGAAACAGCCAAGCTAACAGGACACCTGCAAAACAAACAAGGGTCCACACCAGGCTGTGTGCACACACCCGCATGCACAGCCACACCAGCACTGCCTACTGGAAACACCTTCCCCTGTGAGAAAATATCAATGCCAAAGGTCAAAGGCTTTGAGAAAAAAAATATAAATTCAGTGATAAGGCAACTTTTCTAAATCCATTTCTCAAATACTTGTTATTTCAAGCCTAAAGTTACAAGTGGAGCGATAATACAGCAGACTCGGAGATGTAGATTTATGCAATTTGCAGTTACTTATGAAAAGGGCTTATCTATACCTGTGTGTTTTTACCAAACCCAAGAACTGCGGGTGTCATTAAGCTACACTAAAAACTGCTCCCCCTTCAGTGAAATCACAGCCATAATATTTTCACCCCTTTGATGGGAGGCTTCTATTCATAGGTTTTTGGGGGGTTTTTTTTGTAAACGTACATGGAGTTTGCTTGTTTGGATAGGTTTTGTTATCTTTGTGTACTTAAGAGCAATTTTAAAACATTCCCATCCAAAGAAGTGTCATACAACAAAATAGGATTTGAAAGGTTACAAGATCCTCTGTTCTGACTATTACTTTCTGAAACTATTCCAGCAGCGCTTTCACTGGAATATTTCCTTAGTACTGATCGTGTTCTTGTGGCTATTGAAACAAAGCACACAGGGTACAATGCCTTCCCATCATTCATGATGTTCAGTCATGCTCTAAACATTCCTGCCCATTCACAAGGCGCTCTCACGAGCCACAGGGACATTTCCCACTGCTCCTTACTTACGCCTGATGCCTTCATGTCTTCTAAATGCTCCCAACATTTAATGCTTTTTACAGCACTTCTGTCAACATCCAAGTTCCATATTTGTATTTAAAGTCATTTTCACCTTCCTTAATATGGAGTTTTCCAACTGACACATCTGTAAGTGCGCACTCTCCTGTTTAACTACTGGTCACCACAAATGTTTAAAGGAATTCAGGCACGCTTTCTTCAGCAATCCCTTGAAAAGAAGAAACCTGGATTATCAGACAAAGGCTACAAAATGGCACTGATGATCTGGCTCAGCACTGTGCCCTGAAGGCTGTTGCAGGCAGAGTAGTTCAGCAGCAAGATCATCGCCCCTTTCTACATTAGCTGGAAATATTTCTTTGGCTCAACAGGGAGACAAGCTACACCAAAAATCCACACCTTATTGCCGATTTTCATTGTTTGTCTAACAGTTCTTTTGGTGGCTCTTCCCCAACACCTAAATTCCACAAATACGGGAATTCTATTTCAAACTGCACCCACTTCTCCTCATACCACATTGCTCCATATTCAGTAAAGCAAATGAAGTTCTGATGTATTTGAAACAAGACCACTGCCTGCAGGAGCTGTACTAGGGTACTACTGGTGCCTAAGAGAATCCAAAACTCCCTCAGAATGATGTCACTGCCCAAAAATACCTGGATTCCACTCAAATCTTCCCTAACACGTTACCAAGCCCTACAAGATCAGATGCTACTTAGATGTGAACGTTCCAGGGTGTTGCTCATTGCTCAAATTGTGACTGAACTTCAATCACAATTGAATCGGCTTGCCTCAATTTCCTCACTCGTATTTCCATAGAGAAATTTCATTTCTGCTGGAATCTACTACATTTTTTCCAAAGGCAGATAGAATACTGGTTCCAACCAACTTGGAGCTGCAGTAAAGAAAAACACTGGAAATACTTTAAGCAACTGCAGATGGCCTTCAGGACTTGTGGACAAATACTCCTGGATCATTCAAGGAAGTACATTAATTCAAGACCTCTGGAAAAAGGTACCAGTCAAAATGTCTGCCATCTCTCCTTGCACTCACCAGGTGTATGTTTGGTGGCTGCTTGCTTGACTTCAGCACAAGGAAGAGTTGGCATTTTTAATTTACAAGCTGCAGGTAAACTTTGAAGATGTTACTTGCTGTTGGCAATATTGGCTGTTCAATTTGCTCTCTTCATACCTGCTTCTTTCTTCTCCACCTTGACCCACACAGGGGAAAAAAACCAAAAAAACCTACCTAGGTGCTCTTCAGAGAGGAGAGACTAAATCACAAACACTTCAGGGCAGGAAGCTTGAACAGCTGAAGCTCTTATTTGCAAGTTCTGTAAATGCCATTTCATACAACTCGATATATTCGCCACCCCACCTTTTCCACAGGCAAACACTGCATCCATCCCTCCACCCATGAAGCCCACCAGGGGCACTCTGGTATCTCTGCCACCATCTTGAGGAGACACAGACTCTGAAACATTATTTTTAAGGAAACTGACAATTATACACACAGCATACGCTGTTTGCCTCTGCAAGTCACAGCCAACACTTCTATTCTCTCCTCCAACAATAAATTTAAAGTGTGTACTACTTTTATATAAGAAGAATATATAACCCAAGAGTGCTGGCTGCAGCCCCACAAAGCCACCAAAAGTTTATTTGGTCTCTCAAAAGAAGGCAAGCACCTTTCAGAGGCATCACCATTTCCTTCTCTCCTGGATACAGAGCCCTTCAGGCAGATTTGGCACACTCGCTTGCATTAAGAGGACAAGATGGAGCAATTCTGTCAGTGCAGCAGATTAAAAAACCTGCCACCAAGAGGCTTTATTCCAAAGGCAATTCTCCTCTGATTCACAAAAGGTCTGCCTACCATACAGCCAAGCAGAGGTTCCCAGATGGTGCTGGCAAAGCAATCTCCACTTTCTCCCAACAGCACAGCAGCATGTTGATGTCTAGTAAAAAATATTTCCAGCCCTGATCCCTTTGCTGTCAGTTGTGTAACATGCACTGCCCTGATTAAATAAATAAAAGCCTATCAACCACCAGCAGTTTCAAGACTTACATGAAGCCCTCCTACTCTTAGGGGAAAAACCCCATGAAGTCAGCATTTAAAACCAAGAGAAAGTGCTTGGAATTATATCTCTTTCTTAATGACAGTCCCACTGTTCCCTAAAGTTTGGGGAAGTTCTTTAAAGCAGCAACATTTTTGGCCAAGTGATCAATAGCTTGCTCCAGTACGAGACAGGACTAACACTGGACAGGTACCTCTAAAGTCACCAGAAACCAGCAGATTGCAGTTGGCTTCTCTCACAGACACACCTCTAAGCGATCTTGGCTCCCAATTCCAGCCTCCTCCACCCTGGCATCCACACATGAACAAATGGACGAAGCAGAATTGCTCAAATCCTGCTGCACTTGCTTAACCTCCATAAGATTTCCCAAGAGAACTTTACTTTTGTCACTTCTGCTCTCCTTCAATCCTGCAGCTCTTCTGCAAGCTTCTGCTCAACACTTAGCACAGACTACTCAAGTAATCAGAACACAGGAACTTAGAAATATTTCAACAATTAAGCTTTCTTCTGGAGAAGAACCAACCATATAAATCATACAATTAGAATATTTCCCTGATTTTTATTTTAAAGTTTTAAAAAAATCCACACTAATAAAAGGACCTTAATACATTGATAAAGTATTCACCAGGTCAATGAATAAAAAGGTTGAAGTTTCTCTCAAAGGAAAAAAAACAAAAAACAAAAAAACAAACAACCAAACAAGTCTAGGTGGGAGATAACAGGCACAGCACCCTGTGTCACATTTTTCTGTCTTGAAGAAAAAATAATGGGGATGTTTGGACAAGTATTTATCAGAACAAAGCCTACAGTGGCCCCTGAGGGTAAAGTCAAAATTTTTCAATGCCAGCTAGTCAGTAACTCATTGTGACTGTTAAAAAACTGAACTCAAGGACACTGGCAAAAGCAAGATTGGAGAACTGTAGATATACTATCAAATTTCTACCATGTGAAACCTATTTTGATGGCCACAACAAGCAAGACACATTCCCTCATGAACACATTTGTCACACTCAGATTTGTTACACCAGGTGATTTAAAGTGACCCTGCAGAAAAACTGGTTTGCAGAGACAGCAGACAAGAAAAACTTAGAGGCCACAAAGAGTAGAAGAGGAAAAACTGAACCACCACTTGCTGATGATAGTTCAGTTCATGCACTTGTGTATGCAGACCCAGCCAAGCCACCAGAAGGTGAATGAAAAATCTGAAAGCACAATTGAGCGAACCTTCAAAAAATATCTATCACTTAAGAGGCAAATTTGTTATGCACATCATGCTGAAAATTTAGAAGAATCAAAATAATTGAATACTGAAGCAGGAGGATAAGAGTCCATACCATTGACACAAGATCATTTTTTCCTCTTAAAACAATGGGAGAAATGTCTTGGATTAAAACACGTGCTTTCTTTAGGACTTCTAAATTGCACTAAATATTAACCTTCCTAAAACTGCACAATGGCAAACCCAAATTAAAAAAAAAAAAAAAAACAAACTTGGGACAAGAAGAAACAGTGATATATATGAACACAGTTCAACAGATCTCCATAGACACTCCTACGTTTCAGAATTGAGTTCATCTTGACTATCCACACACATTAATCTGAAATCCCAGCTTTAGTCTTTCATACAAGTTCTACTTCTCAGTATTTTTAATGAGGAACTAAGATCTTAATAAAGCCATTCATTTCATTGTATCCGAAAGTCCTTTGCCTGCTGTACATTTTCTCTGCAGCTGTAGGCATGCATGAGGATGCCTAGCATGTGCATCTGCATATTTCTATTTACACTAGGAGTGCTTAAATATTCATCTGCAGTTATGTATTTATGTACACAGCTAAAACCACACAGCTATGTTAGATCTGATGTATTTTAATGGGGGTCAAACCTTCAATCCATGCTGGGATTTTCTGCTATTTAAGAGAAACAGGCTGTGGAGCATTTGACCTTTTTCTCCAAGAGCAAGAGAAAATGTCCCAGATGTCCCAAATTCTGGAATGCATTGTTTGTATCTCTTGTAAGAACAAGTCTCCAGGCACCTGAGCAAAGATAACCCACCTTACATGGATACCTCACAGACTGGCAGCAAAGTGCTGTCATCTTACCAACCAATATTAAAAGCAGGCTACTGCATGAGGCTGCCAGAGAGGCTTAGGCAGCGCTGTTACAGCTCACATTTCCCACTCGGTTTGCTACAAGAAGCAGCAAAAACCAGTTTCTTTGGCTCACCAATATCAATAGGAAAAGACCAAGTGCTTTCCGTAAAGAAGGATTCTCACCTGACACCAGGAGCCCCCTGGAATCTTGGATACAATCAAGCTCTATGAAATACACTGCTGATATACCTTGCAGATAAGACAGAATTTTACACCAATCTCAGTTTCCCATCTTAATATATTCTCTTTGCTGTGACAGGTAATGATGCAGAGCAGGACAGCCCTCTGAATCGCTGTCTTGGAAAACAAACATCGCTTTAATTAACATAACCAGCACAACAAAACATTTTATAAACTTGCACTCAAGAGAAAAGATGCCCTTCACTAAGACAGCAGCTTGAGGGCATTGAGAGGATTTTTTGGACTTGGGGGACAGGGACAGAGCAACATTACTTGTTTGTTTTCAGTTTTGTGCAGCTCCTCATCTGGTTCACCGGCTATTGAGAACTGACAGAAATGCCACCTATCTTATCTAAACAGTTCTTATCTGACCTTTTCTGCCTTCTCTTGAGACAGACAGCAGGACTCTGGTACTGCTAAAGGAAAAAGTACTGCCCGGTATCTCTAAAAACACAGATTCTCAGAAAGAAAAGAACAGTCGAATGCATCAAACAAGAACACTTTAGTCCTTCAATAATGCTTACGTATTTTCACTATTTCAAAGTCTCCAAATAAAGCTTAGAAATTAAACACGTCAATGCTACATTCAAATATTTCTCTCTTCTAACCTAAGCCAGAAAAAAAAGAAAACCAAATCAGGAAAAGAAATCCTTATTTTTACTACAAGAAGTCTCGGTTTTCCACATGAGAAGCCACATTCTCAACAAACCGATGCCAGAAGAGTCAACATTATTGAAGAGGGTTAAAGTGAGCTGTCAAATTACCTTCCGTCCTCTGAGGATGTGCACTACACTGCCAGCATGTTTCCAGCTCTCACATTCAGAGTAGGAGAGCCAGGACTAAAACATCTGCTGGGCCTAACAAGGTCCCTGTCACATCTCTGTGATAACACGTTGCTCATGTCTATCATGTAACACAGGCAGAACATATTCTCCTGGTTTTAGCCCCTTAGATTCCTCGGTCTAAGCAAGAAATTGGCAGCCTGCCAGGCTTCCTATGGACCATTCTGGGGTGGGACCACCAGGTAAATCTCCCCGAGTCAGGGCATGATATCCTAAAGAGAGACACTGCCCTCCTTCCCCATGGATAAATGGGATGATGAGCAGTGCAGCAGGAGCAGGAAGCTCTGCTAAGTTTCCACCACTGCCATGCATTTTCTCTTCACTAAACATCGATTTACTTACAGGAAGAAAGGCTCCCCTAATAGAACCTGTTCTTTTGATGGCAACCAAGAGGGAAATGGGCAAAAAATAGCTTGAAACTATACCAGTTTCAAGCTATTATTAACTGGCAGGCATACACTGACAGTAGGAGAGATGAGCTGGCAAGAGGACTTTCAATAGCCCAAGAGCCCTTTCATCATCTGACCAGCTTCATCTATTGTATTCAAATAACTGTTAAAATACAGAGAAATCACACATATCTAGTGCCTTTACAACGAGTATCCAGGTGCAGATTTCTTTCTGCACGTGACTAAATTTAATGCATCCTTGCCGTGTACAAAAAAAAAAGCCTTGTGAAATGAGAGGTGCTAACATTTTCTAACAAATGGGATGACATTACAGAACAGGATCCTTTTTGTTACTCATGAAAACAACATGCTCTTGGTGCAACTGATTTCACACATAAACGGCAACAGTTTCAAAGCCCAACATTGCTATTTTGGGCCAGTTAGTAGAAACCCATTTCTAAAGCTGAGAGCAGCTCTGACAATTAATTACAAGCTCAAGATCAAGCATGTCCAGTCCTTGGGAAATCCCTAGACATCAATCAGAATGACTCCTGAGGGCCGCCACAGAGTTCAGAGCAAGTATTCTCTCTTTTGGCAGATCATCTTTCAGTGCCTCTGAGCTGCGCAGATTATCAGCATGAAGATTTTATGGAATAAGATCAAGGTAAATAGGGCCAGGAGGTGTACAATTTCCTGAGGTTAGGTACAACAGACTTGCCACAGGTAAATAACTGCTCACTTGGGCACTTATACATCTTACAGCCAGGTGAGGGGTGGGGAAACACTCACAAAAGAGACTAAAACACACTGCAGGGCAAACTGCAATTCCACCAGTCCACACCTGCAAAACTCATTTACCACAACCCTGCTCAGCACTCCACAAAGACTCCTAATGAATTTATGCAGCAGCAGTACAAGTTGACAAATACATGAAAAACATTTTTAAAAAAATAACTATAATGTCATGATGTTCCTCATGCTGATCTGAGTCAGGGTAAGAGCTGAAGGGCATTTCCGTGTGAGCTGACAGGCCCACAGAAATAACCCAGCCATGACTGTCCCCAAGGACAACAAATGGGGCAGACCCCACTCTTCCAACAGGCTGAGCTAATCAACAGATCTGCACATCTACTGCAGAATCTGCATAAGAAATCGATTGAAACCATTTGTTGGTATGGATTCATTCTGCCAAAAAATTAACTGTGACGGGTTGGCACGGTAATGACTTGAACTTTCCCACAATACCATGAAGTACTGATGCTTCTGGAAAAACAAAGTAGATTCTGAGGTACCATTCAGACTTCCTAGAAAGAAACCACGCCAACAAGATGAGGTAATCTTGAAATTGCCATCTCCAAGCTTCCTAAAACTGGAGAGAAGGTTTGAAATCTATTCGGACTCTGATTAAACTCAGCAATCAACACGGTAAAAAATGTATTAAATAGAGCTTTTAAATAGACAAACTGCAACAGTATTTACTTATTTTCTTCTATTTCTCCTCCCTGGAATCCAGTACTCAGGCAAACTTCTCACTTCTACAACAGCATATTGACTTTTTGACACTATGATCATTAAACTCAACGTGGAACATATATGCCCAAATAGAAAATCTAGATGCTGAAAGGAATATCAACAAAGTCAAATCCAACTTCTAAAAATAAAATCCTCAAGAAGTGAGTCACCCACCCCCAAAACTGTACCACTTGTAGCTACTTTATAACAGAAATACAGGAAATATCAAAGGCCTTTTTCCACTTTGGAGGTTTATGCACAAAGCAGAAGTCCAGCACATGTTTGTTTGTTAATGGTTGAGACCTCAAGCAGAAAAAAAACCCACAAATAATCCCCAGCCAACAGTATAAATCAACATAAAGAAAGCTCATCATTTCCTGAGTATCATGGCCATAAAGCTGCCCAACAAAGAAAGGGCAAGACAAACTTCATACTTGTACAGCAATCTAAACTGAAAAGCATCAAAATATATCACGTGGAATCACTAGTGCGACAACCAAGCCAAAAAAAATCTCTGCTATCAATCTTCAGCAGCCAGCTCCCACTTTTTTACCCTGTTTTAGAAACCATTTCTTCTTACAGAGTCACTGCCAGGCCCTCACTTGGAGTCTACTGTGTTTGACAGATCAGCTACAATATTTTTCTTCTGTAAAACAACAGAACTTAGACCAGATTTTACTCGCCCACAGACTCTGCAAGCCCAGGTGTCGTTGCTTTACACTCACTGTGTCAGGTTCTCCTGCCACCAAGCCCGAAGGTGCCACAGTGAAGGAGCTCTGGAACTTGCTGCTCTGATGAAGGCACTTGGTCCAACTGCAGAGTTTCCACTCTGTCTAACTGAAACCTTGACTGATGCCAGCTGCGCCTCATTTGTTCCATCACCAGGTTTTCCTGAAGAGCAGCACTCACCCTCCAAATTTTAGCCCTGTAGGGGACAAAATTAAATTACATAAAAATCCTACAAGTTCACCCTCAGGAAAGGTGGCAAACACCCCAAGGGATTATACAACACCCAATATATACTCCTTGGAAGTGGAGGGAGTGAGATTTGTCCTTCCTCCTCCTACTTTTTTTGCCAAGAGTGAGGGAGTCCCAAGGAACCATTTCAACACTTCAAGGAATGTCTCACATGCCAGGAAAGGCTCTGACACACTGACTGAAAACACTGGGAGGAGGGAGGACACACAACACATCAGCCAATGCAGATTTTCGGCTGCCTTGGACGTTATTCCTTCACAACAGCCACAATCTTTTTCCATAGACATTCTCCCCAGGTAAAAATCCAGGCGTGATGGTGAAGGGGCTAATTCTTTACCCTGTTTAGAATCAGTCAGAGAACTTCACTGTGTTTGTGACTCGTGCTCTCTTCACTTGAAACAGCTCCCACAAGACCTGGAGGGACAACTTGCTTCAACTGCCAGGAGGTCAAACTTGATAAAATCTTCAATATTGTCCTTTCCGGTGTATTTCCTTATCCTCCTACCCGTATGAGATCTGCCTGTACTGCAGGACCAGCTATCTGCTCTAACAACATGGTTCTTGTATGAAAAATACAAGCCAAAATAGAAAATCTAGATGCTGAAAGGAATATCAACCAAGTCAAATCCAACTTTTAACAACAGAATCCTCAAGAAATGATTCACCCACCCCAAAACAAATGCAGCAGTTGAGGCAACTTATTCATCTCACAGAGATCATTCTCCTATCTCTCCATGCTCTGCTCCAAACTGTGTTCAAATCAAAGGTTCTCATTTTTTTTCCTCTTCCCCTCAATTGTATTTAATTAGGTTGGTTTGTTTTTTCCTTTGAAGTCAAGGGAAAGAGACCTATTTATTTCAAGGAATATTTAGCCTGGCCTTTTCCTTCCAGTGTTCTACCTCACTGCATCTTCAACCCCATTGTTCCATAGGGACAGGGAGGCATCCAAATAAAGATTAATAAAAAGGCAATTCCTGTGGTGTTATCAATTGAAGAAACAGGATCACTTTTCCCAGTGTCAATGAACTTCAATACACTAATAAAATTAACAAATATCAAAGTGGTTTGGGTCTGAAATAGAAACATTTCCACTAAATCTGAGTAGCTTTTCCAAATACTGGGCAAATAGTTTGATACACTTTGAAATACTAAAATATCTCCAGTGCTCCAAGATGAAGCTGAGCAAATGTCACTGAGTGAAATGAGACTAGACATTGTTTGCACCTTCTAAGCATGCATTATATTTTCATCTTGGTGTTTAAAACAAGGCCACTGCAAGGAGAATTTCCACTGTCCCAGCTGTCAGTAACTGGGGCACAAATGAGGAGCCAGTCTGCAAAGCCTTGGGCTTTCATCTCACACTGCTACACTGAAGCAAATGGACAGGAAAATAGAAGAAGCCTGAATACACCTCTGCTGATAAAGATCTGTATGTTAATACCATTAACATTGACTACATCGAATTTAAAGCTGATATCTGCCTGCATATCACATCCAAGTCTCTTTTCAGGTGTACAAAAAATGTGTCTATTTCACAGCGTTTCTTCCTTTACTTCTCCGCCTGGATCATACAGAAAATACATTTCTTGGCCACCAGCAAATCATTACCCCTTATGGGGACTGTTCCCTAAAGAGTTTCAGTACCAGAACAATGGACTACTGCACAGCACCAAATTTCAATTGTGACTTAACTAGTCCACAAAGGGGATTTACTGTAGTAAATCACCTCTCAGGAATACACAATTATTTGAAATTTCACTGACATTTTCCACTAACAAAACAGCACTTCTACTTTAGCAGTGATTCGAAGATGGAAACTTTCCATTAAGCCTTTTCTTTCCTCTGGGTGTCAGAGTTGTCCTCAAAGTCCTTCTGTGTTAAAAATTAATTGTCTGGTTTGGTCTAACACACCCAATGTATTCGTTAGGGAGTACACGCACAGTAATACCTCAGAAAGGTTACAACCCTCCTCCCCAAGATCTTGGATGGCAATTTTGGGTTACTCTGAACCTCTCTCCAGCTTTGGCTTCTGAACTTTTCCTTTAATCTACTTTTTCATTCACTTCATGTACACCGATACAGTAGTTTTCCTCTTTTTGTGACCTGGTGTCCAAATACCAGAACGACCGCTTGACCATTTCCATAAGCAAACCATGCTCTGCAAAACTCTTCAGTCAGAATCTTATTATTAAAGCAAGTTTTTCCAAACAGTTTCTGCCGCAGAGCCAAAGGGCCCTCTGCTCAGAATCCTTTTCCTTAAAAGCATGGGGATATGGATGATTTCTGTGCCCCGTAAAGGTCCAGTGCCATTCACCTCTGGATACCAACCTGTTCTTCCATCTGACTGGGGATGGAGTCGCGGAAGATGAGAGGATTTCTCTCCAGCAATGATATCCTGCCCCTTGGCAGATATCAGGCAGTTCAAATCAAATTTCAGGTTTAGCTCACAACACTCAGGATGCTGACAGATGATGGAAGCACTGTCACAGCAGCTCTAGCTTGACTTTCTGCCTACACTACTGTACATTTTAAACCACTTCTGAACAGGATCACTAGAAATGGGCAGCCATCCCTAAATCATCCCTGAAAACACAATGGCATCCAACAGGTGTTTGCTTGAGTTATCCCCCTAAGGGAAGGCAGTACTTAAACAGGCATAGAGAGGATAAAAGGAATAATTCTGTTCCTAAGAGCTGCCTCCTTCCCCTGTCTCCTCATTTCACATCAACATCTAAGAGGTCAACATTCAAGAGCTTTTCCTACAGTCTCTTCTTGAACCCCTCGGACTTGTTCTCATCTCAGGATATCCAGGTAACTCCATTTAGAGTTACTGGAGATTTGTTCACCACCTTTATTATCTTCCAAGCTACTAGGCAAACCAAGTGGGCTATCCTGTCTTATAAATTCCAGGTCTGCCTGACCAATACATGACAGACATTCACTCCAGGAAATACTGCCAAAAAGAAGACATTTCCCTGATCTTCTGGCTATAGTGGACACCACATAAAGGTACTAGAGTAGAGCCATGAAAACCAGAGCAAGGCAAACAATGCCTGGCCCAGAACTGTCTCTCTCACACAGAAAAAAAAGTCAGAACAATTAGGAGGAAGTCCAAGATTATTTAGATGATAACCATGCGTCCACCAAAACACTGCACGGGGGAAATGGATGGAGTCTACAGAATTAGAGCAGCTGCCAACATGAGACTGAAGTTTGTAAACACACTTTTCATTGCAACTCTCCACAAAAAACCTTGGGGCCTTTCACTACTCTCCCCAGAGGTTTTGGCCGTGTTATTAGTTTGCTTGGTGCCAGTTTGAGTGCCACTGAACCCACCTTCTAATTTATCCTCAGAATATTTAATTAGATCGATTTTGTGCTATATTATCATGCTTGGGTTTAACTTTTTGCCTTATTTAACATTATTAAGTAGAGAAAGGATAGGGCCTATAATTGTTGACTTCACATTAGGCACAATTTCTGCATTCTCTGAATGCTTCCTCATGAGTTTTTCTCTGCTTGCTTAATTTATCCACTCCAAAAGACTGACTTCATAAACTACAATTACCATGGTGATTGTCATTGGAATATTTTCATATAATTAATGTATTTTAAACACACAGTCAAAGGTTATACATTTGAAATCATGTGTAACCTTCTGTATTGATATCAAGATTGAGTTCAAGAATATGATTGATAATTTAAATATTTTCCTTTCTCAAGTCATGGAGCATAATTAAATAATTATCAAAAAAAGATACACTGCCATATCATCCTATCGTCATGCCTATTCTATTATTCCTGTGGATTATTTGAGTAATCCATAATAATAAAGATCTAAAGAACAACAGTTAAGAGAAAAGATACAGGATAGTTCCTCCCAGTTTTGATACCATGAGACCTGTAAGGTTAACTCCGAAGGCCTCCAACGGGCGTTCAGAATAATTCATTCTGTGTGTGATATTCCTTATTTATAGCCAAAGCAGGGAATACGCTTCAGCTTCTAAACATTTACAATCTCTAATCCATTTTTTTCCAACATGAGTAATTTACGTATCCAAGTCCAAACTGAATGAAAACTACGTTTTGATTTACTAAAATCTCATTATTCTTCTAATTGCAATAGGCACGAGATTGTACAGTAGTAAATCCCTCCAATTTCCACTAACTTCACTGAATACCACACCTTAACTTTATAGGGGATAAAGATATTGAAGGAATTCTATATTGTTTGACAGTTCTAAGATCACAGTTCTGCCTTTGCAAACTGTATTCCAACTGCTGTTTTCAACATCACCTCATGCTACACAAAAATCACAATGCAACCTGCACAATGCCGATCGGCTCTGCTCCGACGGGCGGGAATTCCTCTCCTTCCAGCCGGGATCCGGGGGATTCGTGGTGGCCGACGGCGCTGCCCAGGTCACCAAGAGGCGCTGGGAACATGATGAGATCCAGGCTGAGGAATTAACAAATCCCCTGGGACACACCTGCCTGGAATGTCTCCGGAAATGTGCCAGATATGGGCGGGAGGCACTGGAGTAAAGGCGGAGAGGGCACATTTCCCATGGGAATATGAGATTTGGAAATGCGGGATTTGCGAGGGCTAAATCTGGGAACATGGGAACTCCCATGGAAATTCCATCCATGGATCTCAGTCATCCCATTCCCATGGGACTTCCACGGATGGATCCTGCTGCTCTACCATGCTGATGGGAATTCTGTAGGTGGACCTCACTGCCATCCCATTGCCGTGGAATTCCATGGATGCATCTCACTGTTATCCCATTCCAGAACCCCCTGATGTCCATGTGTCCGGAAAAGTGGAACACAGAATCCCGATGTTGTCCTGCCACATGTACAGATGTTACCCCAGCACCACGGGGATCAGCTGGATGAAGGGGGATGAAATCCGGGATCATTCCCAACAGTGACGGCGCCTTCCCCCCCCGGGCCAGGATCGAGGCGCTGCCGGAGGAGCGGGAGCAGCACCGGTGCCGGGTGGAGCATCCCGGAATGCCAGAGCCCGGCATCGTCTCCTGGGCTGAGGCGGGGAATGTGGAATGTGGTAACTGGGAGTTTGGGAATGTGGCGCAGTGGGATGGAGGTTCCCCTGCCCCTCCTCACCATCCCGTGCTTCCCAGAGCCAGAATCCAGCAGGAATCTCACCCTGGTGGCCGCTGTGTCCGTCATCGCTGCCATCGTGGTCATTCTCCTCATCGGATTCAGCGTCTGGAAGCTCCAATCCGGTTCTGCCCAAACCCATCCTGGGGGCTCACCCTGTTCTTCCCCCCCTCCCAAGACTCCTGGAAATCCCCCCATGACCCCACCAGTCCGCCCCCAAATCCTCCTGGGTCCCCCCTAAGCCCCTCACGGGGATTCCTGGGATTGTCCCCATGTCCCCTCCTCCAGGACTCTGGGGTTCCACCCTGACCTGTCTGTGCCCCCCTGGTTTCTTCCACAGCCCCCCCACGATAGTGGGGGCAGGGGCCGAGTGCTGCTGTCTCCCTGCCTGCAGCAGATCCAGGGGTGAGGGAGTTCAGGGGAGCCCTTCGTATTTTGGGTCCCCTGGGAATTGGGGTGACCCTCGGGGTCCCCCAGGATCTCCCTGAACACGCTGACGCTGCCCAGTGAGAAGGTTCGGACCCGGCACGGGGTCCCAGCTCTGTCACCTGCCCTGCCCAGGTACCCCCCAGCCCCTCCCTGGGAACCTCCAATCTCCCCGTGACACCCCAACCTCCCCTGGAACCTCAAAAACATCCCTGGGACCCTCCAAAAACTCCCCAAGATTGCAAACGCCCCGTACGAACCCCCTAAACCCTCTCAGGACATCAAAATTCCCATGGGACCTCCCAACACGCCCCCAAGCCCCCTTGAGCAGGTTTATACTTGGCACGGGGTCCTCATCACCACCATCGGCATCACCCAGGTAGCCCCAGACCCCCCGGGACCCCCAAACCCTCCCGGGACCCCCAAGCCCCCCATGGGGGCTCCACTACCAGAATCAACGGGAGTGGTGTCGCCCTGCCAAGGGGAGTTAAAGCGGCGCCTGACTGTCGGGGGTTCTTAAAGCCGTGATGGTGGGGAGACCCCCAAAAATCCACCCTGGGGGGCACTCTCCCATTTGCTGCACTCGAGGGAGCCCCAGACAATGACGGGTCCTGGGCTGAGCCCCCCACTCAGCCGGGGCTGTGGAGGGAACTGTGGGCGCTGGGACAGGGCTTGGGAGTCCTGGGGTTTACTGGGGGACCCCTACTGGGAACTCCCTTCCCGCTGTCCCACCTCCCCCTATCCCCCCCTCTCACCCCTTTCCCGTTGTTCCCCCAAACCTCCGCTGCCCCCAGCTCGGTTTGGGGGTGACCCACCCCTTTCCCATCGTGTCCCGGCCCGGCCCCGCTCACCCGAGAGCTCCCGGCCCGCGGCCGCACGGACGGAGGAGGAGGAGGAGGAGGAGGAGGGACAGAGGAGGAGGAAGAGGAGGGATGGAGGAGCTGGAGCCGGCAGAGGAGGCACTGCGTGACTTCACTGCTCTCTGGATCTGCAGCTCGTCGCCCCGGGACCATCGCCCCCGTATCCTGCGGGTGACCGGGGAGGGGGAGCGCGCCCCAAATATCCTGGGCGGTTTTTTTGAAGCGGGGAGGGATGTTTGGAGCTCACAGAAAATATATTTATGGCTGCCGGGGCTTTTTTCTGTCGGGGCCGGGCAGCTTGATGTTTGGATCTGGCAGGGCTCCAGAGCTGAGGCGCAGATGCCCCTCAAGGGGACATGGGGGGTCCCCGGGAGGTGTTTTTGGGGGTCCCGGTGGCGGTGCCGGCAGAGCCCCGGCGGGAGGCGGGTCCCCCCGCGGTGGGCTTGGGCTTCCTTAAGTTGGTGCGTGTCTCTTTGGTGCTGACCCTGCCCGCCAGCTAAACCCTGCGGGCCCCATAGAACCAAAGGTGCCCTGGGAGCCTGCAGGGCCTTGTGGAGCCAGGGGACCGCAGTGACACTGTGGATCTCCTCTCTGCACAACTGTTTTTCAAACTGCAATATCAGTAATTGCTGCCACGCCATAGGCTTAAATAATCCACTCTGTTCACTATTGTTTCAAAGGATGACTTTGATTTCTCCTTGACAATCTGCATCAATTCCTTCTCCCATGACATCAACGCTTTTCAAGGCCAAGCTCCAGTGAGCAGTTCTCAAACCTCCAGTGTCCTGGAGAAATCTGAGTTCCTATTCCTGTATTGATAACTCTCATTTGCTTCTGATTTGTCCTAATTAATTCTAACGCATGAAGGTCCAGCCCTGCAGCCTCTGGGGTGGCCCTGTCAGGGGCCATCACACCCAGAACAATTTCCCCAGAAATCAAAGTCTCACTGTGCACGGTTGTATTCGCAAACTGGGCGCAGCTGTGCACATCCAGGGGTTTCCATTTCCCCACTGGGTCCATTGTTAAGGGTATGGAGAACATCTGTGGGATGGGTTCTCCATCAGGACAGGTTCCCATCTCCTCATTTTTTCACCTGCTCCTTCAACTGCCCCTTTGTCTGTTTGATGATCCTGCAGCTTGTGAATAGTCTGGTACATGAAAACACCAGCAGTCCAAATCACTGTATTTTCACAGTAACAGACAAAGCATTCCACACCACAGTATCAGCAAACCCCATAAAAATCGCCAATTTCAGCCCTTCCTCCTTTATTCCTTGCAAGCAGTCTCACAAAGTTTAGCACTGACATTTGAGTCGTGGCCAATGCTTTTCTGTAGGGTATTTAGTGTCACATCCCTGAGCAGCCAAAGGTGGCAAATCAGTATTGTCAGCATTACTGCACATTATTATTATTGTTTCACATATAAAGATAGAGATATAGATAGAAACACAGATTTAGACATAGTGGAACACGAGGCTGGTGGGTTGGAGACAGACACACCACACAGTATCATCTTGAGTTCTGACCAACAGCCACAATTTATTGTTCCAAGCTCCCTTTTATGGTGAGTTTGAATTTCCCGGGCTTGGAAAGCCAACTGGTTGGGAATCTCTGCACTGCCCACATCTCTGGCCAGGGGTGTGTCTGCAGCCAGGGCTTGGATGGGCTTGGCTGAGCTCTTTGTTCCCCCGGGGACTTCTAGAACAAGCCAGGTCAGCCCAGTTGGGTCTGTTATGATCAGACTCATTGTGCCCAGCTGTGAACCAGCTGGACCCTGCTACATCTCCTGCCTTTGCTTTTATTAAAATGCAGATTGTTTTCCGTTATCCCATTTGCAAGGGCCCTTTTGCAGACAGGGTAACACAAGACAGCATGGGTTTAATTTGAAGGAGGTTTTGACCAACTTAATTCTGCTCAGCCAGTGATGTGTCCCATGTACCACTGGAGCTGCAGCACTCACTCCCAGGAGCTGTCAGGCGAGATCACAATCTTCCGGGCTGGCATGTTACAGGTTAACTGCTTATGGTTCCAAACTACAACTTAACACTAAAACAAGAAAACGTTCAACTTTTAAAACCCTGAGAAAAACCAATTAACAGAATTAACAAGATTAACAATTAACAGAAAAACAATTTGTAAACAGAAAAAACCACTCTGTAAACAGAAAACCAGTTTGTAAACAAACAGAATCCTTAAATGCACCGTCACTCTAAGAGTCCCAGCTCTCCCCGAGGTCGGTGAACAAGCTGTTTCCAGCACTGTTCCACACACGGCTTCACACCGTCTGTGGAGGGGCCACCAGGAGAATGCTGCTGGTGGTCTTGGACAGGACGTAAGGTAGGACAGACACGTCGGGCAGGTGCCCAAAGCATTCCAGTGTCCTTGCAAAGCACTTTGCAAGGCTGTACTGTTAGCAAAACACCATTAGAATTGCTCTTGTGTCACGGAGACAAGACAACTTTTGAAGCATCCGTAGCATTCAACTGTAAACACCTGCGACAACATTTGATAATTAACTGTGCAGTTAGTTCAAAGACGGTGGGTGCCGTCTTTTTTGCTTGATGAGGTGGAAGCATTCATTCTGGAATGTGCAAAGGATCAGGCCAGCGTGGATTCCACTGCCCAATAACACCAGTAGGATGAAAACTAACAATGAGAATAAACACAGTGATCCACACCTCTGGGCATATCCGGTGGACTTGTCTGTTGGTGATAGCTTGCTCTGCTGTTTCAACAGCAGCTTTTGCCTCTAGGATTAATTTTCTGGGGGAAGTTAATTCAGAGTCACCCTTTAGGAGGTCAAATAAAGGTGCTAGTTGAGAGTCAGTCAGTCCTAGGTAAGGTCTGACCCAGTTGATGGTACCCAAGAGTTTTTGTGCATCGTTTAGAGTTAGAATTTTGGTTGGAAATGGAATTGTTTGTGGCTGTATGGTCTGGTTCATTATTTTGAGTCCCAAATATTTCCAGGGTGGTTGCTGCTGCACTTTCTCTGGTGCTACTTGCAGCCCAAGTGGTTTGAACGCTTGCAACAGGCTTGGCTGAATCAGTGAGAGTTCTTTTCTGGTTTGGGGTGCAATCAAAATGTCATCCAGGCCATGGTAACAGTATGCCCCTGGCAACTGTTCTCTCACTGATCAGAGTACCTGAGCAACACCCCACTGACACACTGTGGGGCTGTTTCCCACGCCTTGGGAAAGTTCTTTCCATCGGTAACATTGCACTGGTGCAGCGTTATTAATAGAAGGCACGGTCAGGGCAAACTTTGGGGTATCATCTGGGGGTAATGGAATAGTGAAAAAACAGCCCTTTAAGTCCACAATCAGGATGTCCCAGGAGGCAGGCAGCATTGTGGGACATCGATGGCACACCAGGCTGCAATGTGCCCATTCTCTCCATCGTGGAATTGGTTTTTCTCAGGTCATGGAGTAACCTCCACTTAGCAGATTTCTGTTTTATAACAAATACTGGGGTGTTCCAAGGGCTCATAGATGGCTCTATGTGTCCTTGAGCCAGCTGTTCCTGTACCAGGGTTTTTAGGGCATCTAAGTCTCTCCTTTTCAAGAGACCACTGTGGTACCCACTCAGGCTGAGTAGTGAGCCATTTCAGAGCCAGTGTGGGGTACTTTACACCCTCTAATACAGTGGCCCCTGTCAAAAATCTGTTCCCACCTCAGCCCACTCCAGAGCCAGAGAACTCTAGGGAAGGGCTTCCCATCCGGGAATTTCGGATAGGACTGATTCCTCACCTTTAGATTTAAAAAGTGTCATTTTGTGCTGATCCGGCCAAGCTATGCCAATTTTGTTTTCGCAGTGGGCAGGCTCAGCACCAAGGACACAGACACCACCTGAAGGAATCAGTGAAATTTACTACAGTTCAAAGCAGCAAAGGAGCACAGAAGGAGCAGCTCAGCAATGCAGCCAGCCGTCACTACCACGGATTGCCCGCAGTGATTGAGAAAGATCCATCACCAGTTACCCTCAGCCTTTCCCATCACCCACACCCACACAGCAGCTGGGGAAGCTGTCACAGCCAAGGACTGCAGAGCCTCTCCCGGACACTGGGAATTCCTGCAGCTGCCTCCAGCCACAGCTGAGGCTCCAGCCTGGCTGGGAGAGGGCCCAGCTTTGATAGTGCTGAATAAACAAACTGCCAGCAGCACTCCTAGTGCAGGAACATCTGGTTGCATCCTCCTCTTGGGTTTCTCCCAAAGCCTGGCCAGGGCCCAAGGAGGAACCAGGGGAGTTGCCTTTGACCCTACAGCCCCGAACAAGGCCAGATGTCAGACTTCATGGCCTTGTCTGGCTTCTAAATACAGAAAGGTCAATACATGTTTCACTGAGGAGAGGATGCATCTATTACAACGCTAATGACGGTGCGTATTTTGTTAACGAGCAGATACAAAGATAACCTTTGGCTGGAAGGTTCATCGAGAGGTCACCTTTGGCTCAGGGCCGCTTGTTCAGGCCTCAGTCAGGCCTCTTGTCCAGGCCTTGGCACTTCAGGCTTTAGTGCTGGGCTTGACACTGCTGGCTTAACACTGGGACTTGATGAGCTCCCAGGTCTTTCCCAACAGAAAGGATTCTGTATTCCCATGATTTTATCTGCTGGATTCAGTCAGGTCCATGTTAGCAGCATTACTTTGGTCAAAAAGTTCCCTCTTGGTCAGCTCTTGTGGCCTAAGGCTTCAGCTACATCAGCTCCTGGTGCTAAGCTGCTCACGCTGAACGAGACGACTCAGAGAGAAGAATACAGTTCATCCAGTTCCTTCTGGGACA
The DNA here is from genome assembly GCF_029207755.1 of Chamaea fasciata. Taxonomy (NCBI): domain Eukaryota; kingdom Metazoa; phylum Chordata; class Aves; order Passeriformes; family Sylviidae; genus Chamaea; species Chamaea fasciata. The sequence continues at coordinate 952,579 of NW_027094122.1, read as the reverse complement.
CTGAGAGGGGAGGGTGTGCAAACAGGAGCATTGTTTGGTGTCCCCTCCTCTCTGCCCTTCACGCCTTTCAGCGCTTAGAAACAGCCGAGAGCTTTCTCCAAGAGTGCGATGAAGCAGCTGCTCCTGCTCCCAGGTCTGGCTCTCTCCAGTCTCTGACCTTGCCTGCTTTTGTCCCTCTTGCTGTGCCCTCTGTTCCCCCGGGGCTCGGTGGCTGCTGCCCAGGACTGTGGAAGTGGCACAGATCCAGGGGTCGAGACCCTCCTTCCTCTGCCCTTGCAGCTGCCTGCTCACAGCAGCCTTTTCCATCGGGAAGCTCCACGTGGAGAGGGAGTCCTCACCTCTGTTCCTTGCACAGCCCCCAGGAGCCCAGGGCTGCCATCTCAAGTCCCTGCGGGCCCTGAGGGCTCCCGGGTGCCTCAGGCTGCTGTGACACCGCTGCCCACGGGAGGGAACAGTGGCGGGGGCTGTGCTCAAAGTCAGCTCCATGTGCTGCTGCTGCTGCTGCTGCTGCTGTGGGGGTCGTTTGTCCAGCCCTGCCCCAGACTGAGGGATCGGATCTAGGCCCTGCTGCTGCTCCCTGGGGATCAGGCACAGTTTGGTTGTCACCGTCAGGGCCAGCAGAAGCCGTGGCCGGAGCAGCGGGTGCTGACAGTGCCCCGAGGCCCGGGGCCGGAGGTGTTCCTGTGCTGGGGGCTGGCCGGAGCTGCCCCTTGTTCTCCCTCTGCCTCCCGCAGAGCTGGGCCGGGCACAAGTGGGGCAGCACAGCAAACAGGGAGCCTGCCAGTCTCTTCCAGCCCTGTCTGCTCAGAGTTTGGGCCTTGGAGCTGCAGGTGGACACAGGCAGCTGCTCCTGCTCCCTCTGCGTGTCCCCGTGTTCAGCAGCGCTGCTCCATCAGTCTGTGCCCAGCAACGGGGAAAAGCCTCAGCCCTGCAGGGCCAGGAGCTGCCGGGCTCTGCCTGGGGAGCTGCTCCACACGGGAACCAGCAGCAAAGGACATTCCTTCCCTAGGACAAGTTTTCTATTAGGAAAAAAAAAAAAAGAAAATTAAAAACAACACAGAAAAAAAGTGGAAGATAAAAACAAAACCCAAGTGCAGCGTAGTAAAAATACTTTATAGCTTTGGATAAAGAGATAACTGAACTTTTTCAAATGAGATCTCCGTTATTTACTCCATAGATGTGCTGATGGCATGGATCCATCCTGCTGACCTCAGCAGCCTTTTAAAAAAGATTTTGTGGTTTGTTTCCAGTATTATTTTAAATTGTGATTGAAGCAATAGGAAATTGCTTTGTGCCCCGCCAGCTCCAAGCAGGACTGGGAATCTAAACTTTGCCAAACCCCAAATCCTTTACAAGACGACCTTCCTTCTCACCCTGTGAATGAGCTGCACATTCCCTTTGAAATTGTCAGGGGTTTCTTAAAGACGCAAAGTCCCACTTACAGCTTTTTGCTCTGCTTGGGAAGTGCAGAAGGGCAATTCTTCATCCATCCGCTCCAGACTGCACTGCCTTAGGAACGCCGTCCACTCGCCAGGTTTTGCTCACTTGTGGCACTTCTGGAGGAGGAAGAAAGGGCAGTTGCACGATTCCAGCCAAAAAAGGAATGAAGAGCGGGGCAGACAAAACATCCTGTGGAGATCCAGGCGTTCAGCTGGAACTGTGGAGTGCTTGGGTTCTTGCCAATTGGATGTGGATCCCTCACTGCAATCTCTTGGCCTGCAGGAGAGTCTCACTCACCTGCAAAAGCAGAAAGCTCACTCGGTGGGCTCAGAATGGGCTCGTCTGATGCAAAGCTGTCAGAGCAATGTGAGGGCAGAGCCGGCCCAGCCGTGCCTGGGGCTGAGCCCAGCAGAGCCCTGGCAGAGCCCAGAGCAGCCTCAGCACCCGCAGAGCCCGGCTGGAAGGAGAGAAACCAGAAAGTGCCCGTCAGCCGAAGGCTCCTGTCCCCTCGTCCCGAGTGCCCGCAGTGCCCAGGCCACGCTGGCCGTGCTCAGAGCTGGGCCCAAAGCTGCCCATCACTGCTGCCTTTGGGGGCAGAGCAGGAGGGCAGGACACGTGCCCAGCCTGCAGCCAGCCACGGCACATCCAGCCCTCAGCAGCTGCGCAGAGCCAAAAGGCAGCTTGACGGCCGAGTGAAGAATCTGTGGCGTCTGCCCCAGCAAAGGGAGGAACCTTTGGTGCCCGGCCAGGCCGTGCCATGCCCACATCTGGGAGCATCCCCCCAGCTGTGGACTCACCTGCAAATTGGGCCCCAGGGAGCGTGTCTGAAGAAGGTGCCAGAATCCAAGTCGATCATCTTCAGCTGCCGGTGGCCAGGTCGAGGAAGAGCTTGGCATCCTTGGGGTTGTCCTTGGTGTCTCCAGCAGCAGCCCCACCTGATACAGCTTCTCCAGGGGCTCCTCCTTCCCTGGGGGCCAGACCAGGCTGTCAGTGCTCTGCCCAGGGCCCCAGGCACCAACGAACCAGGACAAGCATAACTAGGGTGGATGGTGGCCACCAGTGCTTGCTACACCAGGTCTCCAGCTCCGCCCCAGCACAGATGTTCCCATCTGGTCATCCCTGCTCAGAGCTACAGGCAGGACAAAAACACTCTGGTTTTCTTTAGCACTGATTGCCATGAGATGTGTGGAGCTCTTACCTGTCAGGTCTTTGGATCAAACTGTGTACATGGACCTCTCCCATCTTCTGGGGCAGATGAACACCCTGCAGCCAAGGATCACTGAAGAGGTCTTCTAAGGATGGCCTGTCCAAGGGTTGCATGGACAAACACCTCCTGATAACATTTTGGCACTCTGAAGAGAGAAACCAGAAACCAGCAGTCAGTTGGAGAAGGATCCCGTCTGCTTTGCCCCTCCATTCCCGTGCCCAGGCCATGCTGGGTGTGCCCAGAGCTGTGCCTAAACTTCCCCATGGATTCTCTGTTTGGAGGAGAGCAGGACATGTGCCACCTCCTCAGCAGCTGCCAGAGCAGGCTGCTCATCAGCCTGCTGCTGTCTCCCAGCACCGGGATTCCCCTGTGCCCAGAGATGAGGACCCACCTTGAGAGAGCCATCGTGGGAACAAGATGCGCCCCCAGATGAACTGCTGGCCCCTCCTGAATGGGTGCTTCCCCATGACCAGGTGGTACAGCAGGAGGCCCAGGGACCAGATCGTCGCTGCCTCGCCATGGTAGCGTTGGTGGTGGATCCACTCTGGTGGGCTGTAGGGCAGGGTTCCTATGGAACACAGACGGAGTTCATCAGGGGATGCTGCAACTCCTAAAGCCTCGCCCCGGCATCCCTGGGCGTGTGGGGGCTGGCCCCCTCCCGCCCCACCCAAAAGCAACTTGGCTCAAGAAATAACGCCGCTCCTAGCAGCGAGAGGGGGAAGCCGCGGTGCTACAGCCAGGCTGGGCCGTGAGATGCCCAGGAACATCCCCTGAGAGGGCTCACCTGCAAATCGCCTGTAGGCTGTGTCTTGGAGGAAGGCGCCACAGCCAAAGTCGATCAGTTTGAGCTGCCCGGTGGCCAGGTCGAGCAGGACGTTCTCGGGCTTGATGTCGCGGTGCAGGACCCCGCAGCTGGTGCAGTGCCGCACGGCCTCCAGCACCTGGCGGAACAGCCCCCGCGCCTCCTCCTCCGGCAGGAACCTCCGCTCCGCCAGGAAACCCAAGAGGTCCTGGCACCGCTCCGGACGCTCCAGCACCAACAGGAAGCTGTCGGGGAGCTCAAGCCACTCCAGCAGCTGAATGATGCCACCACATCCAGAGGACAGCCTGTCCAGCAGCACAATTTCCAGGGGCGCACGGGCGCCGTTGGGCTGCCGAAGGACCACGATGCCGTCAGTGGGGCTGAGGCTGTGCCAGGGCTCGGGAACCCCTCACCCAGCCCCGGATGCTCTGGGCCCCCCGCTCAGCCCACGCCCGCTCTCCCTGCAGGGCTCCCGCCGGCTCTTCCCCTGCCGGACCCCAGCTTCTCCCGCCGGCCCCGCTCACTCACCAGCTCGCCCCAGTGCTGGACGCGGGCCCGGGGCACGCATTTGATGGCCACCTGCGAGCAAAGGCCAGCAGCGGGCTCAACTCGCCGCCTGCCCCGCCGCGCCCCGATCTTCTCCTCCTCCTCCTCCGCCCTCCTCCTCCTCCTCCGCCCGCCGCCAGCCCCGCCGCTCACCGGGGCGCCGTCCGAGAGCCGCGTCCCCGAGTAGACGCTGCCGAAGCCTCCGCGCCCCAGCAGCGAACCCAGCCGGTACCGGTCCTGCAGGGCCTCCCGCGCCTCCCCTGCGGGCGACACGCGGCCCTCAGCGCTCGGCCCGGGGCCAGACACGGCCCCCGAGTGCCCCCCGAGCGCCCCGGGCCGGGCATCCCCACCCGCCCCGGGCCCCGGCGGCTCGAGGCCGGCGGCTGCGCTGCCGAGCGGCGGAGCTCGGGCCGGGGAAGCCGCGGCGGAGGCGGCGGGAGCGGCCGCGCCGCGTGTGTCCTTAGCGGGGCCCGGGAGGAGCCGGGGCCGGGGTCGGGGCCGGGGCCGGGGCCGGGGTCGGGGCCGGGGCCGGGGCCGGGGCCGGGGCCGGGCTCGGGACAGGCGCAGCCAAAGCGCAGCGATGCCGCCCTGGCCCAGGCACTGATGCCCGCCCAGCACCGCCACAGCCAGCACCGCCAGAGCCGGGCGGAGCCCAGACCGCGGCGGGACGCCCGGGGCCGGGGGCGGGCCCGGGGCATGGCCCAGCCCTGGGGGGGGAGAGGGAGAGGCCGGGACGGGGACGCCGAGAGGGGCCGGGGAGGTCGGGAAAGGGACACCAGGAGAGGCTGCGGGACACCGAGGCAGAGTGCGGGACAGCGGGAGAGGGAGAGGAAAAACAAGAGAGGGACGGGGAGGGGTCGTAGACGCCGTAGACGCCGTAGACTCGCTGCTGCCGCTGCTGCTGCCGCTGCCGCCGCTGCAACTGGAGCCCTGGGGCCGTTTGTCCGCGTGTCCGTTCCACGCTCCAGCCCCGCGCTCCCCGGGGGCAGCCCCCGAGCCGCTCCAAACACGGCAACTTGGCCGTGCTGAGCCCACATCCAGAGGCCTGACTCCTGCGCCGTGGCAGAGGAATTCCCTCGGTCGCTGCTGTGCATTGTCCCTGCTGAGGCTCAGACACTGTCAGGACACATTCCCTGGTTGTAGGATTCGTGCCCGACCCAAGCACTACGCTTATGTCTCCAGCGTAAAACAGGGGAAGGCAAACTGTGTACGGCCCATGGTATTTTCAAGGGTCTAAAACTCACTAAGTCATCGATCTGAGAGGTGAGATCCATTTGGAATTAATGGCACGGAGAAGTAGTGCAACACGGAAAAGGGAAGCATAGAAATAAATAGAGGAAAACCTCTTGGATTATTTCTTGCGTTTTCATTCCACTTCTGGAAAGCTGTTGCAGTTTTCCAGCAACCTTCACCACAGTCCCAGCTGCTCTTTTCAAGAACCTTTGGTGGAGAACGAGGTCGAGCTGCTGGCACAAGATGTGCCACCAACTGCAGCTTCTCCTGGATTTCCATACTGAGTGCAGCACGACTTTTGCAGCAAAGCAGCACAAATGTTTGGTAAACTTTACAATTTGTCCTTTCTTTTCTCCTTGTGGGCTGGGGAGTTGTGCCATTGGTAAGGTTTTCCTTGTTACTGTTTTAATCCAAGAAAACAGGAGGTGGCACCAGCACTTGTTGGGGAATGCAACCCTGACTGAATCCAGAGACAGAATCTCCCTGACACTGTGTGAGCTCCCCGGGCTGGGCTCAGGTTCCTGCTGGGACTCTGCAGAGAGCTCCAGCTGGGATCAGCAGCAGCTGGAAATACCTCTGGGCATCTCCCTTTTCTGCTGCTCGCAGGAAGCAATGAAGTGAGTCAAGAAGTTCTGGTTTTTCTTTCTACGGGTGCATTTTTTCATTGTGTTTGACACCCCAGCGGCAATTTATGTGATGGCCTCTCTAAGTTGATTCTATTTCAGCAGCACCAGCAGCAGGGCTGTGTTGGAGCGCTGCAAATGTGGCCTGTGTGGCTTTAATTCCCCTCGACTTAGTGCCCGGGGACTTGGGAGCATTTCAATCTCTTCTTTGCACGGTGCCTGCAACAGAAAGACTGAGTTCACTGTCACAAAAGCACAGCGGGTAGCAAGGATGGAAAAAGGCAATTGTAGTTGTCCTGATAAAATCCAGTCGGCAGCCAGAGGGGTGCAGCAGCCGCCGCGATCTCCAATTGCCAAGGCAAAGGCAGCAGCAGCCTCCTGCCGTCACCTCGGGCTGAGTGAAACAGTGCTGCAAACAGCGCTGGAAGCCGACCCTTCCTTTCTCTGGAGGCTGGGTCGGGGCAGCACAGGCGGGCCCTGAGCAGTCTGGGCTGTTGGCGGGTGAGCGTTGCTCCAGGCCGCAGTGGAGCCGGACAAAGGCCTTGGAAGGCGAGGCAGGAGCAGGTGGGAAGGGGCCGGCGCTGCTGCTGCTCCTGCCCGGGAGCCCCGGCCGGGCCGGGCCGGCGCCCGCTGCGCTGCGGCTCCTGCTGCTGCCAGAGCCGGGCGGGCCTCGGGGACAGGGAATGGACACGGGGGGACAGCAAAGGCCAGCGGGGCTGCGGGGATGCTGGTGCTGGGGCCAGCGCCGGCACGGAGCTTCGGCCGCAGTTGACCCGGAGGGAACCGCTGGGCAAAGGCTCCATTTCAGCCTTTCTTTCCTCACGGCTGCGAAACGACCGAAATAAAAGGAGAACCAGCAGGGCCCGGCCCCTTCTCCTTCGGGAGGAGCTCCACGCCTGGGGCCGGGAGGGGCCCTGAGGGGCCGGGAGGGGCAATGAAGGGCCATGAAGGGCTGTCAGGGGCCAGGAGAGGTTCTGTGTAGCCAGGAGGGGTTTGAGGGGCCGTGAGGAGCCTCAGCCCCGGCAGCAGCGGGGTCCCACCGTGTCCCCAGGGCAGGGCAGCCGTGAGGGGCCGCGAGTGCAGACGTGGCAGCAGAGCGGGCTTGGGGCACCTCCGGGAGGGGGTGAGAGCCTTCCCCAGCTCCAAACCACACCAAACCCACCACTAACAGGATTTCCCATCTTTAGAATCCACTGGCAACTTGGAGTCCACTGAACCGTTTAATCCCAGTGGAAAGTGCAAGGGAATTTTCCTAATGACTTACATCCAGCCTTGGTTAATCGTGTCTAAGATTTAAAAATCTGACCAGTGAAAAGTAACACTAATAAATAATAAGAACAATAGCAAGAAATAAACTCCCAAATCCCAACACTCAGCACCACACCAAAATGACCAACCTCATTTTTCTTTACTAGCACAAGGTTCATGAAAACAAATGCTGTTAACTTTCTCCACCTCACATCTTCCCCACCAGACAAATGAGGCCGTTTGCAGTGTTTAATACAAGTCACAATGGAGGGCTGGAGGGAAGAACGGGGAGACACTACCAATTTACATGTCAAACCCAGCGGTCCAGCTTCAAAGTGGAGAGAATAAAATGGAATGGGGGCAGGGGCTGGTCAGATGTTCCTCTAAAGGATGGCAAAATCACCTCCAAGTGAACAGGAGGGGAAAATCAATCCCTAGAAACCACCCAGTGTGTTCAGGGACTCAGCTGTGAGGAGCTGGACATGGACAGAGGCATCTGGAACAGTTCTTTCCTCAGGCTGAGCTCTCCAGCCTGGCCCTGAAGTCAATCAAGTGCTTTCCCAGAGCATTCCATGGTTGCCAACCACCCTTCAAGATGTGGCTCAAAGGAGCAGAGAACCTTTCTCAAGGTTCTGAGCAGAAAAAGTGGCAAGAGATGCCCAATTCAGAGCTCTGTTTAAAAATCTGGAAAATAAAAATCAGTTGAACCCTGAAGCCCAGCGGTGGCTCCCAGAATCTCAGAGCCAAGGGAAAACGGGAAAGGCTTTTTACAAGAACCAACGCTGAAGAGCTCCCAGATGAATGTGTGTGACATTTTGAGAGGCTTCCAATTTTCCACAGTTTTCCTTGAATTGTTGAAATTGATTTTGCCTTTGCCTCCTCTTGCACTAAAGGAGCCTCATTTCAGCAGCCAGGAAGGCAAAGCTCATTCCTGGCCCTGGCTGCTGCTGTCCATGCAGCATTTCCATCCCTCCCGTGGCCTCTTCCCTCAGGGTCCCCAGCAGCAGCAGCAGCTGCCGGAGCAGCACATGGAAGCTGCAGATGGAAGTGCTGCCCACCCCAGCCTGAAGCTGCACAAGGATCCTGCTGCCAGGAACCCCAATATTCCCTCCCAGGGGCCCTGCAAACAGTCACCAATTTTCAGAAGAGCAGTGTGGACAGCAGCTGCACCTGGCCGTTATCCTCTATGAAAGGAAGAAAAAAAGACCTCAGCATCGGCTGCTCGGGGCTCAGCTGGGCGTGAGCCTGCAAACCCACAGGGCACCAAGTGTTTGGTGGGCACACAGTGGCCGTGGCTGGGGGCACAGAGCCTTGCATGGTCAGAGAGCGGCAGGAGCACCGCAACCAGCTGCAGGGCGACAGGGCTGGGTCTCAGCATGTCCTTGTCCAAAACTGCAAAGCTGAGCATCACGGCCGTCATCCTGACTGACTGTTCATCTGTGTCCCGCAGGAGCTCCACAAAATGTTCAGTCAGGGGCCACACTTTTTTGGCCTGTGAGGAACACAAGTCGTGAAACGCCGCCCTGGTGCCAACAGGGCCCAGAGGCCAAAGGCCTGTCCCGAGGTCCTCGGGCAGCCGAACCAGGAGGCAGGAGAGCTGGGAGCAGCTGCCTGAGCTCTCGAAGCCCAGCCAAGCCCAAGCGACTGCATTCCCCAGCTCAGCTCCAGCCACTGCCCCCTTGTCACCATTGAGGGAGGGATCCTCAGTGAGCTCGAGAAGGGCCCTGAGCGCAAGGTTACACCTTTCCCTGCACTCACTCCGCAGGTACTTTGGGGGAGCGCCAGAGCAGCCGGCTGGCAGGAACATGGCAGCTCCCCAGGGGCTGCTTGTGGCCTCTGACACCCAATTCCTCAGGGCTTCCCACCAGCCCAGCCCCTCAGAGTCTCCCCCAGCCCGGCCAGCCTGCCCGGCAGCAGAGGCGCAGCCCCACAGCAGCTCCAGAGGAGCCCGATCAAGAGGCACCGCGGAGCCCTCAGCAATCCGGCCAGCAGCACACGGGCAGGAGGACACAGACGGCGGTTCCTGGCTGGCACAGGGCTTGTGGCCATCTCCAGGCTCCGGCCTCGCAGGGATGCCCACAGCTCCGGCCCCCGCCCACGCGCTCTCTCGGCAGTGCAAAGGCTTCCGCAGGACCACCGAGGGCCGAGGGGCTTCTGGCCATTTTCCCTGCAAGGCTGCACGCCTGGGCAGCTTGCTGAGCACAAAGCACCCTTTTCCCCCTCTTCCCCTGTGCACCCAGGGCAGCAAAAGAAAAATCCTGGGAGTCCGTGTATTGTAACACATATCCTATATTTACATACTGAAGAAAAGAAAGAAGAAAAGAAGAATCCTTTAGAAGAAGAAAATCCCCGCTGGCTCAGTTGGCCCCAGCAGGCAGAGTGTCCCAGATCAGCTCTCCGCAGAGCTCCAGCAGCGCAGCCAGCCCAGGCCCGACAGTCGAGGCCGTGTCTTCCTTGCCCTGCGGAGCTGATCTCGCAGCTTCCGCAGGATGGAGTACGGAGCTCTCTGGACTGCCCGGAGGACCAAGGCTGTTTCAATGGCCAGGTTTCTGATGGCAGGGCTGCTGTCATCTGCCGTGTCTTCAAGGGCTGCAAGACAGAGGAACACGGGGCCATAGCCCTGATCAGCAGGGACACGAGGAGAGCCCCCTGCCAGGGCCACCCCAGCCCGCTCTTGCCATGGCCACGAGGGAGCAGGGACCAAGGGGATTGAAACATTAATTTTGAAGAATTACAGACTTTAACTGGATATTGCTGAAGTAAGACAGATAGACTTCCCCTTTGATAAGCAGAAGCCGGATTTAAGGAACTGATAAATCATGGGGCCTGTCAACTTATGTTTGTGTATTCTGACTAATCAATAGGCTTCAAGAAGGACAATGAATTCAGAAATCAAATACTCCTGGGAAAACAGGATTCAGTTGTCACGCAACACTAAAAGGTTAAAAAGTCAAAGTGAAGAAGACTCACTTACTTCATCATTTTGAGACCCCGCCCCATAAAAAAGACCACCGACCCATTTCAAAGAACAAACCACGCATGCTTAATAGCTTTTGGCTAATTACCATAGGAAGCGGGGAATGGGAGGTACTAAAGTCATGAATATACATTTGTGTTTTGGGTATTCAATCCTTCTGTACATAAAAAGACCCTGTGATCTTCTGTGAGCGCGCGTGTGTTCGGGAGCTATCCCGCACGCTGCCCGGCGTCGTAATTAAACATACACTTTCTAACTCTAAACTGCTGGAGAGTCTTTTGTCCATCATTGTTGGATATCGGCATTAGGGCGATATTCCTATTTTTTTTAATAATTCAGGATCAGCCCAAACTGCTGGCCATGAATCCCCGACGTGTCCCCGAATTCTCCGTGTGCTCCGCCCTCACCACCCCTCGTCCGCACAGGGAGCACAGCCCTCCGCAGCCGGGCCAGAGCGTGCGGCTTCCCCCGGCAGCCCCCGCTGACAGCCCGCTGCCCCCACTCACCCGCACAGATGAGCTCGAGCTCTTCCTTCCTTCCCCTCAGGTGCCGCCCGGCCATCCCTGGGAACACAGAGCCTGTCAGGGCCCCAGCGGCACGGCGCCCTGCCGGCGGCGCTGCCAGCCCTGTGGCCACACGGCCTCCTGCCCCGGCGGGGCTCGGCCCGGGCCCTTGCCGCACGCTGCCGCCCCAGGGCACGGCTGCCAGAGGGCGGCAGCGGCCCCGAGGGCAGGCGCGGCTCCACGGCGCCGGGCGCGGATGCCGCCGCAGCCGGGCCAGCAGCCGGGGCCGGGGCCGAGCTGCGGCGGGCCGGGGATGGGGGCTCGGGCTCGTGGCTCACCCATGAACCTGATGGCCGCCTCTCGCAGGGGCTCCTGTGGGTGCTCCAGGTAGGGCAGGGCCCGGCGCAGGTGCTCGGCCGCTCGGCTCCTGTCGTCTGCCAGCTGGAGAGAGCGGCAGCAGGGAGGGAAGGGTTGGCGCGGGCTCAGCCCCTGGCCGGGCTCTGGCCGCGCCCAGCCCCGGCCTCCCCTGCCCGCACAGCCCCGAGGCCCGGCCAGCGGGCGCCGGCGCCGGGCTCTGCAGGGGACAGAGGGCCGGCTGCTGCCCGGGGAGGCGCGGTGCCGCCCCCCCCGCGGCCCCGCTGGGCCGGGGCTCCGTGGGCACCGCACTCGGGGGCCTTCTCCGGGCTGAGGCCGCGGCTTTCAGTCCCTTACCAGTCCTTCGCCGAACCTCCACGTCTGATCCACCTGCAGCATCTGTTCAAGATCCCTCCTCCTCAGGAATCTGGCTGAAGAATGCAGCGTTTCCCGGGCGGCCTGGAGAGCAGCAGAGAGCCGCAGATGGCCCCACAGTTCAGGGCACAGGAGTGTCCCTGTGCCAAGGCCTGCAAGAGGCTCCAGCCTGCAAGGCTCCAGGGCAGGAGGCAGCCGAGCCCCTGCCCAGGGGGAAGCAGCAGCTCACAAGTGCTCACCTCAAGCACACACTTGTTCTGGTCATGGCAGTGGAAGGAGAGTGGGAGCAGGCTCTGGCGCACGTGTGACTTCAGCACCTTTCTTCCCTCTTCCGTTAACGAAACCATCATGTCTTGAAAGGCAAACATAGCGCACAGCTGCACCTGGCTATCATCCTGTATGAAAGGAAGGAAAAAAGACCTCATCACGGGCTGCTTCTGGCTGACCTGGGCACCAGCCTGCAAATCCACATGGCACAAAGTGTCCATGCGGCACTCGGTGGCCGTGGCTGGGGGCACAGAGCCTTACGTTGTCAAAGAGCGGCAGGAGCGCCTCAGCCAGTCTCAGGGCGATGGGGCTGGGTATCAGGACGCCATTGTACAGAAACAAATATTTCAGTAGAACAATGGTCATCCTGATGATGTCGCCATCACTTTCCTGCAGGAGCTCGATGAGGCTTTCAGTCAGGTTCCACATTTCTTTAGCCTGTGTGGAACACAAGTCTGTGTAAGCCCAGCCTGCTGCCACAGGGCTCAGAGGCCAAAGGCCTGTGTGGAAGCACTCGGGCAGCTGAAGTGGGAGGCGGGAGAGCTGGGAGCAGCTGTCTCAGCACCCAAAACTAAGGCAAGCTCAAGCAACTGCCTTCCCCAGCCCCACGCTGCCCGCACAGCCTCAGCCGCTGCCCCCTTCTCACCATCAGGCGATTCTTGCCGAGCACCACGAGGCCTCTGAGTGCCAAGAGACGCCTCTCCCTGCACTCGCTCCGCAGGTTCTTGGACAGGATCTCCAGAGCGATGCCGCTGCACTTACTCAAGTTGAGGCACTGGAGGACCTGAAAGGCACAGGGCAGTGACAGGGGTCCCGGCCGACAGCAGCCCAGACCCGCACAGGGCCGGGCCCAGGCAGCAGCAGCAGCAGCAGCACAGGGCGCGGGCACCGTCCCAGGCAGCTGCGGCTACGAGAGGGCACAGAGCTGGGAGGCAGCTCAGCCAGGCAGCGCTGGCCTTCAGGCTCACCTCCACAAGGAACACCAGGGCGGGCAGATCCCAGCGTGGCTGCCGTGTGCTGAGCAGCTGGAGCAGGTAGTGAATGATCCAGGAACACAAGGGTTTGGAGACAGAAGACATCTGCCTGGCAGGAGAAAAAGTAACCAACACTGTGAACCAGGGGGACAGACCTTTCCCAGGAGTGACTCCCAGAGGTCGGCTCTTTCAGCACCATCCTGCACGGGGACCTCAGGCATTTGGGAGGTGGCTCCTTGTGGGCACCCGCCTCTCCCAGCCTTTGCCAGTCTGCTTGGTGTTCCGGGGTGACAAGGCCCTCTGGCTCATCGCCACAGAGACTCTGTGGGGGACCCCGAGCACAGAGCACAGATTCTGGGGGCGGCGGCGTCAAGGGGGTCTCACCTGGCCAGCAGACCCAAAGCATAGTGGTGGGTGTCAGCATGGAGCAGCTTGTCCCAGCCACGCTGGCGTTCCATTGCCACCACCACATTCTCACAGCGCATTTGGCAGAGCAGGGACTTGAGGGTCCACGCTGCAAACCTGTGTGCAGAGCAAAGCCCAGGTCACGCTGGGAGCACTGGCTCCTGCCCTGGAGATGTGGCAGGGACAGGAGGACTGGGATGGAGCACCTGTTGGGGCTGGTGGCAAGGCCGTCTCGCTCCTGGCATGCCTTCCAGAAGGTATCGATCTCCTCTGGTGGATCCAAAGTGCTGGAGAACACTTGGAAGAGCAGATGCACAAGTAGGCGGGGGAAACACAGCCTCACTTCGAGTGGGACATAGTGCTCCTGGAGGATCTTCCACATCACCGCAGTTGCCTGCAAAGGACGAATCCCCCCGACACAGTGCTGAGGTGTTGGTGTGGCAGGGCCCCAGCGTGGCACGGAGAGGCCAGGGGAGACGTAGGGGGAGCACCAGGCCCGGTGCCCCTGAAGCTGCCCCTAGGCCAGGCTTCATCCCAGCGCCTGAGGCAGGGAGATGCGGTGGGGGAAGGAGGGTGGAGAGCTGCTGGAAAGGCAGCCGTGGGGTGAGCTGGGGCCAGTTCCAGAAACTCACAGCCAGGGCAAAGACACCAGTTTTGTCCCCATCCGAGGTGCACGTGCTGTGCTCTGGCCAGTCCTCCAGCACACGGAGGAGCATCATCTGCGCCGGCTTCGCAGTGCTGGGGGAGCACAGGATGGCCTTCCACATGGACAAAGCAGCTCTGCAGGGTCAGAACTCTGTCTCAGGGGGGCCTCGGACACAGCACCGTGGCCTGGGCTGCAGGGGGGAGCTGAGCTGGCTGCCAGCTCTGCCTCTGCCCACTGGCCCTTGCCAGCAGCATGCAGGCAGCCCAGCCCTGTGGGGACAGACCCCCGAGGGGCAGGGAGGGAGCACGGCAGCAGGCTCGGGGCCTGCCATGCCAGAGCTGGAGAAGGGAGCAGCCGGAGGGCCCTGGATTTCTCCTTTGCTCAGACACCTGGGACAGGCTGTACAGGATGATGGGCTGGGGAGCCCTGAGCCCTCTGGGCAGGTGGGCCCCATACCTGTCACACGATGGGGCCACACGCAGGAGAGTCATCACCACGTCAGCAGGCTGTGCCTCGGTGAGATCCAGCAGGGTCCTGAACAGCTTGTGCCCAGAGTACTCATTGGCCAGGAGCCACTGGTGGATGTACCTGACCATGGCAGGCGCCTGGAGAAGGCACGGGAAGACTTGGAAAGCTGCCAGAGGGAGAAATGTCCCCAGCTTCCCCAGAGAAGTGCTTCCCTTTCCGCACACTGGGTGGCCTGGGAGGGTTACAGGGACCAGCAGGGGTGGCTTGGGAGGCCAAGCAGTTCCTGGGAGGATCAGACCCTGGTCACAGGCTTCTTACTTGCTTTGGCTTGGAAAATCCCTCCTCTACAAGCATATCCAGCAGGGCAGCACTGGACTTGGTTTTGAAGAGGTCCTCAGAGTATCCTCTGAGCCCAGTCTCCTCTACTGGGGCAGCTCCAGGACCTTCCTCTTCCACGCTGGCCAATTTGGGCACTCTTGGGGATCTCTGCTCCATGTCAGCGACTGGACTGATGGGGACTTGCAGGAGAGGTGCCTCGGAAAAGCTCCGAGTCAGCAAGTCCTGCAGCGGTGCCTGGAAGGCACCGACACAACTGAAGTGCTGGGAAGAGTTCAGGACAGCAAGTCCTGCACTCTGCTCTCGAGGGCTCCTGCCACAAGGACGGGTGACTCTTGGTCAAGGATTGTGCTTTGGCCTTGAGGTCAACCGGCGGCAGGAATAACGCCTCGGAAAAGCTCCGGGTCAGACACGAACGAGTGTGCTGTGAGGGGGCTCCTCACGACACCGCTCTATCCTGTCCTGTCCCGTCACGTGCTCCGAGCACAGTGGCACAGCTGCATCACCACCAGCACCTGTGTCACCATGTGTCACGAAGGCTCCTTGGACACCCTGTGCCGTTCCATGCCACGGTGAGTGACCACGCTGCTGCACCGTGTCACAAAGGGCCAATGCACACACTGCCACCTGCCCTGGGGCCGCCCCCAGCCCAGCCAAAGTGGCCCGGGTTGGAAGGAATCCCTCGCCCCAAGCGTCTAAGACAGCCCTAAGACAGGATCTTTCGGAGCGCCTCAAACCACGGGCAAACGCTGCCCTGCTCTGCGGGCTCAGGGCAGCAGAAGGAGCCCCCAGGGCTGCCGACGCAGCCGCAGCGGGAAGGGCACGGGGCCTTGCACAGAAGGTGGCACGGCCTCCTTGGGACACGTCTCGGCCGGTGGCCGTCCTAAACCCGCAGGTGTGACACAGACGAGGAACGTGTGGGCCAGGGCACCAGCGCTGCTCTGACCCCTGGGGCCAGGGGAGCGCTGAAACCGGCAGGTGTGGCAGAGTCCCCGCACAAGCAGAGCTGCCACCCCCTGAGCCCTGGCAGTGCTGGTGTCATCTCCTGCCCCAGAGACCTGTGCCCCGGGGGGCTTCTCTGCCACAGGGCAGCCAAAGCCCAGGTGCATTGGGGGCTGTGCTCCTTCCTCCAGGGGATGTTAGCAGGAGCACCTGGAGCAGCTGCTGGCAACACTTGGTCTCTTGTCAGAAGCTGTTACTCCATGCTGAAATTGTTTTCTCATTGGAGTAATTTCCTGCAGCACAAAATCACCCTGGCAGCGAAGGCATAGAAGGATCCGGCATTTAAGAATGCTCAGTTCAGGAAAGCTTTACGTCCCATTGCTCAACTCAAGTAGTTCCAAAAAGTTGCAAACTTCCTAAATTCATGGGAATGGCCCGAGAAGGTGATAGGTTTGGAAGTTTCCTTGCCATCTCAAAGCAGCAACACATTTGCCTTAAGGTCATCCATTGAATGTCACTGTACAAAACATAAGACTACACAGGGGCAAAAGAAAGGCCTTGCTTTGGTTTCGAACATTTTTCTCTGAAGGGATGATGATAAGAACCTAATTCTCTTAAGGAATAAAGGCTCTCCAGCAAGTGAAAGTCCACTCAGTGTTACAAAAGTAGCCCAAACAAATGAGTAGACTGCAGGAGGACTAATCCTCCCTATCCTGCTACAGATACCTAAGTGGCCGAGAAAGTACAGCTCTCCCCTCTTCTCTGCACGAGAAGCAGGACCACGAACAGAAAAAGTCCCAGCTATTCCTTCTGTCCTCCATAACCAAAGCTGTGCTAAACCACAGATGCTGCCTTCAAACTGACTCCAATTCCAGCCTCAACCTCTCACCTTCCAGACAACTCCTTCGCCAGCACCCTGCCAAGTCCCCCAGGTGTCCCCATCCCTCAGCAGAGCTTTCCCGTCTTCCAGCAGACCCCCTGGTTCCCCGCACGTGCCGTGGGATGGCACTCAGGACGATGTGCTCCAAGGCCTTCCCCGGTAGCGAGCTCAGGCTGCCAGGCCATCGGTTCCTGGATCATTCTTCCCGCCGACCCTTCCTGCGCACGGCTCTTCCATTTGCACGTTTGCGCTCAGCTGGGACTTGTCCACTTCACCAGGACTGCTGCTAAAGGATGGAGAGCAGCCTGGCAAGCTCCTTCTCCAGCTCCCTCTTTACTCTCGGGGGAGGTAGAACCTGCCACAGGAAAGCAAGCGGTGCCAAAAGACCTGGGCGGCATCAGGCACATTTAGGAATGAAACAAGGCCTTTGTTTGATGGAAGGAAGCACAGGCAATTTAGAGAAGCAAAGAGTACTTAGCACAGATATCCTTAAGTACTTAGCACCGGTTAACATAAGAAAAACCTGGAAGCCTAGCATGACAGGAGAGTGACTTGACAAAAAGCTTTAGACATAACCTTCCAGAAGACCTAAGGGCGGCCACAGAATCAGCCCTGTGCAGGCAAGGGATGAGGAAGACGAGCTGCTTTGGTGCGCTGAGACCGATCCTGGCCAGCAGGTGGACATTAGCTTCAAGTCTAGGAATCTGACACAATGGATTTCTTTGTAAACCCCCTGCCTATCCAATCACCTCAGCAGTGTAAAGATGGATGGTATTTTTAATAGAATTCCTACATAAAACCACTGAAATTTAGACGAGGCAAAGAAGCCTTGTGGTGGAGTGCAGACCCCTTCCCTCCTGCCAATAAAAGAGCTTCTGGCGGACGATGCATTTGTCTGCTGATTTCTTTGAATTCTAGAGACCCCTCAGCACTGCTCTATCCTGAGGGAACACCCTTGGCCTTGACCCGTAGGCACCCGCACAAGCTTCAAATCAGCTGCCTCAGCTTGCAGGACCTCTCTTGGCCGGCATCCTGACGGGGATGCAGGACTGCTGCGAGGCACTGCTGGGACCCAGCAGGACAGGACCGGCTGTCTCGTGTCCACGTAGCAGCACCCCCTGACACAGCCGGGGTCATCCCGAAAGCAGACAAGGCTCACGTGTCAGCAGAGAGGAGCAAGGAGTGCTGGGCTCCTCTCAGGGTGTCTCAGCTGGGCCTGCTCCACAACACGCCCCCATTTGAAGGCCTGCTAATGCCCAGCTGCCAGAAACGCCTGCCTTGTTCTCTCCAAGATGCACAGGAAGAGCCGATGAGAGGGCGCCTTGGGAGGCAAACCTTCCAAGCCTTTTCTGAGGCCAGGGACACAGCAAGATCAGCCAAGACTCTCCGTGCCGCCTGGCCCACACAGCCCAGCTCGGTGCTGGCCCTCTGGGCCGGAGCCGCTTCCAGCGAGCAAGACAAAAATGCATATTGCCAAGAGTTGAAACACAGCAGACAGGTAAGATGTGAGACGTGTGTGCATGAAGGCCTTTGAATTCACAGCTCTCCAAGACAGCTTTGGGGCTCGCAGCTGTTCAGAGATGCTCCTGCTCACACCTCTGTCCACAGTGGGGGTAACACACCCTGCTGCAGGTGCTTGCCTTGGTCTCTGCAGGTCCAGGTGGATTCCAAACCTGCTCTTCACAGCCTTCTCCCTTCCCTTCTCCATCTGCCAAGTGCCACGGGCCTCAAGGACTGAAAGGACCACAGACAGCTAAAGGGGGACACTTGCACCTTCCTCACTGGGAGCTCCATGGAAAGTGCTTTCCTTGAGAAGCAAGCCTCTTTTCCCCAGAGGCGTTTCTCCACATTGGGAACTTTCCTGGGGAACACCAACACACTCCTAAGAAACCCTGGCAAGGCTGAATTCCTTCTGGTCCTTTCTGGCCAGGCGCTCCAGCTCTAGCTCGTATTCCCCCCAGTGTGATTCCAGGTGGAGGTTCGCACATGCAGCCCCAGGCCCTCTACAAACACAAGCCGCCCGCTGCCTCTTCACCTGCCTCCACTCCTGCCTGCGCTCACAGCAGCAAAACCAGGCTGTTCCCGGCCAGAGACCAGAGCCCTGTTCCCGCAGGACGCTCTTGCCAGCACCTTCCAGGACTCTCCGCTGTGCACACAGCACTTTTCATGCCCGCTCTCCACAGCCTTTGGAACACAGAGCACAACCTGGCTGGCGCTGCCGTCAGCACACCCCAAACACAGGCGGAGGAAGGAGAAGCAGGGGCTGCTTTGTGGCCATGCCCAAGAGAGACTGGAAGGGTGCCCTCCCTCTGCTCTCACTTGGGTGCCTTTCTGACAGGCTCTGAGGCAGGGGCTGCGATTCCTCCGTTGTGGGGACCAGAACTGCAGCCGGGATCCCGGCACTGCCTGACGGCGCTCCGGGCAATTGGCACGGTGGTCGCGCGTCCCAGCCTCGGCCACCGTGCTGCTGCTTCACTTGCCCTCAGGCACAACAAAAGCTCAATGTTTAGTTGTCAGGGATGCTCGGGAATAAAACAATCTGAAACGTACTTGTGACTGCAAAACAAGTTTTCTTTGATGAGTTGCTGATGCAACAAATACATCCCAACCCCTGGATTGGTGAAAAGCTGCTGAGCGGCAGCAGGAGATGGAAGGTGATGCTCAGCTGGGAGATGCAGGCAGCCCATCCAACTTCAGGGCATGCCCTGCATCAAAGGAGCGTGAATTTAGTCCATGTCGCCACTCCACCCCAGAACCAGGTTTCATAGCTCCTCCTCTGGACTGGAGCTTCTCCAGTTACATCATCACCTCACAGATGGCCAGAGCATGAGTGGTGAATGTGGGCAGAGCTTCGGTCACAGAATCAACCTGATCCAGCACCAGAACATCCACACTGGGGAAAGGCCGTACAAGTGTGGGGAATGTGGGAAGGGCTTCAGCCACAGAGCCAGCCTGAGCTTGCACCTAAAAATCCACACTGGGGAGAGGCCCTATGAGGGTTCCCAGTGTGGGAAGGGGTTTCGGGTCAGCAGCAAGCTCCTTGAACACCAGCAGACACACACAGAGGAGAGGCCCTTGGGCTGCCTCGACTGCGGGAAGGGCTTCAGGCACAACTCCAACCTCATCATCCACCGGCGCATCCACACCGGGGAGAGGCCCCAAGAGTGTCCCCAGTGTGGGAAGAGCTTCTCACAGAGCTCAGCCTTGACCCAACACCAACAAAGGCACCATCAGGAAAGCCCTGCCAGTGCCCCCAGTGCAGAAAGAGCTTCGAGCTCGGCTCCAGCTCCAGCCCCCACTGGAGGAGCCACATTGGGCAGAGCCCCGGTGACCCACATTCCCTGTGTTCCATGTTGGGTGGATTTTAGATAACTTTGGGTGGTTTGGGGCCAAATCTGGTGGGCTTTAGGGTGGATTTTTTATCCCTTTGGATGATTTTAGGCCCATTCGGATCTGGTTTCGGCTCATTTGGGTGATTTTATGATAAAATGGGATATTTTTGGTGGATTTTAAGTCCCTTTGAATGATTTTCGCCCCACATGGGTGGATCTTAGGTGTGTGTGGGAGATTTTAGGCCCCTTCGTTTTGGTTATTTTTGGCCCTTATGAGTGGATTTTCAGCCTCTTTGAATAATTTAATGTCAAACAAAGTCCTTCTCTGGTGATTTTAGGTCCTTTTGTGTGGCGTTCAGGCCATGTTGGGTGATTTAGATCTTTTTGGTTGATTTTAGGCCAAACTGGGTACGTTCAGTTTGGATTTTACACCCATTTCAGAGATTTAAGAGTGATTTCAGGCTATTTTGTGTGGGTTTTTTTTTAAACCAGTTTGTTCAATTTTAGGCCCCTTGGTTGGATTTTAGAGCCCTTTGGATTCTTTTAACCCCATTTGGCTGATTTGAGGCCAAACCATGGAGATTTAGGGTGTATTTTAGTGCCCTTTGGGTAATTTTAGGCCACTTTGTGGGGATTTTAATCCCATTTGGATAATTTGAGGCCAAACCTGATCGGGTTTAGGGTGGATTTGAGGCCCCTTTGGAGAGTTTTAGGCGCATTTTGGGTGATTTCAGGGCAAATCCGGCGGTTTTAGGGCCGCGCCTCCCCTTGGCCCCGCCCCTTTCCCCTCCCAGTTCCCGCCCTTTCTCTGACCCCGCCTCGTTCCATTCGTTCCCCGCCCTTTCATTGGCCACGCCTCTTTTCCCTTGGGCGCCGCCCATCTGCTGGTGCGTTCCGTCCAGCGCATGCGCAGATGACCCAGAAGTGGCTCCCCCGGGCGCCGCCATATTTGTTCCTGGTCCCCCGAGCCGGCTCCGGCGTGTCCGAGACCTACGGTGGGGCAATGGGGGATCTATAGGGGATCTATAGGGGATCTCCAGGGGTCTGGGGGGACCTGGGGGTGTCTTTAGGGGGTTTAGTGGGTGGTCTGTAAGGGGTTTAAGGGGGTCCATAGGGGATTTAGGGCGGTCTGGGCGTCCCTAAAGGGGGTTTGGGGGGCCATAGGGGCTCCATAGGGGTCTGAGGGGTCTATAGAGGGTCCGTAGGGGTCCGTAAAGGGGGTCGGGGCGTCCCTAAATCCGGGGCTCTGGGGGTCTCTTTTGGGGATTATTGGGGTCTGGGTGGCCTTTCCGGGGCTTGGGGGGTCTGTCGGGGATCTGGGGGAGCCTGTAGCGGCTCCGGGGAGGTGTGGGGGTGTCCGTGGGTCCCTGTGTGGGGTTTTGGGGCGGTCTGAGGGTCCCCAAAGGGGCTCTGAGGGGGCTCCAGGGGATATATAGGGGATCTCGAGAGGGTTCAGCGTGGCCTGGGGGTCTCTCTAGGGGATCTGGGGGTCTCCCTAGGGGATTTTGGGAGGGCCTGGGGGTCCCTGGAAGGGGTCTGAGGGTCCATTTAGGGGATCTCAGGGTCTCTGCAGGGGATTTGGGGAGGGCTTGGGGCTTCCTAAAAGGGGCTGGGGGGGAGGGTCCCACAGGGGATTGGGAAGGGGTCTGGGGGTCTCTATAGGGGATTTAGGGGGGGTCTGGGGGGTCTATAGGGGATCTGCGGGGGTCCCTAAAAGGGGTTTGGGGTGGGTCTATAGGGCTTCTATGGGAGCCTGGGGGAGCATATAGAGGCTTTGGGGAGGGTCTTGGGATCTCTGTAGGGAAATTTTGGGATCCTTGGAGGGAATTTTGGGCTCTGTACAGGGAATTCTTGGAAATGTAGAGGTCCAAATGGGGCAATTTGGGGTTTTCTATTGGGAACTTTTTTTAATTTTGGGGCCTCTATTGGGAATTTTGAGGGGAATTTTGGGGGAATTTTGGATCCAAAAGCAGGGACTTTGGGTCCAAGTGTGGGAATTTTAGGATCTCTAAAGGGGATTTTCAGGAGTTTTGGGGTCCCCAGAGGAGATTCTGAGTCCAAATTTTGGAATTTTGGGCTCTCAAGAGGGGATTTTGGGGAATTTTGATACCAAATGTGGGAAGTTCCGGCAGTTCTTGGTGATCTGCAGCACCGGCACGAGCAAGTCCTGCCTGCTGCACCACTTCATCGAGAGCACGTGTAGGAAATTTTGGCAATTGTCAAGGATTTCAGGAATTCTGTGAGTTTGTGGAAGTTTCGGGAAATTTTCTTTGGATTTTGGGGGACTTTCTGGGTGCTTTCGGGGATTTTTAAAATATTTTTAGGAACTTTGGGGTGGTGTTTTTGCATTTTTAGACTGTTTTCTGTTGTTATTTGGGGGCTTCTTTGGGGTATATGTTGGGAATTTTGAGAAATCTGAGGAGTTGGGGAGTTTTCAGGGAATTTTTGTGGAGTTTTGAGGGATTTTAAAAAATATTTCTGAGCATTTGAAGGGTTTGTTTGGCTTGGTTTTTTTCATTTTCTGGGTGATTTTTGATGGAGTTTGGTTGAATTTCTGGGGAATTTTGGGGAATTTGGGAAATTCTGGGTAGTCTGGGAAAATTTGGGAATATTACTGGAAGTTTTGCAGGCATTTTCTGGGTTTTTTTCTTTTCTGAGCTATTTTGAGGGTTTTTTCAGGATTTTTTTAAAAATAATTTTCCTTTTTTATGCAATTTTGGGGTGATTTTTTTAAAAATTTTTGGGAATTCTGTGTCTCTCCGGGCTCTCCCCCATCCTGCGGCATTTTGGGCAATTTTCTGTCACTCTTGGGTCATTTTTGGTCACGCTTTGAATCATTTTGAGACATGTTTTGTAATTTCAGGGGCATTTCTAGTCAGGTTTTGGTCATTTGGGGGCCATTTTGTGGCCATTTTCCGGCACCTTTCAGGCACTGTCGGTCTCTTTAGGGGCGCGTTTGGTGACTTTTGGGCCGTTTTTTGCCGGTTGCGGTCCCGGTCTCAGTCTTGTCCCGGTGGCAGCTCTGGTGCCGGTTTCCGTCCCGGTCTCGGCCGCAGTCCCGGTGCCTGTGCAGCGCCGCTGCGGGTGCTGCTGTCGGTTCCGGTCCCGGTCCTGCAGCGGTGCCGCTCTCGGAGCCAGTCTCGGATCCGGTGTCGGTCTCACTCCTGGTGCTGGTGCCGCTTCTGCTGCTGATTTTGGTCTGGGTCCAGGTCCCGGAGATTTTAGGCGGGTTTGGGTAATTTTAGGCCAAACTGGGCAGGTTTAGGGTGGGGTTTTGAGCCTTTTAGTGTGGATTTTTGGCCCCTTTGTCTGATTTTAGGCAAAATCTGGTGGGGTTTAGTCCCATTTGAGTGATTTTAAGATAAACTGGGCAGTTTTAGGGGGGATTTCTGATCCCTTTGAATGTTGTTTAGGCCCATTTCGGTGGGGCTTAGTCCCATTTGGGTGAATTTAGTTGAAATCTGTTAGATTTTAGGGTGGACTTCAGGTACATTTTCTTGATTTTAGGCCACACCCGGTATTTTCAGGGAGGATCTCACAGCCTTTTAGGAGATTTGAGGGGATTCTTGGCCATTTTGTGTGGGTTTGAAACCACGTTTGGCAATTTTAGGCCGCATTGGCTGGTTTTAGACCCCTTTGGATGATTTTATCCCCAAGTGGCTGATTTCAGGCCAAACCCTGTGGCTATAGGGTGGCTTTTAGTGCCCTTTGGGTGATTTTAGGCCACTTTGTGGGGATTGCAGGCCTCTTAGGGTGATTTGAGGCCAAACCTGATCGGTGTAAGGGTGGATTTTAGGCTTCTTTAGACAATTTCAGGCCCGTTTGAATGATTTTCGTTCAAACCGGGCCCTTTTAGGACCGCGCGTCCCCTCGGCCCCGCCCATTGCCCTCACGATTCCCGCCCTGTCCCTGACCCCGCCCCTTTCCCCTCCCAGTTTCCGCCCTTTCCTTGGCCCCGCCCTCCCAGGCCGGGCCCGGGCCCGGGGGAGGAGGAGGAGGGAGGGAGGAAGAGGCGCAGCGGCGGCAGGAGCGGGAGGAGAAGACGAGCGGAGGGAGCGGCGGCTCCAGCGCTCCCTGAACTGGCGGCACCGCCGGGATCATCGCCCCCATCCCGCAGGTGCCCGGGGAGGGGGAGCTCGCCCCAAATATCCCGGGGGGTCCCTGGGTTTGGGGTTTGTTGGGGGGATGTTTGGAGCTCGCGGGGATCCAAAGCCGAGCAGCAGATGCCCCTCGGGGGGACATCGGGGGCTCCCCGGGAGGTGTTTTTGGGGTGTCCCGGTGTCGGCAGAGCCGGGGCGGGGGGCGGGGGAACACCGGGTTTGGGGAGCCCGGGAGAGCCGCCGCTTCCCTGAGCGGGAGCCCAGAGAGAGGAGAGCCCAGAACCGCAAAGCGGGGACCCCGAGAGGCGGGGGAACGCCTGGGATTGCCGGGACCCCGTTAGGGGCTGGAGGGGCGGGATGGCCGGGAAGAGGGTTCGGGAGTCGCGGTGCTGGAAGTGGCTGCTCCCAGTGTAAGCCCAGTCACTCCCAGTATCCGTAGGTGGGGAGACAGAAGAGGGGGGAACTTTTCGGGTTCCTGGGACTCGCCGCAGCCCGGGGAGGGCGGGCACCGAGCAGACGGGGGATCTCCTTCCCCTTCCCTGTGACACGGAGGCAAATCCCATCCTGTCCTTGTCCTTCCTCCCCCAGACAAGGAGCCGAGCATGGAGAGCAGGGAGGACAAATCCCCGCGGCAGAAGCTCGTGGCAGAGGCCGTTTTGAGCGGCTCCACGGCGCAGGAATGCAACGGGGAGGAAAAGGGCCGGAGATCCCTGAGGAGGAGGGGCTGCAAACGCAGCTGGCGAGGATGTGAGGAGGAAAGAGCCAGGCCGGGCCGGGAAGGCGGCCGGAGATGGAGCCAGAGCTCAGAGCTGGTGGTCCACGAGCAGCTTCGTGATGGGGAGAAGCCCCACAAGTGCTCCGAGTGTGGGAAGAGCTTCAGCCAGGCCAACAGCCTGATCTGCCACCAAAGGATTCACACAGGTGAACGGCCCTACGAGTGTGGGGAATGTGGGAAGAGCTTCAGCCAGAGAATCAACCTGATCCAGCACCAGAACATCCACACTGGGGAAAGGCCGTACAAGTGTGGGGAGTGTGGGAAGGGCTTCAGGTACAGAGCCAACCTGAACTTCCACCAAAGGATCCACACTGGGGAGAAGCCCTACGAGTGTGGGGAATGTGGGAAGAGCTTCAGCCAGAGGTCCAGCCTACTCCGCCACCAGATGTTCCACACAGGGGAACGACCCTACGAGTGTGGGGAATGTGGGAAAAGCTTCACAGAGAGAGCCACCCTGACTGAGCATCAGAACATCCACACTGGGGAAAGGCCGTACACGTGTGGGGAATGTGGGAAGGGCTTCAGGCAGAGAGCCAACCTGAGGCTACACCAAAAGATCCACACTGGGGAGAGGCCCTATGAGTGTAGGGAATGTGGGAAGAGTTTCATCCAGAGTTCAAGTCTGATCAGCCACCAAAGCATCCACACCGGAGAGAGACCCTATGAGTGTGGGGAATGTGGGAAGAGCTTCAGTCTGAGGTCCAGGCTGATCTTTCACCATAGAATCCACACTGGGGAAAGGCCCTACAAGTGTGGGGAATGTGGGATGAGCTTCAGCCGGAGCTCCCACCTGATCCTCCACCAAAGGACCCACACCGGGGAACGGCCCTACGAGTGTGGGGAATGTGGGAAGAGCTTCAGCCAGAAAATCAACCTGATCCAGCACCAGAACATCCACACTGGGGAAAGGCCGTACAAGTGTGGGGAGTGTGGGAAGGGCTTCAGCCACAGAGCCAGCCTGAGCTTGCACCTAAAAATCCACACTGGGGAGAGGCCCTACAAGTGTTGCCAGTGTGGGAAGGGGTTTCGGGTCAGCAGCAAGCTCCTTGAACACCAGCAGACACACACAGAGGAGAGGCCCTTCCGCTGCCCCGACTGCGGGAAGGGCTTCAGGCACAACTCCAACCTCATCATCCACCGGCGCATCCACACTGGGGAGAGGCCCCAAGAGTGTCCCCAGTGTGGGAAGAGCTTCTCACAGAGCTCAGCCTTGACCCAACACCAACAAAGGCACCATCAGGAAAGCCCTGCCAGTGCCCCCAGTGCAGAAAGAGCTTCGAGCTCGGCTCCAGCTCCAGCCCCCACTGGACGAGCCCCATTGGGCAGAGCCCCGGTGACCCACATTCCCTGTGTTCCATGTTGGGAAGTCACCTTGCCGATTATCCTTTTGATTAGACCTTAATTATTTTCTCTTCTCCCTCTCTTTGTACTGCAAAAGCCAAGAGAGATTGTAGCCCTGCTTTCGTGCCTGAGATCTTTTGGTTTTGTGAAATTCTTTTCTCAGGGAATTTTCTGTAAACAAGAGGAGTGTTTTTCTAAGAACTGTAGCATTGTTTTTCATTCCTTTTCCTGGGAGGGACTTCTTGATGTCCCTCTGCTCTGACCAATGTGATTGACGAGGTTTGTCTTTTTGTCACCAATCAGATTGGTCTGTGTAAAATACTAAGGGAGACACATTCCGAAAAACTAAAGGAGTCATTTTCAGCCTTGGGAAGCTCCGAGTCTCCCAGCTCGGTCCCGCCCGGAGGCGCGGCCAAAACTCCCCGGAGCGATCCCGGAGCGATTCCGGGTCCGATCCCCGTCCCGGTTTCGGGCTCGGTCTCGGATCAGCGCCAGTCTCGGAGCTGGTTCCGGTGCCGGTCTCGGTCTGTCCCGGAGCGCTGCCGGTCTCGGTTCTGGCCGCGGTCCTGGAGCCTTCCCGGGGCCGGTTCCGGAGCGCTCCCGGCGCCGGTCGCAGTGTCGGTCGTGGTCTCAGTCTTGGTCCCGGTACCAATTCTGGTGTCGGTTTCGGTGTCGGTCCCAGTGCCGGTGCCTGTGCGGGGCCGGTCTCAGTTGCGGTGACGGTCTCAGCCTTGGTGTTGTTCCGGGTTCCGGTGCTGATCTTGTCTCGGTCCCGGTCCCGGTCCCGTTCCCGGAGATTTTTGGCCCATTTGGATGATTTGAAGCTAAACCTGGTGGATTTACGGTGGATTTTCGGCACAATTGGCGATTTTAAGCGAACCCGGGCGGTTTTAGGACCGCGCGTCCCCTTGGCCCCGCCCCTTTCCCCTCCCAGTTCCCGCCCTTTCCTTGGCCCCGCCCTCCCAGGCCGGGCCCGGGCCCGGGCGAGGAGGAGGAGGGAGGGAGGAAGAGGCGCTGCGGCGGCAGGAGCGGGAGGAGAAGACGAGCGGAGGGAGCGGCGGCTCCAGCGCTCCCTGAACTGGCGGCACCGCCGGGATCATCGCCCCCCATCCCGCAGGTGGCCGGGGAGGGGGAGCTCGCCCCAAATATCCCGGGGGGTCCTTGGGTTTGGGGCTTGTTGGGGGGATGTTTGGAGCTCGCGGGGATCCAAAGCCGAGCAGCAGATGCCCCTCGGGGGGACATCGGGGGCTCCCCGGGAGGTGTTTTTGGGGTGTCCCGGTGCCGGCAGTGGCTGCTCCCAGTATGAGCCCGGTCAGTCCCAGTATGAGCCCAGTCTGTGAAAAACAAGGTTCACTTTCTATGTAAATTTTCAGAAACAGGTTTAATAGAAAATGAGTCAGTTAGGAGATAAAAAAAAAAAAGCTAAGTACGTTTGGCCGGTTGACTTGGCATTTAGCCAAGTCCACACTGCTGTATCAGAGTCATTCTTTAAATGCCATTGCCATTGTATCAACCTGTTGAATGTTCATATTTTTCCATAAACTAGTTTCCATATTCCGGGAACTGTTTTGCATGGTCCCTCCTTGGGTCCGCTGTTTTAGGGCATGCGTGTTTCTTGGCTGTGTCTTCCTTATCACCTCCAGGTTGAGCCTTGGTCCGTACTTTCTTCAGATGGTAGATGCTGATAGTTGGTATCTCAATAGCAGAGTCTCCTTTACATGTTCACTAGATGTTATCCCGACCAAACAGATAGTTTAAGCATACTATATCATCTAGTACCTCTATGCCTAATTTTCTTTACTAATAGCAGAACTAAAAAACCTTATATCATTACACAATATTCTTAACCATATAGAACACATCTTGCAAAAAGCCAAGTTTATAATATGCATTTATAACACTGGTCAGTCCCAGTATGAGCCCAGTCAGTCCCAGTATGAGCCCAGTCACTCCCAGTATCCGTAGGTGGGGAGACAGAAGAGGGGGGAGCTTTTTGGGTTCCTGGGACTCGCCGCAGCCCGGGGAGGGCGGGCACCGAGCAGACGGGGGATCTCCTTCCCCTTCCCTGTGACACGGAGGCAAATCCCATCCTGTCCTTGTCCTTCCTCCCCCAGACAGGGAGCCGAGCATGGAGAGCAGGGAGGACAAATCCCCGCGGCAGAAGCTCGTGGCAGAGGCCGTTTTGAGCGGCTCCACGGCGCAGGAATGCAACGGAGAGGAAAAGGGCCGGAGATCCCTGAGGAGGAGGGGCTGCAAACGCAGCTGGCGAGGATGTGAGGAGGAAAGAGCCAGGCCGGGCCGGGAAGGCGGCCAGAGATGGAGCCAAAGCTCAGAGCTGGTGGTCCATGAGCAGCTTCGTGATGGGGAGAAGCCCCACAAGTGCTCCGAGTGTGGGAAGAGCTTCCGCTGGCAGAGCGACCTGCTCCGCCACCAGAGGACCCACACTGGGGAGAGACCCTACGAGTGTGGGGAGTGTGGGAAGAGCTTCAGCCGACGGTGCCACCTGATCTGCCACCAGAGGATCCACACCGGAGAAAAGCCGTATGAGTGTGGGGAATGTGGGAAGAGCTTCAGCCATAAATCCCACCTGATCCGTCAGCAGATGACCCACAGTGGGGAGAGGCCCTACGAGTGTGATCAGTGCAGGAAGAGGTTTCAGACCAGCACTTATCTCCTCGTGCACCAGAGCACGCACACGGAGGAGAGGCCCTTCCATTGCCCTGACTGCAGGAAGGGCTTCAAGCGGAGCTCACACCTCATCCAGCACCAGAAGATCCACACCAGGGAACGACTCGATGAGAGCGAGGAATGTGCGAAGAGCTTCAGTGTGAGGTCCAACCGGATCCATCACCAGAGGACCCACCCCGGGGAACGACCCTATGAGTGTGGGGAGTGCGGGAAGACCTTTAGCTGGCGGTGCCGTCTGATCAGCCACCAGAGGATCCACACAGGAGAACGGCCCTATGAATGTGGGGAATGTGGGAAGAGCTTCAGCCAGAGAATCCACCTGATCCAGCACCAGAACATCCACACTGGGGAAAGGCCGTACAAGTGTGGGGAGTGTGGGAAGGGCTTCAGGCAGAGCGGCAGCCTGAGGTTCCACCAGAGGATCCACACTGGGGAGAGGCCCTACAAGTGTTGCCAGTGCGGGAAGGGGTTTGTGACCAGCACCCTGCTGCTTGAACATCAGCAGACACATGCAGAGGAGAGGCCCTTCCACTGCCCCGACTGCAGGAAGGGCTTCAAGCGGAGCTCACACCTCATCCAGCACCAGAAGATCCACACCAGGGAACGACTCAATGAGAGTGAGAAATGTGGGAAGAGCTTCAGCATGGGGTCCAACCGGATCCATCACCAGATGACCCACGCTGGGGAACGAACCTTTGAGTGTGGGGAATGTGGGAAGAGCTTTAGCTGGCGGTGCCGCCTGATCAGCCACCAGAGGATCCACACAGGAGAACGGCCCTACGAATGTGGGGAATGTGGGAAGAGCTTTAGGCACACACCCAACCTGATTATCCACCAGAGGATCCACACTGGGGAGAGGCCCTACAAGTGTTCCCAGTGTGGGAAGGGGTTTGTGACCAGCACCCTGCTCCTTGAACACCAGCAGACACACACAGAGGAGAGGCCCTTCCGCTGCCCCGACTGCGGGAAGGGCTTCAGGCACAACTCCAACCTCATCATCCACCGGCGCATCCACACTGGGGAGAGGCCCCAAGAGTGTCCCCAGTGTGGGAAGAGCTTCTCACAGAGCTCAGCCTTGACCCAACACCAACAAAGGCACCATCAGGAAAGCCCTGCCAGTGCCCCCAGTGCAGAAAGAGCTTCGAGCTCGGCTCCAGCTCCAGCCCCCACTGGAGGAGCCCCATTGGGCAGAGCCCCGGTGACCCACATTCCCTGTGTTCCGTGTTGGGAAGTCACCTTGCCGATTATCCTTTTGATTAGACCTTAATTATTTTCTCTTCTCCCTCTCTTTGTACTGCAAAAGCCAAGAGAGATTGTAGCCCTGCTTTCGTGCCTGAGATCTTTTGGTTTTGTGAAATTCTTTTCTCAGGGAATTTTCTGTAAACAAGAGGAGTGTTTTTCTAAGAACTGTAGCATTGTTTTTCATTCCTTTTCCTAGGAGGGACTTCTTCTTGATGTCCCTCTGCTCTGACCAATGTGATTGACGAGGTTTGTCTTTTTGTCACCAATCAGATTGGTCTGTGTAAAATACTAAGGGAGACACATTCCGAAAAACTAAAGGAGTCATTTTCAGCCTTCTGAAGATCAGAATCTGTGTCGTTGTGGTGTAAAACAGCATCGATTTTAGAGACTGGCACTGTGCAGACTGGGATTGTGCAGACTGGGATCACATGGACTGGGATTTCACAGGCTGGACCATCTGGATCAGAACCATGGAGGCTGGGATCATACGAACTGGGATCACATGGACTGGGATGGCTGCATCGGAACGATGCGAAGCGAGGCGGTCCCGCCCGGCCCCGGGGAACCGCCCAGTCCCTCCCAGTCCCTCCCAGTCCCGCTCGGGGACGCGGCCAAAACTCCCCGGAGCGAGCGCGGCGGTCCCGGAGCGATTCCGGGTCCGATCCCCGTCCCGGTTTCGGGCTCGGTCTCAGTCTCGGTTTCGGATCAGCGCCAGTCTCGGAGCTGGTTCCGGTGCCGGTCTCGGTCTGTCCCGGAGCGCTGCCGGTCTCGGTTCTGGCCGCGGTCCTGGAGCCTTCCCGGGGCCGGTTCCGGAGCGCTCCCGGCGCCGGTCGCAGTGTCGGTCGTGGTCTCAGTCTTGGTCCCGGTACCAGTTCTGGTGCCGGTTTCGGTGTCGGTCCCAGTGCCGGTGCCTGTGCGGGGCCGGTCTCAGTTGCGGTGACGGTCTCAGCCTTGGTGTTGCTCCGGGTTCCGGTGCTGATCTTGTCTCGGTCCCGGTCCCGGTCCCGTTCCCGGAGATTTTTGGCCCATTTGGATGATTTGAAGCTAAACCTGGTGGATTTACGGTGGATTTTCGGCACAATTGGCGTTTTTAAGCGAACCCGGGCGGTTTTAGGACCGCGCGTCCCCTTGGCCCCGCCCCTTTCCCCTCCCAGTTCCCGCCCTTTCCTTGGCCCCGCCCTCCCAGGCCGGGCCCGGGCCCGGGCGAGGAGGAGGAGGGAGGGAGGAAGAGGCGCTGCGGCAGCAGGAGCGGGAGGAGAAGACGAGCGGAGGGAGCGGCGGCTCCAGCGCTCCCTGAACTGGCGGCACCGCCGGGATCATCGCCCCCATCCCGCAGGTGCCCGGGGAGGGGGAGCTCGCCCCAAATATCCCGGGGGCGGTTCCTGAGTTTGGGGATATTTTTGTGGGCGGATGTTGGGATCGGGATTGTGTGGGGCTGGGTGGGTGGGATGTGGTTTGAGAGTAAATCAAACTTGGAGAGTTCTTGGTCACATGGACTGGGATTTTACAGACTGGGATCACATGGACTGGGATTTCACAGGCTGGACCATCTGGATCAGAACCATAGAGACTGGGATCATCTGGAGCGGGGTGGCCGCCTCGGAACGATGCGAACCGAGGCGGTCCCGCCCGGCCCAGGGCAACCTCCCCGTCCCTCCCAGTCCCGCCCGGGGGCGCGGCCAAAACTCCCCGGAGCGAACGCGGCGGTCCCGGAGCGATCCTGGAGCCGATCCCGGAGCGATTCCGGGTCCGATCCCGGTCCCTGTTTCGGCCTCGGTCTCAGTCTCGGTCCCGGAGCGCTCCCGGTGCTGATTCCGGTCGCGGTGCCGATCTCGATCCCGGAGCGGTGCCAGTCTCGGTGCCAGTGCCGGTTCCAGTTTCGGTCCTGGTCTCAATCTCGGTGTCGGAGCGGTGCCGGTGCCGTTTTTGGTCCCGGAGTGCTCCCAGTGCCAATCCCAGTCTTGGTCCCGGAGCGGTGCCAGTCTCGGTGCTGGTTCCGGTGCCGGTCTCGGTCTCGATCCCGGAGCGCTCCCGGTCTGGGTTCTGGCCGCAGTCCTGGAGCAGTCCTGGTGCCGGTGCCGGTTCCGCAGCGCTCCCGGCGCCGGTCCCAGTGTCGGTGTCGGTCTCAGTCTTGGTTCCGGTACCAGTTCTGGTGCCGGTTTCGGTGTCGGTCCCACAGTGCGGGTCCCGGAGCGGTGCCGGTCTCGGTTCCGGTGTCGGTCTCGGTCTCGGTGCCGTTTCTGGTGTCGGTCTCGGTGCCGGAGATTTTAGGGTCTTTTGGGTGATTTTAAGCCAAACCGGGCCCTTTTAGGACCGCGCGTTCCCCTGACCCCGCCCATTTCCCCTCAGAATTCCCGCCGTTTCCAGGACCCCGCCCCTTTCCCCTCCCAGTTCCCGCCCTTCTCTGACCCCGCCTCGTTCCATTCGTTCCCCGCCCTTTCATTGGCCACGCCTCTTTTCCCTTGGGCCCCGCCCATCTGCTGGCGCGTTCCCTCGAGCGCATGCGTACATTACCCAGAGGTGGCTCTCCCGGGCGCCGCCATCTTTATTCCGGGTCCCCCGAGCCGGCTCCGGCGTGTCCGAGACCTACGGTGGGGCAATGGGGGATCTATAGGGGATCTATAGGGGATCTATAGGGGATCTCTAGGGGATCTATAGGAGTCTGGGGGGACCTGGAAGTCTCCTTAGAGGATTTTATGGGGGATCTGCAGGAGATTTGGGGCGGTCTGTAGGGGCTTTAGGGCGGTCTGGGGATCCCTAAAGGGGGCTGGGCGGGTCTAGGGGCTCTATCGGGGTCTGGGGGCTCTGTAGAGGGTCCAGCGGGGTCCGTAAAGGGGGTCCGGGCGTCCCTAAATGGGGTCTGGGTGTCTGTGGGGGATTTGGGGGGTCTGGGGGGGTCTGGAGGTCCCCAGGGGGGTCTGAGGGGATATGTAGGGGCTCGATAGAGGGTCTGGGGGCGCCTGGGGGACCCTATAGGGGATCTGGGGTTCTCTGCATGGGATGTAAGGGGGTCTGGGGGAGTCTTGGCACGTCTATAGTGGAGTTTTGGGGCCCATAAAGGAAATTTTTGTGAATTTTGGCTCTATACAGCTAATTCTTGGAAATTTGGGGTCCAAATTGGGCAATTTGGGGTGTTCTATTGAATTATTAAAAAAAAATAGGAATATCGCCCTAATGCCGATATCCAACGACAGACAAAAGACTCTCCAGCAGTTTAGAGTTAGAAAGTGAATGTTTAATTACGACGCCGGGCAGCGTGCGGGATAGCTCCCGAACACACGCGCGCTCACAGAAGATCACAGGGTCTTTTTATGTACAGAAGGATTGAATACCCAAAACACAAATGTATATTCATGACTTTAGTACCTCCCATTCCCCGCTCCCTATGGTAATTAGCCAAAAGCTATTAAGCATGCGTGGTTTGTTCTTTGAAATGGGTCGGTGGTCTTTTTTATGGGGCGGGGTCTCAAAATGATGAAGTAAGTGAGTCTTCTTCGCTTTGACTTTTTAACCTTTTAGTGTTGCGTGACGACTGAATCCTGTTTTCCCAGGAGAATTTCATTTATGAATTTACTGTGCTTCTTGAAGCCTATTGATTAGTCAGAAAACACAAACATAAGTTGACAGGCCCCATGATTTATCAGTTCCTTAAATCCGGCTTCTGCTTATCAAAAGGGAAGTCTATCTGTCTTACTTCAGCAATATCCAGTTAAAGTCTGTAATTCTTCAAAATTAATGTTTCAATCCCCTTGGTCCCTGCTCCCTCGTGGCCATGGCAAGAGCGGGCTGGGCTGGCCCTGGCAGGGGGCTCTCCTCGGGTCCCTGCTGATCAGGGCTATGGCCCCGTGTTCCTCTGTCTTGCAGCCCTTGAAGACACGGCAGATGACAGCAGCCCTGCCATCAGAAACCTGGCCATTGAAACAGCCTTGGTCCTCCGGGCAGTCCAGAGAGCTCCGTACTCCATCCTGCGGAAGCTGCGAGATCAGCTCCGCAGGGCACGGAAGACACGGCCTCGACTGTCGGGCCTGGGCTGGCTGCGCTGCTGGAGCTCTGCGGAGAGCTGATCTGGGACACTCTGCCTGCTGGGGCCAACTGAGCCAGCGGGGATTTTCTTCTTCTAAAGGATTCTTCTTTTCTTCTTTTTTTTCTTCAGTATATAAATATAGGATATGTGTTACAATACACGGACTCCCAGGATTTTTCTTTTTCTGCCCTGGGTGCACAGGGGAAGAGGGGGAAAAGGGTGCTTTGTGCTCAGCAAGCTGCCCAGGCGTGCAGCCTTGCAGGGAAAATGGCCAGAAGCCCCTCGGCCCTCGGTGGTCCTGCGGAAGCCTTTGCACTGCCGAGAGAGCGCGTGGGCGGGGGCCGGAGCTGTGGGCATCCCTGCGAGGCCGGAGCCTGGAGATGGCCACAAGCCCTGTGCCAGCCAGGAACCGCCGTCTGTGTCCTCCTGCCCGTGTGCTGCTGGCCGGATTGCTGAGGGCTCCGCGGTGCCTCTTGATCGGGCTCCTCTGGAGCTGCTGTGGGGCTGCGCCTCTGCTGCCGGGCAGGCTGGCCGGGCTGGGGGAGACTCTGAGGGGCTGGGCTGGTGGGAAGCCCTGAGGAATTGGGTGTCAGAGGCCACAAGCAGCCCCCGGGGAGCTGCCATGTTCCTGCCAGCCGGCTGCTCTGGCGCTCCCCCAAAGCACCTGCGGAGTGAGTGCAGGGAAAGGTGTAACCTTGCGCTCAGGGCCCTTCTCGAGCTCACTGAGGATCCCTCCCTCAATGGTGACAAGGGGGCAGTGGCTGGAGCTGAGCTGGGGAATGCAGTCGCTTGGGCTTGGCTGGCCTTCGAGAGCTCAGGCAGCTGCTCCCAGCTCTCCTGCCTCCTGGTTCGGCTGCCCGAGTACCTCGGGACAGGCCTTTGGCCTCTGGGCCCTGTTGGCACCAGGGCGGCGTTTCACGACTTGTGTTCCTCACAGGCCAAAAAAGTGTGGCCCCTGACTGAACATTTTGTGGAGCTCCTGCGGGACACAGATGAACAGTCAGTCAGGATGACGGCCGTGATGCTCAGCTTTGCAGTTTTGGACAAGGACATGCTGAGACCCAGCCCTGTCGCCCTGCAGCTGGTTGCGGTGCTCCTGCCACTCTCTGACCATGCAAGGCTCTGTGCCCCCAGCCACGGCCACTGTGTGCCCACCAAAGACTTGGTGCCCTGTGGGTTTGCAGGCTCACGCCCAGCTGAGCCCCGAGCAGCCGATGCTGAGGTCTTTTTTTCTTCCTTTCATAGAGGATAACAGCCAGGTGCAGCTGCTGTCCACACTGCTCTTCTGAAAATTGGTGACTGTTTGCAGGGCCCCTGGGAGGGAATATTGGGGTTCCTGGCAGCAGGATCCTTGTGCAGCTTCAGGCTGGGGTGGGCAGCACTTCCATCTGCAGCTTCCATGTGCTGCTCCGGCAGCTGCTGCTGCTGCTGGGGACCCTGAGGGAAGAGGCCACGGGAGGGATGGAAATGCTGCACGGACAGCAGCAGCAAGGGCCAGGAATGAGCTTTGCCTTCCTGGCTGCTGAAATGAGGCTCCTTTAGTGCAAGAGGAGGCAAAGGCAAAATCAATTTCAACAATTCAAGGGAAACTGGAAAATTGGAAGCCTCTCAAAATGTCACACATTCATCTGGGAGCTCTTCAGCGTTGGTTCTTGTAAAAAGCCTTTCCCGTTTCCCCTTGGCTCTGAGATTCTGGGAGCCACCGCTGGGCTTCAGAGTTCAACTGATTTTTATTTTCCAGGTTTTTAAACAGAGCTCTGAATTGGGCATCTCTTGCCACTTTTTCAGCTCAGAACCTTGAGAAAGGTTCTCTGCTCCTGTGAGCCACATCTTGAAGGGTGGTTGGCAACCATGGAATGCTCTGGGAAAGCACTTGATTGACTTCAGGGCCAGGCTGGAGAGCTCAGCCTGAGGAAAGAACTGTTCCAGATGCCTCTGTCCATGTCCAGCTCCTCACAGCTGAGTCCCTGAACACCCTGGGTGGTTTATAGGGATTGATTTTCCCCTCCTGTTCACTTGGAGGTGATTTTGCCATCCTTTAGAGGAACATCTGACCAGCCCCTGCCCCCATTCCATTTTATTCTCTCCACGTTGAAGCTGGACCGCTGGGTTTGACATGTAAATTGGTAGTGTCTCCCCGTTCTTCCCTCCAGCCCTCCATTGTGACTTGTATTAAACACTGCAAACGGCCTCATTTGTCTGGTGGGGAAGATGTGAGGTGGAGAAAGTTAACAGCATTTGTTTTCATGAACCTTGTGCTAGTAAAGAAAAATGAGGTTGGTCATTTCGGTGTGGTGCTGAGTGTTGGGATCTGGGAGTTTATTTCTTGCTATTGTTCTTATTATTTATTAGTGTTACTTTTCACTGGTCAGATTTTTACATCTTAGACACGATTAACCAAGGCTGGATGTAAGTCATTAGGAAAATTCCCTTGCACTTTCCACTGGGATTAAACGGTTCAGTGGACTCCAAGTTGCCAGTGGATTCTAAAGATGGGAAACCCTGTTAGTGGTGGGTTTGGTGTGGTTTGGAGCTGGGGAAGGCTCTCATCCCCTCCCGGAGGTGCCCCAAGCCCGCTCTGCTGCCACGTCTGCACTCGCGGCCCCTCGCGGCTGCCCTGCCCTGGGGACACGGTGGGACCCCGCTGCTGCCGGGGCTGAGGCTCCTCACGGCCCCTCAAACCCCTCCTGGCTACACAGAACCTCTCCTGGCCCCCGACAGCCCTTCATGGCCCTTCATTGCCCCTCCCGGCCCCTCAGGGCCCCTCCCGGCCCCAGGCGTGGAGCTCCTCCCGAAGGAGAAGGGGCCGGGCCCTGCTGGTTCTCCTTTTATTTCGGTCGTTTCGCAGCCGTGAGGAAAGAAAGGCTGAAATGGAGCCTTTGCCCAGCGGTTCCCTCCGGGTCAATTGCGGCCGAAGCTCCGTGCCGGCGCTGGCCCCAGCACCAGCATCCCCGCAGCCCCGCCGGCCTTTGCTGTCCCCCCGTGTCCATTCCCTGTCCCCGAGGCCCGCCCGGCTCTGGCAGCAGCAGGAGCCGCAGCGCAGCGGGCGCCGGCCCGGCCCGGCCGGGGCTCCCGGGCAGGAGCAGCAGCAGCGCCGGCCCCTTCCCACCTGCTCCTGCCTCGCCTTCCAAGGCCTTTGTCCGGCTCCACTGCGGCCTGGAGCAACGCTCACCCGCCAACAGCCCAGACTGCTCAGGGCCCGCCTGTGCTGCCCCGACCCAGCCTCCAGAGAAAGGAAGGGTCGGCTTCCAGCGCTGTTTTCAGCACTGTTTCACTCAGCCCGAGGTGACGGCAGGAGGCTGCTGCTGCCTTTGCCTTGGTAATTGGAGATCGCGGCTGCTGCTGCACCCCTCTGGCTGCCGACTGGATTTTATCAGGACAACTGCAATTGCCTTTTTCCATCCTTGCTACCCGCTGTGCTTTTGTGACAGTGAACTCAGTCTTTCTGTTGAAGGCACCGTGCAAAGAAGAGATTGAAATGCTCCCAAGTCCCCGGGCACTAAGTCGAGGGGAATTAAAGCCACACAGGCCACATTTGCAGCGCTCCAACACAGCCCTGCTGCTGGTGCTGCTGAAATAGAATCAACTTAGAGAGGCCATCACAAAAATTGCCGCTGGGGTGTCAAACACAATGCAAAAATGCACCCGGAGAAAGAAAAACCAGAACTTCTTGACTCACTTCATTGCTTCCTGCGAGCAGCAGAAAAGGGAGATGCCCAGAGGTATTTCCAGCTGCTGCTGATCCCAGCTGGAGCTCTCTGCAGAGTCCCAGCAGGAAGCTGAGCCCAGCCCGGGGAGCTCACACAGTGTCAGGGAGATTCTGTCTCTGGATTCAGTCAGGGTTGCATTCCCCAACAAGTGCTGGTGCCACCTCCTGTTTTCTTGGATTAAAACAGTAACAAGGAAAACCTTACCAATGGCACAACTCCCCAGCCCACAAGGAAAAAAGAAAGGACAAATCGTAAAGTTTTCCAAACATTTGTCCTGCTTTGCTGCAAAAGTCGTGCTGCACTCAGTATGGAAATCCAGGAGAAGCTGCAGTTGGTGGCGCATCTTGTGCCAGCAGCTCGACCTCGTTCTCCACCAAAGGTTCTTGAAAAGAGCAGCTGGGACTGTGGTGAAAGTTGCTGGAAAACTGCAACAGCTTTCCAGAAGTGAAATGAAAACGCAAGAAATAAACCAAGAGCTTTTCCTCTATTTATTTCTATGCTTCCCTTTTCCGTGTTGCACTACTTCTCCGTGCCATTAATTCCAAATGGGTCTCACCTCTCAGATCGATGACTTAGTGAGTTTTAGACACTCGAAAATACCATGGGCCATAGACAGAGTTTGCCTTCCCCTGTTTTTGCTGCAAAGTAAGGCTGGAGACATAAGCGTAGTGCTTGGGTCGGGCACGAATCCTACAAGCAGGGAATGTGTCCTGACAGTGTCTGAGCCTCAGCAGGGACAATGCACAGCAGCGACCGAGGGAATTCCTCTGCCACGGCGCAGGAGTCAGGCCTCTGGATGTGGGCTCAGCACGGCCAAGTTGCCGTGTTTGGAGCGGCTCGGGGGCTGCCCCCGGGGAGCGCGGGGCTGGAGCGTGGAACGGACACGCGGACAAACGGCCCCAGGGCTCCAGTTGTAGCGGCGGCAGCGGCAGCAGCAGCGGCAGCAGCGAGTCTACGGCGTCTACGACCCGTCCCCGTCCCTCTCTTGTTCCTCCTCTCCCTCTCCCGCTGTCCCGCACTCTGCCTCGGTGTCCCGCAGCCTCTCCCGGTGTCCCTTTCCCGACCCCCCCGGCCCCTCTCGGCGTCCCCGTCCCGGCCTCTCCCTCTCCCCCCGCAGGGCTGGGCCATGCCCCGGGCCCGCCCCCGGCCCCGGGCGTCCCGCCGCGGTCTGGGCTCCGCCCGGCTCTGGCGGTGCTGGCTGTGGCGGTGCTGGGCGGGCATCAGTGCCTGGGGCCAGGGCGGCATCGCTGCGCTTTGGCTGCGCCTGTCCCGAGCCTGGCCCCGGCCCCGGCCCCGGCCCCGACCCCGGCCCCGGCCCCGGCCCCGGCCCCGGCCCCGACCCCGGCTCCTCCCGGGCCCCGCTAAGGACACACGCGGCGCGGCCGCTCCCGCCGCCTCCGCCGCGGCTTCCCCGGCCCGAACTCCGCCGCTCGGCAGCGCAGCCGCCGGCCTCGAGCCGCCGGGGCCCGGGGCGGGTGGGGATGCCCGGCCCGGGGCGCTCGGGGGGCGCTCGGGGGCCGTGTCTGGCCCCGGGCCGAGCGCTGAGGGCCGCGTGTCGCCCGCAGGGGAGGCGCGGGAGGCCCTGCAGGACCGGTACCGGCTGGGTTCGCTGCTGGGGCGCGGAGGCTTCGGCAGCGTCTACTCGGGGACGCGGCTCTCGGACGGCGCCCCGGTGAGCGGCGGGGCTGGCGGCGGGCGGAGGAGGAGGAGGAGGGCGGAGGAGGAGGAGGAGAAGATCGGGGCGCGGCGGGGCAGGCGGCGAGCTGAGCCCGCTGCTGGCCTTTGCTCGCAGGTGGCCATCAAATGCGTGCCCCGGGCCCGCGTCCAGCACTGGGGCGAGCTGGTGAGTGAGCGGGGCCGGCGGGAGAAGCTGGGGCCCGGCAGGGGAAGAGCCGGCGGGAGCCCTGCAGGGAGAGCGGGCGTGGGCTGAACGGGGGGCCCAGAGCATCCGGGGCTGGGTGAGGGGTTCCCGAGCCCTGGCACAGCCTCAGCCCCACTGACGGCATCGTGGTCCTTCGGCAGCCCAACGGCGCCCGTGCGCCCCTGGAAATCGTGCTGCTGGACAGGCTGTCCTCTGGATGTGGTGGCATCATTCAGCTGCTGGAGTGGCTTGAGCTCCCCAACGGCTTCCTGTTGGTGCTGGAGCGTCCGGAGCGGTGCCAGGACCTCTCGGGTTTCCTGGCGGAGCGGAGGTTCCTGCCGGAGGAGGAGGCGCGGGGGCTGTTCCGCCAGGTGCTGGAGGCCGTGCGGCACTGCACCAGCTGCGGGGTCCTGCACCGCGACATCAAGCCCGAGAACATCCTGCTCGACCTGGCCACCGGGCAGCTCAAACTGATCGACTTTGGCTGTGGCGCCTTCCTCCAAGACACAGCCTACAGGCAATTTGCAGGTGAGCCCTCTCAGGGGATGTTCCTGGGCATCTCACGGCCCAGCCTGGCTGTAGCACCGCGGCTTCCCCCTCTCGCTGCTAGGAGCGGCGTTATTTCTTGAGCCAAGTTGCTTTTGGGTGGGGGCGGGAGGGGGCCAGCCCCCACACGCCCAGGGATGCCGGGGCGAGGCTTTAGGAGTTGCAGCATCCCCTGATGAACTCCGTCTGTGTTCCATAGGAACCCTGCCCTACAGCCCACCAGAGTGGATCCACCACCAACGCTACCACGGCGAGGCAGCGACCATCTGGTCCCTGGGCCTCCTGCTGTACCACCTGGTCATGGGGAAGCACCCGTTCAGGAGGGGCCAGCAGTTCATCTGGGGGCGCATCTTGTTCCCACGATGGCTCTCTCAAGGTGGGTCCTCATCTCTGGGCACAGGGGAATCCCGGTGCTGGGAGACAGCAGCAGGCTGATGAGCAGCCTGCTCTGGCAGCTGCTGAGGAGGTGGCACATGTCCTGCTCTCCTCCAAACAGAGAATCCATGGGGAAGTCTAGGCACAGCTCTGGGCACACCCAGCATGGCCTGGGCACGGGAATGGAGGGGCAAAGCAGACGGGATCCTTCTCCAACTGACTGCTGGTTTCTGGTTTCTCTCTTCAGAGTGCCAAAATGTTATCAGGAGGTGTTTGTCCATGCAACCCTTGGACAGGCCATCCTTAGAAGACCTCTTCAGTGATCCTTGGCTGCAGGGTGTTCATCTGCCCCAGAAGATGGGAGAGGTCCATGTGCACAGTTTGATCCAAAGACCTGACAGGTAAGAGCTCCACACATCTCATGGCAATCAGTGCTAAAGAAAACCAGAGTGTTTTTGTCCTGCCTGTAGCTCTGAGCAGGGATGACCAGATGGGAACATCTGTGCTGGGGCGGAGCTGGAGACCTGGTGTAGCAAGCACTGGTGGCCACCATCCACCCTAGTTATGCTTGTCCTGGTTCGTTGGTGCCTGGGGCCCTGGGCAGAGCACTGACAGCCTGGTCTGGCCCCCAGGGAAGGAGGAGCCCCTGGAGAAGCTGTATCAGGTGGGGCTGCTGCTGGAGACACCAAGGACAACCCCAAGGATGCCAAGCTCTTCCTCGACCTGGCCACCGGCAGCTGAAGATGATCGACTTGGATTCTGGCACCTTCTTCAGACACGCTCCCTGGGGCCCAATTTGCAGGTGAGTCCACAGCTGGGGGGATGCTCCCAGATGTGGGCATGGCACGGCCTGGCCGGGCACCAAAGGTTCCTCCCTTTGCTGGGGCAGACGCCACAGATTCTTCACTCGGCCGTCAAGCTGCCTTTTGGCTCTGCGCAGCTGCTGAGGGCTGGATGTGCCGTGGCCGGCTGCAGGCTGGGCACGTGTCCTGCCCTCCTGCTCTGCCCCCAAAGGCAGCAGTGATGGGCAGCTTTGGGCCCAGCTCTGAGCACGGCCAGCGTGGCCTGGGCACTGCGGGCGCTCGGGACGAGGGGACAGGAGCCTTCGGCTGACGGGCACTTTCTGGTTTCTCTCCTTCCAGCCGGGCTCTGCGGGTGCTGAGGCTGCTCTGGGCTCTGCCAGGGCTCTGCTGGGCTCAGCCCCAGGCACGGCTGGGCCGGCTCTGCCCTCACATTGCTCTGACAGCTTTGCATCAGACCAGCCCATTCGGAGCCCACCGAGTGAGCTTTCTGCTTTTGCAGGTGAGTGAGACTCTCCTGCAGGCCAAGAGATTGCAGTGAGGGATCCACATCCAATTGGCAAGAACCCAAGCACTCCACAGTTCCAGCTGAACGCCTGGATCTCCACAGGATGTTTTGTCTGCCCCGCTCTTCATTCCTTTTTTGGCTGGAATCGTGCAACTGCCCTTTCTTCCTCCTCCAGAAGTGCCACAAGTGAGCAAAACCTGGCGAGTGGACGGCGTTCCTAAGGCAGTGCAGTCTGGAGCGGATGGATGAAGAATTGCCCTTCTGCACTTCTCAAGCAGAGCAAAAAGCTGTAAGTGGGACTTTGCGTCTTTACGAAACCCCTGACAATTTCAAAGGGAATGTGCAGCTCATTCACAGGGTGAGAAGGAAGGTCGTCTTGTAAAGGATTTGGGGTTTGGCAAAGTTTAGATTCCCAGTCCTGCTTGGAGCTGGCGGGGCACAAAGCAATTTCCTATTGCTTCAATCACAATTTAAGATAATACTGGAAACAAACCACAAAATCTTTTTTGAAAGGCTGCTGAGGTCAGCAGGATGGATCCATGCCATCAGCACATTTATGGAGTAAATAACGGAGATCTCATTTGAAAAAGTTCAGTTATCTCTTTATCCAAAGCTATAAAGTATTTTTACTACGTTGCACTTGGGTTTTGTTTTTATCTTCCACTTTTTTTCTGTGTTGTTTTTAATTTTCTTTTTTTTTCTTTCCTTAATAGAAAACTTGTCCTAGGGAAGGAATGTCCTTTGCTGCTGGTTCCCGTGTGGAGCAGCTCCCCAGGCAGAGCCCGGCAGCTCCTGGCCCTGCAGGGCTGAGGCTTTTCCCCATTGCTGGGCACAGACTGATGGAGCAGCACTGCTGAACACGGGGACACGCAGAGGGAGCAGGAGCAGCTGCCTGTGTCCACCTGCAGCTCCAAGGCCCAAACTCTGAGCAGACAGGGCTGGAAGAGACTGGCAGGCTCCCTGTTTGCTGTGCTGCCCCACTTGTGCCCGGCCCAGCTCTGCGGGAGGCAGAGGGAGAACAAGGGGCAGCTCCGGCCAGCCCCCAGCACAGGAACACCTCCGGCCCCGGGCCTCGGGGCACTGTCAGCACCCGCTGCTCCGGCCACGGCTTCTGCTGGCCCTGACGGCGACAACCAAACTGTGCCTGATCCCCAGGGAGCAGCAGCAGGGCCTGGATCCGATCCCTCAGTCTGGGGCAGGGCTGGACAAACGACCCCCACAGCAGCAGCAGCAGCAGCAGCACATGGAGCTGACTTTGAGCACAGCCCCCGCCACTGTTCCCTCCCGTGGGCAGCGGTGTCACAGCAGCCTGAGGCACCCGGGAGCCCTCAGGGCCCGCAGGGACTTGAGATGGCAGCCCTGGGCTCCTGGGGGCTGTGCAAGGAACAGAGGTGAGGACTCCCTCTCCACGTGGAGCTTCCCGATGGAAAAGGCTGCTGTGAGCAGGCAGCTGCAAGGGCAGAGAAAGGAGGGTCTCGACCCCTGGATCTGTGCCACTTCCACAGTCCTGGGCAGCAGCCACTGAGCCCCGGGGGAACAGAGGGCACAGCAAGAGGGACAAAAGCAGGCAAGGTCAGAGACTGGAGAGAGCCGGACCTGGGAGCAGGAGCAGCTGCTTCATCGCACTCTTGGAGAAAGCTCTCGGCTGTTTCTAAGCGCTGAAAGGCGTGAAGGGCAGAGAGGAGGGGACACCAGACAATGCTCCTGTTTGCACACCCTCCCCTCTCAGTGTCCCAGAAGGAACTGGATGAACTGTATTCTTCTCTCTGAGTCGTCTCGTTCAGCGTGAGCAGCTTAGCACCAGGAGCTGAAGGAGCTGAAGCCTTAGGCCACAAGAGCTGACCAAGAGGGAACTTTTTGACCAAAGTAATGCTGCTAACATGGACCTGACTGAATCCAGCAGATAAAATCATGGGAATACAGAATCCTTTCTGTTGGGAAAGACCTGGGAGCTCATCAAGTCCCAGTGTTAAGCCAGCAGTGTCAAGCCCAGCACTAAAGCCTGAAGTGCCAAGGCCTGGACAAGAGGCCTGACTGAGGCCTGAACAAGCGG
Source organism: Chamaea fasciata (assembly GCF_029207755.1). Taxonomy (NCBI): domain Eukaryota; kingdom Metazoa; phylum Chordata; class Aves; order Passeriformes; family Sylviidae; genus Chamaea; species Chamaea fasciata. The sequence goes on along the minus strand of NW_027094122.1, from coordinate 908,998 downwards.
CCCTGAGCCAAAGGTGACCTCTCGATGAACCTTCCAGCCAAAGGTTATCTTTGTATCTGCTCGTTAACAAAATAGGCACCGTCATTAGCGTTGTAATAGATGCATCCTCTCCTTAGTGAAACATGTATTGACCTTTCTGTATTTAGAAGCCAGACAAGGCCATGAAGTCTGACATCTGGCCTTGTTCGGGGCTGTAGGGTCAAAGGCAACTCCCCTGGTTCCTCCTTGGGCCCTGGCCAGGCTTTGGGAGAAACCCAAGAGGAGGATGCAACCAGATGTTCCTGCACTAGGAGTGCTGCTGGCAGTTTGTTTATTCAGCACTATCAAAGCTGGGCCCTCTCCCAGCCAGGCTGGAGCCTCAGCTGTGGCTGGAGGCAGCTGCAGGAATTCCCAGTGTCCGGGAGAGGCTCTGCAGTCCTTGGCTGTGACAGCTTCCCCAGCTGCTGTGTGGGTGTGGGTGATGGGAAAGGCTGAGGGTAACTGGTGATGGATCTTTCTCAATCACTGCGGGCAATCCGTGGTAGTGACGGCTGGCTGCATTGCTGAGCTGCTCCTTCTGTGCTCCTTTGCTGCTTTGAACTGTAGTAAATTTCACTGATTCCCTCAGGTGGTGTCTGTGTCCTTGGTGCTGAGCCTGCCCACTGCGAAAACAAAATTGGCATAGCTTGGCCGGATCAGCACAAAATGACACTTTTTAAATCTAAAGGTGAGGAATCAGTCCTATCCGAAATTCCCGGATGGGAAGCCCTTCCCTAGAGTTCTCTGGCTCTGGAGTGGGCTGAGGTGGGAACAGATTTTTGACAGGGGCCACTGTATTAGAGGGTGTAAAGTACCCCACACTGGCTCTGAAATGGCTCACTACTCAGCCTGAGTGGGTACCACAGTGGTCTCTTGAAAAGGAGAGACTTAGATGCCCTAAAAACCCTGGTACAGGAACAACTGGCTCAAGGACACATAGAGCCATCTATGAGCCCTTGGAACACCCCAGTATTTGTTATAAAAAAGAAATCTGCTAAGTGGAGGTTACTCCATGACCTGAGAAAAACCAATTCCACGATGGAGAGAATGGGCACATTGCAGCCTGGTGTGCCATCGATGTCCCACAATGCTGCCTGCCTCCTGGGACATCCTGACTGTGGACTTAAAGGGCTGTTTTTTCACTCTTCCATTACCCCCAGATGATACCCCAAAGTTTGCCTTGACCGTGCCTTCTATTAATAACACTGCACCAGTGCAACGTTACCAATGGAAAGAACTTTCCCAAGGCGTGGGAAACAGCCCCACGATGTGTCAGTGGGGTGTTGCTCAGGTAATCTGATCAGTGAGAGAACAGTTTCCAGGGGCATACTGTTACCATGGCCTGGATGACATTTTGATTGCAACCCAAACCAGAAAAGAACTCTCACTGATTCAGCCAAGCCTGTTGCAAGCGTTCAAACCACTTGGGCTGCAAGTAGCACCAGAGAAAGTGCAGCAGCAACCACCCTGGAAATATTGGGGACTCAAAATAATGAACCAGACCATACAGCCACAAACAATTCCGTTTCCAACCAAAATTCTAACTCTAAACGATGCACAAAAACTCTTGGGTACCATCAACTGGGTCAGACCTTACCTAGGACTGACTGACTCTCAACTAGCACCTTTATTTGACCTCCTAAAGGGTGACTCTGAATTAACTTCCCCCACAAAATTAATCCGAGAGGCAAAAGCTGCTGTTGAAACAGCAGAGCAAGCTATCACCAACAGACAAGTCCACCGGATATGCCCAGAGGTGTGGATCACTGTGTTTATTCTCATTGTTAGTTTTCATCCTACTGGTGTTCTTGGGCAGTGGAATCCACGCTGGCCTGATCCTTTGCACATTCCAGAATGAATGTTTCCACCTCATCAAGCAAAAAAGACGGCACCCACCGTCTTTGAACTAACTGCACAGTTAATTATCAAATGTTGTCGCAGGTGTTTACAGTTGAATGCTACAGATGCTTCAAAAGTTGTCTTGTCTGCGTGACACAAGAGCAATTCTAATGGTGTTTTGCTAACAGTACAGCCTTGCAAAGTGCTTTGCAAGGACACTGGAACGCTTTGGGCACCTGCCCGACGTGTCTGTCCTACCTTACGTCCTGTCCAAGACCACCAGCAGCATTCTCCTGGTGGCCCCTCCACAGACGGTGTGGAGCCGTGTGTGGAACAGTGCTGGAAACAGCTTGTTCACCGACCTCGTGGAGAGCTGGGACTCTTAGAGTGACGGTGCATTTAAGGATTCTGTTTGTTTACAAACTGGTTTTCTGTTTACAGAGTGGTTTTTTCTGTTTACAAATTGTTTTTCTGTTAATTGTTAATCTTGTTAATTCTGTTAATTGTTTTTTCTCAGGGTTTTAAAAGTTGAACGTTTTCTTGTTTTAGTGTTAAGTTGTAGTTTGGAACCATAAGCAGTTAACCTGTAACATGCCAGCCCGGAAGATTGTGATCTCGCCTGACAGCTCCTGGGAGTGAGTGCTGCAGCTCCAGTGGTACATGGGACACATCACTGGCTGAGCAGAATTAAGTTTGTCAAAACCTCCTTCCAATTAAACCCATGCTGTCTTGTGTTACCCTGTCTGCAAAAGGGCCCTTGCAAATGGGATAACGGAAAACAATCTGCATTTTAATAAAAGCAAAGGCAGGAGATGTAGCAGGGTCCAGCTGGTTCACAGCTGGGCATAATGAGTCTGATCATAACAGACCCAACTGGGCTGACCTGGCTTGTTCTAGAAGTCCCCGGGGGAACAAAGAGCTCAGCCAAGCCCATCCAAGCCCTGGCTGCAGACACACCCCTGGCCAGAGATGTGGGCAGTGCAGAGATTCCCAACCAGTTGGCTTTCCAAGCCCGGGAAATTCAAACTCACCATAAAAGGGAGCTTGGACCAATAAATTGTGGCTGTTGGTCAGAACTCAAGAAGATACTGTGTGGTGTGTCTGTCTCCAACCCACCAGCCTCGTGTTCCACTATGTCTAAATCTATGTTTCTATCTATATCTCTATCTTTATATGTGAAACAATAATAATAATGTGCAGTAATGCTGACAATACTGATTTGCCACCTTTGGCTGCTCAGGGATGTGACACTAAATACCCTACAGAAAAGCATTGGCCACGACTCAAATGTCAGTGCTAAACTTTGTGAGACTGCTTGCAAGGAATAAAGGAGGAAGGGATGAAATTGGCGATTTTTATGGGGTTTGCTGATACTGTGGTGTGGAATGCTTTGTCTGTTACTGTGAAAATACAGTGATTTGGACTGCTGGTGTTTTCATGTACCAGACTATTCACAAGCTGCAGGATCATCAAACAGACAAAGGGGCAGTTGAAGGAGCAGGTGAATAAATCAGGAGATGGGAACCTGTCCTGATGGAGAACCCATCCCACAGATGTTCTCCATACCCTTAACAATGGACCCAGTGGGGAAATGGAAACCCCTGGATGTGCACAGCTGCGCCCAGTTTGCGAATACAACCGTGCACAGTGAGACTTTGACTTCTGGGGAAATTGTTCTGGGTGTGATGGCCCCTGACAGGGCCACCCCAGAGGCTGCAGGGCTGGACCTTCATGCGTTAGAATTAATTAGGACAAATCAGAAGCAAATGAGAGTTATCAATACAGGAATAGGAACTCAGATTTCTCCAGGACACTGGAGGTTTGAGAACTGCTCACTGGAGCTTGGCCTTGAAAAGCGTTGATGTCATGGGAGAAGGAATTGATGCAGATTGTCAAGGAGAAATCAAAGTCATCCTTTGAAACAATAGTGAACAGAGTGGATTATTTAAGCCTATGGCGTGGCAGCAATTACTGATATTGCAGTTTGAAAAACAGTTGTGAAGAGAGGAGATCCACAGTGTCACTGCGGTCCCCTGGCTCCACAAGGCCCTGCAGGCTCCCAGGGCACCTTTGGTTCTATGGGGCCCGCAGGGTTTAGCTGGCGGGCAGGGTCAGCACCAAAGAGACACGCACCAACTTAAGGAAGCCCAAGCCCACCGCGGGGGGACCCGCCTCCCGCCGGGGCTCTGCCGGCACCGCCACCGGGACCCCCCAAAAACACCTCCCGGGGACCCCCCATGTCCCCTTGAGGGGCATCTGCGCCTCAGCTCTGGAGCCCTGCCAGATCCAAACATCAAGCTGCCCAGCCCCGACAGAAAAAAGCCCCGGGAGCCATAAATATATTTTCTGTGAGCTCCAAACATCCCTCCCCGCTTCAAAAAAACCGCCCAGGATATTTGGGGCGCGCTCCCCCTCCCCGGTCACCCACAGGATACGGGGGCGATGGTCCCCGGGCGAAGGAGCTGCAGATCCAGAGAGCAGTGAAGTCACGCAGTGCCTCCTCTGCCGGCTCCAGCTCCTCCATCCCTCCTCTTCCTCCTTCTCTGTCCCTCCTCCTCCTCCTCCTCCTCCTCCGTCCGTGCGGCCGCGGGCCGGGAGCTCTCGGGTGAGCAGGGCCGGGCCGGGACACGATGGGAAAGGGGTGGGTCACCCCCAAACCGAGCTGGGGGCAGCGGAGGTTTGGGGGAACAATGGGAAAGGGGTGAGAGGGGGGGATAGGGGGAGGTGGGACAGCGGGAAGGGAGTTCCCAGTCGGGGTCCCCCAGTAAACCCCAGGACTCCCAAGCCCTGTCCCAGCGCCCACAGTTCCCTCCACAGCCCCGGCTGAGTGGGGGGCTCAGCCCAGGACCCGTCATTGTCTGGGGCTCCCTCGAGTGCAGCAAATGGGAGAGTGCCCCCCAGGGTGGATTTTTGGGGGTCTCCCCACCATCACGGCTTTAAGAACCCCCGACAGTCAGGCGCCGCTTTAACTCCCCTTGGCAGGGCGACACCACTGCCGTTGATTCCGGTAGTGGAGCCCCTATGGGGTCTTGGGGGTCCCGGGAGGGTTTGGGGGTCCCGGGGGGGTCTGGGGCTACCTGGGTGATGCCGATGGTGGTGATGAGGACCCCGTGCCAAGTATAAACCTGCTCAAGGGGGCTTGGGGGCGTGTTGGGAGGTCCCATGGGAATTGTGATGTCCTGAGAGGGTTTAGGGGGTTCGTACGGGTCGTTTGCAATCTTGGGGAGTTTTTGGAGGGTCCCAGGGATTTTTTTGGGGTTCCAGGGCAGGTTGGGGTGTCACGGGGAGATTGGAGGTTCCCAGGGAGGGGCTGGGGGGTACCTGGGCAGGGCAGGTGACAGAGCTGGGACCCCGTGCCGGGTCCGAACCTTCTCACTGGGCAGCGTCAGCGTGTTCAGGGAGATCCTGGGGGACCCCGAGGGTCACCCCAATTCCCAGGGGACCCAAAATACGAAGGGCTCCCCTGAACTCCCTCACCCCTGGATCTGCTGCAGGCAGGGGGACACCAGCACTCGGCCCCTGCCCCCACTATCATGGGGGGGCTGTGGAAGAAACCAGGCGGGCACAGACAGGTCAGGGTGGAACCCCAGAGTCCTGGAGGAGGGGACATGGGGACAATCCCAGGAATCCCCGTGAGGGGCTTAGGGGGGACCCAGGAGGATTTGGGGGCGGACTGGTGGGGTCATGGGGGCATTTCCAGGAGTCTTGGGAGGGGGGGAAGAACAGGGTGAGCCCCCAGGATGGGTTTGGGCAGAACCGGATTGGAGCTTCCAGACGCTGAATCCGATGAGGAGAATGACCACGATGGCAGCGATGACGGACACAGCGACCACCAGGGTGAGATTCCTGCTGGATTCCGGCTCTGGGAAGCACAGGATGGTGAGGAGGGGCAGGGTAACCTCCATCCCACTGCGCCACATTCCCAAACTCCCAGTTACCACATTCCACATTCCCCGCCTCAGCCCAGGAGAAGATGCCGGACTCCGGCATTCCGGGATGCTCCACCCGGCACTGGTGCTGCTCCCGCTCCTCTGGCAGCGCCTCGATCCTGGCCCGGGGGGGGAAGGCGCCGTCACTGTTGGGAATGATCCCGGATTTCATCCCCCTTCATCCAGCTGATCCCCGTGGTGCTGGGGTAACATCTGTACGTGTGGCAGGACAACATCGGGAAACAAAGGTTTACTTAACCGAAACAAAGAGGTGGACAAAGGTGGAAGGGGGAGATAACGCCGGTAAAAGACAAAGCTTGAGGCAGCTGCGTGCTTTTCTTTCTCCGGCGTTCGGGGAGACGCGTGTCTGCCTCTCCTCGAGGATCTCAGCCGCCGCAGAGCACGCCGAGCGGAGAACGGCTGTTGCTGGCTGGAGGAGTTTCACTGTGGCCAAAGGGATCCAGTCCTGGGAAATCTACTATCACCAGTTCAGCCTGAATCCTGAGTTTCCCTGCCACCTGCGGGAGCTGGTCCAGGCCCTGCCTCGCCTTCGGCTCCTTCGGCGCCGCTCCTCTTGCTGCAGCGTGACCCTGCACCCCCTGCGCTGCTGGGACATCCTGCCCCTGCCTGCCGGGACACCCTGCCATCCCAGCGACCAGCCCGGGACTTTTCCACTGTTTCAGCTTGGTGCTCTGAGGATCCTGCAGGGGCAGCGAAACCAAACTGCCCTGGGTTTTGTGAAACAAAGCCCTCAGGGTTCTTGGTACTGTTGTCGTTTGTCATTAATGCTGTAGTTGTTTGGTGGGGGGGGAGTTTTTTGTGTTTGTTTGCTTTGTATTACATACTAGTAGAGAACTGCTATTCCTATTTCCCAAATCTTTGCCAAAGAGCCTCTGATTGTAATTTTACCTGGCAGATACCTGTCTTCCCAAACCAAGACAAGGCGGAAGGACAAATCTCACTTCCTCCGCTTCCAAGGAGTGTATATTGTGTGTTGTATACTCCCTTGGGGTGTTTGCCACCTTTCCTGAGGGTGAACTTGTAGGATTTGTTGCAAACTTATTCACAAGAAATGTTGTGTGTACCTATTAGAGTTTTAGAGTGAGTTAGGGATTTGGCAAAGGTGAATTGTTTAAGTTGAAAATAATTTTTGGGTGTAACAGATCAACCCCTGCATACTACAGATAAAAATACTTGCAAGAACCTTTCCCTTTTTCATTTATCATTATGCACACTGCTTCACTGGAAAAGGCCTCACAGGATGTGTTTGGAGAGGAGCCTGCTTTTCCATGAAACAACAAGGAATATTTGACTTTTGAAAGAAAGAGACAAAAACATGCCATTTTTTTAAATGGCACGTTCTTAGTTATCAGATTAACAACATTTTTGGAGGGGTATTCAAGCAAGTGTTAAGCGTAAAACATACAAATAAACGTACTCTTACTTTCAGCAATCCTTTAAGAACTAGAGACTTCTCTTAAAGCAGGATCCCTTTCCTTCTGGGTGGATCACCTTTAGGTATTCCTCCAAACAAGCTGCAGCTGTCCCATGTGACACTGGCAGGGGCAGCTCTGGGCCGTGGTGCTTCCCCAGGAGTTTTTGGCGGCTGACTCTTGCTTAGGTAATTTAGTAATTGTGCTGCCACCCTCGGGATCCCCAAAAGGTCTGTCTCCCACATGCCTGCATGTTGCAAGACTCTATTTCATTTCCATATGTTCCTCTTTTCTGTGCACGATTGGTCTTTGGACAGATAAAGGAGGGGTTTTAGCACCTGTTAATGAATTAATTAAATGGTGGATGTACTGATGTAATCTCTACAAAATGATTCTGTTAGATACTTTGGAGACTTCTGTTTTGCTTGTGTGATCTTTACTATTTGAGGGAAACTTTGAAACTCCTGATGGGCCTTGAGTGATTTTTACTTCTTGGACAGACCGTGCTTCTCTTGTCTTTCTACTTGTTGTCCCCTTAATTTTAGCCCCTAGAGGGCTAAACTTTACAGTTTCATTAAATAAATCATAAATGCTTCAGTTTATAAATAATATAGATGTTCATTGTATATTTTTATATAATTTAATTTTGTCCCCTACAGGGCTAAAATTTGGAGGGTGAGTGCTGCTCTTCAGGAAAACCTGGTGATGGAACAAATGAGGCGCAGCTGGCATCAGTCAAGGTTTCAGTTAGACAGAGTGGAAACACTGCAGTTGGAGCAAGTGCCTTCATCAGAGCAGCAAGTTCCAGAGCTCCTTCACTGTGGCACCTTCGGGCTTGGTGGTAGGAGAACCTGACACAGTGAGTGTAAAGCAACGACACCTGAGCTTGCAGAGTCTGTGGGTGAGTAAAATCTGGTCTAAGTTCTGTTGTTTTACAGAAGAAAAATGTTGTAGCTGATCTGTCAAACACAGTAGACTCAAAGTAAGGGCCTGGCAGTGACTCTGTAAGAAGAAATGGTTTCTAAAACAGGGTAAAAAAGTGGGAGCTGGCTGCTGAAGATTGATAGCAGAGATTTTTTTTGGCTTGGTTGTTGCACTAGTGATTCCACGTGGTATATTTTGATGCTTTTCAGTTTAGATTCCTATACAAGTATGAAGTTTGTCTTGCCCTCTCTTTGTTGGGCAGCTGTATGGCCATGATACTCAGTAAATGATGAGCTTTCTTTATGTTGATTTATACTGTTGGCTGGGGTTTATTTGTGGCGTTTTTTCTGCTTGTGGTCTCAAGCATTAACAAACAAACATGTGCTGGACTTCTGCTTTGTGCATAAACCTCCAAAGTGGAAAAAGGCCTTTGATATTTCCTGTATTTGTGTTCTAAAGTAGCTATAAGTGGTACAGTTTTGGGGGTGGGTGACTCACTTCTTGAGGATTTTATTTTTAGAAGTTGGATTTGACGTGATTGATATTCCTTTCAGCATCTCGATTTTGTATTTGGGCATGTATTTTCCACGTTGACTTTAATGATCATAGTGTCAAAAAGTCAATATGCTGTTGTAGAAGTGAGAAGTCTGCCTGAGTACTGGATTCCCAGGAGGAGAAATAGAAGAAAATAAGTAAATACTGTTGCAGTTTGTCTATTTGAAAGCTCTATTTAATATATTTTTTACCGTGTTGCTTGCTGAGTTTAATCAGAGTCCGAATAGATTACGAACCTTCTCTCCAGTTTTAGGAAGCTTGGAGATGGCAATTTCAAGATTACCTCATCTTGTTGGCGTGGTTTCTTTCTAGGAAGGCTAAATGGTACCTCAGAATCTACTTTGTTTTTCCAGAAGCATCAGTACTTCATGGTATTGTGGAAAGTTCAAGTCATTACCGTGCCAACCCGTCACAGTTAATTTTTTGGCAGAATGAATCCATACCAACAAATGGTTTCAATCGATTTCTTATGCAGATTCTGCAGTAGATGTGCAGATCTGTTGATTAGCTCAGCCTGTTGGAAGAGTGGGGTCTGCCCCATTTGTTGTCCTTGGGGACAGTCGTGGCTGGGTTATTGCTGTGGGCCTGTCAGCTCACAAGGAAATGCCCTTCAGCTCTTACCCTGACTCAGATCAGCATGGGGAACATCATGACATTATAGTTATTTTTTAAAATGTTTTTCATGTATTTGTCAACTTGTACTGCTGCTGCATAAATTCATTAGGAGTCTTTGTGGAGTGCTGAGCAGGGTTGTGGTAAATGAGTTTTGCAGGTGTGGACTGGTGGAATTGCAGTTTGCCCTGCAGTGTGTTTTAGTCTCCTTTGTGAGTGTTTCCCCACCCCTCACCAGGCTGTAACATGTATAAGTGCCTAAGTGAGCAGTTATTTACCTGTGGCAAGTCTGTTGTACCTAACCTCAGGAAATTGTACACCTCCTGGCCCTATTTACCTTGATCTTATTCCATAAAATCTTCATGCTGATAATCTGTGCAGCTCAGAGGCACTGAAAGATGATCTGCCAAAAGAGAGAATACTTGCTCTGAACTCTGTGGAGGCCCTCAGGAGTCATTCTGATTGATGTCTAGGGATTTCACAAGGATTTGACATGCTTGATCTTGAGCTTGTAATTAATTGTCAGAGCTGCTCTCAGCTTTAGAAATGGGTTTCTACTAACTGGCCCAAAATAGCGATGTTGGGCTTTGAAACTGTTGCCGTTTATGTGTGAAATCAGTTGCACCAAGAGCATGTTGTTTTCATGAGTAACAAAAAGGATCCTGTTCTGTAATGTCATCCCATTTGTTAGAAAATGTTAGCACCTCTCATTTCACAAGGCTTTTTTTTTGTACACGGCAAGGATGCATTAAATTTAGTCACGTGCAGAAAGAAATCTGCACCTGGATACTCGTTGTAAAGGCACTAGATATGTGTGATTTCTCTGTATTTTAACACTTATTTGAATACAATAGATGAAGCTGGTCAGATGATGAAAGGGCTCTTTGGCTATTGAAAGCCCTCTTGCCACCTCATCTCTCCTACTGTCAGTGTATGCCTGCCAGTTAATAATAGCTTGAAACTGGTATAGTTTCAAGCTATTTTTTGCCCATTTCCCTCTTGGTTGCCATCAAAAGAACAGGTTCTATTAGGGGAGCCTTTCTTCCTGCAAGTAAATGGATGTTTAGTGAAGAGAAAATGCATGGCAGTGGTGGAAACTTGGCAGAGCTTCCTGCTCCTGCTGTACTGCTCATCATCCCATTTATCCGTGGGGAAGGAGGGCAGTGTCTCTCTTTAGGATATCATGCCCTGTCTCGGGGAGATTTACCTGGTGGTCCCACCCCAGAATGGTCCATAGGAAGCCTGGCAGGCTGCCAATTTCTTGCTTAGACCGAGGAATCTAAGGGGCTAAAACCAGGAGAATATGTTCTGCCTGTGTTACATGATAGACATGAGCAACGTGTTATCACAGAGATGTGACAGGGACCTTGTTAGGCCCAGCAGATGTTTTAGTCCTGGCTCTCCTACTCTGAATGTGAGAGCTGGAAACATGCTGGCAGTGTAGTGCACATCCTCAGAGGACGGAAGGTAATTTGACAGCTCACTGTAACCCTCTTCAATAATGTTGACTCTTCTGGCATCGGTTTGTTGAGAATGTGGCTTCTCATGTGGAAAACCGAGACTTTTTGTAGTAAAAATAAGGATTTCTTTTCCTGATTTGGTTTTCTTTTTTTTTTCTGGCTTAGGTTAGAAGAGAGAAATATTTGAATGTAGCATTGACGTGTTTAATTTCTAAGCTTTATTTGGAGACTTTGAAATAGTGAAAATACGTAAGCATTATTGAAGGAATAAAGTGTTCTTGTTTGATGCATTCGACTGTTCTTTTCTTTCTGAGAATCTGTGTTTTTAGAGATACCAGGCAGTACTTTTTCCTTTAGCAGTACCAGAGTCCTGCTGTCTGTCTCAAGAGAAGCCAAGAAAGGTCAGATAAGAACTGTTTAGATAAGATAGGTGGCATTTCTGTCAGTTCTCAATAGCCGGTGAACCAGATGAGGAGCTGCACAAAACTGAAAACAAACAAGTAATGTTGCTCTGTCCCTGTCCTCCAAGTCTAAAAATCCTCTCAATGCCCTCAAGCTGCTGTCTTAGTGAAGGGCATCTTTCGTCTTGAGTGCAAGTTTAGAAAATGTTTTCTTGTACTGGTTATTTTAATTAAAGCGATGTTTGTTTTCCAAGACAGCGATTCAGAGGGCTGTCCTGCTCTGCATAATTACCTGTCACAGCAAAGAGAAAATATTAAGATGGGAAACTGAGATTGGTGTAAAATTCTGTCTTATCTGCAAGGTATATCAGCAGTGTATTTCATAGAGCTTGATTGTATCCAAGATTCCAGGGGGCTCCTGGTGTCAGGTGAGAATCCTTCTTTATGGAAAGCACTTGGTCTTTTCCTATTGATATTGGTGAGCCAAAGAAACTGTTTTTTGCTGCTTCTTGTAGCAAACCGAGTGGGAAATGTGAGCTGTAACAGCACTACCTAAGCCTCTCTGGCAGCCTCATGCAGTAGCCTGCTTTTAAAATTGGTTGGTAAGATGACAGCACTTTGCTGCCGGTCTGTGAGGTATCCATGTAAGGTGGGTTATCTTTGCTCAGGTGCCTGGAGACTTGTTCTTACAAGAGATACAAACAATGCATTTGAGAATTTGGCACATCTGGGACATTTTATCTTGCTCTTGGAGAAAAAGGTCAAATGCTCCACAGCCTGTTTCTCTTAAATAGCAGAAAATCCCAGCATGGATTGAAGATTTGACCCCCATTAAAATACATCAGATCTAACATAGCTGTGTGGTTTTAGCTGTGTACATAAATACATAACTGCAGATGAATATTTAAGCACTCCTAGTGTAAATAGAAATACGCAGATGCACATGCTAGGCATCCTCATGCATGCCTACAGCTGCAGAGAAAATGTACAGCAGGCAAAGGACTTTCGGATACAATGAAATGAATGGCTTTATTAAGATCTTAGTTCCTCATTAAAAGTACTGAGAAGTAGAACTTGTATGAAAGACTAAAGCTGGAATTTCAGATTAATGTGTGTGGATAGTCAAGATGAACTCAATTCTGAAACGTAAGAGTGTCTATGGAGATCTGTTGAACTGTGTTCATATATATCACTGTTTCTTCTTGTCCCAAGTTTTTTTTTTTTTAATTTGGGTTTGCCGTTGTGCAGTTTTAGGAAGGTTAATATTTAGTGCAGTTTAGAAGTCCTAAAGAAAGCACGTGTTTTAATCCAAGACATTTCTCCCATTGTTTTAAGAGGAAAAAATGATCTTGTGTCAATGGTATGGACTCTTATCCTTCTGCTTCAGTATTCAATTATTTTGATTCTTCTAAATTTTCAGCATGATGTGCATAACAAATTGGCCTCTTAAGTGATAGATATTTTTTGAAGGTTTGCTCAATTGTGCTTTCAGATTTTTCATTCACCTTCTGGTGGCTTGGCTGGGTCTGCATACACAAGTGCATGAACTGAACTATCATTAGCAAGTTCAGTTTTTCCTCTTCTGCTCTTCATGGCCTCTAAGTTTTTCTTGTCTGCTGTCTTTGCAAACCAGTTTTTCTGCAGGGTCACTTTAAATCACCTGGTGTAACAAATCCGAGTATGACAAATGTGTTCATGAGGGAATGTGTCTTGCTTGTTGTGGCCATCAAAATAGGTTTCACATGGTAGAAATTTGATAGTATATCTACAGTTCTCCAATCTTGCTTTTGCCAGTGTCCTTGAGTTCAGTTTTTCAACAGTCACAATGAGTTACTGACTAGCTGGCATTGAAAAAATTTGACTTTACCCTCAGGGACCACTGTAGGCTTTGTTCTGATAAATACTTGTCCAAACCTCCCCATTATTTTTTCTTCAAGACAGAAAATGTGACACAGGGTGCTGTGCCTGTTATCTCCCACCTAGACTTGTTTGGTTGTTTGTTTTTTGTTTTTTTTGTTTTTTTTTTTTTTTTCCTTTGAGAGAAACTTCAACCTTTTTATTCATTGACCTGGTGAATACTTTATCAATGTATTAAAGTCCTTTTATTAGTGTGGATTTTTTTTAAAGTTTAAAATAAAAATCAGGGAAATATTCTAATTGTATGATTTATATGGTTGGTTCTACTCCAGAAGAAAGCTTAATTGTTGAAATATTTCTGAGTTCCTGTGTTCTGATTTCTTTAGTAGTCTGTGCTAAGTCTTGAGCAGAAACTTGCAGAAGAGCTGCAGGATTGAAGGAGAGCAGAAGTGACACGAAGTAAAGTTCTCTTGGGAAATCTTATGGAGGTTAAGCAAGTGCAGCAGGATTTGAGCAATGCTGCTTAGTCCACTTGTTCATGTGTGGATGCCAGGGTGGAGGAGGCTGGAATTGGGAGCCAAGATCGCTTAGAGGTGTGTCTGTGAGAGAAGCCAACTGCAATCTGCTGGTTTCTGGTGACTTTAGAGGTACCTGTCCAGTGTTAGTCCTGTCTCCTACTGGAGCAAGCTATTGATCACTTGGCCAAAAATGTTGCTGCTTTAAAGAACTTCCCCAAACTTTAGGGAATAGTGGGACTGTCATTAAGAAAGAGATATAATTCCAAGCACTTTGTCTTGGTTTTAAATGCTGACTTCATGGGGTTTTTCCCCTAAGAGTAGGAGGGCTTCATGTAAGTCTTGAAACTGCTGGTGGTTGATAGGCTTTTATTTATTTAATCAGGGCAGTGCATGTTACAGAACTGACAGCAAAGGGATCAGGGCTGGAAATATTTTTTACTAGACATCGACATGCTGCTGTGCTGTTGGGAGAAAGTGGAGATTGCTTTGCCAGCACCATCTGGGAGCCTCTGCTTGGCTGTATGGTAGGCAGACCTTTTGTGAATCAGAGAATTGCCTTTGGAATAAAGCCTCTTGGTGGCAGGTTTTTTAATCTGCTGCACTGACAGAATTGCTCCATCTTGTCCTCTTACTGCAAGCGTGTGTGCCAAATCTGCCTGAAGGGCTCTGTATCCAGGAGAGAAGGAAATGGTGATGCCTCTGAAAGGTGCTTGCCTTCTTTTGCGAGACCAAATAAACTTTTGGTGGCTTTGTGGGGCTGCAGCCGGCACTCTTGGGTTATATATTCTTCTTATATAAATGTAGTACACACTTTAAATTTATTGTTGGAGGAAAGAATAGAAATGTTGGCTGTGACTTGCAGAGGCAAACAGCGTATGCTGTGTGTATAATTGTCAGTTTCCTTAAAAATAATGTTTCAGAGTCTGTGTCTCCTCAAGATGGTGGCAGAGATACCAGAGTGCCCCTGGTGGGCTTCAGGGGTGGAGGGATGGATGCAGTGTTTGCCTGTGGAAAAGGTGGGGTGGCGAATATATTGAGTTGTATGAAATGGCATTTACAGAACTTGCAAATAAGAGCTTCAGCTGTTCAAGCTTCCTGCCCTGAAGTGTTTGTGATTTAGTCTCTCCTCTCTGAAGAGCACCTAGGTAGGTTTTTTTGTTTTTTTCCCCTGTGTGGGGCAAGGTGGAGAAGAAAGAAGCAGGTATGTAGAGAGCAAATTGAACAGCCAATATTGCCAACAGCCAGTAACATCTTCAAAGTTTACCTGCAGCTTGTAAATTAAAAATGCCAACTCTTCCTTGTGCTGAAGTCAAGCAAGCAGCCACCAAACATACACCTGGTGAGTGCAAGGAGAGATGGCAGACATTTTGACTGGTACCTTTTTCCAGTGGTCTTGAATTAATGTACTTCCTTGAATGATCCAGGAGCATTTGTCCACAAGTCCTGAAGGCCATCTGCAGTTGCTTAAAGTATTTCCAGTGTTTTTTTTTACTGCAGCTCCAAGTTGGTTGGAACCAGTATTCTATCTGCCTTTGGAAAAAAATGTAGTAGATTCCAGCAGAAATGAAATTTCTCTATGGAAATACGAGTGAGGAAATTGAGGCAAGCCGATTCAATTGCGATTGAAGTTCAGTCACAATTTGAGCAATGAGCAATGAGCAACACCCTGGAACGTTCACATCTAAGTAGCATCTGGTCTTGTAGGGCTTGGTAACGTGTTAGGGAAGATTTGAGTGGAATCCAGGTATTTTTGGGCAGTGACATCATTCTGAGGGAGTTTTGGATTCTCTTAGGCACCAGTAGTACCCTAGTACAGATCCTGCAGGCAGTGGTCTTGTTTCAAATACATCAGAACTTCATTTGCTTTACTGAATATGGAGCAATGTGGCATGAGGAGAAGTGGGTGCAGTTTGAAATAGAATTCCCGTGTTTGTGGAATTTAGGTGTTATGCTGGGGAAGAGCCACCAAAAGAACTGTTAGACAAACAATGAAAATAGGCAATAAGGTGTGGATTTTTGGTGTAACTTGTCTCCCTGTTGAGCCAAAGAAATATTTCCGGATAATGTAGAAAGGGGCGATGATCTTGCTGCTGAACTACTCTGCCTGCAACAGCCTTCAGGGCACAGTGCTGAGCCAGATCATCAGTGCCATTTTGTAGCCTGTGACTGATAATCCAGGTTTCTTCTTTTCAAGGGATTGCTGAAGAAAGCGTGCCTGAATTCCTTTAAGTATTTGTGGTGACCAGTAGTTAAACAGGAGAGTGTGCACTTACAGACGTGTCAGTTGGAAAACTCCATATTAAGGAAGGTGAAAATGACTTTAAATACAAATATGGAACTTGGATGTTGACAGAAGTGCTGTAAAAAGCATTAAATGTTGGGAGCGTTTAGAAGACATGAAGGCATCAGGGGTAAGTAAGGAGCAGTGGGAAATGTCCCTGTGGCTCGTGAGAGCGCCTTGTGAATGGGCAGGAATGTTTAGAGCATGACTGAACATCATGAATGATGGGAAGGCATTGTATCCTGTGTGCTTTGTTTCAATAGCCACAAGAACACTATCAGTACTAAGGAAATATTCCAGTGAAAGCACTGCTGGAATAGTTTCAGAAAGTAATAGTCAGAACAGAGGATCTTGTAACCTTTCAAATCCTGTTTTGTTGTATGACACTTCTTTGGATGGGAATGTTTTAAAATTGCTCTTAAGTACACAAAGATAACAAAACCTATCCAAACAAGCAAACTCCATGTACGTTTAAAAAAAAAAAAACAAACCAAAAACCTATGAATAGAAGCCTCCCATCAAAGGGGTGAAAATATTAGGACGAAGAATTCCCCCATGTAGAATAGCATTTCCAGGAACAAGAACTAATTGCTTAGAGCACCAAACAAATAATTTGTTTGTAGACAGAATCCAGAAATGCAGATCATTGTGTGCTATATCTTTGAAGCTGAGTGATATTTTCTTCTGATCATTACAAGCATATACACAAGCTATTTATACAGCTGGTACTAATGACTTAAACTTGTGATCAGTCAGACTTTTCTTTGGCAGTGTATCTGGTTTAAGGATAAATGAGCACAGGTGGTTGCAGAGTTAGAGCTGAAGAAGCAGAGCATTAGTAAGTGTTCGGCTGATCTTGACTGAGCAACAGTCAAGAGCAAAAGACCCCTATGAGCAATTACAGACCTATTTTTTCATAATTTATAATCACTCAACTGATTCGAATTTGATGGGCAGCTACTCTGACAACTTGTGTTTTGCTTTTCTTATTGCTTTTTCTGGTTTCTCTAACTCTGAAATGATACAAGATAGGAGGGCAAAGTAGCTCCTGTCAGTTCTGTTAAAAGGTTGTTCCACTTGACAGTTACGTACTATTTTTCCGTCTTTGAAATCTTGGCTGAATGGATTATGGGATCACCGTTACGTATCAGTCATCAAGTTAGGATATTTTTACGTTTCTTTATTCGTCTTTGTGCTGTAAAATAAGCAACTCAACGTAAAAACTAGTGATGAGGAAGAGTTGCTCAGTTATGGTAACCTACACTTTTTCCCTTCAATCCCTGTTTGTCTTTCATTGCAGTGACTCTCAGTATTGTTTCCAATAATCCTCTTTCCAATGGCAGAATAATGTTTTTAGTCTGAATACAATTCTTGCTATCATGTTTGATCAGGGATAGGCCTCCTGTTATTCTCCATGACCAACCACATTCTGCCCAAAAGATGTGTTGAAAATGTGCACTTTTTTGTGTGTCGGGCATAAAAAAACCCCCAACCGAACATTTGTTAATCTTTGTGCTTTATGGGAACAGGTTGCTCCGTTGTCCTTAATAGTTGTGATGGAATGACCAAGCAGATTGTGGGTAAAGATACTTTTGGGTTGAGGTGGTTACACAATTAAATGAATAAAAGGTGATATTTCTGCATTGCCAATACGTCAAAAGCTTAGAGCTTTTGTAGTAGAATTTTAATGAAATCCATAAGACACTCTCGGCTGACTTAACAAAGCCAAAATTATGCATCACCACTACTTCTGTCCATTGAAGTATTATAAAAAATGTAAAAAGAAAGTCATCACTATCATTCAGAATGCTATGAATAGAAATTGGACAATAACCTGGCTGGTGTAAGCATTTATAGTTCTAAGAGAGCGGAAATAAATTTAAATCCTCTTACAGGTTTAATGACCAGGCAAATGTAGGGTAAAGGAAAACTTTGAAAGTTGTCGTAAGTTGAGTTTTGTTGCGTCTTTTTAGTTCTTGAATATCTTTTAAAGAAAGTCAAATCTCAGAGCTCTGAGACCACCTGTAGCTACAAAGCCTTGAATCCTGTTTGCTGACTCCCAAATTCAAATCTCAACTTTGTGTGGACTGCCTGAAGCCACGAATGACACAGTGAGAGCACTCAGGCTCAAATACTGTCTGCTTTTCTCTAGCTCTAGGGGCAGATTAGGCAGCACTTCAAGTCATTTCTCTGGTTTCAGTCCTTCCACTCTTGTAAAATTGACTCTCCATGCAAGTTGGCCACTTTGTTAATGACTGTATTGGAGTTCAGGCTGTCTTGTGGCAGTAATGAATGGTAGTATCTTCAGAGCATGAGCAATAAGTTTTTTTCTTCATCTTTTAAGTATTTCAGAAAACATGTTGATTGAAATAAGCTCGTTGCCATCAGTGAGACAAGAGAGAGAGTGGTATGCTTGCAGAAGAAAACAGCGTTCCAATTTTGTACTGTTTAGTAGGTGTTCTCGGCAATTCCCTTCTTCCAAGTGGCCAAGGATCAGAAGAGAGGTCCTGACCTTGTGCAGTTTTGCAATTCATAGATGTCCAGCATGATTTAGGATTTTGGAATTAAATGGCTTGAGTTTGCTAAGTTGTAATTGAGCTGTTGGATTTCATTCACGAAACATAGTCTGGTCAAACAACTGACCCGTATTTTGGTTGGTTATTTGCTGTTCTGAAAAATAGCCTGCCTTGTGAAATGGAAAATTGAGGTCAAGCCTTTCATGCGCCTCATTCAAAGGAGCTTTTCGCTCAAAGTCACTTGAATTGAGCCATGTCTTGGTACTGTGGGGAGTTTGTCCAGAGCTAAGGATTATGGTTTATTGTCTTTGAAATCTATTTTTCTGTTAAATTCTCAATGAATACCCTCATCTGAAAGTAGATGTAGTGGTGGTATTTAGCGTTAAATTCCTACTTCTTGCTCAAAAGGTCTGTCTGAACTTCTCTATCTGGTATTGACAAAGTTTGCCTTTTTGTCTGAAAAGATCCTTCATGGCATTTGGTTAGCTGTTGTCTCTGCCCCATCCCAATATAAGGGTGCAAAAACCTGTCTGCCACACCACCTCTTAGGAGGTCGGGGAGAGCTTTTAGGGATGTGTTTCTCCTCCCCTGTAGTACTATAGTGAGAACAGTCTTTCATGTTTGGCGTCATTGCAGGGAGATCCTCTTTTGGGTGGGTTGTACAACGTGTAAAACCTTTCACTTGCGGGTGTAATAACTATGGTAAGGAAAGAGCAGTGAAAGGCAGCCCTGTTCAGTTCATGTCCCGGTCAGCACTGACAGTTGTGCTTCATGCAGATTCTCACTGGGCTGATGGGCTTTGGTACCAAAGCACTGGGTCTCTCATCCTTACGCTATTGATGGTGTGACTGAACTGCTCCCTGCTCTGGCTGTGCAGTTTGCTTTCTTGACAAATATCCCCTGCTCAGGAGAATGGGCACTTCTGAGGGAGCTGCTGCTGACAAAATAACTTCAGTTGCTTATCCTTTTGAAGTAAGGTTTCTTGAGAACCTCAAGGAAACAGTCTGTTTAACTTTTACCTCTTTGCAGACAGTAATGTTTAGTGGAGAGAAGTATTTCAGACAGATGCCCAAGTGGTAGTAGTAGTTTAGGCTGTAAATTGATAAAAGTCACACCAAACCGTGTGCTCTGTGTTGGTAACATCAATACCCTTGCTGGTTTCTAAAAAGTATTTGTATTTCTGCATAAAGAAAGAGCTTCTATGAAAGTTGACTCAGCTGCTTTAGAAATCTTGTTTTGCTTCCTTTGGATTCACCGTGTGTTTTAGAAGCTCTTAGGAAGGGACATGGTACAATCTGGTCACGCTCGTAAATAATTTGTAAATATACTTCAGGTGTAGAAGCTGGAGAATCACTTCCCTCTTTGGAGAGTGCATCTGATTTTGTATCAGGAGGTGGAAATAATCTGATGAGTGTGTTACTTGTATGAAAAGGAAGTGTGCTGCCCTGTAATGGAAAGATTGCTGTTCAAACATCTGAAGAGCAGCCTTTCAAATGTTTGGAAAGTAAGATAAAGCAATTTTACAGAGATTTATGCACCTTGAGAAAAAGTAGATGTTGAAGAAGCACCATTAATATTCTATTACCTAGTAATCAGCAGTCATGAGGTAGAAAACCAATTTGTCATGCATTTTGTGGTCACAATTTTTGCAAATGAGCCTTCAGTAGTAGAGCTAGATGTAAACCATTTCTGTCAGTGTCTTGGAATTGAGCTTTGTGAAGTTTTATCTGTGGTGGGTTTTGTTACTGTTTTCTTACTTCCTCTGGCAACTTTTGTAAATTTGTGATACTCTAAAAGAAAGCACAGTTATCCCTGTGTTTTCAAATGGACCAAGAAGCTTTTCGTTCATCTTTGAAAGGCTTACAGTAAAATGAATATAATCGAATTTTTCAGGGTTTTTTTTGTATGCACAATTCAGCAAAAAAAAGTCTTGGTAATTAATTGCTATTTCTGATCCACAGGCTGTTTTTCTCCAGTCAGACAGTGGATCAATATCTGCTTTAGATGTTTACAAATCAGGGAATCAATGACACTCAACTGTGCATTTATTCTCACTGGAGCAGTGCCCATTCCTACAGAAATGCCCAGGAGAAACACCCAGCATAGAGCAAGCAAGACCAAAGGTCAGTGGTCAGAAAGGGGGGAACGCTTGAGAAACTGCTTAAAGCTTTCTCTCCTGTCCCTTAAAGTGTGGGAGTGCCTTCCTGTCCTTTCCCAAATTCCTTGGTGTTTCAGGCATTATTGAAATCACTGATTTGGGTTTCGTGGTGAGTGATGGATTTAAACCTCCTGCAAACTAAACCTAAATGTCAGTCTCGGATAATGCAGAGAACAAAGCAAGTGAATTGTGGGGACAGCCTCAAATTGCTGATGTCCGCCAACAGAACTAGTCAGAGGGAAAATGTTAATTACTTAAAACATTTAGTAATTCTAAAAGCATAAAAGAGAAGCTGTTTTCAGAAAGGATTAAGCCGGTCTTTGAGATAGGACAATTACTAGGATGCTCAACAAAACCAGCATTTGAAAGAATTGTCTAATGTAGCAATTGCACTTAGGGTAGAATGCAGTTTTCTCTCGTTCTGACAGTATGCTGGATGTAGGAGGAAAAGTGAAATTAAATATGGAAAAATTTAAGTTAGTCACCTTAGCAACGACAGTTTTCTGCACCTAAACAGAGGAATTTGCAATTCTGCATGGAATCCATGAGGGACTTTGCTCCCAGTACTTCCCCTTCTTAAAATGGCTGCAGATATCAGGTAATATGGGCGTTTTAAACACTGGCTGGGTAAATCATCACACTCTACACAGAGCAGCTCCTGTGCATCAGCTGCCTCATGGGAAGGGTCCCTGAGAAGCCACTGCCCTTTGTTCCTCACAGTTTGTGCTGTGGAGCTGCCGATGTGCAGATACACTTGTCTGGTTTTCTGTGAAATTCTTACAAACGTGGATCCCAGTGAGTTTGGATTACAAAAATAACTCGTTCCTTAAGCCATGTTGCAACTGATTTTAAACCTAACTGCTACCCTACATTGACATGTTTGTAAGGCAGCTGTATAGAGTACACTGAACAAGCAGAAAGGACATCCAAGTACAGAATTGCCGTTGTTATGCCCCATGTCATCCATGTTCATGTGCACAAACATAGTGTACAGCAGGTAATTTTCCATCTTGCTTTCCTATGGTCTGTAAAAATATTACAGTTTCTGGTTGGGACTGAGACATTTGAAAGCATCCACGTGGTTAGTGGAAATGAACGGCAGCTTTAATGATTAAGCCACTCGGATACTTGCTGGCTGGCAAACTTACTAACATTTTATAACCAGTTTTAGTCCACTCCTCTTTATGGGAGTTGGGAGGGAGAGTAAAATTCAGGTGTATATTTTTTAAGGACAAATAACTGATTAATAGGGAAGTTCAGTCAGGAGCTTGAGAGAATTGCTCACCTACAATTAAATTAGTTCAATGTGATGGGTAAAGCTTCATATGCAGTGAACGTCTTCTACCAACACCAAACCAGGAGTGTTTCAGCCGGAGCATGAAACAGCTCAGTTACAATTATGTGCTGGTAAATTAGTGTCTCATCTTCAAAGAAAGAGCTTTTGTTAGTTATTTATTGGTAATACTTGGATGCTGTGCCACCCTGAAGTTGTGACACAATTTGGAAATCAATCCTTAGTGGACCTAGAGGTAGAACAGACTGCATGAGTTGTAGGACATGGCTGTGATTTCACTGAAGGGGGAGCAGTTTTTAGTGTAGCTTAACGACACCCGCAGTTCTTGGGTTTGGTGAAAATACACAGGTATAAACAAGCCCTTTTCGTAAGTAACTGCAAATTGCATAAATCTACATCTCCGAGTCTGCTGTATTGTCCTACCACTTGTAATTTTAGGCTTAAAATAACAAGTATTTGAGAAATGGATTTAGAAAAGTTGCCTTATCACTGAATTTATATTTTTTTTCTCAAAGCCTTTGACCTTTGGCATTGATATTTTATATCAGGGGAAGGTGTTTCCAGTAGGCAGTGCTGGTGTGGCTGTGCATGCGGGTGTGTGCACACAGCCTGGTGTGGACCCTTGTTTGTTTTGCAGGTGTCCTGTTAGCTTGGCTGTTTCCTTCTCCTTCAGCTGTAGGACAGGATTTTCTCATTGGCTTGTTTCCTCCTTAAACTGTCTTTCTCCCTCCTCTGAGGTGCTGCTGTGCTGCAGTCTCCTTGTGACGTTTAACAGGCTGTAATTAGCCCAGACACAGGAGTCGGGGTTGTCTGGGGCAGCATGATTCCAGTGATGAAAAGGCATAATAATAATTCCCCCTCAGTTCACTTGCACTTGGTGCTGTTTGATCCTGCGACTCAATCAGGAGTGGACAACATAGCTGTATTTTCTGCTCACTTTGCCTGATAGTGACTGATCTGATTTCCCCCATGTCTGTAATTAATTTTCCCACAGAAGTATGCTTAGGTTTATGGCTTAGATAATAAGTACTGGTGACTTGTGCTACTGTCTACATGTTTTAATCCTTTGCCACGTCTAGATGGACTAAACAAATGCATAGTTGTTGCCCTGCTGTAATGATTACTGTGGTGAAGACTTTTTTTTTTTAATTTTTATACGCTGCTGTTTATTTTGCAAGAAGTTATTGAATTACTCCTCCAGAAGGCTACTAAAGTAAGAGGTTTATGGCTTTTATTGTCCTTCTGTTATATCAGCAGTTAATGGACAAGTAGGTAGAAAGTACTGAAAATTTGGGTTCTACTGTAAAAATGGCATCAAACCCAGTCTTTCCTGGATACAATTATTGAGGTGTATAGTCCTGTGTAAAAAAATCCCAAGCATTAAAACCTGAAGCAAAATCCCCCAAGTCACGAGTCGATATCGAAGATAGAAGGCAATTAATATTTGGGAGAGCCAGTGAATGCAGCACGATGAGCGTGACAAAATATCCTGGGAGTTGGGTGTGTGTAAGAGCCAAATCTGTGCCATTGGTTTATACTCCGAGTTTTCTGGATGAACTGGAAAGAAAGGCAGTATTGTTGTTGGGACATGTAAATTGCTGTATTATTTCATTTCTCTCCAAGGGAAAACTTGTCTCTTCAGGAATTTCCCATCCAGTATTTACAGCTGATTCTATCACTTCTGAGTAAAGTTACTTTTCAAATTGTCTTCTTAGTAAATCTTTTTTAAAAAGTTGACTTTTTGCTAGAGTAGTTCAAAATGTAATGCTGTTTTGTGTGGTCAAAGATCGTTATGCTTGTTCTGGAAATTGTTTCATTTCCAAGGAAAACTTGTTGTAGGAGAATTTGAGTGAAATGATTATTTCAAGCTACTTGTCACAAGAAGAATTAGCTAGAGATTAACCTGTTGGAGCAGGACATTTTTTTCTCTCAACTTCCATTTAGACTTCAATTTTATTATCCCTTTTTTTGGCATGGGTTTGTTTTCTTGTGTGCTTGCAGATAATAGTGACATCTGACTTCTCTCAAGACGCTTAACCTGCTGTGTTAGAAGGAAAGAGAAATCTCTCCTGTTTCCATCAATCTTGTATGGCTGATGAAGAAAAAACAGTGGCTATGCTATATTAGGGGGATGTATTTTTGTTATGCTGTTTCGTTGCTGGACTCGTGTCCGTGTTGCAATGTAGTTGTGAAAGAAAGATATATTTATCCTTCAAATAAATAACTTTTAATATGCTGAAGGAAAAGTGAATTCTCATGCTAGGTCATATCTGTTTACCAGGGATAATTTGGTTGGTAGAAATCCTGAAGACTGATTATGTGGCTCCTCTAACTGCCAGTGGGTTTCTGGACCTTGTCCTGTGAACAAGGTAAAGCTGAGGATGCCCTGGTATATCTGAAATGCCACTGAAACTTAACAGGCTTCAGTCACAGCATTTAGAAGTTGAAGGGAGTTACTTCTTTCCTAAAATGCCCTGTTCCATTTTACAAGTGGCACAAAGCATGAGCGAGGCCAGGTCTGCTAAAAAACCACCGTACTTAAAACTCTAGCAAGACCAAGTTCCTTTGCAAGTGAAGTTCTTGGATGTGGTACCAAGACCTGCATTTACATGCTTAGAAAAAATCCTTTTTTAAAATTTATTTTTCTGTGTTTAGAAACTACCCTTGTTTTGCCACCCTAGTCAACGTAGAAGAGTGTTTTGTGGGCTAGGTGATTTTGTTATCAAAATCTCATGTTATTGTTTTAAATGTGTTGTATTGAACAAAATGAAGCACCTGGCTTTCAGCAGTGATTTAAATAACAATTAGTATATATAAAGAACATTCCTTAAAATGCCTCCCTGAAAGTAGATGCTCATAAATATTGAGGGAGACCTTACACCCTTTGTGATTAAGCGGTGCTGAAATTATTTCAAAAACTAAAGTTTTGAAATGCTGCTGTAATTAATGATTAATAGGGAGCTTAAATTCAGCTCAGTACCTGCCTGAGAAGTGCCAGTGCTGCTTGGTTTTCTGTGTTTGCCTCTCCTAGCAATGCTTTTTGTGTTCACGTCGAAAGTGGAGGTAAACAGTTTACAGATAAAATGGAGCCTCCTCCATAAAACTGCAGCACTGGGGAGATGTCAGGATACATCCAGGTTGGAAACAAGCCCTTGACTGTTAACAGGAACAAACAAAGTGTGTGACCCATGCCGTGCAGCTGGCGAGGGGGCTCGGAGACTGTGCGGTGATTCTCCCAGCCCCGGTAGCTCTGGCAGCAGGGCTGCAGCACATTGTTGGTGTGGATTTCCTGCAGGGCCATGTTTCTGTTGGAGGCGGTGCACAAGCTGCTGTGTGGACATCAAATTATTCTATTGGTTTGAGGATTAATGAGGTTAAATTAGCTCAGTGGCTGACTGCACATTTTGTTGAGGTTCAAGCTGTCCAGGCTGCTGCAGTTAATAGGAGCAGCCCAGAATGCTGCCGGTTAAATGTGAGTTACTCACCAGGGATCCAGAGTTCATTATTGGAAGGAATAGGACAACTTTACTCCTGAAGAAGTTCAACTGGTTGGGAATACTCTTCCCTGTGTTGTTTGAGAGGCAGAACTGGAGAGAGCATCATTGATCAGCAGCACAGCAGGACACCTTGACGATAGGTTTAGGGTGGATGTATTGCTCTCTTTATACCTGTTGAACAGATAGAAGTATTGGTGATAAACTAAACTCCTTTGGGCCTTTGATTTGCATAAAAATGATGTCCCGTTCACTAATGAAAAAATTATTTGTAGCTAGAGGGAAATGAAGAGCTTGGAATGAGTATCTCTGCTTAAAAACCAAACCAAGGTAAAGGCAGCCAACTGAAGTGTCTGTCGGAAGAGTTGGGCCCTGTTTGGGAACACCTGGAAGAGACGTTCTTTTTGTCTTCATCTTCTTCCCTTTCTTTTCAGAAATACTACTTTTAGAGCTGTCCTGATAATACTTCCTAAGCCTAAGTGCATTGTATAACACATGGTATAAGTGATGAGAACATAGGCCATGGAGCTGGTTCAATATTAAGGAGAGATTCTTGAATATACCACATTGGGCAATTCTTTCCATTTCTGGATCCTTGGCTTCTGTTGAATGGCAGTGCTACAACTGAGTGCAGTTATGTGGGATATGTCAAATAGAAACTTTGACTCTGTATCACTCAATTAGGAAGCCAGAATAATACTGTGTTTTAGACTCTGTAAGCTTTCCTAAGCATTAGTTTGGTTGGCCCTGGGTGCTTGCTATGGTTTTTTAACAACAATTTGCCTTCTTTTTTTTGAAGTTCAAAGACTCTCCATGGTTTGTTTGTGGTTTTTTTGTTTGTTTGTTTTAAATTTTTTATTGTAGTTTATTTGCTTTCCCATTTCTGTGCCTATTAAAACATACTGAGAAGCTGCTGGAGAGCTTAGTGATCCATCAGGACAGTTGGTGCAGTCAGTGACAACAAAGCCATCACCTTTGCAGGTCAGACAGTTTGGAGAAGTGAGTTCAGGAAGCAACCTTGAACACAAATTGTCCTCCTTATGAAAATGATGTTAGTGAGGCTGATGGGGCTGACAGGCAAAGTCTGCTGGAGGCTTTTTTTCAGGTGTTGTCCCTTTGTCACTTTTTAATTGATGCTCACGTGGGAGATGCTGTTAGTTATGTCTAACTCTTCAAATGGGTTGGCAAGGTCTTCCTTTACTAAGTCTTTGTGATCTCTTCTCTTACCTGTTTTACCTCATCAGTCCAGAGTGCTTCTGGACCAGAAAGCAGATATCCCATAGAACGGATGTACAAAAGGAGCTGACTAGAGGTTTTCTGGTGAAACAGGATTTATCTGGAGTGGGGAAATGTGATTTCATAAAAATGGGAGCTTGTTTTGTAGACTTCATTTCAGTGAAACTTTAAAGAGGGCAACCCTGCCACTCTCCCAGTTCCAGACTGTCAAGTGTAGGAGGAGGGAAAGGGGAAGAGATCAAATCTTACATGTCACGCTTCTAGTTAATGCTCTGGCCTATTAAACCAGACTCTTGCATATTTCCTGGGGGTACATGAGAAGCAACCTAAAAACTCTGCACTACTTTGGGAATAGTGGCCTTTCTGTGACTCGTGTAACAACTTCTGATCCTCCTGAATTTCATTCCGTGTGAATGAGGGCAAGATAAAATCTCGGGCAAAAACTTATGGAATGTTGGAACAGCTCTGTTAAAAGCTCAGTAATAAAAAGTAATAAAACCTTGGGAGCTTTAGTTACAGGTTTTCAAAAGTTGCTTAACACTGTTATATTTTAATTTATATTGACTTGGAAGGAAATGTTTTCTGAATAAAATTTAGCATGTTCTTAATATTTGCAAAAGTCTGTTGGCCTTCGTAGCCACGAGGGCACAATGCTGGATCATGTTCAGCTGCTGTAACAAGCACCCCCAGGTGCCTTTTTGACTGGGCACTGTCCAGCAATTCTGCCCTCTTCCCGTAGCACTCCAGGAGGTTTTTGGGAAAAAAAAAGAAAAAAGGAAAAAAAAAAAGAGGAGGAAAAAAAAAGAAAAACAAACAAACAAAAAACCACTGGCCCATGCAGCAACCCACTTGGATGTGTCTGCAGTCCTGGAAGCTTGAGTACCCTTTTTTCTCCTATGAATACACCTTGAGCTTGTTTGGGAGTGGTCTCACTTCCATGTATCTGCAGACCTTGAAGCTTCACTACCCATTCTTCTCAAAAAAAATTGGACCTTGAGCTTGTTTGGGGGTGGTCTCACTTCCATGTGTCTGCAGTCCTGAAGGTTTGACTACCCTTTTTTCTCCTACAAATGGACCTTGAGCTTATTTTTGGCAGTCTAACTTCCATTTGTCTGCAGTCCTGGAAGCTTGACCACCCTTTTTTCTCTAAAAATTGCACCTTCAGTCTCTTAGATGGGTGGCATTTTCATGTGTCTGCTGTCAACAAGCTTATGGTCAATTTACAAATGAAAACATGGTAGTCAAGTTTCCAGGACTGCAGACAGAGAAAAGTGACACCCCCCCAAAAAAAGCTCAACGTCCATTTGTATGAGAAAAAAGGGTAGTCCAGCTTCCAGGACTGCAGACACATGGAGGTGAGACCACCCCAAACAAGCTCAAGATCCAATTTTTGGAGAAAAAAAGGGTAGTCAAGCTTCCAGGGCTGCAGACACATGGAAGTGAGACCCCCCCCAAACAAGCTCAAGGTCCAATTTTTGGAGAAAAAAAAGGATAGTCAAACCTCCTGGACTGCAGACACATCAAAGTGAGAACGCCCTGGAAGTTTTGCTACCTGTTTTTCTCCTACAAATGGACCTTGAGCTTGTTTTTGGGGATCTCACTTCCATGTGCCTGCAGTCCTGGAAGCTTGTCTACCCATTTTTCTCCTACAAATGGACCTTCAGCCTGTTTGGGGGTGGTCTCACCTCCATGTGTCTGCAGTCCTGGAAGCTTGACTACCCTTTTTTATCTGACAAAAGGACTTTGTGTTTGTTTTTCGGGGTCTCACTTCCATGTGTATACAGTCCTGGAAGCTTGACTTCCCTTTTTTTTTATTATAAATGGACCTTGAGCTTGTTAGGGTTTTATGGGGAATAAAATCTCGAAATAGAAGATTCTTATAAAGTGTCTACTCAAGTAATCACTGTGTTCCGTGTTGTAAATGTTTGTATCAATCGTTAATGCCGCGTCACACCTGTACCCTTGTTAATGCTCGTAGCTGCTCATGCCCCGTTCCGTAGGGGCGTAAGTTACTGTTCCACGTTTACTAGGTTAAAGACTTATTTAAAGACTTATTCATTTGTATCCGTTATTGTTCCCAGTTTGCATGTGAATAAGTTCATTTGTGTACCTTTTCCGCTCTCCCTCACCCCCCATTTCGAGCCGGTGTCCATTTTGAAACTGTCTCCTTCCCGTGGGGCCGTGCTTCCACTGCTCCCCTCACAGCCCTGATGGCGACACGCAAACCAGAGAACTCCCTGGGACTGCAGTGCCCACAGGAGGTGGAGTGGACGCCTAAAAACCCCTCGGGCCGGTGAGCCATTAGCCAGACAGGACTCCAAACTACCCCAGTGAGCAGGGAGAACATGGGGCTGCTTGCTGGGGCTCCGTGTCTTGTCGCCATAAGTCAGATAGTGCCCTCTCTGC
The DNA here is from genome assembly GCF_029207755.1 of Chamaea fasciata. Classification (NCBI taxonomy): domain Eukaryota; kingdom Metazoa; phylum Chordata; class Aves; order Passeriformes; family Sylviidae; genus Chamaea; species Chamaea fasciata. Next base: position 880,067 of record NW_027094122.1, on the reverse strand, counting down.
GTGACTGCCCTCGGCTTGTCAACGAGCCTGTGCTTTCCTGCGGCTCTCGTGGGGACGCAAGCCCCGGCTCTGTCGGGCACCTGGCAAAGCTGTTTCACCTCCTCGTCCTCATCGCTCCAGGGAGCAGTGGCGGTGTGTGTGACCCCTTGGGTTCCCCGCCCAAAGCTGTCCTAATACAGGCATTTAAAGGGAGATTTGTCTCCTGGCCCACTCATAACAGGTGTGGTCTCACTTGGATGTGTCTGCAGTCCTGGAAGCTTGACTAATCTTTTTTCTGCCTCATTTGGACCTTGAGGTTGTTTCGTGGTGGTCTCACTTTCATGTGTCTGCAGTTCTAGAATGTTGGCTACCCTTTTTTCTCCTAGAATTAAACTTTGAGCTTGTTGGGGGGTGGTGCCACTTTGATATATCTGCTGTCTAGGTAGCTTGACTGCCCTTTTTTCTCCTACATTTGGACCCTGAGCTTGTTTGTTGGCATCTCACTTTCATGTGTCTCCGTTCCTGGAAGCTCGACCACCTGATATTCTCCTGCAGATAAAACTGGAATTGGTTTGGGGTGGTCTCACTAATGTATGTCTGCAGTCATGGTGGTTTGAGTACCCTTTTTTCTCCAAAAACTGGATCTTGAGCTTGTTTAGGGGCTCTCCCTTTCATGTGTCTGCAATCCTGGAAGATAGACTACCCGTTTTTCTCTTAGAAATTGATTTTGAGCTTGTTTGGGGGTGGTCTCACTTCCATGTGTCCTGCAGTCCTGGAAGCTGGACTACTCACGTTCTCTTCCAAATCCACCTGGGCCTCGTTGGCTGCTGTATTTGGGGAGTGCAGGTACCATGTACTGTTGACACATGGATGGTTTCGTCTGCTCAGGGGGGTTGTTCTCTGCGAGCAAACAGCTTTAGGACGGATGCCCTCAGACTTGGTGTTGTATGGGGCACTCATCTAGCCTTCCAAATCAGTTCAATCGACCGTGGAGGTCAGTGAGGTGATGGATTTTTCAGCCAGACCGCCCTCACGTTCCACTTGGAATAGCGACCCTTGTTTCTGTAATACAGAAAAGCAAGGTTATGTCATTTGTGGCTGTCATTGTTTTAGCATGTAAATATCATTACATTTGAGGCTTGTACAAAGTTTTACTCTTGACTCCTGGCAAAGGCCTTCTACATTTTATGTACAAAGTTCTTGCCATGTTTACATTTCATGCCCTGTGTATAGTGTCACTCGTATGTCGGGATGCAGAATAAGGTTTGAAATTGCCTACAGTTCTGATGTTGTACATGCACAGTGTGTTTCTGCTGATTGTCAGTGATGTGCTGTGGAAAATTTTGCCCTCTTGACTGTGCTTGTAGTCAAGAACTTGCTCTCTACTAAACAAAGAAGGTTAAGGCCTTCATGTTTTAGACTGTAAGGAGAGGAATGAGGTGGAAAAAACCATCAAAGCTATCACAAGTATATTTAGAAATAACGAACTCTGATTTCATTTTGATCTTGGAATAAGTCTGCTACACCTAATGACAAGTGGGTTTTCTGGAGGTTCTGAAATGTGGTGACAGGAAGCTTCTCTGCGTTATATCTTGGGCATAAAGGGTCCTCATGCATGCTAGGCTGGGGAGAGAGAAAGCAGCAAGAGCCTGACAAGACAATGAGGTAGGAAAAAGGAGTGGGCAGAACCGACACAACCAAATAGGAGTTTAGCAGGGTAGTGCCACTAAATCGGAACAGGGAGTGAAAGATTGACAGTAACTGGGGAACCAAAAAAGTGGTGGTTTCCTTCAGTGAGCTGCCAGGTACTTGTGGCAGTAGAGGATGGAGCTGCATAGGAATTGTGGGGAAGTTGTAGGTGTGGGACTTATGATGCAGGATTTGTAGAATTTGTAGATGTAGAATGGTGTTTGCTTTCAAAGGAAAAGGCTGAATAAATTTAGGAAAAGGAGGGCAGACAAGCCCTACTTGTACTTTAAACTCATCCAATATTTCTCTAATGTCAAACATACGTCAAGATAAAAAAAATAATTTTAGCCAGAAATGGAAATTAAAAGTTTTCGGACTGCACTACAGTGGAAGATCTACAAATAGTCCCTCTGTGTAACAGGGCGGGAATATTGTGTTTTGGTAAAAGTTCCTTTCTTGACTAGAAGATCACTAATGTGACTGACTTGTCAAGTAGATCTTGCTCCAGTTACAGGGAACCGTTTTTTGCCCTTTGCGTTTTAACTTTGCATTGGGCAAAAAGTGATTTGTGGCAAAGTCACTGTAGTAAAAATTAGCCTATTCTCATTTTTTGTGTACCAGAGAACACTTTTTTATTTTTAACACCGTTGTGCTATTTTCATACCTTGATACAGTACACAAGAACAGACAGCTTTTAGTGCACGCAGTATTCTTTGTATTAGAGCTTAATTTGAAATGTTTGCCACTTTGGAAAGGAGAGAGTGAAGGAACCTGGCTGCAGATTTCAGGGTGACTCATGAGCTTTATCTTTATATTGAAAGTAGAGAATTGCACAAAATCTAGTAAATCAGAAGAAAAAACCTGGCATTTTGTAACACTGAACAAAATCCTGTATCTTGTGCAGCTGGCAGTTCTTAGCTGTGTTGGCTTAAATACAGCTCTCTTTAATGTGCTTTGAGTTTTGTTAGTTGACTTTTGACTTCCCTGTGTCTGCTTTTCCTTTTCCATTCCCTGCTGAGCTGGGTTGATAAAGTTCTGTTTACCTGCAGCTGTTTGTGTGTGTAATATTTAGACACTCATCTAAAAAAAACCCCCAAAACCTCAGGTAGTGGTGGATGTTTATGAAGGGGTTCTCCTCCATGTGACAAACCTGTGTCTTAACACGGAAATGACAAATTGAAGTAAAATAGTTTCCACATAAAGTAGAAGCTTGAAGCTTCCTAGAGAGAGTTTAATTTGCTGCTTCTGTGGGGTGAGAATTTTCTCTTTTCTCTACCTTTGCATTGATATCATCTGAAACTCCGGTGTGATCCTTCAGATAGGCAGTAACAGGATCCTTTAATGCCCTCTGGATTAGACACTTGTGATGTGATATTGATCACTGCAGCTTTGAATCATCATTACAGACGTCAGCTAATACCTTAAGCTGAGTTTGATGCTGGATGATAACTCCTGTTTTCAGGCTAGAGCAATCTCTTTTGCTTACACCAGGAAATTAGAAAAGGCAGAGTGGCAATGAACAGTGTGACTTTGTCTTGCTTAGTTGGGAAAATATTGCTGTGTTCTGCTGTGTTTTGAAACAAACAAACAAAAAACCACCAAAACAAAACCCAATGCTTGTTTTATTTTTCGAAGTTGTTGTTATGCTTTGGGGAACTCAGGGATGAAGCAAGATATTATCATAGAAATGAAAACCTGTTCATACTAGAAGCAGTATTAGAACCAAAACATTTGGTAGGGGAAATCCTCTTACTTTACAGTCCTTGCAGTGTTCTCTTAATCTTGTTTTCTTTCCCTGTTAATGTGCAGAGGTTTGTATGTAGAGAGTTTTCCATAACATAGCTTCTCTATAACACTGCTTTTGGGGAATGAGAGAGGAGGAACTTTGTCTTGAAAAGTATTTCAGATCTTCCAGCTGATGGGTCTGTCTGCAAAAACACAGTTTTTCCCACCACTGCTAAGCCGCAGGTAAAAACGGTGGAAAGCCTGTTTTTTTGGGAGCAGAGGACACTGCAGCAACACTGCAGAACAGCTGAGAAAACTTGTGGAAATGTTTAAGTTTTGCAAATTTGCCTTGTGACAACTTGCAGTTCCAGCATTTTCCTTAAAGAGAACGATTTGAGGTTGTGTGGACTGCTCTTATGTTTCCAGGATTGTCCTGACAGTCTTCAAAACATTGTTTTTACTTGTTACTTCAAGAGACAGGAAACTTGGACATCTAGTTTTGTCCAAACTCTGGATGAGGCCTTTGAAGGAGTATCTTTAAAAACACATTTCCCAGGCCTATGGAGACATGGTGTCCTACAGTCCTTAAGTGTCCTGTAGGAAATAGTACTTTTGGTTACAGACTTCAGCTTGTAACGAGATTTAACATCAATGCTTTCAATAGATTCAAAATAATTTTCTGTCCATGGTGGTGCATTCTTTTTCAGGGGTTTTTGTCTCACTGTTCTGCCTAACAGTGTTCCGAAGAAATGAATTTTTAACAGGAATTGAGAAGTTGTGGTTTTGAATCTTATTTCAAGGAGGCATCTCCAGGGATCAAGTTGAAGTGCATTACACTGGTTTGTTTCCATATCTGGGTTAGTAATTGGACAAATACGAAGACAGTTGGAAACACAGAAATAGGGTTTTTTTTCTTTTTGTATTGCTTCAAATTGAATTCTTTTAAGAAACCAGATTTTGCTATAAGTTTAGTTTTTCCTGACTCCTGTCTATCCTTTCTAATAAGCGTTTTTCACTTTTTTAGGGCAGCTTTTTCTTGATGTTTAATTGTAGTGTGTCCCTTACTTGGCAATATTTTGCTCAGGGTGATTTGCAGACGAAAGTAGCTTGCTCGTGAAAGTTAATTTTTGATCAGGTCTGTAGAGCCATGTGCTTGTGTGTGGGGGTGAGAAGAGGGCAGAGAAAGGGAAGAAGGCAAGGATGAAGTGAGTCGATATATGTGCAAGAGGTTGCCTGAACTGCAGAGATTAAACAAACCAAATAAGGGCTCTGTCTAAAATGAGGAATTAAATGTATTTGTGACAAATATCAACATCTATCTCTAATTTGTTTTTACTCAAGAACTAGGCCCTTAGAGACTTGTGAAATCTATTGGCAAACATCATGACTACATTTTGAGAGACAAAAAATGTGTAAAAGGAAGGAAAAAAAATGGAGAAGGGAGATGGGCAAGAGAATTATTCTGGTCTGAAGAGGATGGATGACTTTCTAGAGCCTATCTTGAAAACATATTGACAGATTCAACAGCAAATAACACATGGATGAGAGGTTTTTGTCCAAAGTAATTGGTGCCAGATGTAGCCCGTCCTTTAACTTGATAAAATAATAGTTTAGGTGTAGGAAGTTCATTATCTACACTTAAGAAACATGTCTGTGTAGTACTCTATGGGAAATTACAAAATAAGGTGTTAAAATGGTGGTTGGTAAACTGGACAGGGAATGACTTAAGGGGAGAGCTAGAAGCTGTACTTGGAAGGGAAGAATTGGTCTGTTAATACAGATCCTCAGGGTTTGTCTTGAGACCGTTCTTCAGGATGAACTAAATGCCATGGCACAGGATTAAGAGACTTTGGTAGGCTGGAGGAGCAGATAATTCCTGGAAGAACTGGCTGGTCTCAACAGCCTGGAATGTAAAGCAGGGCACAGTTGAGTAACGTGGAGTGAAGTTCATGTGCTAGTGAGAATTGTTGTGAAGGAGAAGGTTCAAAACAAAAAAACCCACCCACCCAACAACCAGCTGTGAAGGTTCTGGCTCACAACAGGCTGGCCATAAGCAGGGAATGTGTTGACGCTGTGAAAAAGGTTTGGTTTCAGTGGAAAAGAAAACCAAGCTGTTTTAAGATGGAGAGCTGACAACACTGTCAGGCCACAAGTCACACGTGGGATTGGCACAGGTTGTGTACAGTGTGTTTATGGGATTTTTTTGCTGCTTCCCCTCACCAGATATACTGGAGTTGTTATTTTTGCACAAAGCCTAGACTCAAAACCCCCCCGTAATACTGCAACATCTACACCTGAAATGTATATTCAAATGTAGGCTAAAGAACATAAGTTCCAAATGGGCTTCTTATCCTTAATGTTCTTCTGCTGCAGTTCAAGGAAATGTAATGTATTAGTTGCTCATTGAATGCAGTACCACTTTTAAAAATTCTATTTGCTGTGCAGGATTTTTCCCAAGGTCCATTAGATAATGTCAAGTTTAAATCTGTCCGTGAGTCTAGAGAGATCGCCATGCAGATGGAGCTGTGGAAAGCCAAATGAAAGATTTTCATATAAGCACACTGGGCTTAATCAAATCTGTTTAATTTGTTTTCCTCCCAGCCACTGTTTTCAACAACTTGAATTCCTCAGATATTCAAAGTTATTTTGGAAGTGTTTAACACAGGAAGTGAAAATGCAGCCTGAACAAAAGGATTGTTATTTTAAGAGAGGAATATTTTGGAAGCGGTGGGAACAAACAAAGGTACAAGTTCATTATGACATGAATTTAGGCTCAGACTAAATGGTTTTCTTCTGTGTCCATGCTAGGACAAAGAGATTGCTTCCCCCAGTTTGTCCTCCCCTTGCTGCATGAGGAAACTTCAGTTACCAAATACATGATCTTGTGCATCTTCATGCGTCTTGGTACATAATGGCAGTTTAAACACTTTGCTTTGTGTAATTTTGTCAGTGGATGGGATAGGGAGAAAAATCTGATTCGGATGATTCCTGGATATTTTTATCAGGTCAGGGCTGTAATATTGGCCACTGGTGAGTGGTAATTTGTGTTAGGGGAGATTTCTTGTGTTTCATAGCTCCCCTAGATTAGTGTACAGAGGATATTGAGAAAATGCTTGGGCTGAGGCTGGCCAGAGTCTCATGGTCAGTCACTAGGTATTTCTAAGGCTTTTCTGAGCTTCTGTGTCTATCTGTGCATCATCCTGTTGCCCCAGTGCAAGGAATTAATTGATCCAGTCAGGATAATAAACTGCCAAGAACAGCAATCCTTTGGTAGATAGATGTACAAAATTCATTTTATCTGTCCAAGCACTGATGAAAAGCGGGACCTGAGCTGATGATTTGCTAGTGTAAACCAATTCTTGTGTTCGGTAAAGATACTTTCTTTAGGCATTAAAAAAACCCCTCAAATTTGTCTCTTCAACGGGCTCTAGTACAATTACGTGGTAGTAAATGCATCAACAAATATTGGTTTTAGTTATTTTTTGAAATAGCTCTTAAAAAGCATCCCAAATCTTGAGAATTCATTGGAGCCTTCCTTAATTGTTTGGCATTTCAGTGTGTGTAGGCAGTAGAGCATGTGAGCAGCTGTAACCACGTTCGTGCGGTCAGTTTTGCAAATACATGAAAAAACTTGCTCATGGGAGAGTCACAGCCCACTTGTGTTTACAACCTGAGACTGGTACAGTGAGTAAAAACAAGCTGGGATACTTGTAGGAACAACAAAAACCCAGGAAACCTTGAGAAATATTTGGAATCAAAATTATTGTGTGTTTATGGCCAATGCAGTGCTAAGAGAGCCAGGACATGTGGCATGTTAATGTTTGGGTTTGGTTTTTTAGTGTCCACTTAAAATTAGTAACGTGGCTCAGATTTTTCAATACAGATCTCTTAGGTACTGGAGGTAGTTAAGTGTGTCATACTAAACACTCTTGGAGTTGAAAATGTTGCTTTGTGTGAGTATTTATATTTTCTGAAACTCAGCTGTGCATGCTTTTTGTTGGCCGTTGAAATGCTGTAACCACAGCTGAATTGAAATTGGTCGGTTCAAAGGAGCTGATACAATTTTATCTGTTCGCTCATCTAACTTAGAGCAAGAAATAGGCACAGACTATGGACTGAGGGATGTTCACTGGTATGTTTGAAAATTTGTGTTTGATAATTGAAGTTAAATATCGTGAGAAAACCTCATAAACAGGGGTGAAATTCAACATGTAAAGTGCTTGTTTTCCTTTGTGGCCTTGTGTGAACTGTCTTGCAGATCAAACTTCTAACTCCTTCTATGTGAGTTAGCATTAGCAATAAGTGGCAAAGTCCATCCTGTTGTTAAGAATTTGGATGCTGTGTAGGGTAAATCCACCTTTTCCCCCTATTGTTTGGCCTCTCTTCTTACCATTTCTGTAATCATCAATGATTGAGTAAATCCCCAAGAACATTTTGTGGTAGTGATGCAACCACACTTGCCATTTTGTGAGTGTGTGATAAATACGTATTAAATGGTACCAAATGAGCTTAGCAGAGATAATAGGTTGTGTGCTTTTCTCTAGAGGCAAGAACACCAGGTGTGGCCTGGTGTTGGGATCGTGGATCACAGGAATCAGTCGATGACCTCAGTTTTAAAACACCAGTCTGGCTGCATTTGGTCTGCTCTTCTCTCATCTGGAATCTCTGCTGTATGTGCAACTACAAACCCTTGGTTTATAAATTTAGTTAAAACATTACAAATCTCATACTGATGTAAGACTGCTCCTGCGAGGAAAGGTTTATTAAAGAAACAAATCTTACGTGAGAAGACTGCAGAGAAGAGATGCATTTTGCCATAGCTGTATGGCTGAACCTATGGGGGTGGACAGAAATTCTGAATCTTTTCTTCCAGCCCCTGTGTTGGAGGAAGGGTTAGGTTGGAATCCTGCAGTTTTCTAAAGTGGTGTCTTGGAAGAGAGAGGAATGAGTCCCAGACTGAGCCTTCCTTTAGGAGAGGAAGTGCAGGTCCTGAGGTGGATATCTGCAAGGAGTTTTAGTAGTGTTTCTAGACAGAATATGTATATTTTAAAACAAAGATAACTGTGTTCTGATGGATTCCCTGTATAATACTTCCCAGGTGTTGATGGTACAGTTCATAATCTGGACCTGTGCAACTGTAGTTGCTTTTCTTGACAGTCAGTTCCAATTCTGCGTTATTGGCTTTTATAGCAACTGGAGAGAGCCAAGTGGCAGAGCAGTTTCCTGTGGATGGATGCTGAAAATGTCTGAGAAGAGATTGCTAGTTGGGTTTGAGTTGTTCTTTCAGTTATTCTGTAGAAGATATCTCCTTTGAAAAATGCAGCTGGGTGAGTGGAGTTTCTCCAGGGTGATCTGGCCTGGGCTGTGGGTCACTGCTTATACTGGCTCCAGCTGCTCAGAGCACCGAGGAGAATTTGGGGTTCAGGCTGGCAGCACACAGGTCCTGCAGGGAGGACAGGAGTAAGATTCCTGGTATTTTCTGATCTTCTGCCTGATAGCTGGGCAGGGTGAGTTTTCAGGCCTCTCCTGCTTGGAATACAAGCTTGGGGTATAAGATATTGTTAAGTAGGGCACTCCACAAGCCACCATGCTTGTCTGCTTCTCTGCTTTCTTGCAGGGAGCAAATACAGCTGTTCTTTACAGATGGCTTTGCTACTACCCTTCATGTTGGGCCGTGATCTGTTCATTCATTGACATTGGTAGAGGTTTGGTTGTGGATGAGTTCTTTGGAGAACAATTACTATCCCAAATGACAGACAAAACCAAAATAATTAATTCTCCCACAAAATTGTGCCTCTACGAACATAACTATAAAATGCAGTGATTACTGCTGCTGCTGCTCACTGGGTGACTTGTGTGAAAGCTGGATGTTGGCTCATGGGGCACAGTTTTATTAAAAGTGTATTGGGAGTTGTGGGAAGGTTCTAGGGGGTTAAATGTGGATTTTATTTTGTTTGTCTGTTTGTTTTCCAGTAATGGCGATTTTGGTCTTTGTAGTATCTGGGAAGCATTAAGTTGTCAGGTGCCTTGAACTGTGTTAATCCTCTCTGGCTGGAACAATTAGGCACTGAGAATCCCAAATGGCAAATGGTTTTGGTTACTGTGCTTCTAAAGAACTCATAACAGAGCTTCAGGTGCACAGTCAGGAAAAACAGGAATTGCAAAGTTTAAAGTTTTCATTCTTCTCTCTCCGTTGCTGATGTTTTTGCAGATTTGACAGTGTTTTGAAGAGGCCAGAAAGGTGAACATGCACACCCTCCTCACTGTTTGGTTGTGTCTTGTTATCCAATTAGATATTGAAGTCAGTATTTGGATTATTAATTATTTAGCCAGGAGCAGAACCCTGAAATATATGAATTCCCTTCTTTGTATAAATGTTTTTCCAGAGATGTTTGCTGGATAAATATTGTGTTTTATTTTCATTAAGATGAGATTATGGAATCAAATTTAGAAGGAGGAAGATAATTTGCTCAGGGTAGCCCCATTTTCTTCTTAAAATGGTACTTGGGCATTATTTGTAATGGTATTTTTCAAGTACTGTCTGGATAAAATGTACTAAGGAAACAGCATGGCGCTGTCTGTAGCAGTGCCTCAAACTCATGAAAAATCTACACTTAAGGGAAAGAAATAGGAAACAATAGGCAAGCTGAGATCAGAAGTTATTGATCCCTTTGATCTCACCAAAAATCAGTGGGGGTTTTGACTTGTATGTTATTAGTAGCAGGAACTGACTTTAGCTAAATAAAATTAGCTGGTTTTGGGGAAAAAACCCCAAACCAGGTGGTGGTGAAAAGTGGCCAAGTGAAGAAAAAAGTGTAAGTTATTCTGGCCTAAAAAAAGAGGGTTTTTGGTCAGTGGGAACAAGGAAATAACCTTCACTTTTTCGTTTTGAAAAGTGCCTTTTTCATTACTAGTGCAAGTGCATTACCGTGAGGTGTGACCTTTGCGGTGAGCAGTTTTCTGAAACATCTTCCATGTGATGTGCCCTGTGGCACTGGCAATGAAAACGCAGTGTATTTTTAAATACTCTTAAAATAGGGATTGCTAAACTACTTCTCTGAAAGCATCTTCCCTTCAGTTCACCAGAAATTACCAATTTGAGCAGTCAGGTGTACTGTATTGCTGTTTCTGCTTAGTGTTTTTAGTTCTCCAAACTGAAATGCCATTTGAAGGGATTGTGTGTTGCTCAGTAATGTCAGTGTTGTTCTAATGTCATAATCTCTGTGTGGAAAGCGAGAAATGTCCGAACTGGAGATAAGTGGTCTAACAGACAGCAGAAGATCAACCTCTCAACTCAGCATGTGCCTTTCACGTATTTGGCTTATTTTTGCTCCTGTTGTGCAGCCACTGCTTAAAGTTGTGTCAGGCTGCTGTGGTCAAGTTCCTTTTTTGTTTAGGGTTCACCTGGTTACCTGACATCAAAGCAATTTCATTCTAGGATGTTGGATGTTGGTTTTTTAGTATGTGGAATACCAGGCTCGGCATGAGCTGCAGAAGTGAGCTGCCTTGGAGCAGAGCATTGAGTCCCAGTCTTGCAGATGTGCAAGTTGCACTCACAATTTCGGCTCCTTAGGTTCAGAAACGATTCTGTGGAAAGTTCTGCCCAGTGTTCTGCTATTTGGAGTATCTATGTGGAGAACTCTAAGGAGCTCTGGTCTTGGAATGGGTTATTCAGTTATCCTTTAAGTATTGCTGGAGTGCTGCTCAAAGAGCTGGCTGTGCTAGAAATGGCATTCTGCAACAGCGCAAAAGTGATCCATAACACAAGTAACCCTCTGAGACAATGTGATAAAGGAAAATACTGAATCTGTGTGTTCAAGATCATTCAATTGTAGAGTTTAGTGGAGTTCTCACATCTGCAGTGCTGATTTACAGGCATCGTCTGTGGCGAAAGGCAAAGTCATCACAGACGTTAAGTGCAGCATATGGTTCTGTATAATAAAATTCAACTCGTGCTCTCCGCTTTAGCCTCTACCATATGGTTTTGACTTAATTTGTAGCCATTTGTTCTGCCAGATAAGTTTAAGAAAAAGTTACACAGTGATTTATCATTCAAAGAAAACCTCCGTGTTTCCTACCCTGTCATTAATGAACTTGGATCAATTATTTGATCAGTCTACCAAAGTTGTTTGGGTTTACCTATTAAACAGTTAAACAGCTATTAAATAGCTATTAAACAGTTCTGTTAAAGGTGTCAATAGCACAAATAAGCATATGGTTTAGCTAGTCAGAGACAATCTGATATAGAAAACTTTGTATGTGATTCTCGTGACAGGATGAAAGAGTAACTTGGAGTTTGTTTGGTAGTAAAAGTACGTAATATTTTTTTAGAATAACTGTGTGGGGGCTGAGCGTGTATGTTTAAATACTTATACATGTCTACTCTGAGAAATGAGGGGTCAGACGTGTCTCTCCAGGGCTTTGAACATATTTCAGGTAATAGTTCCATGTTGTACCCCATCTTAATTTGAATGCCTAGGTCCAAGTGAATCTTTCAGTTCTGTAATGTAAATGGTGACGTTTGAGTATTTTTGTTAACTATCGTACATGAAAATATAATGCTGAGGAAGCAAGGGTTGCCTCATTAGACTGAAATATGGGCGTCCATTGGTCTAGCAAAGTTTCTGTGCTTATGAAATACAGGAAATGTATTTTTCTTTTTCTCCTGTTAGCAAGAGATTCTGTTAGTGATTCCTTCCTGGATCTTTAGGGGGGTGCAGGTAGTCCTGACTGCTCTGCTTTCTGACAAATCAATTTGGTGTGCTTTACCTTTGGTGGAAGATTAAAGGGGAAAATACTCCGGTATTTCAGATTTTCCTTGGAGGCAACTCGTGACTTAGTAGTTTGGAACAAATGCTTTCCATGGGGAATAGGCAGTAAAGGGCTCCTTCTGTAACTGTGAGTGATAGTGAAAGAGTGCTTGTCACCTGATGCTTTGTTCCTTTAAGTATTGTGCCTTTAGGGTATTTTATATTCTGTGTAAATGTGTACAGAAATGCTTTTAGAGCAACAAGTTTGTGTTAATATGAGCCTAAAAGAAAAGTCCTTATCTGGTGTAAATTTGATGTTTGTTGGTGGCTGTAAGGTAACACAGCTAGATGCGGTGTAATACAGGACGAACACGCTTTCACAGGTGCTGGTTAGATTCTCCTTTATTTCATTTAGAATCTTCCTGACTGACAAGACAGGATTTCTTCACCGTGGCTTTTTATTTCGCATTTATTACATATTGACTGGCACTTTTCACTTAAAACAGCAGTGTTAGCTGGCCCCTTGTAACTGTATGAACATCTCAAACGTGAGGAGTTGAATCCAGTGCTTTGAACAGATAGCCAGAGCGCGGAGTGCCAGAGGTGGTGCTAATGTGGGCAATGGCTTCCTGTATGCCTGAAGCCAGATTTTATCTTTATACTTTGTATTGGGATTTATAAAATGTAGCTGAGCAGTGTTTTTCTGGATTTGATGCTTTTGGAAGGCAATTTTTCTTCTGAGCACGTCCTCGTGTGTTGTTTTTGGAATTTTAAGATGCCTGTCCTGGTGGGAAGTCAGTAATAAGCATCATGAGAAAAACCCAACCCTGTTCTTCAAATTAATTCACAAGCCCACTGGAACCCCTTGAGTTTGATGGAAAAGTGACATTAGTCAACAAAAATTACCTTCTAGTCTCACAGCTCATGTATTTTTTGGCACACTGCCATGTGCATCCTGCCTGCTGCACAGCAATATTGGGAACATCTGGAAATAAATTTGTGGGTAAAGGTGAAAATTAATTATGTGCCTAACTCATCTCTACATGCAGTAAATGATGATATGGAAGTATTCTCTCTGTTAAATGCTAGGCAGGTATTGGATTAGGTGAAGACAAAATTGAAGGGAATTGAATGTTTTGGTACTACCAAGGAGCTCGAGCTCAAAGGCTTGCCAGTCCTGGGAAAGAATAAACATCAGCAGTGGGGCTGCTCCAGTGCATAAGTGCTTCCCAGGAGTAGAAATACTGAAAACTGTACTTGGAACCTTGAAAAGGAATAATATCACCCTGATGCGAGTTCTGTTCTTAGTTTGTAGATGAATATGCCTGAGTAGCTCAAGGGGTAATTCAAATTGGATGACTGAAGGATGGGGTTGCATGGAGGAGCTCTTGGGGTAACATTCAAATGCTGTGGTTAGCTCTGTCTCGTGTTTATCTATATTTCCTTCCTTCACTACCTTGAAATACCAAATATTCCCTGTGGTCTAATGAGATGCTGCTGTCCTAACTTCCCTATGTTTGCTGTTGAGTAATATTTTGATTCTCATCATTTCAACAAAGAAAGATGTAGAGGCAAAGAAAGGCCCTCAAAATGAATAATGAGCTGTCTTTCTATTAAGTTCGCGTTGAATACTTAATATTATTCATTCTCTATGCTCCAACTGTGCTTGTAATGTTGTCTGATAGTGAAGTATGAGCTTCATACGTAAGAACATGAGACTCTTGCAGTGTGGGAGCACAAGCTCTCCTGGGACCAGATCAGGGTGTGGAGGTTCTGGTGGCTTTTTTTTTAGAGCTTTTTTTGATATGTGGAGTTTCAGAGAAGTTTTCAGTGACTTTTTTGAGCTCTGACAGAAGAGGGAGTATCTGGCTTTACTTTTCAAGACAAAGCAATAAGCTCAAAATGCGCATGTGTACTTTGTTAACAATACCTACTGAAATTTCCCCAAGTGCTTTGATTGAACATCCCGTGTAGCAAACTACAGAAAGAGAATGATTCATTACTTTTATTGCCTTTGGCTAAAAAGGGGAGATAGAAAAGGGTGTGTTTTATTCATTGATCATTGAGAATTGTATTGGCATGGGTAGAACCATTTTTAATCTTTTGTCTCTGATCCTTTATTAGGCAACAGCTGCAGTCGTTTGAAGTAAATTGTCCATTAAAGCACTCTTTTGGCTTTTGACAAATTGCATCAAACTGCCTCCTATGGGGAGACACAGCCCTGAGTAGTTGTGCAAGTTTATTCTTGTTGCCAGAGGCAGAAATTGCCCGAATTTCAGAAGCTGCATGCACAGAGGGCAGCAGAAATAAGCAAAGGGAAGCTTTATTTCTGGTCAAGTGCAAATAGAGACATAAGAAGCCTGTCCTTGTTTGGTTTGATGGCACAAAAGTGCATTTTCACTCATATTTGTTTCCAACACTTGTCAATCTGTAATAATCTGAGTAACTGTTAGAACCATGGAAACATTCTTGGATGAGTATCAGTCCCGTGCCTGTGTGTCTCTCCCCTGGGATAGTCCCCCTTACCTGGAAAATGAGGAACTCAAACAGGGGCAGCAGTGGGAGGAAAGTTGAGATGAGAAATTTAGAGATAGAACAGAGGCAGTCAGTTCTGTAAGCTTACAGTTGTCAAAAGTCACTGCTGACTTTAAAGTGTGCATCTTGGACACCTACTGTAGAGTACATGTGAAATATTCACATTGCTCAAGCAATTAATTTACTATCAAATGGATATGTCTTATAAGCTCAGAATGTAACCTTAATTAGCACAGGAAATTTAGTCAAAATGTTCTATTCTTATGAAAATTTTATTGCCTGATCTCATTAGTCTGTTTTGTCTCATTTGTATGTTCATTTAATGGATTGGAAGCCTGTGTTTTCCCTAGATATGCTTTTAAGAGAAGCAATATCAGTTCAGCTCTTGTTCTTCCTGCAGTTTGTGCACGGGCAGGTACACTGACCAGGGCATCTCAGCTCTGCAGAATGACTGAGTAGGAATTTCGTGAGTGTTGATAAGTAGTCAATCTACAAGAGGTCAGCTGTGATTAGGGCTGTGAGGAAAAACTGCAGAGGGGAGGAAAGACGACTTGAGCATGTGGCACAGGGAGAGTTTGAGCTGAGAACAAAGTGCCAAATGAACAAGCCAGAACGAGTAAAATTGGAGGTTTTGGAGGAGAGCAGAGTCATGTCTGTACCTTGTGCATTTGCCAGTCATTGCTGGTAGTAGGATCTGGCTGCCATCTAACAATGGGTATATTCTTTCAAGAAAAGTGTCTTTCTTTGATATTTAAATTTTTTTTGTGCTTGGGGAAGAAGGTTGCTCCACCATTTTGCAGGTAGTATCTTGTGTGCAGGTGTGTGTCCAAAGCAATAAAAACAACCTGAGTAACCCTTTTAGGAGGCAGAGATGCAAACAGAGCTTGACAGAGTTATGTGCCTCAGACTATCTTAGCAAAGAAAATCTCCCTCAGGGGGCCCTAAGGGCAATTAACAGGGAAAAAAAAACAAAACAACCCAAACCAAACAAAATTAAAAAAAAACCAGGACCCAGATGTAATTCATTCTCGCAACAAATATTTACAAAATCCTCAGCCTCAAAAAGGTGTTTAGACAGTGGAATGTTTTCTTATTTACGTTCAAAAAACTGCATGCAGAAGAGAAAAAGCCTTACTGGCCCTTAATAGACTTCCTTAAGAAATATTTGATCATGTGAGACAAGATGGGACAGTCTTTGTTGGTTTTTGTCGGATTTCTGTGAAAAACAGAAAAACTCATGGGGTTTTTTGAAATGGACTCTAATGAAAAAGTGTACTATTGTCCACAGAGTCTGTCCAAAAGCTGAAGGCAGCTGCATCATGGGGATGGTTGTGGTTGGAAGGCACTTCTGGAGGTGGCTGAGTCCAACTGCTCTGCTTGGAGCAAGTTAACTGGGGCAGGTTGCTCAATGCTGTGTCCAGCTGGGTTTTGAATATATCTATACTTTGAATATAGCGGCAAGTTTGGGACTTGACAATCGTCCTGATGCTTAAGGAAGTTCTGTCTCTGATACAGTCTGTCTGACCACTTCTCCAGCCTGGAGAGGTGTCTTTGAAAGTCAGCACCACCAGCTTTTCTATCAGCCAGTCTTCCTAGTTTGGTATCTCCAAAGTGGTGAAGGCCCATGTGATGCCATCATCAAGGTGGTTAGTGAAGGACAGCAATATTTGCCCCAGTATTTGCCCCTGGGCTCTACCACTGCTGGCCTTTGTGCTGCTGACAACAACCCTTTGAACCCAGCAGCTGAGCCAGTTTTCAATCCAACTTACCCAGTCTGAACTTCAGCCGTTTGTTTGTCCTCTTTGCACATTTTGCCTTGGCAGTAGAGATTTTTGTTGTGTAACTTCACTGTCAGCATCAAATTACAGAGGTTGAAATGCATCCTCTACTTTTAGCAAGTTGAGAGGTAGGTGCCATTGTGTAACAGGATTTCTTCAGCCCCTCTGGAAAGGAATTTTAATGAATGCTTTAGGTGATATTTAAGGAGTTTGAACTTTGGCAACTTCTTGAACATTTTCAAGTGGTTTAAACACATCTATACTGACTTGTGTTTTCAGAACTCGCACTTGAAATGTACTAAAATATAACAGCCTGAGAAGCACAAGTTGAGGATCAGTAGTGATGAAATAATTTTAATAGGCAGGAGTATTTATTTAGCAGCAAACCTAAGGGCTCAGCAGTTACACTAATGTGTAGTGGAAAACCTCAGTTCCTAAAATATCCGATGATGTTCAGAAGTTGACTGTCCTGAAATCATTTCTGGAGTGCAGAAGCACAAAGCTGTTGAATACTCTCTTGTTCATGTAGAAGATATCGTTTTTAAAGTTTACAGTAGTTACAAATGCGGTGTTAAAGTATTTTTTCTTCATACTTTCCAACAAATATTATCTTAAATGACTTGAAACCGCAACTGAAGAGCAAAAGGGAAATTAGGAGGCTGGGAAAGAGAGGCCCACCTTTTCAAGTGTTTCTTTTTTTGTTTCTTTCAGTCACTTTTTAAGCATTAGTCGATAGCTCCATAATCTTCTCATTTATTGTAGCAGCAGTATTTTTTAGGCCAAGGAACAAGTTAAATAAAGATGAAACTCTCAGCTAGAGGGCTTGGGTTGGGCAGCTGAAAGCTATTGGAAAGGAGGGTTGTTTGGTTGTTCATCTTCTGGAATAGAAAATGGATTAGGGAAGGCCTGATGATGCGGCGTACTGAATTTCCATGAAGGAGCAAAGGTAGGGAAGATCTAAACCAGGGACAATTCTGCACAGGAAGGAAGAGGATAAATCAAGGTAGTTTAATTGCTGCTTCAGTGTTGGTTGTTCTCTCTCTGTTAGCAGAAGCAGGGGTGGGTTTTCCAGTTGACTTGCTTTGACTGACTGTGAGCCACTCACACTGTGGCTAAGTGCCACTGCTCATTAAAGATGGGTCTGCAGTTCCTGAAGGAGTGAGGAGTGTTGCACTTCAGTCAATGTTGTCACTTACCTAGAACTCATTTTTAAATGTTCTTGCTAGTAGTAAAGAGCAAAAACGGTGAACAGAAGGCTGGTGAGGTATTTTCAAGACATTCAGGTGCTCAGTCTGACACAGACTAGCATTGATTTGGTCTCTGTCCTTTTACTTTGGGCTGTTGCTTTTGGGTTTTATTTTACTACTCCTCTGATCAAGTGCAAAAGTATCCCATCTCTGCTAGTAAACACTTCCACATCTCCATTAGACCGCCTGTAACGTGGTTTCCAAACTGCAGTGCTGTATTTTAGTCTCCTCACTTAAAAGTTAAGGTTATTATCATAGAAATATTTTATTCCTGAGGAGTTCTGGAATGAAGGGGGTTTTTTTGCAAAACTCTTCTCGTTAGTAAGCATTGATGTTGATATGATATTTTATGAAATTGATCATGATAATGATTGGTAATGTAAAACTAACCAGGTATTGTTTCACGTGGGCCCACTAGTATTTTTGTATAAACCCTTAACTGTTGTGTTTGGCATAAAAGCACCTTCACCCTTCTCTTTCTTTCAAGTCCACTCTGGCAAAGGTTTATTATCAGAGAGTCTGCAGTGCTTAAGAACACAAGGAAAAATTTCGGTCTTCTGGAAGAAACAGCCTGTTAGCAATCCACATTTTTGAACAAGTTGAGGTAAATATGAAGATCAGTTTTTGAAGTCTTTCAAATTATAGCCATCGGATAACATCTTCTTTCTTGTGCTCTTGATTATATTTTTACATTGAGTAGAATTCAAATCATATTCTTAATTTGGCAAAGGCAGGCATGGCTGGGACAGTAACTGGCTGCTGGAATAGTAAGAAGAATACATACAGTAGAAGTACTGCTTCTCTGACTAGAGGGTTGCTTTATTAAACCTTTTCTTAAGTATCTCCTTTAATTAAAATTGTTCTAGCAGAGTGTTTACTTAGATTTGGTACCTAATTCTGCTGTAATTGTTCATTTGTATGAAAATTTTGAAAACATATGTTTAAATCTGACCAAATAAAACAATTGTAATTATTCTTATACAACCATCAGCTGATGATGATCTTAACTTCCAGAGATGGGATCATAAGCCTAATGTGCCGCAGTTTGTCTGCTTCCATCTTTGTCTCCTTTTGTATAGAACACCAGGGCACAGGAAAAAGATTAAAGACATGGAAATAACTCCATGAAGTTGTGCTTTCCTGAATGTAGTGATGTGCTGCTTATTCATGGAGTGGAAGGTTGAGCCAGATGTGGGTATCTGAAGTGTCTGGGTTGTTTGTGCAAATAGCTAGAATGGCATTTGTTGAAGTGCCCCCATCAAGGTTCAGAGAAATTCTGTACTTGAAGTAAGCCATTTATTTGGTCTCTTAATACCTGGCTTGAAAACCCTTAGATATATTTAATATAAAAACTGAAGGTCCTATATGTGATAACTTGAAAACCATCTGCCATCTATATAGCTGGGACAAGAAACTTTAATGCTTCATTTTCATGGTCATAGTTGCAAACCAGGCAGAGAATGCACAGTCACTGCCCTTTTTGGTTAACAATGCTAATTTCAGGCGTCTTGATGTATTCTGTGACGGCGTCGAGAAAATTATCCTTAAAAAGGCAGTTACTGCCAAGTTAATGGTGAATATTCAGGAATCAGTATGCTCCTTTCTTGATATTACTTTGATTAGGTACCATGGTCAAAATTTTTTCATTTGTTTCCATACTCAATTTGGGAAATTGTTCAATTGCCCAAATTTCTGGGGGGCTGAAATATATATTGCAGTGAAAGGTACTTTGTGAAAGTTGCAAAATGTAGAAGAAGCTGGTCATTTTGGGCATGGAGTACGAAACTGAAGACTTGGGGCGTCTGCCTTCCCCTTTATTTGCTGCTGTTAAGGCTTTTGGTGGGGTTTTAGTCTCAGGGTAGGGAGGCGGCAGCTGACTGGGAATAACACAAACCCAGGCAAAGAACTTCTCAGAGCAGTGCTGCAGCTGAGCATGTCTATCCATGGAATAACAGAATAATATTTCTGTCCATCCACAGAAATAACAAAGTGTGCATTTTTCTTATTAGAGAGTCAGGTTACTGTAAAGACTGATCATCATAGTAGTTTTAAATTTGAGCTTTTATGAGATTAATTTGTTAATTTATGTCCTCTGTAAGTATCCAGTAGCACTGAGCTGAGGTCGTACAGACAGCACTGATGACTCTGGTCCTCATTAGTCCTTAGCCTGTGAGGTCAAAGCAATGAAGCTTGGAGGCAATTTTGCAAGAGAAGTTTGAGATGAAAGAGTTGTTTCCAGCTTTGGGCAGGGAGAGCCAGTCCTGTGCTCTTGCATCCCCCAATGCTCACTGTGAAAGTAAACACTGTGCAGTGGAAGATCACTTTTTTCAGAGTGCTTAGTGCAGTTGGAAATACTTCTGAAAGATGTTTTCTGAGCTAAGAGTGGAAGCAGGGTTTTACTTATATGAAGATTATTAGTGCTCTGTTATATCATCACAAAATAGAGTGATGCTGCCCTGCAGGCCAGAGCTTTTCCAAACTGTGCTGTGTCCATGCTGCAGGGCTGCTTAGATAGGAGTAGTATTTAGCAGTAAATGTGTTGTGGATTTCTGTATATGAAAATCTATTTCATGTGCCTTCATTCTACTCTTTACAGGTGCTAGTACTGAATCTGAAACAAACACAATACCCAAATGAACCAAAAAATCAACCAAACAAAAAAACCAACAACAAAAAATCCCCCAAACCAACCAACTAAAAACCAACGA
Source organism: Chamaea fasciata (assembly GCF_029207755.1). Lineage (NCBI taxonomy): Eukaryota > Metazoa > Chordata > Aves > Passeriformes > Sylviidae > Chamaea > Chamaea fasciata. The sequence goes on along the minus strand of NW_027094122.1, from coordinate 859,656 downwards.
AAAGAAAAAAAATCCCTCAAATCAACCAACCAAAAAACCAACCAAACAAAAAGCCAACCAAATGAAAGAAACAACCAAAAAAAGAAAAAAATCCCCCAAACCAACCAAATGAAAAAACAACCAAAAAAGGAAAAAAAATCCCCCAAACCAACCAAATGAAAAAACAACCAACCGCAATCCTCAAATCAACCAAAAAACCCCCCAACAAAACAAAACAAAAATAGTCCCCAACCAACCATAAAACCAAGAAACCAAAACCCACCCAAATAAAGTCCACAAACCAAAAAATACCCCAACCAAAATCCCCAAAACGAGCAAATGAAAAACCAACCAAAGAAAATCCCAAACCAACGAAACAAAATCCCAACCGTACAAAAAAGCCACCAGACAAATCCCACCCCCACAAAAAACAAACAAGGTGAAAAATTCCAGTTAAGAAATTACCTTAAGGGATGAAGACTTTTCTGTGAGCTCATCTTCCTTTGTGTAATGTTCCTCAAATAGATGATTTGTAATGAAGTAAACAGGTGGTGCTTGACCCTCCCTTTTTGGACCGAGTTGAGAATATTCAAGCATTTACATTTTTATTCACTAGAACTAAACCTGAAATAAGGCACATCACTCCTTGATAAGAATTTCACGTTAAGAGTCAACATTGGATGAGATCCTAGTGGTGAAACTGAATGTTAGCATGTGTTTAGGCTTTCAGCCTGGGTATCTGGAGATGGAACTCTGCTTTTTCTAGTTTGTAAAGGCTGGTACCCTGAAAAGGCTTTCAAGAAAGGAGAAGTTATACTTATAAAATGCCTAATCGATTAAAGGCTCAAAGGCCGTATGGCAATTTCCATGTAGAGAGGAGCAAATTTTACTTTGATAAAAATGATAGTGCTAATGAACAGTAACCCATGAATAACAGCAAAGATTAGTCCCTTTTAATCAACCCAATAAACACTGGAATTGGACACTCCCAGACAGTTCAAAGATGAGTGGCTCTCCTATATCTTGCTGTCATCTCATTTAAAAAAAGGCATTTTGTAGCTTGCAGGGAAGATGGATTTGAGGATTCATGCCTATTGTTTATTGCAAATATAATCTGTATGCACGTATCGGCCGTTGTACTTAATGCTGGTGCATGATGCCCTGTGGTTATTCCCTAGTGGATTCCTCTGCTGAGATTAAGGTTTAGAGAGAATATTCCAGCAATTTGTGGTCCCCTGCCAGGTTAGTAATTTAAGGAGTGAGCTTCCTGAGCTCGTTGTAGGAGAGGAGTCGTCTTATTCCTTCCAAAACGAACCAAGTAGCTATCTGCCTAGTAGTAGTCTATTTGTATCTTTGGCAGCTCAGTTTTTTAATTTCAAGCATTTGTTCAGCTCTTATTTAAGATGATCTTCAGGAGTGAAGTGATTGTTTAGTTAACTTCATGATATTGTGGATGAAGCCTTTGGAAGACAGTTGTCTCAGTCTGAGAACAGATAAAAGCTTCTCAATAATGAGGAGAAATAACAAGGCTCAGCATGCTGGAGTGCCTCATATCAACAGCAGCTGATGTATTATGAAACAATTTACCTTCTGTAATGTCTCTGGAGGGCCGTTTTGTGCTGTGACTGACAGCTGGGGAGCCCTCTTGGTAAAGCTTTCAAAGAATGCCCTGGATGGCGTAGGACTTTTGTCTCCTGTGCAGAGAAACGATTCATTTATTCCGGTGGAAGTATCATCTTCCCTCTGACCTCAGTGCATTCTGCATTAAACAGAATGATTTTTCTGGGGGAGCTGGAGCTGATTGCTTTCTATGAGGCTTGGAATGAACCTTTGCCAGCACCGTGTAGCTTATTACTGCTGCATCTGTGACTTTGGAAAGGCTGGGGAAGAAGGGAAAGGGAGAGAAGTGGTTTTGAGTATATCAAATGAGTGTTTTATTGTTTTTCTAAGAAGGAGTCATGAAGCTGTTAGCAAATCATTGTTCAAGCACTTGTGCAGTGTGGTTTCCCTGATATGTTGTGTTTTCTGTAGCAGAATCACAGGAGTCCTAAGTATATTCAACGACAAAATTACATTTATTATCAAGAAAACACTGTAAATTGTATTCTGCAGCCCTCGAGCCAAAAAAACCAGGCATGAACAAGGGTGTTATTCAAAAAGGCTGCTAAATAAAGAGATGAGAGTAATTAAACAGTTAAGTCTGAAACATACAGGTATTAAAAGAAATGCATTGCTGTTTTACTTAGAGGGGGGAAAAGCAAACATGAGGAACTTTAAAACTGAGGTAGAGGCGACATCTAAGACACAAAAATCCTTGAAAATTTTGAACAGATTTTGGTAGATAGCACAAGTTATGTACACAAAGTGGTAAGAGGTAATTAAAAGGTCACATATAGGCCTGGCTTTCAACTTCATTTGTGGTTAAACTTTGCTAATTTTGTGTACTTGGTAAAAGCAGGGGTGGAATGACAGACTGCAGAAATAGCCTGGGAGATCAGAGTGGGCAACCACCCCAAACTGATATCATGTGGAAAGAAACACCTGGATTTTCTGTTCAGATCAGTCACAAACAATTATGTTTCGTGTCAATGTTGATGGAGGAGGTGAAGAATCTGGTTCTGGTCCTCTGGACTCACACTAAATGAATTTTTGATTTACTTTTCTTAGCTTTCAGTGTAAATGTAGTGTTTTTGAATATTTATGAGATACTTATCAAGTTTGTGTTGTGGAAGATGCTCTAAAAACTCTATTATTGTTTCATCAAATCATTAAACTATTTGCAGGTGATAGTAAGGATTAACCGAATGATTGACTTATCCCTGTTTTACAGACACAGCACCTAATATTTACTTCATTTTTTTTTTTAATCAAGAGCCAAAATAGGAGGGGAAGGAGGAGAAGAAAAATAATCCCCGCCTGATCCTTTGCAGTCAGTAATTCCATGTTCATTTTTCAGCCCTGATTTCTTTGCCCCACCCCATTATTTGGTTCATTGTTTCAATGTGTCCTATTTCCTTGTATTTTCTCCTCGATGCAAACTGCCAGGCTGAAATAATAACTAGGCAAGTAGATTACACTATAAAAATATTCTCATTACGAGATCTTGGTTAACTCCCAACCACAGTTCACATCACGGAAACATCACCAAGAACAGGAATTGATTCAGCCTCTGGAACAAGCCATCATATAAAATGCCACGGGCTTTTCTCAGGTGCAACTTGGTTTCTGAGCGAAGACAATTTCACGGATGGGATTGTTTCTGCTGGAGGCAGGATTAATTTAAACAGGTTTTTTCAGTATACTTTTCATGTGTACTATTGGAACTTTATTTTTTGTTGTTGTTTGCACGGGCTTAGATTGGGCAGGATTTGCTCGGTTGGTGAAACTTTGAGTGTTTACTAGCTATGTGGCTTTTGCTAAATTAATACTTTAGGTTTTGAAAGTTTTTTTTACTTAGTGCTTTTAAGGTAGCTTTAAGCAGGTTATTGCACTGTTTAATTTTTTCGACCACTGGTGCATGATAAGGAATATGGCATACTTACTTAATGCTGTGTTTTTTCGCTTAGGTGCTTATAAGACAATTTTTGAAATGGGTTTTATTGTTTGATTTGATTTTTTCAGGGGTGCTGTGTTTTCACAGGACTTGTTTTTTTAGGCTCAGGATGGTGTTTTGGACAGTAGCATGAGGCACAGGGTAGGTTTTTAACTATTTAGTGGTGGCTTTTCCTATGGTTAGTACACAGCACCTGCCCTGGTGGGTTTGGGGAAGGGTGATGTAGTTAATTTGTTAGGTTTTTTTATATTTATATTTGGACTACTGCTTACTATACCATAAGGGCTTTACTTGCTTGGCTTGCTTGATTGCAGCATGTGTTTTATAGTTATGGATAACTTGAGAAATGCTGTCTATGGTTAAATTTACTTCTTGGTTTTGGGCTCACTTAGAGGTGGCATTTTTGCTTGGATGATTCAAGGCATTATGGGCTTATTGAGCTAGGAACAACTTTTTTCTGTCTTGCTAATTTAAATTTATTTTTGATACTTTTATTTTGGCAGCTTGATTGACTTGCTTATTATTTTGGTGTTTTTTATTAGCTCGATTCTTGGGAACATGGGGATTTACGTGCCGGATTTTTACAGGTAGTTTTTTTACGCGAGTGGCAATGTTTTTTTATTCATCAGTAGCCTAGATTGGTTTTTTTTTACGTTGCTAGTTGGCCTTTTTCTACTTTTTTAGCCAACTCTACGGAGCATTGGCTGCTACTTACGAATTAGTGTAGAGGTAGAGCTTTGGCTACTCTTTGTTTTTAGCAATGTCAAGGGTTAATTGGACAGCTTTGAGTTTAGCATGCTGACTTGATTTTTTTTTTTCCTTTCAGTGGCTTTTGCAACTTGTCGTGTGGGGTTTTATACGGCTGCTTTCTACTTACGGTTCATTTTTACGATGCGACAGGAACGGTCAGTGAAAAGGGCGTAGCGTGGTTTTTTTGCTGGCAGTTGGTTGTACGGAGGAGCTTTTTTAGCTTGTGTCATTTGTTCTTGCTTTTCTTTGTCTGTGAGACTAAAGTTGTTTCTTTTTTCTGGTCAGTTTGTAATTATTTTTAAAATTTATGGGTGATTTGTGTTTTTAATACGGGTGCGCTGTGTGATGAGGGCAGTCTATTTGCTCTATGTGGCGTCGGTGGCATGGTGGGTGGAGGCAAATGAGGATTCGGTACCTTCAAATGTTCACAGAACCATGGAATTCCACGCTGGATGGGTTGGAAGAGATCTTAAATCTCTCATTCCCAAGCCCTGCCATGGGCAGGGATACCTCCCACTGTCCCAGGCTGCTCCAGCCTGGTCTGGGGCACTTCCAGGAATCCAGGGGCACCCCCAGCTTCTCTGGGAATTCCATCCCAGCCCTCACCACCCTCCCAGGGAGGGATTTGGGTTATAATATTTGGGTTTGGCTTAGGATATAAAAGCATGTCCAGGATGGGTTAGATAATTTGGGTTTTTTTCCAAAACAAAAATCCCTTCAGAATTGTGGAATTTTATTCTTCCAGGTTCTAGAATGTGCTGAACTATTTGTATGGATGAAATGAATGAAATTATCCCAGATGAAATAATTTGCTGCCAGTTAAGAGCCTGCTGCTATAATTATTTATTCAGCATAGATCTCTTTAGATTGGTGATGTGTTTACCAACACCACAGTGCCACATCTACATAAATTATAAATAAATACATCTATATATATATAGTGTAACCCATGATTGAAGTGATGTTGTGCCTGAATCCCTGATATCACCCACCTTTCCCTCTGGAAGGATTTTTAATTTGAGTATTTAAGGGAGAACTTTCCCCTTTTTGTGTGTGTTAGCCATTGCAGAGTTTCCCTGCAGAAAGCTCCAACCTGTGTTGACATTTTGCTTTCCTTCTTTCCCTGATCCTGCCTGTCCTTGATTCCAGAGGAGAACAATGGGAGGGGAGTGAGTGCTGAGGGTATTTACAGCACAATCATGGGAAACGCTCCCATCACCACTGAGCCCTTTTCCTTCCCCTGGCAAATCCTCTGGCTCTGCTCCAGCCTCGGCATCCACGAGCCTCTTCCCTGAGGGAATTGTTATCAACCTGGAAAACTCCTGTATTCCAGTGGCACAAGGAGACATCCGAGATCCACCTCCCTGGTGCATTCAGAAGGTGCTGCTGGGGGAGTGACACTGATCTGAACAGCTCCAAAGGTCAGAGATTTCTTTGTAATCAATTCTTTTTCCCAGCCTTCTGAAGTCTAATGATCAGCTTTCCATGTTTGTTGTGGTGGTTGCAGGGTTTGAGGGGCAGCAGAGTAAATTTGATTTAGGGATAAATTGCCATTTCTTCACAAGACTCTGAAAAGGGAGGGGAGGGATGTTAATATTTCATGTGGCTGGGAGAGGAAACGCCTGGCAGTGCCAGGGGAAGAGTCACATCACCTGGGCTGAACTCACCCAGGTTTTTCTGGCAGGAAAGATCTCATTGCTCATCATGAACGGAACAGAAAACAAATCTGCCCCAGGGCAGGAGAAGCCTGGCTCAGGAGGGGCCATCACTGCAGTCACAGAAGGTTTCAGTGAGCTGGAGAAGGCAACAGAAATGGGATGTGTGCTAAAAGAAATGTGAGGGGGTAGAAGGTCAATACCAAAAATCAAACCAAATAATTCCTTCCTTCTTTTGGTTTTGCTGTGTTTCCATCTGTTTCCATCTTTCCATTTGCTGTGTTTCCAAAGCAAGGAAGGGGCAGGAGTTTAGGAGGGGCTGGTTCAGCTCAGCCTTGCTGATAAAGCAATTTGGGTTTTCCCTCATCAATCTGTTTCATTAACTAAAAATGCAGAATTGGAGAAGTTGTTGGATATTTTTGCGTTTTTCTGCAGCTGGCTGCAGGAGACTTTGCTCAGACCGGGGGTTGGGGCTGTCCAGCCTGGAGAAGAGAAAGACCTGGGGAGATTTCATTGGGGCCTTCCAAGACCACAAGGGAGCCTGAAAGAGCTGCAGAGGGACCTTGGACAAGGACCTGGAGTGCCAGGACAAGGAGGAATGGCTTTAAACTACAGGAGGAGAGATTTAGATGGGATCTTGGGAAGGAATTCCTCCTTGGGAGGGTGGGGAGGGCTGGGCTGGAATTCCCAGAGCAGCTGTGGCTGCCCCTGGATCCCTGGGAGTGTCCAAGGCCAGGTTGGAGCCCCTGGGACAGTGGGAGGTGTCCCTGCCCGTGGCAGGGTGGGGCTTGAAGGTCCTTCCATCCCAAATTCCATGATTCCAACCCAAAGATAACCTGGATTGGAGGCAGCAGTGCCTGGGGGCTAAAGCACCTTCCCAGCTGTTATCAGAACAGGAGTTGCAGACATTTTATCCCTGGGTTTTCTTCCTTGTCCCTCAGCTGGGAGGTGATGGGAATGACCAGCAGGAGCTTCCCCAGGCCCAGGGAGTGGAACACTGGGAAGGGGACACTGGGAGTGGGACACTTTGGGAATGGGATACTTTGGGAGTGAGACACTGGAAATGGGACACTGGGAGTGGGACACATTGGGACATTTTGGGAGTGGAGACACTTTGGGAATTGGACACTGTGGGAATGGGACTCTTTGGGAATGGGACACTTTGGGAATGGGACACTGGGAATGGGACAGTTTGGGACAGTTTGGGAACGAGACTCTTTGGGAGTGGGACGCTTTGGGAGTGGCACTTTTACAACCATTATTGGCTTTGTGGTTTATCCTGAGACAACAGACCCAACCATAAATTGTCACTTCAGGGCCAGCATTTAGTGCCAGCTCAGGGAAATGCAGGGTGGTTGTGGCAGGTATTAAACACCCCCAATAAATCCTGGAGGAGGATCCCAGGGTAACAATGCCTGCTTGCCAAATCTGTTTGCAGAGCGCACAAAAGCAACGAGGAAAACTTTGCAACAGCACAAAGGTTTTCTCACAGCTCCACCACAGGCTGCTGCCTCAGCAAAGCTGATTGTTGGTGCTTTTCTTCCAGCCCCAAACTGGGATTGAGCCAGGCCCTGCATCCATTGGGACTGGGATGCTGTGGCTGTAGGATAAACCCCCAGCCAAGCCCCGCAGGGAGCCATTTATCCTGTTTGGAGCCCGTTTATATTTCCTTCTTCCCCTGAAGATGTGTGTGAGGAGCAGAGATTCAGCCAGGCCCTCTTCCCAGGCCCATGGGATGTGTGTTTCTTTCCCGTTTCCTGGAAGCGCTCGGTGTTTGGGGAAGGTTGCTGGGCCACGAGGAGCTGCTGAACACCATCCACAGCCCCTTTCAGGCAATTTCTGCTGGGTGGGACTCCCTGAAAATCCCTTCAGCTTTGTAGGGAAAGCACTTTTCCTACGGGGCACACAGGGTGTGAGGCTGGCTCTGGGAAAAAAATATTCCCAGGGAAGAAAGGCTGGGAACGTGCTGACGGCAGCACTGCTCTTTCAGGTGTCACTGTAAGAAGCTTCTAAAAAGCTCCATTTCTGCTTGGTGGGCAGAAAGTGCGGGAAAAAGTGCTGGGAATGTCCACGTGGACTTCAATTAGCATCAAGCAGCATCACAAGTGGTTTCGTCCAGGCAGGAGTCACAGTCACTGTGAGGTGATGAAAACGGAGATGGGATCTGCTTGAGGCGGATGGTGCAGCGGCTGCGCACCTGCGACGTGTATCCCTCAGGGTACTCATTTCTTTAGAACACTATGAAGACTAGAGGGAATTGAAAGTCCACTGCAGTTTAGGTTGTTCTTCACGAGATTGTTCAAGTCGAGCACAGCCATTCTGTTCAGCAGACACACGGGCAGGGGCTTCTTGGAGCGCTGCTCTGGCACCCATTCTTTGGAGGAGGGGATTGCAGGAAAGAAGAAAAGAAGCTCATCAACTACTGAAGAGGAAGAGTCACTGACAGGAAGCAGTGGGTTAAGAAATGTGAGGGGGAAAAAGGCAGAAAACATGAGGTGACAAGTGTGAGAAATGGGAGTGGAAAAAGGAGGGAAGTGTGAGGGAAGAAAAGGGAAGGAAACCTGAGTGGGAAAGGCTGAGAAAACTGAGGGGAAAATGGTGAAGACGTGAGTGAAAATAGGAGAGGAAGGTGAGAGGAGGAAAAGGCAGGACATATGACGGGAAAATTCTAAGAAACATGATCAGGGAAGGCTGAAAAACATAGAGGAAAAAATGGAGGGAAATGTGAGGGGAAGAGAGTGAGAAAATTACTGGCAGAGAAAGAGAAACAGGCAGCAAATGTGAGGGGAACATTGTGAGGATCCTGAGGGGAAAAGAGGGAGAAACCAGAGGGCAGAAAAAGGCAGAAAACATTAGGGGGAAAAAAAGGGTGGGAAGTTGGATGGGAAAAGTGACAGAAAACAGGAGTGAAAAAAGGGCAGAAAATGCTAGAGGAAAAGTAGAAGCAACATGAGGGGGAAAGAATTATAAACGTGAGGGGAAAAGTGGGAGAAATGTAAGAGGGAAAGCCTGGGAAACATGAGGGCAAAAGTGAGAAACATGAGGAGACAACTTGGAGAAAAATGACTGAGGAAAGGAGAAAAGCATGAGGGGAGAAAAGGGCAGGATAAGTGAGGGGAAAATTGTGAGAATCGTGAGAGAACAAAAAAGCAGGAAAAAGCGGGAAGTTGGGGAAGTGTGAGAGGCAAAGTGTGAGGAAAGGGAGCTGAAAAGGGTGGGGAAAATGAGTAAAACTTGGGAGGCAAACATGACAGGAAAACTGTGAGACTCGAGAGGGGGAAGGAGTGGAAATGTGAGAGGGAAAAGAACAGGAAACGTGAAGGGAGAAAAGGAGAGAAGGCAGGATTGGCATGACAGCTGAAATGATTCCTAACACATTCCCCCATGCATTTGCCCATTTATTGCACTAGCCCAGGGCTTCTCTGTATGTCCGTCTCCCCCTGTGCCTTGATTCCTGTTCGGAAGCAGTAGAAGTGCAGGATGTGCCCACCAGCAGGAGCTGCTCCAGGCTGGGAAGGGGCCAGGTGGTGCTGATTTCCAGAGGCTTCTGTGTCCCAGGTGAGGCCAGGGCAGGAGTGGGTTGAAAGGTGCTGCTGCTGCTCCTCTGTGCCAGAGAGCCCTGGCTGGGCAGGGCACGGCGCCCACTGCACTGCGGGCTCCTTCTCCTGCCACAGCTGGGCACACCTGGCAACAAATCATGACGACTTGTGGGGAAACCAAGGGCTTTGTGGAGGCTGCATTGCTCTGCACACACGCGGGCCACCTGCAGCACAGAGCTTTGGCCCCCAGAAAGGTAAACCCGAGGGGAACAGCTGGAAAAGGTTTCATTTTCACCTTTCAATAGAAGCGACTAAAATCAAAGTTACCAAGAAGGGCTCGATCCCTGGTGCCAGCTCGGTATGAGAAAGGAGGCATGACTTTATTTCAGTGCTGGGTGCGTGGGGAATCACTTTCCTAACACGTGCTCAGCCAGAAATCTCACCTACTCATTTGTAACCATGGAAACAAGACCTACTCATTACTTTGCTGAAACTCACAGGCTAAACATTCCCTCAAATTAGTTGACAAATTTAAATCACTTCTCAGAAGTTACTGACAGGAGAGTAGGGCTCTCTTGAGAGTCTCGGGTGGTCATTTGGGGAACATCCCATTCCTGCAATTCTCCTCCGATGCTCAAGAGCCTCCTACAACCACTCTTTTCCCCTTGAATGCATTCCAGCTACATTCTTAGGAAGACTACTCTATTCTCAAGGCTAAAGAAGCCACTTGCACACATCAATCACTGCACTGGGGGAATAGAGGGTTCAACACTGTTAATGGGAAGGGAATCCACGATTTGTTGCAGTTCAACATTTTCTCAACACTTTCTTTCTCTGGGAATTGCTCACAAGCATTTCCTCAATGCACCTTGAAAATGTTTTTGCTGACTGAAGCCACATTGTGTCTTTCCTTCAGCAATTCAGAAAGAAAAACACAAATTGCCTACTGAAACCTTTCTACTCTCTTCCAAATCAGTTCACTGCTCAAGCACAAGCCCGATTCCCTCAGTGAGATAGGAGGTAATATTTTGCTTCAGCTGAAGGGTTATTAGAAGAAAGAAGGAAAGTTGTTGGTTCTAGGTGTTGTTATTTAGGGTTTGGATTTGTTCTAGTTGATTTGTTGGGTGTTGCCGTGAGCTGGGAGAGGGGCCAGCGTGAAGACCAAACCAAAAGGGAAGTAGGGTAAGAGGGGAGGGGACAGAAAAGGAGGCGGTGGGGACAGAATACAAGTTTCCTTTTACCCAGCCAAAGGGAAAGGGGACACGGTTCACCCTGGGCTGGGAAAGGCAATAAAAAGCAGCATTTTCTGTGTGTGTGTTGTGTGTGTGTTTGGCTCTTGGGAGAGGGAGATACACACCCAGCTCAGGTGAATCCTTCCTCAGAAACAGTTCTCTTTGACTTTGATGACTTTTTCCCCATTTAATTTCATCTAAGACTTGGCTCCTTTCTAACACCCCTCTCCCAGCAGCTCAGGGCTGCATTGCACAGTGCTTGCTGTGTGCCAGAGAGCTCAAAGCAGGCTGGCCTGGCACCCCGGAATATTTCTGCAGAACACTCTGCATTTCACCCCTTTGCTCTGGCTCAGTGCACAACTCCAGCACTGCAGGCGTTTCCTCCCAGAGCCGCGTGAGGCCCCGGCTCCTGCAGATGTGACCTGACAAGCTGTCCCTGCCTGCCGCTGGCCTCGCTTCCCCCGGCAGAAGCGCCGTGCCTGAAGGAGGCTGCCCTGTGCCGGAGCCTGCGGAGCAGCCCGGCTCCCTCCCCTGTGCCCAGAGCGCTGCACACACTGCTCGCCTTGGCCAGGAGTTAGAGGGCAGCCGGCACAAGGGTGGCAATCCTCAGCCAGGCCTGCAGCCCTCGGCTGTGGTTTGCCTTTCTCTGCTCCTGTGCACGCTCCGGACGGCCGATGCCACCGGTCTGTGCTGTGCCCAGCACGGCCACGCTTCCCCTCGGGAGCAGCCGGCTGCCAGCTGGGCTCTGAGAGCGCAGGATTCGCCTGGGGCCACCAAGAGGCACCCAGGGCCGGGCTGCTGCCTCTTGCAGCTCCAAGGGCCTCCTTGCAGCTGCCTCTGCCCAGGCTCAGGCTGCTCCGGGCTCTGCCAGGGCTCTGCTGGGGCTCCAGCCTGGGCAAGGCGGGGCCTGGGCTCACCCTGCAGCCGCTGACAGCTCTGCACCAGCTCTGCGCCTTTCCCAGCAGCCTCCCTGATCTTTCTGCTGTCTCACTTGGGCAAAACTCTCCCCCAGACAAAGAGATTGCACTTTGGGATACAAATGCAAGTGGCAGCAACCCAAATGCTCTCGAGTCAGAGCTCAAGGCCTGCATCTGCACAGGGTATTTGGGCTGCCCCACTCGTCCTTTGGTTCTGCCTGCAAATGCCACTGCCCTTTCTGCCTCAAACACAAGTGCCACAGCTGGGTAAAACCCAGCCCCTGGGCCATATTCCAAAGGCACTGCGGTCCGGAGAGCATGACGAAAGAAGAGCCTACTCCCCCTTCAAACCGTACCAAAGAAGGCATCAATGTCACTTTCCACCTCTAAGCAAAAATGGACAGTTCAGAAGGAAATGTTGAGCATTCTCACAGGCTCAGAAGGAGGACAATCTTCAAAATGACTTAAGGTTTCAGAAACTTTATTTACAATCCTAGGCCAAAATACTACCCTACAATCCTAGGCTAAAATCCTACTCTACAATCCACTACAATGCTGGTGATGGAAGAAAAAGTTTTTAAGTGACTGGTCCATTCCTGTCAACTCCTTCCACCTCTTAAAGGTAAGGATGAGTGGCACCAGGCTGGATGTAGGCTTGGCCGATGTTACAAATGGATGCTGCACAAAGGAAAACAAAAAAGCCAAGAATGAACCATTACTTTCCAAGCTAAGAGCCCCAAAGGCAGGGTAATCTTTTTTTCAATGAAAAGGGGATTGAGTCAGAGTAGGTCTAAGGAGCAACAGTGGGACAACAGTGGCACAGCTTACTGCAAGAGCTGCTAAATGCCCCAGGCCTGGAAATATTTCAGGTCTGAGCATCCTGATCTCTTGAAAGACGCCCCTGCTCATTGCAGGGCACTTGGACCAGATGACCCTTACAGGTCCCTGCCAGCCCAGCCCAGTCTAGGATTCCTGGCTGTTCTCATTTGAACAGCACCAAGAGTGGAGGTGAGGAGGAGGAGGCTCATCTGATGCCTGGCAGTTCAGTGCAGGAGGAGCCCGTCCCTGGGACACTGTTTCCCCTGCAGCCCCTTGGCATTTTACCTGCAGCAGCTCCTTGGCAGACCAGCGCCGCTCCTCGTCTCTCTGCAGGCAGCAGCTCAGGAAGTCACGCAGCAAAGGGGAGAGGAGCTTGGGCTGCTGCAGCTCTGGGATCCCTTTGGTGGCTATCAGGAATCGAGCCTGGAGAAAAGGAAAGATGAGTCTCTCAGCTGCTTCTTTCACATCTGGAACTGCTCTCCCAGATCCCATTGTTTCAGCTGCACTCTGCAGTGGCAGTTTCTGCTGTGGCACAGAGGCAGAGATGACTTTCCTGGACCAACAAAACCCAAAGCCTGATGCAGTCACAGCTTTTCCAGCATCCAGCAGATCTTGCCCTGGCAGCTGATTTCATTGACTGACCTCCTTAGTGGAAACTACATCAGCAAAAGCACCTTTGCCTCTCTGAGGATTCACCTGACCAGCTTGACAGGCTAGTTGGAAGAGGGACTTTGCTCTACTAACTCACTCTAGTATTTCCAAGGAGTATGACATGAAAAGCATCTCTGCAGCACTTGTTGGTCCCTTAAGCACAGCTGCTATAAATGTCATCAAGCTTTTTCCTTGGTTCTTGAAAACAATGGTAATTAAAAGTAAAGAAAGGAAATCCCTCAGTTAAGGCAAGTTTCCCTGTGAGAAGAATGGGGGTACACTTCTCTCCAAACCACTGCTTTAGAAACTTGGTTGGGTTTGGGTTTCTTTCCTTCATTTCAGGAAAGATAACAGCAGCTCTAAGATGCTTGTTTCCTGTTAGTAGGGCCATCTACACAGCCAAAAGAGCTGGAACGACTTCTAAGCCAAAGCCCAATGTTGCCTGAGAAGGGAGATTGTTTGCCTGGGCTAAGGCTTGAGTTCCCCCACGGATGCAACCAAAACCCCAGCAGATGCTGATGTGCTGCAGGGACATTTTCAGAAAGGGACCGTGGTGGAAGTAGTTCCAGCAGATGGCAATGGCATTTTGTCCAATGGCACACGGAACGTGGGATGGGGGAGAAAGACAGCGGGATCAGAGAGTATTTACACCTTACCATGAGAGGACCTTTATTCCCATAAGGAGGTTCTCCTTCCACCATTTCAATGCCCACAATTCCAAAAGACCAGATGTCTGCTTTGGGGCCATAGGACTCAGCTTTTGCAATTTCAGGCGCCATCCACCAAGCAGTCCCGGTCGCCGAGCTCCGTCTACTCTGCTCAGGGGTGAGTTGAGCAGAGAGGCCAAAATCAGCTGGGGAGAGAGCAAAAGAAGGTTTTGATTTGAATCCTGTGCAATTAGGAAAGCAAGGAAAAGAATTGCCCAGTTGAAGTTGGAGAATGTGCTGCTGAATCTCCTGGACAACTGTCCCTGCTCTGTTTCCTCAGGACTTTAGCCAAGGAAATATGGCATTGGCTGCTTCAAAAATCCCCACATTTTTTACACGGCCTCCAGCAGTGTCTTTTCTTCCCCTGAAGCTTTAGACTTGTAGCCCCCTCCCTCTGGAAGGGACACACACAGAGCAATGCCACTGTGGACGGCTCGATCCTTGCCATAGGTCTGTGCACGTTGCCACCGCGTGGTAAGCTCACAACAGGCTCCCTGCACTGCCACCAGCACCGTTTCGGGGGGGCTGGCACTCACTCAAAAGCAGCCCCACAGCCCACATATCCCTGGAATGCTGCACCTGCCCAAGAATATACTGACCCAGCTTGACAGAGCCATCCGTTTTGAGGAGGATGTTGAGGCTCTTCACATCTCGGTGTATCACGTGGTTGGAATGGAGAAAATGCAGTCCTTGCAGGCACTGAGAGAGAAACCAGAAACAGGAGGGCAAAAATCAGTGATGTGATTTCATCACACAAGAAAGGAAAGAGCTCTCCAAGATTCCCTCTGCAGGGGAATGGGGAGTAATGGCAGAAGACAGTGCCATTGAGGGCAAGAGCTCGCTGCTCCAACACAGGCAGGGCAGCACCTTTCTAAAGAAAGGCATGTCAGCTTGTCAAAGAGCAACAGCAACTGCTGGTGTAGACTCTGCCCTGCAAACCAGCCAGGATGACTGCTGCTGCACTGGATGTGCTCAGAAGTACAGAGCACTCTGGCTGCACTGCTAACCTTTCCAGCTGAGGACTCAGAGAAATGAGTCTCTCTTCTTTGCTGCTCCTTTCAAACAGTGCCACCCCCACCTTTGCTTTTACAGGCAAGGAATGCAGTGCAGACAGGCCAAAGTTTAGAGAGGCAAGATGGAGAAGAGCAAATACAAGAGCCAGACTGAAAGTGCAACAGCAGGAGAGAAGAGGACAAGAACAGAGTCCAGTGAGTGCAGGGGCACTGGCAGGCAGTTCGCTTGAGATGCTCTTGCTTGCCCAGAGCATATCAGCCACACAGAAACAAAGCCTGGCTCACGGAATCGCTCCTGTCCTGAGCCCCTTTCCCAGACAATACTGCCCAAGCCCTGGGACGCACAGATGGGATCCCTCACCTCTCGACTGATGGTTGCCACGTGGTGTTCACATATGCGAACCTCAGCGATGACATCATCCAGAGAGCCTCCATCCATGTACTCCATCACCAGCCAGAGTTCGTCGAGCACAAGGTAGCTGAAAGAAGGGAACAAGGCCATGCAGATGAACATGCCTACATTGGTTTCTTTGCTTGATTCTTGTTTCCGGGTCCCTTTGTGACAAGGACAGAATTCAAGGAATAGACACTCCCTCCAGGCTGTGCATTGTTTGCAGTCTGTGCAGTCTCAAGGAGAACAGCACATCTGTGAGAAAGGAGATATTTTAGATGGCCAGCAAGCCAAAAGTATAGTTTAGTATCAGCCAAGATGAAAAACCTGTCCCGCATGGTATTTCTGGAAAGGAGCACCTAGTGTTCCTGGCATGGCCAGCCCTGGAAAAGAGGGGCAACAATCCAAGGGAAATCCTCTCTAGCATGCTTCATCAGCATTGAAGAAACTTGAAAAAATCAATCCTGAGACAACATGGAGGCAGTGAGCTTACAAGGTATTGACTTAGTATGGGAGGGTTGATTCAGGTTTTTGGCCAATGTTCCAACTCAGTGTTTGAAAGCCAGGGAAGACACATGCAGGCGAAATACACTCTCTTCCCATCCATTGGAGATGAGTAGAGAAATAATAATTAACTGATTATTAACAGCTCTATTTTCTGCCAGTGTCCAAAGTGGGGTTTTAACCTCGCATGCTTTTACTATGGAAACAAACCTTCATGGGAAGAGACCATGACCACTCACCTGTCTAAATAATCCACAACGTGGGGACTCTTATTCTTCTTCATGACCATGATTTCATTAAGCGCTTGTTGATTCCTGTTCAGTCCTTGAAGATTGATTTTCTTGATGGCCACCTAGAATGACACAGAAAATCAGTAACTTTAGAAGCTGGTGGAATGAGACCACAACACACATGGAGCGAGTGATTTTGCAATGACACAGGTGAGCTCTGCCAAAATGCCTTGTAATTAGACAAAGGAGTAATTAGGAACTGACATTCCTACAGCTCATTTCTCTGCTCCTTTGGGGGCCACTGACCACAATTTGCCTTGTCCACTTGTTAAAAATGGTGTCTCAACTCTCAGCCCCCAAAGCTCTGAGCACACTCTCTGTTTCTCTGTCCGTACTTCAGAGGAAGAAATGCGTGCCTTGGTACTCTGTGGATACATCTTGGGACCTAGGCAGGGCTTGGGGCTTTTAGGGACGCCTTGCAGATCTCTCCCCTACATGCAGTTCCCAACTGCAGCACTGCAGGTGCCTAAGGAACTGCCAGGAACATTCTGATGAATTTGCTGGCAGCCAGAAATGAGAATTCAGGACTCTGAAGCCGTAGCCCCAGAGAGCAGTGAGATGCCCCTTTGTTGGAGCAATTGAGAGCCAGGGAGAGCGTCCTTCTCTGAAAGGAACCGCTGCCCCCCTTGCCTTCCTTCTGGCAGCTGAGCAGGACAAAGACTGTCCCAAATGCAGCTGGCAGGCTGGCACCAGTCTGTGCTTCTTGTGCCTTTGCAGCACAGCTCTAGCCACAGCTGCAGCCACAGCTGACACGAGAGAGGAAAGCCCTGGAGAGCAGCAGAATCTGCAGGGGCTCTTGACATTTACCTGTCCTCCTGTGGCAGTGTCGATGGCTCTGCAAACCTCTCCAAAAGCCCTAGAAACAAAACAGCAGCAAAGAAAGGAGAAGCCATTTAGACCTTGGAGTGAAAGCCAGCCCAGACAGGAGATGTCTGCTGGAAATGCCTCCAACCTGCAGCATGCAGGAGGGCTCTGCCAGAATGCAGATGATGCATTTTCCTCTCCAGTGCATGGGCACTGGGCCTGTTTCTGAAGCACTGGGCTTTAGTGCCTCAGCTCAAAAGGCCAGGTGATTCTTTCGTCTTGGATTTCAGTTTCTAAACTGGGCAGTTTTTATCCTGATCACACTATTTCCTTCAGCAAACTCTTGGGAAGAAATGTTCCTTCAAACAGTTATCTGCCTGCTACAAAAAGGGGTGCTTGCTGTTTCTGGCAATGAAATCCAAGTGTCTGACAATTCCTTCTGACCACACTTCCAAATTCTGGCTGGTACTGAGAGATGGGGCAGACTAACCCCAGTGTCTGAATATGTTTGCAGCTTGCCTGACTTCACCCTTGACAGATATTCCAGCAGCAAATCGTTGGCCCATGATTGTGTACAAGTAACTGTGGTTGGACTCACCCTCTGCCAACAATTTCCTCTTCAATGTATTTCCTTCGGGGATTTTCCATGCTCGCCATTTGCCCTGAGGGAAACAAAATGCAAGATGCTTACTTGAAAGCAGAGATCCCACTATCCAGGAGATACAAAAGGCAGCCCTGCTGGGGCTGTACAGTCTGGCCTTCTGAGTCCTTTGTGGCCAGCTGCGTAACAACAACAACTGCAAGAATTGCAACAAGACAGGCAGCTCTGCAGTACAAGCAGGCCAGCACTGATTTCTACAGTCCTTTGAAGAGATCTCTTGACAGCAAACAAAGCACAGGGAGATGCATTCCCAGGAGAGGAGGGCATCTTCCCCACCTTGCAGCAGTTTACCAAAAGAATGCCTTTCCCTTTGTAAACCCAAGCAGCTCATGCTCTAACCAATCCCAAGGGGCCTTCAGCAGCAGGACCCTCACCCTTGAGGAGCAGGCTGAGCTGGAAGACGCCCTTGCCCGTGGCCCACGTGAAGAACCACACTGCTTCTCCTCCCCCTGACAGCAGGGATCAGTCCCTGCCATTGCACTCGCCCTCTCAGCCCCGCACACGTGCCCACCTTCCCGCAGCGGGCAAGGGCAGCAAGGACAGCAGTGCTCCTCAGGTGCCGGCGGGACACGGACAGCTGCCCAGAGGAGATGCTGACCCTCTGTGAGCCCAGCCCAGGCCGTGCAGGAGCCGGCCCAGAGCAGGGGCTGCTGCCTCGGGGCAGCTCCGCGCTGCAGCGGCCGGCCGGCAGCGGGACTCTCCCAGCTAAGGAAGGCTCCAGCCTCGGCACTCACACCAGCCCTCAGGGCCAGGGCAGCCACCGCCACAAAGCTGCCAAAGCCCAGGCACCAGCACTGACAAGCAATGGCAAGAAGGCACGGCCACACCCAGCCCCTTCCAAGCTGCTGCCCCCACTGAGGACACGGCAGGATTGGCTTGGAGAGCAGACACACCCAGGTGCACGTCAGTGCCCTTTTGTGCCAACAGGTGACGGGAGACAGAGCGTCAGCTGGGCTCTCTTCTCAGCCCCACCAGCTCTTATCTGAGGGCACAGGACCGGCAGCTGCTCTGGGCAAGAAGCAGCTTCAATGACTTGTGCTGTAGAATCACAAAGGGCTTGATTTGTTTTCCTAGAGACTGATCTGAGCAGGGCTTGGGCCAGTGGGTAGCATTCTAACAGTCATGGGAATGACTGGGAATCAGGTAGGAAAAAGTGCCATGGATCTGAGGAATATACAGCAGAGGGGCTGGAGGCTCACTCCTGAGAAATGCCTACAGTGCACTTTTATCTGATCATGCCCCAGGCCTGTGTCTCTTGGACTTATCTTTCTAGGAACAAAACTAGGATATTAAATACAGATTGTAATAAAAGGATCTGTTTTTTTCATTGGGGGCACAAAAAAACCAGCTCTTGCTCTCTGTTTCTGCTGTCACCTGATGTTCTTTCCAAAGAGTCCTCACTGACAAATATATAATCTTCTCATTAAAAAACCTGCAGATGTAGTAGTGGTAAATAGGAACAGTCATCAAAATTACGCCACTGAGACTCATGGGGCAGAAGAGCTCCTTCAAGATGGAGAAAAAACCTCTACCCAAAAAAATCCGGAAAAAAACCCAAACTAAAACCACAACCAAAAGACAAAATGCCAAAACCAATCACTTTCTGTGAAGTTTTTTTTTGCTCTGATGGCGGATGAGAAGTCAGGAGTCTAAGGAGAATTTAGGAAGCTAAGTATTCTATCCAGTTTGGTCACTAGCACACAGGACTTGCCCAGATCATTTGCTAGCTCACAGCCTTCTGCTGATGCAAGGACAACCCCTGCTTCTGCCTTTAGCAGCTGGGGAAGCTCAGGCAAAGCCCAGGCACGTCCAAGCTGCCCTCAGAGGCAGCGGGAACACCCAGAGCACTCTCTTGCTGCCTTGGAGCACAGCCTCTCCTGTGGGGAGCCCTAAATGCTCCTGGGACCCCAAAGTGAGGAGAATCATTGGGTCCAGCTGTGCTGACACGTGCACACAATACACTGTCCCTCAGAGAAGAAAGACACAAGACATACTCAGGAGCTCCAGGGACTCATCCTCATCATCCTCCATCTCCTGTTGCTGAGCAGAAGCCCTGTCAGTGCTGGAGATGAACGAACTGCCCGGCTTCCACTGCACAGCTTGGCCAGCACTAGTGCCTTCAGGTGACACTGCTGCTGCTGCAGGTTCAACAGAAGAGCCTGTGGAGATCTGAGACAACAAAGGAGTTGGTGTCAGAAAGAAAAGTGGCTGGCAGAGATTAGCCCCAGATCCCATTTCAAATGCAAGCCCTTAGCAAGATGCTGTCAGCCACATGCAGGGCTCTGCCATGGGTTTGTTCTGATGTCCACTCCTCAAACTGGATGGCTCAAAGCCAAAGGCTGGTTTGACTGGAGTGCAAGGCCAGATTCATTGTCCATTTTCTCCAAAATGCATTTGCATGGATTTTCTGAAGGGTGACTGCCAAAATGACCATTCCGCTTTCTCCCAAGGACGCTTTTCCCCTTCCAAGGGCTGCAGACACACTTGCAGCTCTTTGTTCAAATGTTCTACCTTCTCCCATGGAGTCCTCTTTTCCTCCGGCATCTTCTGAACGTGCCCAACCGGCAGCGCTGCTGCTTGGGACACTTTCTGTGCCTCACA
This sequence comes from Chamaea fasciata, assembly GCF_029207755.1. Classification (NCBI taxonomy): domain Eukaryota; kingdom Metazoa; phylum Chordata; class Aves; order Passeriformes; family Sylviidae; genus Chamaea; species Chamaea fasciata. Next base: position 839,590 of record NW_027094122.1, on the reverse strand, counting down.
GGAATCTTGGGGCTCCTTGCTGCCAGTCACTTGATGGAAATCTTTGCAGGCTGCCAGGCGAGATGTCAACACTTCCACCTCAAGTCAAAGAGAACAAAGCAGTCAGAGAGTCCAGCTTGTCCCTGTCAGCCAAGAGTCATCGACTCTGAGGAAAGGGAGAGGACCAGATTCACAAGGGATACAGACAGCTTCTTTCCAGATCCATCTGGGTCACCGTGTTCCCCTGCAAGAACACCTCAAGAAACAAGGAGAGCAGGAAGAGGCCAGCAGGAATGCATTCAGATGACTGCTGGCCAAAAGGCCAAAGCACTGGTGCCACTGTGCAAGGCAGCAGCTGAGATTCAGCAGAGCAGGGAGTGTCCTTCAGAGTGCCTGTGACACACACTGGAGCAGGATGGCACTCAGAGGCATCACCCCACCCCCCTGCTGCTCTGCAGGGGAAAGGCAAGAAGGGCAGAAAGCACCAGGTTGGTGACTGCAGTGGCTATTGCTCATTCACTCACTTGTTTCTGTAGAGCCTCTCGCTTCTCAAGGAGGAGACCAATTTTTGCTCGGTCTTCTGCTAGAATCTCCATTTCTTCCTCCAGCCTCTTCTCCCATGCCTTGATCCTAGCCCGAGTTTTCTGCAGCTCTGCCTCCAACTTGTCTCCAAAGTTCCGTAAAGAACAAGAGACAGAACCTTCCATCAGGGGAGTGGCTACTACTCCTCCGCTTACATGGTTTTGTTGATTGCCCCTCTCCTGATGGAGTTTCCATTGATCCTCAGTTCTTCTGATGTCTTCCCTGCTCTTCCTCCTTGCTGCCATGGTGTCACTCGGAGGTTTGGGCGGCTCTGCTTGTGCCTCTGCCTCCACGTTCTGTACAAACAAATGCAGAGCAAGTGACTGGGAGATGCCATCAGGCTCAGCTTTTTCCTTTTTCAGCGTACAAATCATATTCATTCAGCCACTTCTTTCTGCTTCCCTGCCCACCTCTGCTTCCATTGTAACCCTCCTGTCCCAGTGCTGATCTCTGCAGATGACAAGGCTCTGTGCTTTCAGTGCCTGGGGGACTCCTGGCCTCCTCAGTTCCAGGAGCTCCATTGAATTCCCCTCTCCCTGCCCTTCACTCTGTCCCACTGTGACACTAGCAGTACAATCAGCCTCCATCTGGGGCTGAAGCTCCAACAGCCTCTTCGGAAGCTGACAGGGAACGTGTCTTTTGCCACACAAGAGAAGAGTGGCCCCCCAAAGATTCATGGACAACACATCATCTCTTAGCAGCTCTTTATAAGCCAAAAGACAGGTGGACTCCGAGTGCCTGTCAGCTCTGCTACTGACTGCTCTGCCTGAAGAGGCAAAAGAACAACCTGGCAACAAAGGCACCAAAATCCCTGTCTTCAAACAGCAACTCCACGTCCCCAGTGTGTCTCTGAAGTGCTCCCGGGTAAGCACAGCCAAGAAGCTCCCGGGGACAAACCACCCCAAAGAGCTTGTGTTCTCAGATCAAGACTTTTGGTGCCTGTGGGTACTTGGCACCTCTGTGGAGAGGGACAGGTGTCCCCAGACCACAGCGTCCCCTACGTATCCACCAAGGCTGAGCACAGTGCCTTTGACATGCTCCCTCCTCTGCAGACAGGGAACCTTCCTGCTCCAGGCTGGCCCCTATCAGAATCCCAGCAAGCTGGGGCCTAAACACGGCAGCTCAAAGCCCATTTTCCAGCTGTCACTGGCTGAGGGGAATGGCTAGGTCTGGCAGGACTGCAGCACTCAGCATCCTCAGCCACCAACAGCAAGAGCTGGCTGCTCAGAAACTTGCAGCTCTGCCTCGCACTAAAGACAGCACCCTCCAGAAGTGGCACTTACTGGCTGGGAAAGTTCCGGCTGTGGTGTGACCACAGCTGGAGCCTTGTGGTCATTTGGCTCCTCTTCGGCTTCTTGTCCAGGAGCAGAGGAAGCCGGAGGGGAGTCTGCTCTTGGTTCTGGGATCTGTGGACAGACAGGAGCGTGAGACACAGGCCATGACCTATCATTTAGAACCTTCTTTCTCTTCAGCTCTAGAACCAGCTCTACTAAGCACAAATCATCAACTTGGAGAGCAAGGGGATTCTAAGTCACTCTGACTAAATTCTAATGGGCTGATTCAACTGGACACTGCAAATTGCTCGAAATTAGATATTCTCCCCTGACTACTATCAGGAAGCACCATTCTCTCTGCAAAACTGATCTTTTAGTTCTTTTAAAGCTCTGAAATGGAAAATTAGGAAATAGTCAGTGATGCCTCTGCTCTTGCTGCTGCAGACATGGAAATGGATTTTCTTGCAGCCTACTCAGCTGGCCCTCTACACTCTACTGCCACAGGCCAAGCTCACAGCTTGCTGCACAATTCTTAAACACCAGGAACATCAAATGTTCTTTCCTTACTCACCTCAGGATCAGCACCTCTGAATACCCGGCTCAGGTGACCTGCAGTGGGCAAGGGAAAATGAAGCAGATGCTTTGAGAAAACTGGAGACAACCAGAGCATTTTTACAAGACCTTCCAAGAAGGCCTCCCAGTCTACATTTTCAAAGTTTTCCTGCTCGACCCAGCAATGGAGGAATTGGCAAACTCTGCTGCCACAGACTCTCCCACGGAGGGAACGCAACCCCTGAAGGTTCCCTTGCAAATGCTGCCCGCATGGCCGTGGCTACAGACACCCCCTTTTGAGCTGAACGTGTTGACAGGAGCTTTACCCAAGCGGCATCCCAATGGCCTTTCTGTTTCCAAATCAACTCAGTCACTAAGAAAGAGCAGGAAGACACAAAAACCAGGTTAGGTGACACCCAGGGAAAACCTCTACTTACCTGCCAGGTGAGTCAAGAAATAGCAGGAATAAGTAACTCCATAAACAGTGAAAACTGCAGCGGCGAGTTGCCCAATCATTGTGGCAACTGCTGTGCAAGTTTGCAGAGTGCGCTCTAACGCTAGCTAAAAGGAGTCTCCTGTCAGTCAGCAGCTGCCCACTGACAAAAGCCTCAAGCACAGGACCAAGTTCCTGCACCGAGCAAGGCCAAGAGCTGCTCTGACACCCCTGAGGCCTTCCAGGCACCAAGGCAACCTTGCGATGTCACCACGACCACGTGGCAACCGTGCCCTGACATCACAAAGCAAAGCCCCGCGACGGTCTGTGAATCGATAGAGACGGATAGAGTGATGTTTGTGTAGGCCTAGGCTGCATTTTTACCTTTTCCCCCCTCAGCTGCCTGTTTCAGCTCTTGTTTCTCCCCCTGTGCCCCCTGTGTCCCCTGTGGCTGTGCTGGGTCCCAGCTGGCGGCCGGGCCGGGCGGAGCAGCAGTTCCAGCCCCGGCTGTCCCTGGAGCGCTGGGAGCTGCCGGTGGCCCCAGGCACTGTCCCCTGAGGAGCTGCTGAAGGACGGGGAGACACAGGGGTCTGAGGGGGCCGAGGAGGCGCTGACGCTGCAGGGACGGTGACCTTGAGCTGCTGGGGGACTGAGGGCTGTGGGGGAGCGGAGGGCCATGGTGGCACTGAGGTGACAGGGAAGGGGCGCAGGCTGAGGGGGGTCTAAGGGGCCGGGATGGGTCAGAAGGGATTGAGTGGGGTGAGAGGACTGGCAGGGGCTGAAGAAACCAAAGGGGGCCGGGGGTTTGCCGAGGGGACGGTGGGGCTGAGGGGATGGAGGGGGCCAGCAGGGAGCACAGAGGGCACCGGCCCTGCAGCTCTGCCAGGCCTTGGAACCAATTCCAGAGGCTCCACTTTTGCCACGGCTGCCCTGCAGACCTTGAGGACAGGCAGAGAGTGACAGGAGGCAGCAGGGAGAAGCTGAAGGCCACCAGCTCCAGCAGGGACCAGGGAGCTGCTGCTGCCAGCCCCGAGCCCGGCTGAGGCCTCAGGGCCGGTGAGGCAGCTGGGGGTGAGGGTGGCCTGGGCTTTGGCCGTGGGCTTTGGCCAAATTTTTTCTTTCTCACCCTCCTGGGGAAGCGCTGAGATTTTCCCTTCCCTGACTGAAGGGCAGGTGCTGCCAAGGGAAACATCTGGATTCTTACTCAGTGTTCCCTTTGCTTTCGCACATGTGCCATCTGCTGTCCTTGTCCAGGGGTGCTGCTCTGCAGGGGAGGAAGCAAGAACAGAGTGAAAGGCTTTGAAGATGGGGCGGCGGGAATCCCTCTGCTTAGATTTCTGTTTAAAGATATATGGACTGTAGCATAGAGAGGAATAACTTCATGGATATTTACATATGCGGGTTGCTTATTGTATAGGCATATTTCTGTATGTATCTTGGTATATTTATAAATGTATGCTACATATATATGTGTCTGTATATATGCATACATCTTTGTAATAACATATGTATATATGGATGTAAGTATATGTATATGTAAGTATGCTGTTCTATCTGTGTTTTAATTCTATTTCCTATGAATACAGTTGTGTAGGTATTTCTGTTTATGCAGTTGGAGTTATATGGCTCTTTAAATAGGTATATTGGTATTCCTAGAAGTAAATATATCTAGTTTTCTATTTACATATGTGTATTGACTTCTGTATTTTGAGGTGGGTGTATCTGGGTGTATCTTTCTATTTAAACATGTTTGGAGATGTATAGTTGTGTCATTGTATCGATTGAGATCTTTGTAGACGACTGTTTAGATAGAAATACTGATATTTTTGTATTCCTAGATGGGCTTTAGGCTTGCAGTAATATGTAATAAATTAAGTTGCTAAACACCTAATTGATCTTTGTGTCTAGTGAGTTGTTGTAGATGTTGGCAATAAATTAAGGTTTTCTTAACGGAAGTGGATATTTGTATATTTTTACATAGCATTGTTGTAAAAATTTAAAAAATCCCTTTTTTAACCTTAAATTGAGATATATAGTTAAATTAAATACATAGTTGTATAGTGTCAGCGCCGGTGAAGCATTTTGTAATAAATGACATTTTTCATGTGAAATCAATTCTGGTGTATTTGTCGATCAGCAGTGCAGCTGTAGGAATCTGCGAGAAATTACAATTGTCAACTGCGATGGGTGTTTTGTGATTTGTGCTGTCCAGAGCAATGAGCAGTTGTAAATACTGGAGGATTTTGGCCATGGAAATCTCCATCCGTGCCCAGCACATGCCCCACTTGCACTCAGGCTGGCCAAGGCAGGTGCAGATTTGGGATGGCAGCAGAGCCACACCTTGGCTGAGAACTCGCTACAAAGGCCGCCAAGAAAACTCCGGGACTCCACGGAGCCTCCAACTCCAACCAGAGGCACCCAGGGAGGACAAATCCACCCGCCATGCCACGGAGAGCTCTTCAGGAAGCGCTCCAAGTGTCCCTCTGAAGGTCATCCTGGAGCCCAGGAGCCAACAGGGATCCTGAGCCAGCTCCGCTGCCTTTGGCAGCACTTTGCAAACGAGCTGCAGCAAGGGGGAGGCCGCAGGGCTGTGAGTGCTGCAGGCTGGCGATGAAGGAAGGGCCATGGACACCTGTGCTGACATGCTCCAGAATCCACAAGGATTCTGGGGGAGAACTGGCAAGCAACAAGTTCCCACAGCCACGACAGTGATGGAAGCCCTTGGTGTGAAGTTCCCTGGAGGAACTCCCAGGGGAGTTGCTGCTATAAGAACTAGTACCAGAAGGCACAAATGTAGTAACACTAGGAGATGGCCTCTAGGACCCACAGGCAATAGCTTAGGAAAAGATCAACTCTATATTTGATATATTCTATTGATTATGGCATATCAAAATATAGAATATGCAGCATTCTATTTGATCAGTTGCATATATGATACATATAAATATGTACCATTGAGTGCATTTTCATAAATATTTTCATTTCATATAGATTTGATAGATTCTTCCCACTTGGGGGAGTGAAGATGTACTGCTGTTGAGAACCTTCTGCCCACACAGCAGTCAGGCCACAGGGCTGTGCGTGCACACCCACCCACCGTCCTTGTTCTTCTCGGCATCTTGGGGCTGCTGTTGGCACAGAACTGGGATGAATTGAACTCAACACACCTGTCCATGTCCAGCCTGTCATAAACGCTGATGTGGCAGGGCACAACACACAGCTCTCAAATCACTCACATTATCATACATGCTTTCATTCCTGCTGGGGAATGGGGAACTTAGAAACACCAAAGACACAGAAAAGAGGTGGAAAAAGTTGGGATCTTTGGGACACTGCTGGTACCCTCATGGAGGAACATTTGTTGGGTTTTTAAGGTCATAACTTTCCAAAACCTAGCAAAGCTGCTCAGCATGGGTCACCCAGTTGTGAATGGTTTTCTTGGCTTGGCAAAACTGCAGTGTTAACTGCGGACTCCGTCCTTGGTTCAAACCACCTGCCCTGACCTGCAGACAGAAGCACCAGCACCAGCAGAAACTACATCAGCCACTTTTCTCAAAAAGCTCTCTTCAATATGCCAGAGGAAAGGAAAACATGTCAGACAGTGTGGACTAATGACAAGACTCTGAGCAACAGTTAAAAAGCCAAGGGCCGCAGCTTCTCTGGGACACCCCTCGTGCTCCAAGGCAGCCAGGCCGCCCTGGCTGCCCGGGACCCTGCGCTCCACGGGCTCTGCAGAGCTGCACAGCGGGGAGGCAGCCTCGGGCACCTCAGGCCCTGGGCACCAGTGGCCTTCTTGGTCTGGACGGCTGCCTCTGGGCAAATGCAGCCTGCTGGCCCTCTGCTCTTGGCCCTAGCCCGGCCTTGCAGGGCTAATCCTGCTCCCGCTCTGAAACGTGCTCAAGCGGGATTTGTTTGTTTCCAGCTTTCCAGGGCATTGATTTGCACCACAAAATACTGAAGGACTAAGGCCTGAACAACAGGTCCTGAGCTAAATCTGCCCTCTGGATGACCCTTCCAACCAAACGTTCAATGGATCTGCTCCTTAACCAAGTGTTACTATCAATCGGATCTATGCATTCACTACTTGGTGAAACACATCTTTACCTTTCAGCACGAAGAAACCAGACAAGGCCACATCTGGCCTTGGTTCCTCTTTGAGCCCTGGACAGGCTCAGGGAGAAAACCAAGAGGAAGACGAAATCAGATCTCCTGCCTCAGAAGGTCTGTCAGATTGCTCGTTCACCACTGTCAAAGCTGGGCTACTCTCACAGTGCAGTCAGAAGCCTGGTGGCCAAGAAAGGGGGAGGCAGTGTAGGATTTCCTGGTTCCTGGCAGGGACTTTCCCGAGCTTTGCTGGGACAGCTTTCCCCACCTGATGAGTGGATCTGGATGAAGGATAAAGCAGAAGGGTGTCTGCTGATGTATCTTTCTTAATCACTAGAGGCAACCTTTAGTACCAGTGATGAGGTGCATTGCTTACCTTCTTCTTTTCTGATTTGTCTTTGCACTTCTGCATGATAGTAAATGACACTGATGCTTCAGCTGGTGTCTGTGTCTGTCTGTGACTCTCCCTGCTGCAGACAGGTAAAAAATGTTATTAAAGAAAGGTCTTATGGAATATGGATGAGGCCATGCTACTTTAGCTAAGCAGCTAGCAATAGCTTGCAAGTTCCCAGTTGAAAACTGTTTAGAGAAGGTGAAGTTTGTTCACAAAACAGCCCGTTCCTAGGGAGAAAAACAAGTGCATCTGCATAAATATTAGCTCTGTTCCATCAGAACCCACCAAGGAAAAATGTAAACAACCTGAAACTTAGCACATACACACAAATGACCTTCTGACCAATAAATGAGTCAGTAAGAAAACTACCCGCCAATGGGTGTGGTGCATGAGGTCCCTGAAAACTGGATAAAATAAGTGATGTGAATAAAGAATTGGCTTTTCCGGCATGAAGGCTATGGAGTCTCGGCTGATTCATTACAACACCTCCCCACCACCAAAACAAACACACAGCCAGTTGAGCACAAGACCTGCCTCTCTGCCAGCCCATTTCTCGGAAAACACCCCTGATGGCCATCTCTGCAAGTGCAATCCCCACTTTCCCACTACCTTTTCTGCAGCCAGGCGAGAAAAGTAGTTGCTCCCAGCTCCGGACACCTCCAGACACCAACTGCTTTCAGCAGTCACAAGCCTGAAATATCAACTTCCTTACTGAACCAGCCCACTGGGAGCTCACACAGGGAGGCCTTTTGTCCAAGGATACCCACACAAGAGCTCGAGGCTGGAGCAGTTTGAAATGCAACACCTCCAGAGTTTAAACCTCCCTTTATCAAATGAGCACATACCAACCTGCCCCAAAGGGAAAGCCGGCAGGAAAGAGAAGCTCTTCTCCCACAACAGCAAGCTCTGTGCTTCTTTCTGTTCCAGCTGGAGAGTGGAGGCCATGGGCTACTCCTCAGTTTGGGAAGAAACCCTGGGAAACGGCTGGATCTGGGAGACCAGCAGACGGAAGTTCCCCAAAAGGTAGGAAAAGGTTCTCTGCAGGGGAGGGGAAAAAAAAAAAAAAAGGCATTTCAAAAAGTTCTCAGACATAAATTTCTGCCCCAACATGACAACCCCAAAGTCTCTGTGCTCTTTCAGGACACAACATTTTTGTCAGTCCCCCAAAGCACAATCAGCTCCCCAACAAGATTTCAAGACTAAAGGACAAACCTTGGCCCCTCACCTCTCCACACCAGCTCTAGGGAGTCTCTGTCCATTGCAAGATCTCCTTTGTCAGTCTGCATTGGCAAGAGCTGGCTGCAGGAGGCATTTGCATTGGAAATCTCCCCAGATGGGGGGAAAAACAGAAGAAGCGATTCCTGAGGAAAGAAAATGGCAACGTCCTTTGGGAAGACACCGGCGTGAGCGCCCTACAAGTGAAGGCCTTTCATCCCTTGCATCAAGCAACATCCATCCATGGGGCAGCACTAGCGTTTTGATGACAATGCTGACAAAACCACTGCCCCTTCCTGCTGCTGCTGCTGACTCCAAATCATGAAAGATGTTCCAACTCTGCAAAAAACAGGCAGAGATGGCGAGAAAAAAACAGTTAGTCTGCTGAAAAGGTGACCAAAAGGATGCTTTCTAATGTCCCCTTTTCATCCTTTCCCCAGCCAAGACAAAGCAATGTCCTTTTCCCCCGTCACCGACGGTGACCCAGGCACAGGATGCAGCGTGGGGACAGAGTCCACCACTGCTCCCAGAGCCCACCCTGGCCACGGGCTTCCCGTGCCCTACCGTGCCGAGCCGAGTTGTGCTGATCTGTGCCGAGCCGTGCTGTGCTCGGCCGTGCCGTGCCGAGCCGAACCGCAAAGTGCCGAGCCGTGCTGTGCTGCGGCCGTTGCCCTCCGGCCGTTGTGGCCACTGTTGGCGATGCCGGCGCCTGGCTCCACTACAGGAACCCCTGGTTTCGCCGCGACCGCCCCGACCTCCTGCTCCGCATCAGGCGCCGGAGCACGGCCAACAGGCAGCGGCCGGCGGCGGGGCGGGAGGGGCGCAGGCGCCCGCCCTGCGGCTCCCAGCAGCTTCCCAGGGCGCGGCTGCTGCTGGACGGGCGGGACGGGCGCGCTGGCTTCAAGCCGCTGCCCAGGGAGCGGCTGTCGCTGCCGCCCGGGCGCCCGCCCTGCGGCTTCCTTCTGCTGCACAGGGACCGGCAGCTGTCCTGTTGTCCGCGGCAGGACTTTGTCCCTGGGGAGACCTGCTGTCTGCGGTCGGACTTGGTCACTGGCTGCCGAATGCCCCGGGGTAGACCTGCTGTCCGCAGCAGGACTCGTTTCCTGGGCAGACCTGCTTTCCGCCGCCGGACTTGTTTCCTGGGTAGACCTGTTGTCCGCGGCAGAGCTCGTTTCTTGGGGTAGACCTCCTGTCCACGGCAGGCCTTTGTCCCTGGGTAGACTTTTTATCCGCCGCCAGACAGTCCCTGGGGAGACCTGCTGTCTGCGGTAGGACTTGGTCCCTGGCTGTCGAATGCCCCGGGGTAGACCTGTTTTCCGCGGCAGGACTTGGTCCCTGGGTAGACCTGTTATCCGTCGCCGGACTTGGTCCCTGGCTGCCGAATGCCCCGGGGTAGACCTGCTGTCCGCGGCAGGACTTGGGCCCTGGCTGCCCAGCCTCGGGGTAGACCTCTTGTCTACCGCTTCACTTGTTTCTTGGCTGCCCAAGTCCCGTGTAGACCTGTTTTCCGCGGCCGGACTTGGTCCATGGCTCTCCAACCCCTAGGTAGACCTGGTATCCGCCGCCGGACTTAGTCCCTTGCTGCACAACCCCTGCTTAGACCTGTTGCCTGCGGCAGGACTTGCTGCCGGGCTGCCCAACCCTTGGGTAGACCTGTTGTCCGCGGCCGGACTTTGTTCCTGGCTGGTGAATGCCGGGGTAGACCTGTTTCTGCCGCCAGACTCTAACTGGCTGCCCAAGGCCTGGGTAGACCTGTTCTCTTCGGCCAGACAGTCCCTTGCCGGTGAATGCATGGGTAGACCTGTTGTCCGCCGCCGGACGGTCCCTGGCTGCCGAATGCCGGGGTAGACCTGTTCCCCCAAGCCGCCCGCCAAACCTGGCTCCAAAATCCTGGCTAGACCGCTCGTCCCGTCCCTGGACCTCCAGGACCCTGGGTAGACCTGTTGTCCGCTGCGGTTCTGACCCAGGACTTGGCTGGTGAATCCTGGGTGCACCTGCTCTCCCGGGTCGGCCTTCAGAACTGGTTGGTGAAGCCCGGGAAGACCCATTCCCTTGCGCCAGCCCCGGCCCCAAAACCCCGCCTGCACGAGTCGTCCTCGTCCCGCCCCCGGACCGGACCGCCGCAACCCTGGCTACACCTGATCCCCCGCGCCGGGAGAGATGACAGTGAGATACAGCCATGGAAATTCCACGGCAATTCCGCCATTCCCAAGTGCCTCATTTCTCAAGCCCACATTCCCAGAGGAATTGCCCTTCCTCTCCCAAACCCACCTCTCTGCTCCACGGCTTCCTGACCATATCTGATGCCTTTTAGGGGCTCTTCCACACACGTGTGTTGCAACTAATGCTTCATCTGCTCCACCATCATCCCTTTGCATTCCCAGCACCTTGGGGTCATCCAGTTGGAACCATGGGACACTGCAAGGCTCCTGGATCCCAGCTGGAAGGAGATCAAATCCTACCCCTTGCAGCTGTACTGGGGGGATCCATGGATTCTTCATTGGAAAGGAGGTCACAGCTGGAAACCACCTGCACCGTGTGGAGACCTGGGAACAAGAAGAGAAGGGACCCATGGAGCTGTGTCCCAGCCCTGTTGGAAACCAGACAGAAATCTCCCAGGACCCCGTGCACACAGGCTAAGAGGCAGAAAAGAATGCAGGGCTTGCTTTGAAACTCTCAGAAAAACTGAGATCCATAAAGTCACACGGGCAAGAAGTGGGAATGGAAGTTTTAGTTTTAGGTGAGTAAAAAGCTGCCTTAAGTGCCTTAAGCACATCGGACACTGTATTAGTTGATAGAAAAGCCCTGAAGTCCAGTTTAAACTTCAGTAGCATTACCTCGCGCAAAGTTCACTAAGTCCTAGACATATCATAAACATAACAGAGCATTGCTGACATTGCTAGACTGAATCGAAAGGCTGTAGGCGTAGGCCCTTGTGTAAGAAACGACCACCATTGTCCCACAACTGTGTTAGACCAGGACAGGTGCAAAAAGACAGGAAGAGCATCGTGTTTGTAGCAGATTGGATGATTTAGGAATAGAATGCATTGGATTGGGGGTGCTGCTGCTGCCGCTTCTGCTTGGCACATGGGGACTCTGTGCTAGAAGCCATTTTGCAGAATGGCACAGACTGTAACGCTCTGACCTTGGTGAGACTGGTGTAACCATGTCAAAAACTACTTCTACAACAAGCAGCAGCCTCTCTTGATCCTCGCTTGGCCCGCTCCAACTTGCCAGCTGTCCCCACCAGCAATGTGCCCGCTGCTCCTGCGCGCTGCCAGCCCTTCCCTGGTGGTGACAGCAGCAGCTGCTCCTGCCACCGGCCAGCTCCTGTGCCTGGAGTCCCTTCCCGTGCTGGCAGCACAAGCTCCTTCTTGCCTTGAGCCCAATGCCAGCCTGCAGCTTGGGCTGGCTTTGCCAGCTCTCTTTTCCCAAGCCTTTGACTCCCAGACTTCTGCCCCAGCCCAGGGACATTTGTTATTTCCATCACCTGCTAGTTTGACACCATGAACCATTCTGGTTTTACCTAAGAGGTGAATCGTGAGGATTTGGGGGCTTTCTTTTGTCCACAATGTCCTGTTAAGAGCAAGAACACACTGTTCTTACACCTGGAATTGTGGCTGTTCCTACACCAATGATTCCGCACTGCATGACTAAAGAAAATCTCTCCTTTTCCTTACTAAGCAGAAGCTAGAGCTTAGTGCAAATAGGTGTTAAAAGAGAATGAATGCCATAATCCCCCTTTTCTATTTTGGTCGGTTGTGGATACCTCCTCGAAGGATCCAGAACAACTCCAAAATGTTTTGCATACAGTGAAGAAAAAGCAAGCCAAAATTCCCTCTGGATGACAAGGTTAGAAAACCTGTTTGAATCACTGTCACTGTTTCTCACCACATCTGCTTAAACTGACAAGAAATTCAGCTGATTTTCTCTGAGAAAAACACAGTTCAGTTTTTGTTAAAATTTTAAAAGTTTAATAATAAACAATAAGAAGAGACATAAGAAAAGCAAAACTACAGACGTCTGGGTGCCTGGTGTTTCCACCCAAAGCACAGCTTGCTAACAAAGGATCTTTCCTTTAAATACCATAGGTTATTGCGTATTCATAAATTTCGTATGTGATTTACACATTCCTTTTGACTTTAGGTGTTCCTGCTTAATTGCAACTTTTCTCTCCCACCATTCTTTCTTGCACATAAATTTTTCATGCCTCCACAAAGTCGTAAATCTCTTGATAACGAAGGCAATAAATTCTTCCCATTGGAGTCGTCGGTGTCCTTGCTATTGTGTCTATCCACATGAGATTATGTGAGGAATTTCTTCATTGCTTCTCCAATTTTTTTGTAATTTTTTTAACTAGTTACAAAAAGCATCTGCTATAGCCTAAAAACTGTATTTATCCCACTACTACAAGAGGGTATATTACTGTAGCATAACTTTCTACCATAACACATCTAAGATTCATTTTCATATTTGTAAAAAGACAAACACTTAATATGTATTTATAACAATGCTGAGGCAGTTTTGCAATGAAGCAGCAGCGTGTCATGGTGCTAAATAGGAATTTGGCATTACCTCTAATGTTCACTGCCGCAAAGTATAGCAGGACACAGCAAGGCAGACTGGGTTAACACAGTCATTCCTCCCCTCCCCTTCCTCCTGCCCATCCCATTGTCTCCTCTGCAGAAGATGCAGGCTATGAAAACAAGGCAAGGTTGTTACCCATTTTTCTTCTGCCACAGGACTTGTTAGACACTGTGTTTTTTCAAAGGACTGCATGTGCCTCTCCCCAGCTTGCTTCTTTCTCATTCTACAGAAGAAGAGAGCTGAAGGAGTTTCAGGCGTGTGAGTGCCTGATCTGTCTTTCCCTCTAAAGTCTGTGCCTCCCAAAGCCCTGGTTACCTGCTGTGCTTTGGCATAAGAGCCATTTCAGCCCGAAACACAAGGGCAGTGGACTTCAACTGCAAAGCCTCTCTCTGCAATGGGATTGCTTTGAGCCTGCAGCCTCCATGGGCAAGGGTTTTGTGGGGCAGGGGCCATCACAGCCTGTGCCCTGCACACAGAGCCAGGAAAAGGAGCAGATCCTGCTGGCTTCTGCTGCTGCTGATCCGAGCAGCAACTCCCCTGGGAGTTCCCTCAGGGAACTTCACACCAAGGGCTTCCGTCACTGTTGTGGCTGTGAGAACTTGTTGCTTCCCAGTTCTTCACCATCCTTGTGGATTTCTGAGAATTTCAGCCCAAGTGTCCATGGCCCTTCCTTCATCCCCAGCCTGCAGCACAGTCCCTGCGACCTCCCCCTTGCTGCAGCTCGTTTGCAAAGTGCTGCCAAAGGCAGCGGAGCTGGCTCAGGATCCCTGTTGGCTCCTGGGCTTCAGGATGACCTTCAGAGGGACACTTGGAGCGCTTCCTGAAGAGCTGCCCATGGCATGGCGGGTGGATTTGTCCTCCCTGGGTGCCTCTGGTTGGACTTGAAGGCTCCGTGGAGTCCCGGAGTTTTCTCAGCCGCCCTTGCAGTGAGTTCTCAGCCAAGGTGTGGCTCTGCTGCCATCCCAAATCTGTGCTTTCCTTGCGCAGCCTGAGTGCAAGTGGGGCATGTGCTGGGCATGGATGGAGATTTCCATGGCCAAAATCCTCCAGTATTTACAACTGCTCATTGCTCAGGACAGCACAAATCACAAAACACCCATTGCAGTTGACAATTGTATTTTCTTGCAGATTCCTACAGCTGCACTGCTGATCAACAAATACACCAGAATTGATTTCACATGAAAAATGTCATTTATTACAAAATGCTTCACCGGCGCTGACACTATACAACTATGTATTTAATTTAACTATATATCTCAATTTAAGGTAAAAAAGGGATTTTTTAAATTTTTACAACAATGCTATGTAAAAATATACAAATATCTACTTCAGTTAAGAAAACCTTAATTTATTGCCAACATCTACAACAACTCACTAGACACAAAGACCAATTAGGTGTTTAGCAACTTTATTACATATTACTGCAAGCCTAAAGCCCATCTAGGAATACAAAAATATCAGTATTTCTATCTAAACAGTCGTCTACAAAGATCTCAATCGATACAATGACACAACTATACATCTCCATACATGTTTAAATAGAAAGATACACCCAGATACACCCACCTCAAAATACAGAAGTCAATACACAGATGTAAATAGAAAACTAGATCTATTTACTTCTAGGAATACCAATATACCTAATTAAAGAGCCATATAACTCCAGCTGCATAAATAGAAATACCTACACAACTGTATTCATGGGAAATAGAATGAAAACACAGATAGAACAGCATACTTACATATACATATACTTACATCTATATATACATATGTTATTACAAAGATGTATGCATATATACAGACACATATATATGTAGCATACATTTATAAATATACCAAGATACATACAGAAATATTCCTATACAAATAGTAACTTGCATATATAAATATCCATGAAATTATTCCTCTCTATGCTACAGTCCATATATCTTTAAACAGAAATCTAAGCAGAGGGATTCCCGCCGCCCCATCTTCAAAGCCTTTCACTCTGTTCTTGCTTCCTCCCCTGCAGAGCAGCACCCCTGGACAAGGACAGCAGATGGCACTGGCTCAGGGGACAGTGCCTGGGGCCACCGGCAGCTCCCAGCGCTCCAGGGACAGCCGAGGCTGGAACGGCTGCTCCGCCCGGCCCGGCCGCCAGCTCAGACCCAGCACAGCAACAGGGGACACAGGGGGCACAGGGGGAGAAACAAGAGCTGAAACAGGCAGCTGAGAGGGGAAAAGGTAAAAATGCAGCCTAGACCAACACAAATATCACTCTATCCGTCTCTATCGATTCACAGACCATCACAGGGCTTTGCTTTGTGATGTCAGGGCACGGTTGCCACGTGGTCATGGTGACATCGCAAGGTTGCCTTGGTGCCCGGAAGGCCTCAGGGGTGTCAGAGCAGCTCTTGAGCTTGCTCAGTGCAGGAGCGTCCTGCAGCTTGAGGCGTCTGTCAGTGGCCACGTGCACACTGACAGGAGACTTGCTTTTTGATAGTGTTGGAGAACAGTTGGCAAACTTGCACAGCAGTTGCCACAATGATTGGGCAACTCGCCGCTGCAGTTTTCACTGTTTATGGAGTTACTTATTCCTGCTATTTCCTGACTCACCTGGCAGGTAAGTAGAGGTTTTCCCTGGGTGTCACCTAACCTGGTTTTTGTGTCTTCCTGCTCTTTCTTAGTGACTGAGTTGATTTGGAAACAGAAAGGCCATTGGGATGCCCCTTGGGTAAAGCTCCTGTCAACACGTTCAGCTCAAAAGGGGGTGTGTGTAGCCACGGCCGTGCGGGCAGCATTTGCAAGGGAGCCTGCAGGGGTTGCGTTCCCTCCGTGGGAGAGTCTGTGGCAGCAGAGTTTGCCAATTCCTCCATTGCTGGGTCGAGCAGGACAACTTTGAAAATGTAGACTGGGAGGCCTTCTTGGAAAGTCTTCTAAAAATGGTTGTCTCCAGTTTTCTCAAAGCATCTGCTTCATTTTCCCTTGCCCACTGCAGGTCACCTGAGCCGGGTATTCAGAGGTGCTGATCCTGAGGTGAGTAAGGAAAGAACATTTGATGTTCTTGGTGTTTAAAATTGTGCAGCAAGCTGTGAGCTTGGCCTGTGGCAGTAGAGTGTAGAGGGCCAGCTGAGTAGGCGGCAAGAAAATCCCTTTCCATGTCTGCTGCAGCAAGAGCAAAGGCATCACTGCCTATTTCCTAATTTTCCATTCCAGAGCTTTAAAAGAACTAAAAGATCAGTTTTGCAGAGAGAATGTGCTTCCTGATAGTAGTCAGGGGGGAATATCTAATTTGGAGCAGTGTCCAGTTGAATCAGCCCATTAGAATTTAGTCAGAGTGACTTAGAATCCCATTGCTCTCCAAGTTGATGATTTGTGCTTAGTAGAGCTGGTTCTAGAGCTGAAGAGAAAGAAGGTTCTAAATGATAGGTCATGGCCTGTGTCTCACGCTCCTGTCTGTCCACAGATCCCAGAACCAAGAACAGACTCTCCTCTGGCTTCCTCTGCTCCTGGACAAGAAGCCAAAGAGGAGCCAAATGACCACAAGGCTCCAGCAGTCGTCACACCACAGCCGGAACTTTCCCAGCCAGTAAGTGCCACTTCTGGAGGGTGCTGTCTTTAGTGCGAGGCAGAGCTGCAAGTTTCTGAGCAGCCAGCTCTTGCTGTTGGTGGCTGAGGATGCTGAGTGCTGCAGTCCTGCCAGACCTAGCCATTCCCCTCAGCCAGTGACAGCTGGAAAATGGGCTTTGAGCTGCCGTGTTTAGGCCCCAGCTTGCTGGGATTCTGATAGGGGCCAGCCTGGAGCAGGAAGGTTCCCTGTCTGCAGAGGAGGGAGCATGTCAAAGGCACTGTGCTCAGCCTTGGTGGATACGTAGGGGACGCTGTGGTCTGGGGACACCTGTCCCTCTCCACAGACGTGCCAAGTACCCACAGGCACCAAAAGTCTTGATCTGAGAACACAAGCTCTTTGGGGTGGTTTGTCCCTGGGAGCTTCTTGGCTGTGCTTACCCGGGAGCATTTCAGAGACACACTGGGGACGTGGAGTTGCTGTTTGAAGACAGGGATTTTGGTGCCTTTGTTGCCAGGTTGTTCTTTTGCCTCTTCAGGCAGAGCAGTCAGTAGCAGAGCTGACAGGCACTCGGAGTCCACCTGTCTTTTGGCTTTTAAAGAGCTGCTAAGAGATGATGTGTTGTCCATGAATTTTTGGGGGGCCACTCTTCTCTTGTGTGGCAAAAGACACGTTCCCTGTCAGCTTCCAAAGAGGCTGTTGGAGCTTCAGCCCCAGATGGAGGCTGATTGTACTGCTAGTGTCACAGTGGGACAGAGTGAAGGGCAGGGAGAGGGGAATTCAATGGAGCTCTTGGGACTGAGGAGGCCAGGAGTCCCCCAGGCACTGAAAGCACAGAGCCTTGTCATCTGCAGAGATCAGCACTGGGACAGGAGGGTTACAATGGAAGCAGAGGTGGGCAGGGAAGCAGAAAGAAGTGGCTGAATGAATATGATTTGTACGCTGAAAAAGGAAAAAGCTGAGCCTGATGGCATCTCCCAGTCACTTGCTCTGCATTTGTTTGTACAGAACGTGGAGGCAGAGGCACAAGCAGAGCCGCCCAAACCTCCGAGTGACACCATGGCAGCAAGGAGGAAGAGCAGGGAAGACATCAGAAGAACTGAGGATCAATGGAAACTCCATCAGGAGAGGGGCAATCAACAAAACCATGTAAGCGGAGGAGTAGTAGCCACTCCCCTGATGGAAGGTTCTGTCTCTTGTTCTTTACGGAACTTTGGAGACAAGTTGGAGGCAGAGCTGCAGAAAACTCGGGCTAGGATCAAGGCATGGGAGAAGAGGCTGGAGGAAGAAATGGAGATTCTAGCAGAAGACCGAGCGAAAATTGGTCCCCTCCTTGAGAAGCGAGAGGCTCTACAGAAACAAGTGAGTGAATGAGCAATAGCCACTGCAGTCACCAACCTGGTGCTTTCTGCCCTTCGTGCCTTTCCCCTGCAGAGCAGCAGGGGGGTGGGGTGATGCCTCTGAGTGCCATCCTGCTCCAGTGCGTGCCACAGGCACTCTGAAGGACACTCCCTGCTCTGCTGAATCTCAGCTGCTGACTTGCACAGTGGCACTAGTGCTTTGGCCTTTTGGCCAGCAGTCATCTGAATGCATTCCTGCTGGCCTCTTCCTGCTCTCCTTGTTTCTTGAGGTGTTCTTGCAGGGGAACACGGTGACCCAGATGGATCTGGAAAGAAGCTGTCTGTATCCCTTGTGAATCTGGTCCTCTCCCTTTCCTCAGAGTCGATGACTCTTGGCTGACAGGGACAAGCTGGACTCTCTGACTGCTTTGTTCTCTTTGACTTGAGGTGGAAGTGTTGACATCTCGCCTGGCAGCCTGCAAAGATTTCCATCAAGTGACTGGCAGCAAGGAGCCCCAAGATTCCTGTGAGGCACAGAAACTGTCCCAAGCAGCAGCGCTGCCGGTTTGGCACGTTCAGAAGATGCTGGAGGAAAAGAGGACTCCATGGGAGAAGGTAGAACATTTGAACAAAGAGCTGCAAGTGTGTCTGCAGCCCTTGGAAGGGGAAAAGCGTCCTTGGGAGAAAGCGGAATGGTCATTTTGGCAGTCACCCTTCAGAAAATCCATGCAAATGCATTTTGGAGAAAATGGACAATGAATCTGGCCTTGCACTCCAGTCAAACCAGCCTTTGGCTTTGAGCCATCCAGTTTGAGGAGTGGACATCAGAACAAACCCATGGCAGAGCCCTGCATGTGGCTGACAGCATCTTGCTAAGGGCTTGCACTTGAAATGGGATCTGGGGCTAATCTCTGCCAGCCACTTTTCTTTCTGACACCAACTCCTTTGTTGTCTCAGATCTCCACAGGCTCTTCTGTTGAACCTGCAGCAGCAGCAGTGTTACCTGAAGGCACTAGTGCTGGCCAAGCTGTGCAGTGGAAGCCGGGCAGTTCGTTCATCTCCAGCACTGACAGGGCTTCTGCTCAGCAACAGGAGATGGAGGATGATGAGGATGAGTCCCTGGAGCTCCTGAGTATGTCTTGTGTCTTTCTTCTCTGAGGGACAGTGTATTGTGTGCACGTGTCAGCACAGCTGGACCCAATGATTCTCCTCACTTTGGGGTCCCAGGAGCATTTAGGGCTCCCCACAGGAGAGGCTGTGCTCCAAGGCAGCAAGAGAGTGCTCTGGGTGTTCCCGCTGCCTCTGAGGGCAGCTTGGATGTGCCTGGGGTTTGCCTGAGCTTCCCCAGCTGCTAAAGGCAGAAGCAGGGGTTGTCCTTGCATCAGCAGAAGGCTGTGAGCTAGCAAATGATCTGGGCAAGTCCTGTGTGCTAGTGACCAAACTGGATAGAATAGTTAGCTTCCTAAATTCTCCTTAGACTCCTGACTTCTCATCCGCCATCAGAGCAAAAAAAAACTTCACAGAAAGTGATTGGTTTTGGCATTTTGTCTTTTGGTTGTGGTTTTAGTTTGGGTTTTTTTCCGGATTTTTTTGGGTAGAGGTTTTTTCTCCATCTTGAAGGAGCTCTTCTGCCCCATGAGTCTCAGTGGCGTAATTTTGATGACTGTTCCTATTTACCACTACTACATCTGCAGGTTTTTTAATGAGAAGACTATATATTTGTCAGTGAGGACTCTTTGGAAAGAACATCAGGTGACAGCAGAAACAGAGAGCAAGAGCTGGTTTTTTTGTGCCCCCAATGAAAAAAACAGATCCTTTTATTACAATCTGTATTTAATATCCTAGTTTTGTTCCTAGAAAGATAAGTCCAAGAGACACAGGCCTGGGGCATGATCAGATAAAAGTGCACTGTAGGCATTTCTCAGGAGTGAGCCTCCAGCCCCTCTGCTGTATATTCCTCAGATCCATGGCACTTTTTCCTACCTGATTCCCAGTCATTCCCATGACTGTTAGAATGCTACCCACTGGCCCAAGCCCTGCTCAGATCAGTCTCTAGGAAAACAAATCAAGCCCTTTGTGATTCTACAGCACAAGTCATTGAAGCTGCTTCTTGCCCAGAGCAGCTGCCGGTCCTGTGCCCTCAGATAAGAGCTGGTGGGGCTGAGAAGAGAGCCCAGCTGACGCTCTGTTTCCCGTCACCTGTTGGCACAAAAGGGCACTGACGTGCACCTGGGTGTGTCTGCTCTCCAAGCCAATCCTGCCGTGTCCTCAGTGGGGGCAGCAGCTTGGAAGGGGCTGGGTGTGGCCGTGCCTTCTTGCCATTGCTTGTCAGTGCTGGTGCCTGGGCTTTGGCAGCTTTGTGGCGGTGGCTGCCCTGGCCCTGAGGGCTGGTGTGAGCGCCGAGGCTGGAGCCTTCCTTAGCTGGGAGAGTGCCGCTGCCGGCCGGCCGCTGCAGCGTGGAGCTGCCCCGAGGCAGCAGCCCCTGCTCTGGGCCGGCTCCTGCACGGCCTGGGCTGGGCTCACAGAGGGTCAGCATCTCCTCTGGGCAGCTGTCCGTGTCCCGCCGGCACCTGAGGAGCACTGCTGTCCCTGCTGCCCTTGCCCGCTGCGGGAAGGTGGGCACGTGTGCGGGGCTGAGAGGGCGAGTGCAATGGCAGGGACTGATCCCTGCTGTCAGGGGCAGGAGAAGCAGTGTGGTTCTTCACGTGGGCCACGGGCAAGGGCGTCTTCCAGCTCAGCCTGCTCCTCAAGGGTGAGGGTCCTGCTGCTGAAGGCCCCTTGGGATTGGTTAGAGCATGAGCTGCTTGGGTTTACAAAGGGAAAGGCATTCTTTTGGTAAAGTGCTGCAAGGTGGGGAAGATGCCCTCCTCTCCTGGGAATGCATCTCCCTGTGCTTTGTTTGCTGTCAAGAGATCTCTTCAAAGGACTGTAGAAATCAGTGCTGGCCTGCTTGTACTGCAGAGCTGCCTGTCTTGTTGCAATTCTTGCAGTTATTGTTGTTACGCAGCTGGCCACAAAGGACTCAGAAGGCCAGACTGTACAGCCCCAGCAGGGCTGCCTTTTGTATCTCCTGGATAGTGGGATCTCTGCTTTCAAGTAAGCATCTTGCATTTTGTTTCACTCAGGGCAAATGGCGAGCATGGAAAATCCCCGAAGGAAATACATTGAAGAGGAAATTGTTGGCAGAGGGTGAGTCCAACCACAGTTACTTGTACACAATCATGGGGCAACGATCTGCTGCTGGAATATCTGTCAAGGGTGAAGTCAGGCAAGCTGCAAACATATTCACACACTGGGGTTAGTCTGCCCCATCTCTCAGTACCAGCCAGAATTTGGAAGTGTGGTCAGAAGGAATTGTCAAAGACACTTGGATTTCATTGCCAGAAACAGCAACCACCCCTTTTTGTAGCAGGCAGATAACTGTTTGAAGGAACATTTCTTCCCAAGAGTTTGCTGAAGGAAATAGTGTGATCAGGATAAAAACTGCCCAGTTTAGAAACTGAAATCCAAGACGAAAGAATCACCTGGCCTTTTGAGCTGAGGCATTAAAGCCCAGTGCTTCAGAAACAGGCCCAGTGCCCATGCACTGGAGAGGAAAATGCATCATCTGCCTTCTGGCAGAGCCCTCCTGCATGCTGCAGGTTGGAGGCATTTCCAGCAGACATCTCCTGTCTGGGCTGGCTTTCACTCCAAGGTCTAAATGGCTTCTCCTTTCTTTGCTGCTGTTTTGTTTCTAGGGCTTTTGGAGAGGTTTGCAGAGCCATCGACACTGCCACAGGAGGACAGGTAAATGTCAAGAGCCCCTGCAGATTCTGCTGCTCTCCAGGGCTTTCCTCTCTCGTGTCAGCTGTGGCTGCAGCTGTGGCTAGAGCTGTGCTGCAAAGGCACAAGAAGCACAGACTGGTGCCAGCCTGCCAGCTGCATTTGGGACAGTCTTTGTCCTGCTCAGCTGCCAGAAGGAAGGCAAGGGGGGCAGCGGTTCCTTTCAGAGAAGGACGCTCTCCCTGGCTCTCAGATGCTCCAACAAAGGGGCATCTCACTGCTCTCTGGGGCTACGGCGTCAGAGTCCTGAATTCCTATTTTTGGCTGCCAGCAAATACATCTGAATGTTCCTGGCAGTTCCTTAGCCACCTGCAGTGCTGCACTTGGGAACTGCATGTAGGGGAGAGATCTGCAAGGCATCCCTAAAAGCCCCAAGCCCTGCCTAGGTCCCAAGATATATCCACAGAGTACCAAGGCACGCATTTCTTCCTCTGAAGTACGGACAGAGAAACAGAGAGTGTGCTCAGAGCTTTGGGGGCTGAGAGTTGACACACCATTTTTAACAAGTGGACAAGGCAAATTGTGGTCAGTGGCCACGTGTCCTGGAACTGGCCCCCAAAGGAACAGAGAAATGAGCTGTAGGAATGTCAGTTCCTAATTACTCCTTTGTCTAATCACAAGGCACTTTGGCAGAGCTCACCTGTGTCATTGCAAAATCACTCGCTCCATGTGTGTTGTGGTCTCATTCCACCAGCTTCTAAAGTTACTGATTTTCTGTGTCATTCTAGGTGGCCATCAAGAAAATCAATCTTCAAGGACTGAACAGGAATCAACAAGCGCTTAATGAAATCATGGTCATGAAGAAGAATAAGAGTCCCCACGTTGTGGATTATTTAGACAGGTGAGTGGTCATGGTCTCTTCCCATGAAGGTTTGTTTCCATAGTAAAAGCATGCGAGGTTAAAACCCCACTTTGGACACTGGCAGAAAATAGAGCTGTTAATAATCAGTTAATTATTATTTCTCTACTCATCTCCAATGGATGGGAAGAGAGTGTATTTTGCCTGCATGTGTCTTCCCTGGCTTTCAAACACTGAGTTGGAACACTGGCCAAAAACCTGAATCAACCCTCCCATACTAAGTCAATACCTTGTAAGCTCACTGCCTCCATGTTGTCTCAGGATTGATTTTTTCAAGTTTCTTCAATGCTGATGAAGCATGCTAGAGAGGATTTCCCTTGGATTGTTGCCCCTCTTTTCCAGGGCTGGCCATGCCAGGAACACTAGGTGCTCCTTTCCAGAAATACCATGCGGGACAGGTTTTTCATCTTGGCTGATACTAAACTGTACTTTTGGCTTGCTGGCCATCTAAAATATCTCCTTTCTCACAGAAGTGCTGTTCTCCTTGAGACTGCACAGACTGCAAACAATGCACAGCCTGGAGGGCATGCCTATTCCTTGAATTCTGTCCTTGTCACAAAGGGACCTGGAAACAAGAGTCAAGCAAAGAAACCAATGTATGCATGTTCATCTGCATGGCCTTGTTCCCTTCTTTCAGCTACCTTGTGCTCAACGAACTCTGGCTGGTGATGGAGTACATGGATGGAGGCTCTCTGGATGATGTCATCGCTGAGGTTCGCATATGTGAACACCACGTTGCAACCATCAGTCGAGAGGTGAGGGATCCCATCTGTGCGTCCCAGGGCTTGGGCAGTATTGTCTGGGAAAGGGGCTCAGGACAGGAGCAATTCCGTGAGCCAGGCTTTGTTTCTGTGTGGCTGATATGCTCTGGGCAAGCAAGAGCATCTCAAGCGAACTGCCTGCCAGTGCCCCTGCACTCACTGGACTCTGTTCTTGTCTGCTTCTCTCCCGCGGTTGCATTCTCACTCTGGTTCTTGTATTTGCTCTTCTCCATCTTGCCTCTCTAAACTTTGGCCTGTCTGCACTGCATTCCTTGCCTGTAAAAGCAAAGGTGGGGGTGGCACTGTTTGAAAGGAGCAGCAAAGAAGAAAGACTCATTTCTCTGAGTCCTCAGCTGGAAAGGTTAGCAGTGCAGCCAGAATGCTCTGTACTTCTGAGCACATGCACTGCAGCAGCAGTCATCCTGGCTGGTTTGCAGGGCAGAGTCTACACCAGCAGTTGCTGTTGCTCTTTGGCAAGCTGATATGCCTTTCTTTAGAAAGGTGCTGCCCTGCCTGTGTTGGAGCAGCGAGCTCTTGCCCTCAATGGCACTGTCTTCTGCCATTACTCCTCATTCCCCTGCAAAGGGAATCTTGGAGAGCTCTTTCCTTTCTTGTGTGATAAAATCACATCACTGATTTTTGCCCTCCCGTTTCTGGTTTCTCTCTCAGTGCCTGCAAGGACTGGATTTTCTCCATTCCAACCACGTGATACACCGAGATGTGAAGAGCCTCAACATCCTCCTCAAAACGGATGGCTCTGTCAAGCTGGGTCAGTATATTCTTGGGCAGGTGCAGCATTCCAGGGATATGTGGGCTGTGGGGCTGCTTTTGAGTGAGTGCCAGCCCCCCCAAAACGGTGCTGGTGGCAGTGCAGGGAGCCTGTTGTGAGCTGACCACGCGGTGGCAACGTGCACAGACCTATGGCAAGGATCGAGCCGTGCACAGTGGCATTGCTCTGTGTGTGTCCCTTCTAGAGGGAGGGGGCTACAAGTCTAAAGCTTCAGGGGAACAAAAGACACTGCTGGAGGCCGTGTAAAAAATGTGGGGATTTTTGAAGCAGCCAATGCCATATTTCCTTGGCTAAAGTCCTGAGGAAACAGAGCAGGGACAGTTGTCCAGGAGATTCAGCAGCACACTCTCAAACTTCAACTGGGCAATTATTTTCCTTGCTTTCCTAATTGCACAGGATTCAAATCAAAACCTTCTTTTGCTTTCTCCCCAGCTGATTTTGGCCTCTCTGCTCAACTCACCCCTGAGCAGAGTAGACGGAGATCGGTGACCGGGACTGCTTGGTGGATGGCGCCTGAAATTGCAAAAGCTGAGTCCTATGGCCCCAAAGCAGACATCTGGTCTTTTGGAATTGTGGGCATTGAAATGGTGGAAGGAGAACCTCCTTACGGGAATAAAGGTCCTCTCATGGTAAGGTGTAAATACTCTCTGATCCCGCTGTCTTTCTCCCCCATCCCACGTTCCGTGTGCCATTGGACAAAATCCCATTGCCATCTGCTGGAACTACTTCCACCACGGTCCCTTTCTGAAAATGTCCCGGCAGCACATCAGCATCTGCTGGGGTTTTGGTTGCATCCGTGGGGGAACTCAAGCCTTAGCCCAGGCAGACAATCTCCCCTCTCAGGCAACATTTGGCTTTGGCTTAGAAGTCGTTCCAGCTCTTTTGGCCGTGTAGATGGCCCTACTAACAGGAAACAAGCATCTTAGAGCTGCTGTTATCTTTCCTGAAATGAAGGAAAGAAACCCAAACCCAACCAAGTTTCTAAAACAGTGCTTTGGAGAGAAGTGTACCCCCATTCTTCTCACAGGGAAACTTGCCTTAACTGAGGGATTTCCTTTCTTTACTTTTAATTACCATTGTTTTCAAGAACCAAGGAAAAAGCTTGATGACTTTTATAGCAGCTGTGCTTAAGGGACCAGCAAGTGCTGCAGAGATGCTTTTCATGTCATACTCCTTGGAAATACTAGAGTGAGTTAGTAGAGCAAAGTCCCTCTTCCAACTAGCCTGTCAAGCTGGTCAGGTGAATCCTCAGAGAAGCAAAGGTGCTTTTGCTGATGTAGTTTCCACTAAGGAGGTCAGTCAATGAAATCAGCTGCCAGGGCAAGATCTGCTGGATGCTGGAAAAGCTGTGACTGCATCAGGCTTTGGGTTTTTTGTTGGTCCAGGAAAGTCATCTCTTCCTCTGTGCCACGGCAGAAACAGCCCCTGCAGAGTGCAGCTGAAAAAATGGGATCTGGGAGAGCAGTTCCAGATGTGAAAGAAGCAGCTGAGAGACTCGTCTTTCCTTTTTCTCCAGGCTCGATTCCTGATAGCCACCAAAGGGATCCCAGAGCTGCAGCAGCCCAAGCTCCTCTCCCCTTTGCTGCGTGACTTCCTGAGCTGCTGCCTGCAGAGAGACGAGGAGCGGCGCTGGTCTGCCAAGGAGCTGCTGCAGGTAAAATGCCAAGGGGCTGCAGGGGAAACAGTGTCCCAGGGACGGGCTCCTCCTGCACTGAACTGCCAGGCATCAGATGAGCCTCGTCCTCCTCACCTCCACTCTTGGTGCTGTTCAAATGAGAACAGCCAGGAATCCTAGACTGGGCTGGGCTGGCAGGGACCTGTAAGGGTCATCTGGTCCAAGTGCCCTGCAATGAGCAGGGGCGTCTTTCAAGAGATCAGGATGCTCAGACCTGAAATATTTCCAGGCCTGGGGCATTTAGCAGCTCTTGCAGTAAGCTGTGCCACTGTTGTCCCACTGTTGCTCCTTAGACCTACTCTGACTCAATCCCCTTTTCATTGAAAAAAAGATTACCCTGCCTTTGGGGCTCTTAGCTTGCAAAGTAATGGTTCATTCTTGGCTTTTTTGTTTTCCTTTGTGCAGCATCCATTTGTAACATCAGCCAAGCCTACATCCAGCCTGGTGCCACTCATCCTTACCTTTAAGAAGTGGAAGGAGTTGACAGGAATGGACCAGTCACTTAAAAACTTTTCCTTCCATCACCAGCATTGTAGTGGATTGTAGAGTAGGATTTTAGCCTAGGATTGTAGGGTAGTATTTTGGCCTAGGATTGTAAATAAAGTTTCTGAAACCTCAAGTCATTTTGAAGATTGTCCTCCTTCTGAGCCTGTGAGAATGCTCAACATTTCCTTCTGAACTGTCCATTTTTGCTTAGAGGTGGAAAGTGACATTGATGCCTTCTTTGGTACGGTTTGAAGGGGGAGTAGGCTCTTCTTTCGTCATGCTCTCCGGACCGCAGTGCCTTTGGAATATGGCCCAGGGGCTGGGTTTTACCCAGCTGTGGCACTTGTGTTTGAGGCAGAAAGGGCAGTGGCATTTGCAGGCAGAACCAAAGGACGAGTGGGGCAGCCCAAATACCCTGTGCAGATGCAGGCCTTGAGCTCTGACTCGAGAGCATTTGGGTTGCTGCCACTTGCATTTGTATCCCTAAGTGCAATCTCTTTGTCTGGGGGAGAGTTTTGCCCAAGTGAGACAGCAGAAAGATCAGGGAGGCTGCTGGGAAAGGCGCAGAGCTGGTGCAGAGCTGTCAGCGGCTGCCGGGTGAGCCCAGGCCCCGCCTTGCCCAGGCTGGAGCCCCAGCAGAGCCCTGGCAGAGCCCGGAGCAGCCTGAGCCGGGGCAGAGGCAGCTGCAAGGAGGCCCTTGGAGCTGCAAGAGGCAGCAGCCCGGCCCTGGGTGCCTCTTGGGGGCCCCGGGCGAATCCTGCGCTCTCAGAGCCCAGCTGGCAGCCGGCTGCTCCCGAGGGGAAGCGTGGCCGTGCTGGGCACAGCACAGCCCGGTGGCATCGGCCGTCCGGAGCGTGCACAGGAGCAGAGAAAGGCAAACCACAGCCGAGGGCTGCAGGCCTGGCTGAGGATTGCCACCCTTGTGCCGGCTGCCCTCTAACTCCTGGCCAAGGCGAGCAGTGTGTGCAGCGCTCTGGGCACAGGGGAGGGAGCCGGGCTGCTCCGCAGGCTCCGGCACAGGGCAGCCTCCTTCAGGCACGGCGCTTCTGCCGGGGGAAGCGAGGCCAGCGGCAGGCAGGGACAGCTTGTCAGGTCACATCTGCAGGAGCCGGGGCCTCACGCGGCTCTGGGAGGAAGCGCCTGCAGTGCTGGAGTTGTGCACTGAGCCAGAGCAAAGGGGTGAAATGCAGAGTGTTCTGCAGAAATATTCCGGGGCGCCAGGCCAGCCTGCTTTGAGCTCTCTGGCACACAGCAAGCACTGTGCAATGCAGCCCTGAGCTGCTGGGAGAGGGGTGTTAGAAAGGAGCCAACTCTTAGATGAAATTAAATGGGGAGACAAAGTCATCAAAGCCAAAGAGAAGTGTTTCTTAGGAAGGATTCACCTGAGCTGGGTGTGTATCTCCCTCTCCCAAGAGCCAAACACACACACAACACACACACAGAAAATGCTGCTTTTTATTGCCTTTCCCAGCCCAGGGTGAACCGTGTCCCCTTTCCCTTTGGCCAGGAAATAGGAAACTTGTATTCTGTCCCCACCGCCTCCTTTTCTGTCCCCTCCCCTCTTACCCTACTTCCCTTTTGGTTTGGTCTTCACGCTGGCCCCTCTCCCAGCTCACGGCAACACCCAACAAATCAACTAGAACAAATCCAAACCCTAAATAACAACACCTAGAACCAACAACTTTCCTTCTTTCTTCTAATAACCCTTCAGCTGAAGCAAAATATTACCTCCTATCTCACTGAGGGAATCGGGCATGAGCCTGTGGCTCGTGGTTGAGCAGTGAACTGATTTGGAAGGGAGCAGAAGGGTTTCAGTAGGCAGTTTGTGTTTTTCTTCTGAATTGCTGAAGGAAAGACACACTCTGGCTTCAGTCAGCAAAAACATTTTCAAGGTGCATTGAGGACATGCTTGTGAGCAATTCCCAGAGAAGGCAGGTTTTGAGAAAATGTTGAACTGTAACAAATTGTGAATTCCCTTTGCATTAACAGAGTGTTGAGCCCTCTATTCCTCCGGAGCAGTGATTGATGTGTGCAAGTGGCTTCCTTAGCCTTGAGAATAGAGTAGTCTTCCTAAGAATGTAGCTGGAATGCATTCAAGGGGAAAAGAGTGGTTGTAGGAGGCTCTTGGGCATCAGAGGAGAATTGCAGGAATGGGATGTTCCCCAAATGACCACCCGAGACTCTCAAGAGAGCCCTACTCTCCTGTCAGTAACTTCTGAGAAGTGATTTAAATATGTCAACTAATTTGAGGGAATGTTTAGCCTGTGAGTTTCAGCACAGTAATGAGTAGGTCTTGTTTCCATGGTTACAAATGAGTAGGTGAGATTTCTGGCTGAGCACGTGTTAGGAAAGTGATTCCCCACGCACCCAGCACTGAAATAAAGTCATGCCTCCTTTCTCACACCGAGCTGGCACCAGGGATCGAGCCCTTCTTGGTAACTTTGATTTTAGTTGCTTCTATTGAAAGGTGAAAATGAAACCGTTTCCAGCTGTTCCCCTCGGGTTTACCTTTCTGGGGGCCAAAGCTCTGTGCTGCAGGTGGCCCGCGTGTGTGCAGAGCAATGCAGCCTCCACAAAGCCCTTGGTTTCCCCACAAGTCGTCATGATTTGTTGCCAGGTGTGCCCAGCTGTGGCAGGAGAAGGAGCCCGCAGTGCAGTGGGCGCCGTGTCCTGTTGGAGAAGGGAGAGGCGGACACCAGGTGGTCGTCAACCAAGCTCGTTTATTGTTAATTCACACAATGCTTTTATAATAACACTAATAAGCTCATGCATATTGCAAGAGTTAAGCTCAGGATTGGTGCTCAGACTAAAAGTCAGCTACGCCTCTTTCTACATTTCTTTGTGGTTACATAGTTTGAGTAAGTTTTAGTTTTACTGTGCTTCTCCCTCATATCTTTCAGCTACAAGGTCTTGTTATCGTATAGCAGCTGTGCTCAAGGACATGCGAAGCTTACTGCCTTGCTGGTTCTCATGAGAGTGCCTGTGTGCTCAGCAAAGCTCTCTCATGTCTGCATGACCTTTTTTAGCTAGCCAGTTATCAATCACACTCTCCACACTTCCCCCGTTTTCTTTTTGGGCAAGAAGGGTGGTATTAAATGCAGTATCCACCATTTTTTGCATCATTTTTTGTAAGCACAAACAACAACATGGTAAAATCAATACAGCTAAAAAAATCACTATACCAACTATTATAGCAAATTTGACAACAGAACATAGCCATGCACTCAAACCCAGTAATTTTAGCCAGCCATCTAAACCTAACTTTGTTTGTACTCGTTAGTCAACACCACTCCCAGCTGGGCCAGGACATCATGGCAATAAGACACTGCACAGTGGGAGGCAAAGCAACAATTGAGAACACAGTTTGCACCAATTTTTTATCTAGCTTTACCAATAGTAATGGCAATTTTTGTGCGAATGTGAATCCACCGACCCCTGTAACTGGATGTACTCGACTGCAGTGGCCAATGTTGCGGCCAATATTCTGGAGCAATTATGCTAGTATCTGCTCCAGTATCAAGAAGGCCCCAAAGTTCAATTGTCCGGTTCTCATACGTGATCTTGACCTTCTTTTTTGGTCGACTATGTAGGTCCATAGTGAGCAATGTTAGTCTAGAAGACCCGAATCTTCTATCACCCCGAGAATGGTGTTGCTGAGGCGTTAATCCCTTTGTTATCTGTGGTAATGGAACAAGTTGGGCAATTTGCTGTCCTTTCGCTATCGTCAGTGGAGGAAAGGGAGTGTATGCTATAAC
The DNA here is from genome assembly GCF_029207755.1 of Chamaea fasciata. Taxonomy (NCBI): domain Eukaryota; kingdom Metazoa; phylum Chordata; class Aves; order Passeriformes; family Sylviidae; genus Chamaea; species Chamaea fasciata. The sequence continues at coordinate 809,432 of NW_027094122.1, read as the reverse complement.
TTGAATTTCTCCTGTAAAATCTGCATCAATAACTCCTGGTAACACAAATAGTCCCATTACAGAAATAGAAGAGCGGCTTAGCAGTAGTGCTCCATAAATTTGTCCTTTAACTTGCACAGGTCCATAAACTCCAGTTGGGATTTTAGTAGGACGAGTTGTCATCAAGGTGGTATCTACTGCTGCTGCCAGGTCGAGTCCCAGGCTCTCTGATGTTGCTGGCTGCAAGCAGGAGGTGACGCTGATGTCACGGCAGCAATTTGTGTTGGGGCGCGGTTGCCGGTCGCGCTCCGATGGGAGTTTCTCAATTTGCGGCGACAGGCTGATGTGTTATGGGTGTTTGATTGGCAGCTTTGACACCACACTTCTGTGGCCCGGCAGTTCCTCCTCATGTGTCCACCCCCGCCGCATCAGTAGCATTTTAGGGAAGGTGGTCTTCGGTTCTCTGAGGAAGTGGCATGTGCAGCCGTGGACGCTCGGAGCGGGGCAAGAGCAGCTAACACCTGAGTCTGTGTTGACTCAGCTTGTTTCTGCAACCCTAAGCTCAACTCCTTTATAGCATTAACTAAAAAAGCCTGTGACCCTGTCGGCTGAAGTGCCATCCTTTCTAATGCTTCCTCAATAGTCCAGTTGGCTCTCAGTGTAGCTAGCACTCTTTTTGTTGTTTCATTACTGTTTTGGAGTGCACATTGCTTTAATAATGCTTCCTTCATATACTCTGGAACTCCTGCCTTATTTATTGCAGCAGCTGCCTTATCTATAAATGCTCCAAAAGACTTGTCTCGACCCTGTCTAATTCTCATATACATAGGTACTCTTGTGCTGTCTTTTACCTGATCTATGGCAGCTCTTACTAACTGCATTGCTTCTCTCACTTTCTCTGCTCCCACGATTATTTGTGCCTCAGTCTTAAGGTATGCACCTAACCTCATTAACTCTTCTATAGTGACACCATGCAATGGATCACCGGGTCTCTTGTTCACTGCTACACTTTCTTGACAGAGTGCTTGCCAATGTGCATTAAATAACAGCTGTTGATGTTGTGTTAGAATAAGCTTAACTATAGAGTGACAATCATTTGGCAGCAATACTTGAGTAGTCTAAATGTAATTTAGCATCTGCTTTACAGGCTCACTAGTAACTTCATATTTACTTGTAGTATTTCATAACTGAGACAAAATTTTCTAATCAAGAGCAGTCATTGTCACATTCAGCCCACCCTCTGCCACTGGCGTAAATACCACCGGACAGGCGATCTCCCTTGCCACCTCTGCGGCTTCAGAATCCCCTGAGTCCATAAGGGGTTTTGTTACAGCTGCCCAGGCTTCTCGCCGCTCCCGTGCAATGGCCCCCGCTAGGTCACTCTCAGCCCCAGGGATCGGCTCACTGCTTTGGGCGGGGGGTTCCAGCACTGGGTCAGACGGTGCTGATGCTGTGGCAGTCGAAGGGGCTGAGCCAGCAGAATAGGGTGCCATTACCGGTGGCAGTTGAACTGAGGACAGGGCAGGGGGCAATGGGCAATCAAACCAACTGTTATAACTTTTATTTTTATTCTGAGCTTGCTGAGCCTGAGTTGCTGCCCTTTTCTCTGCCTGATACTGTAACAACTCATTGTGCACCACTTGCCACAATTTCTCTAATTTCTTAGTAGTTTTATCATTATCTAAAGCTGCTTCCCATAACTTATCTCCGAACAAACGCCATTCACTTAACTCATGCACGGAATGCGGATTAACAAAAACCCCTTTCGCATATCCCCAGGCTAACAACCCTGGAAGTTCCTGACGCAAATCAACTCCCTTAAGCTCCCTCCTTTCTAAGTTTGCTATAAATAAATCATATGCTGCTTGCCTTTCCATATTGATCGTCAGCGCTGTTGCAGCTCTCCGGCTCCGGCAGCACGTATGGCCCAAAACCACCGCTGTGATCTTTGGGGGTGCTTTCCCTACGTCGTTTAGCACCGTCCTGGCTGCAAACAGGACCCAACTCTACTTCACCAACCGATGGTTTTCTTTTCAGGGTAAAGGCAGGGCTATCACGTCGAGGGTCACCATTTTGTTGGAGAAGGGAGAGGCGGACACCAGGTGGTCGTCAACCAAGCTCGTTTATTGTTAATTCACACAATGCTTTTATAATAACACTAATAAGCTCATGCATATTGCAAGAGTTAAGCTCAGGATTGGTGCTCAGACTAAAAGCCAGCTACGCCTCTTTCTACATTTCTTTGTGGTTACATAGTTTGAGTAAGTTTTAGTTTTACTGTGCTTCTCCCTCATATCTTTCAGCTACAAGGTCTTGTTATCGTATAGCAGCTGTGCTCAAGGACATGCGAAGCTTACTGCCTTGCTGGTTTTCATGAGAGTGCCTGTGTGCTCAGCAAAGCTCTCTCATGTCTGCGTGACCGTTTGCAGCTAGCCAGTTATCAATCACACTCTCCACATTTGTCCTTCCTCCTTGTCTTGGTTTGGGAAGACAGGTATCTGCCAGGTAAAATTACAATCAGAGGCTCTTTGGCAAAGATTTGGGAAATAGGAATAGCAGTTCTCTACTAGTATGTAATACAAAGCAAACAAACACAAAAAACTCCCCCCCCACCAAACAACTACAGCATTAATGACAAACGACAACAGTACCAAGAACCTCGAGGGCTTTGTTTCACAAAACCCAGGGCAGTTTGGTTTCGCTGTCCCCGCAGGATCCTCAGAGCACCAAGCTGAAACAGTGGAAAAGTCCCGGGCTGGTCGCTGGGATGGCAGGGTGTCCCGGCAGGCAGGGGCAGGATGTCCCGGCAGCGCAGGGGGTGCAGGGTCACGCTGCAGCAAGAGGAGCAGCGCCGAAGGAGCCGAAGGCGAGGCAGGGCCTGGACCAGCTCCCGCAGGTGGCCGGGAAAACTCAGGATTCAGGCCGAACTGGTGATAGTAGATTTCCCAGGACTGGATCCCTTTGGCCACAGTGAAACTCCTCCAGCCAGCAACAGCCGTTCTCTGCTCGGCGTGCTCTGCGGCGGCTGAGATCCTCGAGGAGCGGCAGACACGCGTCTCCCCGAACGCCGGAGAAAGAAAAGCACGCAGCTGCCTCAAGCTTTGTCTTTTACCTGCGTTATCTCCCCCTTCCACCTTTGTCCACCTCTTTGTTTCGGTTAAGTACTCTCTAGTATCCAACACTTGGTCTCCTTGGTAACGTGTGGGGAAAAAATTCTTTAGAGAAAGAAGGAACAAACCTAACCCCCAACACTCCTCCTACTTTTTTTGCCAAGAGTGAGGGAGTCCCAAGGAACCATTTCAACACTTCAAGGAATGTCTCACATGCCAGGAAAGGCTCTGACATACTGACTGAAAACACTGGGAGGAGGGAGGACACACAACACATCAGCCAACGCAGATTTTCGGCTGCCTTGGACATTATTCCTTCACAACAGCCACAATCTTTTTCCATAGACATTCTCCCCAGGTAAAAATCCAGGCGTGATGGTGAAGGGGCTAATTCTTTACCCTGTTTAGAATCAGTCAGAGAACTTCACTGTGTTTGTGACTCGTGCTCTCTTCACTTGAAACAGCTCCCACAAGACCTTGAGGGACAACTTGCTTCAACTGCCAGGAGGTCAAACTTGATAAAATCTTCAATATTGTCCTTTCCGGTGTATTTCCTTATCCTCCTACCCTTATGAGATCTGCCTGTACTGCAGGACCAGCTATCTGCTCTAACAACATGGTTCTTGTATGAAAAATACAAGCCAAAATAGAAAATCTAGATGCTGAAAGGAATATCAACCAAGTCAAATCCAACTTTTAAAAACAGAATCCTCAAGAAATGATTCACCCACCCCAAAACAAATGCAGCAGGAGAGGCAACTTATTCATCTCACAGAGATCATTCTCCTATCTCTCCATGCTCTGCTCCAAAGTGTGTTCAAATCAAAGGTTCTCATTTTTTTCCTCTTCCCCTCAATTGTATTTAATTAGGTTGGTTTTCTTTTCCTTTGAAGTCAAGGGAAAGAGACCTATTTATTTCAAGGAATATTTAGCCTGGCCTTTTCCTTCCAGTGTTCTACCTGACTGCATCTTCAACCCCATTGTTCCATAGGGACAGGGAGGCATCCAAATAAAGATTAATAAAAAGGCAATTCCTGTGGTGTTATCAATTGAAGAAACAGGATCACTTTTCCCAGTGTCAATGAACTTCAATACACTAATAAAATTAACAAATATCAAAGTGGTTTGGGTCTGAAATAGAAACATTTCCACTAAATCTGAGTAGCTTTTCCAAATACTGGGCAAATAGTTTGATACACTTTGAAATACTAAAATGTCTCCAGTGCTCCAAGATGAAGCTGAGCAAATTTCACTGAGTGAAATGAGACTAGACATTGTTTGCACCTTCTAAGCATGCATTATATGTTCATCTTGGTGTTTAAAACAAGGCCACTGCAAGGAGAATTTCCACTGTCCCAGCTGTCAGTAACTGGTTTTGTGACTTACCTGCTGGGGAATTACTCACTTCCCATTGCAAATCTGAAATCACTGTTCATTTGGACAGATTGCTCCTGACTGCACCCTGATGATGTGTCCTCAGTCCAGCTCGTGGCACTGGCAAGATAAATGTGTAGAATGAGATTAGGGGCAAAACACTAACAAAATTTGCTTAGATCAAAGAGATGCACTCACACCCTGGCAGTACTACCTGACATCTTCCTGACAATATTATGAGGCAATTAATGTCTGTATGTCTTGGCTGATGGAGGTGAATAATGGTAAGTTCTAGGAGGCAACTGTCTAAAGCAGGGGAAGCTGATTAATTACCCAGCAATAATTCATTATTGAGACATTTAGGTCGACTTGTGCACCACAAAGTCAGAGGGAGCAGGAAACAATCAAACCGATGAATACTGTTCAGACTAAACTGTTGGCAGCTACAGCCATAGAGGCACATTTACAGAGAAAATGACACCATCTCAGAGAAATCAGGTGCCTGGAAGCAAATCCTCAAACCAAGTGGGCAGTCTCCATCCCACACAAGGGACGCATCAGCACGTGCAGCAGGAGCCCCTGTGCTGGCATTCTCACTGTTTCTCAGGTCTACCTGTTCCCTGCCTCAAACAGGGGCACAAATGAGGAGCCAGTCTGCAAAGCCTTGGGCTCTGATCTCACACTGCTACACTGAAGCAAATGGACAGGAAAATAGAAGAAGCCTGAATACACCTCTGCTGATAAAGATCTCTATGTTAATACCATGAACATTGACTACATCGAATTTAAAGCTGATATCTGCCTGCATATCACATCCAAGTCTCTTTTCAGGTGTACAAAAAATGTGTCCATTTCACAGCATTTCTTCCTTTACTTCTCCACCTGGATCATACAGAAAATACATTTCTTGGCCACCAGCAAATCATTACCCCTTATGGGGACTGTTCCCTAAAGAGTTTAAGTACCAGAACAATGGACTACTGCACAGCACCAAATTTCAATTGTGACTTAACTATTCCACAAAGGGGATTTACTGTAGTGACACCTCTCAGGAATACACAATTATTTGAAATGTCACTGACATTTTCCACTAACAAAACAGCACTTCTACTTTAGCAGTGATTCGAAGATGGAAACTTTCCATTAAGCCTTTTCTTTCCTCTGGGTGTCAGAGTTGTCCTCAAAGTCCTTCTGTGTTAAAAATTAATTGTCTGGTTTGGTCTAACACACCCAATGTATTCATTAGGGAGTACACGCACAGTAATACCTCAGAAAGGTTTCAACCCTCCTCCCCAAGATCTTGGATGGCAATTTTGGGTTACTCTGAACCTCTCTCCAGCTTTGGCTTCTGAACTTCTCCTTTAATCTACTTTTTCATTCACTTCGTGTATACCGATACAGTAGTTTTCCTCTTTTTGTAACCTGGTGTCCAAATACCAGAACGACCGCTTGACCATTTCCATAAGCAAACCATCCTCTGCAAAACTCTTCAGTCAGAATCTTATTATTAAAGCAACTTTTTCCAAACAGTTTCTGCCGCAGAGCCAAAGGGCCCTCTGCTCAGAATCCCTTTCCTTAAAAGCATGGGGATATGGATGATTTCTGTGCCCCGTAAAGGTCCAGTGCCATTCACCTCTGGATACCAACCTGTTCTTCCATCTGACTGGGGATGGAGTCGCGGAAGATGAGAGGATTTCTCTCCAGCAATGATATCCTGCCCCTTGGCAGATATCAGGCAGTTCAAATCAAATTTCAGGTTTAGCTCACAACACTCAGGATGCTGACAGATGATGGAAGCACTGTCACAGCAGCTCTAGCTTGACTTTCTGCCTACACTACTGTACATTTTAAACCACTTCTGAACAGGATCACTAGAAATGGGCAGCCATCCCTAAATCATCCCTGAAAACACAATGGCATCCAACAGGTGTTTGCTTGAGTTATCCCCCTAAGGGAAGGCAGTACTTAAACAGGCATAGAGAGGATAAAAGGAATAATTCTGTTCCTAAGAGCTGCCTCCTTCCCCTGTCTCCTCATTTGCCAAGGCCATGTGTTATAAATGGGCAGGAGACACAGTTTCCTCCTTTAAATGCCTTTATTAATAAACAGGGTCTCGAGGGGTGGCCTACGCCGCTGCTGCTCCCTTTCGTCCACACCGCTGAGGAGGAGGTGCAATCCACTTTGCTGCTGGTGCTGCAGAGTGGGAGTTCTCGCCTCGCGGGGGTTCCAAAGAACTCTCTTGGCTCATGGAGTCCAGGGGTGTCTTGCTCTTTAAGTACTTCGTAAGTTATGGCGAGATACAAAAACTTATGAAAACCCTCGGCATAAATACCCTTGTGTATGCTAAGTCCAGTGCTGTCTTTGGCAGATTGAAACTTTGAGCTGGCTCGTTTTGGCTAGGGGTTCTTGGTGTTGATATGGTCCCACCATGCAGCTGGGCTCTTCTAATTACCGTAAGGGTGGCAGCAGCAGCCTGAGTGACAGGCCGGTTGTCAGCAGGAAGTGGGAAGAGGATCCGACAGGAAGTGGAGCAAGCAGGGCACAAGCCGATGGGACAGGCTGGGTGCAGGCAGGCAGAGCAGCAGCAGAAATGGAGAGTGGTGATGCCAGGGAGCAGTGATGCCAGGGAGCAGCAACAGCTTGACTTGATGGAAAAGCTAAGTGGGATTTTGGGGTAGGGGATACAGAGTGGACAAAACTGCCAAACAGCATTATAACTCTTGAACAAAACATTACAACTCTATAACCAACAACTTATAACTTAATCACCATTCTTATTTATCACACCACGCACGAGGCCGATCAGCGCCGCTGGCGCCTCCGGAACCACCTGCAGCTGGCGGCCAAAGGTGACCAAAAAAAACCCCCCCAAAAAAAACCCAAAAAATTTGGGGGGAGGGGGAATCCCTCCCCAGAATGATATTTTTACATTTTTATTTATTTCGGGGTTTTTTTGTTTGTTTAATCAGGCCCTCTCCGGCAAACCTTCGCTCCAAACCCGCTGAGCTCCCCCGGGGCCGCTCCGGCCGCGCCCTCAGACACCCCGAAAAGACCCTGGAAAGACACGTTGGGCTGAGGGGGGATCCTGAAAAACTCAAAATAATTAAAAACCGGAAATATCCGACTCGTTTTTTGGGGCAAAAAACGGATAAAATCGGGAGGTTTTGGGGCGGTTTGGCCTCCGGGGCTTGCCGTACAAAATGGCGGCGCGGTGTGAGGGCGACAAAATGGCGGCTCGGAGATTTCGCCGTACAGAATAGAGAAAACAGGGATTTGGGAGGAAAAAAGGGGATTTCGGGGAAAAGGGGATTTTATAGATAAAAATTGGATTTTCCGATTCTAAATTTGGAGAAAAAACGGATAAAATCGGGAGGTTTTGGGGCGGTTTGGCCGCTGGGGGTTGCCGTACAAAATGGCGGCGCTGTTTGAGGGAGACGTGAGGGCGACAGAATGGCGGCGTCTTGAGGATCGTGCCGTACAAAATGGAGAAAACGGAGATTTGGGTGGAAAAAGGGGGATTTGGGGGAAAAAGTGGATTTTAGAGATAAAAATGGAAATCTCCGACTCTAAATTTGGGGGGAAAAGGGCAAAATTTAGGGAGTTTTGGGGTGGTTTGACCGCTGGGGGTTGCCGTACAAAATGGCGGCGCGGTGTGAGGGGTGAGGAGCGGGCGGCAAAATGGCGGCGCCCTGAGGATCTTGCCGTACAAGATGGCGGCGCGCGGGGGTTTTTTTTGCCGTACAAAAAGGAAGAAAATGGAGATTTGGGGGGAAAAAATGGGATTTAAGGGGGAAAAAAAGAAATTCTAGAGAGAATAATGGAGATTTTGGTTGGGAAACGGGAAAATTTGTCAGGTTTGGGGTGGTTTGGCCGCTCGGGGTTGCCGTACAAGATGGCGGCGCGCGGGGGGTTTTGCCGGATAAGACGGAAATTTGGGGGGAAAATGGAGATTTTGGGGAAAAAAGGGAGATTTTAGGGGGGGAAATGGGGATTTTAGAGGGAAAAACGAAATTTTTTTGGGAAAAAAAATCGCTTTAAAAAGAAAAGAAATCCCCAAATCGGCAAAACCTGAGGGGAAAAATTTTCCCAAAAACCGCCTCAAACTCCCACAAACAAACAAAAAAAAAAAAACCCGCGGCGACAGCAAAACAACAACAACAAAAACCGGCGAGCTGAAAATTTATTGAAATTTAATTTAATTTAATTTTAATTAAAATAATTAAATAATTAATTATTTGACTATTTTAATTAAAATTTTTCGATCCCAAAAAATCCCAAAAATTCACCCCAAAATTTCCACCCAAAATCCCAAAAAATGACCCGAAAATTTCCACTGAAAACTGAAAATTTTGAAGCCTGAAAATCCCTCAATTTTACCCCAAAATTCCCGCTGAAAATTGGGATTTTTAGAGCCTCAAAAATCCCCAAAATTCACCCCAAAATTGGAATTTTTGAAGTTCCAAAACCCCCAAAATTTCCACCCAAAATCCCAAAAATTCACCCCAAAATCCCCACCTAAAATCCCTCAAAAAACCCCAAAATTCCCACTAAAAATTGGGATTTTCAGAGCCCCAAAATCCCCAAAAATTCACCCCAAAATTTCCACCCAAAATCCCAAAAATTTACTCCAAAATTCCCTCCCAAAATTGAGATTTTTAAAGACCCAAAATCCCCCAAAATTCACCCCAAAATTCCCACTAAAAATTGGAACTTTTAGAGCTCCGAAATCCCCCAAAATTCACCGAAAATGCCCTAAAAATGACCCAAAAATTCCCACTAAAAATCAGGATTTCAGAGCCCCAAAATCCAAAAAAATGACCCCAAAATTCCGACTGAAAAATGGGGTTTTTTGAAGCCCCAAAATCCCTCAAATTCTCCCCAAAATTCCCACCCAAAACGCCAAAAATTCACCCCAAAAATTCCCATTAAAAATCAGGATTTCAGAGCCCCAAAATCCCAGAAAATGACCCCAAAATTCCCATTAAAAATTGGAATTTTTAGATCCCCAAAATCCCCCAAATTCTCCCCAAAAATCCCAAAAAACCCCCCAAACCCCCTCCCAGTACAAACCAGTACAAACCAGTAAAGAAAAACCCCAAACCAGTATAAACCAGTATAAACCAGTACAAACCAGTCACCCCAAATCCCTTCCCAGTTCATCCCAGTTCATCCCAGTGACCCCTAAAGCCCCTCCCAGTACAAACCAGTAAGGAAAACCCCCAAACCAGTACAAACCAGTATAACCCAGTACAAACCAGTACAAACCAGTAACTCCCAGTATCCCCCAGCGCCGGGCCCTGGCCCTGAGCCGCTCCCTGGAGGTTGCCGAGCATCGAGAGATCCCAGTTCAAACCAGTACGGACAGGTGAGGGCACTGGAATGGGGACTGGAGGGCACTGGTTTATACTGGGATGGACTGGGAGTGAGTTTAGGGGTCACTGGTTTGTACTGGGATGGATTGGGAGTGGGTTTGGGGTCACTGGTTTATACTGGGATGGACTGGGAGTGGGTTTGGGGTCACTGGTTTGTACTGGGATGGACTGGGAGTGGGTTTGGGGTCACTGGTTTGTACTGGGATGGATTGGGAGTGAGTCTGGGGTCACTGGTTTGTACTGGGATGGACTGGGAGTGGGTTTGGTGTCACTGGTTTCTACTGGGATGGACTGGGAGTGGGTTTGGGGTCACTGGTTTGTACTGGGATGAACTGGGAGTGGGTTTGGGGTCACTGGTTTATACTGGGATGGACTGGGAGTGGGTTTGGGGGTCACTGGTTTGTACTGGGATGGACTGGGAGTGGGTTTGGGGGTCACTGGTTTATACTGGGATGGACTGGGAGTGGGTTTGGGGGTTACTGGTTTGATACTGGGATGGACTGGGAGTGGGTTTGGGGGTCACTGGTTTGTACTGGGATGGACTGGGAGTGGGTTTGGGGTCACTGGTTTGTACTGGGATGGACTGGGAGTGGGTTTGGGGTCACTGGTTTATACTGGGATGGACTGGGAGTGGGTTTGGGGGTCACTGGTTTGTACTGGGATGGACTGGGAGTGGGTTTGGGGGTCACTGGTTTATACTGGGATGGACTGGGAGTGGGTTTGGGGGTTACTGGTTTGATACTGGGATGGACTGGGAGTGGGTTTGGGGGTTACTGGTTTATACTGGTTTATACTGGTTTCGGGGTTTCTGGGCGTGGTTTAACCTTTGCCCCTCCCCCACATGTGAACCGATCACGCCCCTCATCAGGCCACGCCCCCTTCCCTTATCTAGATCGACAACAAGGGCGGGGCAAACTGGGCGGGGCCTGGGGGTTACTGGGTTCTACTGGGAGGGAGTGGGAGGGGCCAACACGGCTCTGACCCCGCCCACCGCACTGATATGCAAACTTATGTAAATGAGAGCACAAATAAACGCGAATGACGTCACTGACCACGGGGACTGGGAGTTACTGGTTTGTACGGGGAGGGGCCTGGGTGTGGCTCTGACCCCGCCCACCTCACCGAGGCGCCAGCCTTATGTAAACTTATGCAAATGAGAGGCGAAATAAACGCCGGTGACGTCATTTGTACGCAGAGGAGCAAAGCGGCAGCGCGGGGCATGACGGGATACACCGAGGCGCAGAGTGGCACCGCAGGGAATGACGGGATACACCGAGGCGCAAAGCGCCGCAGGGCATGATGGGATACACCGAGGCGCAAAGCTCCGCAGGGCATGACGGGATACACCGAGGCGGAAAGCGGCGCGGGGCATGACGGGATACACCGGGGCGCAAAGCGCCACAGGGCATGACGGGATACACCGAGGCGCAAAGCGGCGCGCGGCATGACGGGATACACTGAGGCGCAAAGCGGCGCGGGGCATGATGGGATACAGCGAGGCGCAAAGCGCCACGGGGCATGACGGGATACACCGAGGCGCAAAGCGGCGCGCGGCATGTCGGGATACACCGAGGCGCAAAGCGGCGCGGGGCATGATGGGATACACCGAGGCGCAAAGCGCCACAGGGCATGACAGGATACACCGAGGCGCAAAGCGTGGCCGCAGGGCATGACGGGATACACCGAGGCGCAAAGCGGCGCGCGGCATGACGGGATACCTGCAGTTCCTCTCCTAAAGGAAGGCTCAGCCTGGGACTCATTCCTCTCTCTTCCAAGACACTACTTTAGAAAACTGCAGGATTCCAACCTAACCCTTCCTCCAACACAGGGGCCGGAAGAAAAGATTCAGAATTTCTGTCCACCCCCATAGGTTCAGCCGTACAGCTATGGCAAAATGCATCTCTTCTCTGCACTCTTCTCACGTAAGATTTGTTTCTTTAATAAACCTTTCCTCGCAGGAGCAGTCTTACATCAGTATGAGATTTGTAATGTTTTAAGCAAATTTATAAACCAAGGGTTTGTAGTTGCACATACGGCAGAGATTCCAGATGAGAGAAGAGCAGACCAAATGCAGCCAGACTGGTGTTTTAAAACTGAGGTCATCGACTGATTCCTGTGATCCACGATCCCAACACCAGGCCACACCTGGTGTTCTTGCCTCTAGAGAAAAGCACACAACCTATTATCTCTGCTGAGCTCATTTGGTACCATTTAATACGTATTTATCACACACTCACAAAATGGCAAGTGTGGTTGCATCACTACCACAAAATGCTCTTGGGGATTTACTCAATCGTTGATGATTACAGAAATGGTAAGAAGAGAGGCCAAACAATAGGGGGAAAAGGTGGATTTACCCTACACAGCATCCAAATTCTTAACAACAGGATGGACTTTGCCACTTATTGCTAATGCTAACTCACATAGAAGGAGTTAGAAGTTTGATCTGCAAGACAGTTCACACAAGGCCACAAAGGAAAACAAGCACTTTACATGTTGAATTTCACCCCTGTTTATGAGGTTTTCTCATGATGTTTAACTTCAATTATCAAACACAAATTTTCAAACATACCAGTGAACATCCCTCAGTCCAGAGTCTGTGCCTATTTCTTGCTCTAAGTTAGATGAGCAAACAGATAAAATTGTATCAGCTCCTTTGAACCGACCAATTTCAATTCAGCTGTGGTTACAGCATTTCAACGGCCAACAAAAAGCATGCACAGCTGAGTTTCAGAAAATATAAATACTCACACAAAGCAGCCCCATGATAGTGGGGGTAGGGGCCGAGTGCTGGTGTCCCCCTGCCTGCAGCAGATCCAGGGGTGAGGGAGTTCAGGGGAGCCCTTAGAATTTTTGGTCCCCTGGGAATTGGGGTGACCCTCGGGGTCCCCCAGGATCTCCCTGAACACGCTGACGCTGCCCAGTGAGAAGGTTCGGACCCGGCACGGGGTCCCAGCTCTGTCACCTGCCCTGCCCAGGTACCCCCCAGCCCCTCCCTGGGAACCTCCAATCTCCCCGTGACACCCCAACCTGCCCTGGAACCCCAAAAACATCCCTGGGGCCCTCCAAAAACTCCCCAAGATTGCAAACGCCCCGTACGAACCCCCTAAACCCTCTCAGGACATCAAAATTCCCATGGGACCTCCCAACACGCCCCCAAGCCCCCTTGAGAAGGTTTATACTTGGCACGGGGTCCTCATCACCACCATCGGCATCACCCAGGTAGCCCCAGACCCCCCCGGGACCCCCAAACCCTCCCGGGACCCCCAACCCCCCCATGGGGGCTCCACTACCGGAATCAACGGGAGTGGTGTCGCCCTGCCAAGGGGAGTTAAAGCGGCGCCTGACTGTCGGGGGTTCTTAAAGCCGTGATGGTGGGGAGACCCCCAAAAATCCACCCTGGGGGGCACTCTCCCATTTGCTGCACTCGAGGGAGCCCCAGACAATGACGGGTCCTGGGCTGAGCCCCCCACTCAGCCGGGGCTGTGGAGGGAACTGTGGGCGCTGGGACAGGGCTTGGGAGTCCTGGGGTTTACTGGGGGACCCCGACTGGGAACTCCCTTCCCGCTGTCCCACCTCCCCCTATACCCCCCTCTCACCCCTTTCCCATTGTTCCCCCAAACCTCCGCTGCCCCCAGCTCGGTTTGGGGGTGACCCCCCCCTTTCCCATCGTGTCCCGGCCCGGCCCCGCTCACCCGAGAGCTCCCGGCCCGCGGCCGCACGGACGGAGGAGGAGGAGGAGGAGGAGGAGGGACAGAGGAGGAGGAAGAGGAGGGATGGAGGAGCTGGAGCCGGCAGAGGAGGCACTGCGTGACTTCACTGCTCTCTGGATCTGCAGCTCCTTCGCCCCGGGACCATCGCCCCCGTATCCTGCGGGTGACCGGGGAGGGGGAGCGCGCCCCAAATATCCTGGGCGGTTTTTTTGAAGCGGGGAGGGATGTTTGGAGCTCACAGAAAATATATTTATGGCTCCCGGGGCTTTTTTCTGTCGGGGCCGGGCAGCTTGATGTTTGGATCTGGCAGGGCTCCAGAGCTGAGGCGCAGATGCCCCTCAAGGGGACATGGGGGGTCCCCGGGAGGTGTTTTTGGGGGGTCCCGGTGGCGGTGCCGGCAGAGCCCCGGCGGGAGGCGGGTCCCCCCGCGGTGGGGTTGGGCTTCCTTAAGTTGGTGCGTGTCTCTTTGGTGCTGACCCTGCCCGCCAGCTAAACCCTGCGGGCCCCATAGAACCAAAGGTGCCCTGGGAGCCTGCAGGGCCTTGTGGAGCCAGGGGACCGCAGTGACACTGTGGATCTCCTCTCTTCACAACTGTTTTTCAAACTGCAACATCAGTAATTGCTGCCACGCCATAGGCTTAAATAATCCACTCTGTTCACTATTGTTTCAAAGGATGACTTTGATTTCTCCTTGACAATCTGCATCAATTCCTTCTCCCATGACATCAACGCTTTTCAAGGCCAAGCTCCAGTGAGCAGTTCTCAAACCTCCAGTGTCCTGGAGAAATCTGAGTTCCTATTCCTGTATTGATAACTCTCATTTGCTTCTGATTTGTCCTAATTAATTCTAACGCATGAAGGTCCAGCCCTGCAGCCTCTGGGGTGGCCTTGTCAGGGGCCATCACACCCAGAACAATTTCCCCAGAAGTCAAAGTCTCACTGTGCACGGTTGTATTCGCAAATTGGGCGCAGCTGTGCACATCCAGGGGTTTCCATTTCCCCACTGGGTCCATCGTTAAGGGTATGGAGAACATCTGTGGGATGGGTTCTCCATCAGGACAGGTTCCCATCTCCTCATTTTTTCACCTGCTCCTTCAACTGCCCCTTTGTCTGTTTGATGATCCTGCAGCTTGTGAATAGTCTGGTACATGAAAACACCAGCAGTCCAAATCACTGTATTTTCACAGTAACAGACAGAGCATTCCACACCACAGTATCAGCAAACCCCATAAAAATCACCAATTTCATCCCTTCCTCCTTTATTCCTTGCAAGCAGTCTCACAAAGTTTAGCACTGACATTTGAGTCCTGGCCAATGCTTTTCTGTAGGGTATTTAGTGTCACATCCCTGAGCAGCCAAAGGTGGCAAATCAGTATTGTCAGCATTACTGCACATTATTATTATTGTTTCACATATAAAGATAGAGATATAGATAGAAACATAGATTTAGACATAGTGTAACACGAGGCTGGTGGGTTGGAGACAGACACACCACACAGTATCTTCTTGAGTTCTGACCAACAGCCACAATTTATTGTTCCAAGCTCCCTTTTATGGTGAGTTTGAATTTCCCGGGCTTGGAAAGCCAACTGGTTGGGAATCTCTTCACTGCCCACATCTCTGGCC
The DNA here is from genome assembly GCF_029207755.1 of Chamaea fasciata. Lineage (NCBI taxonomy): Eukaryota > Metazoa > Chordata > Aves > Passeriformes > Sylviidae > Chamaea > Chamaea fasciata. The sequence continues at coordinate 794,258 of NW_027094122.1, read as the reverse complement.
AGGGGTGTGTCTGCAGCCAGGGCTTGGATGGGCTTGGCTGAGCTCTTTGTTCCCCCAGGGACTTCTAGAACAAGCCAGGTCAGCCCAGTTGGGTCTGTTATGATCAGACTCATTATGCCCAGCTGTGAACCAGCTGGACCCTGCTACATCTCCTGCCTTTGCTTTTATTAAAATGCAGATTGTTTTCCGTTATCCCATTTGCAAGGGCCCTTTTGCAGACAGGGTAACACAAGACAGCATGGGTTTAATTTGAAGGAGGTTTTGACAAACTTAATTCTGCTCAGCCAGTGATGTGTCCCATGTACCACTGGAGCTGCAGCACTCACTCCCAGGAGCTGTCAGGCGAGATCACAATCTTCCGGGCTGGCATGTTACAGGTTAACTGCTTATGGTTCCAAACTACAACTTAACACTAAAACAAGAAAACGTTCAACTTTTAAAACCCTGAGAAAAACCAATTAACAGAATTAACAAGATTAACAATTAACAGAAAAACAATTTGTAAACAGAAAAAAACCACTCTGTAAACAGAAAACCAGTTTGTAAACAAACAGAATCCTTAAATGCACCGTCACTCTAAGAGTCCCAGCTCTCCCCGAGGTCGGTGAACAAGCTGTTTCCAGCACTGTTCCACACACGGCTCCACACCGTCTGTGGAGGGGCCACCAGGAGAATGCTGCTGGTGGTCTTGGACAGGACGTAAGGTAGGACAGACACGTCGGGCAGGTGCCCAAAGCGTTCCAGTGTCCTTGCACAGCACTTTGCAAGGCTGTACTGTTAGCAAAACACCATTAGAATTGCTCTTGTGTCACGGAGACAAGACAACTTTTGAAGCATCCGTAGCATTCAACTGTAAACACCTGCGACAACATTTGATAATTAACTGTGCAGTTAGTTCAAAGACGGTGGGTGCCGTCTTTTTTGCTTGATGAGGTGGAAGCATTCATTCTGGAATGTGCAAAGGATCAGGCCAGCGTGGATTCCACTGCCCAATAACACCAGTAGGATGAAAACTAACAATGAGAATAAACACAGTGATCCACACCTCTGGGCATATCCGGTGGACTTGTCTGTTGGTGATAGCTTGCTCTGCTGTTTCAACAGCAGCTTTTGCCTCTCGGATTAATTTTCTGGGGGAAGTTAATTCAGAGTCACCCTTTAGGAGGTCAAATAAAGGTGCTAGTTGAGAGTCAGTCAGTCCTAGGTAAGGTCTGACCCAGTTGATGGTACCTAAGAGTTTTTGTGCATCGTTTAGAGTTAGAATTTTGGTTGGAAACGGAATTGTTTGTGGCTGTATGGTCTGGTTCATTATTTTGAGTCCCCAATATTTCCAGGGTGGTTGCTGCTGCACTTTCTCTGGTGCTACTTGCAGCCCAAGTGGTTTGAACGCTTGCAACAGGCTTGGCTGAATCAGTGAGAGTTCTTTTCTGGTTTGGGTTGCAATCAAAATGTCATCCAGGCCATGGTAACAGTATGCCCCTGGAAACTGTTCTCTCACTGATCAGAGTACCTGAGCAACACCCCACTGACACATCGTGGGGCTGTTTCCCACGCCTTGGGAAAGTTCTTCCCATTGGTAACGTTGCACTGGTGCAGTGTTATTAATAGAAGGCACGGTCAAGGCAAACTTTGGGGTATCATCTGGGGGTAATGGAAGAGTGAAAAAACAGCCCTTTAAGTCCACAATCAGGATGTCCCAGGAGGCAGGCAGCATTGTGGGACATCGATGGCACACCAGGCTGCAATGTGCCCATTCTCTCCGTCGTGGAATTGGTTTTTCTCAGGTCATGGAGTAACCTCCACTGAGCAGATTTCTTTTTTATAACAAATACTGGGGTGTTCCAAGGGCTCATAGATGGCTCTATGTGTCCTTGAGCCAGTTGTTCCTGTACCAGGGTTTTTAGGGCATCTAAGTCTCTCCTTTTCAAGAGACCACTGTGGTACCCACTCAGGCTGAGTAGTGAGCCATTTCAGAGCCAGTGTGGGGTACTTTACACCCTCTAATACAGCGGCCCCTGTCAAAAATCTGTTCCCACCTCAGCCCACTCCAGAGCCAGAGAACTCTAGGGAAGGGCTTCCCATCCGGGAATTTCGGATAGGACTGATTCCTCACCTTTAGATTTAAAAAGTGTCATTTTGTGCTGATCCGGCCAAGCTATGCCAATTTTGTTTTCGCAGTGGGCAGGCTCAGCACCAAGGACACAGACAGCACCTGAAGGAATCAGTGAAATTTACTACAGTTCAAAGCAGCAAAGGAGCACAGAAGGAGCAGCTCAGCAATGCAGCCAGCCGACACTACCACGGATTGCCCGCAGTGATTGAGAAAGATCCATCACCAGTTACCCTCAGCCTTTCCCATCACCCACACCCACACAGCAGCTGGGGAAGCTGTCACAGCCAAGGACTGCAGAGCCTCTCCCGGACACTGGGAATTCCTGCAGCTGCCTCCAGCCACAGCTGAGGCTCCAGCCTGGCTGGGAGAGGGCCCAGCTTTGATAGTGCTGAATAAACACACTGCCAGCAGCACTCCTAGTGCAGGAACATCTGGTTGCATCCTCCTCTTGGGTTTCTCCCAAAGCCTGGCCAGGGCCCAAGGAGGAACCAGGGGAGTTGCCTTTGACCCTACAGCCCCAAACAAGGCCAGATGTCAGACTTCATGGCCTTGTCTGGCTTCTAAATACAGAAAGGTCAATACACGTTTCACTAAGGAGAGGATGCATCTATTACAACGCTAATGACGGTGCATATTTTGTTAACGAGCAGATACAAAGATAACCTTTGGCTGGAAGGTTCATCGAGAGGTCACCTTTGGCTCAGGGCCGCTTGTTCAGGCCTCAGTCAGGCCTCTTGTCCAGGCCTTGGCACTTCAGGCTTTAGTGCTGGGCTTGACACTGCTGGCTTAACACTGGGACTTGATGAGCTCCCAGGTCTTTCCCAACAGAAAGGATTCTGTATTCCCATGATTTTATCTGCTGGATTCAGTCAGGTCCATGTTAGCAGCATTACTTTGGTCAAAAAGTTCCCTCTTGGTCAGCTCTTGTGGCCTAAGGCTTCAGCTCCTTCAGCTCCTGGTGCTAAGCTGCTCACGCTGAACGAGACGACTCAGAGAGAAGAATACAGTTCATCCAATTCCTTCTGGGACACTGAGAGGGGAGGGTGTGCAAACAGGAGCATTGTCTGGTGTCCCCTCCTCTCTGCCCTTCACGCCTTTCAGCGCTTAGAAACAGCCGAGAGCTTTCTCCAAGAGTGCGATGAAGCAGCTGCTCCTGCTCCCAGGTCTGGCTCTCTCCAGTCTCTGACCTTGCCTGCTTTTGTCCCTCTTGCTGTGCCCTCTGTTCCCCCGGGGCTCGGTGGCTGCTGCCCAGGACTGTGGAAGTGGCACAGATCCAGGGGTCGAGACCCTCCTTCCTCTGCCCTTGCAGCTGCCTGCTCACAGCAGCCTTTTCCACCTGGAAGCTCCACGTGGAGAGGGAGTCCTCACCTCTGTTCCTTGCACAACCCCCAGGAGCCCAGGGCTGCCATCTCAAGTCCCTGCGGGCCCTGAGGGCTCCCGGGTGCCTCAGGCTGCTGTGACACCGCTGCCCACGGGAGGGAACAGTGGCGGGGGCTGTGCTCAAACTCAGCTCCATGTGCTGCTGCTGCTGCTGCTGCTGCTGTGGGGGTCGTTTGTCCAGCCCTGCCCCAGACTGAGGGATCGGATCCAGGCCCTGCTGCTGCTCCCTGGGGATCAGGCACAGTTTGGTTGTCGCCGTCAGGGCCAGCAGAAGCCGTGGCCGGAGCAGCGGGTGCTGACAGTGCCCCGAGGCCCGGGGCCGGAGGTGTTCCTGTGCTGGGGGCTGGCCGGAGCTGCCCCTTGTTCTCCCTCTGCCTCCCGCAGAGCTGGGCCGGGCACAAGTGGGGCAGCACAGCAAACAGGGAGCCTGCCAGTCTCTTCCAGCCCTGTCTGCTCAGAGTTTGGGCCTTGGAGCTGCAGGTGGACACAGGCAGCTGCTCCTGCTCCCTCTGTGTGTCCCCGTGTTCAGCAGTGCTGCTCCATCAGTCTGTGCCCAGCAACGGGGAAAAGCCTCAGCCCTGCAGGGCCAGGAGCTGCCGGGCTCTGCCTGGGGAGCTGCTCCACACGGGAACCAGCAGCAAAGGACATTCCTTCCCTAGGACAAGTTTTCTATTAAGAAAAAAAAAAAAAAAGAAAATTAAAAACAACACAGAAAAAAAAGTGGAAGATAAAAACAAAACCCAAGTGCAGCGTAGTAAAAATACTTTATAGCTTTGGATAAAGAGATAACTGAACTTTTTCAAATGAGATCTCCGTTATTTACTCCATAAATGTGCTGATGGCATGGATCCATCCTGCTGACCTCAGCAGCCTTTTAAAAAAGATTTTGTGGTTTGTTTCCAGTATTATCTTAAACTGTGATTGAAGCAATCGGAAATTGCTTTGTGCCCTGCCAGCTCCAAGCAGGACTGGGAATCTAAACTTTGCCAAACCCCAAATCCTTTACAAGACGACCTTCCTTCTCACCCTGTGAATGAGCTGCACATTCCCTTTGAAATTGTCAGGGGTTTCTTAAAGACGCAAAGTCCCACTTACAGCTTTTTGCTCTGCTTGGGAAGTGCAGAAGGGCAATTCTTCATCCATCCGCTCCAGACTGCACTGCCTTAGGAACGCCGTCCACTCGCCAGGTTTTGCTCACTTGTGGCACTTCTGGAGGAGGAAGAAAGGGCAGTTGCACGATTCCAGCCAAAAAAGGAATGAAGAGCGGGGCAGACAAAACATCCTGTGGAGATCCAGGCGTTCAGCTGGAACTGTGGAGTGCTTGGGTTCTTGCCAATTGGGTGTGGATCCCTCACTGCAATCTCTTGGCCTGCAGGAGAGTCTCACTCACCTGCAAAAGCAGAAAGCTCACTCGGTGGGCTCAGAATGGGCTCGTCTGATGCAAAGCTGTCAGAGCAATGTGAGGGCAGAGCCGGCCCAGCCGTGCCTGGGGCTGAGCCCAGCAGAGCCCTGGCAGAGCCCAGAGCAGCCTCAGCACCCGCAGAGCCCGGCTGGAAGGAGAGAAACCAGAAAGTGCCCGTCAGCCGAAGGCTCCTGTCCCCTCGTCCCGAGCGCCCGCAGTGCCCAGGCCACGCTGGCCGTGCTCAGAGCTGGGCCCAAAGCTGCCCATCACTGCTGCCTTTGGGGGCAGAGCAGGAGGGCAGGACACGTGCCCAGCCTGCAGCCGGCCACGGCACATCCAGCCCTCAGCAGCTGCGCAGAGCCAAAAGGCAGCTTGACGGCCGAGTGAAGAATCTGTGGCGTCTGCCCCAGCAAAGGGAGGAACCTTTGGTGCCCGGCCAGGCCGTGCCATGCCCACATCTGGGAGCATCCCCCCAGCTGTGGACTCACCTGCAAATTGGGCCCCAGGGAGCGTGTCTGAAGAAGGTGCCAGAATCCAAGTCGATCATCTTCAGCTGCCGGTGGCCAGGTCGAGGAAGAGCTTGGCATCCTTGGGGTTGTCCTTGGTGTCTCCAGCAGCAGCCCCACCTGATACAGCTTCTCCAGGGGCTCCTCCTTCCCTGGGGGCCAGACCAGGCTGTCAGTGCGCTGCCCAGGGCCCCAGGCACCAACGAACCAGGACAAGCATAACTAGGGTGGATGGTGGCCACCAGTGCTTGCTACACCAGGTCTCCAGCTCCGCCCCAGCACAGATGTTCCCATCTGGTCATCCCTGCTCAGAGCTACAGGCAGGACAAAAACACTCTGGTTTTCTTTAGCACTGATTGCCATGAGATGTGTGGAGCTCTTACCTGTCAGGTCTTTGGATCAAACTGTGCACATGGACCTCTCCCATCTTCTAGGGCAGATGAACACCCTGCAGCCAAGGATCACTGAAGAGGTCTTCTAAGGATGGCCTGTCCAAGGGTTGCATGGACAAACACCTCCTGATAACATTTTGGCACTCTGAAGAGAGAAACCAGAAACCAGCAGTCAGTTGGAGAAGGATCCCGTCTGCTTTGCCCCTCCATTCCCGTGCCCAGGCCATGCTGGGTGTGCCCAGAGCTGTGCCTAAACTTCCCCATGGATTCTCTGTTTGGAGGAGAGCAGGACATGTGCCACCCCCTCAGCAGCTGCCAGAGCAGGGTGCTCATCAGCCTGCTGCTGTCTCCCAGCACCGGGATTCCCCTGTGCCCAGAGATGAGGACCCACCTTGAGAGAGCCATCGTGGGAACAAGATGCGCCCCCAGATGAACTGCTGGCCCCTCCTGAACGGGTGCTTCCCCATGACCAGGTGGTACAGCAGGAGGCCCAGGGACCAGATCGTCGCTGCCTCGCCGTGGTAGTGTTGGTGGTGGATCCACTCTGGTGGGCTGTAGGGCAGGGTTCCTATGGAACACAGACGGAGTTCATCAGGGGATGCTGCAACTCCTAAAGCCTCGCCCCGGCGTCCCTGGGCGTGTGGGGGCTGGCCCCCTCCCGCCTCCACCCAAAAGCAACTTGGCTCAAGAAATAACGCCGCTCCTAGCAGCGAGAGGGGGAAGCCGCGGTGCTACAGCCAGGCTGGGCCGTGAGATGCCCAGGAACATCCCCTGAGAGGGCTCACCTGCAAATTGCCTGTAGGCTGTGTCTTGGAGGAAGGCGCCGCAGCCAAAGTCGATGAGTTTGAGCTGCCCGGTGGCCAGGTCGAGCAGGATGTTCTCGGGCTTGATGTCGCGGTGCAGGACCCCGCAGCTGGTGCAGTGCCGCACGGCCTCCAGCACCTGGCGGAACAGCCCCCGCGCCTCCTCCTCCGGCAGGAACCTCCGCTCCGCCAGGAAACCCGAGAGGTCCTGGCACCGCTCCGGACGCTCCAGCACCAACAGGAAGCTGTTGGGGAGCTCAAGCCACTCCAGCAGCTGAATGATGCCACCACATCCAGAGGACAGCCTGTCCAGCAGCACGATTTCCAGGGGCGCACGGGCGCCGTTGGGCTGCCGAAGGACCACGATGCCGTCAGTGGGGCTGAGGCTGTGCCAGGGCTCGGGAACCCCTCACCCAGCCCCGGATGCTCTGGGCCCCCCGCTCAGCCTACGCCCGCTCTCCCTGCAGGGCTCCCGCCGGCTCTTCCCCTGCCGGGCCCCAGCTTCTCCCGCCGGCCCCGCTCACTCACCAGCTCGCCCCAGTGCTGGACGCGGGCCCGGGGCACGCATTTGATGGCCACCTGCGAGCAAAGGCCAGCAGCGGGCTCAGCTCGCCGCCTGCCCCGCCGCGCCCCGATCTTCTCCTCCTCCTCCTCCGCCCTCCTCCTCCTCCTCCGCCCGCCGCCAGCCCCGCCGCTCACCGGGGCGCCGTCCGAGAGCCGCGTCCCCGAGTAGACGCTGCCGAAGCCTCCGCGCCCCAGCAGCGAACCCAGCCGGTACCGGTCCTGCAGGACCTCCCGCGCCTCCCCTGCGGGCGACACGCGGCCCTCAGCGCTCGGCCCGGGGCCAGACACGGCCCCCGAGCGCCCCCCGAGCGCCCCGGGCCGGGCATCCCCACCCGCCCCGGGCCCCGGCGGCTCGAGGCCGGCGGCTGCGCTGCCGAGCGGCGGAGCTCGGGCCGGGGAAGCCGCGGCGGAGGCGGCGGGAGCGGCCGCGCCGCGTGTGTCCTTAGCGGGGCCCGGGAGGAGCCGGGGTCGGGGCCGGGGCCGGGGTCGGGGCCGGGGCCGGGGTCGGGGCCGGGGCCGGGGCCGGGGCCGGGCTCGGGACAGGCGCAGCCAAAGCGCAGCGATGCCGCCCTGGCCCCAGGCACTGATGCCCGCCCAGCACCGCCACAGCCAGCACCGCCAGAGCCGGGCGGAGCCCAGACCGCGGCGGGACGCCCGGGGCCGGGGGCGGGCCCGGGGCATGGCCCAGCCCTGCGGGGGGAGAGGGAGAGGCCGGGACGGGGACGCCGAGAGGGGCCGGGGAGGTCGGGAAAGGGACACCGGGAGAGGCTGCGGGACAGCGAGACAGAGTGCGGGACAGCGGGAGAGGGAGAGGAGGAACAAGAGAGGGACGGGGACGGGTCGTAGACGCCGTAGACTCGCTGCTGCCGCTGCTGCTGCCGCTGCCGCCGCTGCAACTGGAGCCCTGGGGCCGTTTGTCCGCGTGTCCGTTCCACGCTCCAGCCCCGCGCTCCCCGGGGGCAGCCCCCGAGCCGCTCCAAACACGGCAACTTGGCCGTGCTGAGCCCACATCCAGAGGCCTGACTCCTGCGCCGTGGCAGAGGAATTCCCTCGGTCGCTGCTGTGCATTGTCCCTGCTGAGGGTCAGACACTGTCAGGACACATTCCCTGCTTGTAGGATTCGTGCCCGACCCAAGCACTACGCTTATGTCTCCAGCGTTACTTTGCAGCAAAAACAGGGGAAGGCAAACTCTGTGTACGGCCCATGGTATTTTCGAGGGTCTAAAACTCACTAAGTCATCTATCTGAGAGGTGAGATCCATTTGGAATTAATGGCACGGAGAAGTAGTGCAACACGGAAAAGGGAAGCATAGAAATAAATAGAGGAAAACCTCTTGGTTTATTTCTTGCATTTTCATTTCACTTCTGGAAAGCTGTTGCAGTTTTCCAGCAACCTTCACCACAGTCCCAGCTGCTCTTTTCAAGAACCTTTGGTGGAGAACGAGGTCGAGCTTCTGGCACAAGATGTGCCACCAACTGCAGCTTCTCCTGGATTTCCATACTGAGTGCAGCACGACTTTTGCAGCAAAGCAGGACAAATGTTTGGTAAACTTTACAATTTGTCCTTTCTTTTTTCCTTGTGGGCTGGGGAGTTGTGCCTTTGGTAAGGTTTTCCTTGTTACTGTTTTAATCCAAGAAAACAGGAGGTGGCACCAGCACTTGTTGGGGAATGCAACCCTGACTGAATCCAGAGACAGAATCTCCCTGACACTGTGTGAGCTCCCCGGGCTGGGCTCAGGTTCCTGCTGGGACTCTGCAGAGAGCTCCAGCTGGGATCAGCAGCAGCTGGAAATACCTCTGGGCATCTCCCTTTTCTGCTGCTCGCAGGAAGCAATGAAGTGAGCCAAGAAGTTCTGGTTTTTCTTTCTCCGGGTGTATTTTTGCATTGTGTTTGACACCCCAGCGGCAATTTTTGTGATGGCCTCTCTAAGTTGATTCTATTTCAGCAGCACCAGCAGCAGAGCTGTGTTGGAGCGCTGTAAATGTGGCCTGTGTGGCTTTAATTCCCCTCGACTTAGTGCCCGGGGACTTGGGAGCATTTCAATCTCTTCTTTGCCCGGTGCCGGCAACAGAAAGACTGAGTTCACTGTCACAAAAGCACAGCGGGCAGCAAGGATGGAAAAAGGCAATTGCAGTTGTCCTGATAAAATCCAGTCGGCAGCCAGAGGGGTGCAGCAGCCGCCGCGATCTCCAATTGCCAAGGCAAAGGCAGCAGCAGCCTCCTGCCGTCACCTCGGGCTGAGTGAAACAGTGCTGAAAACAGCGCTGGAAGCCGACCCTTCCTTTCTCTGGAGGCTGGGTCGGGGCAGCACAGGCGGGCCCTGAGCAGTCTGGGCTGTTGGCGGTTGAGCGTTGCTCCAGGCCGCAGTGGAGCCGGACAAAGGCCTTGGAAGGCGAGGCAGGAGCAGGTGGGAAGGGGCCGGCGCTGCTGCTGCTCCTGCCCGGGAGCCCCGGCCGGGCCGGGCCGGCGCCCGCTGCGCTGCGGCTCCTGCTGCTGCCAGAGCCGGGCGGGCCTCGGGGACAGGGAATGGACACGGGGGGACAGCAAAGGCCGGCGGGGCTGCGGGGATGCTGGTGCTGGGGCCAGCGCCGGCACGGAGCTTCGGCCGCAATTGACCCGGAGGGAACCGCTGGGCAAAGGCTCCATTTCAGCCTTTCTTTCCTCACGGCTGCGAAACGACCGAAATAAAAGGAGAACCAGCAGGGCCCGGCCCCTTCTCCTTCGGGAGGAGCTCCACGCCTGGGGCCGGGAGGGGCCCTGAGGGGCCGGGAGGGGCAATGAAGGGCCATGAAGGGCTGTCGGGGGCCAGGAGAGGTTCTGTGTAGCCAGGAGGGGTTTGAGGGGCCGTGAGGAGCCTCAGCCCCGGCAGCAGCGGGGTCCCACCGTGTCCCCAGGGCAGGGCAGCCGTGAGGGGCCGCGAGTGCAGACGTGGCAGCAGAGCGGGCTTGGGGCACCTCCGGGAGGGGATGAGAGCCTTCCCCAGCTCCAAACCACACCAAACCCACCACTAACAGGATTTCCCATCTTTAGAATCCACTGGCAACTTGGAGTCGACTGAACCGTTTAATCCCAGTGGAAAATGCAAGGGAATTTTCCTAATGACTTACATCCAGCCTTGGTTAATCGTGTCTAAGGTTTAAAAATCTGACCAGTGAAAAGTAACACTAATAAATAATAAGAACAATAGCAAGAAATAAACTCCCAAATCCCAACATTCAGCACCACACCAAAATGACCAACCTCATTTTTCTTTACTAGCACAAGGTTCATGAAAACAAATGCTGTTAACTTTCTCCACCTCACATCTTCCCCACCAGACAAATGAGGCCGTTTGCAGTGTTTAATACAAGTCACAATGGAGGGCTGGAGGGAAGAACGGGGAGACACTACCAATTTACATGTCAAACCCAGCGGTCCAGCTTCAAAGTGGAGAGAATAAAATGGAATGGGGGCAGGGGCTGGTCAGATGTTCCTCTAAAGGATGGCAAAATCACCTCCAAGTGAACAGGAGGGGAAAATCAATCCCTATAAACCACCCAGGGTGTTCAGGGACTCAGCTGTGAGGAGCTGGACATGGACAGAGGCATCTGGAACAGTTCTTTCCTCAGGCTGAGCTCTCCAGCCTGGCCCTGAAGTCAATCAAGTGCTTTCCCAGAGCATTCCATGGTTGCCAACCACCCTTCAAGATGTGGCTCACAGGAGCAGAGAACCTTTCTCAAGGTTCTGAGCAGAAAAAGTGGCAAGAGATGCCCAATTCAGAGCTCTGTTTAAAAATCTGGAAAATAAAAATCAGTTGAAACCTGAAGCCCAGCGGTGGCTCCCAGAATCTCAGAGCCAAGGGGAAACGGGAAAGGCTTTTTACAAGAACCAACGCTGAAGAGCTCCCAGATGAATGTGTGTGACATTTTGAGAGGCTTCCAATTTTCCACAGTTTCCCTTGAATTGTTGAAATTGATTTTGCCTTTGCCTCCTCTTGCACTAAAGGAGCCTCATTTCAGCAGCCAGGAAGGCAAAGCTCATTCCTGGCCCTGGCTGCTGCTGTCCGTGCAGCATTTCCATCCCTCCCGTGGCCTCTTCCCTCAGGGTCCCCAGCAGCAGCAGCAGCTGCCGGAGCAGCACATGGAAGCTGCAGATGGAAGTGCTGCCCACCCCAGCCTGAAGCTGCACAAGGATCCTGCTGCCAGGAACCCCAATATTCCCTCCCAGGGGCCCTGCAAACAGTCACCAATTTTCAGAAGAGCAGTGTGGACAGCAGCTGCACCTGGCCGTTATCCTCTATGAAAGGAAGAAAAAAAGACCTCAGCATCGGCTGCTCGGGGCTCAGCTGGGCGTGAGCCTGCAAACCCACAGGGCACCAAGTGTTTGGTGGGCACACAGTGGCCGTGGCTGGGGGCACAGAGCCTTGCATGGTCAGAGAGTGGCAGGAGCACCGCAACCAGCTGCAGGGCGACAGGGCTGGGTCTCAGCATGTCCTTGTCCAAAACTGCAAAGCTGAGCATCACGGCCGTCATCCTGACTGACTGTTCATCTGTGTCCCGCAGGAGCTCCACAAAATGTTCAGTCAGGGGCCACACTTTTTTGGCCTGTGAGGAACACAAGTCGTGAAACGCCGCCCTGGTGCCAAGAGGGCCCAGAGGCCAAAGGCCTGTCCCGAGGTACTCGGGCAGCCGAACCAGGAGGCAGGAGAGCTGGGAGCAGCTGCCTGAGCTCTCGAAGCCCAGCCAAGCCCAAGCGACTGCATTCCCCAGCTCAGCTCCAGCCACTGCCCCCTTGTCACCATTGAGGGAGGGATCCTCAGTGAGCTCGAGAAGGGCCCTGAGCGCAAGGTTACACCTTTCCCTGCACTCACTCCGCAGGTGCTTTGGGGGAGCGCCAGAGCAGCCGGCTGGCAGGAACATGGCAGCTCCCCGGGGGCTGCTTGTGGCCTCTGACACCCAATTCCTCAGGGCTTCCCACCAGCCCAGCCCCTCAGAGTCTCCCCCAGCCCGGCCAGCCTGCCCGGCAGCAGAGGCGCAGCCCCACAGCAGCTCCAGAGGAGCCCGATCAAGAGGCACCGCGGAGCCCTCAGCAATCCGGCCAGCAGCACACGGGCAGGAGGACACAGACGGCGGTTCCTGGCTGGCACAGGGCTTGTGGCCATCTCCAGGCTCCGGCCTCGCAGGGATGCCCACAGCTCCGGCCCCCGCCCACGCGCTCTCTCGGCAGTGCAAAGGCTTCCGCAGGACCACCGAGGGCCGAGGGGCTTCTGGCCATTTTCCCTGCAAGGCTGCACGCCTGGGCAGCTTGCTGAGCACAAAGCACCCTTTTCCCCCTCTTCCCCTGTGCACCCAGGGCAGCAAAAGAAAAATCCTGGGAGTCCGTGTATTGTAACACATATCCTATATTTATATACTGAAGAAAAAAAAGAAGAAAAGAAGAATCCTGTAGAAGAAGAAAATCCCCGCTGGCTCAGTTGGCCCCAGCAGGCAGAGTGTCCCAGATCAGTTCTCCGCAGAGCTCCAGCAGCGCAGCCAGCCCAGGCCCGACAGTCGAGGCCGTGTCTTCCGTGCCCTGCGGAGCTGATCTCGCAGCTTCTGCAGGATGGAGTACGGAGCTCTCTGGACTGCCCGGAGGACCAAGGCTGTTTCAATGGCCAGGTTTCTGATGGCAGGGCTGCTGTCATCTGCCGTGTCTTCAAGGGCTGCAAGACAGAGGAACACGGGGCCATAGCCCTGATCAGCAGGGACCCGAGGAGAGCCCCCTGCCAGGGCCAGCCCAGCCCGCTCTTGCCATGGCCACGAGGGAGCAGGGACCAAGGGGATTGAAACATTAATTTTGAAGAATTACAGACTTTAACTGGATATTGCTGAAGTAAGACAGATAGACTTCCCCTTTGATAAGCAGAAGCCGGATTTAAGGAACTGATAAATCATGGGGCCTGTCAACTTATGTTTGTGTGTTCTGAATAATCAATAGGCTTCAAGAAGGACAATGAATTCAGAAATCAAATACTCCTGGGAAAACGGGATTCAGTTGTCACGCAACACTAAAAGGTTAAAAAGTCAAAGCGAAGAAGATTCACTTACTTCATCATTTTGAGACCCCGCCCCATAAAAAAGACCACCGACCCATTTCAAAGAACAAACCACGCATGCTTAATAGCTTTTGGCTAATTACCATAGGAAGCGGGGAATGGGAGGTACTAAAGTCATGAATATACATTTGTGTTTTGGGTATTCAATCCTTCTGTACATAAAAAGACCCTGTGATCTTCTGTGAGCGCGCGTGTGTTCGGGAGCTATCCCGCACGCTGCCCGGCGTCGTAATTAAACATACACTTTCTAACTCTAAACTGCTGGAGAGTCTTTTGTCCGTCATTGTTGGATATCGGCATTAGGGCGATATTCCTATTTTTTTTAATAATTCAGGATCAGCCCAAAGCTGCTGGCCATGAATCCCCGACGTGTCTCCGAATTCTCCGTGTGCTCCGCCCTCACCACCCCTCGTCCGCACAGGGAGCACAGCCCTCCGCAGCCGGGCCAGAGCGTGCGGCTTCCCCCGGCAGCCCCCGCTGACAGCCTGCTGCCCCCACTCACCCGCACAGATGAGCTCGAGCTCTTCCTTCCTTCCCCTCAGGTGCCGCCCGGCCATCCCTGGGAACACAGAGCCTGTCAGGGCCCCAGCGGCACGGCGCCCTGCCGGCGGCGCTGCCAGCCCTGTGGCCACACGGCCTCCTGCCCCGGCGGGGCTCGGCCCGGGCCCTTGCCGCACGCTGCCGCCCCAGGGCACGGCTGCCAGAGGGCGGCAGCGGCCCCGAGGGCAGGCGCGGCTCCACGGCGCCGGGCGCGGATGCCGCCGCAGCCGGGCCAGCAGCCGGGGCCGGGGCCGAGCTGCGGCGGGCCGGGGATGGGGGCTCGGGCTCGTGGCTCACCCATGAACCTGATGGCCGCCTCTCGCAGGGGCTCCTGTGGGTGCTCCAGGTAGGGCAGGGCCCGGCGCAGGTGCTCGGCCGCTCGGCTCCTGTCGTCTGCCAGCTGGAGAGAGCGGCAGCAGGGAGGGAAGGGTTGGCGCGGGCTCAGCCCCTGGCCGGGCTCTGGCCGCGCCCAGCCCCGGCCTCCCCTGCCCGCACAGCCCCGAGGCCCGGCCAGCGGGCGCCGGCGCCGGGCTCTGCAGGGGACAGAGGGCCGGCTGCTGCCCGGGGAGGCGCGGTGCCGCCCCGCCCCGCGGCCCCGCTGGGCCGGGGCTCCGTGGGCACCGCACTCGGGGGCCTTCTCCGGGCTGAGGCCGCGGCTTTCAGTCCCTTACCAGTCCTTCGCCGAACCTCCACGTCTGATCCACCTGCAGCATCTGTTCAAGATCCCTCCTCCTCAGGAATCTGGCTGAAGAATGCAGCGTTTCCCGGGCGGCCTGGAGAGCAGCAGAGAGCCGCAGATGGCCCCACAGTTCAGGGCACAGGAGTGTCCCTGTGCCAAGGCCTGCAAGAGGCTCCAGCCTGCAAGGCTCCAGGGCAGGAGGCAGCCGAGCCCCTGCCCAGGGGGACGCAGCAGCTCACAAGTGCTCACCTCAAGCACACACTTGTTCTGGTCATGGCAGTGGAAGGAGAGTGGGAGCAGGCTCTGGCGCACGTGTGACTTCAGCACCTTTCTTCCCTCTTCCGTTAACGAAACCATCATGTCTTGAAAGGCAAACATAGCGCACAGCTGCACCTGGCTATCATCCTGTATGAAAGGAAGGAAAAAAGACCTCATCACGGGCTGCTTCTGGCTGACCTGGGCACCAGCCTGCAAATCCACATGGCACAAAGTGTCCATGCGGCACTCGGTGGCCGTGGCTGGGGGCACAGAGCCTTACGTTGTCAAAGAGCGGCAGGAGCGCCTCAGCCAGTCTCAGGGCGATGGGGCTGGGTATCAGGACGCCATTGTACAGAAACAAATATTTCAGTAGAACAATGGTCATCCTGATGATGTCGCCATCACTTTCCTGCAGGAGCTCGATGAGGCTTTCAGTCAGGTTCCACATTTCTTTAGCCTGTGTGGAACACAAGTCTGTGTAAGCCCAGCCTGCTGCCACAGGGCTCAGAGGCCAAAGGCCTGTGTGGAAGCACTCGGGCAGCTGAAGTGGGAGGCGGGAGAGCTGGGAGCAGCTGTCTCAGCACCCAAAACTAAGGCAAGCTCAAGCAACTGCCTTCCCCAGCCCCACGCTGCCCGCACAGCCTCAGCCGCTGCCCCCCTCTCACCATCAGGCGATTATTGCCCAGCACCACGAGGCCTCTGAGTGCCAAGAGACGCCTCTCCCTGCACTCGCTCCGCAGGTTCTTGGACAGGATCTCCAGAGCGATGCCGCTGCACTTACTCAAGTTGAGGCACTGGAGGACCTGAAAGGCACAGGGCAGTGACAGGGGTCCCGGCCGACAGCAGCCCAGACCCGCACAGGGCCGGGCCCAGGCAGCAGCAGCAGCACCAGCACAGGGCGCGGGCACCGTCCCAGGCAGCTGCGGCTACGAGAGGGCACAGAGCTGGGAGGCAGCTCAGCCAGGCAGCGCTGGCCTTCAGGCTCACCTCCACAAGGAACACCAGGGCGGGCAGATCCCAGCGTGGCTGCCGTGTGCTGAGCAGCTGGAGCAGGTAGTGAATGATCCAGGAACACAAGGGTTTGGAGACAGAAGACATCTGCCTGGCAGGAGAAAAAGTAACCAACACTGTGAACCAGGGGGACAGACCTTTCCCAGGAGTGACTCCCAGAGGTCGGCTCTTTCAGCACCATCCTGCACGGGGACCTCAGGCATTTGGGAGGTGGCTCCTTGTGGGCACCCGCCTCTGCCAGCCTTTGCCAGTCTGCTTGGTGTTCCGGGGTGACAAGGCCCTCTGGCTCATCACCACAGAGACTCTGTGGGGGACCCCGAGCACAGAGCACAGATTCTGGGGGCGGCGGCGTCAAGGGGGTCTCACCTGGCCAGCAGACCCAAAGCATAGTGGTGGGTGTCAGCATGGAGCAGCTTGTCCCAGCCACGCTGGCGTTCCATTGCCACCACCACATTCTCACAGCGCATTTGGCAGAGCAGGGACTTGAGGGTCCACGCTGCAAACCTGTGTGCAGAGCAAAGCCCAGGTCACGCTGGGAGCACTGGCTCCTGCCCTGGAGATGTGGCAGGGACAGGAGGACTGGGATGGAGCACCTGTTGGGGCTGGTGGCAAGGCCGTCTCGCTCCTGGCATGCCTTCCAGAAGGTATCGATCTCCTCTGGTGGATCCAAAGTGCTGGAGAACACTTGGAAGAGCAGATGCACAAGTAGGCGGGGGAAACACAGCCTCACTTCGAGTGGGACATAGTGCTCCTGGAGGATCTTCCACATCACCGCAGTTGCCTGCAAAGGACGAATCCCCCCGACACAGTGCTGAGGTGTTGGTGTGGCAGGGCCCCAGCGTGGCACGGAGAGGCCAGGGGAGACGCAGGGGGAGCACCGGGCCCGGTGCCCCTGAAGCTGCCCCTAGGCCAGGCTTCATCCCAGCGCCTGAGGCAGGGAGATGCGGTGGGGGAAGGAGGGTGGAGAGCTGCTGGAAAGGCAGCCGTGGGGTGAGCTGGGGCCAGTTCCAGAAACTCACAGCCAGGGCAAAGACACCAGTTTTGTCCCCATCCGAGGTGCACGTGCTGTGCTCTGGCCAGTCCTCCAGCACACGGAGGAGCATCATCTGCGCCGGCTTCGCAGTGCTGGGGGAGCACAGGATGGCCTTCCACATGGACAAAGCAGCTCTGCAGGGTCAGAACTCTGTCTCAGGGGGGCCTCGGACACAGCACCGTGGCCTGGGCTGCAGGGGGGAGCTGAGCTGGCTGCCAGCTCTGCCTCTGCCCACTGGCCCTTGCCAGCAGCATGCAGGCAGCCCGGCCCTGTGGGGACAGACCCCCGAGGGGCAGGGAGGGAGCACGGCAGCAGGCTCGGGGCCTGCCATGCCAGAGCTGGAGAAGGGAGCAGCCGGAGGGCCCTGGATTTCTCCTTTGCTCAGACACCTGGGACAGGCTGTACAGGATGATGGGCTGGGGAGCCCTGAGCCCTCTGGGCAGGTGGGCCCCATACCTGTCACACGATGGGGCCACACGCAGGAGAGTCATCACCACGTCAGCAGGCTGTGCCTCGGTGAGATCCAGCAGGGTCCTGAACAGCTTGTGCCCAGAGTACTCATTGGCCAGGAGCCACTGGTGGATGTACCTGACCATGGCAGGCGCCTG
This sequence comes from Chamaea fasciata, assembly GCF_029207755.1. Taxonomy (NCBI): domain Eukaryota; kingdom Metazoa; phylum Chordata; class Aves; order Passeriformes; family Sylviidae; genus Chamaea; species Chamaea fasciata. Next base: position 776,895 of record NW_027094122.1, on the reverse strand, counting down.
GAGAAGGCACGGGAAGACTTGGAAAGCTGCCAGAGGGAGAAATGTCCCCAGCTTCCCCAGAGAAGTGCTTCCCTTTCCGCACACTGGGTGGCCTGGGAGGGTTACAGGGACCAGCAGGGGTGGCTTGGGAGGCCAAGCAGTTCCTGGGAGGATCAGACCCTGGTCACAGGCTTCTTACTTGCTTTGGCTTGGAAAATCCCTCCTCTACAAGCATATCCAGCAGGGCAGCACTGGACTTGGTTTTGAAGAGGTCCTCAGAGTATCCTCTGAGCCCAGTCTCCTCTACTGGGGCAGCTCCAGGACCTTCCTCTTCCATGCTGGCCAATTTGGGCACTCTTGGGGATCTCTGCTCCATGTCAGCGACTGGACTGATGGGGACTTGCAGGAGAGATGCCTCGGAAAAGCTCCGAGTCAGCAAGTCCTGCAGCGGCGCCTGGAAGGCACCGACACAACTGAAGTGCTGGGAAGAGTTCAGGACAGCAAGTCCTGCACTCTGCTCTCGAGGGCTCCTGCCACAAGGACGGGTGACTCTTGGTCAAGGATTGTGCTTTGGCCTTGAGGTCAACCGGCGGCAGGAATAACGCCTCGGAAAAGCTCCGGGTCAGACACGAACGAGTGTGCTGTGAGGGGGCTCCTCACGACACCGCTCTATCCTGTCCTGTCCCGTCACGTGCTCCGAGCACAGTGGCACAGCTGCATCACCACCAGCACCTGTGTCACCACGTGTCACAAAGGCTCCTTGGACACCCTGTGCCGTTCCATGCCACGGTGAGTGACCACGCTGCTGCACCGTGTCACAAAGGGCCAATGCACACACTGCCACCTGCCCTGGGGCCGCTCCCAGCCCAGCCAAAGTGGCCCGGGTTGGAAGGAATCCCTCGCCCCAAGCGTCTAAGACAGCCCTAAGACAGGATCTTTCGGAGCGCCTCAAACCACGGGCAAACGCTGCCCTGCTCTGCGGGCTCAGGGCAGCAGAAGGAGCCCCCAGGGCTGCCGACGCAGCCGCAGCGGGAAGGGCACGGGGCCTTGCACAGAAGGTGGCACGGCCTCCTTGGGACACGTCTCGGCCGGTGGCCGTCCTAAACCCGCAGGTGTGACACAGACGAGGAACGTGTGGGCCAGGGCACCAGTGCTGCTCTGACCCCTGGGGCCAGGGGAGCGCTGAAACCGGCAGGTGTGGCAGAGTCCCCGCACAAGCAGAGCTGCCACCCCCTGAGCCCTGGCAGTGCTGGTGTCATCTCCTGCCCCAGAGACCTGTGCCCCGGGGGGCTTCTCTGCCACAGGGCAGCCAAAGCCCAGGTGCATTGGGGGCTGTGCTCCTTCCTCCAGGGGATGTTAGCAGGAGCACCTGGAGCAGCTGCTGGCAACACTTGGTCTCTTGTCAGAAGCTGTTACTCCATGCTGAAATTGTTTTCTCATTGGAGTAATTTCCTGCAGCACAAAATCACCCTGGCAGCGAAGGCATAGAAGGATCCGGCATTTAAGAATGCTCAGTTCAGGAAAGCTTTACGTCCCATTGCTCAACTCAAGTAGTTCCAAAAAGTTGCAAACTTCCTAAATTCATGGGAATGGCCTGAGAAGGTGATAGGTTTGGAAGTTTCCTTGCCATCTCAAAGCAGCAACACATTTGCCTTAAGGTCATCCATTGAATGTCACTGTACAAAACATAAGACTACACAGGGGCAAAAGAAAGGCCTTGCTTTGGTTTCGAACATTTTTCTCTGAAGGGATGATGATAAGAACCTAATTCTCTTAAGGAATAAAGGCTCTCCAGCAAGTGAAAGTCCACTCAGTGTTACAAAAGTAGCCCAAACAAATGAGTAGACTGCAGGAGGGCTAATCCTCCCTATCCTGCTACAGATACCTAAGTGGCCGAGAAAGTACAGCTCTCCCCTCTTCTCTGCACGAGAAGCAGGACCACGAACAGAAAAAGTCCCAGCTATTCCTTCTGTCCTCCATAACCAAAGCTGTGCTAAACCACAGATGCTGCCTTCAAACTGACTCCAATTCCAGCCTCAACCTCTCACCTTCCAGACAACTCCTTCGCCAGCACCCTGCCAAGCCCCCAGGTGTCCCCATCCCTCAGCAGAGCTTTCCCGTCTTCCAGCAGACCCCCTGGTTCCCTGTACGTGCCGTGGGATGGCACTCAGGACGATGTGCTCCAAGGCCTTCCCCGGTAGCGAGCTCAGGCTGCCAGGCCATCGGTTCCTGGATCATTCTTCCCGCCGACCCTTCCTGCGCACGGCTCTTCCATTTGCACGTTTGCGCTCAGCTGGGACTTGTCCACTTCACCAGGACTGCTGCTAAAGGATGGAGAGCAGCCTGGCAAGCTCCTTCTCCAGCTCCCTCTTTACTCTCGGGGGAGGTAGAACATGTCACAGGAAAGCAAGCGGTGCCAAAAGACCTGGGCGGCATCAGGCACATTTAGGAATGAAACAAGGCCTTTCTTTGATGGAAGGAAGCACAGGCAATTTAGAGAAGCAAAGAGTACTTAGCACAGATATCCTTAAGTACTTAGCACCAGTTAACATAAGAAAAACCTGGAAGCCTAGCATGACAGGAGAGTGACTTGACAAAAAGCTTTAGACATAACCTTCCAGAAGACCTAAGGGCGGCTACAGAATCAGCCCTGTGCAGGCAAGGGATGAGGAAGACGAGCTGCTTTGGTGCGCTGAGACCGATCCTGGCCAGCAGGTGGACATTAGCTTCAAGTCTAGGAATCTGACACAATGGATTTCTTTGTAAACCCCCTGCCTATCCAATCACCTCAGCAGTGTAAAGATGGATGGTATTTTTAATAGAATTCCTACATAAAACCACTGAAATTTAGACGAGGCAAAGAAGCCTTGTGGTGGAGTGCAGACCCTTTCCCTCCTGCCAATAAAAGAGCTTCTGGCGGACGATGCATTTGTCTGCTGATTTCTTTGAATTCTAGAGACCCCTCAGCACTGCTCTATCCTGAGGGAACACCCTTGGCCTTGACCCGTAGGCACCCGCACAAGCTTCAACTCAGCTGCCTCAGCTTGCAGGACCTCTCTTGGCCGGCATCCTGACGGGGATGCAGGACTGCTGCGAGGCGCTGCTGGGACCCAGCGGGACAGGACCGGCTGTCTCGTGTCCACGTAGCAGCACCCCCTGACACAGCCGGGGTCATCCCGAAAGCAGACAAGGCTCACGTGTCAGCAGAGAGGAGCAAGGAGCGCTGGGCTCCTCTCAGGGTGTCTCAGCTGGGCCTGCCCCACAACACGCCCCCATTTGAAGGCCTGCTAATGCCCAGCTGCCAGAAACGCCTGCCTTGTTCTCTCCAAGATGCACAGGAAGAGCCGATGAGAGGGCGCCTTGGGAGGCAAACCTTCCAAGACTTTTCTGAGGCCAGGGACACAGCAAGATCAGCCAAGACTCTCCGTGCCGCCTGGCCCACACAGCCCAGCTCGGTGCCGGCCCTCTGGGCCGGAGCCGCTTCCAGCGAGCAAGACAGAAATGCATATTGCCAAGAGTTGAAACACAGCAGACAGGTAAGATGTGAGACGTGTGTGCATGAAGGCCTTTGAATTCACAGCTCTCCGAGACAGCTTTGGGGCTCGCAGCTGTTCAGAGATGCTCCTGCTCACAACTGTGTCCACAGTGGGGGTAACACACCCTGCTGTAGGTGCTTGCCTTGGTCTCTGCAGGTTCAGGTGGATTCCAAACCTGCTCTTCACAGCCTTCTCCCTTCCCTTCTCCATCTGCCAAGTGCCACGGGCCTCAAGGACTGAAAGGACCACAGACAGCTAAAGGGGGACACTTGCACCTTCCTCACTGGGAGCTCCATGGAAAGCGCTTTCCTTGAGAAGCAAGTCTCTTTTCCCCAGAGGCGTTTCCCCACATTGGGAACTTTCCTGGGGAACACCAACACACTCTTAAGAAACCCTGGCAAGGCTGAATTCCTTCTGGTCCTTTCTGGCCAGGCGCTCCAGCTCTAGCTCGTATTCCCCCCAGTGTGATTCCAGGTGGAGGTTCGCACATGCAGCCCCAGGCCCTCTACAAACACAAGCTGCCCGCTGCCTCTTCACCTGCCTCCACTCCTGCCTGCGCTCACAGCAGCAAAACCAGGCTGTTCCCGGCCAGAGACCAGAGCCCTGTTCCCGCAGGACGCTCTTGCCAGCACCTTCCAGGACTCTCCGCTGTGCACGCAGCACTTTTCATGCCCGCTCTCCACAGCCTTTGGAACACAGAGCACAACCTGGCTGGCGCTGCCGTCAGCACACCCCAAACACAGGCGGAGGAAGGAGAAGCAGGGGCTGCTTTGTGGCCATGCCCAAGAGAGACTGGAAGGGTGCCCTCCCTCTGCTCTCACTTGGGTGCCTTTCTGACAGGCTCTGAGGCAGGGGCTGCGATTCCTCAGCTCTGGGCACCAGAACCGCAGCCGGGATCCCGGCACTGCCTGACGGTGCTCCGGGCAATTGGCACGGTGGTCGCGCGTCCCAGCCTCGGCCACCCTGCTGCTGCTTCACTTGCCCTCAGGCACAACAAAAGCTCAGTGTTTAGTTGTCAAGGATGCTCGGGAATAAAACAATCTGAAACGTACTTGTGACTGCAAAACAAGTTTTCTTTGATGAGTTGCTGATGCAATAAATACATCCCAACCCCTGGATTGGTGAAAAGCTGCTGAGCGGCAGCAGGAGACGGAAGGTGATGCTCAGCTGGGAGATGCAGGCAGCCCATCCAACTTCAGGGCATGCCCTGCATCAAAAGAGCGTGAATTTAGTCCATGTCGCCACTCCACCCCAGAACCAGGTTTCATAGCTCCTCCTCTGGACTGGAGCTTCTCCAGTTACATCATCACCTCACAGATGGCCAGAGCAGGAGTGGTGAATGTGGGCAGAGCTTCGGCCACAGAATCAACCTGATCCAGCACCAGAACATCCACACTGGGGAAAGGCCGTACAAGTGTGGGGAGTGTGGGAAGGGCTTCAGCCACAGAGCCAGCCTGAGCTTGCACCAAAAGATCCACACTGGGGAGAGGCCCTACGAGGGTTCCCAGTGTGGGAAGGGGTTTCGGGTCAGCAGCAAGCTCCTTGAACACCAGCAGACACACACAGAGGAGAGGCCCTTCCGCTGCCCCGACTGCGGGAAGGGCTTCAGGCACAACCCCAACCTCATCATCCACCGGCGCATCCACACTGGGGAGAGGCCCCAAGAGTGTCCCCAGTGTGGGAAGAGCTTCTCACAGAGCTCAGCCTTGACCCAACACCAACAAAGGCACCATCAGGAAAGCCCTGCCAGTGCCCCCAGTGCAGAAAGAGCTTCGAGCTCGGCTCCAGCTCCAGCCCCCACTGGAGGAGCCACATTGGGCAGAGCCCCGGTGACCCACATTCCCTGTGTTCCGTGTTGGGTGGATTTTAGATAACTTTGGGTGGTTTGGGGCCAAATCTGGTGGGCTTTAGGGTGGATTTTTTATCCCTTTGGATGATTTTACGCCCATTTGGGTCTGGTTTCGGCTCATTTGGGTGATTTTATGATAAACTGGGATATTTTTGGTGGATTTTAAGTCCCTTTGAATGATTTTTGCCCCACATGGGTGGATCTTAGGTGTGCGTGGGAGATTTTAGGCCCCTTCTTTTTGGTTATTTTTGGCCCTTATGAGTGGATTTTCAGCCTCTTTGGATAATTTCATGTCAAACAAAGTCCTTCTCTGGTGATTTTAGGTCCTTTTGTGTGGCTTTCAGGCCATGTTGGGTGATTTTAGATCTTTTTGGTTGATTTTAGGCCAAACCGGGTACGTTCAGTTTGGATTTTACACCCATTTGGGAGATTTAAGAGTGATTTCAGGCTATTTTGTGTGGGGTTTTTTTTAAACCAGTTTGTTCAATTTTAGGCCCCTTGGTTGGATTTTAGAGCCCTTTGGATTCTTTTAACCCCATTTGGCTGATTAGAGGCCAAACCATGGAGATTTAGGGTGTATTTTGGTGCCCTTTGGGTAATTTTAGGCCACTTTGTGGGGATTTTAATCCCATTTGGATAATTTGAGGCCAAACCTGATCGGGTTTAGGGTGGATTTGAGGCCCCTTTGGAGAGTTTTAGGCGCATTTTTGGTGATTTCAGGGCAAACCCGGCGGTTTTAGGACCGCGCGTCCCCTTGGCCCCGCCCCTTTCCCCTCCCAGTTCCCGCCCTTTCTCTGACCCCGCCTCGTTCCATTCGTTCCCCGCCCTTTCATTGGCCACGCCTCCTTTCCCTTGGGTCCCGCCCATCTGCTGGCGCGTTCCGTCCAGCGCATGCGCAGATGACCCAAAAGTGGCTTCCCCGGGCGCCGCCATCTTTGTTCCTGGTTCCCCGAGCCGGCTCCGGCGTGTCCGAGACCTACGGTGGGGCAAGGGGGATCTAGAGGGGATCTCTAGGGGATCTCTAGGGGATCTCTAGGGGATCTCTAGGGGTCTGGGGGGACCTGGGGGTGTCTTTAGGGGGTTTAGTGGGTGGTCTGTAAGGGGTTTAAGGGGGTCCATAGGGGATTTAGGGCGGTCTGGGCGTCCCTAAAGGGGGTTTGGGGGGCTATAGGGGCTCCATAGGGGTCTGAGGGGTCTATAGAGGGTCCGTAGGGGTCCGTAAAGGGGCTCGGGGCGTCCCTAAGTCCGGGGCTCTGGGGGTCTCTTTTGGGATTATTGGGGTCTGGGTGGCCTTTCCGGGGCTTGGGGGGTCTGTCGGGGATCTGGGGGAGCCTGTAGCGGCTCCGGGGAGGTGTGGGGGTGTCCGTGGGTCCCTGTGTGGGGTTTTGGGGCGGTCTGAGGGTCCCCAAAGGGGCTCTGAGGGGGCTCCAGGGGATATATAGGGGATCTCGAGAGGGTTCAGCGTGGCCTGGGGGTCTCTCTAGGGGATCTGGGGGTCTCCCTAGGGGATTTTGGGAGGGCCTGGGGGTCCCTGGAAGGGGTCTGAGGGTCCATTTAGGGGATCTCAGGGTCTCTGCAGGGGATTTGGGGAGGGCTTGGGGCTTCCTAAAAGGGGCTGGGGGGGAGGGTCCCACAGGGGATTGGGAAGGGGTCTGGGGGTCTCTATAGGGGATTTAGGGGGGGTCTGGGGGGTCTATAGGGGATCTGCGGGGGTCCCTAAAAGGGGTTTGGGGTGGGTCTATAGGGCTTCTGTGGGAGCCTGGGGGAACATATAGAGGGTTTGGGGAGGGTCTTGGGATCTCTGTAGGGAAATTTTGGGACCCTTGGAGGGAATTTTGGGCTCTGTACAGGGAATTCTTGGAAATGTAGAGGTCCAAATGGGGCAATTTGGGGTTTTCTATTGGGAACTTTTTTGAATTTTGGGGCCTCTATTGGGAATTTTGAGGGGAATTTTGGGGGAATTTTGGATCCAAAAGCAGGGACTTTGGGTCCAAGTGTGGGAATTTTGGGATCTCTAGAGGGGATTTTGGGGAATTTTGATACCAAATGTGGGAAGTTCCGGCAGTTCTTGGTGATCTGCAGCACCGGCACGAGCAAGTCCTGCCTGCTGCACCACTTCATCGAGAGCACGTGTAGGAAATTTTGGCAATTGTCAAGGATTTCAGGAATTCTGTGACTTGTGGAAGTTTCGGGAAATTTTCTTTGGATTTTGGGGGACTTTCTGGGTGCTTTCGGGGATTTTTAAAATATTTTTAGGAATTTTGGGGTGGTGTTTTTGCATTTTTAGACTGTTTTCTGTTGTTATTTGGGGGCTTCTTTGGGTTATATGTTGGGAATTTTGAGAAATCTGAGGAGTTGGGGAGTTTTCAGGGAATTTTTGTGGAGTTTTGAGGGATTTTAAAAAATATTTCTGAGCATTTGAAGGGTTTGTTTGGCTTGTTTGTTTTCATTTTCGGGGTGATTTTTGATGGAGTTTGGTTGAATTTCTGGGGAATTTTGGGGAATTTGGGAAATTCTGGGTAGTCTGGGAAAATTTGGGAATATTACTGGAAGTTTTGCAGGCATTTTCTGGCTTTTTTTCTTTTTTGAGCTATTTTGAGGCTTTTTTCAGGATTTTTGAAAAATAATTTTCCTTTTTTATGCAGTTTTGGGGTGATTTTTTAAAAAAATTTTTGGGAATTCTGTGTCTCTCCGGGCTCTCCCCCATCCTGCGGCATTTTGGGCAATTTTCTGTCACTCTTGGGTCATTTTTGGTCACGCTTTGAATCATTTTGAGACATGTTTTGTAATTTCAGGGGCATTTCTAGTCAGGTTTTGGTCATTTGGGGGCCATTTTGTGGCCATTTTCTGGCACCTTTCAGGCACTGTCGGTCTCTTTAGGGGCGCGTTTGGTGACTTTTGGGCCGTTTTTTGCCGGTTGCGGTCCCGGTCTCAGTCTTGTCCCGGTGCCAGCTCTGGTGCCGGTTTCCGTCCCGGTCTCGGCCGCAGTCCCGGTGCCTGTGCAGCGCCGCTGCGGGTGCTGCTGTCGGTTCCGGTCCCGGTCCTGCAGCGGTGCCGCTCTCGGAGCCAGTCTCGGATCCGGTGTCGGTCTCACTCCTGGTGCTGGTGCCGCTTCTGGTGCTGATTTTGGTCTGGGTCCAGGTCCCGGAGATTTTAGGCGGGTTTGGGTAATTTTAGGCCAAACTGGGCAGGTTTAGGGTGGGGTTTTGAGCCTTTTAGTGTGGATTTTTGGCCCCTTTGTCTGATTTTAGGCAAAATCTGGTGGGGTTTAGTCCCATTTGAGTGATTTTAAGATAAACTGGGCAGTTTTAGGGTGGATTTCTGATCCCTTTGAATGTTTTTTAGGCCCATTTCGGTGGGGCTTAGTCCCATTTGGGTGAATTTAGTTCAAATCTGTTAGATTTTAGGGTGGACTTCAGGTACATTTTGTTGATTTTAGGCCACACCCGGTATTTTCAGGGAGGATTTCACAGCCTTTTAGGAGATTTGAGGGGATTCTTGGCCATTTTGTGTGGGTTTGAAACCACGTTTGGCAATTTTAGGCCGCATTGGCTGGTTTTAGACCCCTTTGGATGATTTTATCCCCAAGTGGCTGATTTCAGGCCAAACCCTGTGGCTATAGGGTGGCTTTTAGTGCCCTTTGGGTGATTTTAGGCCACTTTGTGGGGATTGCAGGCCTCTTAGGGTGACTTGAGGCCAAACCTGATCGGTGTAAGGGTGGATTTTAGGCTTCTTTAGACAATTTCAGTCCCGTTTGAATGATTTTCGTTCGAACCGGGCCCTTTTAGGACCGCGCGTCCCCTCGGCCACGCCCATTGTCCTCACGATTCCCGCCCTGTCCCTGACCCCGCCCCTTTCCCCTCCCAGTTCCCGCCCTTTCCTTGGCCCCGCCCTCCCAGGCCGGGCCCGGGCCCGGGCGAGGAGGAGGAGGGAGGGAGGAAGAGGCGCAGCGGCAGCAGGAGCGGGAGGAGAAGACGAGCGGAGGGAGCGGCGGCTCCAGCGCTCCCTGAACTGGCGGCACCGCCGGGATCATCGCCCCCCATCCCGCAGGTGCCCGGGGAGGGGGAGCTCGCCCCAAATATCCCGGGGGGTCCCTGGGTTTGGGGTTTGTTGAGGGGATGTTTGGAGCTCGCGGGGATCCAAAGCCGAGCAGCAGATGCCCCTCGGGGGCACATCGGGGGCTCCCCGGGAGGTGTTTTTGGGGTGTCCCGGTGCTGGCAGAGCCGGGGCGGGGGAACACCGGGTTTGGGGAGCCCGGGAGAGCCGCCGCTTCCCTGAGCGGGAGCCCAGAGAGAGGAGAGCCCAGAACCGCAAAGCGGGGAGCCCGAGAGGCGGGGGAACGCCTGGGATTGCCGGGACCCCGTTAGGGGCTGGAGGGGCGGGATGGCCGGGAAGAGGGTTCGGGAGTCGCGGTGCTGGAAGTGGCTGCTCCCAGTGTAAGCCCAGTCACTCCCAGTATCCGTAGGTGGGAGACAGAAGAGGGGGGAGCTTTTCGGGTTCCTGGGACTCGCCGCAGCCCGGGGAGGGCGGGCACCGAGCAGACGGGGGATCTCCTTCCCCTTCCCTGTGACACGGAGGCAAATCCCATCCTGTCCTTGTCCTTCCTCCCCCAGACAAGGAGCCGAGCATGGAGAGCAGGGAGGACAAATCCCCGCGGCAGAAGCTCGTGGCAGAGGCCGTTTTGAGCGGCTCCACGGCGCAGGAATGCAACGGGGAGGAAAAGGGCCGGAGATCCCTGAGGAGGAGGGGCTGCAAACGCAGCTGGCGAGGATGTGAGGAGGAAAGAGCCAGGCCGGGCCGGGAAGGCGGCCGGAGATGGAGCCAGAGCTCAGAGCTGGTGTTCCACGAGCAGCTTTGTGATGGGGAGAAACCCCACAAGTGCTCCGAGTGTGGGAAGAGCTTCAGCCAGGCCAACAGCCTGATCTGCCACCAAAGCATTCACACAGGTGAACGGCCCTACGAGTGTGGGGAATGTGGGAAGAGCTTCAGCCAGAGAATCAACCTGATCCAGCACCAGAACATCCACACTGGGGAAAGGCCGTACAAGTGTGGGGAGTGTGGGAAGGGCTTCAGGTACAGAGCCAACCTGAACTTCCACCAAAGGATCCACACTGGGGAGAAGCCCTACGAGTGTGGGGAATGTGGGATGAGCTTCAGGCAGAGGTCCAGCCTACTCCGCCACCAGATGTTCCACACAGGGGAACGACCCTACGAGTGTGGGGAATGTGGGAAGAGCTTCACAGAGAGAGCCACCCTGACTGAGCATCAGAACATCCACACTGGGGAAAGGCCGTACACGTGTGGGGAATGTGGGAAGGGCTTCAGGCAGAGAGCCAACCTGAGGCTACACCAAAAGATCCACACTGGGGAGAGGCCCTATGAGTGTAGGGAATGTGGGAAGAGTTTCATCCAGAGTTCAAGTCTGATCAGCCACCAAAGCATCCACACCGGAGAGAGACCCTATGAGTGTGGGGAATGTGGGAAGAGCTTCAGTCTGAGGTCCAGGCTGATCTTTCACCATAGAATCCACACTGGGGAAAGGCCCTACAAGTGTGGGGAATGTGGGATGAGCTTCAGCCGGAGCTCCCACCTGATCCTCCACCAAAGGACCCACACCGGGGAACGGCCCTACGAGTGTGGGGAATGTGGGAAGAGCTTCAGCCGGAAAATCAACCTGATCCAGCACCAGAAAATCCACACTGGGGAAAGGCCGTACAAGTGTGGGGAGTGTGGGAAGGGCTTCAGCCACAGAGCTAGCCTGAGCTTGCACCTAAAAATCCACACTGGGGAGAGGCCCTACAAGTGTTGCCAGTGTGGGAAGGGGTTTCGGGTCAGCAGCAAGCTCCTTGAACACCAGCAGACACGCACAGAGGAGAGGCCCTTCCGCTGCCCCGACTGCGGGAAGGGCTTCAGGCACAACTCCAACCTCATCATCCACCGGCGCATCCACACTGGGGAGAGGCCCCAAGAGTGTCCCCAGTGTGGGAAGAGCTGCTCACAGAGCTCAGCCTTGACCCAACACCAACAAAGGCACCATCAGGAAAGCCCTTCCAGTGCCCCCAGTGCAGAAGGAGCTTCGAGCTCGGCTCCAGCTCCAGCCCCCACTGGAGGAGCCCCATTGGGCAGAGCCCCGGTGACCCACATTCCCTGTGTTCCGTGTTGGGAAGTCACCTTGCCGATTATCCTTTTGATTAGACCTTAATTATTTTCTCTTCTCCCTCTCTTTGTACTGCAAAAGCCAAGAGAGACTGTAGCCCTGCTTTCGTGCCTGAGATCTTTTGGTTTTGTGAAATTCTTTTCTCAGGGAATTTTCTGTAAACAAGAGGAGTGTTTTTCTAAAAACTGTAGCATTGTTTTTCATTCCTTTTCCTAGGAGGGACTTCTTGATGTCCCTCTGCTCTGACCAATGTGATTGACGAGGTTTGTCTTTTTGTCACCAATCAGATTGGTCTGTGTAAAATACTAAGGGAGACACATTCCGAAAAACTAAAGGAGTCATTTTCAGCCTTGGGAAGCTCCGAGTCTCCCAGCTCGGTCCCGCCCAGTCCCGCTCGGGGACGCGGCCAAAACTCCCCGGAGCGAGCGCGGCGGTCCCGGAGCGATCCCGGAGCGATTCCGGGTCCGATCCCCGTCCCGGTTTCGGGCTCGGTCTCAGTCTCGGTCTCGGATCAGCGCCAGTCTCGGAGCTGGTTCCGGTGCCGGTCTCGGTCTGTCCCGGAGCGCTGCCGGTCTCGGTTCTGGCCGCGGTCCTGGAGCCTTCCCGGGGCCGGTTCCGGAGCGCTCCCGGCGCCGGTCGCAGTGTCGGTCGTGGTCTCAGTCTTGGTCCCGGTACCAGTTCTGGTGCCGGTTTTGGTCTCGGTGTCGATCCCAGTGCCGGTGCCTGTGCGGGGCCGGTCTCAGTTGCGGTGACGGTCTCAGTGTTGGTGTTGCTGCAGGTTCCGGTGCTGATCTTGTCTCGGTCCCGGTCCCGTTCCCGGAGGTTTTTGGCCCATTTGGATGATTTGAAGCTAAACCTGGTGGATTTACGGTGGATTTTCGGCACAATTGGCAATTTTAAGCGAACCCGGGCGGTTTTAGGACCGCGCGTCCCCTTGGCCCCGCCCCTTTCCCCTCCCAGTTCCCGCCCTTTCCTTGGCCCCGCCCTCCCAGGCCGGGCCCGGGCCCGGGGGAGGAGGAGGAGGGAGGGAGGAAGAGGCGCCGCGGCAGCAGGAGCGGGAGGAGAAGACGAGCGGAGGGAGCGGCGGCTCCAGCGCTCCCTGAACTGGCGGCACCGCCGGGATCATCGCCCCCCATCCCGCAGGTGCCCGGGGAGGGGGAGCTCGCCCCAAATATCCCGGGGGGTCCTGGGTTTGGGGTTTGTTGGGGGGATGTTTGAAGCTCGCGGGGATCCAAAGCCGAGCAGCAGATGCCCCTCGGGGGGACATCGGGGGCTCCCCGGGAGGTGTTTTTGGGGTGTCCCGGTGCCGGCAGTGACTGCTCCCAGTATGAGCCCGGTCAGTCCCAGTATGAGCCCAGTCTGTGAAAAACAAGGTTCACTTTCTATGTAAATTTTCAGAAATAGGTTTAATAGAAAATGAGTCAGTTAGGAGATAAAAAAAAAAGCTAAGTACGTTTGGCCGGTTGACTTGGCATTTAGCCAAGTCCACACTCTGCTGTATCAGAGTCATTCTTTAAATGCCATTGCCATTGTATCAACCTGTTGAATGTTCATATTTTTCCATAAACTAGTTTCCATATTCCGGGAACTGTTTTGCATGGTCCCTCCTTGGGTCCGCTGTTTTAGGGCATGCGTGTTTCTTGGCTGTGTCTTCCTTATCACCTCCAGGTTGAGCCTTGGTCCGTACTTTCTTCAGATGGTAGATGCTGATAGTTGGTATCTCAATAGCAGAGTCTCCTTTACATGTTCACTAGATGTTATCCCGACCAAACAGACAGTTTAAGCATACTATATCATCTAGTACCTCTATGCCTAATTTTCTTTACTAATAGCAGAACTAAAAAACCTTATATCATTACACAATATTCTTAACCATATAGAACACATCTTGCAAAAAGCCAAGTTTATAATATGCATTTATAACACTGGTCAGTCCCAGTATGAGCCCAGTCAGTCCCAGTATGAGCCCGGTCAGTCCCAGTATCCGTAGGTGGGGAGACAGAAGAGGGGGGAGCTTTTTGGGTTCCTGGGACTCGCCGCAGCCCGGGGAGGGCGGGCACCGAGCAGACGGGGGATCTCCTTCCCCTTCCCTGTGACACGGAGGCAAATCCCATCCTGTCCTTGTCCTTCCTCCCCCAGACAGGGAGCCGAGCATGGAGAGCAGGGAGGACAAATCCCTGCGGCAGAAGCTCGTGGCAGAGGCCGTTTTGAGCGGCTCCACGGCGCAGGAATGCAACGGGGAGGAAAAGGGCCGGAGATCCCTGAGGAGGAGGGGCTGCAAACGCAGCTGGCGAGGATGTGAGGAAGAAAGAGCCAGGCCGGGCCGGGAAGGCGGCCAGAGATGGAGCCAAAGCTCAGAGCTGGTGGTCCATGAGCAGCTTCGTGATGGGGAGAAGCCCCACAAGTGCTCCGAGTGTGGGAAGAGCTTCCGCTGGCAGAGCGACCTGCTCCGCCACCAGAGGACCCACACTGGGGAGAGACCCTACGAGTGTGGGGAGTGTGGGAAGAGCTTCAGCCGACGGTGCCACCTGATCTGCCACCAGAGGATCCACACCGGAGAAAAGCCGTATGAGTGTGGGGAATGTGGGAAGAGCTTCAGCCATAAATCCCACCTGATCCGTCACCAGATGACCCACAGTGGGGAGAGGCCCTACGAGTGTGATCAATGCAGGAAGAGGTTTCAGACCAGCACTTATCTCCTCGTGCACCAGAGCACGCACACGGAGGAGAGGCCCTTCCATTGCCCTGACTGCAGGAAGGGCTTCAAGCGGAGCTCACACCTCATCCAGCACCAGAAGATCCACACCAGGGAACGACTCGATGAGAGCGAGGAATGTGCGAAGAGCTTCAGCGTGAGGTCCAACCGGATCCATCACCAGAGGACCCACCCCGGGGAACGACCCTATGAGTGTGGGGAGTGCGGGAAGACCTTTAGCTGGCGGTGCTGTCTGATCAGCCACCAGAGGATCCACACAGGAGAACGGCCCTATGAATGTGGGGAATGTGGGAAGAGCTTCAGCCAGAGAATCCACCTGATCCAGCACCAGAACATCCACACTGGGGAAAGGCCGTACAAGTGTGGGGAGTGTGGGAAGGGCTTCAGGCAGAGCGGCAGCCTGAGGTTCCACCAGAGGATCCACACTGGGGAGAGGCCCTACAAGTGTTGCCAGTGCGGGAAGGGGTTTGTGACCAGCACCCTGCTGCTTGAACATCAGCAGACACATGCAGAGGAGAGGCCCTTCCACTGCCCCGACTGCAGGAAGGGCTTCAAGCGGAGCTCACACCTCATCCAGCACCAGAAGATCCACACCAGGGAACGACTCAATGAGAGTGAGAAATGTGGGAAGAGCTTCAGCATGGGGTCCAACCGGATCCATCACTGGATGACCCACGCTGGGGAACGAACCTTTGAGTGTGGGGAATGTGGGAAGAGCTTTAGCTGGCGGTGCCGCCTGATCAGCCACCAGAGGATCCACACAGGAGAACGGCCCTACGAATGTGGGGAATGTGGGAAGAGCTTTAGGCACACACCCAACCTGATTATCCACCAGAGGATCCACACTGGGGAGAGGCCCTACAAGTGTTGCCAGTGTGGGAAGGGGTTTGTGACCAGCACCCTTGAACACCAGCAGACACACACAGAGGAGAGGCCCTTCCGCTGCCCCGACTGCGGGAAGGGCTTCAGGCACAACTCCAACCTCATCATCCACCGGCGCATCCACACCAGGGAGGGCCCCAAGAGTGTCCCCAGTGTGGGAAGAGCTTCTCACAGAGCTCAGCCTTGACCCAACACCAGCAAAGGCACCATCAGGAAATCCCTGCCAGTGCCCCCAGTGCAGAAGGAGCTTCGAGCTCGGCTCCAGCTCCAGCCCCCACTGGAGGAGCCACACTGGGCAGAGCCCCGGTGACCCACATTCCCTGTGTTCCGTGTTGGGAAGTCACCTTGCCGATTATCCTTTTGATTAGACCTTAATTATTTTCTCTTCTCCCTCTCTTTGTACTGCAAAAGCCAAGAGAGACTGCAGCCCTGCTTTCGTGCCTGAGATCTTTTGGTTTTGTGAAATTCTTTTCTCAGGGAATTTTCTGTAAACAAGAGGAGTGTTTTTCTAAAAACTGTAGCATTGTTTTTCATTCCTTTTCCTAGGAGGGACTTCTTGTTGATGTCCCTCTGGTCTGACCAGTGTGATTGACGAGGTTTGTCTTTTTGTCACCGATCAGATTGGTCTGTGTAAAATACTAAGGGAGGCACATTTGAAAAACTAAAGGAGTCATTTTCAGCCTTCTGAAGATCAGAATCTGTGTTGTTGTGGTGTAAAACAGCATCGATTTTAGAGACTGGCTCTGTGCAGACTGGGATTGTGCAGACTGGGATCACATGGACTGGGATTTCACAGGCTGGACCATCTGGATCAGAACCATGGAGACTGGGATCATACGAACTGGGATCACATGGACTGGGATGGCTGCATCGGAACGATGCGAAGCGAGGCGGTCCCGCCCGGCCCCGGGGAACCGCCCAGTCCCTCCCAGTCCCGCTCGGGGACGCGGCCAAAACTCCCCGGAGCGAGCGCGGCGGTCCCGGAGCGATCCCGGAGCGATTCCGGGTCCGATCCCCGTCCCGGTTTCGGGCTCGGTCTCAGTCTCGGTCTCGGATCAGCGCCAGTCTCGGAGCTGGTTCCGGTGCCGGTCTCGGTCTGTCCCGGAGCGCTGCCGGTCTCGGTTCTGGCCGCGGTCCTGGAGCCTTCCCGGGGCCGGTTCCGGAGCGCTCCCGGCGCCGGTCGCAGTGTCGGTCGTGGTCTCAGTCTTGGTCCCGGTACCAGTTCTGGTGCCGGTTTTGGTCTCGGTGTCGATCCCAGTGCCGGTGCCTGTGCGGGGCCGGTCTCAGTTGCGGTGACGGTCTCAGTGTTGGTGTTGCTCCGGGTTCCGGTGCTGATCTTGTCTCGGTCCCGGTCCCGGTCCCGTTCCCGGAGATTTTTGGCCCATTTGGATGATTTGAAGCTAAACCTGGTGGATTTACGGTGGATTTTCGGCACAATTGGCAATTTTAAGCGAACTCGGGCGGTTTTAGGACCGCGCGTCCCCTTGACCCCGCCCCTTTCCCATCCCAGTTCCCGCCCTTTCCTTGGCCCCGCCCTCCCAGGCCGGGCCCGGGCCCGGGGGAGGAGGAGGAGGGAGGGAGGAAGAGGCGCAGCGGCAGCAGGAGCGGGAGGAGAAGACGAGCGGAGGGAGCGGCGGCTCCAGCGCTCCCTGAACGGGCGGCACCGCCGGGATCATCGCCCCCATCCCGCAGGTGCCCGGGGAGGGGGAGCTCGCCCCAAATATCCTGGGGGGGGTCCCTGGGTTTGGGGATATTTTTGTGGGCGGATGTTGGGATCGGGATTGTGTGGGGCTGGGTGGGTGGGATGTGGTTTGAGAGTAAATCACACTTGGAGAGTTCTTGGTCACATGGACTGGGATTTTACAGACTGGGATCACATGGACTGGGATTTCACAGGCTGGACCATCTGGATCAGAACCATAGAGACTGGGATCATCTGGACCGGGGTGGCCGCCTCGGAACGATGCGAACCGAGGCGGTCCCGCCCGGCCCAGGGCAACCTCCCCGTCCCTCCCAGTCCCGCCCGGGGGCGCGGCCAAAACTCCCCGGAGCGAACGCGGCGGTCCCGGAGCGATCCTGGAGCCGATCCCGGAGCGATTCCGGGTCCGATCCCGGTCCCTGTTTCGGCCTCGGTCTCAGTCTCGGTCCCGGAGCGCTCCCGGTGCTGATTCCGGTCGCGGTGCCGATCTCGATCCCGGAGCGGTGCCAGTCTCGGTGCCAGTGCCGGTTCCAGTTTCAGTCCTTGTCTCAATCTCGGTGTCGGAGCGGTGCCGGTGCCGTTTTTGGTCCCGGAGTGCTCCCAGTGCCAATCCCAGTCTTGGTCCCGGAGCGGTGCCAGTCTCGGTGCTGGTTCCGGTGCCGGTCTCGGTCTCGATCCCGGAGCGCTCCCGGTCTGCGTTCTGGCCGCAGTCCTGGAGCAGTCCTGGTGCCGGTGCCGGTTCCGAAGCGCTCCCGGCGCCGGTCCCAGTGCCGGTGTCGGTCTCAGTCTTGGTTCCGGTACCAGTTCAGGTGCCGGTTTCGGTGTCGGTCCCACAGTGCGGGTCCCGGAGCGGTGCCGGTCTCGGTTCCGGTGTCGGTCTCGGTCTCGGTGCCGTTTCTGGTGTCGGTCTCGGTCATGGTGCCGGAGATTTTAGGGTCTTTTGGGTGATTTTAAGCCAAACCGGGCCCTTTTAGGACCGCGCGTTCCCCTGACCCCGCCCATTTCCCCTCAGAATTCCCGCCGTTTCCTGGACCCCGCCCCTTTCCCCTCCCAGTTCCCGCCCTTCTCTGACCCCGCCTCGTTCCGTTCGTTCCCCGCCCTTTCATTTGCCACGCCTCTTTTCCCTGGGGCCCCGCCCATCTGCTGGCGCGTTCCCTCGAGCGCATGCGTACATTACCCAGAGGTGGCTCTCCCGGGCGCCGCCATCTTTATTCCGGGTCCCCCGAGCCGGCTCCGGCGTGTCCGAGACCTACGGTGGGGCAATGGGGGATCTATAGGGGATCTCTAGGGGATCTATAGGGGTCTGGGGGGACCTGGAAGTCTCCTTAGAGGATTTTAAGGGGGATCTGCAGGAGATTTGGGGCGGTCTGTAGGGGCTTTAGGGCGGTCTGGGGATCCCTAAAGGGGGCTGGGCGGGTCTCGGGGCTCTATCGGGGTCTGGGGGCTCTGTAGAGGGTCCGTAGGGGTTCGTAAAGGGGGTCCGGGCGTCCCTAAATGGGGTCTGGGTGTCTGTGGGGGATTTGGGGGGTCTGGGGGGGTCTGGAGGTCCCCAGGGGGGTCTGAGGGGATATATAGGGGCTCGATAGAGGGTCCGGGGGCGCCTGGGGGACCCTATAGGGGATCTGGGGTTCTCTACATGGGATGTAAGGGGGTCTGGGGGAGTCTTGGCACCTCTATAGTGGAGTTTTGGGGCCCATAAAGGAAATTTTTGTGAATTTTGGCTCTATACAGCTAATTCTTGGAAATTTGGGGTCCAAATTGGGCAATTTGGGGTGTTCTATTGAATTACTAAAAAAAATAGGAATATCGCCCTAATGCCGATATCCAACAATGACGGACAAAAGACTCTCCAGCAGTTTAGAGTTAGAAAGTGTATGTTTAATTACGACGCCGGGCAGCGTGCGGGATAGCTCCCGAACACACGCGCGCTCACAGAAGATCACAGGGTCTTTTTATGTACAGAAGGATTGAATACCCAAAACACAAATGTATATTCATGACTTTAGTACCTCCCATTCCCCGCTCCCTATGGTAATTAGCCAAAAGCTATTAAGCATGCGTGGTTTGTTCTTTGAAATGGGTCGGTGGTCTTTTTTATGGGGCGGGGTCTCAAAATGATGAAGTAAGTGAGTCTTCTTCGCTTTGACTTTTTAACCTTTTAGTGTTGCGTGACGACTGAATCCCGTTTTCCCAGGAGTATTTGATTTCTGAATTCATTGTCCTTCTTGAAGCCTATTGATTAGTCAGAAAACACAAACATAAGTTGACAGGCCCCATGATTTATCAGTTCCTTAAATCCGGCTTCTGCTTATCAAAAGGGAAGTCTATCTGTCTTACTTCAGCAATATCCAGTTAAAGTCTGTAATTCTTCAAAATTAATGTTTCAATCCCCTTGGTCCCTGCTCCCTCGTGGCCATGGCAAGAGCGGGCTGGGCTGGCCCTGGCAGGGGGCTCTCCTCGGGTCCCTGCTGATCAGGGCTATGGCCCCGTGTTCCTCTGTCTTGCAGCCCTTGAAGACACGGCAGATGACAGCAGCCCTGCCATCAGAAACCTGGCCATTGAAACAGCCTTGGTCCTCCGGGCAGTCCAGAGAGCTCCGTACTCCATCCTGCGGAAGCTGCGAGATCAGCTCCGCAGGGCACGGAAGACACGGCCTCGACTGTCGGGCCTGGGCTGGCTGCGCTGCTGGAGCTCTGCGGAGAGCTGATCTGGGACACTCTGCCTGCTGGGGCCAACTGAGCCAGCGGGGATTTTCTTCTTCTACAGGATTCTTCTTTTCTTCTTTTTTTTCTTCAGTATATAAATATAGGATATGTGTTACAATACACGGACTCCCAGGATTTTTCTTTTGCTGCCCTGGGTGCACAGGGGAAGAGGGGGAAAAGGGTGCTTTGTGCTCAGCAAGCTGCCCAGGCGTGCAGCCTTGCAGGGAAAATGGCCAGAAGCCCCTCGGCCCTCGGTGGTCCTGCGGAAGCCTTTGCACTGCCGAGAGAGCGCGTGGGCGGGGGCCGGAGCTGTGGGCATCCCTGCGAGGCCGGAGCCTGGAGATGGCCACAAGCCCTGTGCCAGCCAGGAACCGCCGTCTGTGTCCTCCTGCCCGTGTGCTGCTGGCCGGATTGCTGAGGGCTCCGCGGTGCCTCTTGATCGGGCTCCTCTGGAGCTGCTGTGGGGCTGCGCCTCTGCTGCCGGGCAGGCTGGCCGGGCTGGGGGAGACTCTGAGGGGCTGGGCTGGTGGGAAGCCCTGAGGAATTGGGTGTCAGAGGCCACAAGCAGCCCCCGGGGAGCTGCCATGTTCCTGCCAGCCGGCTGCTCTGGCGCTCCCCCAAAGTACCTGCGGAGTGAGTGCAGGGAAAGGTGTAACCTTGCGCTCAGGGCCCTTCTCGAGCTCACTGAGGATCCCTCCCTCAATGGTGACAAGGGGGCAGTGGCTGGAGCTGAGCTGGGGAATGCAGTCGCTTGGGCTTGGCTGGGCTTCGAGAGCTCAGACAGCTGCTCCCAGCTCTCCTGCCTCCTGGTTCGGCTGCCCGAGGACCTCGGGACAGGCCTTTGGCCTCTGGGCCCTGTTGGCACCAGGGTGGCGTTTCACGACTTGTGTTCCTCACAGGCCAAAAAAGTGTGGCCCCTGACTGAACATTTTGTGGAGCTCCTGCGGGACACAGATGAACAGTCAGTCAGGATGACGGCCGTGATGCTCAGCTTTGCAGTTTTGGACAAGGACATGCTGAGACCCAGCCCTGTCGCCCTGCAGCTGGTTGCGGTGCTCCTGCCACTCTCTGACCATGCAAGGCTCTGTGCCCCCAGCCACGGCCAGTGTGTGCCCACCAAACACTTGGTGCCCTGTGGGTTTGCAGGCTCACGCCCAGCTGAGCCCCGAGCAGCCGATGCTGAGGTCTTTTTTTCTTCCTTTCATAGAGGATAACGGCCAGGTGCAGCTGCTGTCCACACTGCTCTTCTGAAAATTGGTGACTGTTTGCAGGGCCCCTGGGAGGGAATATTGGGGTTCCTGGCAGCAGGATCCTTGTGCAGCTTCAGGCTGGGGTGGGCAGCACTTCCATCTGCAGCTTCCATGTGCTGCTCCGGCAGCTGCTGCTGCTGCTGGGGACCCTGAGGGAAGAGGCCACGGGAGGGATGGAAATGCTGCACGGACAGCAGCAGCCAGGGCCAGGAATGAGCTTTGCCTTCCTGGCTGCTGAAATGAGGCTCCTTTAGTGCAAGAGGAGGCAAAGGCAAAATCAATTTCAACAATTCAAGGAAAACTGTGGAAAATTGGAAGCCTCTCAAAATGTCACACACATTCATCTGGGAGCTCTTCAGCGTTGGTTCTTGTAAAAAGCCTTTCCCGTTTTCCCTTGGCTCTGAGATTCTGGGAGCCACCGCTGGGCTTCAGGGTTCAACTGATTTTTATTTTCCAGGTTTTTAAACAGAGCTCGGAATTGGGCATCTCTTGCCACTTTTTCTGCTCAGAACCTTGAGAAAGGTTCTCTGCTCCTGTGAGCCACATCTTGAAGGGTGGTTGGCAACCATGGAATGCTCTGGGAAAGCACTTGATTGACTTCAGGGCCAGGCTGGAGAGCTCAGCCTGAGGAAAGAACTGTTCCAGATGCCTCTGTCCATGTCCAGCTCCTCACAGCTGAGTCCCTGAACACACTGGGTGGTTTATAGGGATTGATTTTCCCCTCCTGTTCACTTGGAGGTGATTTTGCCATCCTTTAGAGGAACATCTGACCAGCCCCTGCCCCCATTCCATTTTATTCTCTCCACTTTGAAGCTGGACCGCTGGGTTTGACATGTAAATTGGTAGTGTCTCCCCGTTCTTCCCTCCAGCCCTCCATTGTGACTTGTATTAAACACTGCAAACGGCCTCATTTGTCTGGTGGGGAAGATGTGAGGTGGAGAAAGTTAACAGCATTTGTTTTCATGAACCTTGTGCTAGTAAAGAAAAATGAGGTTGGTCATTTTGGTGTGGTGCTGAGTGTTGGGATTTGGGAGTTTATTTCTTGCTATTGTTCTTATTATTTATTAGTGTTACTTTTCACTGGTCAGATTTTTAAATCTTGGACACGATTAACCAAGGCTGGATGTAAGTCATTAGGAAAATTCCCTTGCACTTTCCACTGGGATTAAACGGTTCAGTGGACTCCAAGTTGCCAGTGGATTCTAAAGATGGGAAATCCTGTTAGTGGTGGGTTTGGTGTGGTTTGGAGCTGGGGAAGGCTCTCATCCCCTCCCGGAGGTGCCCCAAGCCCGCTCTGCTGCCACGTCTGCACTCGCGGCCCCTCACGGCTGCCCTGCCCTGGGGACACGGTGGGACCCCGCTGCTGCCGGGGCTGAGGCTCCTCACGGCCCCTCAAACCCCTCCTGGCTACACAGAACCTCTCCTGGCCCCCGACAGCCCTTCATGGCCCTTCATTGCCCCTCCCGGCCCCTCAGGGCCCCTCCCGGCCCCAGGCGTGGAGCTCCTCCCAAAGGAGAAGGGGCCGGGCCCTGCTGGTTCTCCTTTTATTTCGGTCGTTTCGCAGCCGTGAGGAAAGAAAGGCTGAAATGGAGCCTTTGCCCAGCGGTTCCCTCCGGGTCAACTGCGGCCGAAGCTCCGTGCCGGCGCTGGCCCCAGCACCAGCATCCCCGCAGCCCCGCCGGCCTTTGCTGTCCCCCCCGTGTCCATTCCCTGTCCCCGAGGCCCGCCCGGCTCTGGCAGCAGCAGGAGCCGCAGCGCAGCGGGCGCCGGCCCGGCCCGGCCGGGGCTCCCGGGCAGGAGCAGCAGCAGCGCCGGCCCCTTCCCACCTGCTCCTGCCTTGCCTTCCAAGGCCTTTGTCCGGCTCCACTGCGGCCTGGAGCAACGCTCACCCGCCAACAGCCCAGACTGCTCAGGGCCCACCTGTGCTGCCCCGACCCAGCCTCCAGAGAAAGGAAGGGTCGGCTTCCAGCGCTGTTTTCAGCACTGTTTCACTCCGCCCGAGGTGACGGCAGGAGGCTGCTGCTGCCTTTGCCTTGGCAATTGGAGATCGCGGCGGCTGCTGCACCCCTCTGGCTGCCGACTGGATTTTATCAGGACAACTGCAATTGCCTTTCTCCATCCTTGCTACCCGCTGTGCTTTTGTGACAGTGAACTCAGTCTTTCTGTTGCAGACACCGTGCAAAGAAGAGATTGAAATGCTCCCAAGTCCCCGGGCACTAAGTCGAGGGGAATTAAAGCCACACAGGCCACATTTGCAGCGCTCCAACACAGCCCTGCTGCTGGTGCTGCTGAAATAGAATCAACTTAGAGAGGCCATCACAAAAATTGCCGCTGGGGTGTCAAACACAATGCAAAAATGCACCCGGAGAAAGAAAAACCAGAACTTCTTTACTCACTTCATTGCTTCCTGCGAGCAGCAGAAAAGGGAGATGCCCAGAGGTATTTCCAGCTGCTGCTGATCCCAGCTGGAGCTCTCTGCAGAGTCCCAGCAGGAACCTGAGCCCAGCCCGGGGAGCTCACACAGTGTCAGGGAGATTCTGTCTCTGGATTCAGTCAGGGTTGCATTCCCCAACAAGTGCTGGTGCCACCTCCTGTTTTCTTGGATTAAAACAGTAACAAGGAAAACCTTACCAATGGCACAACTCCCCAGTCCACAAGGAAAAAAGAAAGGACAAATCGTAAAGTTTTCCAAACATCTGTCCTGCTTTGCTGCAAAAGTCGTGCTGCACTCAGTATGGAAATCCAGGAGAAGCTGCAGTTGGTGGCACATCTTGTGCCAGCAGCTCGACCTCGTTCTCCACCAAAGGTTCTTGAAAAGAGCAGCTGGGACTGTGGTGAAGGTTGCTGGAAAACTGCAACAGCTTTCCAGAAGTGAAATGAAAACGCAAGAAATAAACCAAGACGTTTTCCTCTATTTATTTCTATGCTTCCCTTTTCCGTGTTGCACTACTTCTCCGTGCCATTAATTCCAAATGGATCTTACCTCTCAGATCGATGACTTAGTGAGTTTCAGACCCTTGAAAATACCATGAGCCGTACACAGAGTTTGCCTTCCCCTGTTTTTGCTGCAAAGTAATGCTGGAGACATAAGCGTAGTGCTTGGGTCGGGCACGAATCCTACAACCAGGGAATGTGTCCTGACAGTGTCTGAGCCTCAGCAGGGACAATGCACAGCAGCGACCGAGGGAATTCCTCTGCCACGGCGCAGGAGTCAGGCCTCTGGATCTGGGCTCAGCATGGCCAAGTTGCCGTGTTTGGAGCGGCTCGGGGGCTGCCCCCGGGGAGCGCGGGGCTGGAGCGTGGAACGGACACGCGGACAAACGGCCCCAGGGCTCCAGTTGCAGCGGCGGCAGCGGCAGCAGCAGCGGCAGCAGCGAGTCTACGGCGTCTACGGCGTCTACGACCCGTCCCCGTCCCTCTCTTGTTCCTCCTCTCCCTCTCCCGCTGTCCCGCACTCTGTCTCGCTGTCCCGCAGCCTCTCCCGGTGTCCCTTTCCCGACCTCCCCGGCCCCTCTCGGCGTCCCCGTCCCGGCCTCTCCCTCTCCCCCCGCAGGGCTGGGCCATGCCCCGGGCCCGCCCCCGGCCCCGGGCGTCCCGCCGCGGTCTGGGCTCCGCCCGGCTCTGGCGGTGCTGGCTGTGGCGGTGCTGGGCGGGCATCAGTGCCTGGGGCCGGGGGCGGCATCGCTGCGCTTTGGCTGCGCCTGTCCCGAGCCCGGCCCCGGCCCCGGCCCCGGCCCCGGCCCCGGCCCCGGCCCCGACCCCGACCCCGGCCCCGACCCCGACCCCGGCCCCGACCCCGACCCCGGCCCCGACCCCGACCCCGACCCCGGCCCCGGCCCCGGCCCCGACCCCGATCCCTGCCCCGGCCCCGGCCCCGGCCCCGGCTCCTCCCGGGCCCCGCTAAGGACACACGCGGCGCGGCCGCTCCCGCCGCCTCCGCCGCGGCTTCCCCGGCCCGAACTCCGCCGCTCGGCAGCGCAGCCGCCGGCCTCGAGCCGCCGGGGCCCGGGGCGGGTGGGGATGCCCGGCCCGGGGCGCTCGGGGGGCGCTCGGGGGCCGTGTCTGGCCCCGGGCCGAGCGCTGAGGGCCGCGTGTCGCCCGCAGGGGAGGCGCGGGAGGCCCTGCAGGACCGGTACCGGCTGCGTTCGCTGCTGGGGCGCGGAGGCTTCGGCAGCGTCTACTCGGGGACGCGGCTCTCGGACGGCGCCCCGGTGAGCGGCGGGGCTGGCGGCGGGCGGAGGAGGAGGAGGAGGGCGGAGGAGGAGGAGGAGAAGATCGGGGCGCGGCGGGGCAGGCGGCGAGCTGAGCCCGCTGCTGGCCTTTGCTCGCAGGTGGCCATCAAATGCGTGCCCCGGGCCCGCGTCCAGCACTGGGGCGAGCTGGTGAGTGAGCGGGGCCGGCGGGAGAAGCTGGGGCCCGGCAGGGGAAGAGCCGGCGGGAGCCCTGCAGGGAGAGCGGGCGTGGGCTGAGCGGGGGGCCCAGAGCATCCGGGGCTGGGTGAGGGGTTCCCGAGCCCTGGCACAGCCTCAGCCCCACTGACGGCATCGTGGTCCTTCGGCAGCCCAACGGCGCCCGTGCGCCCCTGGAAATCGTGCTGCTGGACAGGCTGTCCTCTGGATGTGGTGGCATCATTCAGCTGCTGGAGTGGCTTGAGCTCCCCAACGGCTTCCTGTTGGTGCTGGAGCGTCCGGAGCGGTGCCAGGACCTCTCGGGTTTCCTGGCGGAGCGGAGGTTCCTGCCGGAGGAGGAGGCGCGGGGGCTGTTCCGCCAGGTGCTGGAGGCCGTGCGGCACTGCACCAGCTGCGGGGTCCTGCACCGCGACATCAAGCCCGAGAACATCCTGCTCGACCTGGCCACCGGGCAGCTCAAACTGATCGACTTTGGCTGTGACGCCTTCCTCCAAGACACAGCCTACAGGCAATTTGCAGGTGAGCCCTCTCAGGGGATGTTCCTGGGCATCTCACGGCCCAGCCTGGCTGTAGCACCGCGGCTTCCCCCTCTCGCTGCTAGGAGCGGCGTTATTTCTTGAGCCAAGTTGCTTTTGGGTGGGGGCGGGAGGGGGCCAGCCCCCACACGCCCAGGGATGCCGGGGCGAGGCTTTAGGAGTTGCAGCATCCCCTGATGAACTCCGTCTGTGTTCCATAGGAACCCTGCCCTACAGCCCACCAGAGTGGATCCACCACCAACGCTACCACGGCGAGGCAGCGACCATCTGGTCCCTGGGCCTCCTGCTGTACCACCTGGTCATGGGGAAGCACCCGTTCAGGAGGGGCCAGCAGTTCATCTGGGGGCGCATCTTGTTCCCACGATGGCTCTCTCAAGGTGGGTCCTCATCTCTGGGCACAGGGGAATCCCGGTGCTGGGAGACAGCAGCAGGCTGATGAGCAGCCTGCTCTGGCAGCTGCTGAGGAGGTGGCACATGTCCTGCTCTCCTCCAAACAGAGAATCCATGGGGAAGTTTAGGCACAGCTCTGGGCACACCCAGCATGGCCTGGGCACGGGAATGGAGGGGCAAAGCAGACGGGATCCTTCTCCAACTGACTGCTGGTTTCTGGTTTCTCTCTTCAGAGTGCCAAAATGTTATCAGGAGGTGTTTGTCCATGCAACCCTTGGACAGGCCATCCTTAGAAGACCTCTTCAATGATCCTTGGCTGCAGGGTGTTCATCTGCCCTAGAAGATGGGAGAGGTCCATGTGCACAGTTTGATCCAAAGACCTGACAGGTAAGAGCTCCACACATCTCATGGCAATCAGTGCTAAAGAAAACCAGAGTGTTTTTGTCCTGCCTGTAGCTCTGAGCAGGGATGACCAGATGGGAACATCTGTGCTGGGGCGGAGCTGGAGACCTGGTGTAGCAAGCACTGGTGGCCACCATCCACCCTAGTTATGCTTGTCCTGGTTCGTTGGTGGCTGGGGCCCTGGGCAGAGCACTGACAGCCTGGTCTGGCCCCCAGGGAAGGAGGAGCCCCTGGAGAAGCTGTATCAGGTGGGGCTGCTGCTGGAGACACCAAGGACAACCCCAAGGATGCCAAGCTCTTCCTCGACCTGGCCACCGGCAGCTGAAGATGATCGACTTGGTTTCCGGCACCTTCTTCAGACACGCTCCCTGGGGCCCAATTTGCAGGTGAGTCCACAGCTGGGGGGATGCTCCCAGATGTGGGCATGGCACGGCCTGGCCGGGCACCAAAGGTTCCTCCCTTTGCTGGGGCAGACGCCACAGATTCTTCACTCGGCCGTCAAGCTGCCTTTTGGCTCTGCGCAGCTGCTGAGGGCTGGATGTGCCGTGGCTGGCTGCAGGCTGGGCACGTGTCCTGCCCTCCTGCTCTGCCCCCAAAGGCAGCAGTGATGGGCAGCTTTGGGCCCAGCTCTGAGCACGGCCAGCGTGGCCTGGGCACTGCGGGCGCTCGGGACGAGGGGACAGGAGCCTTCGGCTGACGGGCACTTTCTGGTTTCTCTCCTTCCAGCCGGGCTCTGCGGGTGCTGAGGCTGCTCTGGGCTCTGCTGGGCTCAGCCCCAGGCACGGCTGGGCCGGCTCTGCCCTCACATTGCTCTGACAGCTTTGCATCAGACGAGCCCATTCTGAGCCCACCGAGTGAGCTTTCTGCTTTTGCAGGTGAGTGAGACTCTCCTGCAGGCCAAGAGATTGCAGTGAGGGATCCACATCCAATTGGCAAGAACCCAAGCACTCCACACTTCCAGCTGAACGCCTGGATCTCCACAGGATGTTTTGTCTGCCCCGCTCTTCATTCCTTTTTTGGCTGGAATTGTGCAACTGCCCTTTCTTCCTCCTCCAGAAGTGCCACAAGTGAGCAAAACCTGGCGAGTGGACGGCGTTCCTAAGGCAGTGCAGTCTGGAGCGGATGGATGAAGAATTGCCCTTTTGCACTTCCTAAGCAGAGCAAAAAGCTGTAAGTGGGACTTTGCGTCTTTAAGAAACCCCTGACAATTTCAAAGGGAATGTGCAGCTCATTCACAGGGTGAGAAGGAAGGTCGTCTTGTAAAGGATTTGGGGTTTGGCAAAGTTTAGATTCCCAGTCCTGCTTGGAGCTGGCGGGGCACAAAGCAATTTCCTATTGCTTCAATCACAATTTAAAATAATACTGGAAACAAACCACAAAATCTTTTTTAAAAGGCTGCTGAGGTCAGCAGGATGGATCCATGCCATCAGCACATTTATGGAGTAAATAACGGAGATCTCATTTGAAAAAGTTCAGTTATCTCTTTATCCAAAGCTATAAAGTATTTTTACTACGCTGCACTTGGGTTTTGTTTTTATCTTCCACTTTTTTTCTGTGTTGTTTTTAATTTCCTTTTTTTTTTCTTTCCTTAATAGAAAACTTGTCCTAGGGAAGGAATGTCCTTTGCTGCTGGTTCCCGTGTGGAGCAGCTCCCCAGGCAGAGCCCGGCAGCTCCTGGCCCTGCAGGGCTGAGGCTTTTCCCCGTTGCTGGGCACAGACTGATGGAGCAGCACTGCTGAACACGGGGACACGCAGAGGGAGCAGGAGCAGCTGCCTGTGTCCACCTGCAGCTCCAAGGCCCAAACTCTGAGCAGACAGGGCTGGAAGAGACTGGCAGGCTCCCTGTTTGCTGTGCTGCCCCACTTGTGCCCGGCCCAGCTCTGCGGGAGGCAGAGGGAGAACAAGGGGCAGCTCCGGCCAGCCCCCAGCACAGGAACACCTCCGGCCCCGGGCCCTGGGGCACTGTCAGCACCCGCTGCTCCGGCCACGGCTTCTGCTGGCCCTGACGGCGACAACCAAACTGTGCCTGATCCCCAGGGAGCAGCAGCAGGGCCTGGATCCGATCCCTCAGTCTGGGGCAGGGCTGGACAAACGACCCCCACAGCAGCAGCAGCAGCAGCAGCAGCAGCACATGGAGCTGACTTTGAGCACAGCCCCCGCCACTGTTCCCTCCCGTGGGCAGTGGTGTCACAGCAGCCTGAGGCACCCGGGAGCCCTCAGGGCCCGCAGGGACTTGAGATGGCAGCCCTGGGCTCCTGGGGGCTGTGCAAGGAACAGAGGTGAGGACTCCCTCTCCACGTGGAGCTTCCCGATGGAAAAGGCTGCTGTGAGCAGGCAGCTGCAAGGGCAGAGGAAGGAGGGTCTCGACCCCTGGATCTGTGCCACTTCCACAGTCCTGGGCAGCAGCCACCGAGCCCCGGGGGAACAGAGGGCACAGCAAGAGGGACAAAAGCAGGCAAGGTCAGAGACTGGAGAGAGCCGGACCTGGGAGCAGGAGCAGCTGCTTCATCGCACTCTTGGAGAAAGCTCTCGGCTGTTTCTAAGCGCTGAAAGGCGTGAAGGGCAGAGAGGAGGGGACACCAAACAATGCTCCTGTTTGCACACCCTCCCCTCTCAGTGTCCCAGAAGGAATTGGATGAACTGTATTCTTCTCTCTGAGTCGTCTCGTTCAGCATGAGCAGCTTAGCACCAGGAGCTGAAGGAGCTGAAGCCTTAGGCCACAAGAGCTGACCAAGAGGGAACTTTTGACCAAAGTAATGCTGCTAACATGGACCTGACTGAATCCAGCCGATAAAATCATGGAAATATAGAATCCTTTCTGCTGGGAAAGACCTGGGAGCTCATCAAGTCCCAGTGTTAAGCCAGCAGTGTCAAGCCCAGCACTAAAGCCTGAAGTGCCAAGGCCTGGACAAGAGGCCTGACTGAGGCCTGAACAAGCGGCCCTGAGCCAAAGGTGACCTCTCGATGAACCTTCCAGCCAAAGGTTATCTTTGTATCTGCTCGTTAACAAAATAGGCACCGTCATTAGCGTTGTAATAGATGCATCCTCTCCTTAGTGAAACGTGTATTGACCTTTCTGTATTTAGAAGCCAGACAAGGCCATGAAGTCTGACATCTGGCCTTGTTCGGGGCTGTAGGGTCAAAGGCAACTCCCCTGGTTCCTCCTTGGGCCCTGGCCAGGCTTTGGGAGAAACCCAAGAGGAGGATGCAACCAGATGTTCCTGCACTAGGAGTGCTGCTGGCAGTGTGTTTATTCAGCACTATCAAAGCTGGGCCCTCTCCCAGCCAGGCTGGAGCCTCAGCTGTGGCTGGAGGCAGCTGCAGGAATTCCCAGTGTCCGGGAGAGGCTCTGCACTCCTTGGCTGTGACAGCTTCCCCAGCTGCTGTGTGGGTGTGGGTGATGGGAAAGGCTGAGGGTAACTGGTGATGGATCTTTCTCAATCACTGCGGGCAATCCGTGGTAGTGACGGCTGGCTGCATTGCTGAGCTGCTCCTTCTGTGCTCCTTTGCTGCTTTGAACTGTAGTAAATTTCACTGATTCCTTCAGGTGCTGTCTGTGTCCTTGGTGCTGAGCCTGCCCACTGCGAAAACAAAATTGGCATAGCTTGGCCGGATCAGCACAAAATGACACTTTTTAAATCTAAAGGTGAGGAATCAGTCCTATCCGAAATTCCCGGATGGGAAGCCCTTCCCTAGAGTTCTCTGGCTCTGGAGTGGGCTGAGGTGGGAACAGATTTTTGACAGGGGCCACTGTATTAGAGGGTGTAAAGTACCCCACACTGGCTCTGAAATGGCTCACTACTCAGCCTGAGTGGGTACCACAGTGGTCTCTTGAAAAGGAGAGACTTAGATGCCCTAAAAACCCTGGTACAGGAACAACTGGCTCAAGGACACATAGAGCCATCTATGAGCCCTTGGAACACCCCAGTATTTGTTATAAAAAAGAAATCTGCTAAGTGGAGGTTACTCCATGACCTGAGAAAAACCAATTCCACGATGGAGAGAATGGGCACATTGCAGCCTGGTGTGCCATCGATGTCCCACAATGCTGCCTGCCTCCTGGGACATCCTGATTGTGGACTTAAAGGGCTGTTTTTTCACTCTTCCATTACCCCCAGATGATACCCCAAAGTTTGCCTTGACCGTGCCTTCTATTAATAACGCTGCACCAGTGCAACGTTACCAATGGGAAGAACTTTCCCAAGGCGTGGGAAACAGCCCCACGATGTGTCAGTGGGGTGTTGCTCAGGTACTCTGATCAGTGAGAGAACAGTTTCCAGGGGCATACTGTTACCATGGCCTGGATGTCATTTTGATTGCAACCCAAACCAGAAAAGAACTCTCACTGATTCAGCCAAGCCTGTTGCAAGCGTTCAAACCACTTGGGCTGCAAGTAGCACCAGAGAAAGTGCAGCAGCAACCACCCTGGAAATATTTGGGACTCAAAATAATGAACCAGACCATACAGCCACAAACAATTCCGTTTCCAACCAAAATTCTAACTCTAAACGATGCACAAAAACTCTTGGGTACCATCAACTGGGTCAGACCTTACCTAGGACTGACTGACTCTCAACTAGCACCTTTATTTGACCTCCTAAAGGGTGACTCTGAATTAACTTCCCCCAGAAAATTAATCCTAGAGGCAAAAGCTGCTGTTGAAACAGCAGAGCAAGCTATCACCAACAGACAAGTCCACCGGATATGCCCAGAGGTGTGGATCACTGTGTTTATTCTCATTGTTAGTTTTCATCCTACTGGTGTTATTGGGCAGTGGAATCCACGCTGGCCTGATCCTTTGCACATTCCAGAATGAATGCTTCCACCTCATCAAGCAAAAAAGACGGCACCCACCGTCTTTGAACTAACTGCACAGTTAATTATCAAATGTTGTCGCAGGTGTTTACAGTTGAATGCTACGGATGCTTCAAAAGTTGTCTTGTCTCCGTGACACAAGAGCAATTCTAATGGTGTTTTGCTAACAGTACAGCCTTGCAAAGTGCTTTGCAAGGACACTGGAACGCTTTGGGCACCTGCCCGACGTGTCTGTCCTACCTTACGTCCTGTCCAAGACCACCAGCAGCATTCTCCTGGTGGCCCCTCCACAGACGGTGTGGAGGCATGTGTGGAACAGTGCTGGAAACAGCTTGTTCACCGACCTCGTGGAGAGCTGGGACTCTTAGAGTGACGGTGCATTTAAGGATTCTGTTTGTTTACAAACTGGTTTTCTGTTTACAAAGTGGTTTTTTCTGTTTACAAATTGTTTTTCTGTTAATTGTTAATCTTGTTAATTCTGTTAATTGGTTTTTCTCAGGGTTTTAAAAGTTGAACGTTTTCTTGTTTTAGTGTTAAGTTGTAGTTTGGAACCATAAGCAGTTAACCTGTAACACGCCAGCCCGGAAGATTGTGATCTCGCCTGACAGCTCCTGGGAGTGAGTGCTGCAGCTCCAGTGGTACATGGGGCACATCACTGGCTGAGCAGAATTAAGTTTGTCAAAACCTCCTTCCAATTAAACCCATGCTGTCTTGTGTTACCCTGTCTGCAAAAGGGCCCTTGCAAATGGGATAACGGAAAACAATCTGCATTTTAATAAAAGCAAAGGCAGGAGATGTAGCAGGGTCCAGCTGCTTCACAGCTGGGCATAATGAGTCTGATCATAACAGACCCAACTGGGCTGACCTGGCTTGTTCTAGAAGTCCCCGGGGGAACAAAGAGCTCAGCCAAGCCCATCCAGGCCCTGGCTGCAGACACACCCCTGGCCAGAGATGTGGGCAGTGCAGAGATTCCCAACCAGTTGGCTTTCCAAGCCCGGGAAATTCAAACTCACCATAAAAGGGAGCTTGGAACAATAAATTGTGGCTGTTGGTCAGAACTCAAGAAGATACTGTGTGGTGTGTCTGTCTCCAACCCATCAGCCTCGTGTTACACTATGTCTAAATCTATGTTTCTATCTATATCTCTATCTTTATATGTGAAACAATAATGATAATGTGCAGTAATGCTGACAATACTGATTTGCCACCTTTGGCTGCTCAGGGATGTGACACTAAATACCCTACAGAAAAGCATTGGCCACGACTCAAATGTCAGTGCTAAACTTTGTGAGACTGCTTGCAAGGAATAAAGGAGGAAGGGATGAAATTGGCGATTTTTATGGGGTTTGCTGATACTGTGGTGTGGAATGCTTTGTCTGTTAGTGTGAAAATACAGTGATTTGGACTGCTGGTGTTTTCATGTACCAGACTATTCACAAGCTGCAGGATCATCAAACAGACAAAGGAGCAGTTGAAGGAGCAGGTGAATAAATGAGGAGATGGGAACCTGTCCTGATGGAGAACCCATCCCACAGATGTTCTCCATACCCTTAACAATGGACCCAGAGGGGAAATGGAAACCCCTGGATGTGCACAGCTGCGCCCAGTTTGCGAATACAACCGTGCACAGTGAGACTTTGACTTCTGGGGAAATTGTTCTGGGTGTGATGGCCCCTGACAGGGCCACCCCAGAGGCTGCAGGGCTGGACCTTGATGCATTAGAATTAATTAGGACAAATCAGAAGCAAATGAGAGTTATCAATACAGGAATAGGAACTCAGATTTCTCCAGGACACTGGAGGTTTGAGAACTGCTCACTGGAGCTTGGCCTTGAAAAGCGTTGATGTCATGGGAGAAGGAATTGATGCAGATTGTCAAGGAGAAATCAAAGTCATCCTTTGAAACAATAGTGAACAGAGTGGATTATTTAAGCCTATGGCGTGGCAGCAATTACTGATGTTGCAGTTTGAAAAACAGTTGTGAAGAGAGGAGATCCACAGTGTCACTGCGGTCCCCTGGCTCCACAAGGCCCTGCAGGCTCCCAGGGCACCTTTGGTTCTATGGGGCCCGCAGGGTTTCGCTGGCGGGCAGGGTCAGCACCAAAGAGACACGCACCAACTTAAGGAAGCCCAAGCCCACCGCGGGGGGACCCGCCTCCCGCCGGGGCTCTGCCGGCACCGCCACCGGGACCCCCCAAAAACACCTCCCGGGGACCCCCCATGTCCCCTTGAGGGGCATCTGCGCCTCAGCTCTGGAGCCCTGCCAGATCCAAACATCAAGCTGCCCGGCCCCGACAGAAAAAAGCCCCGGGAGCCATAAATATATTTTCTGTGAGCTCCAAACATCCCTCCCCACTTCAAAAAAACCGCCCAGGATATTTGGGGCGCGCTCCCCCTCCCCGGTCACCCGCAGGATACGGGGGCGATGGTCCCGGGGCGAAGGAGCTGCAGATCCAGAGAGCAGTGAAGTCACGCAGTGCCTCCTCTGCCGGCTCCAGCTCCTCCATCCCTCCTCTTCCTCCTCCTCTGTCCCTCCTCCTCCTCCTCCTCCTCCTCCGTCCGTGCGGCCGCGGGCCGGGAGCTCTCGGGTGAGCGGGGCCGGGCCGGGACACGATGGGAAAGGGGGGGGTCACCCCCAAACCGAGCTGGGGGCAGCGGAGGTTTGGGGGAACAATGGGAAAGGGGTGAGAGGGGGGGATAGGGGGAGGTGGGACAGCGGGAAGGGAGTTCCCAGTAGGGGTCCCCCAGTAAACCCCAGGACTCCCAAGCCCTGTCCCAGCGCCCACAGTTCCCTCCACAGCCCCGGCTGAGTGGGGGGCTCAGCCCAGGACCCGTCATTGTCTGGGGCTCCCTCGAGTGCAGCAAATGGGAGAGTGCCCCCCAGGGTGGATTTTTGGGGGTCTCCCCACCATCACGGCTTTAAGAACCCCCGACAGTCAGGCGCCGCTTTAACTCCCCTTGACAGGGCGACACCACTCCCGTTGATTCCGGTAGTGGAGCCCCCATGGGGGGCTTGGGGGTCCCGGGAGGGTTTGGGGGTCCCGGGGGGGTCTGGGGCTACCTGGGTGATGCCGATGGTGGTGATGAGGACCCCGTGCCAAGTATAAACCTTCTCAAGGGGGCTTGGGGGCGTGTTGGGAGGTCCCATGGGAATTTTGATGTCCTGAGAGGGTTTAGGGGGTTCGTACGGGGCGTTTGCAATCTTGGGGAGTTTTTGGAGGGTCCCAGGGATGTTTTTGGGGTTCCAGGGCAGGTTGGGGTGTCACGGGGAGATTGGAGGTTCCCAGGGAGGGGCTGGGGGGTACCTGGGCAGGGCAGGTGACAGAGCTGGGACCCCGTGCCGGGTCCGAACCTTCTCACTGGGCAGCGTCAGCGTGTTCAGGGAGATCCTGGGGGACCCCGAGGGTCACCCCAATTCCCAGGGGACCAAAAATTCTAAGGGCTCCCCTGAACTCCCTCACCCCTGGATCTGCTGCAGGCAGGGGGACACCAGCACTCGGCCCCTACCCCCACTATCATGGGGCTGCTTTGTGTGAGTATTTATATTTTCTGAAACTCAGCTGTGCATGCTTTTTGTTGGCCGTTGAAATGCTGTAACCACAGCTGAATTGAAATTGGTCGGTTCAAAGGAGCTGATATAATTTTATCTGTTTGCTCATCTAACTTAGAGCAAGAAATAGGCACAGACTCTGGACTGAGGGAT
This sequence comes from Chamaea fasciata, assembly GCF_029207755.1. NCBI lineage: Eukaryota > Metazoa > Chordata > Aves > Passeriformes > Sylviidae > Chamaea > Chamaea fasciata. The sequence goes on along the minus strand of NW_027094122.1, from coordinate 741,868 downwards.
GTTCACTGGTATGTTTGAAAATTTGTGTTTGATAATTGAAGTTAAACATCATGAGAAAAGCTCATAAACAGGGGTGAAATTCAACATGTAAAGTGCTTGTTTTCCTTTGTGGCCTTGTGTGAACTGTCTTGCAGATCAAACTTCTAACTCCTTCTATGTGAGTTAGCATTAGCAATAAGTGGCAAAGTCCATCCTGTTGTTAAGAATTTGGATGCTGTGTAGGGTAAATCCACCTTTTCCCCCTATTGTTTGGCCTCTCTTCTTACCATTTCTGTAATCATCAATGATTGAGTAAATCCCCAAGAGCATTTTGTGGTAGTGATGCAACCACACTTGCCATTTTGTGAGTGTGTGATAAATACGTATTAAATGGTACCAAATGAGCTCAGCAGAGATAATAGGTTGTGTGCTTTTCTCTGGAGGCAAGAACACCAGGTGTGGCCTGGTGTTGGGATCGTGGATCACAGGAATCAGTCGATGACCTCAGTTTTAAAACACCAGTCTGGCTGCATTTGGTCTGCTCTTCTCTCATCTGGAATCTCTGCTGTATGTGCAGCTACAAACCCTTGGTTTATAAATTTGCTTAAAACATTACAAATCTCATACTGATGTAAGACTGCTCCTGCGAGGAAAGGTTTATTAAAGAAACAAATCTTACGTGAGAAGAGTGCAGAGAAGAGATGCATTTTGCCATAGCTGTATGGCTGAACCTATGGGGGTGGACAGAAATTCTGAATCTTTTCTTCCGGCCCCTGTGTTGGAGGAAGGGTTAGGTTGGAATCCTGCAGTTTTCTAAAGTAGTGTCTTGGAAGAGAGAGGAATGAGTCCCAGGCTGAGCCTTCCTTTAGGAGAGGAACTGCAGGTATCCCGTCATGCTCTGCGGCGCCGCTGTGCGCCTCGGTGTATCCCGTCATGCCCCGCGGCGCCGCCTTGCGCGTCGGTGTATCCCGTCATGCCCCGCGGCGCCGCTTTGCGCCTCGGTGTATCCCGTCATGCCCCGCGGAGCCGCTTTGCGCCTCGGTGTATCCCGTCATGCTCCGCGGCGCCGCTTTGCGCCTCGGTGTATCCCGTCATGCCCTGTGGCGCTTTGCGCCTCGGTATTTCCAATCATGCCCGGCGCTGCTTTGCGCCTCGGTGTATCCCGTCATTCCCCGTGCTGCTTTGCGCCTCGGTGTATCCCGTCATGCCCTGCCGCGCCTCTTTGCGCCTCGGTGTATCCCGTCGTGCCCCGCGGCGTTTTGCGCCTCGGTGTATCCCGTCATTCCCTGCGGCGCTTTGCGCCTCGTTGTATCCCGTCATTCCCTGCGGTGCCACTCTGCGCCTCGGTGTATCCCGTCATGCCCCGCGGCGCCGCTTTGCTCCTCTGCGTACAAATGACGTCACCGGCGTTTATTTCGCCTCTCATTTGCATAAGTTTACATAAGGCTGGCGCCTCGGTGAGGTGGGTGGGGTCTGAGTCACGCCCAGGCCCCTCCCAGTACAAACCAGTAACTCCCAGTCCCCGTGGTCAGTGACGTCATTCGCGTTTATTTGTGCTCTCATTTACATAAGTTTGCATATCGGCGCGGTGGGCAGGGTCAGAGCCGCGTTGGCCCCTCCCACTCCCTCCCAGTAGAACCCAGTAACCCCCAGGCCCCGCCCAGTTTGCCCCGCCCTTGTTGTCGCTCCATATAAGGGAAGGGGGCGTGGCCAGATGAGGGGCGTGGTCGGTTTACATGTAGGGGAGGGGCAAAGGTTAAACCACGCCCAGAAACCCCGAAACCAGTTTAAACCAGTATAAACCAGTAACCCCCAAACCCACTCCCAGTGCATCCCAGTATAAACCAGTGACCCCCAAACCCACTCCCAGTCCATCCCAGTATCAAACCAGTGACCCCAAACCCACTCCCAGTCCATCCCAGTATGAACCAGTGATCCCAAACCCACTCCCAGTCCATCCCAGTATCAAACCAGTGACCCCAAACCCACTCCCAGTCCATCCCAGTACAAAACAGTAACCCCCAAACCCACTCTCAGTCCATCCCAGTATAAACCAGTGACCCCAAACCCACTCCCAGTCCATCCCAGTACAAACCAATGACCCCAAACCCACTCCCAAACCATCCCAGTACAAACGAGTGACCCCCAAACCCACTCCCAGTCCATCCCAGTATAAACCAGTGACCCCAAACCCACTCCCAGACCATCCCAGTACAAACCAGTAACCCCCAAACCCACTCCCAGTCCATCCCAGTACAAACCAGTGACCCCAAACCCACTCCCAGTCCATTCCAGTATAAACCAGTGACCCCAAACCCACTCCCAGTCCATCCCAGTATAAACCAGTGACCCCAAACCCACTCCCAGTCTATCCCAGTACAAACCAGTGACCCCAAACCCACTCCCAGTCCATCCCAGTATCAAACCAGTGACCCCAAACCCACTCCCAGACCATCCCAGTACAAACCAGTGACCCCAAACCCACTCCCAGTCGATCCCACTATCAAACCAGTGACCCCAAACCCACTCCCAGTGCATCCCAGTACAAACCAGTGACCCCCAAACCCACTCCCAGTCCATCCCAGTATCAAACCAGTGACCCCCAAACCCACTCCCAATCCATCCCAGTATAAACCAGTGCCCCCAAACCCACTCCCAGTCCATCCCAGTATAAACCAGTGACCCCAAACCCACTCCCAGTCCATCCCAGTACAAACCAGTAACCCCCAAACCCACTCCCAGTCTATCCCAGTATAAACCAGTGACCCCAAACCCACTCCCAGTCCATCCCAGGACAAACCAGTAACCCCCAAACCCACTCTCAGTCCATCCCAGTATAAACCAGTGACCCCCAAACCCACTCCCAGTCCATCCCAGTACAAACCAGTGACCCCCAAACCCACTCCCAGTCCATCCCAGTATAAACCAGTGACCCCAAACCCACTCCCAGTCCATCCCAGTATAAACCAGTGCCCTCCAGTCCCCATTCCAGTGCCCTCACCTGTCCGTACTGGTTTGAACTGGGATCTCTCGACGCTTGGCGACCTCCAGGGGGCGGCTCAGGGCCAGGGCCCGGCGCTGGGGGATACTGGGAGTTCCTGGTTTATACTGGTTTGTACTGGTTTGTACTGGGTTATACTGGTTTGTACTGGTTTGGGGGTTTTCCTTACTGGTTTGTACTGGGAGGGGCTTTAGGGGTCACTGGGATGAACTGGGATGAACTGGGAAGGGATTTGGGGTGACTGGTTTGTACTGGTTTATACTGGTTTATACTGGTTTGGGGTTTTTCTTTACTGGTTTGTACTGGTTTGTACTGGGAGGGGGTTTGGGGGGTTTTTTGGGATTTTTGGGAAGAATTTGGGGGATTTTGGGGATCTAAAATTCCAATTTTTAGTGCGAATTTTGGGGTCATTTTCTGGGATTTTGGGGCTCTGAAATCCTGATTTTTAATGGGAATTTTTGGGGTGAATTTTTGGCGTTTTGGGTGGGAATTTTGGGGAGAATTTGAGGGATTTTGGGGCTTCAAAAAACCCCATTTTTCAGTCGGAATTTTGGGGTCATTTTTTGGGATTTTGGGGCTCTGAAATCCTGATTTTTAGTGGGAATTTTTGGGTCATTTTTAGGGCATTTTCGGTGAATTTGGGGGGATTTCGGGGCTCTAAAAGTTCCAATTTTTAGTGGGAATTTTGGGGTGAATTTTGGGGGATTTTGGGGCTTTAAAAATCTCAATTTTGGGAGGGAATTTTGGAGTAAATTTTTGGGATTTTGGGTGGAAATTTTTGGGTGAATTTTTGGGGATTTTGGGGCTCTGAAAATCCCAATTTTTAGTGGGAATTTTGGGGTTTTTTGAGGGATTTTAGGTGGGAGTTTTGGGGTGAATTTTGGGGATTTTTGAAGCTCTAAAAATCCCAATTTTTAGCGGGAATTTTGGGGTAAAATTGAGGGATTTTGAGGCTTAAAAATTTTCAGTTTTCAGTGGAAATTTTCGGGTCATTTTTTGGGATTTTGGGTGGAAATTTTTGGGTGAATTTTTTGGATTTTTTGGGATCGAAAAATTTTAATTAAAATAATCAAATAATTAATTATTTAATTATTTTAATTAAAATTAAATTAAATTAAATTTCAATAAATTTTCAGCTCGCTGGTTTTTGTTGTTGTTGTTTTGCTGTCGCCGCGTTTTTTTTTTTTTTTTTTTGTTTGTTTGTTTGTTTGTTTGTTTGTTTGTTTGTGGGAGTTTGAGGCGTTTTTTGGGAAAATTTTTCCCCTCAGGTTTTGCCGATTTGGGGATTTTTTTTCTTTTTAAAGCGATTTTTTTTCCCAAAAAAATTTCGTTTTTCCCTCTAAAATCCCCATTTTCCCCCCTAAAATCTCCCTTTTTTCTCCAAAATCTCCATTTTCCCCCCAAATTTCCGTCTTATCCGGCAAAACCCCCCGCGCGCCGCCATCTTGTACGGCAACCCCGAGCGGCCAAACCACCCCAAACCCGACAAATTTTCCTGTTTCCCAACCAAAATCTCCATTATTCTCTCTAAAATTTCTTTTTTTTCCCTTAAATCCCATTTTTTTCCCCCAAATCTCCATTTTCTTCGTTTTTGTACGGCAAAAAAAACCCCGCGCGCCGCCATCTTGTACGGCAAGATCCTCCGGGCGCCGCCATTTTGCCGCCCGCTCCTCACCCCTCACACCGCGCCGCCATTTTGTACGGCAACCCCCAGCGGTCAAACCACCCCAAAACTCCCTAAATTTTGCCCTTTCCCCCCCAAATTTAGAGTCGGAGATTTCCATTTTTATCTCTAAAATCCACTTTTTCCCCCAAATCCCCTGTTTCCACCCAAATCTCCGTTTTCTCCATTTTGTACGGCACGATCCTCAAGACGCCGCCATTCTGTCACCCTCACGTCTCCCTCAAACAGCGCCGCCATTTTGTACGGCACCCCCAGCGGCCAAACCGCCCCAAAACCTCCCGATTTTATCCGTTTTTTCTCCAAATTTAGAATCGGAAAATCCAATATTTATCTATAAAATCCCCTTTTCCCCGAAATCCCCTTTTTTCCTCCCAAATCCCTGTTTTCTCTATTCTGTACGGCGAAATCTCCGAGCCGCCATTTTGTCGCCCTCACACCGCGCCGCCTTTTTGTACGGCAAGCCCCGGAGGCCAAACCGCCCCAAAACCTCCCGATTTTATCCGTTTTTTGCCCCAAAAAACGAGTCGGATATTTCCAGTTTTTAATTCTTTTGAATTTTTCAGGATCCCCCCTCAGCCCAACGTGTCTTTCCAGGGTCTTTTCGGGGTGTCTGAGGGCGCGGCCGGAGCGGCCCCGGGGGAGCTCAGCGGGTTTTGAGCGAAGGTTTGCCGGAGAGGGCCTGATTAAACAAACAAAAAAACCCCGAAATAAATAAAAATGTAAAAATATCATTCTGGGGAGGGATTCCCCCTTCCCCCAAATTTTTGGGGGTTTTTTTTGGGGGGGGTTTTTTTGGTCACCTTTGGCCGCCAGCTGCAGGTGGTTCCGGAGGCGCCAGCGGCGCTGATCGGCCTCGTGCGTGGCCTTGGCAAATGAGGAGACAGGGGAAGGAGGCAGCTCTTAGGAACAGAATTATTCCTTTTATCCTCTCTATGCCTGTTTAAGTACTGCCTTCCCTTAGGGGGATAACTCAAGCAAACACCTGTTGGATGCCATTGTGTTTTCAGGGATGATTTAGGGATGGCTGCCCATTTCTAGCGATCCTGTTCAGAAGTGGTTTAAAATGTACAGTAGTGTAGGCAGAAAGTCAAGCTAGAGCTGCTGTGACAGTGCTTCCATCATCTGTCAGCATCCTGAGTGTTGTGAGCTAAACCTGAAATTTGATTTGAACTGCCTGATATCTGCCAAGGGGCAGGATATCATTGCTGGAGAGAAATCCTCTCATCTTCCGCGACTCCATCCCCAGTCAGATGGAAGAACAGGTTGGTATCCAGAGGTGAATGGCACTGGACCTTTACGGGGCACAGAAATCATCCATATCCCCATGCTTTTAAGGAAAAGGATTCTGAGCAGAGGGCCCTTGGACTCTGCGGCAGAAACTGTTTGGAAAAACTTGCTTTAATAATAAGATTCTGACTGAAGAGTTTTGCAGAGCATGGTTTGCTTATGGAAATGGTCAAGCGGTCGTTCTGGTATTTGGACACCAGGTCCAAAGAGGAAAACTACTGTATCGGTATACACGAAGTGAATGAAAAAGTAGATTAAAGGAAAAGTTCAGAAGCCAAAGCTGGAGAGAGGTTCAGAGTAACCCAAAATTGCCATCCAAGATCTTGGGGAGGAGGGTTGTAACCTTTCTGAGGTATTACTGTGCGTGTGCTCCCTAACGAATACATTGGGTGTGTTAGACCAAACCAGACAATTAATTTTTAACACAGAAGGACTTTGAGGACAACTCTGACACCCAGAGGAAAGAAAAGGCTTAATGGAAAGTTTCCATCTTCGAATCACTGCTAAAGTAGAAGTGCTGTTTTGTTAGTGGAAAATGTCAGTGACATTTCAAATAATTGTGTATTCCTGAGAAGTGTCACTACAGTAAATCCCCTTTGTGGAATAGTTAAGTCACAACTGAAATTTGGTGCTGTGCAGTAGTCCATTGTTCTGGTACTTAAACTCTTTAGGGAACAGTCCCCATAAGGGGTAATGATTTGCTGGTGGCCAAGAAATGTATTTTCTGTATGATCCAGGTGGAGAAGTAAAGGAAGAAATGCTGTGAAATAGACACATTTTTTGTACACCTGAAAAGAGACTTGGATGTGATATGCAGGCAGATATCAGCTTTAAATTCGATGTAGTCAATGTTAATGGCATTAACATAGAGATCTTTATCAGCAGAGGTGTATTCAGGCTTCTTCTATTTTCCTGTCCATTTGCTTCAGTGTAGCAGTGTGAGATGAAAGCCCAAGGCTTTGCAGACTGGCTCCTCATTTGTGCCCCTGTTTGAGGCAGGGAACAGGTAGACCTGAGAAACAGTGAGAATGCCAGCACAAGGGCTCCTGCTGCACGTGCTGATGCGTCCCTTGTGTGGGATGGAGAGTGCCCACTTGGTTTGAGGATTTGCTTCCAGGCACCTGATTTCTCTGAGATGGTGTCATTTTCTCTGTAAATGTGCCTCTGTGGCTGTAGCTGCCAACAGTTTAGTCTGAACAGTATTCATCGGTTTGATTGTTTCTGCTCCCTCTGACTTTGTGGTGCACAAGTCGACCTAAATGTCTCAATAATGAATTACTGCTGGGTAATTAATCAGCTTCCCCTGCTTTAGACAGTTGCCTCCTAGAACTTACCATTATTCACCTCCATCAGCCAAGACATACAGACATTAATTGCCTCATAATATTGTCAGGAAGATGTCAGGTAGTACTGCCAGGGTGTGAGTGCATCTCTTTGATCTAAGCAAATTTTGTTAGTGTTTTGCCCCTAATCTCATTCTACATATTTATCTTGCCAGTGCCACGAGCTGGACTGAGGACACATCATCAGGGTGCAGTCAGGAGCAATCTGTCCAAATGAACAGTGATTTCAGATTTGCAATGGGAAGTGAGTAATTCCCCAGCAGGTAAGTCACAAAACCGGTTACTGACAGCTGGGACAGTGGAAATTCTCCTTGCAGTGGCCTTGTTTTAAACACCAAGATGAAAATATAATGCATGCTTAGAAGGTGCAAACAATGTCTAGTCTCATTTCACTCAGTGAAATTTGCTCAGCTTCATCTTGGAGCACTGGAGACATTTTAGTATTTCAAAGTGTATCAAACTATTTGCCCAGTATTTGGAAAAGCTACTCAGATTTAGTGGAAATGTTTCTATTTCAGACCCAAACCACTTTGATATTTGTTAATTTTATTAGTGTATTGAAGTTCATTGACACTGGGAAAAGTGATCCTGTTTCTTCAATTGATAACACCACAGGAATTGCCTTTTTATTAATCTTTATTTGGATGCCTCCCTGTCCCTATGGAACAATGGGGTTGAAGATGCAGTGAGGTAGAACACTGGAAGGAAAAGGCCAGGCTAAATATTCCTTGAAATAAATAGGTCTCTTTCCCTTGACTTCAAAGGAAAAGAAAACCAACCTAATTAAATACAATTAAAGGGGAAGAGGAAAAAACTGAGAACCTTTGATTTGAACACACTTTGGAGCAGAGCATGGAGAGATAGGAGAATGATCTCTGTGAGATGAATAAGTTGCCTCTCCTGCTGCATTTGTTTTGGGGTGGGTGAATCATTTCTTGAGGATTCTGTTTTTAAAAGTTGGATTTGACTTGGTTGATATTCCCTTCAGCATCTAGATTTTCTATTTTGGCTTGTATTTTTCATACAAGAACCATGTTGTTAGAGCAGATAGCTGGTCCTGCAGTACAGGCAGATCTCATAAGGGTAGGAGGATAAGGAAATACACCGGAAAGGACAATATTGAAGATTTTATCAAGTTTGACCTCCCGGCAGTTGAAGCAAGTTGTCCCTCAAGGTCTTGTGGGAGCTGTTTCAAGTGAAGAGAGCACGAGTCACAAACACAGTGAAGTTCTCTGACTGATTCTAAACAGGGTAAAGAATTAGCCCCTTCACCATCACGCCTGGATTTTTACCTGGGGAGAATGTCTATGGAAAAAGATTGTGGCTGTTGTGAAGGAATAATGTCCAAGGCAGCCGAAAATCTGCATTGGCTGATGTGTTGTGTGTCCTCCCTCCTCCCAGTGTTTTCAGTCAGTGTGTCAGAGCCTTTCCTGGCATGTGAGACATTCCTTGAAGTGTTGAAATGGTTCCTTGGGACTCCCTCACTCTTGGCAAAAAAAGTAGGAGGAGGAAGGACAAATCTCACTCCCTCCACTTCCAAGGAGTGTATATTGTGTGTTGTATACTCCCTTGGGGTGTTTGCCACCTTTCCTGACAGTGAACTTGTAGGATTTGTTGCAAACTTATTCACAAGAAATGTTGTGTGTACCTATTAGAGTTTTAGAGTGAGTTAGGGATTTGGCAAAGGTGAATTGTTTATGTTGAAAATAATTTTTGGGTGTAACAGATCAACCCCTGCATACTACAGATAAAAATACTTGCAAGAACCTTTCCCTTTTTCATTTATCATTATGCACACTGCTTCACTGGAAAAGGCCTCACAGGATGTGTTTGGAGAGGAGCCAGCTTTTCCATGAAACAACAAGGAATATTTGACTTTTGAAAGAAAGAGACAAAAACATGCCATTTTTTTAATGGCACGTTCTTAGTTATCAGATTAACAACATTTTTGGAGGGGTATTCAAGCAAGTATTAAGCGTAAAACATACAAATAAACGTACTCTTAGTTTCAGCAATCCTTTAAGAACTAGAGACTTCTCTTAAAGCAGGATCCCTTTCCTTCTGGGTGGATCACCTTTAGGTATTCCTCCAAACAAGCTGCAGCTGTCCCATGTGACACTGGCAGGGGCAGCTCTGGGCCGTGGTGCTTCCCCAGGAGTTTTTGGCGGCTGACTCTTGCTTAGGTAATTTAGTAATTGTGCTGCCACCTTCGGGATCCCCAAAAGGTCTGTCTCCCACATGCCTGCATGTTGCAAGACTCTTATTTCATTTCTATATGTTCCTCTTTTCTGTGCATGATTGGTCTTTGGACAGATAAAGGAGGGGTTTTAGCACCTGTTAATGAATTAATTAAATGGTGGATGTACTGATGTAATCTCTACAAAATGATTCTGTTAGATACTTTGGAGACTTCTGTTTTGCTTGTGTGATCTTTACTATTTGAGGGAAACTTTCAAACTCCTGATGGGCCTTGAGTGATTTTTACTTCTTGGACAGACCGTGCTTCTCTTGTCTTTCTACTTGTTGTCCCCTTAATTTTAGCCCCTAGAGGGCTAAACTTTACAGTTTCATTAAATAAATCATACATGCTTCAGTTTATAAATAATATAGATGTTCATTGTATATTTTTATATAATTTAATTTTGTCCCCTACAGGGCTAAAATTTGGAGGGTGAGTGCTGCTCTTCAGGAAAACCTGGTGATGGAACAAATGAGGCGCAGCTGGCATCAGTCAAGGTTTCAGTTAGACAGAGTGGAAACTCTGCAGTTGGACCAAGTGCCTTCATCAGAGCAGCAAGTTCCAGAGCTCCTTCACTGTGGCACCTTCGGGCTTGGTGGTAGGAGAACCTGACACAGTGAGTGTAAAGCAACGACACCTGAGCTTGCAGAGTCTGTGGGTGAGTAAAATCTGGTCTAAGTTCTGTTGTTTTACAGAAGAAAAATGTTGTAGCTGATCTGTCAAACACAGTAGACTCAAAGTGAGGGCCTGGCAGTGACTCTGTAAGAAGAAATGGTTTCTAAAACAGGGTAAAAAAGTGGGAGCTGGCTGCTGAAGATTGATAGCAGAGATTTTTTTTGGCTTGGTTGTTGCACTAGTGATTCCACGTGGTATATTTTGATGCTTTTCAGTTTAGATTCCTATACAAGTATGAAGTTTGTCTTGCGCTCTCATTGTTGGGCAGCTTTATGGTCATGATACTCAGGAAATGATGAGCTTTTTTTATGTTGATTTATGCTGTTGGCTGGGGATTATTTGTGGGTTTTTTTCTGCTTGTGGTCTCAACCATTAACAAACAAACATGTGCTGGACTTCTGCTTTGTGCATAAACCTCCAAAGTGGAAAAAGGCCTTTGATATTTCCTGTATTTCTGTTCTAAAGTAGCTATAAGTGGTACAGTTTTGGGGGTGGGTGACTCACTTCTTGAGGATTTTATTTTTAGAAGTTGGATTTGACGTGGTTGATATTCCTTTCAGCATCTAGATTTTGTATTTGGGCATGTATTTTCCATGTTGACTTTAATGATCATAGTGTCAAAAAGTCAATATGCTGTTGTAGAAGTGAGAAGTTTGCCTGAGTACTGGATTCCCGGGAGGAGAAATAGAAGAAAATAAGTAAATACTGTTGCAGTTTGTCTATTTGAAAGCTCTATTTAATATATTTTTTACCCTGTTGCTTGCTGAGTTTAATCAGAGTCCGAATAGATTACGAACCTTCTCTCCAGTTTTAGGAAGCTTGGAGATGGCAATTTCAAGATTACCTCATCTTGTTGGCGTGGTTTCTTTCTAGGAAGGTTAAATGGTACATCAGAACCTACTTTGTTTTTCCAGAAGCATCAGTACTTCATGGTATTGTGGAAAAGTTCAAATCATTACCGTGCCAACCCGTCACAGTTAATTTTTTGGCAGAATGAATCCATACCAACCAATGGTTTCAATCGATTTCTTATGCAGATTCTGCAGTAGATGTGCAGATCTGTTGATTAGCTCAGCCTGTTGGAAGAGTGGGGTCTGCCCCATTTGTTGTCCTTGGGGACAGTCGTGGCTGGGTTATTGCTGTGGGCCTGTCAGCTCACAAGGAAATGCCCTTCAGCTCTTACCCTGACTCAGATCAGCATGAGGAACATCATGACATTATAGTTATTTTTTTTAAATGTTTTTCATGTATTTGTCAACTTGTACTGCTGCTGCATAAATTCATTAGGAGTCTTTGTGGAGTGCTGAGCAGGGTTGTGGTAAATGAGTTTTGCAGGTGTGGACTGGTGGAATTGCAGTTTGCCCTGCAGTGTGTTTTAGTCTCTTTTGTGAGTGTTTCCCCACCCCTCACCTGACTGTAAGATGTATAAGTGCCCAAGTGAGCAGTTATTTACCTGTGGCAAGTCTGTTGTACCTAAACTCAGGAAATTGTACACCTCCTGGCCCTATTTACCTTGATCTTATTCCATAAAATCTTCATGCTGATAATCTGTGCAGCTCAGAGGCACTGAAAGATGATCTGCCAAAGGAGAGAATACTTGCTCTGAACTCTGTGGAGGCCCTCAGGAGTCATTCTGATTGATGTCTAGGGATTTCCCAAGGATTTGACATGCTTGATCTTGAGCTTGTAATTAATTGTCAGAGCTGCTCTCAGCTTTAGAAATGGGTTTCTACTAACTGGCCCAAAATAGCAATGTTGGGCTTTGAAACTGTTGCCGTTTACGTGTGAAATCAATTGCACCAAGAGCATGTTGTTTTCATGAGTAACAAAAAGGATCCTGTTCTGTAATGTCATCCCATCTGTTAGAAAATGTTAGCACCTCTCATTTCACAAGGCTTTTTTTTTTTTGTACACGGCAAGGATGCATTAAATTTAGTCACGTGCAGAAAGAAATCTGCACCTGGATACTCGTTGTAAAGGCACTAGATATGTGTGATTTCTCTGTATTTTAACAGTTATTTGAATACAATAGATGAAGCTGGTCAGATGATGAAAGGGCTCTTTGGCTATTGAAAGCCCTCTTGCCACCTCATCTCTCCTACTGTCAGTGTATGCCTGCCAGTTAATAATAGCTTGAAACTGGTATAGTTTCAAGCTATTTTTTGCCCATTTCCCTCTTGGTTGCCATCAAAAGAACAGGTTCTAATAGGGGAGCCTTTCTTCCTGTAAGTAAATCGATGTTTAGTGAAGAGAAAATGCATGGCAGTGGTGGAAACTTAGCAGAGCTTCCTGCTCCTGCTGCACTGCTCATCATCCCATTTATCCATGGGGAAGGAGGGCAGTGTCTCTCTTTAGGATATCATGCCCTGTCTCGGGGAGATTTACCTGGTGGTCCCACCCCAGAATGGTCCATAGGAAGCCTGGCAGGCTGCCAATTTCTTGCTTAGACCGAGGAATCTAAGGGACTAAAACCAGGAGAATATGTTCTGCCTGTGTTACGTGATAGACATGAGCAATGTGTTATCACAGAGATGTGACAGGGACCTTGTTAGGCCTAGCAGATGTTTTAGTCCTGGCTCTCCTACTCTGAATGTGAGAGCTGGAAACATGCTGGCAGTGTAGTGCACATCCTCAGAGGACGGAAGGTAATTTGACAGCTCACTTCAACCCTCTTCAATAATGTTGACTCTTCTGGCACCGGTTTGTTGAGAATGTGGCTTCTCATGTGGAAAACCGAGACTTTTTGTAGTAAAAATAAGGATTTCTTTTCCTGATTTGGTTTTCTTTTTTTTCTGGCTTAGGTTAGAAGAGAGAAATATTTGAATGTAGCATTGACGTGTTTAATTTCTAAGCTTTATTTGGAGACTTTGAAAAAGTGAAAATACGCAAGCATTACTGAAGGAATAAAGTGTTCTTGTTTGATGCATTCGACTGTTCTTTTCTTTCTGAGAATCTGTGTTTTTAGAGATACCACCAGTACTTTTTCCTTTAGCAGTAACGGAGTCCTGCTGTCTGTCTCAAGAGAAGGCAGAAAAGGTCAGATAAGAACTGTTTAGATAAGATAGGTGGCATTTCTGTCAGTTCTCAATAGCCGGTGAACCAGATGAGGAGCTGCACAAAACTGAAAACAAACAAGTAATGTTGCTCTGTCCCCCAAGTCCAAAAAATCCTCTCAATGCCCTCAAGCTGCTGTCTTAGTGAAGGGCATCTTTTCTCTTGAGTGCAAATTTAGAAAATGTTTTGTTGTGCTGGTTATGTTAATTAAAGCGATGTTTGTTTTCCAAGACAGCGATTCAGAGGGCTGTCCTGCTCTGCATAATTACCTGTCACAGCAAAGAGAATATATTAAGATGGGAAACTGAGATTGGTGTAAAATTCTGTCTTATCTGCAAGGTATATCAGCAGTGTATTTCATAGAGCTTGATTGTATCCAAGATTCCAGGGGGCTCCTGGTGTCAGGTGAGAATCCTTCTTTATGGAAAGCACTTGCTCTTTTCCTATTGATATTGGTGAGCCAAAGAAACTGTTTTTTGCTGCTTCTTGTAGCAAACCAAGTGCGAAATGTGAGATGTAGCAGCACTGCCTAAGCCTCTCTGGCAGCCTCATGCAGTAGCCTGCTTTTAAAATTGGTTGGTAAGATGACAGCACTTTGCTGCCAGTCTGTGAGATATCCATGTAACGTGGGTTATCTTTGCTCAGGTGCCTGGAGACTTGTTCTTACAAGAGATACAAACAATGCATTCCAGAATTTAGCACATCTGGGACATTTTCTCTTGCTCTTGGAGAAAAAGGTCAAATGCTCCACAGCCTGTTTCTCTTAAATAGCAGAAAATCCCAGCATGGATTGAAGATTTGACCCCATTAAAATACATCAGATCTAACATAGCTGTGTGGTTTTAGCTGTGTACATAAATACAGAACTGCAGATGAATATTTAAGCACTCCTAGTGTAAATAGAAATACGCAGATGCACATGCTAGGCATCCTCATGCATGCCTACAGCTGCAGAGAAAATGTACAGCAGGCAAAGGACTTTCGGATACAATGAAATGAATGGCTTTATTAAGATCTTAGTTCCTCATTAAAAATACTGAGAAGTAGAACTTGTATGAAAGACTAAAGCTGGGATTTCAGATTAATGTGTGTGGATAGTCAAGATGAACTCAATTCTGAAACGTAGGAGTGTCTATGGAGATCTGTTGAACTGTGTTCATATATATCACTGTTTCTTCTTGTCCCAAGTTTTTTTTTTTTTTTTTTTTTTTAATTTGGGTTTGCCATTGTGCAGTTTTAGGAAGGTTAATATTTAGTGCAATTTAGAAGTCCTAAAGAAAGCAAGCGTTTTAATACAAGACATTTCTCCCATTGTTTTAAGAGGAAAAAATGATCTTGTGTCAATGGTATGGACTCTTATCCTCCTGCTTCAGTATTCAATTATTTTGATTCTTCTAAATTTTCAGCATCATGTGCACATGAAATTGGCCTCTTAAGTGATAGATATTTTTTTGAAGGTTTGCTCAATTGTGCTTTCAGATTTTTCATTCACCTTCTGGTGGCTTGGCTGGGTCTGCATACACAAGTGCCTGAACTGAACTATCATTAGCAAGTGGTGGTTCAGTTTTTCCTCTTCTGGTCTTTGTGGCCTCTAAGTTTTTCTTGTCTGCTGTCTCTGCAAACCAGTTTTTCTGCAGGGTCACTTTAAATCACCTGGTGTAACAAACCTGAGTGTGACAAATGTGTGCATTAGGGAATGTGTCTTGCTGGTTGTGGCCATCAAAATAGGTTTCACATGGTAGAAATTTGATAGTATATCTACAGTTCTCCAATCTTGCTTTTGCCAGTGTCCTTGAGTTCAGTTTTTTAACAGTCACAATGAGTTACTGACTAGCTGGCATTGAAAAAATTTGACATTACCCTCAGGGGCCACTGTAGGCTTTGTTCTGATAAATACTTGTCCAAACATCCCCATTATTTTTTCTTCAAGACAGAAAAATGTGACACAGGGTGCTGTGCCTGTTATCTCCCACCTAGACTTGTTTGGTTGTTTGGTTGTTTTGGTTTGTTTTTTTTTTCGTTTGAGAGAAACTTCAACCTTTCTATTCATTGACCTGGTGAATACTTTATCAATGTATTAAGGTCCTTTTATTAGTGTGGATTTTTTTTAAAGTGTAAAATAAAAATCAGGGAAATATTCTAATTGTATGATTTATATGGTTGGTTCTACTCCAGAAGAAAGCTTAATTGTTGAAATATTTCTGAGTTCCTGTGTGCTGATTTCTTGAGTAGTCTGTGCTAAGTCTTGAGCAGAAACTTGCAGAAGAGCTGCAGGATTGAAGGAGAGCAGAAGTGACAAAAGTAAAGTTCTCCGGGGAAATCTTATGGAGGTTAAGCAAGTGCAGCAGGATTTGAGCAATGCTGCTCAGTCCATTTGTTCATGTGTGGATGCCAGGGTGGAGGAGACTGGAACTGGGAGCCAAGATCGCTTAGAGGTGTGTCTGTGAGAGAAGCCAACTGCAATCTGCTGGTTTCTGGTGACTTTAGAGGTACCTGTCCAGTGTTAGTCCTGTCTCCTACTGGAGCAAGCTGTTGATCACTTGGCCAAAAATGTTGCTGCTTTAAAGAACTTCCCCAAACTTTAGGGAATAGTGGGACTGTCATTAAGAAAGAGATATAATTCCAAGCACTTTCTCTTGGTTTTAAATGCTGACTTCATGGGGTTTTTCCCCTAAGAGTAGGAGAGCTTCATGTAAGTCTTGAAACTGCTGGTGGTTGATAGGCTTTTATTTATTTAATCAGGGCAGTGCATGTTACACAACTGACAGCAAAGGGATCAGGGCGGGAAATATTTTTTACTAGGCATCAACATGCTGCTGTGCTGTTGGGAGAAAGGGGAGATTGCTTTGCCAGCACCATCTGGGAGCCTCTGCTTGGCTGTATGGTAGGCAGACCTTTTGTGAATCAGAGAATTGCCTTTGGAATAAAGCCTCTTGGTGGCAGGTTTTTTTAATCTGCTGCACTGACAGAATTGCTCCATCTTGTCCTCTTAATGCAAGCGTGTGTGCCAAATCTGCCTGAAGGGATCTGTATCCAGGAGAGAAGGAAATGGTGATGCCTCTGAAAGGTGCTTGCCTTCTTTTGCGAGACCAAATAAACTTTTGGTGGCTTTGTGGGGCTACAGCCGGCGCTCTTGGGTTATATATTCTTCTTATATAAATGTAGTACACACTTTAAATTTATTGTTGGAGGAAAGAATAGAAATGTTGGCTGTGACTTGCAGAGGCAAACAGCGTATGCTGTGTGTATAATTGTCAGTTTCCTTAAAAATAATGTTTCAGAGTCTGTGTCTCCTCAAGATGGTGGCAGAGATACCGGAGTGCCCCTGGTGGGCTTCAGGGGTGGAGGGATGGATGCAGCGTTTGCCTGTGGAAAAGGTGGGGTGGCGAATATATCGAGTTGTATGAAATGGCATTTACAGAACTTGCAAATAAGAGCTTCAGCTGTTCAAGCTTCCTGCCCTGAAGTGTTTGTGATTTAGTCTCTCCTCTCTGAAGAGCACCTAGGTAGGTTTTTTTGGTTTTTTTCCCCTGTGTGGGGCAAGGTGGAGAAGAAAGAAGCAGGTATGAAGAGAGCAAATTGAACAGCCAATATTGCCAACAGCCAGTAACATCTTCAAAGTTTACCTGCAGCTTGTAAATTAAAAATGCCAAGTCTTCCTTGTGCTGAAGTCAAGCAAGCAGCCACCAAACATACACCTGGTGAGTGCAAGGAGAGATGGCAGACATTTTAACTGGTACCTTTTTCCAGTGGTCTTGAATTAATGTACTTCCTTGAATGATCCAGGAGCATTTGTCCACAAGTCCTGAAGGCCATCTGCAGTTGCTTAAAGTATTTCCAGTGTTTTTCTTTACTGCAGCTCCAAGTTGGTTGGAACCAGTATTCTATCTGCCTTTGGAAAAAATGTAGTAGATTCCAGAAGAAATGAAGTTTCTCTATGGAAATACGAGTGAGGAAATTGAGGCTTGAAAACACTCCGATTCAATTGTGATTGAAGTTCAGTCACAATTTGAGCAATGAGCAACACCCTGGAACGTTCACATCTAAGTAGCATCTGATCTTGTAGGGCTTGGTAACGTGTTAGGGAAGATTTGAGTGGAATCCAGGTATTTTTGGGCAGTGACATTATTCTGAGGGAGTTTTGGATTCTCTTAGGCACCAGTAGTACCCTAGTACAGCTCCTGCAGGCAGTGGTCTTGTTTCAAATACATCAGAACTTCATTTGCTTTACTGAATATGGAGCAATGTGGTATGAGGAGAAGTGGGTGCAGTTTGAAATAGAATTCCCGTGTTTGTGGAATTTAGGTGTTATGCTGGGGAAGAGCCACCAAAAGAACCGTTAGACAAACAATGAAAATCGGCAATAAGGTGTGGATTTTTGGTGTAGCTTGTCTCCCTGTTGAGCTAAAGAAATATTTCCAGCTAATGTAGAAAGGGGCGATGATCTTGCTGCTGAACTACTCTGCCTGCAACAGCCTTCAGGGCACAATGCTGAGCCAGATCATCAGTGCCATTTTGTAGCCTGTGACTGATAATCCAGGTTTCTTCTTTTCAAGGGATTGCTGAAGAAAGCGTGCCTGAATTCCTTTAAGTATTTGTGGTGACCAGTAGTTAAACAGGAGAGTGTGCACTTACAGACGTGTCAGTTGGAAAACTCCATATTAAGGAAGGTGAAAATGACTTTAAATACAAATATGGAACTTGGATGTTGACAGAAGTGCTGTAAAAAGCATTAAATGTTGGGGGCGTTTAGAAGACCTGAAGGCATCAGGGGTAAGTAAGGAGCAGTGGGAAATGTCCTTGTGGCTCGTGAGAGCGCCTTGTGAATGGGCAGGAATGTTTAGAGCATGACTGAACATCATGAATGATGGGAAGGCATTGTATCCTTTGTGTGCTTTGTTTCAATAGCCACAAGAACACTACCAGTACTAAGGAAATATTCTAGTGAAAGCACTGCTGGAATAGTTTCAGAAAGAAATAGAACAGAGGATCTTGTAACCTTTCAAATCCTATTTTGTTGTATGACACTTCTTTGGATGGGAATGTTTTAAAATTGCTCTTAAGTACACAAAGATAACAAAACCTATCCAAACAAGCAAACTCCATGTACGTTTACAAAAAAACCCCCAAAAACCTATGAATAGAAGCCTCCCATCAAAGGGGTGAAAATATTAGGACGAAGAATTCCCCCATGTAGAATAGCATTTCCAGGAACAAGAACTAATTGCTTAGAGCACCAAACAAATAATTTGTTTGTAGACAGAATCCAGAAATGCAGATCATTGTGTGCTGTATCTTTGAAGCTGAGCGATATTTTCTTCTGATCATTACAAGCATATATACAAGCTATTTTTACAGCTGGTACTAATGACTTAAACTTGTGATCAGTCAGACTTTTCTTTGGCAGTGTATCTGTTTTAAGGATAAATGAGCACAGGTGGTTGCAGAGTTAGAGCTGAAGAAGCAGAGCATTAGTAAGTGTTCGGCTGATCTTGATTGAGCCACAGTCAAGAGCAAAAGACCCCTATGAGCAATTACAGACCTATTGTTTCATAATTTATAATCACTCAATTGATTCGAATTTGATGGGCAGCTACTCTTGACAACTTGTGTTTTGCTTTCCTTATTGCTTTTTCTGGTTTCTCTAACTCTGAAATGATACAAGATAGGAGGGCAAAGTAGTTCCTGTCAGTTCTGTTAAAAGGTTGTTCCACTTGACCGTTACGTACTATTTTTCCATCTTTGAAATCTTGGCTGAATGGATTATAGAATCACCGTTACATATCAGTCATCAACTTAGGATATTTTTAAGTTTCTTTATTCGTCTTTGTGCTGTAAAATTAGCAACTCAACGTAAAAACTAATGATGAGGAAGAGTTGCTCAGTTATGGTAACCTACACTTTTTCCCTTCAATCCCTGTTTGTCTTTCATTGCAGTGACTCAGTATTGTTTCCAATAATCCTCTTTCCAATGGCAGAATAATATTTTTAGTCTGAATACAATTCTTGCTATCATATTTGATCAGGGATAGGCCTCCTGTTATTCTCCATGCCCAACCACATTCTGCCCAAAAGATGTGTTGAAAATGTGCACTTTTTTGTGTGTCGGGCCAAAAAAAACCCCCAACCAAACATTTGTTAATCTTTGTGCTTTATGGGAACAGGTTGCTCCGTTGTCCTTAATAGTTGTGATGGAATGACCAAGCAGATTGTGGGTAAAGATACTTTTTGGGTTGAGGTGGTTACACAATTAAATGAATAAAAGGTGATATTTCTGCATTGCCAATACGTCAAAAGCTTAGAGCTTTTGTAGTAGAATTTTAATGAAATTAATAAGACACTCTCGGCTGAATTAACAAAGCCAAAATTATGCATCACCACTACTTCTGTGCATTGAAGTATTACAATAAATGTAAAACGAAAGTCATCACTATCATTCAGAATGCTATGAATAGAAATTGGACAATAACCTGGCTGGTGTAAGCATTTATAGTTCTAAAAGAGTGGAAATAAATTTAAATCCTCTTACAGGTTTAATGACCAGGCAAATGTAGAGTAAATGAAAACCTTGAAAGTTGTCGTAAGTTGAGTTTTGTTGCGTCTTTTTAGTTCTTGAATATCTTTCAAAGAAAGTCAAATCTCAGAGCTCTGAGACCACCTGTAGCTACAAAGCCTTGAATCCTGTTTGCTGACTCCCAAATTCAAATCTCAAATTTGTGTGGACTGCCTGAAGCCACGAATGACACAGTGAGAGCATTCAGGCTCAAATACTGTCTGCTTTTCTCTAGCTCTAGGGGCAGATTAGGCAGCACTTCAAGTCATTTCTCTGGTTTCAGTCCTTCCACTCTTGTAAAATTGACTCTCCATGCAAGTTGGCCACTTTGTTAATGACTGTATTGGAGTTCAGGCTGTCTTGTGGCAGTAATGAATGGTAGTATCTTCAGAGCATGAGCAATAATTTTTTTTCTTCATCTTTTAAGTATTTCAGAAAACATGTTGATTGAAATAAGCTCGTTGCCATCAGTGAGACAAGAGAGAGAGTGGTATGCTTGCAGAAGAAAACAGTGCTCCAATTTTGTACTGTTCAGTAGGTGTTCTCGGGAATTCCCTTCTTCCGAGTGGCCAAGGATCAGAAGAGAGCTCCTGACCTTGTGCAGTTTTGCAATTCATAGATGTCCAGCATGATTTAGGATTTTGGAATTAAATGGCTTGAGTTTGCTAAGTTGTAATTGAGCTGTTGGATTTCATTCACGAAACATAGTCTGGTCAAACAACTGACCCGTATTTTGGTTGGTTATTTGCTGTTCTGAAAAATAACTTGCCTTGTGAAATGCAAAATTGAGGTCAAGCCTTTCATGCGCCTCATTCAAAGGAGCTTTTCGCTCAAAGTCACTTGAATTGAGCCATGTCTTGGTACTGTGGGGAGTTTGTCTAGAGCTAAGGATTATGGTTTATTGTCTTTGAAATCTATTTTTCTGTTAAATTCTCAATGAATACCCTCATCTGAAAGTAGATGTAGTGGTGGTATTTAGCGTTAAATTCCTACTTCTTGCTCAAAAGGTCTGTCTGAACTTCTCTATCTGGTATTGACAAAGTTTGCCTTTTTGTCTGAAAAGATCCTTCATGGCATTTGGTTAGCTCTTGTCTCTGCCCCATCCCAATATAAGGGTGCAAAAACCTGTCTGCCACACCACCTCTTAGGAGGTCGGGGAGAGCTTTTAGGGATGTGTTTCTCCTCCCCTGTAGTACTATAGTGAGAACAGTCTTTCATGTTTGGCGTCATTGCAGGGAGATCCTCTTTTGGGTAGGTTGTACAATGTGTAAAACCTTTCACTTGCGGGTATAATAACTATGGTAAGGAAAGAGCAGTGAAAGGCAGCCCTGTTCAGTTCATGTCCTGGTCAGCACTGACAGTTGTGCTTCATGCAGATTCTCACTGGGCTGATGGGCTTTGGTACCAAAGCACTGGGTCTCTCATCCTTACGCTATTGATGGTGTGACTGAACTGCTCCCTGCTCTGGCTGTGCAGTTTGCTTTCTTGACAAATATCCCCTGCTCAGGAAAATGGGCACTTCTGAGGGAGCTGCTGCTGACAAAATAACTTCAGTTGCTTATCCTTTTGAAGTAAGGTTTCTTGAGAACCTCAAGGAAACAGTCTGTTTAACTTTTACCTCTTTGCAGACAGTAATGTTTAGTGGAGAGAAGTATTTCAGCCAGATGCCCAAGTGGTAGTAGTAGTTTAGGCTGTAAATTGATAAAAGTCACACCAAACCGTGTGCTCTGTGTTGGTAACATCAATACCCTTGCTGGTTTCTAAAAAGTATTTGTATTTCTGCATAAAGAAAGAGCTTCTATGAAAGTTGACTCAGCTGCTTTAGAAATCTTGTTTTGCTTCCTTTGGATTCACCGTGTGTTTTAGAAGCTCTTAGGAAGGGACATGGTACAATCTGGTCACGCTCGTAAATAATTTGTAAATATACTTCAGGTGTAGAAGCTGGAGAATCACTTCCCTCTTTGGAGAGTGCATCTGATTTTGTATCAGGAGGTGGAAATAATCTGATGAGTGTGTTACTTGTATGAAAAGGAAGTGTGCTGCCCTGTAATGGAAAGATTGCTGTTCAAACATCTGAAGAGCAGCCTTTCAAATGTTTGGAAAGTAAGATAAAGCAATTTTACAGAGATTTATGCACCTTGAGAAAAAGTAGATGTTGAAGAAGCACCATTAATATTCTATTACCTAGTAATCAGCAGTCATGAGGTAGAAAACCAATTTGTCATGCATTTTGTGGTCACAATTTTTGCAAATGAGCCTTCAGTAGTAGAGCTAGATGTAAACCATTTCTGTCAGTGTCTTGGAATTGAGCTGTGTGAAGTTTTATCTGTGGTGGGTTTTGTTACTGTTTTCTTACTTCCTCTGGCAACTTTTGTAAATTTGTGATACTCTAAAAGAAAGCACAGTTATCCCTGTGTTTTCAAATGGACCAAGAAGCTTTTCGTTCATCTTTGAAAGGCTTACAGTAAAATGAATATAATCGAATTTTTCAGGGTTTTTTTTGTATGCACAATTCAGCAAAAAAAAGTCTTGGTAATTAATTGCTATTTCTGATCCACAGGCTGTTTTTCTCCAGTCAGACAGTGGATCAATATCTGCTTTAGATGTTTACAAATCAGGGAATCAATGACACTCAACCGTGCATTTATTCTCAGTGGAGCAGTGCCCATTCCTACAGAAATGCCCAGGAGAAACACCCAGCATAGAGCAAGCAAGACCAAAGGTCAGTGGTCAGAAAGGGGGGAACGCTTGAGAAACTGCTTAAAGCTTTCTCTCCTGTCCCTTAAAGTGTGGGAGTGCCTTCCTGTCCTTTCCCAAATTCCTTGGTGTTTCAGGCATTATTGAAATCACTGATTTGGGTTTCGTGGTGAGTGATGGATTTAAACCTCCTGCAAACTAAACCTAAATGTCAGTCTCGGATAATGCAGAGAACAAAGCAAGTGAATTGTGGGGACAGCCTCAAATTGCTGATGTCCGCCAACAGAACTAGTCAGAGGGAAAATGTTAATTACTTAAAACATTTAGTAATTCTAAAAGCATAAAAGAGAAGCTGTTTTCAGAAAGGATTAAGCCGGTCTTTGAGATAGGACAATTACTAGGATGCTCAACAAAACCAGCATTTGAAAGAATTGTCTAATGTAGCAATTGCACTTAGGGTAGAATGCAGTTTTCTCTCGTTCTGACAGTATGCTGGATGTAGGAGGAAAAGTGAAATTAAATATGGAAAAATTTAAGTTAGTCACCTTAGCAAAGACAGTTTTCTGCACCTAAACAGAGGAATTTGCAATTCTGCATGGAATCCATGAGGGACTTTGCTCCCAGTACTTCCCCTTCTTAAAATGGCTGCAGATATCAGGTAATATGGGCGTTTTAAACACTGGCTGGGTAAATCATCACACTCTACACAGAGCAGCTCCTGTGCATCAGCTGCCTCATGGGAAGGGTCCCTGAGAAGCCACTGCCCTTTGTTCCTCACAGTTTGTGCTGTGGAGCTGCCGATGTGCAGATACACTTGTCTGGTTTTCTGTGAAATTCTTACAAACGTGGATCCCAGTGAGTTTGGATTACAAAAATAACTCGTTCCTTAAGCCATGTTGCAACTGATTTTAAACCTAACTGCTACCCTACATTGACATGTTTGTAAGGCAGCTGTATAGAGTACACTGAACAAGCAGAAAGGACATCCAAGTACAGAATTGCCGTTGTTATGCCCCATGTCATCCATGTTCACGTGCACAAACATAGTGTACAGCAGGTAATTTTCCATCTTGCTTTCCTATGGTCTGTAAAAATCTTACAGTTTCTGGTTGGGACTGAGACATTTGAAAGCATCCACGTGGTTAGTGGAAATGATCGGCAGCTTTAATGATTAAGCCACTCGGATACTTGCTGGCTGGCAAACTTAATAACATTTTATAACCAGTTTTAGTCCACTCCTCTTTATGGGAGTTGGGAGGGAGAGTAAAATTCAGGTGTATATTTTTTAAGGACAAATAACTGATTAATAGGGAAGTTCAGTCAGGAGCTTGAGAGAATTGCTCACCTACAATTAAATTAGTTCAATGTGATGGGTAAAGCTTCATATGCAGTGAACGTCTTCTACCAACACCAAACCAGGAGTGTTTCAGCCGGAGCATGAAACAGCTCAGTTACAATTATGTGCTGGTAAATTAGTGTCTCATCTTCAAAGAAAGAGCTTTTGTTAGTTATTTATTGGTAATACTTGGATGCTGTGCCACCCTGAAGTTGTGACACAATTTGGAAATCAATCCTTAGTGGACCTAGAGGTAGAACAGACTGCATGAGTTGTAGGACATGGCTGTGATTTCACTGAAGGGGGAGCAGTTTTTAGTGTAGCTTAACGACACCCGCAGTTCTTGGGTTTGGTGAAAATACACAGGTATAAACAAGCCCTTTTCGTAAGTAACTGCAAATTGCATAAATCTACATCTCCGAGTCTGCTGTATTGTCCTACCACTTGTAATTTTAGGCTTAAAATAACAAGTATTTGAGAAATGGATTTAGAAAAGTTGCCTTATCACTGAATTTATATTTTTTTTCTCAAAGCCTTTGACCTTTGGCATTGATATTTTATCACAGGGGAAGGTGTTTCCAGTAGGCAGTGCTGGTGTGGCTGTGCATGCGGGTGTGTGCACACAGCCTGGTGTGGACCCTTGTTTGTTCTGCAGGTGTCCTGTTAGCTTGGCTGTTTCCTTCTCCTACAGCTGTAGGACAGGATTTTCTCGTTGGCTTGTTCCCTCCTTAAACTGTCTTTCTCCCTCCTCTGAGGTGCTGCTGTGCTGCAGTCTCCTCGTGACGTTTAACAGGCTGTAATTAGCCCAGACACAGGAGTCGGGGTTGTCTGGGGCAGCATGATTCCAGTGATGAAAAGGCATAATAATAATTCCCCCTCAGTTCACTTGCACTTGGTGCTGTTTGATCCTGCGACTCAATCAGGAGTGGACAACATAGCTGTATTTTCTGCTCACTTTGCCTGATAGTGACTGATCTGATTTCCCCCATGTCTGTAATTAATTTTCCCACAGAAGTATGCTTAGATTTATGGCTTAGATAATAAGTGCTGGTGACTTGTGCTACTGTCTACATGTTTTAATCCTTTTCCACGTCTAGATGGACTAAACAAATGCATAGTTGTTGCATCTGCCCTGCTGTAATGATTACTGTGGTGAAGACTTTTTTTTTTTTGATTTTTATAAGCTGCTGTTTTATCTTGCAAGAAGTTATTGAATTACTCCTCCAGAAGGCTACTAAAGTAAGAGGTTTATGGCTTTTATTGTCCTTCTGTTATATCAACAGTTAATGGACAAGTAGGTACAAAGTACTGAAAAATTGGGTTCTACTGT
Source organism: Chamaea fasciata (assembly GCF_029207755.1). Classification (NCBI taxonomy): domain Eukaryota; kingdom Metazoa; phylum Chordata; class Aves; order Passeriformes; family Sylviidae; genus Chamaea; species Chamaea fasciata. The sequence continues at coordinate 716,690 of NW_027094122.1, read as the reverse complement.
AAAAATGGCATCAAACCCAGTCTTTCCTGGATACAATTATTGAGGTGTATAGTCCTGTGTAAAAAAATCCCAAGCATTAAAACCTGAAGCAAAATCCCCCAAGTCACGAGTAGATATCGAAGATAGAAGGCAATTAATATTTGGGAGAGCTAGTGAATGCAGCACGATGAGCGTGACAAAATGTCCTGGGAGTTGGGTGTGTGTAAGAGCCAAATCTGTGCCACTGGTTTATACTCCGAGTTTTCTGGATGAACTTGGAAAGAAAGTCAGTATTGTTGTTGGGACGTGTAAATTGCTGTATTATTTCATTTCTCTCCAAGGGAAAACTTGTCTCTTCAGGAATTTCCCATCCAGTATTTACAGCTGATTCTATCACTTCTGACTAAAGTTACTTTTCCAATTGTCTTCTTAGTAAATCTTTTTTAAAAAGTTGACTTTTTGCTAGAGTAGTTCAAAATGTAATGCTGTTTTGTGTGGTCAAAGATAGTTATGCTTGTTCTGGAAATTGTTTCATTTCCAAGGAAAACTTGTTGTAGGAGAATTTGAGTGAAATGATTATTTCAAGCTACTTGTCACAAGAGGAATTAGCTAGAGATTAACCTGTTGGAGCAGGACATTTTTTTCTCTCAACTTCCATTTAGACTTCAATTTTATTATCCCTTTTTTTGGCATGAGTTTGTTTTCTTGTGTGCTTGCAGATAATAGTGACATCTGACTTCTCTCAAGACGCTTAACCTGCTGTGTTAGAAGGAAAGAGAAATCTCTCCTGTTTCCATCAATCTTGTATGGCTGATGAAGAAAAAACAGTGGATATGCTATATTAGGGGGATGTATTTTTGTTCTGCTGTTTTGTTGTTGGACTCGTGTCCGTGTTGCAATGTAGTTGTGAAAGAAAGATATATTTATCTTTCAAATAAATAACTTTTAATATGCTGAAGGAAAAGTGAATTCTCATGCTAGGTCATATCTGTTTACCAGGGATAATTTGGTTGGTAGAAATCCTGAAGACTGATTATGTGGCTCCTCTAACTGCCAGTGGGTTTCTGGACCTTGTCCTGTGAACAAGGTGAAGCTGAGGATGCCCTGGTATATCTGAAATGCCACTGAAACTTAACAGGCTTCAGTCACAGCATTTAGGGGTTGAAGGGAGTTACTTCTTTCCTAAAATGCCCTGTTCCATTTTACAAGTGGCACAAAGCATGAGCGAGGCCAGGTCTGCTAAAAAACCACCGTACTTAAAACTCTAGCAAGACCAAGTTCCTTTGCAAGTGAAATTCTTGTATGTGGTACCAAGACCTGCATTTACTTGCTTAGAAAAAATCCTTTTTTAAAATTTATTTTTCTGTGTTTAGAAACTACCCTTGTTTTGTCACCCTAGTCAACGTAGAAGAGTGTTTTGTGGGCTAGGTGATTTTGCTATCAAAATCTCATGTTATTGTTTTAAATGTGTTGTATTGAACAAAATGAAGCACCTGGCTTTCAGCAGTAATTTAAATAACAAGTAGTATATATAAAGAACATTTCTTAAAATGCCTCCCTGAAAGTAGATGCTCATAAATATTCAGGGAGACCTTACACCCTTTGTGATTAAGTGGTGCTGAAATTATTTCAAAAAGTAAGTTTTTGAAATGCTGCTGTAATTAATGATTAATAGGGAGCTTAAATTCAGCTAAGTACCTGCCTGAGAAGTGCCAGTGCTGCCTGGTTTTCTGTGTTTGCCTCTCCTAGCAATGCTTTTTGTGTTCACGTCGAAAGTGGAGGTAAACAGTTTACAGATAAAATGGAGCGTCCTCCATAAAACTGCAGCACTGGGGAGATGTCAGGATACATCCAGGTTGGAAACAACCCCTTGACTGTTAACAAGAACAAACAAAGTGTGTGACCCATGCCGTGCAGCTGGCAAGGGGGCTCGGAGACTGTGCAGTGATTCTCCCAGCCCCGGTAGCTCTGGCAGCAGGGCTGCAGCACATTGTTGGTGTGGATTTCCTGCAGGGCCATGTTTCTGTTGGAGGCGGTGCACAAGCTGCTGTGTGGACATCAAATTATTCTACTGGTTGGAGGATCAATGAGGTTAAATTAGCTCAGTCGTTGACTGCACATTTTGTTGAGGTTCAAGCTGTCCAGGCTGTTGCAGTTAATAGGAGCAGCCCAGAATGCTGCCGGTTAAATGTGAGTTACTCACCAGGGATCCAGAGTTCATTATTGGAAGGAATAGGACAACTTTACTCCTGAAGAAGTTCAACTGGTTGGGAATACTCTTCCCTGTGTTGTTTGAGAGGCAGAACTGGAGAGACCATCATTGATCAGCAGCACAGCAGGACACCTTGACGATAGGTTTAGGGTGGATGTATTGCTCTCTTTATACCTGTTGTACAGATAGAAGTATTGGTGATAAACTAAACTCCTTTGGGCCTTTGATTTGCATAAAAATGATGTCCCGTTCACTAATGAAAAAATTATTTGGAGCTAGAGGGAAGTGAAGAGCTTGGAATGAGTATCTCTGCTTAAAAACCAAACCAAGGTAAAGGCAGCCAACTGAAGTGTCTGTCGGAAGAGTTGGGCCCTGTTTGGGAACACCTGGAAGAGACGTTCTTTTTGTCTTAATCTTCTTCCCTTTCTTTTCAGAAACACTACTTTTAGAGCTGTCCTGATAATACTTTCTAAGCCTAAGTGCATTATATAACACATGGCATAAGTGATGAGAACATAGGCCATGGAGCTGGTTAAATATTAAGGAGAGATTCTTGAATATACCACATTGGGCAATTCTTTCCATTTCTGGATCCTTGGCTTCTGTTGAATGGCAGTGCTACAACTGAGTGCAGTTATGTGGGATATGTCAAATAGAAACTTTGACTCTGTATCACTGAATTAGGGAGCCAGAATAATACTGTGTTTTAGACTCTGTAAGCTTTCCTAGGCATTAGTTTGGTTGGCACTGGGTGCTTGCTATGGTTTTTTAACAACAATTTGCCTTCTTTTTTTTGAAGTTCAAAGACTCTGCATGGTTTGTTTGTGGTTTTTTTGTTTGTTTGTTTTAAATTTTTTATTGTAGTTTATTTGCTTTCCCATTTCTGTGCCTATTAAAACATACTGAGAAGCTGCTGGAGAGCTTAGTGATCCATCAGGACAGTTGGTGCGGTCAGTGACAACAAAACCATCACCTTTGCAGGTCAGACAGTTTGGAGAAGTGAGTTCAGGAAGCAACCTTGAACACAAATTGTCCTCCTTATGAAAATGATGTTAGTGAGGCTGATGGGGCTGACAGGCAAAGTCTGCTGGAGGCTTTTTTTCAGGTGTTGTCCCTTTGTCACTTTTTAATTGATGCTCACGTGGGAGATGCTGTTAGTTATGTCTAACTCTTCAAATGGGTTGGCAAGGTCTTCCTTTACTAAGTCTTCGTTATCTCTTCTCTCACCTGTTTTACCTCTTCAGTCCAGAGTGCTTCTGGAGCAGAAAGCAGATATCCCATAGAATAGATGTACAAAAGGAGCTGAGCAGAGGTTTTCTGGTGAAACAGGATTTATCTGGAGTGGGGAAATGTGATTTCATAAAAATGGGAGCTTGTTTTGTAGACTTCATTTCAGTGAAACTTTAAAGAGGGCAACCCTGCCACTCTCCCAGTTCCAGACTGTCAAATGTAGGAGGAGGGAAAGGGGAAGAGATCAAATCTTACAAGTCACGCTTCTAGTTAATGCTCTGGCCTATTAAACCAGACTCTTGCATATTTCCTGGCTGAGGATTGCCACCCTTGTGCCGGCTGCCCTCTAACTCCTGGCCAAGGCGAGCAGTGTGTGCAGCGCTCTGGGCACAGGGGAGGGAGCCGGGCTGCTCCGCAGGCTCCGGCACAGGGCAGCCTCCTTCAGGCACGGCGCTTCTGCCGGGGGAAGCGAGGCCAGCGGCAGGCAGGGACAGCTTGTCAGGTCACATCTGCAGGAGCCGGGGCCTCACACGGCTCTGGGAGGAAGCGCCTGCAGTGCTGGAGTTGTGCACTGAGCCAGAGCAAAGGGGTGAAATGCAGAGTGTTCTGCAGAAATATTCCGGGGCGCCAGGCCAGCCTGCTTTGAGCTCTCTGGCACACAGCAAGCACTGTGCAATGCAGCCCTGAGCTGCTGGGAGAGGGGTGTTAGAAAGGAGCCAACTCTTAGATGAAATTAAATGGGGAAAAAGTCCTCAAAGAGGCAGAACCCACATCTGCTGCTGGAACAGAGACACCTCTCACGTGCCCCTCCCTGCACGGGACTCTTGGCCTTCAGTGGCAATTCTCCCAATACTCTTCTCTTCTTTCCCACCAAACAAAGCCTGTTAGAACCTACAGAGCATCACCACAAACAGCCCTGCATGAGGCATTCTTCCCAAGGAAAAGGAACAAGCAAATGTGGCCAACACAGCCTCACACCTCTCATCCTCACTGTCAGGGAAGACTTTTTCATCCCTTCTTTTGGAACTCTTGCTTGACCAAGAACAGTTAGCTAACTAACTAAGAAGGAAAAGAATGAAATTGAAGAACCCTTTGCTTCTCAGCCATGGAACAACATTCAAAAGCTCTCAGTGCAACCTCTTTCATTGCCATCCAATGGGGTTACCTGAGCAGAGGGAGACCTTTCAGGCAGGGAGTTCCTGATGTCCCGGATCATTTTTGCAACTTCAAGGCCAAGATCCAGCGGTGGTGATTCCTCTTCTGCAGGTGTATTCTGCGCTGAGCTGGAGGCCCTTGATGCTGCACTGCCAGCCCTGCCAGCTGGAGCATGAGGGGCTGAAGGGCCCGGTGCGGCTGCAAGAATCCAAACACGTGAGTCAGGCTCCAGAATGTGGCCTTGGGACAAGGCAGAGCTCTATTGCTGCCTTGGATTAAAGCATCACAGGAAGCGCCCAAGAAAACTAGGCAGAGAATCTTTTCACTTTCTAGGTGTCCCTTCCTAGTAGGCTCGACAATTTCTGTCTCAGAACAACTGAGCACTGTGGAAAAATACTTCCAACAGTCATTTTTTCATGGGTGGGACGTTTGATGGGAAAAGTGGCAGGAAACAAGAGTGAAAAAAGGGCACAAAATGCGCAAGAAAAGTATTAGGAACATGAGGGCGAAAGAACGATAAATGTGAGGGGAAAAGTGGGAGAAATGGGAGAGGGAAACGCTGGGAAACACGAGGGCAAAAGTGAGAAACATGAGGAGACAACTTGGAGAAAAATGACTGAGGAAAGGAGAAAAGCATGAAGGGAGAAAACGGCAGGGTAAGTGAGGGAAAAATTGTGAGAATCATGAGAGAACAAAAAAGGAGGTAAGAGTGGGAAGGTGGGGAAATGTGAGAGGTAAAGTGTGAGGAAAGGGAGCTGAAAAGGGTGGGGAAAATGAGTAAAACTTGGGAGGCAAACATGACAGGAAAACTGTGAGACTCGAGAGGGCAAGGGGTGGAAATGTGAGAGGGAAAAGAACAGGAAACGTGAAGGGAGAAAAGGAGAGAAGGCAGGATTGGCATGACAGCTGAAATGATTCCTAACACATTCCCCCATGCATTTGCCCATTTATTGCACTAGCCCAGGGCTTCTCTGTATGTCCGTCTCCCCCTGTGCCTTGATTCCTGTTCGGAAGCAGTAGAAGTGCAGGATGTGCCCACCAGCAGGAGCTGCTCCAGGCTGGGAAGGGGCCAGGTGGTGCTGATTTCCAGAGGCTTCTGTGTCCCAGGTGAGGCCAGGGCAGGAGTGGGTTGAAAGGTGCTGCTGCTGCTCCTCTGTGCCAGAGAGCCCTGGCTGGGCAGGGCACGGCGCCCACTGCACTGTGGGCTCCTTCTCCTGCCACAGCTGGGCACACCTGGCAACAAATCATGACGACTTGTGGGGAAACCAAGGGCTTTGTGGAGGCTGCATTGCTCTGCACACACGCGGGCCACCTGCAGCACAGAGCTTTGGCCCCCAGAAATGTAAACCCGAGGGGAACAGCTGGAAAAGGTTTCATTTTCACCTTTCAATAGAAGCGACTAAAATCAAAGTTACCAAGAAGGGCTCGATCCCTGGTGCCAGCTTGGTGTGAGAAAGGAGGCATGACTTTATTTCAGTGCTGGGTGCGTGGGGAATCACTTTCCTAACACGTGCTCAGCCAGAAATCTCACCTACTCATTTGTAACCATGGAAACAAGACCTACTCATTACTGTGCTGAAACTCACAGGTTAAGCATTCCCTCAAATTAGTTGACAAATTTAAATCACTTCTCAGAAGTTACTGACAGGAGAGTAGGGCTCTCTTGAGAGTCTCTGGTGGTCATTTGGGGAACATCCCATTCCTGCAATTCTCCTCTGATGCTCAAGAGCCTCCTGCAACCACTCTTTTTGCCGTGAATGTGTTCCAGCTACATTCTTAGGAGGACTATTCTATTCTCAAGGCTAAAGAAGCCACTTGCACACATCAATCACTGCACTGGGGGAATAGAGGGTTCAACACTGTTAATGGGAAGGGAATCCATGATTTGTTGCAGTTCAGCATTTTCTCAACCCTTTCTTTCTCTGGGAATTGCTCACAAGCATTTCCTCAATGCACCCTGAAAATGTTTTTGCTGACTGAAGCCACACTGTGTCTTTCCTTCAGCAATTCAGAAAGAAAACACAAATTGCCTACTGAAACCTTTCTACTCCCTTCCAAATCAGTTCACTGCTCAAGCACAAGCCCCATTCCCTCAGTGAGATAGGAGGTAATATTTTGCTTCAGCTGAAGGGTTATTAGAAGAAAGAAGGAAAGCTGTTGGTTCTAGGTGTTGTTGTTTAGGGTTTGGATTTGTTCTAGTTAATTCATTGGGTGTTGCTGTGAGCTGGGAGAGGGGCCAGCGTGAAGACCAGACCAAAAGGGAAGTAGGGGAAGAGGGGAGGGGACAGAAAAGGAGGCGGTGGGGACAGAATACAAGTTTCCTTTTACCCAGCCAAAGGGAAAGGGGACATGGTTCACCCTGGGCTGGAAAAGGCAGTAAAAAGCAGCATTTTCTGTGTGTGTGTTGTGTGTGTGTTTGGCTCTTGGAAGAGGGAGATACACACCCAGCTCAGGTGAATCCTTCCTCAGAAACAGTTCTCTTTGACTTTGATGACTTTTTCCCCATTTAATTTCATCTAAGAGTTGGCTCCTTTCTAACACCCCTCTCCCAGCAGCTCAGGGCTGCATTGCACAGTGCTTGCTGTGTGCCAGAGAGCTCAAAGCAGGCTGGCCTGGCGCCCCGGAATATTTCTGCAGAACACTCTGCATTTCACCCCTTTGCTCTGGCTCAGTGCACAACTCCAGCACTGCAGGCGCTTCCTCCCAGAGCCGTGTGAGGCCCTGGCTCCTGCAGATGTGACCTGACAAGCTGTCCCTGCCTGCCGCTGGCCTCGCTTCCCCCGGCAGAAGCGCCGTGCCTGAAGGAGGCTGCCCTGTGCCGGAGCCTGCGGAGCAGCCCGGCTCCCTCCCCTGTGCCCAGAGCGCTGCACACACTGCTCGCCTTGGCCAGGAGTTAGAGGGCAGCCGGCACAAGGGTGGCAATCCAGGCCTGCAGCCCTCGGCTGCGGTTTGCCTTTCTCTGCTCCTGTGCACGCTCCGGACGGCCGATGCCACCGGTCTGTGCTGTGCCCAGCACGGCCACGCTTCCCCTCGGGAGCAGCCGGCTGCCAGCTGGGCTCTGAGAGCGCAGGATTCGCCCGGGGCCCCCAAGAGGCACCCAGGGCCGGGCTGCTGCCTCTTGCAGCTCCAAGGGCCTCCTTGCAGCTGCCGCTGCCCAGGCTCAGGCTGCTCCGGGCTCTGCCAGGGCTCTGCTGGGGCTCCAGCCTGGGCAAGGCGGGGCCTGGGCTCACCCTGCAGCCGCTGACAGCTCTGCACCAGCTCTGCGCCTTTCCCAGCAGCCTCCCTGATCTTTCTGCTGTCTCACTTGGGCAAAACTCTCCCCCAGACAAAGAGATTGCACTTCGGGATACAAATGCAAGTGGCAGCAACCCAAATGCTCTCGAGTCAGAGCTCAAGGCCTGCATCTGCACAGGGTATTTGGGCTGCCCCACTCGTCCTTTGGTTCTGCCTGCAAATGCCACTGCCCTTTCTGCCTCAAACACAAGTGCCACAGCTGGGTAAAACCCAGCCCCTGGGCCATATTCCAAAGGCACTGCGGTCCGGAGAGCATGACGAAAGAAGAGCCTACTCCCCCTTCAAACCGTACCAAAGAAGGCATCAATGTCACTTTCCACCTCTAAGCAAAAATGGACAGTTCAGAAGGAAATGTTGAGCATTCTCACAGGCTCAGAAGGAGGAGAATCTTCAAAATGACTTGAGGTTTCAGAAACTTTATTTACAATCCTAGGCCAAAATACTACCCTACAATCCTAGGCTAAAATCCTACTCTACAATCCACTACAATGCTGGTGATGGAAGAAAAAGTTTTTAAGTGACTGGTCCATTCCTGTCAACTCCTTCCACCTCTTAAAGGTAAGGATGAGTGGCACCAGGCTGGATGTAGGCTTGGCCGATGTTACAAATGGATGCTGCACAAAGGAAAACAAAAAAGCCAAGAATGAACCATTACTTTCCAAGCTAAGAGCCCCAAAGGCAGGGTAATCTTTTTTTCAATGAAAATGGGGATTGAGTCAGAGTAGGTCTAAGGAGCAACAGTGGGACAACAGTGGCACAGCTTACTGCAAGAGCTGCTAAATGTCCCAGGCCTGGAAATATTTCAGGTCTGAGCATCCTGATCTCTTGAAAGACGCCCCTGCTCATTGCAGGGCACTTGGACCAGATGACCCTTACAGGTCCCTGCCAGCCCAGCCCAGTCTAGGATTCCTGGCTGTTCTCATTTGAACAGCATCAAGAGTGGAGGTGAGGAGGAGGAGGCTCATCTGATGCCTGGCAGTTCAGTGCAGGAGGAGCCCGTCCCTGGGACACTGTTTCCCCTGCACCCCCTTGGCATTTTACCTGCAGCAGCTCCTTGGCAGACCAGCGCCGCTCCTCGTCTCTCTGCAGGCAGCAGCTCAGGAAGTCACGCAGCAAAGGGGAGAGGAGCTTGGGCTGCTGCAGCTCTGGGATCCCTTTGGTGGCTATCAGGAATCGAGCCTGGAGAAAAGGAAAGACGAGTCTCTCAGCTGCTTCTTTCACATCTGGAACTGCTCTCCCAGATCCCATTGTTTCAGCTGCACTCTGCAGTGGCTCTTTCTGCCGTGGCACAGAGGCAGAGATGACTTTCCCGGACCAACAAAAAACCCAAAGCCTGATGCAGTCACAGCTTTTCCAGCATCCAGCAGATCTTGCCCTGGCAGCTGATTTCATTGACTGACCTCCTTAGTGGAAACTACATCAGCAAAAGCACCTTTGCCTCTCTGAGGATTCACCTGACCAGCTTGACAGGCTAGTTGGAAGAGGGACTTTGCTCTACTAACTCACTCTAGTATTTCCAAGGAGTATGACATGAAAAGCATCTCTGCAGCACTTGTTGGTCCCTTAAGCACAGCTGCTATAAAAGTCATCAAGCTTTTTCCTTGGTTCTTGAAAACAATGGTAATTAAAAGTAAAGAAAGGAAATCCCTCAGTTAAGGCAAGTTTCCCTGTGAGAAGAATGGGGGTACACTTCTCTCCAAACCACTGCTTTAGAAACTTGGTTGGGTTTGGGTTTCTTTCCTTCATTTCAGGAAAGATAACAGCAGCTCTAAGATGCTTGTTTCCTGTTAGTAGGGCCATCTACACGGCCAAAAGAGCTGGAACGACTTCTAAGCCAAAGCCAAATGTTGCCTGAGAAGGGAGATTGTCTGCCTGGGCTAAGGCTTGAGTTCCCCCACGGATGCAACCAAAACCCCAGCAGATGCTGATGTGCTGCAGGGACATTTTCAGAAAGGGACCGTGGTGGAAGTAGTTCCAGCAGATGGCAATGGGATTTTGTCCAATGGCACACGGAACGTGGGATGGGGGAGAAAGACAGCGGGATCAGAGAGTATTTACACCTTACCATGAGAGGACCTTTATTCCCGTAAGGAGGTTCTCCTTCCACCATTTCAATGCCCACAATTCCAAAAGACCAGATGTCTGCTTTGGGGCCATAGGACTCAGCTTTTGCAATTTCAGGCGCCATCCACCAAGCAGTCCCGGTCGCCGAGCTCCGTCTACTCTGCTCAGGGGTGAGTTGAGCAGAGAGGCCAAAATCAGCTGGGGAGAGAGCAAAAGAAGGTTTTGATTTGAATCCTGTGCAATTAGGAAAGCAAGGAAAAGAATTGCCCAGTTGAAGTTGGAGAATGTGCTGCTGAATCTCCTGGACAACTCTCCCTGCTCTGTTTCCTCAGGACTTTAGCCAAAGAAATATGGCATTGGCTGCTTCAAAAATCCCCACATTTTTTACACGGCCTCCAGCAGTGTCTTTTGTTCCCCTGAAGCTTTAGACTTGTAGCCCCCTCCCTCTGGAAGGGACACACACAGAGCAATGCCACTGTGCACTGCTCGATCCTTGCCATAGGTCTGTGCACGTTGCCACTGCGTGGTCAGCTCACAACAGGCTCCCTGCACTGCCACAAGCACCGTTTTGGGGGGGCTGGCACTCACTCAAAAGCAGCCCCACAGCCCACATATTCCTGGAATGCTGCACCTGACCAAGAATATACTGACCCAGCTTGACAGAGCCATCTGTTTTGAGGAGGATGTTGAGGCTCTTCACATCTCGGTGTATCACGTGGTTGGAATGGAGAAAATGCAGTCCTTGCAGGCACTGAGAGAGAAACCAGAAACAGGAGGGCAAAAATCAGTGATGTGATTTCATCACACAAGAAAGGAAAGAGCTCTCCAAGATTCCCTCTGCAGGGGAATGGGGAGTAATGGCAGAAGACAGTGCCATTGAGGGCAAGAGCTCGCTGCTCCAACACAGGCAGGGCAGCACCTTTCTAAAGAAAGGCATGTCAGCTTGTCAAAGAGCAACAGCAACTGCTGGTGTAGACTCTGCCCTGCAAACCAGCCAGGATGACTGCTGCTGCAATGCATGTGCTCAGAAGTACAGAGCATTCTGGCTGCACTGCTAACCTTTCCAGCTGAGGACTCAGAGAAATGAGTCTCTCTTCTTTGCTGCTCCTTTCAAACAGTGCCACCCCCACCTTTGCTTTTACAGGCAAGGAATGCAGTGCAGACAGGCCAAAGTTTAGAGAGGCAAGATGGAGAAGAGCAAATACAAGAGCCAGAGTGAGAATGCAACAGCGGGAGAGAAGAGGACAAGAACAGAGTCCAGTGAGTGCAGGGGCACTGGCAGGCAGTTCGCTTGAGATGCTCTTGCTTGCCCAGAGCATATCAGCCACACAGAAACAAAGCCTGGCTCACGGAATCGCTCCTGTCCTGAGCCCCTTTCCCAGACAATACTGCCCAAGCCCTGGGACGCACAGATGGGATCCCTCACCTCTCGACTGATGGTTGCAACGTGGTGTTCACATATGCGAACCTCAGCGATGACATCATCCAGAGAGCCTCCATCCATGTACTCCATCACCAGCCAGAGTTCGTTGAGCACAAGGTAGCTGAAAGAAGGGGACAAGGCCATGCAGATGAACATGCATACATTGGTTTCTTTGCTTGATTCTTGTTTCCGGGTCCCTTTGTGACAAGGAGAGAATTCAAGGAATAGACATGCCCTCCAGGCTGTGCATTGTTTGCAGTCTGTGCAGTCTCAAGGAGAACAGCACATCTGTGAGAAAGGAGATATTTTAGATGGCCAGCAAGCCAAAAGTACAGTTTAGTATCAGCCAAGATGAAAAACCTGTCCCGCATGGTATTTCTGGAAAGGAGCACCTAGTGTTCATGGCATGGCCAGCCCTGGAAAAGAGGGGCAACAATCCAAGGGAAATCCTCTCTAGCATGCTTCATCAGCATTGAAGAAACTTGAAAAAATCAATCCTGAGACAACATGGAGGCAGTGAGCTTACAAGGTATTGACTTAGTATGGGAGGGTTGATTCAGGTTTTTGGCCAGTGTTCCAACTCAGTGTTTGAAAGCCAGGGAAGACACATGCAGGCAAAATACACTCTCTTCCCATCCATTGGAGATGAGTAGAGAAATAATAATTAACTGATTATTAACAGCTCTATTTTCTGCCAGTGTCCAAAGTGGGGTTTTAACCTCGCATGCTTTTACTATGGAAACAAACCTTCATGGGAAGAGACCATGACCACTCACCTGTCTAAATAATCCACAACGTGGGGACTCTTATTCTTCTTCATGACCATGATTTCATTAAGCGCTTGTTGATTCCTGTTCAGTCCTTGAAGATTGATTTTCTTGATGGCCACCTAGAATGACACAGAAAATCAGTAACTTTAGAAGCTGGTGGAATGAGACCACAACACACGTGGTGCGAATGATTTTGCAATGCCACAGGTGAGCTCTGCCAAAGTGCCTTGCGATTAGACAAAGGAGTAATTAGGAACTGACATTCCTACAGCTCATTTCTCTGCTCCTTTGGGGGCCAGTTCCAGGACACGTGGCCACTGACCACAATTTGCCTTGTCCACTTGTTAAAAATGGTGTCTCAACTCTCAGCCCCCAAAGCTCTGAGCACACTCTCTGTTTCTCTGTCCGTACTTCAGAGGAAGAAATGCGTGCCTTGGTACTCTGTGGATACATCTCGGGCTCTAGGCAGGGCTTAGGGCTTTTAGGGACGCCTTGCAGATCTCTCCCCTACATGCAGTTCCCAAGTGCAGCACTGCAGGTGGCTAAGGAACTGCCAGGAACATTCAGATGTATTTGCTGGAAACCAGAAATGAGAATTCAGGACTCTGAAGCCGTAGCCCCAGAGAGCAGTGAGATGCCCCTTTGTTGGAGCAATTGAGAGCCAGGGAGAGCGTCCTTCTCTGAAAGGAACCGCTGCCCCCCTTGCCTTCCTTCTGGCAGCTGAGCAGGACAAAGACTGTCCCAAATGCAGCTGGCAGGCTGGCACCAGTCTGTGCTTCTTGTGCCTTTGCAGCACAGCTCTAGCCACAGCTGCAGCCACAGCTGACACGAGAGAGGAAAGCCCTGGAGAGCAGCAGAATCTGCAGGGGCTCTTGACATTTACCTGTCGTCCTGTGGCAGTGTTGATCGCTCTGCAAACCTCTCCAAAAGCCCTAGAAACAAAACAGCAACAAAGAAAGGAGAAGCTATTTAGACCTTGGAGTGAAAGCCAGCCCAGACAGGAGATGTCTGCTGGAAATGCCTCCAACCTGCAGCATGCAGGAGGGCTCTGCCAGAAGGCAGATGATGCATTTTCCTCTCCAGTGCATGGGCACTGGGCCTGTTTCTGAAGCATTGGGCTTTAGTGCCTCAGCTCAAAAGGCCAGGTGATTCTTTTGTCTTGGATTTCAGTTTCTAAACTGGGCAGTTTTTATCCTGATCACACTATTTCCTTCAGCAAACTCTTGGGAAGAAATGTTCCTTCAAACAGTTATCTGCCTGCTACAAAAAGGGGTGGTTGCTGTTTCTGGCAATGAAATCCAAGTGTCTGACAATTCCTTCTGACCACACTTCCAAATTCTGGCTGGTACTGAGAGATGGGGCAGACTAACCCCAGTGTCTGAATATGTTTGCAGCTTGCCTGACTTCACCCTTGACAGATATTCCAGCAGCAAATCGTTGCCCCATGATTGTGTACAAGTAACTGTGGTTGGACTCACCCTCTGCCAACGATTTCCTCTTCAATGTATTTCCTTCGGGGATTTTCCATGCTCGCCATTTGCCCTGAGGGAAACAAAATGCAAGATGCTTACTTTAAAGCAGAGATCCCACTATCCAGGAGATACAAAAGGCAGCCCTGCTGGGGCTGTACAGTCTGGCCTTCTGAGTCCTTTGTGGCCAGCTGCGTAACAACAACAACTGCAAGAATTGCAACAAGACAGGCAGCTCTGCAGTACAAGCAGGCCAGCACTGATTTCTACAGTCCTTTGAAGAGATCTCTTGACAGCAAACAAAGCACAGGGAGATGCATTCCCAGGAGAGGAGGGCATCTTCCCCACCTTGCAGCACTTTACCAAAAGAATGCCTTTCCCTTTGTAAACCCAAGCAGCTCATGCTCTAACCAATCCCAAGGGGCCTTCAGCAGCAGGACCCTCACCCTTGATGAGCAGGCGGAGCTGGAAGACGCCCTTGCCTGTGGCCCACGTGAAGAACCACACTGCTTCTCCTGCCCCTGACAGCAGGGATCAGTCCCTGCCATTGCACTCGCCCTCTCAGCCCCGCACACGTGCCCACCTTCCCGCAGCGGGCAAGGGCAGCAGGGACAGCAGTGCTCCTCAGGTGCCGGCGGGACACGGACAGCTGCCCAGAGGAGATGCTGACCCTCTGTGAGCCCAGCCCAGGCCATGCAGGAGCCGGCCCAGAGCAGGGGCTGCTGCCTCGGGGCAGCTCCGCGCTGCAGCGGCCGGCCGGCAGCGGGACTCTCCCAGCTAAGGAAGGCTCCAGCCTCGGCGCTCACACCAGCCCTCAGGGCCAGGGCAGCCACCGCCACAAAGCTGCCAAAGCCCAGGCACCAGCACTGACAGGCAATGGCAAGAAGGCACGGCCACACCCAGCCCCTTCCAAGCTGCTGCCCCCACTGAGGACACGGCAGGATTGGCTTGGAGAGCAGACACAGCCAGGTGCACGTCAGTGCCCTTTTGTGCCAACAGGTGACGGGAGACAGAGAGTCAGCTGGGCTCTCTTCTCAGCCCCACCAGCTCTTATCTGAGGGCACAGGACCGGCAGCTGCTCTGGGCAAGAAGCAGCTTCAATGACTTGTGCTGTACAATCACAAAGGGCTTGATTTGTTTTCCTAGAGACTGATCTGAGCAGGGCTTGGGCCAGTGGGTAGCATTCTAACAGTCATGGGAATGACTGGGAATCAGGTAGGAAAAAGTGCCATGGATCTGAGGAATATACAGCAGAGGGGCTGGAGGCTCACTCCTGAGAAATGCCTACAGTGCACTTTTATCTGATCATGCCCCAGGCCTGTGTCTCTTGGACTTATCTTTCTAGGAACAAAACTAGGATATTAAATACAGATTGTAATAAAAGGATCTGTTTTTTTCATTGGGGGCACAAAAAAACCAGCTCTTGCTCTCTGTTTCTGCTGTCACCTGATGTTCTTTCCAAAGACTCCTCACTGACAAATATATAATCTTCTCATTAAAAAACCTGCAGATGTAGTAGTGGTAAATAGGAACAGTCATCAAAATTACGCCACTGAGACTCATGGGGCAGAAGAGCTCCTTCAAGATGGAGAAAAAACCTCTACCCAAAAAAAATCCGGAAAAAACCCCAAACTAAAACCACAACCAAAAGACAAAATGCCAAAACCAATCACTTTCCGTGAAGGTTTTTTTTGCTTGGATGGCAGATGAGAAGTCAGGAGTCTAAGGAGAATTTAGGAAGCTGACTATTCTATCCAGTTTGGCCACTAGCACACAGGACTTGCCCAGATCATTTGCTAGCTCACAGCCTTCTGCTGATGCAAGGACAACCCCTGCTTCTGCCTTTAGCAGCTGGGGAAGCTCAGGCAAACCCCAGGCACGTCCAAGCTGCCCTCAGAGGCAGCGGGAACACCCAGAGCACTCTCTTGCTGCCTTGGAGCACAGCCTCTCCTGTGGGGAGCCCTAAATGCTCCTGGGACCCCAAAGTGAGGAGGATCATTGGGTCCAGCTGTGCTGACACGTGCACACAATACACTGTCCCTCAGAGAAGAAAGACACAAGACATACTCAGGAGCTCCAGGGACTCATCCTCATCATCCTCCATCTCCTGTTGCTGAGCAGAAGCCCTGTCAGTGCTGGAGATGAACGAACTGCCCGGCTTCCACTGCACAGCTTGGCCAGCACTAGTGCCTTCAGGTGACACTGCTGCTGCTGCAGGTTCAACAGAAGAGCCTGTGGAGATCTGAGACAACAAAGGAGTTTGTGTCAGAAAGAAAAGTGGCTGGCAGAGATTAGCCCCAGATCCCATTTCAAGTGCAAGCCCTTAGCAAGATGCTGTCAGCCACATGCAGGGCTCTGCCATGGGTTTGTTCTGATGTCCACTCCTCAAACTGGATGGCTCAAAGCCAAAGGCTGGTTTGACTGGAGTGCAAGGCCAGATTCATTGTCCATTTTCTCCAAAATGCATTTGCATGGATTTTCTGAAGGGTGACTGCCAAAATGACCATTCCGCTTTCTCCCAAGGACGCTTTTCCCCTTCCAAGGGCTGCAGACACACTTGCAGCTCTTTGTTCAAATGTTCTACCTTCTCCCATGGAGTCCTCTTTTCCTCCGGCATCTTCTGAACGTGCCCAACCGGCAGCGCTGCGGCTTGGGACACTTTCTGTGCCTCACAGGAATCTTGGGGCTCCTTGCTGCCAGTCACTTGATGGAAATCTTTGCAGGCTGCCAGGCGAGATGTCAACACTTCCACCTCAAGTCAAAGAGAACAAAGCAGTCAGAGAGTCCAGCTTGTCCCTGTCAGCCAAGAGTCATCGACTCTGAGGAAAGGGAGAGGACCAGATTCACAAGGGATACAGACAGCTTCTTTCCAGATCCATCTGGGTCACCGTGTTCACCTGCAAGAACACCTCAAGAAACAAGGAGAGCAGGAAGAGGCCAGCAGGAATGCATTCAGATGACTGCTGGCCAAAAGGCCAAAGCACTAGTGCCACTGTGCAAGGCAGCAGCTGAGATTCAGCAGAGCAGGGAGTGTCCTTCAGAGTGCCTGTGGCCCACACTGGAGCAGGATGGCACTCAGAGGCATCACCCCACCCCCCTGCTGCTCTGCAGGGGAAAGGCACGAAGGGCAGAAAGCACCAGGTTGGTGACTGCAGTGGTTATTGCTCATTCACTCACTTGTTTCTGTAGAGCCTCTTGCTTCTCAAGGAGGAGACCAATTTTCGCTCGGTCTTCTGCTAGAATCTCCATTTCTTCCTCCAGCCTCTTCTCCCATGCCTTGATCCTAGCCCGAGTTTTCTGCAGCTCTGCCTCCAACTTGTCTCCAAAGTTCCGTAAAGAACAAGAGACAGAACCTTCCATCAGGGGAGTGGCTACTACTCCTCCGCTTACATGGTTTTGTTGATTGCCCCTCTCCTGATGGAGTTTCCATTGATCCTCAGTTCTTCTGATGTCTTCCCTGCTCTTCCTCCTTGCTGCCATGGTGTCACTCGGAGGTTTGGGCGGCTCTGCTTGTGCCTCTGCCTCCACATTCTGTACACACAAATGCAGAGCAAGTGACTGGGAGATGCCATCAGGCTCATCTTTTTCCTTTTTCAGCGTACAAATCATATTCATTCAGCCACTTCTTTCTGCTTCCCTGCCCACCTCTGCTTCCATTGTAACCCTCCTGTCCCAGTGCTGATCTCTGCAGATGCCAAGGCTCTGTGCTTTCAGTGCCTGGAGGACTCCTGGCCTCCTCAGTCCCAAGAGCTCCATTGAATTCCCCTCTCCCTGCCCTTCACTCTGTCCCATTGTGACACTAGCAGTACAATCAGCCTCCATCTGGGGCTGAAGCTCCAACAGCCTCTTTGGAAGCTGACAGGGAACGTGTCTTTTGCCACACAAGAAAAGAGTGGCCCCCCAAAGATTCATGGACAACACATCATCTCTTAGCAGCTCTTTAAAAGCCAAAAGACAGGTGGACTCCGAGTGCCTGCCAGCTCTGCTACTGACTGCTCTGCCTGAAGAGGCAAAAGAACAACCTGGCAACAAAGGCACCAAAATCCCTGTCTTCAAACAGCAACTCCACTTCCCCAGTGTGTCTCTGAAATGCTCCCGGGTAAGCACAGCCAAGAAGCTCCCGGGGACAAACCACCCCAAAGAGCTTGTGTTCTCAGATCAAGACTTTTGGTGCCTGTGGGTACTTGGCACGTCTGTGGAGAGGGACAGGTGTCCCCAGACCACAGCGTCCCCTACGTATCCACCAAGGCTGAGCACAGTGCCTTTGACATGCTCCCTCCTCTGCAGACAGGGAGCCTTCCTGCTCCAGGCTGGCCCCTATCAGAATCCCAGCAAGCTGGGGCCTAAACCCGGCAGCTCAAAGCCCATTTTCCAGCTGTCACTGGCTGAGGGGAATGGCTAGGTCTGGCAGGACTGCAGCACTCAGCATCCTCAGCCACCAACAGCAAGAGCTGGCTGCTCAGAAACTTGCAGCTCTGCCTCGCACTAAAGACAGCACCCTCCAGAAGTGGCACTTACTGTCTGGGAAAGTTCCGGCTGTGGTGTGACCACAGCTGGAGCCTTGTGGTCATTTGGCTCCTCTTCGGCTTCTTGTCCAGGAGCAGAGGAAGCCAGAGGAGAGTCTGCTCTTGGTTCTGGGATCTGTGGACAGACAGGAGCGTGAGACACAGGCCATGACCTATCATTTAGAACCTTCTTTCTCTTCAGCTCTAGAACCAGCTCTACTAAGCACAAATCATCAGCCTGGAGAGCAATGGGATTCTAAGTCCCTCAGACTAAATTCTAATGGGCTGATTCAACTGGACACTGCTCCAAATTAGATATTCCCCCCTGACTACTATCAGGAAGCACATTCTCTCTGCAAAACTGATCTTTTAGTTCTTTTAAAGCTCTGGAATGGAAAATTAGGAAATAGGCAGTGATGCCTTTGCTCTTGCTGCAGCAGACATGGAAATGGATTTTCTTGCAGCCTACTCAGCTGGCCCTCTACACTCTACTGCCACAGGCCAAGCTCACAGCTTGCTGCACAATTTTAAACACCAAGAACATCAAATGTTCTTTCCTTACTCACCTCAGGATCATCACCTCTGAATACCCGGCTCAGGTGACCTGCAGTAGGCAAGGGAAAATGAAGCAGATGCTTTGAGAAAACTGGAGACAACCATTTTTAGAAGACCTTCCAAGAAGGCCTCCCAGTCTACATTTTCAAAGTTGTCCTGCTTGACCCAGCAATGGAGGAATTGGCAAACTCTGCTGCCACAGACTCTCCCACGGAGGGAACGCAACCCCTGCAGGTTCCCTTGCAAATGCTGCCCGCACGGCCGTGGCTACAGATACCCCCTTTTGAGCTGAACATGTTGACAGGAGCTTTACCCAAGCGGCATCCCAATGGCCTTTCTGTTTCCAAATCAACTCAGTCACTAAGAAAGAGCAGGAAGACACAAAAACCAGGTTAGGTGACACCCAGGGAAAACCTCTACTTACGTGCCAGGTGAGTCAAGAAATAGCAGGAATAAGTAACTCTATAAACAGTGAAAACTGCAGCGGCGAGTTGCCCAATCATTGTGGCAACTGCTGTGCAAGTTTGCCAACTGTTCTCCAACACTATCAAAAGCAAGTCTCCTGTCAGTGTGCACGTGCCCACTGACAGACGCCTCAAGCTGCAGGACGCTCCTGCACTGAGCAAGCTCAAGAGCTGCTCTGACACCCCTGAGGCCTTCCGGGCACCAAGGCAACCTTGCGATGTCACCATGACCACGTGGCAACCATGCCCCGACATCACAAAGCAAAGCCCCGTGATGGTCTGTGAATCGATAGAGATGGATAGAGTGATGTTTGTGTTGGTCTAGGCTGCATTTTTACCTTTCCCCCCTCAGCTGCCTGTTTCAGCTCTTGTTTCTCCCCCTGTGCCCCCTGTGTCCCCTGTTGCTGTGCTGGGTCCCAGCTGGCGGCCAGGCTGGGCGGAGCAGCAGTTCCAGCCTCGGCTGTCCCTGGAGCGCTGGGAGCTGCCGGTGGCCCCAGGCACTGTCCCCTGAGCCAGTGACATCTGCTGTCCTTGTCGAGGGGTGCTGCTCTGCAGGGGAGGAAGCAAGAACAGAGTGAAAGGCTTTGAAGATGGGGCAACTGGAATCCCTCTGCTTAGGTTTCTGTTTAAAGATATATGGACTGTAGCATAGAGAGGAATAACTTCATGGATATTTACATATGCGGGTTGCTTATTGTATAGGCATATTTCTGTATGTATCTTGGTATATTTATAAATGTATGCTACCTATATATGTGTCTGTATATATGCATACATCTTTGTAATAACATATGTATATATGGATGTAAGTATATGTATATGTAAGTATGCTGTTCTATCTGTGTTTTCATTCTATTTCCCATGAATACAGTTGTGTAGGTATTTCTATTTATGCAGTTGGAGTTATGTGGCTCTTTAATTAGGTATATTGGTATTCCTAGAAGTAAATATATCTAGTTTTCTATTTACATCTGTGTATTGACTTCTGTATTTTGAGGTGGGTGTATCTGGGTGTATCTTTCTATTTAAACATGTATGGAGATGTATAGTTGTGTCATTGTATCGATTGAGATCTTTGTAGACGACTGTTTAGATAGAAATACTGATATTTTTGTATTCCTAGATGGGCTTTCGGCTTGCAGTAATATCTAATAAATTAAGTTGCTAAACACCTAATTGATCTTTGTGTCTAGTGAGTTGTTGTAGATGTTGGCAATAAATTAAGGTTTTCTTAACTGAAGTGGATATTTCTATATTTTTACATAGCATTGTTGTAAAAATTTAAAAAATCCCTTTTTTTACTTAAATTGAGATATATAGGTAAATTAAATACATAGTTGTATAGTGTCAGCGCCGGTGAAGCATTTTGTAATAAATGACATTTTCCATGTGAAATCAGTTCTGGTGTATTTGTCGATCAGCAGTGCAGCTGTAGGAATCTGCAAGAAAATACAATTGTCAACTGCGATGGGTGTTTTGTGATTTGTGCTGTCCAGAGCAATGAGCAGTTGTAAATACTGGAGGATTTTGGCCATGGAAATCTCCATCCATGCCCAGCACATGCCCCACTTGCACTCAGGCTGCGCAAGGAAAGCACAGATTTGGGATGGCAGCAGAGCCACACCTTGGCTGAGAACTCACTGCAAGGGCGGCTGAGAAAACTCCGGGACTCCACGGAGCCTTCAAGTCCAACCAGAGCCACCCAGGGAGGACAAATCCACCCGCCATGCCATGGGCAGCTCTTCAGGAAGCGCTCCAAGTGTCCCTCTGAAGGTCATCCTGAAGCCCAGGAGCCAACAGGGATCCTGAGCCAGCTCCGCTGCCTTTGGCAGCACTTTGCAAACGAGCTGCAGCAAGGGGGAGGCCGCAGGGACTGTGCTGCAGGCTGGGGATGAAGGAAGGGCCATGGACACTTGGGCTGAAATTCTCAGAAATCCACAAGGATGGTGAAGAACTGGGAAGCAACAAGTTCTCACAGCCACAACAGTGACGGAAGCCCTTGGTGTGAAGTTCCCTGGGGGAACTCCCAAGGGAGTTGCTGCTCGGATCAGCAGCAGCAGAAGCCAGCAGGATCTGCCCCTTTTCCTGGCTCTGTGTGCAGGGCACAGGCTGTGATGGCCCCTGCCCCACAAAGCCCTTGCCCATGGAGGCTGCAGGCTCAAAGCAATCCCATTGCAGAGAGAGGCTTTGCAGTTGAAGTCCACTGCCCTTGTGTTTCGGGCTGGAATGGCTCTCATGCCAAAGCACAGCAGGTAACCAGGGCTTTGGGAGGCACAGACTTTAGAGGGAAAGACAGATCAGGCACTCACATGCCTGAAACTCCTTCAGCTCTCTTCTTCTGTAGAATGAGAAAGAAGCAAGCTGGGGAGAGGCACATGCAGTCCTTTGAAAAAACACAGTGTCTAACCAGTCCTGTGGCAGAAGAAAAATGGGTCACAACCTTGCCTTGTTTTCATAGCCTGCATCTTCTGCAGAGGAGACAATGGGATGGACAGGAGGAAGGGGAGGGGAGGAATGACTGTGTTAACCCAGTCTGCCTTGCTGTGTACTACTATACTTTGCAGCAGTGAACATTAGAGGTAATGCCAAATTCCTATTTAGCACCATGACACACTGCTGCTTTATTGCAAAACTGCCTCAGCATTGTTATAAATACATATTAAGTGTTTGTCTTTTTACAAATATGAAAATGAATCTTAGATGTGTTATGGTAGAAAGTTATGCTACAGTTATATACCCTCTTGTAGTAGTGGGATAAATACAGTTTTTAGGCTATAGCAGATGCTTTTTGTAACTAGTTAAAAAAATTACAAAAAAATTGGAGAAGCAATGAAGAAATTCCTCACATAATCTCATGTGGATAGACACAATAGCAAGGACACCGACGACTCCAATGGGAAGAATTTATTGCCTTCGTTATCAAGAGATTTACGACTTTGTGGAGGCATGAAAAATTTATGTGCAAGAAAGAATGGTGGGAGAGAAAAGTTGCAATTAAGCAGGAACACCTAAAGTCAAAAGGAATGTGTAAATCACATACGAAATTTATGAATACGCAATAACCTATGGTATTTAAAGGAAAGATCCTTTGTTAGCAAGCTGTGCTTTGGGTGGAAACACCAGGCACCCAGACGTCTGTAGTTTTGCTTTTCTTATGTCTCTTCTTATTGTTTATTATTAAACTTTTAAAATTTTAACAAAAACTGAACTGTGTTTTTCTCAGAGAAAATCAGCTGAATTTCTTGTCAGTTTAAGCAGATGTGGTGAGAAACAGTGACAGTGATTCAAACAGGTTTTCTAACCTTGTCATCCAGAGGGAATTTTGGCTTGCTTTTTCTTCACTGTATGCGAAACGTTTTGGAGTTGTTCTGGATCCTTCGAGGAGGTATCCACAACCGACCAAAATAGAAAAGGGGGATTATGGCATTCATTCTCTTTTAACACCTATTTGCACTAAGCTCTAGCTTCAGCTTAGTAAGGAAAAGGAGAGATTTTCTTTAGTCATGCAGTGCGGAATCATTGGTGTAGGAACAGCCACAATTCCAGGTGTAAGAACAGTGTGTTCTTGCTCTTAACAGGACATTGTGGACAAAAAAAAGCCCCCAAATCCTCACGATTCACCTCTTAGGTAAAACCAGAATGGTTCATGGTGTCAAACTAGCAAGTGATGGAAATAACAAATGTCCCTGGGCTGGGGCAGAAGTCTGGGAGTCAAAGGCTTGGGAAAAGAGAGCTGGCAAAGCCAGCCCAAGCTGCAGGCTGGCATTGGGCTCAAGGCAAGAAGGAGCTTGTGCTGCCAGCACGGGAAGGGACTCCAGGCACAGGAGCTGGCCGGTGGCAGGAGCAGCTGCTGCTGTCACCACCAGGGAAGGGCTGGCAGCGCGCAGGAGCAGCGGGCACATTGCTGGTGGGGACAGCTGGCAAGTTGGAGCGGGCCAAGCGAGGATCAAGAGAGGCTGCTGCTTGTTGTAAAAGTAGTTTTTGACATGGTTACACAAGTCTCACCAAGGTCAGAGCGTTACAGTCTGTGCCATTCTGCAAAATGGCTTCTAGCACAGAGTCCCCATGTGCCAAGCAGAAGCGGCAGCAGCTGCACCCCCAATCCAATGCATTCTATTCCTAAATCATCCAATCTGCTACAAACACGATGCTCTTCCTGTCTTTTTGCACCTGTCCTGGTCTAACACAGTTGTGGGACAATGGTGGTCGTTTCTTACACAAGGGCCTACGCCTACAGCCTTTCGATTCAGTCTAGCAATGTCAGCAATGCTCTGTTATGTTTATGATATGTCTAGGACTTAGTGAACTTTGCGCGAGGTAATGCTACTGAAGTTTAAACTGGACTTCAGGGCTTTTCTATCAACTAATACAGTGTCCGATGTGCTTAAGGCACTTAAGGCAGCTTTTTACTCACCTAAAACTAAAACTTCCATTCCCACTTCTTGCCCGTGTGACTTTATGGATCTCAGTTTTTCTGAGAGTTTCAAAGCAAGCCCTGCATTCTTTTCTGCCTCTTAGCCTGTGTGCACGGGGTCCTGGGAGATTTCTATCTGGTTTCCAACAGGGCTGGGACACAGCTCCGTGGGTCCCTTCTCTTCTTGTTCCCAGGTCTCCACACGGTGCAGGTGGTTTCCAGCTGTGACCTCCTTTCCAATGAAGAATCCATGGATCCCCCCAGTACAGCTGCAAGGGGTAGGATTTGATCTCCTTCCAGCTGGGATCCAGGAGCCTTGCAGTGTCCCATGGTTCCAACTGGATGACCCCAAGGTGCTGGGAATGCAAAGGGATGATGGTGGAGCAGATGAAGCATTAGTTGCAACACACGTGTGTGGAAGAGCCCCTAAAAGGCATCAGATATGGTCAGGAAGCCGTGGAGCAGAGAGGTGGGTTTGGGAGAGGAAGGGCAATTCCTCTGGGAATGTGGGCTTGAGAAATGAGGCACTTGGGAATGGCGGAATTGCCGTGGAATTTCCATGGCTGTATCTCACTGTCATCTCTCCCGGCGCGGGGGATCAGGTGTAGCCAGGGTTGCGGCGGTCCGGTCCAGGGGCGGGACGAGGACGACTCGTGCAGGCGGGGTTTTGGGGCCGGGGCTGGCGCGAGGGAATGGGTCTTCCCGGGCTTCACCAACCAGGTCCGAAGGCCGACCCGGGAGAGCAGGTGTACCCAGGATTCACCAGCCAAGTCCTGGGTCAGAACGGCAGCGGACAACAGGTCTACCCAGGGTCCTGGAGGTCCAGGGACGGGATGAGCGGTCTAGCCAGGATTTTGGAGCCAGGTTTGGCGGGCGGCGCGGGGGAACAGGTCTACCCCGGCATTCGGCAGCCAGGGACCAAGTCCGACCGCAGACAGCAGGTCTCCCCAGGGACAAAGTCCTGCTGCGGACAACAGGACAGCTGCCGGTCCCTGTGCAGCAGAAGGAAGCCGCAGGGCGGGCGCCCGGGCGGCAGCGACAGCCGCTCCCTGGGCAGCGGCTTGAAGCCAGCGCGCCCGTCCCGCCCGTCCGGCAGCAGCCGCGCCCTGGGGAGCTGCTGGAAGTCGCAGGGCGGGCGCCTGCGCCCCTCCCGCCCCGCCGCCGGCCGCTGCCTGTTGGCCGTGCTCCAGCGCCTGATGCGGAGCAGGAGGTCGGGGCGGTCGCGGCGAAACCAGGGGTTCCTGTAGTGGAGCCAGGCGTCGGCATCGCCAAGCCAGCCCGGCACCTTGCGGAAGCCGTAGCGGTTGAGCTGGCGCAGGAAGTTGCATAACTGCGTGGCCCGGAAGGTGTGCGGGGCCGGCCCCTGGGAGCCGCCCGGGCTGAGCAGCTCCCGCTCCAAGAGGGAGCGGTCGATGAGCAGCCCCCAGGCCTGGCTGTCCCAGCGCACGGAGCGGACGCGGGGGCTGTTTGCCAGGCGCCACAGCTTGGCGGGGAAGGTGCCGGCACTGAGCCCGGCGGGCAGCGGCAGCTCCGCCATGGCGTCGATCGCCAACAGTGGCCACAATGGCCGGAGGGCAACGGCCGCAGCACAGCACGGCTCGGCACTTTGCGGTTCGGCTCGGCTCGGCACGGCACGGCCGAGCACAGCACGGCTCGGCACAGATCAGCACAACTCGGCTTGGCACGGTAGGGCACGGGAAGCCCGTGGCCAGGGTGGGCTCTGGGAGCAGTGGTGGACTCTGTCCCCACGCTGCATCCTGTGCCTGGGTCACCGTCGGTGACGGGGGAAAAGGACATTGCTTTGTCTTGGCTGGGGAAAGGATGAAAAGGGGACATTAGAAAGCATCCTTTTGGTCACCTTTTCAGCAGACTAACTGTTTTTTTCTCGCCATCTCTGCCTGTTTTTTGCAGAGTTGGAACATCTTTCATGATTTGGAGTCAGCAGCAGCAGCAGGAAGGGGCAGTGGTTTTGTCAGCATTGTCATCAAAACGCTAGTGCTGCCCCATGGATGGATGTTGCTTGATGCAAGGGATGAAAGGCCTTCACTTGTAGGGCGCTCACGCCGGTGTCTTCCCAAAGGACGTTGCCATTTTCTTTCCTCAGGAATCGCTTCTTCTGTTTTTCCCCCCATCTGGGGAGATTTCCAATGCAAATGCCTCCTGCAGCCAGCTCTTGCCAATGCAGACTGACAAAGGAGATCTTGCAATGGACAGAGACTCCCTAGAGCTGGTGTGGAGAGGTGAGGGGCCAAGGTTTGTCCTTTAGTCTTGAAATCTTGTTGGGGAGCTGATTGTGCTTTGGGGGACTGACAAAAATGTTGTGTCCTGAAAGAGCACAGAGACTTTGGGGTTGTCATGTTGGGGCAGAAATTTATGTCTGAGAACTTTTTGAAATGCCTTTTTTTTTTTTTTTCCCCTCCCCTGCAGAGAACCTTTTCCTACCTTTTGGGGAACTTCCGTCTGCTGGTCTCCCAGATCCAGCCGTTTCCCAGGGTTTCTTCCCAAACTGAGGAGTAGCCCATGGCCTCCACTCTCCAGCTGGAACAGAAAGAAGCACAGAGCTTGCTGTTGTGGGAGAAGAGCTTCTCTTTCCTGCCGGCTTTCCCTTTGGGGCAGGTTGGTATGTGCTCATTTGATAAAGGGAGGTTTAAACTCTGGAGGTGTTGCATTTCAAACTGCTCCAGCCTCGAGCTCTTGTGTGGGTATCCTTGGACAAAAGGCCTCCCTGTGTGAGCTCCCAGTGGGCTGGTTCAGTAAGGAAGTTGATATTTCAGGCTTGTGACTGCTGAAAGCAGTTGGTTTCTGGAGGTGTCCGGAGCTGGGAGCAACTATTTTTCTCGCCTGCCTGCAGAAAAGGTAGTGGGAAAGTGGGGATTGCACTTGCAGAGATGGCAATCAGGGGTGTTTTCTGAGAAATGGGCTGGCAGAGAGGCAGGTCTTGTGCTCAACTGGCTGTGTGTTTGTTTTGGTGGTGGGGAGATGTTGTAATGAATCAGCCGAGACTCCATAGCCTTCATGCAGATAAAGCCAATTCTTTATTCACATCACTTATTTTATCCAGTTTTCAGGGACCTCATGCACCACACCCATTGGCTGGTAGTTTTCTTACTGCCTCATTTATTGGTCAGAAGGTCATTTGTGTGGATGTGCTAAGTTTCAGGTTGTTTACATTTTTCCTTGGTGGGTTCTGATGGAACAGAGCTAATATTTATGCAGATGCACTTGTTTTTCTCCCTAGGAACGGGCTGTTTTGTGAACAAACTTCACCTTCTCTAAACAGTTTTCAGCTGGGAACTTGCAAGCTATTGCTAGCTGCTTAGCTAAAGTAGCATGGCCTCATCCATATTCCATAAGACCTTTCTTTAATAACATTTTTTACCTGTCTGCAGCAGGGAGAGTCACAGACACAGACACCAGCTGAAGGAACAGTGTAATTTACTATCATGCAGGAGTGCAAAGACAAATCAGAAAAGAAGAAGGTAAGCAATGCACCTCATCACTGGTACTAAAGGTTGCCTCTAGTGATTAAGAAAGATACATCAGCAGACACCCTTCTGCTTTATCCTTCATCCAGATCCACTCATCAGGTGGGGAAAGCTGTCCCAGCAAAGCTCTGGAAAGTCCCTGCCAGGAACCAGGAAATCCTACACTGCCTCCCCCTTTCTTGGCCACCAGGCTTCTGACTGCACTGTGAGTGTAGCCCAGCTTTGACAGTGGTGAACGAGCAATCTGACAGACCTTCTGGGGCAGCAGATCTGATTTCATCTTCCTCTTGGTTTTCTCCCTGAGCCTGTCCAGGGCTCAAAGAGGAAGCAAGGCCAGATGTGGCCTTGTCTGGTTTCTTCATGCTGAAAGGTAAAGATGTGTTTCACCAAGTAGTGAATGCATAGATCCTATTGATAGTAACACTTGGTTAAGGAGCAGATCCATCGAACGTTTGGTTGGAAGGGTCATCCAGAGGGCAGATTTAGCTCAGGACCTGTTGTTCAGGCCTTAGTCCTTCAGTATTTTGTGGTGCAAATCAATGCCCTGGAAAGCTGGAAACAAACAAATCCCGCTTGAGCACGTTTCAGAGCGGGAGCAGGATTAGCCCTGCAAGGCCGGGCTAGGGCCAAGAGCAGAGGGCCAGCAGGCTGCATTTGCCCAGAGGCAGCCGTCCAGACCAAGAAGGCCACTGGTGCCCAGGGCCTGAGGTGCCCGAGGCTGCCTCCCCGCTGTGCAGCTCTGCAGAGCCCGTGGAGCGCAGGGTCCCGGGCAGCCAGGGCGGCCTGGCTGCCTTGGAGCACGAGGGGTGTCCCAGAGAAGCTGCGGCCCTTGGCTTTTTAACTGTTGCTCAGAGTCTTGTCATTAGTCCACACTCTCTGACATGTTTTCCTTTCCTCTGGCATATTGAAGAGAGCTTTTTGAGAAAAGTGGCTGATGTAGTTTCTGCTGGTGCTGGTGCTTCTGACTGCAGGTCAGGGCAGGTGGTTTGAACCAAGGACGGAGTCCGCAGTTAACACTGCAGTTTTGCCAAGCCAAGAAAACCATTCACAACTGGGTGACCGATGCTGAGCAGCTTTGCTAGGTTTTGGAAAGTTATGACCTTAAAAAAGCCAACAAATGTTCCTCCATGAGGGTACCAGCAGTGTCCCAAAGATCCCAACTTTTTCCACCTCTTTTCTGTGTCTTTGGTGTTTCTAAGTTCCCCATTCCCCAGCAGGAATGAAAGCATGTATGATAATGTGAGTGATTTGAGAGCTGTGTGTTGTGCCCTGCCACATCAGCGTTGATGACAGGCTGGACATGGACAGGTGTGTCGAGTTCAATTCATCCCAGTTCTGTGCCAACAGCAGCCCCAAGATGCCGAGAAGAACAAGGACGGTGGGTGGGTGTGCACGCACAGCCCTGTGGCCTGACTGCTGTGTGGGCAGAAGGTTCTCAACAGCAGTACATCTTCACTCCCCCAAGTGGGAAGAATCTATCAAATCTATATGAAATGAAAATATTTACGAAAATGCACTCAATGGTACATATTTATATGTATCATAGATGCAATTTATCAAATATAATGCTGCATATTCTATATTTTGATATGCCATAATCAATAGAATATATCAAATATAGAGTTGATCTTTCCCTAAGCTATTGCCTGTGGGTCCTAGAGGCCATCTCCTAGTGTTACTACATTTGTGCCTTCTGGTACTAGTTCTTATAACAGCAACTCCCCTGGGAGTTCCTCCAGGGAACTTCACACCAAGGGCTTCCATCACTGTCGTGGCTGTGGGAACTTGTTGCTTGCCAGTTCTCCCCCAGAATCCTTGTGGATTCTGGAGCATGTCAGCACAGGTGTCCATGGCCCTTCCTTCATCCCCAGCCTGCAGCACTCACAGCCCTGCGGCCTCCCCCTTGCTGCAGCTCGTTTGCAAAGTGCTGCCAAAGGCAGCGGAGCTGGCTCAGGATCCCTGTTGGCTCCTGGGCTCCAGGATGACCTTCAGAGGGACACATGGAGCGCTTCCTGAAGAGCTGCCCGTGGCATGGCGGGTGGATTTGTCCTCCCTGGGTGCCTCTGGTTGGAGTTGGAGGCTCCGTGGAGTCCCGGAGTTTTCTCAGCGGCCTTTGGAGCGAGTTCTCAGTCAAGGTGTGGCTCTGCTGCCATCCCAAATCTGTGCTTTCCTTGTGCAGCCTGAATGCAAGTGGGGCATGTGCTGGGCACGGATGGAGATTTCCATGGCCAAAATCCTCCAGTATTTACAACTGCTCATTGCTCTGGACAGCACAAATCACAAAACACCCATCGCAGTTGACAATTGTAATTTCTCGCAGATTCCTACAGCTGCACTGCTGATCGACACATACACCAGAATTGATTTCACATGGAAAATGTCATTTATTACAAATCGCTACACCCGCGCTGACAATACAGAACTATGCTGATGTCAATTTAAGTTTAAAAAAAGGAATTGATTCGATTTTTACAACAATGCTATGTAAAAATATAGAAATATCCACTTCAGTTAAGAAAACCTTAATTTATTGCCAACATCTACAACAACTCACTAGACACAAAGATCAATTAGGTGTTTAGCAACTTAATTTATTACATATTACTGCAAGCCGAAAGCCCATCTAGAAATACAAAACTATCAGTGTTTCTATCTAAACAGTCGTCTACAAAGATCTCAATCGATACAATGATACAACTGTACAGCTCCATACATGTTTAAATAGAAAGATACACCCAGATACACCCACCTCAAAATACAGAAGTCAATACACATATGTAAATAGAAAACTAGATCTATTTACTTCTAGGAATACCAATATACCTAATTAAAGAGCCATATAACTCCAACTGCATAAACAGAAATACCTACACAACTGTATTCATGGGAAATAGAATGAAAACACAGATAGAACAGCATACTTACATATACATATACTTACATCCATATATACATATGTTATTACAAAGATGTATGCATATATACAGACACATATATATGTAGCATACATTTATAAATATACCAAGATACATACAGAAATATTCCTATACAAATAGTAACTTGCATATATAAATATCCATGAAATTATTCCTCTCTATACTACAGTCCATATATCTTTAAACAGAAATCTAAGCAGAGGGATTCCCGCCGCCCCATCTTCAAAGCCTTTCACTCTGTTCTTGCTTCCTCCCCTGCAGAGCAGCACCCCTGGACAAGGACAGCAGATGGCACTGGCTCAGGGGACAGTGCCTGGGGCCACCGGCAGCTCCCAGCGCTCCAGGGACAGCCGAGGCTGGAACTGCTGCTCCGCCCGGCCTGGCCGCCAGCTCAGACCCAGCATAGCAACAGGGGACACAGGGGGCACAGGGGGAGAAACAAGAGCTGAAACAGGCAGCTGAGGGGGGAAAGGTAAAAATGCAGCCTAGGCCAACACAAACATCACTCTATCCATCTCTATCGATTCACAGACCGTCACGGGGCTTTGCTTTGTGATGTCAGGGCACGGTTGCCACGTGGTCGTGGTGACACCGCAAGGTTGCCTTGGTGCCCGGAAGGCCTCAGGGGTGTCAGAGCAGCTCTTGAGCTTGCTCAGTGCAGGAGCGTCCTGCAGCTTGAGGCGTCTGTCAGTGGGCACGTGCACACTGACAGGACACTTGCTTTTTGATAGTGTTGGAGAACAGTTGGCAAACTTGCACAGCAGTTGCCACAATGATTGGGCAACTCGCCACTGCAGTTTTCACTGTTTATGGAGTTACTTATTCCTGCTATTTCTTGACTCACCTGGCACGTAAGTAGAGGTTTTCCCTGGGTGTCACCTAACCTGGTTTTTGTGTCTTCCTGCTCTTTCTTAGTGACTGAGTTGATTTGGAAACAGAAAGGCCATTGGGATGCCCCTTGGGTAAAGCTCCTGTCAACGTGTTCAGCTCAAAAGGGGGTGTCTGTAGCCACGGCTGTGCGGGCAGCATTTGCAAGGGAACCTGCAGGGGTTGCGTTCCCTCCGTGGGAGAGTCTGTGGCAGCAGAGTTTGCCAATTCCTCCATTGCTGGGTCAAGCAGGACAACTTTGAAAATGTAGACTGGGAGGCCTTCTTGGAAAGTCTTCTAAAAATGGTTGTCTCCAGTTTTCTCAAAGCATCTGCTTCATTTTCCCTTGCCCACTGCAGGTCACCTGAGCCGGGTATTCAGAGGTGCTGATCCCGAGGTGAGTAAGGAAAGAACATTTGATGTTCTTGGTGTTTAAAACTGTGCAGCAAGCTGTGAGCTTGGCCTGTGGCAGTAGAGTGTAGAGGGCCAGCTGAGTAGGCTGCAAGAAAATCCATTTCCATGTCTGCTGCAGCAAGAGCAAAGGCATCACTGCCTATTTCCTAATTTTCCATTCCAGAGCTTTAAAAGAACTAAAAGATCAGCTTTGCAGAGAGAATGTGCTTCCTGATAGTAGTCAGGGGGGAATATCTAATTTGGAGCAGTGTCCAGTTGAATCAGCCCATTAGAATTTAGTCTGAGGGACTTAGAATCCCCTTGCTCTCCAAGTTGATGATTTGTGCTTAGTAGAGCTGGTTCTAGAGCTGAAGAGAAAGAAGGTTCTAAATGATAGGTCATGGCCTGTGTCTCACGCTCCTGTCTGTCCACAGATCACTGAAGGAAGAACAGACTCCCCTCCGGCTTCCTCTGCTCCTGGACAAGAAGCTAACGCGGAGCCAAATGACCACAAGGCTCCAGCTGTGGTCACACCACAGCCGGAACTTTCCCAGACAGTAAGTGCCACTTCTGGAGGGTGCTGTCTTTAGTGCGAGGCAGAGCTGCAAGTTTCTGAGCAGCCAGCTCTTGCTGTTGGTGGCTGAGGATGCTGAGTGCTGCAGTCCTGCCAGACCTAGCCATTCCCCTCAGCCAGTGACAGCTGGAAAATGGGCTTTGAGCTGCCGTGTTTAGGCCCCAGCTTGCTGGGATTCTGATAGGGGCCAGCCTGGAGCAGGAAGGTTCCCTGTCTGCAGAGGAGGGAGCATGTCAAAGGCACTGTGCTCAGCCTTGGTGGATACGTAGGGGACGCTGTGGTCTGGGGACACCTGTCCCTCTCCACAGACGTGCCAAGTACCCACAGGCACCAAAAGTCTTGATCTGAGAACACAAGCTCTTTGGGGTGGTTTGTCCCCAGGAGCTTCTTGGCTGTGCTTACCCGGGAGCATTTCAGAGACACACTGGGGACGTGGAGTTGCTGTTTGAAGACAGGGATTTTGGTGCCTTTGTTGCCAGGTTGTTCTTTTGCCTCTTCAGGCAGAGCAGTCAGTAGCAGAGCTGACAGGCACTCGGAGTCCACCTGTCTTTTGGCTTTTAATAAGCTGCTAAGAGATGATGTGTTGTCCGTGAATCTTTGGGGGGCCACTCTTCTCTTGTGTGGCAAAAGACACGTTCCCTGTCAGCTTCCGAAGAGGCTGTTGGAGCTTCAGCCCCAGATGGAGGCTGATTGTACTGCTAGTGTCACAGTGGGACAGAGTGAAGGGCAGGGAGAGGGGAATTCAATGGAGCTCTTGGGACTGAGGAGGCCAGGAGTCCCCCAGGCACTGAAAGCACAGAGCCTTGTCATCTGCAGAGATCAGCACTGGGACAGGAGGGTTACAATGGAAGCAGAGGTGGGCAGGGAAGCAGAAAGAAGTGGCTGAATGAATATGATTTGTACGCTGAAAAAGGAAAAAGCTGAGCCTGATGGCATCTCCCAGTCACTTGCTCTGCATTTGTTTGTACAGAACGTGGAGGCAGAGGCACAAGCAGAGCCGCCCAAACCTCCGAGTGACACGATGGCAGCAAGGAGGAAGAGCAGGGAAGACATCAGAAGAACTGAGGATCAATGGAAACTCCATCAGGAGAGGGGCAATCAACAAAACCATGTAAGCGGAGGAGTAGTAGCCACTCCCCTGATGGAAGGTTCTGTCTCCTGTTCTTCACCGAACTTTGGAGACAAGCTGCAGGCAGAGCTGCAGAAAACTCGGGCTAGGATCAAGGCATGGGAGAAGAGGCTGGAGGAAGAAATGGAGATTCTAGCAGAAGACCGAGCGAAAATTGGTCTCCTCCTTGAGAAGCGAGAGGCTCTACAGAAACAAGTGAGTGAATGAGCAATAGCCACTGCAGTCACCAACCTGGTGCTTTCTGCCCTTCTTGCCTTTCCCCTGCAGAGCAGCAGGGGGGTGGGGTGATGCCTCTGAGTGCCATCCTGCTCCAGTGCGTGCCACAGGCACTCTGAAGGACACTCCCTGCTCTGCTGAATCTCAGCTGCTGCCTTGCACAGTGGCACTAGTGCTTTGGCCTTTTGGCCAGCAGTCATCTGAATGCATTCCTGCTGGCCTCTTCCTGCTCTCCTCGTTTCTTGAGGTGTTCTTGCAGGGGAACACGGTGACCCAGATGGATCTGGAAAGAAGCTGTCTGTATCCCTTGTGAATCTGGTCCTCTCCCTTTCCTCACAGTCGATGACTCTTGGCTGACAGGGACAAGCTGGACTCTCTGACTGCTTTGTTCTCTTTGACTTGAGGTGGAAGTGTTGACATCTCGCCTGGCAGCCTGCAAAGATTTCCATCAAGTGACTGGCAGCAAGGAGCCCCAAGATTCCTGTGAGGCACAGAAACTGTCCCAAGCAGCAGCGCTGCCGGTTGGGCACGTTCAGAAGATGCCGGAGGAAAAGAGGACTCCATGGGAGAAGGTAGAACATTTGAACAAAGAGCTGCAAGTGTGTCTGCAGCCCTTGGAAGGGGAAAAGCGTCCTTGGGAGAAAGTGGAATGGTCATTTTGGCAGTCACCCTTCAGAAAATCCATGCAAATGCATTTTGGAGAAAATGGACAATGAATCTGGCCTTGCACTCCAGTCAAACCAGCCTTTGGCTTTGAGCCATCCAGTTTGAGGAGTGGACATCAGAACAAACCCATGGCAGAGCCCTGCATGTGGCTGACAGCATCTTGCTAAGGGCTTGCACTTGAAATGGGATCTGGGGCTAATCTCTGCCAGCCACTTTTCTTTCTGACACAAACTCCTTTGTTGTCTCAGATCTCCACAGGCTCTTCTGTTGAACCTGCAGCAGCAGCAGTGTCACCTGAAGGCACTAGTGCTGGCCAAGCTGTGCAGTGGAAGCCGGGCAGTTCGTTCATCTCCAGCACTGACAGGGCTTCTGCTCAGCAACAGGCGATGGAGGATGATGAGGATGAGTCCCTGGAGCTCCTGAGTATGTCTTGTGTCTTTCTTCTCTGAGGGACAGTGTATGGTGTGAACGTGCCAGCACAGCTGGACCCAATGATCCTCCTCACTTTGGGGTCCCAGGAGCATTTAGGGCTCCCCACAGGAAAGGCTGTGCTCCAAGGCAGCAAGAGAGTGCTCTGGGTGTTCCCGCTGCCTCTGAGGGCAGCTTGGACGTGCCTGGGGTTTGCCTGAGCTTCCCCAGCTGCTAAAGGCAGAAGCAGGGGTTGTCCTTGCATCAGCAGAAGGCTGTGAGCTAGCAAATGATCTGGGCACGTTCTGTGTGCTAGTGGCCAAACTGGATAGAATAGTTAGCTTCCTAAATTCTCCTTAGACTCCTGACTTCTCATCCGCCATCAGAGCAAAAAAAAACCTTCACGGAAATTGATTGGTTTTGGCATTTTGTCTTTTGGTTGTGGTTTTAGTTTGGTTTTTTTTCCGGATTTTTTTTTGGGTAGAGGTTTTTTCTCCATCTTAAAGGAGCTCTTCTGCCCCATGTGTCTTAGTGGCGTCATTTTGATGACTGTTCTTATTTACCACTACTACATCTGCAGGTTTTCTAATGAGAATATTATATATTTGTCAGTGAGGACTCTTTGGAAAGAACATCAGGTGACAGCAGAAACAGAGAGCAAGAGCTGGTTTTTTTGTGCCCCCAATGAAAAAAACAGATCCTTTTATTACAATCTGTATTTAATATCCTAGTTTTGTTCCTAGAAAGATATATCCAAGAGACATAGGCCTGGGGCATGATCAGATAAAAGTGCACTGTAGGCATTTCTCAGGAGTGAGCCTCCAGCCCCTTTGCTGTATATTCCTCAGATCCATGGCACTTTTTCCTACCTGATTCCCAGTCATTCCCATGACTGTTAGAATGCTACCC
This sequence comes from Chamaea fasciata, assembly GCF_029207755.1. Lineage (NCBI taxonomy): Eukaryota > Metazoa > Chordata > Aves > Passeriformes > Sylviidae > Chamaea > Chamaea fasciata. Next base: position 681,573 of record NW_027094122.1, on the reverse strand, counting down.
ACTGGCCCAAGCCCTGCTCAGATCAGTCTCTAGGAAAACAAATCAAGCCCTTTGTGATTCTACAGCACAAGTCATTGAAGCTGCTTCTTGCCCAGAGCAGCTGCCGGTCCTGTGCCCTCAGATAAGAGCTGGTGGGGCTGAGAAGAGAGCCCAGCTGACGCTCTGTCTCCCGTCACCTGTTGGCACAAAAGGGCACTGACGTGCACCTGGCTGTGTCTGCTCTCCAAGCCAATCCTGCCGTGTCCTCAGTGGGGGCAGCAGCTTGGAAGGGGCTGGGTGTGGCCGTGCCTTCTTGCCATTGCTTGTCAGTGCTGGTGCCTGGGCTTTGGCAGCTTTGTGGCGGTGGCTGCCCTGGCCCTGAGGGCTGGTGTGAGCGCCGAGGCTGGAGCCTTCCTTAGCTGGGAGAGTCCCGCTGCCGGCCGGCCGCTGCAGCGCGGAGCTGCCCCGAGGCAGCAGCCCCTGCTCTGGGCCGGCTCCTGCACGGCCTGGGCTGGGCTCACAGAGGGTCAGCATCTCCTCTGGGCAGCTGTCCGTGTCCCGCCGGCACCTGAGGAGCACTGCTGTCCCTGCTGCCCTTGCCCGCTGCGGGAAGGTGGGCACGTGTGCGGGGCTGAGAGGGCGAGTGCAATGGCAGGGACTGATCCCTGCTGTCAGGGGGAGGAGAAGCAGTGTGGTTCTTCACGTGGGCCACGGGCAAGGGCGTCTTCCAGCTCAGCCTGCTCCTCAAGGGTGAGGGTCCTGCTGCTGAAGGCCCCTTGGGATTGGTTAGAGCTTGAGCTGCTTGGGTTTACAAAGGGAAAGGCATTCCTTTGGTAAAGTGCTGCAAGGTGGGGAAGATGCCCTCCTCTCCTGGGAATGCATCTCCCTGTGCTTTGTTTGCTGTCAAGAGATCTCTTCAAAGGACTGTAGAAATCAGTGCTGGCCTGCTTGTACTGCAGAGCTGCCTGTCTTGTTGCAATTCTTGCAGTTGTTGTTGTTACGCAGCTGGCCACAAAGGACTCAGAAGGCCAGACTGTACAGCCCCAGCAGGGCTGCCTTTTGTATCTCCTGGATAGTGGGATCTCTGCTTTCAAGTGAGCATCTTGCATTTTGTTTCCCTCAGGGCAAATGGCGAGCATGGAAAATCCCCGAAGGAAATACATTGAAGAGGAAATTGTTGGCAGAGGGTGAGTCCAACCACAGTTACTTGTACACAATCATGGGGCAACGATTTGCTGCTGGAATAACTGTCAAGGGTGAAGTCAGGCAAGATGCAAACATATTCAGACACTGGGGTTAGTCTGCCCCATCTCTCAGTACCAGCCAGAATTTGGAAGTGTGGTCAGAAGGAATTGTCAAAGACACTTGGATTTCATTGCCAGAAACAGCAACCACCCCTTTTTGTAGCAGGCAGATAACTGTTTGAAGGAACATTTCTTCCCAAGAGTTTGCTGAAGGAAATAGTGTGATCAGGATAAAAACTGCCCAGTTTAGAAACTAAAATCCAAGACGAAAGAATCACCTGGCCTTTTGAGCTGAGGCACTAAAGCCCAGTTCTTCAGAAACAGGCCCAGTGCCCATGCACTGGAGAGGAAAATGCATCATCTGCCTTCTGGCAGAGCCCTCCTGCATGCTGCCGGTTGGAGGCATTTCCAGCAGACATCTCCTGTCTGGACTGGCTTTCACTCCAAGGTCTAAATGGCTTCTCCTTTCTTTGCTGCTGTTTTGTTTCTAGGGCTTTTGGAGAGGTTTGCAGAGCCATCGACACTGCCACAGGAGGACAGGTAAATGTCAAGAGCCCCTGCAGATTCTGCTGCTCTCCAGGGCTTTCCTCTCTCGTGTCAGCTGTGGCTGCAGCTGTGGCTAGAGCTGTGCTGCAAAGGCACAAGAAGCACAGACTGGTGCCAGCCAGCCAGCTGCATTTGGGACAGTCTTTGTCCTGCTCAGCTGCCTGAAGGAAGGCAAGGAGGGCAGCGGTTCCTTTCAGAGAAGGACGCTCTCCCTGGCTCTCAATTGCTCCAACAAAGGGGCATCTCACTGCTCTCTGGGGCTACGGCTTCAGAGTCCTGAATTCCTATTTTTGGCTGCCAGCAAATACATCTGAATGTTCCTGGCAGTTCCTTAGCCACCTGCAGTGCTGCACTTGGGAACTGCATGTAGGGAGAGATCTGCAAGGCGTCCCTAAAAGCCCCAAGCCCTGCCTATAGCCCGAGATGTATCCACAGAGTACCAAGGCACGCATTTCTTCCTCTGAAGTACGGACAGAGAAACAGAGAGTGTGCTCAGAGCTTTGGGGGCTGAGAGTTGAGACACCATTTTTAACAAGTGGACAAGGCAAATTGTGGTCAGTGGCCACGTGTCCTGGAACTGGCCCCCAAAGGAGCAGAGAAATGAGCTGTAGGAATGTCAGTTCCTAATTACTCCTTTGTCTAATCGCAAGGCATTTTGGCAGAGCTCACCTGTGTCATTGCAAAATCACTCGCTCCATGTGTGTTGTGGTCTCATTCCACCAGCTTCTAAAGTTACTGATTTTCTGTGTCATTCTAGGTGGCCATCAAGAAAATCAATCTTCAAGGACTGAACAGGAATCAACAAGCGCTTAATGAAATCATGGTCATGAAGAAGAATAAGAGTCCCCACGTTGTGGATTATTTAGACAGGTGAGTGGTCATGGTCTCTTCCCATGAAGCTTTGTTTCCATAGTAAAAGCATGCGAGGTTAAAACCCCACTTTGGACACTGGCAGAAAATAGAGCTGTTAATAATCAGTTAATTATTATTTCTCTACTCATCTCCAATGGATGGGAAGAGAGTGTATTTTGCCTGCATGTGTCTTCCCTGGCTTTCAAACACTGAGTTGGAACATTGGCCAAAAACCTGAATCAACCCTCCCATACTAAGTCAATACCTTGTAAGCTCACTGCCTCCATGTTGTCTCAGGATTGATTTTTTCAAGTTTCTTCAATGCTGATGAAGCATGCTAGAGAGGATTTCCCTTGGATTGTTGCCCCTCTTTTCCAGGGCTGGCCATGCCAGGAACACTAGGTGCTCCTTTCCAGAAATACCATGCGGGACAGGTTTTTCATCTTGGCTGATACTAAACTGTACTTTTGGCTTGCTGGCCATCTAAAATATCTCCTTTTTCACAGATGTGCTGTTCTCCTTGAGACTGCACAGACTGCAAACAATGCAGAGCCTGAAGGGAGTGTCTATTCCTTGAATTCTGTCCTTGTCACAAAGGGACCCGGAAACAAGAATCAAGCAAAGAAACCAATGTATGCATGTTCATCTGCATGGCCTTGTTCCCTTCTTTCAGCTACCTTGTGCTCAACGAACTCTGGCTGGTGATGGAGTACATGGATGGAGGCTCTCTGGATGATGTCATCGCTGAGGTTCGCATATGTGAACACCACGTGGCAACCATCAGTCGAGAGGTGAGGGATCCCATCTGTGCGTCCCAGGGCTTGGGCAGGATTGTCTGGGACAGGGGCTCAGGACAGGAGCGATTCCGTGAGCCAGGCTTTGTTTCTGTGTGGCTGATATGCTCTGGGCAAGCAAGAGCATCTCAAGCGAACTGCCTGCCAGTGCCCCTGCACTCACTGGACTCTGTTCTTGTCCTCTTCTCTCCCGCTGTTGCATTCTCACTCTGGTTCTTGTATTTGCTCTTCTCCATCTTGCCTCTCTAAACTTTGGGCTGTCTGCACTGCATTCCTTGCCTGTAAAAGCAAAGGTGGGGGTGGCACTGTTTGAAAGGAGCAGCAAAGAAGAGAGACTCATTTCTCTGAGTCCTCAGTTGGAAAGGTTAGCAGTGCAGCCAGAGTGCTCTGTACTTCTGAGCACATCCACTGCAGCAGCAGTCATCCTGGCTGGTTTGCAGGGCAGAGTCTACACCAGCCGTTGCTGTTGCTCTTTGACAAGCTGACATGCCTTTCTTTAGAAAGGTGCTGCCCTGCCTGTGTTGGAGCAGCGAGCTCTTGCCCTCAATGGCACTGTCTTCTGCCATTACTCCCCATTCCCCTGCAGAGGGAATCTTGGAGAGCTCTTTCCTTTCTTGTGTGATGAAATCACATCACTGATTTTTGCCCTCCCGTTTCTGGTTTCTCTCTCAGTGCCTGCAAGGACTGGATTTTCTCCATTCCAACCACGTGATACACCGAGATGTGAAGAGCCTCAACATCCTCCTCAAAACGGATGGCTCTGTCAAGCTGGGTCAGTATATTCTTGGGCAGGTGCAGCGTTCCAGGGATATGTGGGCTGTGGGGCTGCTTTTGAGTGAGTGCCAGCCCCCCCAAAACGGTGCTGGTGGCAGTGCAGGGAGCCTGTTGTGAGCTGACCACGCGGTGGCAACGTGCACAGACCTATGGCAAGGATCGAGCCGTCCACAGTGGCATTGCTCTGTGTGTGTCCCTTCCAGAGGGAGGGGGCTACAAGTCTAAAGCTTCAGGGGAACAAAAGACACTGCTGGAGGCCGTGTAAAAAATGTGGGGATTTTTGAAGCAGCCAATGCCATATTTCCTTGGCTAAAGTCCTGAGGAAACAGAGCAGGGAGAGTTGTCCAGGAGATTCAGCAGCACATTCTCCAAATTCAACTGGGCAATTCTTTTCCTTGCTTTCCTAATTGCACAGGATTCAAATAAAAACGGTCTTTTGCTTTCTCCCCAGCTGATTTTGGCCTCTCTGCTCAACTCACCTATGAGCAGAGTAGACGGAGCTCGGCGACCGGGACTGCTTGGTGGATGGCGCCTGAAATTGCAAAAGCTGAGTCCTATGGCCCCAAAGCAGACATCTGGTCTTTTGGAATTGTGGGCATTGAAATGGTGGAAGGAGAACCTCCTTACGGGAATAAAGGTCCTCTCATGGTAAGGTGTAAATACTCTCTGATCCCGCTGTCTTTCTCCCCCATCCCACGTTCCGTGTGCCATTGGACAAAATGCCATTGCCATCTGCTGGAACTACTTCCACCACGGTCCCTTTCTGAAAATGTCCCTGCAGCACATCAGCATCTGCTGGGGTTTTGGTTGCATCCGTGGGGGAACTCAAGCCTTAGCCCAGGCAAACAATCTCCCTTCTCAGGCAACATTGGGCTTTGGCTTAGAAGTCGTTCCAGCTCTTTTGGCTGTGTAGATGGCCCTACTAACAGGAAACAAGCATCTTAGAGCTGCTGTTATCTTTCCTGAAATGAAGGAAAGAAACCCAAACCCAACCAAGTTTCTAAAACAGTGGTTTGGAGAGAAGTGTACCCCCATTCTTCTCACAGGGAAACTTGCCTTAACTGAGGGATTTCCTTTCTTTCCTTTTAATTACCATTGTTTTCAAGAACCAAGGAAAAAGCTTGATGACTTTTATAGCAGCTGTGCTTAAGGGACCAACAAGTGCTGCAGAGATGCTTTTCATGTCATACTCCTTGGAAATACTAGAGTGAGTTAGTAGAGCAAAGTCCCTCTTCCAACTAGCCTGTCAAGCTGCTCAGGTGAATCCTCAGAGAAGCAAAGGTGCTTTTGCTGATGTAGTTTCCACTAAGGAGGTCAGTCAATGAAATCAGCTGCCAGGGCAAGATCTGCTGGATGCTGGAAAAGCTGTGACTGCATCAGGCTTTGGGTTTTTTGTTGGTCCAGGAAAGTCATCTCTGCCTCTGTGCCACGGCAGAAACTGCCACTGCAGAGTGCAGCTGAAACAATGGGATCTGGGAGAGCAGTTCCAGATGTGAAAGAAGCAGCTGAGAGACTCGTCTTTCCTTTTCTCCAGGCTCGATTCCTGATAGCCACCAAAGGGATCCCAGAGCTGCGGCAGCCCAAGCTCCTCTCCCCTTTGCTGCGTGACTTCCTGAGCTGCTGCCTGCAGAGAGACGAGGAGCGGCGCTGGTCTGCCAAGGAGCTGCTGCAGGTAAAATGCCAAGGGGCTGCAGGGGAAACAGTGTCCCAGGGACGGGCTCCTCCTGCACTGAACTGCCAGGCATCAGATGAGCCTCGTCCTCCTCACCTCCACTCTTGGTGCTGTTCAAATGAGAACAGCCAGGAATCCTAGACTGGGCTGGGCTGGCAGGGACCTGTAAGGGTCATCTGGTCCAAGTGCCCTGCAATGAGCAGGGGCGTCTTTAAAGAGATCAGGATGCTCAGACCTGAAATATTTCCAGGCCTGGGGCATTTAGCAGCTCTTGCAGTAAGCTGTGCCACTGTTGTCCCACTGTTGCTCCTTAGACCTACTCTGACTCAATCCCCTTTTCATTGAAAAAAAGATTACCCTGCCTTTGGGGCTCTTAGCTTGGAAAGTAATGGTTCATTCTTGGCTTTTTTGTTTTCCTTTGTGCAGCATCCATTTGTAACATCGGCCAAGCCTACATCCAGCCTGGTGCCACTCATCCTTACCTTTAAGAGGTGGAAGGAGTTGACAGGAATGGACCAGTCACTTAAAAACTTTTTCTTCCATCACCAGCATCGTAGTGATTTGTAGAGTAGGATTTTAGCCTAGGATTGTAGGGTAGTATTTTGGCCTAAGATTGTAAATAAAGTTTCTGAAACCTCAAGTCATTTTGAAGATTGTCCTCCTTCTGAGCCTGTGAGAATGCTCAACATTTCCTTCTGAACCGTCCATTTTTGCTTAGAGGTGGAAAGTGACATTGATGCCTTCTTTGGTACGGTTTGAAGGGGGAGTAGGCTCTTCTTTCGTCATGCTCTCCGGACCGCAGTGCCTTTGGAATATGGCCCAGGGGCTGGGTTTTACCCAGCTGTGGCACTTGTGTTTGAGGCAGAAAGGGCAGTGGCATTTGCAGGCAGAACCAAAGGACGAGTGGGGCAGCCCAAATACCCTGTGCAGATGCAGGCCTTGAGCTCTGACTCGAGAGCATTTGGGTTGCTGCCACTTGCATTTGTATCCCTAAGTGCAATCTCTTTGTCTGGGGGAGAGTTTTGCCCAAGTGAGACAGCAGAAAGATCAGGGAGGCTGCTGGGAAAGGCGCAGAGCTGGTGCAGAGCTGTCAGCGGCTGCAGGGTGAGCCCAGGCCCCGCCTTGCCCAGGCTGGAGCCCCAGCAGAGCCCTGGCAGAGCCCGGAGCAGCCTGAGCCGGGGCAGAGGCAGCTGCAAGGAGGCCCTTGGAGCTGCAAGAGGCAGCAGCCCGGCCCTGGGTGCCTCTTGGGGGCCCCGGGCGAATCCTGCGCTCTCAGAGCCCAGCTGGCAGCCGGCTGCTCCCGAGGGGAAGCGTGGCCGTGCTGGGCACAGCACAGCCCGGTGGCATCGGCCGTCCGGAGCGTGCACAGGAGCAGAGAAAGGCAAACCACAGCCGAGGGCTGCAGGCCTGGCTTAGGATTGCCACCCTTGTGCCGGCTGCCCTCTAACTCCTGGCCAAGGCGAGCAGTGTGTGCAGCGCTCTGGGCACAGGGGAGGGAGCCGGGCTGCTCCGCAGGCTCCGGCACAGGGCAGCCTCCTTCAGGCACGGCGCTTCTGCCGGGGGAAGCGAGGCCAGCGGCAGGCAGGGACAGCTTGTCAGGTCACATCTGCAGGAGCCGGGGCCTCACACGGCTCTGGGAGGAAGCGCCTGCAGTGCTGGAGTTGTGCACTGAGCCAGAGCAAAGGGGTGAAATGCAGAGTGCTCTGCAGAAATATTCCGGGGTGCCAGGCCAGCCTGCTTTGAGCTCTCTGGCACACAGCAAGCACTGTGCAATGCAGCCCTGAGCTGCTGGGAGAGGGGTGTTAGAAAGGAGCCAACTCTTAGATGAAATTAAATGGGGAAAAATTCCTCAAAGCCAAAGGGAACTGTTTCTTAGGAAGGATTCCCCTGAGCTGGGTGTGTATCTCCCTCTCCCAAGAGCCAAACACACACACAACACACACACAGAAAATGCTGCTTTTTACTGCCTTTCCCAGCCCAGGGTGAACCGTGTCCCCTTTCCCTTTGGCTGGGTAAAAGGAAACTTGTATTCTGTCCCCACCGCCTCCTTTTCTGTCCCCTCCCCTCTTACCCTACTTCCCTTTTGGTCTGGTCTTCAAGTTGGCCCCTCTCCCAGCTCCCAGCAACACCCAACGAATTAACTAGAACAAATCCAAACCCTAAACAACAACACCTAGAACCAACAGCTTTCCTTCTTTCTTCTAATAACCCTTCAGCTGAAGCAAAATATTACCTCCTATCTCACTGAGGGAATCGGGCTTGTGCTTGAGGAGTGAACTGATTTGGAAGGGAGTAGAAAGGTTTCAGTAGGCAATTTGTGTTTTCTTTCTGAATTGCTGAAGGAAAGACACAATGTGGCTTCAGTCAGCAAAAACATTTTCAAGGTGCATTGAGGAAATGCTTGTGAGCAATTCCCAGAGAAAGAAAGGGTTGAGAAAATGCTGAACTGCAACAAATCATGGATTCCCTTCCCATTAACAGTGTTGAACCCTCTATTCCCCCAGTGCAGTGATTCATGTGTGCAAGTGGCTTCCTTAGCCTTGAGAATAGAATAGTCCTCCTAAGAATGTAGCTGGAATGCATTCAAGGCAAAAAGAGTGGTTGCAGGAGGCTCTTGAGCATCAGAGGAGAATTGCAGGAATGGGATGTTCCCCAAATGACCACCAGAGACTCTCAAGAGAGCCCTACTCTCCTGTCAGTAACTTCTGAGAAGTGATTTAAATTTGTCAACTAATTTGAGGGAATGCTTAACCTGTGAGTTTCAGCAAAGTAATGAGTAGGTCTTGTTTCCATGGTTACAAATGAGTAGGTGAGATTTCTGGCTGAGCACGTGTTAGGAAAGTGATTCCCCACGCACCCAGCACTGAAATAAAGTCATGCCTCCTTTCTCACACCGAGCTGGCACCAGGGATCGAGCCCTTCTTGGTAACTTTGATTTTAGTCGCTTCTATTGAAAGGTGAAAATGAAACCGTTTCCAGCTGTTCCCCTCGGGTTTACCTTTCTGGGGGCCAAAGCTCTGTGCTGCAGGTGGCCCGCGTGTGTGCAGAGCAATGCAGCCTCCACAAAGCCCTTGGTTTCCCCACAAGTCATCATGATTTGTTGCCAGGTGTGCCCAGCTGTGGCAGGAGAAGGAGCCCGCAGTGCAGTGGGCGCCGTGCCCTGCCCAGCCAGGGCTCTCTGGCACAGAGGAGCAGCAGCAGCACCTTTCAACCCACTCCTGCCCTGGCCTCACCTGGGACACAGAAGCCTCTGGAAATCAGCACCACCTGGCCCCTTCCCAGCCTGGAGCAGCTCCTGCTGGTGGGCACATCCTGCACTTCTACTGCTTCCGAACAGGAATCAAGGCACAGGGGGAGACGGACATACAGAGAAGCCCTGGGCTAGTGCAATAAATGGGCAAATGCATGGGGGAATGTGTTAGGAATCATTTCAGCTGTCATGCCAATCCTGCCTTCTCTCCTTTTCTCCCTTCACGTTTCCTGTTCTTTTCCCTCTCACATTTCCACCCCTTGCCCTCTCGAGTCTCACAGTTTTCCTGTCATGTTTGCCTCCCAAGTTTTACTCATTTTCCCCACCCTTTACAGCTCCCTTTCCTCACACTTTACCTCTCACATTTCCCCACCTTCCCACTCTTACCTCCTTTTATGTTCTCTCATGATTCTCACAATTTTTCCCTCACTTACCCTGCCCTTTTCTCCCTTCATGCTTTTCTCCTTTCCTCAGTCATTTTTCTCCAAGTTGTCTCCTCATGTTTCTCACTTTTGCCCTCGTGTTTCCCAGCGATTCCCTCTCCCATTTCTCCCACTTTTCCACTCACATTTATCGTTCTTTCGCCCTCATGTTCCTAATACTTTTCTTGCGCATTTTGTGCCCTTTTTTCACTCTTGTTTCCTGCCACTTTTCCCATCAAACATCCCACCCATGAAAAAATGACTGTTGGAAGTATTTTTCCACAGTGCTCAGTTGTTCTGAGACAGAAATTGTCGAGCCTACTAGGAAGGGACACCTAGAAAGTGAAAAGATTCTCTGCCTAGTTTTCTTGGGCGCTTCCTGTGATGCTTTAATCCAAGGCAGCAATAGAGCTCTGCCTTGTCCCAAGGCCACATTCTGGAGCCTGACTCACGTGTTTGGATTCTTGCAGCCGCACCGGGCCCTTCAGCCCCTCATGCTCCAGCTGGCAGGGCTGGCAGTGCAGCATCAAGGGCCTCCAGCTCAGCGCAGAATGCACCTGCGGAAGAGGAATCACCGCCGCTGGATCTTGGCCTTGAAGTTGCAAAAATGATCCGGGACATCAGGAACTCCCTGCCTGAAAGGTCTCCCTCTGCTCAGGTAACCCCATTGGATGGCAATGAAAGAGGCTGCACTGAGAGCTTTTGAATGTTGTTCCATGGCTGAGAAGCAAAGGGTTCTTCAATTTCATTCTTTTCCTTCTTAGTTAATTAGCTAACTGTTCTTGGTCAAGCAAGAGTTCCAAAAGAAGAAGGGATGAAAAAGTCTTCCCTGACAGTGAGGATGAGAGGTGTGAGGCTGTGTTGGCCACATTTGCTTGTTCCTTTTCCTTGGGAAGAATGCCTCATGCAGGGCTGTTTGTGGTGATGCTCTGTAGGTTCTAACAGGCTTTGTTTGGTGGGAAAGAAGAGAAGAGTATTGGGAGAATTGCCACTGAAGGCCAAGAGTCCCGTGCAGGGAGGGGCACGTGAGAGGTGTCTCTGTTCCAGCAGCAGATGTGGGTTCTGCCTCTTTGAGGACTTTGTCCCCATTTAATTTCATCTAAGAGTTGGCTCCTTTCTAACACCCCTCTCCCAGCAGCTCAGGGCTGCATTGCACAGTGCTTGCTGTGTGCCAGAGAGCTCAAAGCAGGCTGGCCTGGCGCCCCGGAATATTTCTGCAGAACACTCTGCATTTCACCCCTTTGCTCTGGCTCAGTGCACAACTCCAGCACTGCAGGCGCTTCCTCCCAGAGCCGTGTGAGGCCCCGGCTCCTGCAGATGTGACCTGACAAGCTGTCCCTGCCTGCCGCTGGCCTCGGTTCCCCCGGCAGAAGCGCCGTGCCTGAAGGAGGCTGCCCTGTGCCGGAGCCTGCGGAGCAGCCCGGCTCCCTCCCCTGTGCCCAGAGCACTGCACACACTGCTCGCCTTGGCCAGGAGTTAGAGGGCAGCCGGCACAAGGGTGGCAATCCTCAGCCAGGAAATATGCAAGAGTCTGGTTTAATAGGCCAGAGCATTAACTAGAAGCGTGACTTGTAAGATTTGATCTCTTCCCCTTTCCCTCCTCCTACATTTGACAGTCTGGAACTGGGAGAGTGGCAGGGTTGCCCTCTTTAAAGTTTCACTGAAATGAAGTCTACAAAACAAGCTCCCATTTTTATGAAATCACATTTCCCCACTCCAGATAAATCCTGTTTCGCCAGAAAACCTCTGCTCAGCTCCTTTTGTACATCTATTCTATGGGATATCTGCTTTCTGCTCCAGAAGCACTCTGGACTGAAGAGGTAAAACAGGTGAGAGAAGAGATAACGAAGACTTAGTAAAGGAAGACCTTGCCAACCCATTTGAAGAGTTAGACATAACTAACAGCATCTCCCACGTGAGCATCAATTAAAAAGTGACAAAGGGACAACACCTGAAAAAAAGCCTCCAGCAGACTTTGCCTGTCAGCCCCATCAGCCTCACTAACATCATTTTCATAAGGAGGACAATTTGTGTTCAAGGTTGCTTCCTGAACTCACTTCTCCAAACTGTCTGACCTGCAAAGGTGATGGTTTTGTTGTCACTGACCGCACCAACTGTCCTGATGGATCACTAAGCTCTCCAGCAGCTTCTCACTATGTTTTAATAGGCACAGAAATGGGAAAGCAAATTAACTACAATAAAAAATTTAAAACAAACAAACAAAAAAAACCACAAACAAACCATGGAGAGTCTTTGACCTTCAAAAAAAAGAAGGCAAATTGTTGTTAAAAAACCATAGCAAGCACCCAGTGCCAACCAAACTAATGCCTAGGAAAGCTTACAGAGTCTAAAACACAGTATTATTCTGGCTTCCTAATTGAATGATACAGAGTCAAAGTTTCTATTTGACATATCCCACATAACTGCACTCAGTTGTAGCACTGCCATTCAACAGAAGCCAAGGATCCAGAAATGGAAAGAATTGCCCAATGTGGTATATTCAAGAATCTCTCCTTAATATTGAACCAGATCCATGGCCTATGTTCTCATCACTTATACCATGTGGTATACAATGCACTTAGGCTTAGAAAGTATTATCAGGACAGCTCTAAAAGTAGTATTTCTGAAAAGAAAGGGAAGAAGATTAAGACAAAAAAAACGTCTCTTCCAGGTGTTCCCAAACAGGGCCCAACTCTTCCGACAGACACTTCAGTTGGCTGCCTTTACCTTGGTTTGGTTTTTAAGCAGAGATACTCATTCCAAGCTCTTCACTTCCCTCTAGCTGCAAATAATTTTTTCATTAGTGAACGGGACATCATTTTTATGCAAATCAAAGGCCCAAAGGAGTTTAGTTTATCACCAATACTTCTATCTGTACAACAGGTATAAAGAGAGCAATACATCCACCCTAAACCTATCGTCAAGGTGTCCTGCTGTGCTGCTGATCAATGATGGTCTCTCCAGTTCTGCCTCTCAAACAACACAGGGAAGAGTATTCCCAACCAGTTGAACTTCTTCAGGAGTAAAGTTGTCCTATTCCTTCCAATAATGAACTCTGGATCCCTGATGAGTAACTCACATTTAACCGGCAGCATTCTGGGCTGCTCCTATTAACTGCAGCAGCCTGGACAGCTTGAACCTCAACAAAATGTGCAGTCAGCCACTGAGCTAATTTAACCTCATTAATCCTCAAACCAATAGAATAATTTGATGTCCACACAGCAGCCTGTGCACCGCCTCCAACAGAAACATGGCCCTGCAGGAAATCCACACCAACAATGTGCTGCAGCCCTGCTGCCAGAGCTACCGGGGCTGGGAGAATCACTGCACAGTCTCCGAGCCCCCTCGCCAGCTGCACGGCATGGGTCACACACTTTGTTTGTTCCTGTTAACAGTCAAGGGCTTGTTTCCAACCTGGATGTATCCTGACATCTCCCCAGTGCTGCAGTTTTATGGAGGATGCTCCATTTTATCTGTAAACTGTTTACCTCCACTTTCGACGTGAACACAAAAAGCATTGCTAGGAGAGGCAAACACAGAAAACCAAGCAGCACTGGCACTTCTCAGGCAGGTACTTAGCTGAATTTAAGCTCCCTATTAATCATTAATTACAGCAGCATTTCAAAAATTTAGTTTTTGAAATAATTTCAGCACCGCTTAATCACAAAGGGTGTAAGGTCTCCCTCAATATTTATGAGCATCTACTTTCAGGGAGGCATTTTAAGGAATGTTCTTTATATATACTAATTGTTATTTAAATCACTGCTGAAAGCCAGGTGCTTCATTTTGTTCAATACAACACATTTAAAACAATAACATGAGATTTTGATAACAAAATCACCTAGCCCACAAAACACTCTTCTACGTTGACTAGGGTGGCAAAACAAGGGTAGTTTCTAAACACAGAAAAATAAATTTTAAAAAAGGATTTTTTCTAAGCATGTAAATGCAGGTCTTGGTACCACATACAAGAACTTCACTTGCAAAGGAACTTGGTCTTGCTAGAGTTTTAAGTACGGTGGTTTTTTATCAGACCTGGCCTCGCTCATGCTTTGTGCCACTTGTAAAATGGAACAGGGCATTTTAGGAAAGAAGTAACTCCCTTCAACCTCTAAATGCTGTGACTGAAGCCTGTTAAGTTTCAGTGGCCTATCAGATATACCAGGGCATCCTCAGCTTCACCTTGTTCACAGGACAAGGTCCAGAAACCCACTGGCAGTTAGAGGAGCCACATAATCAGCCTTCAGGATTTCTACCAACCAAATTATCCCTGGTAAACAGATATGACCTAGCATGAGAATTCACTTTTCCTTCAGCATATTAAAAGTTCTTTATTTGAAAGATAAATATATCTTTCTTTCACAACTACATTGCAACACGGACACGAGTCCAGCAACGAAACAGCATAACAAAAATACATCCCCCTAATATAGCATAGCCACTGTTTTTTCTTCATCAGCCATACAAGATTGATGGAAACAGGAGAGATTTCTCTTTCCTTCTAACACAGCAGGTTAAGCGTCTTGAGAGAAGTCAGATGTCACTATTATCTGCAAGCACACAAGAAAACAAACCCATGCCAAAAAAAGGGATAATAAAATTGAAGTCTAAATGGAAGTTGAGAGAAAAAAATGTCCTGCTCCAACAGGTTAATCTCTAGCTAATTCTTCTTGTGACAAGTAGCTTGAAATAATCATTTCACTCAAATTCTCCTACAACAAGTTTTCCTTGGAAATGAAACAATTTCCAGAACAAGCATAACGATCTTTGACCACACAAAACAGCATTACATTTTGAACTACTCTAGCAAAAAGTCAACTTTTTAAAAAAGATTTACTAAGAAGACAATTGGAAAAGTAACTTTACTCAGAAGTGATAGAATCAGCTGTAAATACTGGATGGGAAATTCCTGAAGAGACAAGTTTTCCCTTGGAGAGAAATGAAATAATACAGCAATTTACATGTCCCAACAACAATACTGCCTTTCTTTCCAGTTCATCCAGAAAACTCGGAGTATAAACCAATGGCACAGATTTGGCTCTTACACACACCCAACTCCCAGGACATTTTGTCACGCTCATCGTGCTGCATTCACTGGCTCTCCCAAATATTAATTGCCTTCTATCTTCGATATCAACTCGTGACTTGGGGGATTTTGCTTCAGGTTTTAATGCTTGGGATTTTTTTACACAGGACTATACACCTCAATAATTGTATCCAGGAAAGACTGGGTTTGATGCCATTTTTACAGTAGAACCCAAATTTTCAGTACTTTCTACCTACTTGTCCATTAACTGCTGATATAACAGAAGGACAATAAAAGCCATAAACCTCTTACTTTAGTAGCCTTCTGGAGGAGTAATTCAATAACTTCTTGCAAAATAAACAGCAGCGTATAAAAATTAAAAAAAAAAAGTCTTCACCACAGTAATCATTACAGCAGGGCAACAACTATGCATTTGTTTAGTCCATCTAGACGTGGAAAAGGATTAAAACATGTAGACAGTAGCACAAGTCACCAGCACTTATTATCTAAGCCATAAACCTAAGCATACTTCTGTGGGAAAATTAATTACAGACATGGGGGAAATCAGATCAGTCACTATCAGGCAAAGTGAGCAGAAAATACAGCTATGTTGTCCACTCCTGATTGAGTCGCAGGATCAAACAGCACCAAGTGCAAGTGAACTGAGGGGGAATTATTATTATGCCTTTTCATCACTGGAATCGTGCTGCCCCAGACAACCCCGACTCCTGTGTCTGGGCTAATTACAGCCTGTTAAACGTCACGAGGAGACTGCAGCACAGCAACACCTCAGAGCAGGGAGAAAGACAGTTTAAGGAGGGAACAAGCCAACGAGAAAATCCTGTCCTACAGCTGAAGGAGAAGGAAACAGCCAAGCTAACAGGACACCTGCAAAACAAACAAGGGTCCACACCAGGCTGTGTGCACACACCCGCATGCACAGCCACACCAGCACTGCCTACTGGAAACACCTTCCCCTGTGATAAAATATCAATGCCAAAGGTCAAAGGCTTTGAGAAAAAAAAATATAAATTCAGTGATAAGGCAACTTTTCTAAATCCATTTCACAAATACTTGTTATTTCAAGCCTAAAGTTACAAGTGGTAGGACAATACAGCAGACTCGGAGATGTAGATTTATGCAATTTGCAGTTACTTAAGAAAAGGGCTTATCTGTACCTGTGTGTTTTTACCAAACCCAAGAACTGCGGGTGTCATTAAGCTACACTAAAAACTGCTCCCTCTTCAGTGAAATCACAGCCATGTCCTACAACTCATGCAGTCTGTTCTACCTCTAGGTCCACTAAGGATCGATTTCCAAATTGTGTCACAACTTCAGGGTGGCACAGCATCCAAGTATTACCAATAAATAACTAACAAAAGCTCTTTTTTTGAAGATGAGACACTAATTTACCAGCACATAATTGTAAATCAGCTGTTACATACTCCAGCTGAAACACTCCTGGTTTGGTGTTGGTAGAAGACGTTCACTGCACATGAAGCTTTACGCATCACATTGAACTAATTTAATTGTAGGTGAGCAATTCTCTCAAGCTCCTGACTGAACTTCCCTATTAATCAGTTATTTGTCCTTAAAAAATATACACCTGAATTTTACTCTCCCTCCCAACTCCCATAAAGAGGAGCGGACTAAAACTGGTTATAAAATGTCAGTAAGTTTGCCAGCCAGCAAGTATCCGAGTGGCTTAATCATTAAAGCTGCCGTTCATTTCCACTAACCATGTGGATGCTTTCAAATGTCTCAGTCCCAACCAGAAACGGTAAGATTTTTACAGACCATAGGAAAGCAAGATGGAAAATTACCTGCTGTACACTATGTTTGTGCACGTGAACATGGATGACATGGGGCATAACAACGGCAATTCTGTACTTGGATGTCCTTTCTGCTTGTTCAGTGTACTCTATACAGCTGCCTTACAAACATGTCAATGTAGGGTAGCAGTTAGGTTTAAAATCAGTTGCAACATGGCTTAAGGAACGAGTTATTTTTGTAATCCAAACTCACTGGGATCCACGTTTGTAAGAATTTCACAGAAAACCAGACAAGTGTATCTGCACATCGGCAGCTCCACAGCACAAACTGTGAGGAACAAAGGGCAGTGGCTTCTCAGGGACCCTTCCCATGAGGCAGCTGATGCACAGGAGCTGCTCTGTGTAGAGTGTGATGATTTACCCAGCCAGTGTTTAAAACGCTCATATTACCTGATATCTGCAGCCATTTTAAGAAGGGGAAGTACTGGGAGCAAAGTCCCTCATGGATTCCATGCAGAATTGCAAATTCCTCTGTTTGGGTGCAGAAAACTGTCTTTCCTAAGGTGACTAACTTAAATTTTTCCATATTTAATTTCACTGTTCTTCCTACATCCAGTATACTGTCAGAACGAGAGAAAACTGCATTCCACCCTAAGTGCAATTGCTACATTAGACAATTCTTTCAAATGCTGGTTTTGTTGAGCATCCTAGTAATTGTCCTATCTCAAAGACTGGCGTAATCCTTTCTGAAAACAGCTTCTCTTTTATGCTTTTAGAATTACTAAATGTTTTAAGTAATTAACATTTTCCCTCTGACTAGTTCTGTTGGCGGACATCAGCAATTTGAGGCTGTCCCCACAATTCACTTGCTTTGTTCTCTGCATTATCCGAGACTGACGTTTAGGTTTAGTTTGCATGAGGTTTAAATCCATCACTCACCACGAAACCCAAATCAGTGATTTCAATAATGCCTGAAGCACCAAGGAATTTGGGAAAGGACAGGAAGGCACTCCCACACTTTAAGGGATCGGAGAGAAAGCTTTAAGCAGTTTCTCAAGCGTTCCCCCCTTTCTGACCACTGACCTTTGGTCTTGCTTGCTCTATGCTGGGTGTTTCTCCTTGGCATTTCTGTAGGAATGGGCACTGCTCCAGTGAGAATAAATGCACAGTTGAGTGTCATTGATTCACTGATTTGTAAACATCTAAAGCAGGTATTGATCCACTGTCTGACTGGGAAAAACAGCCTGTGGATCAGAAATAGCAATTAATTACCAAGACTTTTTTTTGCTGAATTGTGCATACAAAAAAAACCCTGAAAGATTCATTTTACTGTAAGCCTTTCAAAGATGAACGAAAAGCCTCTTGGTCCATTTGAAAACACACGGATAACTGTGCTTTCTTTTAGAGTATCACAAATTTACAAAAGTTGCCAGAGGAAGTAAGAAAACAGTAACAAAACCCACCACAGATAAAACTTCACAAATCTCAATTCCAAGACACTGACAGAAATGGTTTACATCTAGCTCTACTACTGAAGGCTCATTTGCAAAAATTGTGACCACAAAATGCATGACAAATTGGTTTTCTACCTCATGACTGCTGATTACTAGGTAATAGAATATTAATGGTGCTTCTTCAACATCTACTTTTTCTCAAGGTGCATAAATCTCTGTAAAATTGCTTTATCTTACTTTCCAAACATTTGAAAGGCTGCTCTTCAGATGTTTGAACAGCAATCTTTCCATTACAGGGCAGCACACTTCCTTTTCATACAAGTAACACACTCATCACATTATTTCCACCTCCTGATACAAAATCAGATGCACTCTCCAAAGAGGGAAGTGATTCTCCAGCTTCTACGCCTGAAGTATATTTACAAATTATTTATGAGCGTGACCAGATTGTACCATGTCCCTTCCTAAGAGCTTCTAAAACACACAGTGAATCCAAAGGAAGCAAAACAAGATTTCTAAAGCAGCTGAGTCAACTTTCATAGAAGCTCTTTCTTTATGCAGAAATACAAATACTTTTTAGAAACCAGCAAGGGTATTGATGTTACCAACACAGAGCACACGGTTTGGTGTGACTTTTATCAATTTACAGCCTAAACTACTACTACCACTTGGGCATCTGGCTGAAATACTTCTCTCCACTAAACATTACTGTCTGCAAAGAGGTAAAAGTTAAACAGACTGTTTCCTTGAGGTTCTCAAGAAACCTTACTTCAAAAGGATAAGCAACTGAAGTTATTTTGTCAGCAGCAGCTCCCTCAGAAGTGCCCATTTTCCTGAGCAGGGGATATTTGTCAAGAAAGCAAACTGCACAGCCAGAGCAGGGAGCAGTTCAGTCACACCATCAATAGCGTAAGGATGAGAGACCCAGTGCTTTGGTACCAAAGCCCATCAGCCCAGTGAGAATCTGCATGAAGCACAACTGTCAGTGCTGACTGGGACATGAACTGAACAGGGCTGCCTTTCACTGCTCTTTCCTTACCATAGTTATTACACCCGCAAGTGAAAGGTTTTACACGTTGTACAACCTACCCAAAAGAGGATCTCCTTGCAATGACGCCAAACATGAAAGACTGTTCTCACTACAGTACTACAAGGGAGGAGAAACACATCCCTAAAAGCTCTCCCCGACCTCCTAAGAGGTGGTGTGGCAGACAGGTTTTTGCACCCTTATATTGGGATGGGGCAGAGACAAAAGCTAACCAAATGCCATGAAGGATCTTTTCAGACAAAAGGGCAAACTTTGTCAATACCAGATAGAGAAGTTCAGACAGACCTTTTGAGCAAGAAGTAGGAATTTAACGGTAAATACCACCACTACATCTACTTTCAGATGAGGGTATTCATTGAGAATTTAACAGAAAAATAGATTTCAAAGACAATAAACCATAATCCTTAGCCCTAGACAAACTCCCTACAGTACCAAGACATGGCTCAATTCAAGTGACTTTGAGCGAAAAGCTCCTTTGAATGAGGCGCATGAAAGGCTTGACCTCAATTTTGCATTTCACAAGGCAAGTTATTTTTCAGAACAGCAAATAACCAACCAAAATACGGGTCAGTTGTTTGACCAGACTATGTTTCGTGAATGAAATCCAACAGCTCAATTACAACTTAGCAAACTCAAGCCATTTAATTCCAAAATCCTAAATCATGCTGGACATCTATGAATTGCAAAACTGCACAAGGTCAGGACCTCTCTTCTGATCCTTGGCCACTCGGAAGAAGGGAATTGCCGAGAACACCTACTAAACAGTACAAAATTGGAGCGCTGTTTTCTTCTGCAAGCATACCACTCTCTCTCTTGTCTCATTGATGGCAACGAGCTTATTTCAATCAACATGTTTTCTGAAACACTTAAAAGATGAAGAAAAAAACTTATTGCTCATGCTCTGAAGATACTATCATTCATTACTGCCACAAGACAGCCTGAACTCCAATAGAGTCATTAACAAAGTGGCCAACTTGCACGGAGAGTCAATTTTACAAGAGTGGAAGGACTGAAACCAGAGAAATGACTTGAAGTGCTGCCTAATCTGCCCCTAGAGCTAGAGAAAAGCAGACAGTATTTGAGCCTGAGTGCTCTCACTGTGTCATTCGTGGCTTCAGGCAGTCCACACAAAGTTGAGATTTGAATTTGGGAGTCAGCAAACAGGATTCAAGGCTTTGTAGCTACAGGTGGTCTCAGAGCTCTGAGATTTGACTTTCTTTAAAAGATATTCAAGAACTAAAAAGACGCAACAAAACTCAACTTACGACAACTTTCAAAGTTTTCCTTTACCCTACATTTGCCTGGTCATTAAACCTGTAAGAGGATTTAGATTTATTTCCGCTCTCTTAGAACTATAAATGCTTACACCAGCCAGGTTATTGTCCAATTTCTATTCATAGCATTCTGAATGATAGTGATGACTTTCTTTTTACATTTTTTATAATACTTCAATGGACAGAAGTAGTGGTGATGCATAATTTTGGCTTTGTTAATTCAGCCGAGAGTGTCTTACGGATTTCATTAAAATTCTACTACAAAAGCTCTAAGCTTTTGACGTATTGGCAATGCAGAAATATCACCTTTTATTCATTTAATTGTGTAACCACCTCAACCCAAAAGTATCTTTACCCACAATCTGCTTGGTCATTCCATCACAACTATTAAGGACAACGGAGGAACCTGTTCCCATAAAGCACAAAGATTAACAAATGTTCGGTTGGGTTTTTTTTTTTTGCCCGACACACAAAAAAAGTGCACATTTTCAACACATCTTTTGGGCAGAATGTGGTTGGGCATGGAGAATAACAGGAGGCCTATCCCTGATCAAACATGATAGCAAGAATTGTATTCAGACTAAAAACATTATTCTGCCATTGGAAAGAGGATTATTGGAAACAATACTGAGAGTCACTGCAATGAAAGACAAACAGGGATTGAAGGGAAAAAGTGTAGGTTACCATAACTGAGCAACTCTTCCTCATCACTAGTTTTTACGTTGAGTTGCTTATTTTACAGCACAAAGACGAATAAAGAAACTTAAAAATATCCTAAATTGATGACTGATACGTAACGGTGATCCCATAATCCATTCAGCCAAGATTTCAAAGACAGAAAAATAGTACGTAACTGTCAAGTGGAACAACCTTTTAACAGAACTGACAGGAACTACTTTGCCCTCCTAACTTGTATCATTTCAGAGTTAGAGAAACCAGAAAAAGCAATAAGAAAAGCAAAACACAAGTTGTCAGAGTAGCTGCCCATCAAATTCGAATCAATTGAGTGATTATAAATTATGAAACAATAGGTCTGTAATTGCTCATAGGGGTCTTTTGCTCTTGACTGTGGCTCAATCAAGATCAGCCAAACACTTACTAATGCTCTGCTTCTTCAGCTCTAACTCTACAACCACCTCTGCTCATTTATCCTTAAACCAGATACACTGCCAAAGAAGTCTGACTGATCACAAGTTTAAGTCATTAGTACCAGCTGTATAAATAGCTTGTGTATATGCTTGTAATGATCAGAAGAAAATATTGCTCAGCTTCAAAGATATAGCACACAATGATCTGCATTTCTGGATTCTGTCTACAAACAAATTATTTGTTTGGTGCTCTAAGCAATTAGTTCTTGTTCCTGGAAATGCTATTCTACATGGGGGAATTCTTCATCCTAATATTTTCACCCCCTTGATGGGAGGCTTCTATTCATAGGTTTTTGGGGTTTTTTTTGTAAACATACATGGAGTTTGCTTGTTTGGATAGGTTTTGTTATCTTTGTGTACTTAAGAGCAATTTTAAAATATTCCCATCCAAAGAAGTGTCATACAACAAAATAGGATTTGAAAGGTTACAAGATCCTCTGTTCTGACTATTACTTTCTGAAACTATTCCAGCAGTGCTTTCACTGGAATATTTCCTTAGTACTGATCGTGTTCTTGTGGCTATTGAAACAAAGCACCCAGGATACAATGCCTTCCCATCATTCATGATGTTCAGTCATGCTCTAAACATTCCTGCCCATTCACAAGGCTCTCACGAGCCACAGGGACATTTCCCACTGCTCCTTACTTACCCCTGATGCCTTCATGTCTTCTAAACGCTCCCAACATTTAATGCTTTTTACAGCACTTCTGTCAACATCCAAGTTCCATATTTGTATTTAAAGTCATTTTCACCTTCCTTAATATGGAGTTTTCCAACTGACACGTCTGTAAGTGCGCACTCTCCTGTTTAACTACTGGTCACCACAAATACTTAAAGGAATTCAGGCACGCTTTCTTCAGCAATCCCTTGAAAAGAAGAAACCTGGATTATCAGACAAAGGCTACAAAATGGCACTGATGATCTGGCTCAGCACTGTGCCCTGAAGGCTGTTGCAGGCAGAGTAGTTCAGCAGCAAGATCATCGCCCCTTTCTACATTATCCGGAAATATTTCTTTGGCTCAACAGGGAGACAAGCTACACCAAAAATCCACACCTTATTGCCTATTTTCATTGTTTGTCTAACAGTTCTTTTGGTGGCTCTTCCCCAGCATAACACCTAAATTCCACAAACACGGGAATTCTATTTCAAACTGCACCCACTTCTCCTCATACCACATTGCTCCATATTCAGTAAAGCAAATGAAGTTCTGATGTATTTGAAACAAGACCACTGCCTGCAGGAGCTGTACTAGGGTACTACTGGTGCCTAAGAGAATCCAAAACTCCCTCAGAATGATGTCACTGCCCAAAAATACCTGGATTCCACTCAAATCTTCCCTAACACGTTACCAAGCCCTACAAGATCAGATGCTACTTAGATGTGAACGTTCCAGGGTGTTGCTCACTGCTCAGATTGTGACTGAACTTCAATCACAATTGAATCGGAGTGTTTTCAAGCCTCAATTTCCTCACTCGTATTTCCATAGAGAAATTTCATTTCTGCTGGAATCTACTACACTTTTTCCAAAGGCAGATAGAATACTGGTTCCAACCAACTTGGAGCTGCAGTAAAGAAAAACACTGGAAATACTTTAAGCAACTGCAGATGGCCTTCAGGACTTGTGGACAAATACTCCTGGATCATTCAAGGAAGTACATTAATTCAAGACCTCTGGAAAAAGGTACCAGTTAAAATGTCTGCCATCTCTCCTTGCACTCACCAGGTGTATGTTTGGTGGCTGCTTGCTTGACTTCAGCACAAGGAAGAGTTGGCATTTTTAATTTACAAGCTGCAGGTAAACTTTGAAGATGTCACTTGCTGTTGGCAATATTGGCTGTTCAATTTGCTCTCTTCATACCTGCTTCTTTCTTCTCCACCTTGCCCCACACAGGGGAAAAAACCCAAAAAAACCTACCTAGGTGCTCTTCAGAGAGGAGAGACTAAATCACAAACACTTCAGGGCAGGAAGCTTGAACAGCTGAAGCTCTTATTTGCAAGTTCTGTAAATGCCATTTCATACAACTCGATATATTCGCCACCCCACCTTTTCCACAGGCAAACACTGCATCCATCCCTCCACCCATGAAGCCCACCAGGGGCACTCTGGTATCTCTGCCACCATCTTGAGGAGACACAGACTCTGAAACATTATTTTTAAGGAAACTGACAATTATACACACAGCATACGCTGTTTGCCTCTGCAAGTCACAGCCAACACTTCTATTCTTTCCTCCAACAATAAATTTAAAGTGTGTACTACGTTTATATAAGAAGAATATATAACCCAAGAGTGCCAGCTGCAGCCCCACAAAGCCACCAAAAGTTTATTTGGTCTCTCAAAAGAAGGCAAGCACCTTTCAGAGGCATCACCATTTCCTTCTCTCCTGGATACAGAGCCCTTCAGGCAGATTTGGCACACACGCTTGCATTAAGAGGACAAGATGGAGCAATTCTGTCAGTGCAGCAGATTAAAAAAACCTGCCACCAAGAGGCTTTATTCCAAAGGCAATTCTCCTCTGATTCACAAAAGGTCTGCCTACCATACAGCCAAGCAGAGGCTCCCAGATGGTGCTGGCAAAGCAATCTCCACTTTCTCCCAACAGCACAGCAGCATGTTGATGTCTAGTAAAAAATATTTCCCGCCCTGATCCCTTTGCTGTCAGTTCTGTAACATGCACTGCCCTGATTAAATAAATAAAAGCCTATCAACCACCAGCAGTTTCAAGACTTACATGAAGCCCTCCTACTCTTAGGGGAAAAACCCCATGAAGTCAGCATTTAAAACCAAGACAAAGTGCTTGGAATTATATCTCTTTCTTAATGACAGTCCCACTATTCCCTAAAGTTTGGGGAAGTTCTTTAAAGCAGCAACATTTTTGGCCGAGTGATCAATAGCTTGCTCCAGTAGGAGACAGGACTAACACTGGACAGGTACCTCTAAAGTCACCAGAAACCAGCAGATTGCAGTTGGCTTCTCTCACAGACACACCTCTAAGCGATCTTGGCTCCCAGTTCCAGCCTCCTCCACCCTGGCATGCACACATGAACAAATGGACTGAGCAGCATTGCTCAAATCCTGCTGCACTTGCTTAACCTCCATAAGATTTCCCAGGAGAACTTTACTTTGTGTCACTTCTGCTCTCCTTCAATCCTGCAGGTCTTCTGCAAGTTTCTGCTCAAGACTTAGCACAGACTACTCAAGAAATCAGCACACAGGAACTCAGAAATATTTCAACAATTAAGCTTTCTTCTGGAGTAGAACCAACCATATAAACCATACAATTAGAATATTTCCCTGATTTTTATTTTAAGCTTTAAAAAAAATCCACACTAATAAAAGGACCTTAATACATTGATAAAGTATTCACCAGGTCAATGAATAGAAAGGTTGAAGTTTCTCTCAAAGGAAAAAAAAAACAAACCAAAACAACCAAACAACCAAACAAGTCTAGGTGGGAGATAACAGGCACAGCACCCTGTGTCACATTTTCTGTCTTGAAGAAAAAATAATGGGGATGTTTGGACAAGTATTTATCAGAACAAAGCCTACAGTGGCCCCTGAGGGTAAAGTCAAAATTTTTCAATGCCAGCTAGTCAGTAACTCATTGTGACTGTTAAAAAACTGAACTCAAGGACACTGGCAAAAGCAAGATTGGAGAACTGTAGATATACTATCAAATTTCTACCATGTGAAACCTATTTTGATGGCCACAACAAGCAAGACACATTCCCTCATGAACACATTTGTCACACTCAGATTTGTTACACCAGGTGATTTAAAGTGACCCTGCAGAAAAACTGGTTTGCAGAGACAGCAGACAAGAAAAACTTAGAGGCCACAAAGAGTAGAAGAGGAAAAACTGAACCACCACTTGCTGATGATAGTTCAGTTCATGCACTTGTGTATGCAGACCCAGCCAAGCCACCAGAAGGTGAATGAAAAATCTGAAAGCACAATTGAGCGAACCTTCAAAAAATATCTATCACTTAAGAGGCCAATTTGTTATGCACATCATGCTGAAAATTTAGAAGAATCAAAATAATTGAATACTGAAGCAGGAGGATAAGAGTCCATACCATTGACACAAGATCATTTTTTCCTCTTAAAACAATGGGAGAAATGTCTTGGATTAAAACACGTGCTTTCTTTAGGACTTCTAAATCACACTAAATATTAACCTTCCTAAAACTGCACAATGGCAAACCCAAATTAAAAAAAAAAAAAAAAAACAAACTTGGGACAAGAAGAAACAGTGATATATATGAACACAGTTCAACAGATCTCCATAGACACTCCTACGTTTCAGAATTGAGTTCATCTTGACTATCCACACACATTAATCTGAAATCCCAGCTTTAGTCTTTCATACAAGTTCTACTTCTCAGTATTTTTAATGAGGAACTAAGATCTTAATAAAGCCATTCATTTCATTGTATCCGAAAGTCCTTTGCCTGCTGTACATTTTCTCGGCAGCTGTAGGCATGCATGAGGATGCCTAGCATGTGCATCTGCATATTTCTATTTACACTAGGAGTGCTTAAATATTCATCTGCAGTTATGTATTTATGTACACAGCTAAAACCACACAGCTATGTTAGATCTGATGTATTTTAATGGGGGTCAAATCTTCAATCCATGCTGGGATTTTCTGCTATTTAAGAGAAACAGGCTGTGGAGCATTTGACCTTTTTCTCCAAGAGCAAGATAAAATGTCCCAGATGTGCCAAATTCTCAAATGCATTGTTTGTATCTCTTGTAAGAACAAGTCTCCAGGCACCTGAGCAAAGATAACCCACCTTACATGGATACCTCACAGACTGGCAGCAAAGTGCTGTCATCTTACCAACCAATTTTAAAAGCAGGCTACTGCATGAGGCTGCCAGAGAGGCTTAGGCAGTGCTGTTACAGCTCACATTTCCCACTCGGTTTGCTACAAGAAGCAGCAAAAAACAGTTTCTTTGGCTCACCAATATCAATAGGAAAAGAGCAAGTGCTTTCCATAAAGAAGGATTCTCACCTGACACCAGGAGCCCCCTGGAATCTTGGATACAATCAAGCTCTATCAAACACACTGCTGATATACCTTGCAGATAAGACAGAATTTTACACCAATCTCAGTTTCCCATCTTAATATTTTCTCTTTGCTGTGACAGGTAATTATGCAGAGCAGGACAGCCCTCTGAATCGCCGTCTTGGAAAACAAACATCGCTTTAATTAGCATAACCAGTACAACAAAACATTTTCTAAACTTGCACTCAAGACAAAAGATGCCCTTCACAAAGACAGCAGCTTGAGGGCATTGAGAGGATTTTTTGGACTTGGGGGACAGGGACAGAGCAACATTACTTGTCTGTTTTCAGTTTTGCGCAGCTCCTCATCTGGTTCACCACCTATCTTATCTAAACAGTTCTTATCTGACCTTTTTTGCCTTCCCTTGAGACAGACAGCAGGACTCCGTTACTGCTAAAGGAAAAAGAGCTGCCTGGTATCTCTAAAAACACAGATTCTCAGAAAGAAAAGAACAGTCGAATGCATCGAACAAGAACACTTTATTCCTTCAATAATGCTTACGTATTTTCACTTTTTCAAAGTCTCCAAATAAAGTTTAGAAATCAAACACGTCAATGCTACATTCAAATATTTCTCTCTTCTAACCTAAGCCAGAAAAAAAAAAACCAAATCAGGAAAAGAAATCCGTATTTTTACTACAAAAAGTCTCGGTTTTCCACATGAGAAGCCACATTCTCAACAAACCGATGCCAGAAGAGTCAACATTATTGAAGAGGGTTAAAGTGAGCTGTCAAATTACCTTCCATCCTCTGAGGATGTGCACTACACTGCCAGCATGTTTCCAGCTCTCACATTCAGAGTAGGAGAGCCAGGACTAAAACACCTGCTGGGCCTAACGAGGTCCCTGTCACATCTCTGTGATAACACATTGCTCATGTCTATCACGTAACACAGGCAGAACATATTCTCCTGGTTTTAGCCCCTTAGATTCCTCAGTCTAAGCAAGAAATTGGCAGCCTGCCAGACTTCCTATGGACCATTCTGGGGTGGGACCACCAGGTAAATCTCCCCGAGTCAGGGCATGATATCCTAAAGAGAGACACTGCCCTCCTTCCCCACGGATAAATGGGATGATGAGCAGTGCAGCAGGAGCAGGAAGCTCTGCTAAGTTTCCACCACTGCCATGCATTTTCTCTTCACTAAACATCGATTTACGTGCAGGAAGAAAGGCTCCCCTAATAGAACCTGTTCTTTTGATGGCAACCAAGAGGGAAATGGGCAAAAAATACCTTGAAACTATACCAGTTTCAAGCTATTATTAACTGTCAGGCATACACTGACAGTAGGAGAGATGAGGTGGCAAGAGGGCTTTCAATAGCCAAAGAGCCCTTTCATCATCTGACCAGCTTCATCTATTGTATTCAAATAAGTGTTAAAATACAGAGAAATCACGCATATCTAGTGCCTTTACAACGAGTATCCAGGTGCAGATTTCTTTCTGCACGTGACTAAATTTAATGCATCCTTGCCGTGTACAAAAAAAAAAGCCTTGTGAAATGAGAGGTGCTAACATTTTCTAACAGATGGGATGACATTACAGAACAGGATCCTTTTTGTTACTCATGAAAACAACATGCTCTTGGTGCAATTGATTTCACACATAAACGGCAACAGTTTCAAAGCCCAACATTGCTATTTTGGGCCAGCTAGTAGAAACCCATTTCTAAAGCTGAGAGCAGCTCTGACAATTAATTACAAGCTCAAGATCAAGCATGTCAAATCCTTGGGAAATCCCTAGACATCAATCAGAATGACTCCTGAGGGCCTCCATAGAGTTCAGAGCAAGTATTCTCTCTTTTGGCAGATCATCTTTCAGTGCCTCTGAGCTGCACAGATTATCAGCATGAAGATTTTATGGAATAAGATCAAGGTAAATAGGGCCAGGAGGTGCACAATTTCCTGAGTTTAGGTACAACAGACTTGCCACAGGTAAATAACTGCTCACTTGGGCACTTATACATGTTACAGCCAGGTGAGGGGTGGGGAAACACTCACAAAGGAGACTAAAACACACTGCAGGGCAAACTGCAATTCCACCAGTCCACACCTGCAAAACTCATTTACCACAACCCTGCTCAGCACTCCACAAAGACTCCTAATGAATTTATGCAGCAGCAGTACAAGGTGACAAATACATGAAAAACATTTTAAAAAAATAACTATAATGTCATGATGTTCCTCATGCTGATCTGAGTCAGGGTAAGAGCTGAAGGGCATTTCCTTGTGAGCTGACAGGCCCACAGCAATAACCCAGCCACGACTGTCCCCAAGGACAACAAATGGGGCAGACCCCACTCTTCCAACAGGCTGAGCTAATCAACAGATCTGCACATCTACTGCAGAATCTGCATAAGAAATCGATTGAAACCATGTGTTGGTATGGATTCATTTTGCCAAAAAATTAACTGTGACGGGTTGGCACAGTAATGACTTGAACTTTTCCACAATACCATGAAGTACTGATGCTTCTGGAAAAACAAAGTAGATTCTGACATACCATTTAACCTTCCTAGAAAGAAACCACGCCAACAAGATGAGGTAATCTTGAAATTGCCATCTCCAAGCTTCCTAAAACTGGAGAGAAGGTTCGTAATCTATTCGGACTCTGATTAAACTCAGCAAGCAACACGGTAAAAAATATATTAAATAGAGCTTTCAAATAGACAAACTGCAACAGTATTTACTTATTTTCTTCTATTTCTCCTCCCTGGAATCCAGTACTCAGGCAAATTTCTCACTTCTACAACAGCATCTTGACTTTTTGACACTATGATCATTCAAGTCAACGTGGAAAATACATGCCCAAATAGAAAATCTAGATGCTGAAAGGAATATCAACAAAGTCAAATCCAACTTCTAAAAATAAAATCCTCAAGAAGTGAGTCACCCACCCCCAAAACTGTACCACTTATAGCTACTTTATAACAGAAATACAGGAAATATCAAAGGCCTTTTTCCACTTTAGAGGTTTATGCACAAAGCAGAAGTCCAGCACATGTTTGTTTGTTAATGATTGAGACCACAAGCAGAAAAAAAACCCACAAATAAACCCCAGCCAACAGTATAAATCAACATAAAGAAAGCTCATCATTTCCTGAGTATCATGGCCATAAAGCTGCCCAACAAAGAGAGGACAAGACAAACTTCATACTCGTATAGCAATCTAAACTGAAAAGCATCAAAATATACCACGTGGAATCACTAGTGCGACAACCAAGACAAAAACAATCTCTGCTATCAATCTTCAGCAGCCAGCTCCCACTTTTTTACCCTGTTTTAGAAACCATTTCTTCTTACAGAGTCACTGCCAGGCTCTCACTTTGAGTCCACTGTGTTTGACAGATCAGCTACAACATTTTTCTTCTGTAAAACAACAGAACTTAGACCAGATTTTACTCAGCCACAGACTCTGCAAGCCCAGGTGTCGTTGCTTTACACTCACTGTGTCAGGTTCTCCTACCACCAAGCCCGAAGGTGCCACAGTGAAGGAGCTCTGGAACTTGCTGCTCTGATGAAGGCACTTGGTCCAACTGCAGAGTTTCCACTCTGTCTAACTGAAACCTTGACTGATGCCAGCTGCGCCTCATTTGTTCCATCACCAGGTTTTCCTGAAGAGCAGCACTCACCCTCCAAATTTTAGCCCTGTAGGGGACAAAATTAAATTATATAAAAATATACAATGAACATCTATATTATTTATAAACTGAAGCATTTATGATTTATTTAATGAAACTGTAAAGTTTAGCCCTCTAGGGGCTAAAATTAAGGGGACAACAAGTAGAAAGACAAGAGAAGCACGATCTGTCCAAGAAGTAAAAATCACTCAAGGCCCATCAGGAGTTTCAAAGTTTCCCTCAAATAGTAAAGATCACACAAGCAAAACAGAAGTCTCCAAAGTATCTAACAGAATCATTTTGTAGAGATTACATCAGTACATCCACCATTTAATTAATTCATTAACAGGTGCTAAAACCCCTCCTCTATCTGTCCAAAGACCAATCGTGCACAGAAAAGAGGAACATATGGAAATGAAATAGAGTCTTGCAACATGCAGGCATGTGGGAGACAGACCTTTTGGGGATCCCGAAGGTGGCAGCACAATTACTAAATTACCTAAGCAAGAGTCAGCCGCCAAAAACTCCTGGGGAAGCACCACGGCCCAGAGCTGCCCCTGCCAGTGTCACATGGGACAGCTGCAGCTTGTTTGGAGGAATACCTAAAGGTGATCCACCCAGAAGGAAAGGGATCCTGCTTTAAGAGAAGTCTCCAGTTCTTAAAGGATTGCTGAAAGTAAGAGTACGTTTATTTGTATGTTTTACGCTTAATTCTTGCTTGAATACCCCTCCAAAAATGTTGTTAATCTGATAACTAAGAACGTGCCATTTAAAAAAATGGCATGTTTTTGTCTCTTTCTTTCAAAAGTCAAATATTCCTTGTTGTTTAATGGAAAAGCTGGCTCCTCTCCAAACACATCCTGTGAGGCCTTTTCCAGTGAAGCAGTGTGCATAATGATAAATGAAAAAGGGAAAGGTTCTTGCAAGTATTTTTATCTGTAGTATGCAGGGGTTGATCTGTTACACCCAAAAATTATTTTCAACTTAAACAATTCACCTTTGCCAAATCCCTAACTCACTGTAAAACTCTAATAGGTACACACAACATTTCTTGTGAATAAGTTTGCAACAAATCCTACAAGTTCACCCTCAGGAAAGGTGGCAAACACCCCAAGGGAGTATACAACACACAATATACACTCCTTGGAAGCGGAGGGAGTGAGATTTGTCCTTCCTCCTTGTCTTGGTTTGGGAAGACAGGTATCTGCCAGGTAAAATTACAATCAGGGGCTCTTTGGCAAAGATTTGGGAAATAGGAATAGCAGTTCTCTACTAGTATGTAATACAAAGCAAACAAACACAAAAAACTCCCCCCCCACCAAACAACTACAGCATTAATGACAAACGACAACAGTACCAAGAACCTCGAGGGCTTTGTTTCACAAAACCCAGGGCAGTTTGGTTTCGCTGTCCCTGCAGGATCCTCAGAGCACCAAGCTGGAACAGTGGAAAAGTCCCGGGCTGGTCGCTGGGATGGCAGGGTGTCCCGGCAGGCAGGGGCAGGATGTCCCGGCAGCGCAGGGGGTGCAGGGTCACGCTGCAGCAAGAGGAGCAGCGCCGAAGGAGCCGAAGGCGAGGCAGGGCCTGGACCAGCTCCCGCAGGTGGCCGGGAAAACTCAGGATTCAGGCTGAACTGGTGATAGTAGATTTCCCAGGACTGGATCCCTTTGGCCACAGTGAAACTCCTCCAGCCAGCAACAGCCGTTCTCCGCTCGGCGTGCTTTGCGGCGGCTGAGATCCTCGAGGAGCGGCAGACACGCGTCTCCCCGAACGCCGGAGAAAGAAAAGCACGCAGCTGCCTCAAGCTTTGTCTTTTACCGGCGTTATCTCCCCCTTCCACCTTTGTCCACTTCTTTGTTTCGGTTAAGTAAACCTTTGTTTCCCGATGTTGTCCTGCCACACGTACAGATGTTACCCCAGCACCACGGGGATCAGCTGGATGAAGGGGGATGAAATCCGGGATCATTCCCAACAGTGACGGCGCCTTCCCCCCCGGGCCAGGATCGAGGCGCTGCCGGAGGAGCGGGAGCAGCACCGGTGCCGGGTGGAGCATCCCGGAATGCCGGAGCCCGGCATCTTCTCCTGGGCTGAGGCGGGGAATGTGGAATGTGGTAACTGGGAGTTTGGGAATGTGGCGCAGTGGGATGGAGGTTACCCTGCCCCTCCTCACCATCCCGTGCTTCCCAGAGCCGGAATCCAGCAGGAATCTCACCCTGGTGGTCGCTGTGTCCGTCATCGCTGCCATCGTGGTCATTCTCCTCATCGGATTCAGCGTCTGGAAGCTCCAATCCGGTTCTGCCCAAACCCATCCTGGGGGCTCACCCTGTTCTTCCCCCCCTCCCAAGACTCCAGGAAATGCCCCCATGACCCCACCAGTCCGCCCCCAAATCTTCCTGGGTCCCCCCTAAGCCCCTCACGGGGATTCCTGGGATTGTCCCCATGTCCCCTCCTCCAGGACTCTGGGGTTCCACCCTGACCTGTCTGTGCCCCCCTGGTTTCTTCCACAGCCCCCCCATGATAGTGGGGGCAGGGGCCGAGTGCTGCTGTCCCCCTGCCTGCAGCAGATCCAGGGGTGAGGGAGTTCAGGGGAGCCCTTAGTATTTTGGGTCCCCTGGGAATTGGGGTGACCCTCGGGGTCCCCCAGGATCTCCCTGAACACGCTGACGCTGCCCAGTGAGAAGGTTCGGACCCGGCACGGGGTCCCAGCTCTGTCACCTGCCCTGCCCAGGTACCCCCCCAGCCCCTCCCTGGGAACCTCCAATCTCCCCGTGACACCCCAACCTCCCCTGGAACCCCAAAAACATCCCTGGGACCCTCCAAAAACTCCCCAAGATTGCAAACGCCCCGTACGAACCCCCTAAACCCTCTCAGGACATCACAATTCCCATGGGACCTCCCAACACGCCCCCAAGCCCCCTTGAGCAGGTTTATACTTGGCACGGGGTCCTCATCACCACCATCGGCATCACCCAGGTAGCCCCAGACCCCCCGGGACCCCCAAACCCTCCCGGGACCCCCAAGCCCCCCATGGGGGCTCCACTACCGGAATCAACGGGAGTGGTGTCGCCCTGCCAAGGGGAGTTAAAGCGGCGCCTGACTGTCGGGGGTTCTTAAAGCCGTGATGGTGGGGAGACCCCCAAAAATCCACCCTGGGGGGCACTCTCCCATTTGCTGCACTCGAGGGAGCCCCAGACAATGACGGGTCCTGGGCTGAGCCCCCCACTCAGCCGGGGCTGTGGAGGGAACTGTGGGCGCTGGGACAGGGCTTGGGAGTCCTGGGGTTTACTGGGGGACCCCGACTGGGAACTCCCTTCCCGCTGTCCCACCTCCCCCTATCCCCCCCTCTCACCCCTTTCCCATTGTTCCCCCAAACCTCCGCTGCCCCCAGCTCGGTTTGGGGGTGACCCCCCCCTTTCCCATCGTGTCCCGGCCCGGCCCCGCTCACCCGAGAGCTCCCGGCCCGCGGCCGCACGGACGGAGGAGGAGGAGGAGGAGGAGGAGGGACAGAGGAGGAGGAAGAGGAGGGATGGAGGAGCTGGAGCCGGCAGAGGAGGCACTGCGTGACTTCACTGCTCTCTGGATCTGCAGCTCCTTCGCCCCGGGACCATCGCCCCCCGTATCCTGCGGGTGACCGGGGAGGGGGAGCGCGCCCCAAATATCCTGGGCGGTTTTTTTGAAGCGGGGAGGGATGTTTGGAGCTCACAGAAAATATATTTATGGCTCCTGGGGCTTTTTTCTGTCGGGGCCGGGCAGCTTGATGTTTGGATCTCGCAGGGCTCCAGAGCTGAGGCGCAGATGCCCCTCAAGGGGACATGGGGGGTCCCCGGGAGGTGTTTTTGGGGGGTCCCGGTGGCGGTGCCGGCAGAGCCCCGGCGGGAGGCGGGTCCCCCCGCGGTGGGCTTGGGCTTCCTTAAGTTGGTGCGTGTCTCTTTGGTGCTGACCCTGCCCGCCAGCTAAACCCTGCGGGCCCCATAGAACCAAAGGTGCCCTGGGAGCCTGCAGGGCCTTGTGGAGCCAGGGGACCGCAGTGACACTGTGGATCTCCTCTCTTCACAACTGTTTTTCAAACTGCAATATCAGTAATTGCTGCCACGCCATAGGCTTAAATAATCCACTCTGTTCACTATTGTTTCAAAGGATGACTTTGATTTCTCCTTGACAATCTGCATCAATTTCTTCTCCCATGACATCAACGCTTTTCAAGGCCAAGCTCCAGTGAGCAGTTCTCAAACCTCCAGTGTCCCGGAGAAATCTGAGTTCCTATTCCTGTATTGATAACTCTCATTTGCTTCTGATTTGTCCTAATTAATTCTAATGCATGAAGGTCCAGCCCTGCAGCCTCTGGGGTGGCCCTGTCAGGGGCCATCACACCCAGAACAATTTCCCCAGAAGTCAAAGTCTCACTGTGCACGGTTGTATTCGCAAACTGGGCGCAGCTGTGCACATCCAGGGGTTTCCATTTCCCCACTGGGTCCATTGTTAAGGGTATGGAGAACATCTGTGGGATGGGTTCTCCATCAGGACAGGTTCCCATCTCCTCATTTTTTCACCTGCTCCTTCAACTGCCCCTTTGTCTGTTTGATGATCCTGCAGCTTGTGAATAGTCTGGTACATGAAAACACCAGCAGTCCAAATCACTGTATTTTCACAGTAACAGACAAAGCATTCCACACCACAGTATCAGCAAACCCCATAAAAATCGCCAATTTCATCCCTTCCTCCTTTATTCCTTGCAAGCAGTCTCACAAAGTTTAGCACTGACATTTGAGTCGTGGCCAATGCTTTTCTGTAGGGTATTTAGTGTCACATCCCTGAGCAGCCAAAGGTGGCAAATCAGTATTGTCAGCATTACTGCACATTATCATTATTGTTTCACATATAAAGATAGAGATATAGATAGAAACATAGATTTAGACATAGTGTAACACGAGGCTGGTGGGTTGGAGACAGACACACCACACAGTATCTTCTTGAGTTCTGACCAACAGCCACAATTTATTGTTCCAAGCTCCCTTTTATGGTGAGTTTGAATTTCCCGGGCTTGGAAAGCCAACTGGTTGGGAATCTCTGCACTGCCCACATCTCTGGCCAGGGGTGTGTCTGCAGCCAGGGCTTGGATGGGCTTGGCTGAGCTCTTTGTTCCCCCGGGGACTTCTAGAACAAGCCAGGTCAGCCCAGTTGGGTCTGTTATGATCAGACTCATTATGCCCAGCTGTGAAGCAGCTGGACCCTGCTACATCTCCTGCCTTTGCTTTTATTAAAATGCAGATTGTTTTCCGTTATCCCATTTGCAAGGGCCCTTTTGCAGACAGGGTAACACAAGACAGCATGGGTTTAATTGGAAGGAGGTTTTGACAAACTTAATTCTGCTCAGCCAGTGATGTGTCCCATGTACCACTGGAGCTGCAGCACTCACTCCCAGGAGCTGTCAGGTGAGATCACAATCTTCCGGGCTGGCATGTTACAGGTTAACTGCTTATGGTTCCAAACTACAACTTAACACTAAAACAAGAAAACGTTCAACTTTTAAAACCCTGAGAAAAACCAATTAACAGAATTAACAAGATTAACAATTAACAGAAAAACAATTTGTAAACAGAAAAAACCACTTTGTAAACAGAAAACCAGTTTGTAAACAAACAGAATCCTTAAATGCACCGTCACTCTAAGAGTCCCAGCTCTCCACGAGGTCGGTGAACAAGCTGTTTCCAGCACTGTTCCACACACGGCTCCACACCGTCTGTGGAGGGACCACCAGGAGAATGCTGCTGGTGGTCTTGGACAGGACGTAAGGTAGGACAGACACGTCGGGCAGGTGCCCAAAGCGTTCCAGTGTCCTTGCAAAGCACTTTGCAAGGCTGTACTGTTAGCAAAACACCATTAGAATTGCTCTTGTGGCACGGAGACAAGACAACTTTTGAAACATCCGTAGCATTCAACTGTAAACACCTGCGACAACATTTGATAATTAACTGTGCAGTTAGTTCGAAGACGGTGGGTGCCGTCTTTTTTGCTTGATGAGGTGGAAGCATTCATTCTGGAATGTGCAAAGGATCAGGCCAGCGTGGATTCCACTGCCCAATAACACCAGTAGGATGAAAACTAACAATGAGAATAAACACAGTGATCCACACCTCTGGGCATATCCGGTGGACTTGTCTGTTGGTGATAGCTTGCTCTGCTGTTTCAACAGCAGCTTTTGCCTCTAGGATTAATTTTCTGGGGGAAGTTAATTCAGAGTCACCCTTTAGGAGGTCAAATAAAGGTGCTAGTTGAGAGTCAGTCAGTCCTAGGTAAGGTCTGACCCAGTTGATGGTACCCAAGAGTTTTTGTGCATCGTTTAGAGTTAGAATTTTGGTTGGAAATGGAATTGTTTGTGGCTGTATGGTCTGGTTCATTATTTTGAGTCCCAAATATTTCCAGGGTGGTTGCTGCTGCACTTTCTCTGGTGCTACTTGCAGCCCAAGTGGTTTGAACGCTTGCAACAGGCTTGGCTGAATCAGTGAGAGTTCTTTTCTGGTTTGGGGTGCAATCAAAATGTCATCCAGGCCATGGTAACAGTATGCCCCTGGCAACTGTTCTCTCACTGATCAGATTACCTGAGCGACACCCCACTGACACATCGTGGGGCTGTTTCCCACGCCTTGGGAAAGTTCTTTCCATCGGTAACGTTGCACTGGTGCAGTGTTATTAATAGAAGGCACGGTCAAGGCAAACTTTGGGGTATCATCTGGGGGTAATGGAAGAGTGAAAAAACAGCCCTTTAAGTCCACAATCAGGATGTCCCAGGAGGCAGGCAGCATTGTGGGACATCGATGGCACACCAGGCTGCAATGTGCCCATTCTCTCCATCGTGGAATTGGTTTTTCTCAGGTCACGGAGTAACCTCCACTTAGCAGATTTCTTTTTTATAACAAATACTGGGGTGTTCCAAGGGCTCATAGATGGCTCTATGTGTCCTTGAGCCAGTTGTTCCTGTACCAGGGTTTTTAGGGCATCTAAGTCTCTCCTTTTCAAGAGACCACTGTGGTACCCACTCAGGCTGAGTAGTGAGCCATTTCAGAGCCAGTGTGGGGTACTTTACACCCTCTAATACAGCGGCCCCTGTCAAAAATCTGTTCCCACCTCAGCCCACTCCAGAGCCAGAGAACTCTAGGGAAGGGCTTCCCATCCGGGAATTTCGGATAGGACTGATTCCTCACCTTTAGATTTAAAAAGTGTCATTTTGTGCTGATCCGGCCAAGCTATGCCAATTTTGTTTTCGCAGTGGGCAGGCTCAGCACCAAGGACACAGACACCACCTGAAGGAATCAGTGAAATTTACTACAGTTCAAAGCAGCAAAGGAGCACAGAAGGAGCAGCTCAGCAATGCAGCCCGCCGTCACTACCACGGATTGCCCGCAGTGATTGAGAAAGATCCATCACCAGTTACCCTCAGCCTTTCCCATCACCCACACCCACACAGCAGCTGGGGAAGCTGTCACAGCCAAGGACTGCAGAGCCTCTCCCGGACACTGGGAATTCCTGCAGCTGCCTCCAGCCACAGCTGAGGCTCCAGCCTGGCTGGGAGAGGGCCCAGCTTTGATAGTGCTGAATAAACAAACTGCCAGCAGCACTCCTAGTGCAGGAACATCTGCTTGCATCCTCCTCTTGGGTTTCTCCCAAAGCCTGGCCAGGGCCCAAGGAGGAACCAGGGGAGTTGCCTTTGACCCTACAGCCCCGAACAAGGCCAGATGTCAGACTTCATGGCCTTGTCTGGCTTCTAAATACAGAAAGGTCAATACATGTTTCACTAAGGAGAGGATGCATCTATTACAACGCTAATGACGGTGCATATTTTGTTAACGAGCAGATACAAAGATAACCTTTGGCTGGAAGGTTCATCGAGAGGTCACCTTTGGCTCAGGGCCGCTTGTTCAGGCCTCAGTCAGGCCTCTTGTCCAGGCCTTGGCACTTCAGGCTTTAGTGCTGGGCTTGACACTGCTGGCTTAACACTGGGACTTGATGAGCTCCCAGGTCTTTCCCAACAGAAAGGATTCTATATTTCCATGATTTTATCTGCTGGATTCAGTCAGGTCCATGTTAGCAGCATTACTTTGGTCAAAAAGTTCCCTCTTGGTCAGCTCTTGTGGCCTAAGGCTTCAGCTCCTTCAGCTCCTGGTGCTAAGCTGCTCACGCTGAACGAGACGACTCAGAGAGAAGAATACAGTTCATCCAATTCCATCTGGGACACTGAGAGGGGAGGGTGTGCAAACAGGAGCATTGTCTGGTGTCCCCTCCTCTCTGCCCTTCACGCCTTTCAGCGCTTAGAAACAGCCGAGAGCTTTCTCCAAGAGTGCGATGAAGCAGCTGCTCCTGCTCCCAGGTCTGGCTCTCTCCAGTCTCTGACCTTGCCTGCTTTTGTCCCTCTTGCTGTGCCCTCTGTTCCCCCGGGGCTCGGTGGCTGCTGCCCAGGACTGTGGAAGTGGCACAGATCCAGGGGTCGAGACCCTCCTTCCTCTGCCCTTGCAGCTGCCTGCTCACAGCAGCCTTTTCCATCTGGAAGCTCCACGTGGAGAGGGAGTCCTCGCCTCTGTTCCTTGCACAACCCCCAGGAGCCCAGGGCTGCCATCTCAAGTCCCTGCGGGCCCTGAGGGCTCCCGGGTGCCTCAGGCTGCTGTGACACCGCTGCCCACGGGAGGGAACAGTGGCGGGGGCTGTGCTCAAAGTCAGCTCCATCTGCTGCTGCTGCTGCTGCTGCTGCTGCGGGGGTCGTTTGTCCAGCCCTGCCCCAGACTGAGGGATCGGATCCAGGCCCTGCTGCTGCTCCCTGGGGATCAGGCACAGTTTGGTTGTCGCCGTC
Organism: Chamaea fasciata; assembly: GCF_029207755.1. Lineage (NCBI taxonomy): Eukaryota > Metazoa > Chordata > Aves > Passeriformes > Sylviidae > Chamaea > Chamaea fasciata. The sequence continues at coordinate 642,788 of NW_027094122.1, read as the reverse complement.
AGGGCCAGCAGAAGCCGTGGCCGGAGCAGCGGGTGCTGACAGTGCCCCGAGGCCCGGGGCCGGAGGTGTTCCTGTGCTGGGGGCTGGCCGGAGCTGCCCCTTGTTCTCCCTCTGCCTCCCGCAGAGCTGGGCCGGGCACAAGTGGGGCAGCACAGCAAACAGGGAGCCTGCCAGTCTCTTCCAGCCCTGTCTGCTCAGAGTTTGGGCCTTGGAGCTGCAGCTGGACACAGGCAGCTGCTCCTGCTCCCTCTGTGTGTCCCCGTGTTCAGCAGTGCTGCTCCATCAGTCTGTGCCCAGCAACGGGGAAAAGCCTCAGCCCTGCAGGGCCAGGAGCTGCCGGGCTCTGCCTGGGGAGCTGCTCCACACGGGAACCAGCAGCAAAGGACATTCCTTCCCTAGGACAAGTTTTCTATTAAGGAAAGAAAAAAAAAGAAAATTAAAAACAACACAGAAAAAAGTGGAAGATAAAAACAAAACCCAAGTGCAGCGTAGTAAAAATACTTTATAGCTTTGCATAAAGAGATAACTGAACTTTTTCAAATGAGATCTCCGTTATTTACTCCATAGATGTGCTGATGGCATGGATCCATCCTGCTGACCTCAGCAGCCTTTTAAAAAAGATTTTGTGGTTTGTTTCCAGTATTATTTTAAATTGTGATTGAAGCAATAGGAAATTGCTTTGTGCCCCGCCAGCTCCAAGCAGGACTGGGAATCTAAACTTTGCCAAACCCCAAATCCTTTACAAGACGACCTTCCTTCTCACCCTGTGAATGAGCTGCACATTCCCTTTGAAATTGTCAGGGGTTTCTTAAAGACACAAAGTCCCACTTACAGCTTTTTGCTCTGCTTGGGAAGTGCAGAAGGGCAATTCTTCATCCATCCGCTCCAGACTGCACTGCCTTAGGAACGCTGTCCACTCGCCAGGTTTTGCTCACTTGTGGCACTTCTGGAGGAGGAAGAAAGGGCAGTTGCACGATTCCAGCCAAAAAAGGAATGAAGAGCAGGACAGACAAAACATCCTGTGGAGATCCAGGCGTTCAGCTGGAAGTGTGGAGTGCTTGGGTTCTTGCCAATTGGATGTGGATCCCTCACTGCAATCTCTTGGCCTGCAGGAGAGTCTCACTCACCTGCAAAAGCACAAAGCTCACTCGGTGGGCTCAGAATGGGCTCGTCTGATGCAAAGCTGTCAGAGCAATGTGAGGGCAGGGCCAGCCCAGCCGTGCCTGGGGCTGAGCCCAGCAGAGCCCTGGCAGAGCCCAGAGCAGCCTCAGCACCCGCAGAGCCCGGCTGGAAGGAGAGAAACCAGAAAGTGCCCGTCAGCCGAAGGCTCCTGTCCCCTCGTCCCGAGCGCCCGCAGTGCCCAGGCCACGCTGGCCGTGCTCAGAGCTGGGCCCAAAGCTGCCCATCACTGCTGCCTTTGGGGGCAGAGCAGGAGGGCAGGACACGTGCCCAGCCTGCAGCCGGCCACGGCACATCCAGCCCTCAGCAGCTGCGCAGAGCCAAAAGGCAGCTTGACGGCCGAGTGAAGAATCTGTGGCGTCTGCCCCAGCAAAGGGAGGAACCTTTGGTGCCCGGCCAGGCCGTGCCATGCCCACATCTGGGAGCATCCCCCCAGCTGTGGACTCACCTGCAAATTGGGCCCCAGGGAGCGTGTCTGAAGAAGGTGCCAGAATCCAAGTCGATCATCCTCAGCTGCCGGTGGCCAGGTCGAGGAAGAGCTTGGCATCCTTGGGGTTGCCCTTGGTGTCTCCAGCAGCAGCCCCACCTGATACAGCTTCTCCAGGGGCTCCTCCTTCCCTGGGGGCCAGACCAGGCTGTCAGTGCGCTGCCCAGGGCCCCAGCCACCAACGAACCAGGACAAGCATAACTAGGGTGGATGGTGGCCACCAGTGCTTGCTACACCAGGTCTCCAGCTCTGCCCCAGCACAGATGTTCCCATCTGGTCATCCCTGCTCAGAGCTACAGGCAGGACAAAAACACTCTGGTTTTCTTTAGCACTGATTGCCATGAGATGTGTGGAGCTGTTACCTGTCAGGTCTTTGGATCAAACTGTGCACATGGACCTCTCCCATCTTCTAGGGCAGATGAACACCCTGCAGCCAAGGATCACTGAAGAGGTCTTCTAAGGATGGCCTGTCCAAGGGTTGCATGGACAAACACCTCCTGATAACATTTTGGCACTCTGAAGAGAGAAACCAGAAACCAGCAGTCAGTTGGAGAAGGATCCCGTCTGCTTTGCCCCTCCATTCCCGTGCCCAGGCCATGCTGGGTGTGCCCAGAGCTGTGCCTAAACTTCCCCATGGATTCTCTGTTTGGAGGAGAGCAGGACATGTGCCACCTCCTCAGCAGCTGCCAGAGCAGGCTGCTCATCAGCCTGCTGCTGTCTCCCAGCACCGGGATTCCCCTGTGCCCAGAGATGAGGACCCACCTTGAGAGAGCCATCGTGGGAACAAGATGCGCCCCCAGATGAACTGCTGGCCCCTCCTGAACGGGTGCTTCCCCATGACCAGGTGGTACAGCAGGAGGCCCAGGGACCAGATGGTCGCTGCCTCGCCGTGGTAGCGTTGGTGGTGGATCCACTCTGGTGGGCTGTAGGGCAGGGTTCCTATGGAACACAGACGGAGTTCATCAGGGGATGCTGCAACTCCTAAAGCCTCGCCCCGGCATCCCTGGGCGTGTGGGGGCTGGCCCCCTCCCGCCCCCACCCAAAAGCAACTTGGCTCAAGAAATAACGCCGCTCCTAGCAGCCAGAGGGGGAAGCCGCGGTGCTACAGCCAGGCTGGGCCGTGAGATGCCCAGGAACATCCCCTGAGAGGGCTCACCCGCAAATTGCCTGTAGGCTGTGTCTTGGAGGAAGGCGCCACAGCCAAAGTCGATCAGTTTGAGCTGCCCGGTGGCCAGGTCGAGCAGGATGTTCTCCGGCTTGATGTCGCAGTGCAGGACCCCGCAGCTGGTGCAGTGCCGCACGGCCTCCAGCACCTGGCGGAACAGCCCCCGCGCCTCCTCCTCCGGCAGGAACCTCCGCTCCGCCAGGAAACCCGAGAGGTCCTGGCACCGCTCCGGACGCTCCAGCACCAACAGGAAGCCGTTGGGGAGCTCAAGCCACTCCAGCAGCTGAATGATGCCACCACATCCAGAGGACAGCCTGTCCAGCAGCACGATTTCCAGGGGCGCACGGGCGCCGTTGGGCTGCCGAAGGACCACGATGCCGTCAGTGGGGCTGAGGCTGTGCCAGGGCTCGGGAACCCCTCACCCAGCCCCGGATGCTCTGGGCCCCCCGCTCAGCCCACGCCCGCTCTCCCTGCAGGGCTCCCGCCGGCTCTTCCCCTGCCGGGCCCCAGCTTCTCCCGCCGGCCCCGCTCACTCACCAGCTCGCCCCAGTGCTGGACGCGGGCCCGGGGCACGCATTTGATGGCCACCTGCGAGCAAAGGCCAGCAGCGGGCTCAGCTCGCCGCCTGCCCCGCCGCGCCCCGATCTTCTCCTCCTCCTCCTCCGCCCTCCTCCTCCTCCTCCGCCCGCCGCCAGCCCCGCCGCTCACCGGGGCGCCGTCCGAGAGCCGCGTCCCCGAGTAGACGCTGCCGAAGCCTCCGCGCCCCAGCAGCGAACCCAGCCGGTACCGGTCCTGCAGGGCCTCCCGCGCCTCCCCTGCGGGCGACACGCGGCCCTCAGCGCTCGGCCCGGGGCCAGACACGGCCCCCGAGCGCCCCCCGAGCGCCCCGGGCCGGGCATCCCCACCCGCCCCGGGCCCCGGCGGCTCGAGGCCGGCGGCTGCGCTGCCGAGCGGCGGAGCTCGGGCCGGGGAAGCCGCGGCGGAGGCGGCGGGAGCGGCCGCGCCGCGTGTGTCCTTAGCGGGGCCCGGGAGGAGCCGGGGCCGGGGCCGGGGCCGGGGCCGGGGCCGGGGCCGGGGCCGGGGCCGGGGCCGGGGCCGGGGCCGGGGCCGGGGCCGGGGCCGGGGCCAGGCTCGGGACAGGCGCAGTCAAAGCGCAGCGATGCCGCCCTGGCCCCAGGCACTGATGCCCGCCCAGCACCGCCACAGCCAGCACCGCCAGAGCCGGGCGGAGCCCAGACCGCGGCGGGACGCCCGGGGCCGGGGGCGGGCCCGGGGCATGGCCCAGCCCTGCGGGGGGAGAGGGACAGGCCGGGACGGGGACGCCGAGAGGGGCCGGGGAGGTCGGGAAAGGGACACCGGGAGAGGCTGCGGGACAGCGAGACAGAGTGCGGGACAGCGGGAGAGGGAGAGGAGGAACAAGAGAGGGACGGGGACGGGTCGTAGACGCCGTAGACTCGCTGCTGCCGCTGCTGCTGCCGCTGCCGCCGCTGCAACTGGAGCCCTGGGGCCGTTTGTCCGCGTGTCCGTTCCACGCTCCAGCCCCGCGCTCCCCGGGGGCAGCCCCCGAGCCGCTCCAAACACGGCAACTTGGCCGTGCTGAGCCCACATCCAGAGGCCTGACTCCTGCGCCGTGGCAGAGGATTTCCCTCGGTCGCTGCTGTGCATTGTCCCTGCTGAGGCTCAGACACTGTCAGGACACATTCCCTGGTTGTAGGATTCGTGCCCGACCCAAGCACTACGCTTATGTCTCCAGCGTTACTTTGCAGCAAAAACAGGGGAAGGCAAACTGTGTACGGCCCATGGTATTTTCGAGGGTCTAAAACTCACTAAGTCATCGATCTGAGAGGTGAGATCCATTTGGAATTAATGGCACGGAGAAGTAGTGCAACACGGAAAAGGGAAGCATAGAAATAAATAGAGGAAAACCTCTTGGTTTATTTCTTGCGTTTTCATTTCACTTCTGGAAAGCTGTTGCAGTTTTCCAGCAACCTTCACCACAGTCCCAGCTGCTCTTTTCAAGAACCTTTGGTGGAGAACGAGGTCGAGCTTCTGGCACAAGATGTGCCACCAACTGCAGCTTCTCCTGGATTTCCATACTGAGTGCAGCACGACTTTTGCAGCAAAGCAGCACAAATGTTTGGAAAACTTTACGATTTGTCCTTTCTTTTTTCCTTGTGGATTGGGGAGTTGTGCCATTGGTAAGGTTTTCCTTGTTACTGTTTTAATCCAAGAAAACAGGAGGTGGCACCAGCACTTGTTGGGGAATGCAACCCTGACTGAATCCAGAGACAGAATCTCCCTGACACTGTGTGAGCTCCCCGGGCTGGGCTCAGGTTCCTGCTGGGACTCTGCAGAGAGCTCCAGCTGGGATCAGCAGCAGCTGGAAATACCTCTGGGCATCTCCCTTTTCTGCTGCTCGGAGGAAGCAATGAAGTGAGTCAAGAAGTTCTGTTTTTTCTTTCTCCGGGTGCATTTTTGCATTGTGTTTGACACCCCAGCGGCAATTTTTGTGATGGCCTCTCTAAGTTGATTCTATTTCAGCAGCACCAGCAGCAGGGCTGTGTTGGAGCGCTGTAAATGTGGCCTGTGTGGCTTTAATTCCCCTCGACTTAGTGCCCGGGGACTTGGGAGCATTTCAATCTCTTCTTTGCACGGTGCCTGCAACAGAAAGACTGAGTTCACTGTCACAAAAGCACAGCGGGTAGCAAGGATGGAAAAAGGCAATTGCAGTTGTCCTGATAAAATCCAGTCGGCAGCCAGAGGGGTGCAGCAGCCGCCGCGATCTCCAATTGCCAAGGCAAAGGCAGCAGCAGCCTCCTGCCGTCACCTCGGGCTGAGTGAAACAGTGCTGAAAACAGCGCTGGAAGCCGACCCTTCCTTTCTCTGGAGGCTGGGTCGGGGCAGCACAGGCGGGCCTGAGCAGTCTGGGCTGTTGGCGGGTGAGCGTTGCTCCAGGCCGCAGTGGAGCCGGACAAAGGCCTTGGAAGGCGAGGCAGGAGCAGGTGGGAAGGGGCCGGCGCTGCTGCTGCTCCTGCCCGGGAGCCCCGGCCGGGCCGGGCCGGCGCCCGCTGCGCTGCGGCTCCTGCTGCTGCCAGAGCCGGGCGGGCCTCGGGGACAGGGAATGGACACGGGGGGACAGCAAAGGCCGGCGGGGCTGCGGGGATGCTGGTGCTGGGGCCAGCGCCGGCACGGAGCTTCGGCCGCAATTGACCCGGAGGGAACCGCTGGGCAAAGGCTCCATTTCAGCCTTTCTTTCCTCACGGCTGCGAAACGACCGAAATAAAAGGAGAACCAGCAGGGCCCGGCCCCTTCTCCTTCGGGAGGAGCTCCACGCCTGGGGCCGGGAGGGGCCCTGAGGGGCCGGGAGGGGCAATGAAGGGCCATGAAGGGCTGTCGGGGGCCAGGAGAGGTTCTGTGTAGCCAGGAGGGGTTTGAGGGGCCGTGAGGAGCCTCAGCCCGGCAGCAGCGGGGTCCCACCGTGTCCCCAGGGCAGGGCAGCCGTGAGGGGCCGCGAGTGCAGACGTGGCAGCAGAGCGGGCTTGGGGCACCTCCGGGAGGGGATGAGAGCCTTCCCCAGCTCCAAACCACACCAAACCCACCACTAACAGGATTTCCCATCTTTAGAATCCACTGGCAACTTGGAGTCGACTGAACCGTTTAATCCCAGTGGAAAATGCATGGGAATTTTCCTAATGACTTACATCCAGCCTTGGTTAATCGTGTCTAAGATTTAAAAATCTGACCAGTGAAAAATAACACTAATAAATAATAAGAACAATAGCAAGAAATAAACTCCCAAATCCCAACACTCAGCACCACACCAAAATGACAAACCTCATTTTTCTTTACTAGCACAAGGTTCATGAAAACAAATCCTGTTAACTTTCTCCACCTCACATCTTCCCCGCCAGACAAATGAGGCCGTTTGCAGTGTTTAATACAAGTCACAATGGAGGGCTGGAGGGAAGAACGGGGAGACACTACCAATTTACGTGTCAAACCCAGCGGTCCAGCTTCAAAGTGGAGAGAATAAAATGGAATGAGGGCAGGGGCTGGTCAGATGTTCCTCTAAAGGATGGCAAAATCACCTCCAAGTGAACAGGAGGGGAAAATCAATCCCTATAAACGACCCAGGGTGTTCAGGGACTCAGCTGTGAGGAGCTGGACATGGACAGAGGCATCTGGAACAGTTCTTTCCTCAGGCTGAGCTCTCCAGCCTGGCCCTGAAGTCAATCAAGTGCTTTCCCAGAGCATTCCATGGTTGCCAACCACCCTTCAAGATGTGGCTCACAGGAGCAGAGAACCTTTCTCAAGGTTCTGAGCAGAAAAAGTGGCAAGAGATGCCCAATTCAGAGCTCTGTTTAAAAACCTGGAAAATAAAAATCAGTTGAACTCTGAAGCCCAGCGGTGGCTCCCAGAATCTCAGAGCCAAGGGAAAACGGGAAAGGCTTTTTACAAGAACCAACGCTGAAGAGCTCCCAGATGAATGTGTGTGACATTTTGAGAGGCTTCCAATTTTCCACAGTTTCCCTTGAATTGCTGAAATTGATTTTGCCTTTGCCTCCTCTTGCACTAAAGGAGCCTCATTTCAGCAGCCAGGAAGGCAAAGCTCATTCCTGGCCCTGGCTGCTGCTGTCCGTGCAGCATTTCCATCCCTCCCGTGGCCTCTTCCCTCAGGGTCCCCAGCAGCAGCAGCAGCTGCCGGAGCAGCACATGGAAGCTGCAGATGGAAGTGCTGCCCACCCCAGCCTGAAGCTGCACAAGGATCCTGCTGCCAGGAACCCCAATATTCCCTCCCAGGGGCCCTGCAAACAGTCACCAATTTTCAGAAGAGCAGTGTGGACAGCAGCTGCACCTGGCCGTTATCCTCTATGAAAGGAAGAAAAAAAGACCTCAGCATCGGCTGCTCGGGGCTCAGCTGGGCGTGAGCCTGCAAACCCACAGGGCACCAAGTGTTTGGTGGGCACACAGTGGCCGTGGCTGGGGGCACAGAGCCTTGCATGGTCAGAGAGTGGCAGGAGCACCGCAACCAGCTGCAGGGCGACAGGGCTGGGTCTCAGCATGTCCTTGTCCAAAACTGCAAAGCTGAGCATCACGGCCGTCATCCTGACTGACTGTTCATCTGTGTCCCGCAGGAGCTCCACAAAATGTTCAGTCAGGGGCCACACTTTTTTGGCCTGTGAGGAACACAAGTCGTGAAACGCCGCCCTGGTGCCAAGAGGGCCCAGAGGCCAAAGGCCTGTCCCGAGGTACTCGGGCAGCCGAACCAGGAGGCAGGAGAGCTGGGAGCAGCTGCCTGAGCTCTCGAAGCCCAGCCAAGCCCAAGCGACTGCATTCCCCAGCTCAGCTCCAGCCACTGCCCCCTTGTCACCATTGAGGGAGGGATCCTCAGTGAGCTCGAGAAGGGCCCTGAGCGCAAGGTTACACCTTTCCCTGCACTCACTCCGCAGGTGCTTTGGGGGAGCGCCAGAGCAGCCGGCTGGCAGGAACATGGCAGCTCCCCGGGGGCTGCTTGTGGCCTCTGACACCCAATTCCTCAGGGCTTCCCACCAGCCCAGCCCCTCAGAGTCTCCCCCAGCCCGGCCAGCCTGCCTGGCAGCAGAGGCGCAGCCCCACAGCAGCTCCAGAGGAGCCCGATCAAGAGGCACCGCGGAGCCCTCAGCAATCCGGCCAGCAGCACACGGGCAGGAGGACACAGACGGCGGTTCCTGGCTGGCACAGGGCTTGTGGCCATCTCCAGGCTCCGGCCTCGCAGGGATGCCCACAGCTCCGGCCCCCGCCCACGCGCTCTCTCGGCAGTGCAAAGGCTTCCGCAGGACCACCGAGGGCCGAGGGGCTTCTGGCCATTTTCCCTGCAAGGCTGCACGCCTGGGCAGCTTGCTGAGCACAAAGCACCCTTTTCCCCCTCTTCCCCTGTGCACCCAGGGCAGCAAAAGAAAAATCCTGGGAGTCCGTGTATTGTAACACATATCCTATATTTATATACTGAAGAAAAAAAAGAAGAAAAGAAGAATCCTGTAGAAGAAGAAAATCCCCGCTGGCTCAGTTGGCCCCAGCAGGCAGAGTGTCCCAGATCAGTTCTCCGCAGAGCTCCAGCAGCGCAGCCAGCCCAGGCCCGACAGTCGAGGCCGTGTCTTCCGTGCCCTGCGGAGCTGATCTCGCAGCTTCTGCAGGATGGAGTACGGAGCTCTCTGGACTGCCCGGAGGACCAAGGCTGTTTCAATGGCCAGGTTTCTGATGGCAGGGCTGCTGTCATCTGCCGTGTCTTCAAGGGCTGCAAGACAGAGGAACACGGGGCCATAGCCCTGATCAGCAGGGACCCGAGGAGAGCCCCCTGCCAGGGCCAGCCCAGCCCGCTCTTGCCATGGCCACGAGGGAGCAGGGACCAAGGGGATTGAAACATTAATTTTGAAGAATTACAGACTTTAACTGGATATTGCTGAAGTAAGACAGATAGACTTCCCCTTTGATAAGCAGAAGCCGGATTTAAGGAACTGATAAATCATGGGGCCTGTCAACTTATGTTTGTGTGTTCTGAATAATCAATAGGCTTCAAGAAGGACAATGAATTCAGAAATCAAATACTCCTGGGAAAACGGGATTCAGTTGTCACGCAACACTAAAAGGTTAAAAAGTCAAAGCGAAGAAGATTCACTTACTTCATCATTTTGAGACCCCGCCCCATAAAAAAGACCACCGACCCATTTCAAAGAACAAACCACGCATGCTTAATAGCTTTTGGCTAATTACCATAGGAAGCGGGGAATGGGAGGTACTAAAGTCATGAATATACATTTGTGTTTTGGGTATTCAATCCTTCTGTACATAAAAAGACCCTGTGATCTTCTGTGAGCGCGCGTGTGTTCGGGAGCTATCCCGCACGCTGCCCGGCGTCGTAATTAAACATACACTTTCTAACTCTAAACTGCTGGAGAGTCTTTTGTCCGTCATTGTTGGATATCGGCATTAGGGCGATATTCCTATTTTTTTTAATAATTCAGGATCAGCCCAAAGCTGCTGGCCATGAATCCCCGACGTGTCTCCGAATTCTCCGTGTGCTCCGCCCTCACCACCCCTCGTCCGCACAGGGAGCACAGCCCTCCGCAGCCGGGCCAGAGCGTGCGGCTTCCCCCGGCAGCCCCCGCTGACAGCCTGCTGCCCCCACTCACCCGCACAGATGAGCTCGAGCTCTTCCTTCCTTCCCCTCAGGTGCCGCCCGGCCATCCCTGGGAACACAGAGCCTGTCAGTGCCCCAGCGGCACGGCGCCCTGCCGGCGGCGCTGCCAGCCCTGTGGCCACACGGCCTCCTGCCCCGGCGGGGCTCGGCCCGGGCCCTTGCCGCACGCTGCCGCCCCAGGGCACGGCTGCCAGAGGGCGGCAGCGGCCCCGAGGGCAGGCGCGGCTCCACGGCGCCGGGCGCGGATGCCGCCAGCAGCCGGGGCCGGGGCCGAGCTGCGGCGGGCCGGGGATGGGGGCTCGGGCTCGTGGCTCACCCATGAACCTGATGGCCGCCTCTCGCAGGGGCTCCTGTGGGTGCTCCAGGTAGGGCAGGGCCCGGGGCTCCGTGGGCACCGCACTCGGGGGCCTTCTCCGGGCTGAGGCCGCGGCTTTCAGTCCCTTACCAGTCCTTCGCCGAACCTCCACGTCTGATCCACCTGCAGCATCTGTTCAAGATCCCTCCTCCTCAGGAATCTGGCTGAAGAATGCAGCGTTTCCCGGGCGGCCTGGAGAGCAGCAGAGAGCCGCAGATGGCCCCACAGTTCAGGGCACAGGAGTGTCCCTGTGCCAAGGCCTGCAAGAGGCTCCAGCCTGCAAGGCTCCAGGGCAGGAGGCAGCCGAGCCCCTGCCCAGGGGGACGCAGCAGCTCACAAGTGCTCACCTCAAGCACACACTTGTTCTGGTCATGGCAGTGGAAGGAGAGTGGGAGCAGGCTCTGGCGCACGTGTGACTTCAGCACCTTTCTTCCCTCTTCCGTTAACGAAACCATCATGTCTTGAAAGGCAAACATAGCGCACAGCTGCACCTGGCTATCATCCTGTATGAAAGGAAGGAAAAAAGACCTCATCACGGGCTGCTTCTGGCTGACCTGGGCACCAGCCTGCAAATCCACATGGCACAAAGTGTCCATGCGGCACTCGGTGGCCGTGGCTGGGGGCACAGAGCCTTACGTTGTCAAAGAGCGGCAGGAGCGCCTCAGCCAGTCTCAGGGCGATGGGGCTGGGTATCAGGACGCCATTGTACAGAAACAAATATTTCAGTAGAACAATGGTCATCCTGATGATGTCGCCATCACTTTCCTGCAGGAGCTCGATGAGGCTTTCAGTCAGGTTCCACATTTCTTTAGCCTGTGTGGAACACAAGTCTGTGTAAGCCCAGCCTGCTGCCACAGGGCTCAGAGGCCAAAGGCCTGTGTGGAAGCACTCGGGCAGCTGAAGTGGGAGGCGGGAGAGCTGGGAGCAGCTGTCTCAGCACCCAAAACTAAGGCAAGCTCAAGCAACTGCCTTCCCCAGCCCCACGCTGCCCGCACAGCCTCAGCCGCTGCCCCCCTCTCACCATCAGGCGATTATTGCCCAGCACCACGAGGCCTCTGAGTGCCAAGAGACGCCTCTCCCTGCACTCGCTCCGCAGGTTCTTGGACAGGATCTCCAGAGCGATGCCGCTGCACTTACTCAAGTTGAGGCACTGGAGGACCTGAAAGGCACAGGGCAGTGACAGGGGTCCCGGCCGACAGCAGCCCAGACCCGCACAGGGCCGGGCCCAGGCAGCAGCAGCAGCAGCAGCACAGGGCGCGGGCACCGTCCCAGGCAGCTGCGGCTACGAGAGGGCACAGAGCTGGGAGGCAGCTCAGCCAGGCAGCGCTGGCCTTCAGGCTCACCTCCACAAGGAACACCAGGGCGGGCAGATCCCAGCGTGGCTGCCGTGTGCTGAGCAGCTGGAGCAGGTAGTGAATGATCCAGGAACACAAGGGTTTGGAGACAGAAGACATCTGCCTGGCAGGAGAAAAAGTAACCAACACTGTGAACCAGGGGGACAGACCTTTCCCAGGAGTGACTCCCAGAGGTCGGCTCTTTCAGCACCATCCTGCACGGGGACCTCAGGCATTTGGGAGGTGGCTCCTTGTGGGCACCCGCCTCTGCCAGCCTTTGCCAGTCTGCTTGGTGTTCCGGGGTGACAAGGCCCTCTGGCTCATCACCACAGAGACTCTGTGGGGGACCCCGAGCACAGAGCACAGATTCTGGGGGCGGCGGCGTCAAGGGGGTCTCACCTGGCCAGCAGACCCAAAGCATAGTGGTGGGTGTCAGCATGGAGCAGCTTGTCCCAGCCACGCTGGCGTTCCATTGCCACCACCACATTCTCACAGCGCATTTGGCAGAGCAGGGACTTGAGGGTCCACGCTGCAAACCTGTGTGCAGAGCAAAGCCCAGGTCACGCTGGGAGCACTGGCTCCTGCCCTGGAGATGTGGCAGGGACAGGAGGACTGGGATGGAGCACCTGTTGGGGCTGGTGGCAAGGCCGTCTCGCTCCTGGCATGCCTTCCAGAAGGTATCGATCTCCTCTGGTGGATCCAAAGTGCTGGAGAACACTTGGAAGAGCAGATGCACAAGTAGGCGGGGGAAACACAGCCTCACTTCGAGTGGGACATAGTGCTCCTGGAGGATCTTCCACATCACCGCAGTTGCCTGCAAAGGACGAATCCCCCCGACACAGTGCTGAGGTGTTGGTGTGGCAGGGCCCCAGCGTGGCACGGAGAGGCCAGGGGAGACGCAGGGGGAGCACCGGGCCCGGTGCCCCTGAAGCTGCCCCTAGGCCAGGCTTCATCCCAGCGCCTGAGGCAGGGAGATGCGGTGGGGGAAGGAGGGTGGAGAGCTGCTGGAAAGGCAGCCGTGGGGTGAGCTGGGGCCAGTTCCAGAAACTCACAGCCAGGGCAAAGACACCAGTTTTGTCCCCATCCGAGGTGCACGTGCTGTGCTCTGGCCAGTCCTCCAGCACACGGAGGAGCATCATCTGCGCCGGCTTCGCAGTGCTGGGGGAGCACAGGATGGCCTTCCACATGGACAAAGCAGCTCTGCAGGGTCAGAACTCTGTCTCAGGGGGGCCTCGGACACAGCACCGTGGCCTGGGCTGCAGGGGGGAGCTGAGCTGGCTGCCAGCTCTGCCTCTGCCCACTGGCCCTTGCCAGCAGCATGCAGGCAGCCCGGCCCTGTGGGGACAGACCCCCGAGGGGCAGGGAGGGAGCACGGCAGCAGGCTCGGGGCCTGCCATGCCAGAGCTGGAGAAGGGAGCAGCCGGAGGGCCCTGGATTTCTCCTTTGCTCAGACACCTGGGACAGGCTGTACAGGATGATGGGCTGGGGAGCCCTGAGCCCTCTGGGCAGGTGGGCCCCATACCTGTCACACGATGGGGCCACACGCAGGAGAGTCATCACCACGTCAGCAGGCTGTGCCTCGGTGAGATCCAGCAGGGTCCTGAACAGCTTGTGCCCAGAGTACTCATTGGCCAGGAGCCACTGGTGGATGTACCTGACCATGGCAGGCGCCTGGAGAAGGCACGGGAAGACTTGGAAAGCTGCCAGAGGGAGAAATGTCCCCAGCTTCCCCAGAGAAGTGCTTCCCTTTCCGCACACTGGGTGGCCTGGGAGGGTTACAGGGACCAGCAGGGGTGGCTTGGGAGGCCAAGCAGTTCCTGGGAGGATCAGACCCTGGTCACAGGCTTCTTACTTGCTTTGGCTTGGAAAATCCCTCCTCTACAAGCATATCCAGCAGGGCAGCACTGGACTTGGTTTTGAAGAGGTCCTCAGAGTATCCTCTGAGCCCAGTCTCCTCTACTGGGGCAGCTCCAGGACCTTCCTCTTCCACGCTGGCCAATTTGGGCACTCTTGGGGATCTCTGCTCCATGTCAGCGACTGGACTGATGGGGACTTGCAGGAGAGATGCCTCGGAAAAGCTCCGAGTCAGCAAGTCCTGCAGCGGCGCCTGGAAGGCACCGACACAACTGAAGTGCTGGGAAGAGTTCAGGACAGCAAGTCCTGCACTCTGCTCTCGAGGGCTCCTGCCACAAGGACGGGTGACTCTTGGTCAAGGATTGTGCTTTGGCCTTGAGGTCAACCGGCGGCAGGAATAACGCCTCGGAAAAGCTCCGGGTCAGACACGAACGAGTGTGCTGTGAGGGGGCTCCTCACGACACCGCTCTATCCTGTCCTGTCCCGTCACGTGCTCCGAGCACAGTGGCACAGCTGCATCACCACCAGCACCTGTGTCACCACGTGTCACAAAGGCTCCTTGGACACCCTGTGCCGTTCCATGCCACGGTGAGTGACCACGCTGCTGCACCGTGTCACAAAGGGCCAATGCACACACTGCCACCTGCCCTGGGGCCGCTCCCAGCCCAGCCAAAGTGGCCCGGGTTGGAAGGAATCCCTCGCCCCAAGCGTCTAAGACAGCCCTAAGACAGGATCTTTCGGAGCGCCTCAAACCACGGGCAAACGCTGCCCTGCTCTGCGGGCTCAGGGCAGCAGAAGGAGCCCCCAGGGCTGCCGACGCAGCCGCAGCGGGAAGGGCACGGGGCCTTGCACAGAAGGTGGCACGGCCTCCTTGGGACACGTCTCGGCCGGTGGCCGTCCTAAACCCGCAGGTGTGACACAGACGAGGAACGTGTGGGCCAGGGCACCAGCGCTGCTCTGACCCCTGGGGCCAGGGGAGCGCTGAAACCGGCAGGTGTGGCAGAGTCCCCGCACAAGCAGAGCTGCCACCCCCTGAGCCCTGGCAGTGCTGGTGTCATCTCCTGCCCCAGAGACCTGTGCCCCGGGGGGCTTCTCTGCCACAGGGCAGCCAAAGCCCAGGTGCATTGGGGGCTGTGCTCCTTCCTCCAGGGGATGTTAGCAGGAGCACCTGGAGCAGCTGCTGGCAACACTTGGTCTCTTGTCAGAAGCTGTTACTCCATGCTGAAATTGTTTTCTCATTGGAGTAATTTCCTGCAGCACAAAATCACCCTGGCAGCGAAGGCATAGAAGGATCCGGCATTTAAGAATGCTCAGTTCAGGAAAGCTTTACGTCCCATTGCTCAACTCAAGTAGTTCCAAAAAGTTGCAAACTTCCTAAATTCATGGGAATGGCCTGAGAAGGTGATAGGTTTGGAAGTTTCCTTGCCATCTCAAAGCAGCAACACATTTGCCTTAAGGTCATCCATTGAATGTCACTGTACAAAACATAAGACTACACAGGGGCAAAAGAAAGGCCTTGCTTTGGTTTCGAACATTTTTCTCTGAAGGGATGATGATAAGAACCTAATTCTCTTAAGGAATAAAGGCTCTCCAGCAAGTGAAAGTCCACTCAGTGTTACAAAAGTAGCCCAAACAAATGAGTAGACTGCAGGAGGGCTAATCCTCCCTATCCTGCTACAGATACCTAAGTGGCCGAGAAAGTACAGCTCTCCCCTCTTCTCTGCACGAGAAGCAGGACCACGAACAGAAAAAGTCCCAGCTATTCCTTCTGTCCTCCATAACCAAAGCTGTGCTAAACCACAGA
This sequence comes from Chamaea fasciata, assembly GCF_029207755.1. Taxonomy (NCBI): domain Eukaryota; kingdom Metazoa; phylum Chordata; class Aves; order Passeriformes; family Sylviidae; genus Chamaea; species Chamaea fasciata. The sequence goes on along the minus strand of NW_027094122.1, from coordinate 627,433 downwards.
TGCTGCCTTCAAACTGACTCCAATTCCAGCCTCAACCTCTCACCTTCCAGACAACTCCTTCGCCAGCACCCTGCCAAGCCCCCAGGTGTCCCCATCCCTCAGCAGAGCTTTCCCGTCTTCCAGCAGACCCCCTGGTTCCCTGCACGTGCCGTGGGATGGCACTCAGGACGATGTGCTCCAAGGCCTTCCCCGGTAGCGAGCTCAGGCTGCCAGGCCATCGGTTCCTGGATCATTCTTCCCGCCGACCCTTCCTGCGCACGGCTCTTCCATTTGCACGTTTGCGCTCAGCTGGGACTTGTCCACTTCACCAGGACTGCTGCTAAAGGATGGAGAGCAGCCTGGCAAGCTCCTTCTCCAGCTCCCTCTTTACTCTCGGGGGAGGTAGAACCTGCCACAGGAAAGCAAGCGGTGCCAAAAGACCTGGGCGGCATCAGGCACATTTAGGAATGAAACAAGGCCTTTGTTTGATGGAAGGAAGCACAGGCAATTTAGAGAAGCAAAGAGTACTTAGCAACAGATATCCTTAAGTACTTAGCACCAGTTAACATAAGAAAAACCTGGAAGCCTAGCATGACAGGAGAGTGACTAGACAAAAAGCTTTAGACATAACCTTCCAGAAGACCTAAGGGCGGCCACAGAATCAGCCCTGTGCAGGTAAGGGATGAGGAAGACGAGCTGCTTTGGTGCGCTGAGACCGATCCTGGCCAGCAGGTGGACATTAGCTTCAAGTCTAGGAATCTGACACAATGGATTTCTTTGTAAACCCCCTGCCTATCCAATCACCTCAGCAGTGTAAAGATGGATGGTATTTTTAATAGAATTCCTGCATAAAACCACTGAAATTTAGACCAGGCAAAGAAGCCTTGTGGTGGAGTGCAGACCCCTTGCCTCCTGCCAATAAAAGAGCTTCTGGCGGACGATGCATTTGTCTGCTCATTTCTTTGAATTCTAGAGACCCCTCAGCACTGCTCTATCCTGAGGGAACACCCTTGGCCTTGACCCGTAGGCACCCGCACAAGCTTCAAATCAGCTGCCTCAGCTTGCAGGACCTCTCTTGGCCGGCATCCTGACGGGGATGCAGGACTGCTGCGATGCACTGCTGGGACCCGGCAGGACAGGACCGGCTGTCTCGTGTCCACGTAGCAGCACCCCCTGACACAGCCGGGGTCATCCCGAAAGCAGACAAGGCTCACGTGTCTGCAGAGAGGGGCAAGGAGCGCTGGGCTCCTCTCAGGGTGTCTCAGCTGGGCCTGCTCCACAACACGCCCCCATTTGAAGGCCTGCTAATGCCCAGCTGCCAGAAACGCCTGCCTTGTTCTCTCCAAGATGCACAGGAAGAGCCGATGAGAGGGTGCCTTGGGAGGCAAACCTTCCAAGCCTTTTCTGAGGCCAGGGACACAGCAAGATCAGCCAAGACTCTCCGTGCTGCCTGGCCCACACAGCCCAGCTCGGTGCTGGCCCTCTGGGCCGGAGCCGCTTCCAGCGAGCAAGACAGAAATGCATATTGCCAAGAGTTGAAACACAGCAGACAGGTAAGATGTGAGACGTGTGTGCATGAAGGCCTTTGAATTCACAGCTCTCCAAGACAGCTTTGGGGCTCGCAGCTGTTCAGAGATGCTCCTGCTCACACCTCTGTCCACAGTGGGGGTAACACACCCTGCTGCAGGTGCTTGCCTTGGTCTCTGCAGGTTCAGGTGGATTCCAAACCTGCTCTTCACAGCCTTCTCCCTTCCCTTCTCCATCTGCCAAGTGCCACGGGCCTCAAGGACTGAAAGGACCACAGACAGCTAAAGGGGGACACTTGCACCTTCCTCACTGGGAGCTCCATGGAAAGCGCTTTCCTTGAGAAGCAAGTCTCTTTTCCCCAGAGGTGTTTCCCCGCATTGGGAACTTTCCTGGGGAGCACCAACACACTCTTAAGAAACCCTGGCAAGGCTGAATTCCTTCTGGTCCTTTCTGGCCAGGCGCTCCAGCTCTAGCTCGTATTCCCCCCAGTGTGATTCCAGGTGGAGGTTCGCACATGCAGCCCCAGGCCCTCTACAAACACAAGCTGCCCACTGCCTCTTCACCTGCCTCCACTCCTGCCTGCGCTCACAGCAGCAAAACCAGGCTGTTCCCGGCCAGAGACCAGAGCCCTGTTCCCGCAGGACACTCTTGCCAGCACCTTCCAGGACTCTCCGCTGTGCACGCAGCACTTTTCATGCCCGCTCTCCACAGCCTTTGGAACACAGAGCACAACCTGGCTGGCGCTGCCGTCAGCACACCCCAAACACAGGCGGAGGAAGGAGAAGCAGGGGCTGCTTTGTGGCCATGCCCAAGAGAGACTGGAAGGGTGCCCTCCCTCTGCTCTCACTTGGGTGCCTTTCTGACAGGCTCTGAGGCAGGGGCTGCGATTCCTCCGTTGTGGGGACCAGAACCGCAGCCGGGATCCCGGCACTGCCTGACGGCGCTCCGGGCAATTGGCACGGTGGTCGCGTGTCCCAGCCTCGGCCACCGTGCTGCTGCTTCACTTGCCCTCAGGCACAACAAAAGCTCAGTGTTTAGTTGTCAGGGATGCTCGGGAATAAAACAATCTGAAACGTACTTGTGACTGCAAAACAAGTTTTCTTTGATGAGTTGCTGATGCAACAAATACATCCCAACCCCTGGATTGGTGAAAAGCTGCTGAGCGGCAGCAGGAGACGGAAGGTGATGCTCAGCTGGGAGATGCAGGCAGCCCATCCAACTTCAGGGCATGCCCTGCATCAAAGGAGCGTGAATTTAGTCCATGTCGCCACTCCACCCCAGAACCAGGTTTCATAGCTCCTCCTCTGGACTGGAGCTTCTCCAGTTACATCATCACCTCACAGATGGCCAGAGCAGGAGTGGTGAATGTGGGCAGAGCTTTGGCCACAGAATCAACCTGATCCAGCACCAGAACATCCACACTGGGGAAAGGCCGTACAAGTGTGGGGAATGTGGGAAGGGCTTCAGCCACAGAGCCAGCCTGAGCTTGCACCAAAAGATCCACATTGGGGAGAGGCCCTACGAGGGTTCCAGTGTGGGAAGGGGTTTCGGGTCAGCAGCAAGCTCCTTGAACACCAGCAGACACACACAGAGGAGAGGCCCTTCCGCTGCCCCGACTGCGGGAAGGGCTTCAGGCACAACTCCAACCTCATCATCCACCGGCGCATCCACACCAGGGAGGGCCCCAAGAGTGTCCCCAGTGTGGGAAGAGCTTCTCACAGAGCTCAGCCTTGACCCAACACCAACAAAGGCACCATCAGGAAAGCCCTGCCAGTGCCCCCAGTGCAGAAAGAGCTTCGAGCTCGGCTCCAGCTCCAGCCCCCACTGGAGGAGCCACATTGGGCAGGGCCCCGGTGACCCACATTCCCTGTGTTCCGTGTTGGGTGGATTTTAGATAACTTTGGGTGGTTTGGGGCCAAATCTGGTGGGCTTTAGGGTGGATTTTTTATCCCTTTGGATGATTTTACGCCCATTTGGGTCTGGTTTCGGCTCATTTGGGTGATTTTATGATAAACTGGGATATTTTTGGTGGATTTTAAGTCCCTTTGAATGATTTTCGCCCCACATGGGTGGATCTTAGGTGTGCGTGGGAGATTTTAGGCCCCTTCTTTTTGGTTATTTTTGGCCCTTATGAGTGGATTTTCAGCCTCTTTGGATAATTTCATGTCAAACAAAGTCCTTCTCTGCTGATTTTAGGTCCTTTTGTGTGGCTTTCAGGCCATGTTGGGTGATTTTAGATCTTTTTGGTTGATTTTAGGCCAAACCAGGTACGTTCAGTTTGGATTTTACACCCATTTGGGAGATTTAGGAGTGCTTTCAGGCTATTTTGTGGGGGGTTTTTTTTTAAACCAGTTTGTTCAATTTTAGGCCCCTTGGTTGGATTTTAGAGCCCTTTGGATTCTTTTAACCCCATTGGGCTGATTTGAGGCCAAACCATGGAGATTTAGGGTGCATTTTAGTGCCCTTTGGGTAATTTTAGGCCACTTTGTGGGGATTTTAATCCCATTTGGATAATTTGAGGCCAAACCTGATCGGGTTTAGGGTGGATTTGAGGCCCCTTTGGAGAGTTTTAGGCGCATTTTGGGGGATTTCAGGGCAAACCCGGCGGTTTTAGGGCCGCGCGTCCCCTTGGCCCCGCCCCTTTCCCCTCCCAGTTCCCGCCCTTTCTCTGACCCCGCCTCGTTCCGTTCGTTCCCCGCCCTTTCATTGGCCACGCCTCCTTTCCCTTGGGTCCCGCCCATCTGCTGGCACGTTCCGTCCAGCGCATGCGCAGATGACCCAGAAGTGGCTCCCCCGGGCGCCGCCATCTTTGTTCCTGGTCCCCCGAGCCGGCTCCGGCGTGTCCGAGACCTACGGTGGGGCAATGGGGGATCTCTAGGGGATCTCTAGGGGATCTCTAGGGGATCTCTAGGGGTCTGGGGGGACCTGGGGGTGTCTTTAGGGGGTTTAGTGGGTGGTCTGTAAGGGGTTTAAGGGGGTCCATAGGGGATTTAGGGCGGTCTGGGCGTCCCTAAAGGGGGTTTGGGGGGCTATAGGGGCTCCATAGGGGTCTGAGGGGTCTATCGAGGGTCCGTAGGGGTCTGTAAAGGGGCTCGGGGCGTCCCTAAGTCCGGGGCTCTGGGGGTCTCTTTTGGGGATTGTTGGGGTCTGGGTGGCCTTTCCGGGGCTTGGGGGGTCTGTCGGGGATCTGGGGGAGCCTGTAGCGGCTCCGGGGAGGTGTGGGGGTGTCCGTGGGTCCCTGTGTGGGGTTTTGGGGCGGTCTGAGGGTCCCCAAAGGGGCTCTGAGGGGGCTCCAGGGGATATATAGGGGATCTCGAGAGGGTTCAGCGTGGCCTGGGGGTCTCTCTAGGGGATCTGGGGGTCTCCCTAGGGGATTTTGGGAGGGCCTGGGGGTCCCTGGAAGGGGTCTGAGGGTCCATTTAGGGGATCTCAGGGTCTCTGCAGGGGATTTGGGGAGGGCTTGGGGCTTCCTAAAAGGGGCTGGGGGGGAGGGTCCCACAGGGGATTGGGAAGGGGTCTGGGGGTCTCTATAGGGGATTTAGGGGGGGTCTGGGGGGTCTATAGGGGATCTGGGGCGGTCCCTAAAAGGGGTTTGGGGTGGGTCTATAGGGCTTCTATAGGAGCCTGGGGGAGCATATAGAGGGTTTGGGGAGGGTCTTGGGATCTCTGTAGGGAAATTTTGGGACCCTTGGAGGGAATTTTGGGCTCTGTACAGGGAATTCTTGGAAATGTAGAGGTCCAAATGGGGCAATTTGGGGTTTTCTATTGGGAACTTTTTTGAATTTTGGGGCCTCTATTGGGAATTTTGAGGGGAATTTCAGGGGAATTTTGGATCCAAAAGCAGGGACTTTGGGTCCAAGTGTGGGAATTTTGGGATCTCTAGAGGGGATTTTGGGGAATTTTGATACCAAATGTGGGAAGTTCCGGCAGTTCTTGGTGATCTGCAGCACCGGCACGAGCAAGTCCTGCCTGCTGCACCACTTCATCGAGAGCACGTGTAGGAAATTTTGGCAATTGTCAAGGATTTCAGGAATTCTGTGACTTGTGGAAGTTTCGGGAAATTTTCTTTGGATTTTGGGGGACTTTCTGGGTGCTTTCGGGGATTTTTAAAATATTTTTAGGAATTTTGGGGTGGTGTTTTTGCATTTTTAGACTGTTTTCTGTTGTTATTTGGGGGCTTCTTTGGGTTATATGTTGGGAATTTTGAGAAATCTGAGGAGTTGGGGAGTTTTCAGGGAATTTTTGTGGAGTTTTGAGGGATTTTAAAAAATATTTCTGAGCATTTGAAGGGTTTGTTTGGCTTGTTTGTTTTCATTTTCGGGGTGATTTTTGATGGAGTTTGGTTGAATTTCTGGGGAATTTTGGGGAATTTGGGAAATTCTGGGGAGTCTGGGAAAATTTGGGAATATTACTGGAAGTTTTGCAGGCATTTTCTGGCTTTTTTTCTTTTCTGAGCTATTTTGAGGCTTTTTTCAGGATTTTTTAAAAATAATTTTCCTTTTTTATGCAGTTTTGGGGTGATTTTTTAAAAAAATTTTTGGGAATTCTGTGTCTCTCCGGGCTCTCCCCCATCCTGCGGCATTTTGGGCAATTTTCTGTCACTCTTGGGTCATTTTTGGTCACGCTTTGAATCATTTTGAGACATGTTTTGTAATTTCAGGGGCATTTCTAGTCAGGTTTTGGTCATTTGGGGGCCATTTTGTGGCCATTTTCCGGCACCTTTCAGGCATTGTCGGTCTCTTTAGGGGCGTGTTTGGTGACTTTTGGGCCGTTTTTTGCCGGTTGCGGTCCCGGTCTCAGTCTTGTCCCGGTGGCAGCTCTGGTGCCGGTTTCCGTCCCGGTCTCGGCCGCAGTCCCGGTGCCTGTGCAGCGCCGCTGCGGGTGCTGCTGTCGGTTCCGGTCCCGGTCCTGCAGCGGTGCCGCTCTCGGAGCCAGTCTCGGATCCGGTGTCGGTCTCACTCCTGGTGCTGGTGCCGCTTCTGGTGCTGATTTTGGTCTGGGTCCAGGTCCCGGAGATTTTAGGCGGGTTTGGGTAATTTTAGGCCAAACTGGGCAGGTTTAGGGTGGGGTTTTGAGCCTTTTAGTGTGGATTTTTGGCCCCTTTGTCTGATTTTAGGCAAAATCTGGTGGGGTTTAGTCCCATTTGAGTGATTTTAAGATAAACTGGGCAGTTTTAGGGTGGATTTCTGATCCCTTTGAATGGTTTTTAGGCCCATTTCGGTGGGGCTTAGTCCCATTTGGGTGAATTTAGTTGAAATCTGTTAGGTTTTAGGGTGGACTTTAGGTACATTTTGTTGATTTTAGGCCACACCCGGTATTTTCAGGGAGGATCTCACAGCCTTTTCGGAGATTTGAGGGGATTCTTGGCCATTTTGTGTGGGTTTGAAACCACGTTTGGCAATTTTAGGCCGCATTGGCTGGTTTTAGACCCCTTTGGATGATTTTATCCCCAAGTGGCTGATTTCAGGCCAAACCCTGTGGCTATAGGGTGGCTTTTAGTGCCCTTTGGGTGATTTTAGGCCACTTTGTGGGGATTGCAGGCCTCTTAGGGTGATTTGAGGCCAAACCTGATCGGTGTAAGGGTGGATTTTAGGCTTCTTTAGACAATTTCAGGCCCGTTTGAATGATTTTCGTTCAAACCGGGCCCTTTTAGGACCGCGCGTCCCCTCGGCCCCGCCCATTGCCCTCACGATTCCCGCCCTGTCCCTGACCCCGCCCCTTTCCCCTCCCAGTTCCCGCCCTTTCCTTGGCCCCGCCCCTTTTCACTTCCCAGTTCCCGCCCTTTCCTTGGCCCCGCCCTCCCAGGCCGGGCCCGGGCCCGGGGGAGGAGGAGGAGGGAGGGAGGAAGAGGCGCAGCGGCAGCAGGAGCGGGAGGAGAAGACGAGCGGAGGGAGCGGCGGCTCCAGCGCTCCCTGAACTGGCGGCACCGCCGGGATCATCGCCCCCATCCCGCAGGTGCCCGGGGGGGGGGAGCTCGCCCCAAATATCCCGGGGGGTCCCTGGGTTTGGGGATATTTTTGTGGGCGGATGTTGGGATCGGGATTGTGTGGGGCTGGGTGGGTGGGATGTGGTTTGAGAGTAAATCAAACTTGGAGAGTTCTTGGTCACATGGACTGGGATTTCACAGGCTGGACCATCTGGATCAGAACCATAGAGACTGGGATCATCTGGACCGGGGTGGCCGCCTCGGAACGATGCGAACCGAGGCGGTCCCGCCCGGCCCAGGGCAACCTCCCCGTCCCTCCCAGTCCCGCCCGGGGGCGCGGCCAAAACTCCCCGGAGCGAACGCGGCGGTCCCGGAGCGATCCTGGAGCCGATCCCGGAGCGATTCCGGGTCCGATCCCGGTCCCTGTTTCGGCCTCGGTCTCAGTCTCGGTCCCGGAGCGCTCCCGGTGCTGATTCCGGTCGCGGTGCCGATCTCGATGCCGGAGCGGTGCCAGTCTCGGTGCCAGTGCCGGTTCCAGTTTCGGTCCTGGTCTCAGTCTCGGTGTCGGAGCGGTGCCGGTGCCGTTTTTGGTCCCGGAGTGCTCCCAGTGCCAATCCCAGTCTTGGTCCCGGAGCGGTGCCAGTCTCGGTGCCAGTGCCGGTTCCAGTTTCGGTCCTGGTCTCAGTCTCGGTGTCGGAGCGGTGCCGGTGCCGTTTTTGGTCCCGGAGTGCTCCCAGTGCCAATCCCAGTCTTGGTCCCGGAGCGGTGCCAGTGTCGGTCCTGGTTCCGGTGCCGGTCTCAGCCTCGATCCCGGAGCGCTCCCGGTCTGGGTTCTGGCCGCAGTCCTGGAGCACTCCTGGTGCCGGTGCCGGTTCCGAAGCGCTCCCGGCGCCGGTCCCAGTGTCGGTGTCGGTCTCAGTCTTGGTTCCGGTACCAGTTCTGGTGCCGGTTTCGGTGTCGGTCCCACAGTGCGGGTCCCGGAGCGGTGCCGGTCTCGGTTCCGGTCTCGGTCTCGGTGCCGGAGATTTTAGGGTCTTTTGGGTGATTTTAAGCCAAACCGGGCCCTTTTAGGACCGCGCGTTCCCTTGACCCCGCCCATTTCCCCTCGGAATTCCCGCCGTTTCCTGGACCCCGCCCCTTTCCCCTCCCAGTTCCCGCCCTTTCTCTGACCCCGCCTCGTTCCATTCGTTCCCCGCCCTTTAATTGGCCACGCCTCTTTTCCCTTGGGCCCCGCCCATCTGCTGGCGCGTTCCCTCGAGCGCATGCGCAGATGACCCAGAAGTGGCTCTCCCGGGCGCCGCCATCTTTGTTCCTGTTGCCCCGAGCCGGCTGGGGGCTCTCTAGGGGATCTATAGGGGTCTGAGAGGACCTGGAAGTCTCCTTAGAGGATTTGGTGGAGGATCTGTAGGAGATTTGGGGCGGAATATAGGGAATTTTGGGGGTTTCTGTGGCGTTTTGGGGGGTTGGGGGGTCTGTAGGGGATCTCTAGGGGTGAGCGGGAGCCTGAAGCGGGTCCGGAGAGGTCTGGGGGTGTCTGTGGGTCCCTGTGGGGGATTTGGGGGGCCTGGGGGGGTCTGGAGGTCCCCAGGGGGGTCTGAGGGGATATAAAGGGGCTCGATAGAGGGTCCGGGGGCGCCTGGGGGACCCTATAGGGGATCTGGGGTTCTCTGCATGGGATGTAAGGGGGTCTGGGGGAGTCTTGGCACTTCTATAGTGGAGTTTTGGGGTCCATAAAGGAAATTTTTGTGAATTTTTGGCTCTATACAGCTAATTCTTGGAAATTTGGGGTCCAAATTGGGCAATTTGGGGTGTTCTATTGAATTACTAAAAAAAATAGGAATATCGCCCTAATGCCGATATCCAACAATGACGGACAAAAGACTCTCCAGCAGTTTAGAGTTAGAAAGTGTATGTTTAATTACGACGCCGGGCAGCGTGCGGGATAGCTCCCGAACACACGCGCGCTCACAGAAGATCACAGGGTCTTTTTATGTACTGAAGGATTGAATACCCAAAACACAAATGTATATTCATGACTTTAGTACCTCCCATTCCCCGCTTCCTATGGTAATTAGCCAAAAGCTATTAAGCATGCGTGGTTTGTTCTTTGAAATGGGTCGGTGGTCTTTTTTATGGGGCGGGGTCTCAAAATGATGAAGTAAGTGAGTCTTCTTCGCTTTGACTTTTTAACCTTTTAGTGTTGCGTGACGACTGAATCCTGTTTTCCCAGGAGTATTTCATTTATGAATTTACTGTGCTTCTTGAAGCCTATTGATTAGTCAGAACACACAAACATAAGTTGACAGGCCCCATGATTTATCAGTTCCTTAAATCCGGCTTCTGCTTATCAAAAGGGAAGTCTATCTGTCTTACTTCAGCAATATCCAGTTAAAGTCTGTAATTCTTCAAAATTAATGTTTCAATCCCCTTGGTCCCTGCTCCCTCGTGGCCATGGCAAGAGCGGGCTGGGCTGGCCCTGGCAGGGGGCTCTCCTCGGGTCCCTGCTGATCAGGGCTATGGCCCCGTGTTCCTCTGTCTTGCAGCCCTTGAAGACACGGCAGATGACAGCAGCCCTGCCATCAGAAACCTGGCCATTGAAACAGCCTTGGTCCTCTGGGCAGTCCAGAGAGCTCCGTACTCCATCCTGCGGAAGCTGCGAGATCAGCTCCGCAGGGCACGGAAGACACGGCCTCGACTGTCGGGCCTGGGCTGGCTGCGCTGCTGGAGCTCTGCGGAGAGCTGATCTGGGACACTCTGCCTGCTGGGGCCAACTGAGCCAGCGGGGATTTTCTTCTTCTACAGGATTCTTCTTTTCTTCTTTTTTTTCTTCAGTATATAAATATAGGATATGTGTTACAATACACGGACTCCCAGTATTTTTCTTTTGCTGCCCTGGGTGCACAGGGGAAGAGGGGGAAAAGGGTGCTTTGTGCTCAGCAAGCTGCCCAGGCATGCAGCCTTGCAGGGAAAATGGCCAGAAGCCCCTCGGCCCTCGGTGGTCCTGCGGAAGCCTTTGCACTGCCGAGAGAGCGCGTGGGCGGGGGCCGGAGCTGTGGGCATCCCTGCGAGGCCGGAGCCTGGAGATGGCCACAAGCCCTGTGCCAGCCAGGAACCGCCGTCTGTGTCCTCCTGCCCGTGTGCTGCTGGCCGGATTGCTGAGGGCTCCGCGGTGCCTCTTGATCGGGCTCCTCTGGAGCTGCTGTGGGGCTGCGCCTCTGCTGCCGGGCAGGCTGGCCGGGCTGCGGGAGACTCTGAGGGGCTGGACTGGTGGGAAGCCCTGAGGAATTGGGTGTCAGAGGCCACAAGCAGCCCCGGGGAGCTGCCATGTTCCTGCCAGCCGGCTGCTCTGGCGCTCCCCCAAAGTACCTGTGGAGTGAGTGCAGGGAAAGGTGTAACCTTGCGCTCAGGGCCCTTCTCGAGCTCACTGAGGATCCCTCCCTCAATGGTGACAAGGGGGCAGTGGCTGGAGCTGAGCTGGGGAATGCAGTCGCTTGGGCTTGGCTGGGCTTCGAGAGCTCAGACAGCTGCTCCCAGCTCTCCTGCCTCCTGGTTCGGCTGCCCGAGTACCTCAGGACAGGCCTTTGGCCTCTGGGCCCTGTTGGCACCAGGGCGGCGTTTCACGACTTGTGTTCCTCACAGGCCAAAAAAGTGTGGCCCCTGACTGAACATTTTGTGGAGCTCCTGCGGGACACAGATGAACAGTCAGTCAGGATGACGGCCGTGATGCTCAGCTTTGCAGTTTTGGACAAGGACATGCTGAGACCCAGCCCTGTCGCCCTGCAGCTGGTTGCGGTGCTCCTGCCGCTCTCTGACCATGCAAGGCTCTGTGCCCCCAGCCACGGCCACTGTGTGCCCACCAAACACTTGGTGCCCTGTGGGTTTGCAGGCTCACGCCCAGCTGAGCCCCGAGCAGCCGATGCTGAGGTCTTTTTTTCTTCCTTTCATAGAGGATAACGGCCAGGTGCAGCTGCTGTCCACACTGCTCTTCTGAAAATTGGTGACTGTTTGCAGGGCCCCTGGGAGGGAATATTGGGGTTCCTGGCAGCAGGATCCTTGTGCAGCTTCAGGCTGGGGTGGGCAGCACTTCCATCTGCAGCTTCCATGTGCTGCTCCAGCAGCTGCTGCTGCTGCTGGGGACCCTGAGGGAAGAGGCCACGGGAGGGATGGAAATGCTGCACGGACAGCAGCAGCCAGGGCCAGGAATGAGCTTTGCCTTCCTGGCTGCTGAAATGAGGCTCCTTTAGTGCAAGAGGAGGCAAAGGCAAAATCAATTTCAACAATTCAAGGGAAACTGTGGAAAATTGGAAGCCTCTCAAAATGTCACACACATTCATCTGGGAGCTCTTCAGCGTTGGTTCTTGTAAAAAGCCTTTCCCGTTTCCCCTTGGCTCTGAGATTCTGGGAGCCACCGCTGGGCTTCAGAGTTCAACTGATTTTTATTTTCCAGGTTTTTAAACAGGGCTCTGAATTGGGCATCTCTTGCCACTTTTTCTGCTCAGAACCTTGAGAAAGGTTCTCTGCTCCTGTGAGCCACATCTTGAAGGGTGGTTGGCAACCATGGAATGCTCTGGGAAAGCACTTGATTGACTTCAGGGCCAGGCTGGAGAGCTCAGCCTGAGGAAAGAACTGTTCCAGATGCCTCTGTCCATGTCCAGCTCCTCACAGCTGAGTCCCTGAACACCCTGGGTGGTTTATAGGGATTGATTTTCCCCTCCTGTTCACTTGGAGGTGATTTTGCCATCCTTTAGAGGAACATCTGACCAGCCCCTGCCCCCATTCCATTTTATTCTCTCCGCTTTGAAGCTGGACCGCTGGGTTTGACATGTAAATTGGTAGTGTCTCCCCGTTCTTCCCTCCAGCCCTCCATTGTGACTTGTATTAAACACTGCAAACGGCCTCATTTGTCTGGTGGGGAAGATGTGAGGTGGAGAAAGTTAACAGCATTTGTTTTCATGAACCTTGTGCTAGTAAAGAAAAATGAGGTTGGTCATTTTGGTGTGGTGCTGAATGTTGGGATTTGGGAGTTTATTTCTTGCTATTGTTCTTATTATTTATTAGTGTTACTTTTCACTGGTCAGATTTTTAAACCTTAGACACGATTAACCAAGGCTGGATGTAAGTCATTAGGAAAATTCCCTTGCATTTTCCACTGGGATTAAACGGTTCAGTCGACTCCAAGTTGCCAGTGGATTCTAAAGATGGGAAATCCTGTTAGTGGTGGGTTTGGTGTGGTTTGGAGCTGGGGAAGGCTCTCATCCCCTCCCGGAGGTGCCCCAAGCCCGCTCTGCTGCCACGTCTGCACTCGCGGCCCCTCACGGCTGCCCTGCCCTGGGGACACGGTGGGACCCCGCTGCTGCCGGGGCTGAGGCTCCTCACGGCCCCTCAAACCCCTCCTGGCTACACAGAACCTCTCCTGGCCCCCGACAGCCCTTCATGGCCCTTCATTGCCCCTCCCGGCCCCTCAGGGCCCCTCCCGGCCCCAGGCGTGGAGCTCCTCCCGAAGGAGAAGGGGCCGGGCCCTGCTGGTTCTCCTTTTATTTCGGTCGTTTCGCAGCCGTGAGGAAAGAAAGGCTGAAATGGAGCCTTTGCCCAGCGGTTCCCTCCGGGTCAATTGCGGCCGAAGCTCCGTGCCGGCGCTGGCCCCAGCACCAGCATCCCCGCAGCCCCGCCGGCCTTTGCTGTCCCCCCGTGTCCATTCCCTGTCCCCGAGGCCCGCCCGGCTCTGGCAGCAGCAGGAGCCGCAGCGCAGCGGGCGCCGGCCCGGCCCGGCCGGGGCTCCCGGGCAGGAGCAGCAGCAGCGCCGGCCCCTTCCCACCTGCTCCTGCCTCGCCTTCCAAGGCCTTTGTCCGGCTCCAGTGCGGCCTGGAGCAACGCTCACCCGCCAACAGCCCAGACTGCTCAGGGCCCGCCTGTGCTGCCCCGACCCAGCCTCCAGAGAAAGGAAGGGTCGGCTTCCAGCGCTGTTTTCAGCACTGTTTCACTCAGCCCGAGGTGACGGCAGGAGGCTGCTGCTGCCTTTGCCTTGGCAATTGGAGATCGCGGCGGCTGCTGCACCCCTCTGGCTGCCGACTGGATTTTATCAGGACAACTGCAATTGCCTTTCTCCATCCTTGCTGCCCGCTGTGCTTTTGTGACAGTGAACTCAGTCTTTCTGTTGCCGGCACCGTGCAAAGAAGAGATTGAAATGCTCCCAAGTCCCCGGGCACTAAGTCGAGGGGAATTAAAGCCACACAGGCCACATTTGCAGCGCTCCAACACAGCCCTGCTGCTGGTGCTGCTGAAATAGAATCAACTTAGAGAGGCCATCACAAAAATTGCTGCTGGGGTGTCAAACACAATGAAAAAATGCACCCGGAGAAAGAAAAACCAGAACTTCTTGACTCACTTCATTGCTTCCTGCGAGCAGCAGAAAAGGGAGATGCCCAGAGGTATTTCCAGCTGCTGCTGATCCCAGCTGGAGCTCTCTGCAGAGTCCCAGCAGGAACCTGAGCCCAGCCCGGGGAGCTCACACAGTGTCAGGGAGATTCTGTCTCTGGATTCAGTCAGGGTTGCATTCCCCAACAAGTGCTGGTGCCACCTCCTGTTTTCTTGGATTAAAACAGTAACAAGGAAAACCTTACCAAAGGCACAACTCCCCAGCCCACAAGGAAAAAAGAAAGGACAAATTGTAAAGTTTACCAAACATTTGTCCTGCTTTGCTGCAAAAGTCGTGCTGCACTCAGTATGGAAATCCAGGAGAAGCTGCAGTTGGTGGCACATCTTGTGCCAGAAGCTCGACCTCGTTCTCCACCAAAGGTTCTTGAAAAGAGCAGCTGGGACTGTGGTGAAGGTTGCTGGAAAACTGCAACAGCTTTCCAGAAGTGAAATGAAAACGCAAGAAATAAACCAAGAGGTTTTCCTCTATTTATTTCTATGCTTCCCTTTTCCGTGTTGCACTACTTCTCCGTGCCATTAATTCCAAATGGATCTCACCTCTCAGATCGATGACTTAGTGAGTTTTAGACCCTCGAAAATACCATGAGCCGTACACAGAGTTTGCCTTCCCCTGTTTTTGCTGCAAAGTAACGCTGGAGACATAAACGTCGTGCTTGGGTCGGGCACGAATCCTACAAGCAGGGAATGTGTCCTGACAGTGTCTGAGCCTCAGCAGGGACAATGCACAGCAGCGACCGAGGGAAATCCTCTGCCACGGCGCAGGAGTCAGGCCTCTGGATGTGGGCTCAGCACGGCCAAGTTGCCGTGTTTGGAGCGGCTCGGGGGCTGCCCCCGCGGAGCGCGGGGCTGGAGCGTGGAACGGACACGCGGACAAACGGCCCCAGGGCTCCAGTTGCTGCGGCGGCAGCGGCAGCAGCAGCGGCAGCAGCGAGTCTACGGCGTCTACGGCGTCTACGACCCCTCCCCGTCCCTCTCTTGTTCCTCCTCTCCCTCTCCCGCTGTCCCGCACTCAGCCTCGGTGTCCCGCAGCCTCTCCCGGTGTCCCTTTCCCGACCCCCCCGGCCCCTCTCGGCGTCCCCGTCCCGGCCTCTCCCTCTCCCCCCGCAGGGCTGGGCCATGCCCCGGGCCCGCCCCCGGCCCCGGGCGTCCCGCCGCGGTCTGGGCTCCGCCCGGCTCTGGCGGTGCTGGCTGTGGCGGTGCTGGGCGGGCATCAGTGCCTGGGGCCAGGGCGGCATCGCTGCGCTTTGGCTGCGCCTGTCCCGAGCCCGGCCCCGGCCCCGGCCCCGGCCCCGGCCCCGGCCCCGGCCCCGGCCCCGGCCCCGGCCCCGACCCCGACCCCGGCCCCGGCTCCTCCCGGGCCCCGCTAAGGACACACGCGGCGCGGCCGCTCCCGCCGCCTCCGCCGCGGCTTCCCCGGCCCGAGCTCCGCCGCTCGGCAGCGCAGCCGCCGGCCTCGAGCCGCCGGGGCCCGGGGCGGGTGGGGATGCCCGGCCCGGGGCGCTCGGGGGGCGCTCGGGGGCCGTGTCTGGCCCCGGGCCGAGCGCTGAGGGCCGCGTGTCGCCCGCAGGGGAGGCGCGGGAGGCCCTGCAGGACCGGTACCGGCTGGGTTCGCTGCTGGGGCGCGGAGGCTTCGGCAGCGTCTACTCGGGGACGCGGCTCTCGGACGGCGCCCCGGTGAGCGGCGGGGCTGGCGGCGGGCGGAGGAGGAGGAGGAGGGCGGAGGAGGAGGAGGAGAAGATCGGGGCGCGGCGGGGCAGGCGGCGAGCTGAGCCCGCTGCTGGCCTTTGCTCGCAGGTGGCCATCAAATGCGTGCCCCGGGCCCGCGTCCAGCACTGGGGCGAGCTGGTGAGTGAGCGGGGCCGGCGGGAGAAGCTGGGGCCCGGCAGGGGAAGAGCCGGCGGGAGCCCTGCAGGGAGAGCGGGCGTGGGCTGAGCGGGGGGCCCAGAGCATCCGGGGCTGGGTGAGGGGTTCCCGAGCCCTGGCACAGCCTCAGCCCCACTGACGGCATCGTGGTCCTTCGGCAGCCCAACGGCGCCCGTGCGCCCCTGGAAATCGTGCTGCTGGACAGGCTGTCCTCTGGATGTGGTGGCATCATTCAGCTGCTGGAGTGGGTTGAGCTCCCCAACAGCTTCCTGTTGGTGCTGGAGCGTCCGGAGCGGTGCCAGGACCTCTCGGGTTTCCTGGCGGAGCGGAGGTTCCTGCCGGAGGAGGAGGCGCGGGGGCTGTTCCGCCAGGTGCTGGAGGCCGTGCGGCACTGCACCAGCTGCGGGGTCCTGCACCGCGACATCAAGCCCGAGAACGTCCTGCTCGACCTGGCCACCGGGCAGCTCAAACTGATCGACTTTGGCTGTGGCGCCTTCCTCCAAGACACAGCCTACAGGCAATTTGCAGGTGAGCCCTCTCAGGGGATGTTCCTGGGCATCTCACGGCCCAGCCTGGCTGTAGCACCGCGGCTTCCCCCTCTCGCTGCTAGGAGCAGCGTTATTTCTTGAGCCAAGTTGCTTTTGGGTGGAGGCGGGAGGGGGCCAGCCCCCACACGCCCAGGGATGCCGGGGCGAGGCTTTAGGAGTTGCAGCATCCCCTGATGAACTCCGTCTGTGTTCCATAGGAACCCTGCCCTACAGCCCACCAGAGTGGATCCACCACCAACGCTACCACGGCGAGGCAGCGACCATCTGGTCCCTGGGCCTCCTGCTGTACCACCTGGTCATGGGGAAGCACCCGTTCAGGAGGGGCCAGCAGTTCATCTGGGGGCGCATCTTGTTCCCACGATGGCTCTCTCAAGGTGGGTCCTCATCTCTGGGCACAGGGGAATCCCGGTGCTGGGAGACAGCAGCAGGCTGATGAGCAGCCTGCTCTGGCAGCTGCTGAGGAGGTGGCACATGTCCTGCTCTCCTCCAAACAGGGAGTCCATGGGGAAGTTTAGGCACAGCTCTGGGCACACCCAGCATGGCCTGGGCACGGGAATGGAGGGGCAAAGCAGACGGGATCCTTCTCCAACTGACTGCTGGTTTCTGGTTTCTCTCTTCAGAGTGCCAAAATGTTATCAGGAGGTGTTTGTCCATGCAACCCTTGGACAGGCCATCCTTAGAAGACCTCTTCAGTGATCCTTGGCTGCAGGGTGTTCATCGTCCCCAGAAGATGGGAGAGGTCCATGTGCACAGTTTGATCCAAAGACCTGACAGGTAAGAGCTCCACACATCTCATGGCAATCAGTGCTAAAGAAAACCAGAGTGTTTTTGTCCTGCCTGTAGCTCTGAGCAGGGATGACCAGATGGGAACATCTGTGCTGGGGCGGAGCTGGAGACCTGGTGTAGCAAGCACTGGTGGCCACCATCCACCCTAGTTGTGCTTGTCCTGGTTCGTTGGTGGCTGGGGCCCTGGGCAGAGCACTGACAGCCTGGTCTGGCCCCCAGGGAAGGAGGAGCCCCTGGAGAAGCTGTATCAGGTGGGGCTGCTGCTGGAGACACCAAGGACAACCCCAAGGATGCCAAGCTCTTCCTCGACCTGGCCACCGGCAGCTGAGGATGATCGACTTGGATTCTGGCACCTTCTTCAGACACGCTCCCTGGGGCCCAATTTGCAGGTGAGTCCACAGCTGGGGGGATGCTCCCAGATGTGGGCATGGCACGGCCTGGCCGGGCACCAAAGGTTCCTCCCTTTGCTGGGGCAGACGCCACAGATTCTTCACTCGGCCGTCAAGCTGCCTTTTGGCTCTGCGCAGCTGCTGAGGGCTGGATGTGCCGTGGCCGGCTGCAGGCTGGGCACGTGTCCTGCCCTCCTGCTCTGCCCCCAAAGGCAGCAGTGATGGGCAGCTTTGGGCCCAGCTCTGAGCACGGCCAGCGTGGCCTGGGCACTGCGGGCGGCCGGGACGAGGGGACAGGACCCTTCGGCTGACGGGCACTTTCTGGTTTCTCTCCTTCCAGCCGGGCTCTGCGGGTGCTGAGGCTGCTCTGGGCTCTGCCAGGGCTCTGCTGGGCTCAGCCCCAGGCACGGCTGGGCTGGCTCTGCCCTCACATTGCTCTGACAGCTTTGCATCAGACGAGCCCATTCTGAGCCCACCGAGTGAGCTTTCTGCTTTTGCAGGTGAGTGAGACTCTCCTGCAGGCCAAGAGATTGCAGTGAGGGATCCACATCCAATTGGCAAGAACCCAAGCACTCCACAGTTCCAGCTGAACGCCTGGATCTCCACAGGATGTTTTGTCTGCCCCGCTCTTCCTTCCTTTTTTGGCTGGAATCGTGCAACTGCCCTTTCTTCCTCCTCCAGAAGTGCCACAAGTGAGCAAAACCTGGCGAGTGGACGGCGTTCCTAAGGCAGTGCAGTCTGGAGCGGATGGATGAAGAATTGCCCTTCTGCACTTCCCAAGCAGAGCAAAAAGCTGTAAGTGGGACTTTGCGTCTTTAAGAAACCCCTGACAATTTCAAAGGGAATGTGCAGCTCATTCACAGGGTGAGAAGGAAGGTCGTCTTGTAAAGGATTTGGGGTTTGGCAAAGTTTAGATCCCAGTCCTGCTTGGAGCTGGCGGGGCACAAAGCAATTTCCTATTGCTTCAATCACAATTTAAAATAATACTGGAAACAAACCACAAAATCTTTTTTAAAAGGCTGCTGAGGTCCGCAGGATGGATCCATGCCATCAGCACATTTATGGAGTAAATAACGGAGATCTCATTTGAAAAAGTTCAGTTATCTCTTTATCCAAAGCTATAAAGTATTTTTACTACGCTGCACTTGGGTTTTGTTTTTATCTTCCACTTTTTTTCTGTGTTGTTTTTAATTTCCTTTTTTTTTTCTTTCCTTAATAGAAAACTTGTCCTAGGGAAGGAATGTCCTTTGCTGCTGGTTCCCGTGTGGAGCAGCTCCCCAGGCAGAGTCCGGCAGCTCCTGGCCCTGCAGGGCTGAGGCTTTTCCCCGTTGCTGGGCACAGACTGATGGAGCAGCGCTGCTGAACACGGGGACACGCAGAGGGAGCAGGAGCAGCTGCCTGTGTCCACCTGCAGCTCCAAGGCCCAAACTCTGAGCAGACAGGGCTGGAAGAGACTGGCAGGCTCCCTGTTTGCTGTGCTGCCCCACTTGTGCCCGGCCCAGCTCTGCGGGAGGCAGAGGGAGAACCAGGGGCAGCTCCGACCAGCCCCCAGCACAGGAACACCTCCGGCCCCGGGCCTCGGGGCACTGTCAGCACCCGCTGCTCCGGCCACGGCTTCTGCTGGCCCTGACGGCGACAACCAAACTGTGCCTGATCCCCAGGGAGCAGCAGCAGGGCCTGGATCCGATCCCTCAGTCTGGGGCAGGGCTGGACAAACGACCCCCGCAGCAGCAGCAGCAGCAGCAGCACATGGAGCTGACTTTGAGCACAGCCCCCGCCACTGTTCCCTCCCGTGGGCAGTGGTGTCACAGCAGCCTGAGGCACCCGGGAGCCCTCAGGGCCCGCAGGGACTTGAGATGGCAGCCCTGGGCTCCTGGGGGTTGTGCAAGGGACAGAGGTGAGGACTCCCTCTCCACGTGGAGCTTCCAGATGGAAAAGGCTGCTGTGAGCAGGCAGCTGCAAGGGCAGAGGAAGGAGGGTCTCGACCCCTGGATCTGTGCCACTTCCACAGTCCTGGGCAGCAGCCACCGAGCCCCGGGGGAACAGAGGGCACAGCAAGAGGGACAAAAGCAGGCAAGGTCAGAGACTGGAGAGAGCCAGACCTGGGAGCAGGAGCAGCTGCTTCATCGCACTCTTGGAGAAAGCTCTCAGCTGTTTCTAAGCGCTGAAAGGCGTGAAGGGCAGAGAGGAGGGGACACCAAACAATGCTCCTGTTTGCACACCCTCCCCTCTCAGTGTCCCAGATGGAACTGGATGAACTGTATTCTTCTCTCTGAGTCGTCTCGTTCAGCGTGAGCAGCTTAGCACCAGGAGCTGAAGGAGCTGAAGCCTTAGGCCACAAGAGCTGACCAAGAGGGAACTTTTTGACCAAAGTAATGCTGCTAACATGGACCTGACTGAATCCAGCAGATAAAATCATGGAAATACAGAATCCTTTCTGTTGGGAAAGACCTGGGAGCTCATCAAGTCCCAGTGTTAAGCCAGCAGTGTCAAGCCCAGCACTAAAGCCTGAAGTGCCAAGGCCTGGACAAGAGGCCTGACTGAGGCCTGAACAAGCGGCCCTGAGCCAAAGGTGACCTCTCGATGAACCTTCCAGCCAAAGGTTATCTTTGTATCTGCTCGTTAACAAAATACGCACCGTCATTAGCGTTGTAATAGATGCATCCTCTCCTCAGTGAAACATGTATTGACCTTTCTGTATTTAGAAGCCAGACAAGGCCATGAAGTCTGACATCTGGCCTTGTTCGGGGCTGTAGGGTCAAAGGCAACTCCCCTGGTTCCTCCTTGGGCCCTGGCCAGGCTTTGGGAGAAACCCAAGAGGAGGATGCAACCAGATGTTCCTGCACTAGGAGTGCTGCTGGCAGTTTGTTTATTCAGCACTATCAAAGCTGGGCCCTCTCCCAGCCAGGCTGGAGCCTCAGCTGTGGCTGGAGGCAGCTGCAGGAATTCCCAGTGTCCGGGAGAGGCTCTGCAGTCCTTGGCTGTGACAGCTTCCCCAGCTGCTGTGTGGGTGTGGGTGATGGGAAAGGCTGAGGGTAACTGGTGATGGATCTTTCTCAATCACTGCGGGCAATCCGTGGTAGTGACGGCTGGCTGCATTGCTGAGCTGCTCCTTCTGTGCTCCTTTGCTGCTTTGAACTGTAGTAAATTTCACTGATTCCTTCAGGTGGTGTCTGTGTCCTTGGTGCTGAGCCTGCCCACTGCGAAAACAAAATTGGCATAGCTTGGCCGGATCAGCACAAAATGACACTTTTTAAATCTAAAGGTGAGGAATCAGTCCTATCCGAAATTCCCGGATGGGAAGCCCTTCCCTAGAGTTCTCTGGCTCTGGAGTGGGCTGAGGTGGGAACAGATTTTTGACAGGGGCCACTGTATTAGAGGGTGTAAAGTACCCCACACTGGCTCTGAAATGGCTCACTACTCAGCCTGAGTGGGTACCACAGTGGTCTCTTGAAAAGGAGAGACTTAGATGCCCTAAAAACCCTGGTACAGGAACAACTGGCTCAAGGACACATAGAGCCATCTATGAGCCCTTGGAACACCCCAGTATTTGTTATAAAAAAGAAATCTGCTAAGTGGAGGTTACTCCATGACCTGAGAAAAACCAATTCCACGATGGAGAGAATGGGCACATTGCAGCCTGGTGTGCCATCGATGTCCCACAATGCTGCCTGCCTCCTGGGACATCCTGATTGTGGACTTAAAGGGCTGTTTTTTCACTCTTCCATTACCCCCAGATGATACCCCAAAGTTTGCCTTGACCGTGCCTTCTATTAATAACGCTGCACCAGTGCAACGTTACCAGTGGAAAGAACTTTCCCAAGGCGTGGGAAACAGCCCCACGATGTGTCAGTGGGGTGTTGCTCAGGTACTCTGATCAGTGAGAGAACAGTTTCCAGGGGCATACTGTTACCATGGCCTGGATGACATTTTGATTGCAACCCAAACCAGAAAAGAACTCTCACTGATTCAGCCAAGCCTGTTGCAAGCGTTCAAACCACTTGGGCTGCAAGTAGCACCAGAGAAAGTGCAGCAGCAACCACCCTGGAAATATTGGGGACTCAAAATAATGAACCAGACCATACAGCCACAAACAATTCCCTTTCCAACCAAAATTCTAACTCTAAACGATGCACAAAAACTCTTGGGTACCATCAACTGGGTCAGACCTTACCTGGGACTGACTGACTCTCAACTAGCACCTTTATTTGACCTCCTAAAGGGTGACTCTGAATTAACTTCCCCCAGAAAATTAATCCTAGAGGCAAAAGCTGCTGTTGAAACAGCAGAGCAAGCTATCACCAACAGACAAGTCCACCGGATATGCCCAGAGGTGTGGATCACTGTGTTTATTCTCATTGTTAGTTTTCATCCTACTGGTGTTATTGGGCAGTGGAATCCACGCTGGCCTGATCCTTTGCACATTCCAGAATGAATGCTTCCACCTCATCAAGCAAAAAAGACGGCACCCACCGTCTTTGAACTAACTGCACAGTTAATTATCAAATGTTGTCGCAGGTGTTTACAGTTGAATGCTACGGATGCTTCAAAAGTTGTCTTGTCTCCGTGACACAAGAGCAATTCTAATGGTGTTTTGCTAACAGTACAGCCTTGCAAAGTGCTTTGCAAGGACACTGGAACGCTTTAGGCACCTGCCCGACGTGTCTGTCCTACCTTACGTCCTGTCCAAGACCACCAGCAGCATTCTCCTGGTGGCCCCTCCACAGACGGTGTGGAGCCGTGTGTGGAACAGTGCTGGAAACAGCTTGTTCACCGACCTCGTGGAGAGCTGGGACTCTTAGAGTGACGGTGCATTTAAGGATTCTGTTTGTTTACAAACTGGTTTTCTGTTTACAAAGTGGTTTTTTCTGTTTACAAATTGTTTTTCTGTTAATTGTTAATCTTGTTAATTCTGTTAATTGGTTTTTCTCAGGGTTTTAAAAGTTGAACGTTTTCTTGTTTTAGTGTTAAGTTGTAGTTTGGAACCATAAGCAGTTAACCTGTAACATGCCAGCCCGGAAGATTGTGATCTCGCCTGACAGCTCCTGGGAGTGAGTGCTGCAGCTCCAGTGGTACATGGGACACATCACTGGCTGAGCAGAATTAAGTTTGTCAAAACCTCCTTCAAATTAAACCCATGCTGTCTTGTGTTACCCTGTCTGCAAAAGGGCCCTTGCAAATGGGATAACGGAAAACAATCTGCATTTTAATAAAAGCAAAGGCAGGAGATGTAGCAGGGTCCAGCTGGTTCACAGCTGGGCATAATGAGTCTGATCATAACAGACCCAACTGGGCTGACCTGGCTTGTTCTAGAAGTCCCTGGGGGAACAAAGAGCTCAGCCAAGCCCATCCAAGCCCTGGCTGCAGACACACCCCTGGCCAGAGATGTGGGCAGTGCAGAGATTCCCAACCAGTTGGCTTTCCAAGCCCGGGAAATTCAAACTCACCATAAAAGGGAGCTTGGAACAATAAATTGTGGCTGTTGGTCAGAACTCAAGAAGATACTGTGTGGTGTGTCTGTCTCCAACCCACCAGCCTCGTGTTACACTATGTCTAAATCTATGTTTCTATCTATATCTCTATCTTTATATGTGAAACAATAATGATAATGTGCAGTAATGCTGACAATACTGATTTGCCACCTTTGGCTGCTCAGGGATGTGACACTAAATACCCTACAGAAAAGCATTGGCCACGACTCAAATGTCAGTGCTAAACTTTGTGAGACTGCTTGCAAGGAATAAAGGAGGAAGGGATGAAATTGGCGATTTTTATGGGGTTTGCTGATACTGTGGTGTGGAATGCTTTGTCTGTTACTGTGAAAATACAGTGATTTGGACTGCTGGTGTTTTCATGTACCAGACTATTCACAAGCTGCAGGATCATCAAACAGACAAAGGGGCAGTTGAAAGAGCAGGTGAAAAAATGAGGAGATGGGAACCTGTCCTGATGGAGAACCCATCCCACAGATGTTCTCCATACCCTTAATGATGGACCCAGTGGGGAAATGGAAACCCCTGGATGTGCACAGTTGCGCCCAATTTGCGAATACAACCGTGCACAGTGAGACTTTGACTTCTGGGGAAATTGTTCTGGGTGTGATGGCCCCTGACAGGGCCACCCCAGAGGCTGCAGGGCTGGACCTTCATGCATTAGAATTAATTAGGACAAATCAGAAGCAAATGAGAGTTATCAATACAGGAATAGGAACTCAGATTTCTCCAGGACACTGGAGGTTTGAGAACTGCTCACTGGAGCTTGGCCTTGAAAAGCGTTGATGTCATGGGAGAAGGAATTGATGCAGATTGTCAAGGAGAAATCAAAGTCATCCTTTGAAACAATAGTGAACAGAGTGGATTATTTAAGCCTATGGTGTGGCAGCAATTACTGATATTGCAGTTTGAAAAACAGTTGTGCAGAGAGGAGATCCACAGTGTCACTGCGGTCCCCTGGCTCCACAAGGCCCTGCAGGCTCCCAGGGCACCTTTGGTTCTATGGGGCCCGCAGGGTTTAGCTGGCGGGCAGGGTCAGCACCGAAGAGACACACACCAACTTAAGGAAGCCCAACCCCACCGCGGGGGGACCCGCCTCCCGCCGGGGCTCTGCCGGCACCGCCACCGGGACCCCCAAAAACACCTCCCGGGGACCCCCCATGTCCCCTTGAGGGGCATCTGCGCCTCAGCTCTGGAGCCCTGCCAGATCCAAACATCAAGCTGCCCGGCCCCGACAGAAAAAAGCCCCGGGAGCCATAAATACATTTTCTGTGAGCTCCAAACATCCCTCCCCACTTCAAAAAAACCGCCCAGGATATTTGGGGCGCGCTCCCCCTCCCCGGTCACCCGCAGGATACGGGGGCGATGGTCCCGGGGCGAAGGAGCTGCAGATCCAGAGAGCAGTGAAGTCACGCAGTGCCTCCTCTGCCGGCTCCAGCTCCTCCATCCCTCCTCTTCCTCCTTCTCTGTCCCTCCTCCTCCTCCTCCTCCTCCTCCGTCCGTGCGGCCGCGGGCCGGGAGCTCTCGGGTGAGCGGGGCCGGGCCGGGACACGATGGGAAAGGGGTGGGTCACCCCCAAACCGAGCTGGGGGCAGCGGAGGTTTGGGGGAACAATGGGAAAGGGGTGAGAGGGGGGGGATAGGGGGAGGTGGGACAGCGGGAAGGGAGTTCCCAGTAGGGGTCCCCCAGTAAACCCCAGGACTCCCAAGCCCTGTCCCAGCGCCCACAGTTCCCTCCACAGCCCCGGCTGAGTGGGGGGCTCAGCCCAGGACCCGTCATTGTCTGGGGCTCCCTCGAGTGCAGCAAATGGGAGAGTGCCCCCCAGGGTGGATTTTTGGGGGTCTCCCCACCATCACGGCTTTAAGAACCCCCGACAGTCAGGCGCCGCTTTAACTCCCCTTGACAGGGCGACACCACTCCCGTTGATTCCGGTAGTGGAGCCCCCATGGGGGGCTTGGGGGTCCCGGGAGGGTTTGGGGGTCCCGGGGGGGTCTGGGGCTACCTGGGTGATGCCGATGGTGGTGATGAGGACCCCGTGCCAAGTATAAACCTGCTCAAGGGGGCTTGGGGGCGTGTTGGGAGGTCCCATGGGAATTCTGATGTCCTGAGAGGGTTTAGGGGGTTCGTACGGGGCGTTTGCAATCTTGGGGAGTTTTTGGAGGGCCCCAGGGATGTTTTTGGGGTTCCAGGGGAGGTTGGGGTGTCACGGGGAGATTGGAGGTTCCCAGGGAGGGGCTGGGGGGTACCTGGGCAGGGCAGGTGACAGAGCTGGGACCCCGTGCCGGGTCCGAACCTTCTCACTGGGCAGCGTCAGCGTGTTCAGGGAGATCCTGGGGGACCCCGAGGGTCACCCCAATTCCCAGGGGACCCAAAATACGAAGGGCTCCCCTGAACTCCCTCACCCCTGGATCTGCTGCAGGCAGGGGGACACCAGCACTCGGCCCCTGCCCCCACTATCATGGGGGGGCTGTGGAAGAAACCAGGGGGGCACAGACAGGTCAGGGTGGAACCCCAGAGTCCTGGAGGAGGGGACATGGGGACAATCCCAGGAATCCCCGTGAGGGGCTTAGGGGGGACCCAGGAGGATTTGGGGGCGGACTGGTGGGGTCATGGGGGGATTTCCAGGAGTCTTGGGAGGGGGGGAAGAACAGGGTGAGCCCCCAGGATGGGTTTGGGCAGAAACGGATTGGAGCTTCCAGACGCTGAATCCGATGAGGAGAATGACCACGATGGCAGTGATGACGGACACAACGACCACCAGGGTGAGATTCCTGCTGGATTCCGGCTCTGGGAAGCACGGGATGGTGAGGAGGGGCAGGGGAACCTCCATCCCACTGTGCCACATTCCCAAACTCCCAGTTACCACATTCCACATTCCCCGCCTCAGCCCAGGAGAAGATGCCGAGCTCCGGCATTCCGGGATGCTCCACCCGGCACCGGTGCTGCTCCCGCTCCTCCGGCAGCGCCTCGATCCTGGCCCGGGGGGGGAAGGCGCCGTCACTGTTGGGAATGATCCCGGATTTCATCCCCCTTCATCCAGCTGATCCCCGTGGTGCTGGGGTAACATCTGTACGTGTGGCAGGACAACATCGGGAAACAAAGGTTTACTTAACCGAAACAAAGAAGTGGACAAAGGTGGAAGGGGGAGATAACGCCGGTAAAAGACAAAGCTTGAGGCAGCTGCGTGCTTTTCTTTCTCCGGCGTTCGGGGAGACGCGTGTCTGCCGCTCCTCGAGGATCTCAGCCGCCGCAGAGCACGCCGAGCGGAGAACGGCTGTTGCTGGCTGGAGGAGTTTCACTGTGGCCAAAGGGATCCAGTCCTGGGAAATCTACTATCACCAGTTCGGCCTGAATCCTGAGTTTTCCCTGCCACCTGCGGGAGCTGGTCCAGGCCCTGCCTCGCCTTCGGCTCCTTCGGCGCTGCTCCTCTTGCTGCAGCGTGACCCTGCACCCCCTGCGCTGCCGGGACATCCTGCCCCTGCCTGCCGGGACACCCTGCCATCCCAGCGACCAGCCCGGGACTTTTCCACTGTTTCAGCTTGGTGCTCTGAGGATCCTGCGGGGACAGCGAAACCAAACTGCCCTGGGTTTTGTGAAACAAAGCCCTCAGGGTTCTTGGTACTGTTGTCGTTTGTCATTAATGCTGTAGTTGTTTGGTGGGGGTGGAGTTTTTTGTGTTTGTTTGCTTTGTATTACATACTAGTAGAGAACTGCTATTCCTATTTCCCAAATCTTTGCCAAAGAGCCTCTGATTGTAATTTTACCTGGCAGATACCTGTCTTCCTAAACCAAGACAAGGAGGAAGGACAAATCTCACTCCCTCCCCTTCCAAGGAGTGTATATTGTGCGTTGTATACTCCCTTGGGGTGTTTGCCACCTTTCCTGAGGGTGAACTTGTACGATTTGTTGCAAACTTATTCACAAGAAATGTTGTGTGTACCTATTAGAGTTTTACAGTGAGTTAGGGATTTGGCAAAGGTGAATTGTTTAAGTTGAAAATAATTTTTGGGTGGAACAGATCAACCCCTGCATACTACAGATAAAAATACTTGCAAGAACCTTTCCCTTTTTCATTTATCATTATGCACACTGCTTCACTGGAAAAGGCCTCACAGGATGTGTTTGGAGAGGAGCCAGCTTTTCCATGAAACAACAAGGAATATTTGACTTTTGAAAGAAAGAGACAAAAACATGCCATTTTTTTAATGGCACGTTCTTAGTTATCAGATTAACAACATTTTTGGAGGGGTATTCAAGCAAGTATTAAGCGTAAAACATACAAATAAACGTACTCTTACTTTCAGCAATCCTTTAAGAACTGGAGACTTCTCTTAAAGCAGGATCCCTTTCCTTCTGGGTGGATCACCTTTAGGTATTCCTCCAAACAAGCTGCAGCTGTCCCATGTGACACTGGCAGGGGCAGCTCTGGGCCGTGGTGCTTCCCCAGGAGTTTTTGGCGGCTGACTCTTGCTTAGGTAATTTAGTAATTGTGCTGCCACCTTCGGGATCCCCAAAAGGTCTGTCTCCCACATGCCTGCATGTTGCAAGACTCTATTTCATTTCCATATGTTCCTCTTTTCTGTGCACGATTGGTCTTTGGACAGATAAAGGAGGGGTTTTAGCACCTGTTAATGAATTAATTAAATGGTGGATGTACTGATGTAATCTCTACAAAATGATTCTGTTAGATACTTTGGAGACTTCTGTTTTGCTTGTGTGATCTTTACTATTTGAGGGAAACTTTCAAACTCCTGATGGGCCTTGAGTGATTTTTACTTCTTGGACAGACCGTGCTTCTCTTGTCTTTCTACTTGTTGTCCCCTTAATTTTAGCCCCTAGAGGGCTAAACTTTACAGTTTCATTAAATAAATCATAAATGCTTCAGTTTATAAATAATATAGATGTTCATTGTATATTTTTATATAATTTAATTTTGTCCCCTACAGGGCTAAAATTTGGAGGGTGAGTGCTGCTCTTCAGGAAAACCTGGTGATGGAACAAATGAGGCGCAGCTGGCATCAGTCAAGGTTTCAGTTAGACAGAGTGGAAACTCTGCAGTTGGACCAAGTGCCTTCATCAGAGCAGCAAGTTCCAGAGCTCCTTCACTGTGGCACCTTCGGGCTTGGTGGTAGGAGAACCTGACACAGTGAGTGTAAAGCAACGACACCTGAGCTTGCAGAGTCTGTGGGTGAGTAAAATCTGGTCTAAGTTCTGTTGTTTTACAGAAGAAAAATGTTGTAGCTGATCTGTCAAACGCAGTAGACTCAAAGTGAGGGCCTGGCAGTGACTCTGTAAGAAGAAATGGTTTCTAAAACAGGGTAAAAAAGTGGGAGCTGGCTGCTGAAGATTGATAGCAGAGATTTTTTTTGGCTTGGTTGTCGCACTAGTGATTCCACGTGGTATATTTTGATGCTTTTCAGTTTAGATTGCTGTACAAGTATGAAGTTAAGGCATTAAAAAAAAACCCTCAAATTTGTCTCTTCAACGGGCTCTAGTACAATTACGTGGTAGTAAATGCATCAACAAATATTGGTTTTAGTTATTTTTTGAAATAGCTCTTTAAAAGCATCCCAAATCTTGAGAATTCATTGGAGCCTTCCTTAATTGTTTGGCATTTCAGTGTGTGTAGGCAGTAGAGCATGTGAGCAGCTGTAACCATGTTCGTGCGGTCAGTTTTGCAAATACCTGAAAAAACTTGCTCATGGGAGAGTCACAGCCCACTTGTGTTTACAACCTGAGACTGGTACAGTGAGTAAAAACAAGCTGGGATACTTGTAGGAACAACAAAAACCCAGGAAATCTTGAGAAATATTTGGAATCAAAATTATTGTGTGTTTATGGCCAATGCAGTGCTAAGAGAGCCAGGACATGTGGCACGTTAATGTTTGGGTTTGGTTTTTTAGTGTCCACTTAAAATTAGTAACGTGGCTCAGATTTTTCAATACAGATCTCTTAGGTACTGGAGGTAGTTAAGTGTGTCATACTAAACACTCTTGGAGTTGAAAATGTTGTTTTGTGTGAGTATTTATATTTTCTGAAACTCAGCTGTGCATGCTTTTTGTTCGCCGTTGAAATGCTGTAACCACAGCTGAATTGAAATTGGTCGGTTCAAAGGAGCTGATACAATTTTATCTGTTTGCTCATCTAACTTAGAGCAAGAAATAGGCACAGACTCTGGACTGAGGGATGTTCACTAGTATGTTTGAAAATTTGTGTTTGATAATTGAAGTTAAATATCATGAGAAAACCTCATAAACAGGGGTGAAATTCAACATGTAAAGTGCTTGTTTTCCTTTGTGGCCTTGTGTGAACTGTCTTGCAGATCAAACTTCTAACTCCTTCTATGTGAGTTAGCATTAGCAGTAAGTGGCAAAGTCCATCCTGTTGTTAAGAATTTGGATGCTGTGTAGGGTAAATCCACCTTTTCCCCCTATTGTTTGGCCTCTCTTCTTACCATTTCTGTAATCATCCATGATTGAGTAAATCCCCAAGAGCATTTTTTGGTAGTGATGCAACCACACTTGCCATTTTGTGAGTGTGTGATAAATACGTATTAAATGGTACCAAATGAGCTTAGCAGAGATAATAGGTTGTGTGCTTTTCTCTAGAGGCAAGAACACCGGGTGTGGCCTGGTGTTGGGATTGTGGATCACAGGAATCAGTCGATGACCTCAGTTTTAAAACACCAGTCTGGCTGCATTTGGTCTGCTCTTCTCTCATCTGGAATCTCTGCCGTCTGTGCAACTACAAACCCTTGGTTTATAAATTTCCTTAAAACATTACAAATCTCATACTGATCTAAGACTGCTCCTGCGAGGAAAGGTTTATTAAAGAAACAAATCTTACGTGAGAAGACTGCAGAGAAGAGATGCATTTTGCCATAGCTGTATGGCTGAACCTATGGGGGTGGACAGAAATTCTGAATCTTTTCTTCCGGCCCCTGTGTTGGAGGAAGGGTTAGGTTGGAATCCTGCAGTTTTCTAAAGTAGTGTCTTGGAAGAGAGAGGAATGAGTCCCAGACTGAGCCTTCCTTTAGGAGAGGAACTGCAGGTCCTGAGAGGGATATCTGCAAGGAGTTTTAGTAGTGCTACTAGACAGAATATGTATATTTTAAAACAAAGATAACTGTGTTCTGATGGATTCCCTGTATAATACTTCCCAGGTGTTGATGGTACGGTTCATAATCTGGACCTGTGCAACTGTAGTTGCTTTTCTTGACAGTCTCAGTTCCAATTCTGCGTTATTGGCTTTTATAGCAACTGGAGAGAGCCAAGTGGCAGAGCAGTTTCCTGTGGATGGATGCTGCAAATGTCTGAGAAGAGATTGCTAGTTGGGTTTGAGTTGTTCTTTCAGTTATTCTGTAGAAGATATCTCCTTTGAAAAATGCAGCTGGGTGAGTGGAGTTTCTCCAGGGTGATCTGGCCTGGGCTGTGGCTGTGGGTCACTGCTTATACTGGCTCCAGCTGCTCAGAGCACCGAGGAGAATTTGGGGTTCAGGCTGGCAGCACACAGGTCCTGCAGGGAGGGCAGGAGTAAGATTCCTGGTGTTTTCTGATCTTCTGCCTGATAGCTGGGCAGGGTGAGTTTTCAGGCCTCTCCTACTTGGAATACAAGCTTGGGGTATAAGATATTGTTAAGTAGGACACTCCACAAGCCACCATGCTTGTCTGCTTCTCTGCTTTCTTGCAGGGAGCAAATACAGCTGTTCTTTACAGATGGCTTTGCTACTACCCTTCATATTGGGCCGTGATCTGTTCATTCATTGACATTGGTAGAGGTTTGGTTGTGGGTGAGTTCTTTGGAGAACAATTACTATCCCAAATGACAGACAAAACCAAAATAATGAATTCTCCCACAAAATTGTGCCTCTACGAACATAACTATAAAATGCAGTGATTACTGCTGCTGCTGCTCACTCAGTGACTTGTGTGAAAGCTGGATGTTGGCTCATGGGGCACAGTTTTATTAAAAGTGTATTGGGAGTTGTGGGAAGGTTCCAGGGGGTTAAATGTGGATTTTATTTTGTCTGTTTGTTTTCCAGTAATGGTGATTTTAGTCTTTGTAGTATCTGGGAAGCATTAAGTTGTCAGGTGCCTTGAACTGTGTTAATCCTCTCTGGCTGGAACAGTTAGGCACTGAGAATCCCAAATGGCGAATGGTTTTGGTTACTGTGCTTCTCAAGTACTCATAACAGAGCTTCAGGTGCACAGTCAGGAAAAACAGGAATTGCAAAGTTTAAAGTTTTCATTCTTCTCTCTCTGTTGCTGATGTTTTTGCAGATTTGACAGTGTTTTGAAGAGGCCAGAAAGGTGAACACGCACACCCTCCTCACTGTGTTTGGTTGTGTCTTGTTATCCAATTAGATATTGAAGTCAGTATTTGGATTATTAATTGTTTAGCCAGGAGCAGAACCCTGAAATATATGAATTCCCTTCTTTGTATAAATGTTTTTCTAAAAATATTTGCTGGATAAATATTGTGTTTTATTTTAATTAAGATGAGATTATGGAATCAAATTTAGAAGGAGGAAGATAATTTGCTCAGGGTAGCCCCATTTTCTTCTTAAAATGGTACTTGGGCATTATTTGTAATGGTATTTTTCAAGTACTGTCTGGATAAAATGTACTAAGGAAACAGCGTGGCGCTGTCTGTAGCAGTGCCTCAAGCTCATTAAAAATCTACACTTAAGGGAAAGAAATAGGAAACAGTGGGCAAGCTGAGATCAGAAGTTATTGA
Source organism: Chamaea fasciata (assembly GCF_029207755.1). NCBI lineage: Eukaryota > Metazoa > Chordata > Aves > Passeriformes > Sylviidae > Chamaea > Chamaea fasciata. The sequence continues at coordinate 595,752 of NW_027094122.1, read as the reverse complement.
TCGCTTTGATCTCACCAAAAATCAGTGGGGGTTTTGACTTGTATGTTATTAGTAGCAGGAACTGACTTTAGCTAAATAAAATTAGCTGGTTTTGGGGAAAAACCCCAAAACCAGGTGGTGGTGAAAAGTGGCCAAGTGAAGAAAAAAGTGTAAGTTATTCTGGCCTAAAGAAGGAGGGTTTGTGGTCAGTGGGAACAAGGAAATAACCTTCACTTTTTCCTTTTGAAAAGTGCCTTTTTCATTACTAGTGCAAGTGCTTTACCTTGAGATGTGACCTTTGCGGTGAGCAGTTTTCTGAAGCATCTTCCATGTGATGTGCCCTGTGGCACTGGCAATGAAAACGCAGTGTATTTTTAAATACTCTTAAAATAAGGATTGCTAAATTACTTCTCTGAAAGCATCTTCCCTTCAGTTCACCAGAAGTTACCAATTTGAGCAGTCAGGTGTACTGTATTGCTGTTTCTGCTTAGTGTTCTTAGTTCTCAAAACTGAAATGCCATTTGAAGGGATTGTGTGTTGCTCAGTAATGTCAGTGTTGTTCTAATGTCATAATCTCTGTGTGGAAAGCGAGAAATGTCCGAACTGGAGATAAGTGGTCTAACAGACAGCAGAAGATCAACCTCTCGACTCAGTATGTGCCTTTCACATATTTGGCTTATTTTTGCTCCTATTATGCAGCCACTGCTTAAAGTTGTGTCAGGCTGCTGTGGTCAAGCTCCTTTTTTGTTTAGGGTTCACCTGGTTACCTGACATCAAAGCAATTTCATTCTAGGATGTTGGATGTTGGTTTTTTAGTATGTGGAATACCAAACTCGGCATGAGCTGCAGAAGTGAGCTGCCTTGGAGCAGAGCATTGAGTCCCAGTCTTGCAGATGTGCAAGTTGCACTCACAATTTCGGCTCCTTAGGTTCAGAAACGATTCTGTGGAAAGTTCTGCCCAGTGTTCTGCTATTTAGAGTATCTGTGTGGAGAACTCTAAGGAGCCCTGGTCTTGGAATGGGTTATTCAGTTATCCTTTAAGTATTGCTGGAGTGCTGCTCAAAGAGCTGGCTGTGCTAGAAATGGCACTCTGCAACAGCGCAAAAGTGATCCATAACACAAGTAACCCTTTGAGACAATGTGATAAAGGAAAATACTGAATCTGTGTGTTCAAGATCATTCAGTTGTAGAGTTTAGTGGAGTTCTCACGTCTGCAGTGCTGATTTATAGGCATCGTCTGTGGCGAAAGGCAAAGTCATCACAGACGTTAAGTGCAGCATATGGTTCTGTATAATAAAATTCAACTCGTGCTCTCCGCTTTAGCCTCTACCATATGCTTTTGACTTAATTTGTAGCCATTTGTTATGCCAGGTAAGTTTAAGAAAAAGTTACACAGTGATTTATCATTCGAAGAAAACCTCCATGTTTCCTACCCTGTCAATAATGAACTTGGATCAATTATTTGATCAGTCTACCAAAGTTGTTTGGGTTTACCTATTAAACAGTTAAACAGCTATTAAATAGCTATTAAACAGTTCTGTTAAAGGTGTAAATAGTGCAAATAAGCATATGGTTTAGCTAGTCAGAGACAATCTGATATAGAAAACTTTGTATGTGATTCTCGTGACAGGATGAAAGAGTAACTTGGAGTTTGTTTGGTAGTAAAAGTACGTAATATTTTTTTAGAATAACTGTGTGGGGGCTGAGCGTGTGTGTTTAAATACTTATACATGTCTACTCTGAGAAATGAGGGGTCAGACGTGTCTCTCCAGGGCTTTGAACATAATTCAGGTAATAGTTCCATGTTGTACCCCATCTTATTTTGAATGCCTAGGTCCAAGTGAATCTTTCAGTTCTGTAATGTAAATGGTGACATTTGAGTATTTTTGTTAACTATCGTACATGAAAATGTAATGCTGAAGAAGTAAGAGTTGCCTCATTAGGCTGAAATATGGGCGTCCATTGGTCTAGCAAAGTTTCTGTGCTTATGAAATACACGAAATGTATTTTTCTTTTTCTCCTGTTAGCAAGAGATTCTGTTAGTGATTCCTTCGTGGATCTTTAGGGGGGTGCAGGTAGTCCTGACTGCTCTGCTTTCTGACAAATTAATTTGGTGTGCTTTACCTTTGGTGGAAAATTAAAGGGGAAAATACTCTGGTATATCAGATTTTCCTTGGAGGCAACTCGTGACTTAGTAGTTTGGAACAAATGCTTTCCATGTGGAATAGGCAGTAAAGGGCTCCTCTGTAAGTGTGAGTGATAGTGAAAGAGTGCTTGTCACCTGATGCTTTGTTCCTTTAAGTATTGTGCATTTAGGGTATTTTATATTCTGTGTAAATGTGTACAGAAATGCTTTTAGAGCAACAAGTTTGTGTTAATATGAGCCTAAAAGAAAAGTCCTTATCTGGTGTAAATTTGATGTTTGTTGGTGGCTGTAAGGTAACACAGCTAGATGCGGTGTAATACAGGACGAACACGCTTTCACAGGTGCTGGTTAGATTCTCCTTTATTTCATTTAGAATCTTCCTGACTGACAAGACAAGATTTCTTCACCGTGGCTTTTTATTTAGCATTTATTACATATTGACTGGCACTTTTCACTTAAAACAGCAGTGTTAGCTGGCCCCTTGTAACTGTATGAACATCTCAAACGTGAGGAGTTGAATCCAGTGCTTTGAACAGATAGCCAGAGCGTGGAGTGCCAGAGGTGGTGCTAATGTGGGCAATGGCTTCCTGTATGCCTGAAGCCAGATTTTATCTTTATACTTTGTACTGGGATTTATAAAATGTAGCTGAGCAGTGTTTTTCTGGATTTGATGCATTTGGAAGGCAGTTTTTCTTCTGAGCACGTGCCCGTGTGTTGTTTTTGGAATTTTAAGATGCCTGTCCTGGTGGGAAGTCAGTAATAAGCATAATGAGAAAAACCCAACCCTGTTCTTCAAATGAATTCACAAGCCCACTGGAACTCCTTGAGTTTGATGGAAAAGTGACATTAGTCAACAAAAATTACCTTCTAGTCTCACAGCTCATGTATTTTTTGGCATACTGCTGTGTGCATCCTGCCTGCTGCACAGCAATATTGGGAACATCTGGAAATAAATTCGTGGGTAAAGGTGAAAATTAATTATGTGTCTAACTCATCTCTACATGCAGTAAATGATGATATGGAAGTATTCTCTCTGTTAAATGCTAGGCAGGTACTGGATTAGGTGAAGACAAAATTGAAGGGAATTGAATGTTTTGGTACTACCAAGGAGCTCGAGCTCAAAGGCTTGCCAGTCCTGGGAAAGAATAAACATCAGCAGTGGGGCTGCTCCAGTGCATAAGTGCTTCCCAGGAGGAGAAATACTGAAAACTGTACTTGGAACCTTGAAAAGGAATAATATCACCCTGATGCGAGTTCTGTTCTTAGTTTGTAGATGAATATGCCTGAGTAGCTCAAGGGGTAATTCAAATTGGATGACTGAAGGATGGGGTTGCATGGAGGAGCTCTTGGGGTAACATTCAAATGCTGTGGTTAGCTCTGTCTCGTGTTTATCTGTATTTTCTTCCTTCACTCCCTTGAAATACCAAATATTCCCTGTGGTCTAATGAGATGCTGCTGTCCTAACTTCCCTGTGTTTGCTGTTGAGTAATATTTTGATTGTCATCATTTCAACAAAGAAAGATGTAGAGGCAAAGAAAGGCCCTCAAAATGAATAATGAGCTGTCTTTCTATTAAGTTCATGTTGAACACTTAATATTATTCATTCTCTATGCTCCAGCTGTGCTTGTAATGTTGTCTGATAGTGAAGTATGAGCTTCATACGTAAGAACATGAGACTCTTGCAGTGTGGGAGCACAAGCTCTCCTGGGACCAGATCAGGGTGTGGAGGTTCTGGTGGCTTTTTTTTTTTTAGAGCTTTTTTTGATATGTGGAGTTTCAGAGAAGTTTTCAGTGACTTTTTAGAGCTCTGACAGAAGAGGGAGTATCTGGCTTTACTTTTCAAGACAAAGCAATAAGCTCAAAATGCGTATGTGTACTTTGTTAGCAATACCTACTGAAATTTCCCCAAGTGCTTTGATTGAACATCACGTGTAGCAAACTACAGAAAGAGAATGATTCATTACTTTTATTGCTTTTGACTAAAAAGGGGAGATAGAAAAGGGTGTGTTTTATTCATTGATCATTGAGAATTGTATTGGCATGGGTAGAACCATTTTTAATCTTTTGTCTCTGATCCTTTATTAGGCAACAGCTGCAGTCGTTTGAAGTAAATTGTCCATTAAAGCACTCTTTTGGCTTTTGACAAATTGCATCAAACTGCCTCCTTCGGGGAGACACAGCCCTGAGTAGTTGTGCAAGTTTATTCTTGTTGCCAGAGGCAGAAATTGCCTGAATTTCAGAAGCTGCATGTACAGAGGGCAGCAGAAATAAGCAAAGGGAAGCTTTATTTCTGGTCAAGTGCAAGTAGAGACATAAGAAGCCTGTCCTTGTTTGGTTTGATGGCACAAAATTGCATTTTCACTCATATTTGTTTCCAACACTTGTCAATCTGTAATAATCTGAGTAACTGTTAGAACCATGGAAACATTCTTGGATGAGTATCAGACCCGTGCTTGTGTGTCTCTCCCCTGGGATAGTCCCCCTTACCTGGAAAATGAGGAACTCAAACAGGGGCAGCAGTGGGAGGAAAGTTGAGATGAGAAATTTAGAGATAGAACAGAGGCAGTCAGTTCTGTAAGCTTACAGTTGTCAAAAGTCACTGCTGACTTTAAAGTGTGCATCTTGGACACCTACTGTAGAGTACATGTAAAATATTCACATTGCTCAAGCAATTAATTTACTATCAAATGGATATGTCTTATAAGCTCAGAATGTAACCTTAATCAGCACAGGAAATTTAGTGAAAATGTTCTATTCTTATGAAAATTTTATTGCCTGATCTCATTAGTCTGTTTTGTCTCATTTGTATGTTCATTTAATGGATTGGAAGCCTGTGTTTTCCCTAGATATGCTTTTAAGAGAAGCAATATCAGTTCAGCTCTTGTTCTTCCTGCAGTTTGTGCACGGGCAGGGACACTGACCAGGGCATCTCAGCTCTGCAGAATGACTGAGTAGGAATTTCGTGAGTGTTGATAAGTAGTCAATCTACAAGAGGTCAGCTGTGATTAGGGCTGTGAGGAAAAACTGCAGAGGGGAGGAAAGACAACTTGAGCATGTGGCACAGGTAGAGTTTGAGCTGAGAACAAAGTGCCAAATGAACAAGCTAGAACGAGTAAAATTGTAGGTTTTGGAGGAGAGCAGAGTCATGTCTGTACCTTGTGCATTTGCCAGTCATTGCTGGTAGTAGGATCTGGCTGCCATCTAACAATGGGTATATTCTTTCAAGAAAAGTGTCTTTCTTTGATATTTAAATTTTTTTGTGCTTGGGGAAGATGGTTGCTCCACCTTTTTGCAGGTGGTATCTTGTGTGCAGGTGTGTGTCCAAAGCAATAAAAACAACCTGAGTAACCCTTTTAGGAGGCAGAGATGCAAACAGAGCTTGACAGAGTTATGTGCCTCAGGCTTTCTTAGCAAAGAAAATCTCCCTCAGGGGGCCCTAGGGGCAATTAACAGGGAAAAAAAAAAAACAACCCCAAACCAAACAAAATTAAAAAAAGACAGGACCCAGATGTAATTCATTCTCGCAACAAATATTTACAAAATCCTCAGCCTCAAAAAGGTGTTTAGACAGTGGAATGTTTTCTTATTTACGTTGAAAAAACTGCATGCAGAAGAGGAAAAGCCTTACTGGCCCTTAATAGACTTCCTTAAGAAATATTTGATCATGTGAGACAAGATGGGACAGTCTTTGTTGGTTTTTGTCGGATTTCTGTGAAAAACAGAAAAACTCATGGGGTTTTTTGAAATGGACTCTAATGAAAAAGTGTACTATTGTCCACAGAGTCTGTCCAAAAGCTGAAGGCAGCTGCATCATGGGGATGGTTGTGGTTGGAAGGCACTTCTGGAGGTGGCTGAGTCCAACTGCTCTGCTTGGAGCAAGTTAACTGGGGCAGGTTGCTCAATGCTGTGTCCAGCTGGGTTTTGAATATATCTATACTTTGAATATAGCGGCAAGTTTGGGACTTGACAATCGTCCTGATGCTTAAGGAAGTTCTGTCTCTGATACAGTCTGTCTGACCCCTTCTCCAGCCTGGAGAGGTGTCTTTGAAAGTCAACACCACCAGCTTTTCTATCAGCCGATCTTCCTAGTTTGGTATCTCCAAAGTGGTGAAGGCCCATGTGATGCCATCATCAAGGTGGTTAGTGAAGGACGGCAATATTTGCCCCAGTATTTGCCCCTGGGCTCTACCACTACTGGCCTTTGTGCTGCTGACAACAACACTTTGAACCCAGCAGCTGAGCCAGTTTTCAATCCAACTTACCCAGTCTGAACTTCAGCCGTTTGTTTGTCCTCTTTGCACATTTTACCTTGGCAGTAGAGATTTTTGTTGTGTAACTTCACTGTCAGCATCAAATTACAGAGGTTGAAATGCATCCTCTACTTTTAGCAAGTTTAGAGGTAGGTGCCATTGTATAACAGGATTTCTTCAGCCCCTCAGGAAAGGAATTTTAATGAATGCTTTAAGTGATATTTAAGGAGTGTGAACTTTGGCAACTTCTTGAACATTTTCAAGTGGTTTAAACACATCCATACTGACTTGTGTTTTCGGAACTCGCACTTGAAATGTACTAAAGTATAACAGCCTGAGAAGCACAAGTTGAGGATCAGTAGTGATGAAATAATTTTAATAGGCAGGAGTATTTATTTAGCAGCAAACCTAAGGGCTCAGCAGTTACACTAATGTGTAGTGAAAAACCTCAGTTCCTAAAATATCAGATGATGTTCAGAAGTTGACTGTCCTGAAATCATTTCTGGAGTGCAGAAGCACAAAGCTGTTGAATACTCTCTTGTTCATGTAGAAGATATAGTTTTTAAAGTTTACAGTAGTCACAAATGCGGTGTTAAAGTATTTTTTCTTCATACTTTCCAACAAATATTATCTTAAATGACTTGAAACCGCAACTGAAGAGCAAAAGGGAAATTAGGAGGCTGGGAAAGAGAGGTACACCTTTTCAAGTGTTTCTTTTTTTGTTTCTTTCAGTCACTTTTTAAGCATTAGTCGATAGCTCCATAATCTTCTCATTTATTGTAGCAGCAGTATTTTTTAGGCCAAGGAACAAGTTAAATAAAGATGAAACTCTCAGCTAGAGGGCTTGGGTTGGGCAGCTGAAAGCTATTGGAAAGGAGGGTTGTTTGGCTGTTCATCTTCTGGAATAGAAAATGGATTAGGGAAGGCCTGATGATGTGGCGTACTGAATTTCCATGAAGGAGCAAAGGTAGGGAAGATCTAAAACAGGGACAATTCTGCACAGGAAGGAAGGGGATAAATCACGGTAGTTTAATTGCTGCTTCAGTGTTGGTTGTTCTCTCTCTGTTAGCAGAAGCAGGGGTGGGTTTTCCAGTTGACTTGCTTTGACTGACTGTGAGCCACTCACACTGTGGCTAAGTGCCACTGCTGATTAAAGATGGGTCTGCAGTTCCTGAAGGAGTGAGGAGTGTTGCACTTCAGTCAATGTTGTCACTTACCTTTATCTCATTTTTAAATGTTCTTGCTAGTAGTAAAGAGCAAAAACGGTGAACAGAAGGCTGGTGAGGTATTTTCAAGACATTCAGGTGCTCAGTCTGACACAGACTAGCATTGATTTGGTCTCTGTCCTTTTACTTTGGGCTGTTGCTTTTGGGTTTTATTTTACTACTCCTCTGATCAAGTGAAAAAGTATCCCATCTCTGCTAGTAAACACTTCCACATCTCCATTAGACCGCCTGTAACGTGGTTTCCAACCTGCAGTGCTGTATTTTAGTCTCCTCACTTAAAAGTTAAGGTTATTATCATAGAAATATTTTATTCCTGAGGGGTTCTGGAGTTAAGGGGTTTTTTTTTTGCAAAACTCTTCTCGTTAGTAAGCATTGATGTTGATATGATATTTTATGAAATTGATCATGATAATGATTGGTAATGTAAAACTAACCAGGTATTGTTTCACGTGGGCCCACTAGTATTTTTGTATAAACCCTTAACTGTTGTGTTTGGCATAAAAGCACCTTCACCCTTCTCTTTCTTTCAAGTCCACTCTGGCAAAGGTTTATTGTCAGAGAGTCTGCAGTGCTTAAGAACACAAGGAAAAATTTCGGTCTTCTGGAAGAAACAGCCTGTTAGCAATGCACATTTTTGAAGAAGTTGAGGTAAATATGAAGATCAGTTTTTGAAGTCTTTCAAATTATAGCCATCGGATAACATCTTCTTTCTTGTGCTCTTGAGTGTATTTTTACACTGAGTAGAATTCAAATCATATTCTTAATTTGGCAAAGGCAGGCATGGCTGGGACAGTAACTGGCTGCTGGAATAGTAAGAAGAATACATACAGTAGAAGTACTGCTTCTCTGACTAGAGGGTTGCTTTATTAAACCATTTCTTAAGTATCTCCTTTAATTAAAATTGTTCTAGCAGAGTGTTTACTTAGATTTGGTACCTAATTATGCTGTAATTGTTCATTTGTATGAAAATTTTGAAAACATATGTTTAAATCCGACCAAATAAAACAATTGTAATTATTCTTATACAACCATCAGCTGATGATGATCTTAACTTCCAGAGATGGGATCATAAGCCTAATGTGCCGCAGTTTGTCTGCTTCCATCTTTGTCCCCTTTTGTATAGAACACTAGGGCACAGGAAAAAGATTAAAGACATGGAAATAACTCCATGAAGTTGTGCTTTCCTGAATGTAGTGATGTGCTGCTTATTCATGGAGTGGAAGGTTGCGACAGATGTGGGTGTCTGAAGTGTCTGGGTTGTTTGTGCAAATAGCTAGAATGGCATTTGTTGAAGTGCCCCCATCAAGGTTCAGAGAAATTCTGTACTTGAAGTAAGCCATTTATTTGGTCTCTTAATACCTGGCTTGAAAACCCTTAGAAATATTTAATATAAAAACTTAAGGTCCTACATGTGATAACTTGAAAACCATCTGCCATCTATATAGCTGGGACAAGAAACTTTAATGCTTCATTTTCATGGTCATAGTTGCAAACCAGGCAGAGAATGCACAGTCACTGCCCTTTTTGGTTAACAATGCTAATTTCAGGCGTCTTGATGTATTCTGTGACGGCGTCAAGAAAATTATCCTTAAAAAGGCAGTTACTGCCAAGTTAATGGTGAATATTCAGGAATCAGTATGCTCCTTTCTTGATATTCCTTTGATTAGGTACCATGGTCAAAATTTTTTCATTTGTTTTCATACTCAGTTTGGGAAATTGTTCAATTGCCCAAATTTCTGGGGGGCTGAAATATATATTGCAGTGAAAGGTACTTTGTGAAAGTTGCAAAATGTAGAAGAAGCTGGTCATTTTGGGCACGGAGTACGAAACTGAAGACTTGGGGCATCTGCCTTCCCCTTTATTTGCTGCTGTTAAGGCTTTTGGTGGGGTTTTAGTCTCAGGGTAGGGAGGCGGCAGCTGACTGGGAATAACACAAACCCAGGCAAAGAACTTCTCAGAGCAGTGCTGCAGCTGAGCATGTCTATCCATGGAATAACAGAATAATATTTCTGTCCATCCACAGAAATAACAAAGTGTGCATTTTTCTTATTAGAGAGTCAGGTTACTGTAAAGACTGATCATCATAGTAGTTTTAAATTTGAGCTTTTATGAGATTAATTTGTTAATTTATGTCCTCTGTAAGTATCCAGTAGCACTGAGCTGAGGTCAGACAGACAGCACTGATGACTCTGGTCCTCATTAGTCCTTAGCCTGTGAGGTCAAAGCAATGAAGCTTGGAGGCAATTTTGCAAGAGAAATTTGAGATGAAAGAGTTGTTTCCAGCTTTGGGCAGGGAGAGCCAGTCCTGTGCTCTTGCATCCCCCAATGCTCACTGTGAAAGTAAACACTGTGCAGTGGAAGATAACTTTTTTCAGAGTGCTTAGTGCAGTTGGAAATACTTCTGAAAGATGTTTTCTGAGCTAAGAGTGGAAGCAGGGTTTTACTTATATGAAGATTATTAGTGCTCTGTTATATCATCACAAAATAGAGTGATGCTGCCCTGCAGGCCAGAGCTTTTCCAAACTGTGCTGTGTCCATGCTGCAGGGCTGCTTAGATAGGAGTAGTATTTAGCAGTAAATGTGTTGTGAATTTCTGTATATGAAAATCTATTTCATGTGCCTTCATTCTACTCTTTACAGGTGCTAGTACTGAATCTGAAACAAACACAATACCCAAATGAACCAAAAAATCAACCAAACAAAAAAACCAACAACAAAAAAATCCCCCAAACCAACCAACTAGAAACCAACCAAAAAAAAAATCCCTCAAATCAACCAACCAAAATACCAACCAAATGAAAAAAACAACCAAAAAAGAAAAAAATCCCCCAAACCAACCAACTAAAAACCAACCAACCAAAAAAAATCCCTCAAATCAACCAACCAAAAAATCAACCAACCAAAAAACCAACCAACCAAAAAGCCAACCAAATGAAAAAAACAACCAAAAAAGAAAAAAATCCCCCAAACCAGCCAAATGAAAAAAACAACCAACCGCAATCCTCAAATCAACCAAAAAACCCCCCAACAAAACAAAACAAAAATACCCCCAACCAACCATAAAACCAAGAAACCAAAACCCACCCAAACAAAATCCACAAACCAAAATAAACCCCAACCAAAATCCCCAAAACGAGCAAATGAAAAACCAACCAAAGAAAATCCCAAACCAACTAAACAAAATCCCAACCGTACAAAAAAGCCACCAGACAAATCCTGCCCCCACAAAAAACAAACAAGATGAAAAACTCCAGTTAAGAAATTACCTTAAGGGATGAAGACTTTACTGTTAGCTCATCTTCCTTTATGTAATGTTCCTCAAATAGATGATTTGTAATGAAGTTTCATCAAATCATTAAACTATTTGCAGGTGATAGTAAGGATTAACTGAATGATTGACTTATCCCTGTTTTACAGACACAGCACCTAATATTTACTTCATTTTTTTTTTAATCAAGAACCGAAATAGGAGGGGAAGGAGGAGAAGAAAAATAATCCCCGCTTGATCCTTTGCAGTCAGTAATTCCATGATCATTTTTCAGCCCTGATTTCTTTGCCCCACCCCATAATTTGGTTCATTGTTTCAATGTGTCCTATTTCCTTCTATTTTCTCCTCGATGCAAACTGCCAGGCTGCAATAATAACTAGGCAAGTAGATTACACTATAAAAATATTCTCATTACGAGATCTTGGTTAACTCCCAACCACAGTTCACATCACGGAAACATCACCAAGAACAGGAATTGATTCAGCCTCTGGAACAAGCCATCATATAAAATGCCACGGGCTTTTCTCAGCCCATAAAGTAAAGCAGAAAGAATGCAGAGACAGAAATGATTTGTCTGGAGGGTTTAGGATGATGGAAACAGTTCCAACAGCTCTTAGGGTGTGGTTGTTTTCCAGTTTACTGGTCACCTTTTCCTCACACTTACGACGTGTAATTTTGGTTCTTGTCCACTAAAGACAGCGCCTGGTTTGGTGTTCTGAGTTCTGGGATATGTGCATGCACTGAACCTAAGTGTTATGGGGCTTGCCTGCCTTTGCTCTGTCTGGGGGATAGTTTATATTGCCTTTGTAGCCCAGTTTCCTGTTTCTTCAAAGTTTTATTTAGCTTTATTTATTTGTTAATAATACTTGACCATAAGTATTTGATCACTTAAGTGCACTATCAAGGCTGGCAAAAGCAAATTGGATCTAGGGCACAAATAACCTGCGTTTCATTTGCGTACTCTCAGTGTAAAAAACAGTTCTCTTGTCCCCAACTTCCCTTTCACATGTTCAAGGCACTTTGTAGCTCTGTGGACCAAAAGGGTATGGCACCGTGTCAGGGTCCGCAAACATGTGCGGGGAACCTGATGGTTCGTTTTAGGGATCTCAGGGCGCAAAAGACACAGCGGGGGACAACTCAGTTTGCTCCATCCAAAATGCAGCTTTATTTAGTGCCAACCAATGCGATAGAGGGAGTTTGAAGGGAAATAAAGGATAGCGAGAAAAGAGAAAGAGGGAGTGGGTTATAGCTACCAACGGAGAGACGAAATCCTCATGGTCCAGCCAATAGATCTGTCTTCTTCTGTGGGGAGATCTCAAAGTCTGTGGTTAACTCAGGGGTCCTTATAGTCCTCTTTGAAGCGACAGGCAGTTGGCCAAACAGGTGGGGGAAATCACTGCAGTGTGTTCATTTAGAGAACTCAGAGCAGGTCAGCCGTCAGCAGGTACAGTGTCAACCAGAACGAGTCAGCAGGCGCAGTCACTTCACCGCGACTTGCCCGTTGTTTCTGCTCAGGTTCTGATGTTCCCATGTGGGTGCTGGGTTTTTCCATCAAACACACCTGCAGGCAGCACTCGGCCAACATCCCACCAACCTCAGCCAGGCCAGAACTCCTGTGTTGAGATTTTAGAGTCCCTTTTAGTGGTTTCAGTCTCTGTCCTTGGCGATGGTCGTGAGGCAGATGAGGGATCTTTGGACCGTCTCTTACACACCAGCACCTCCCGTGTCAGTGTTGTTGTGCTTCAACTCCTGTGCCAGTGTAAATATGTATTTTAATGTGTCATAACTATATAAATACATTTTAGTAGAGGTGGGGAGAGAGGCAAGGGAAGCAGCAGTTGGAGCAAAAGCTAGTGTCCTCCCGGTATTTTGAGGAGGAAGCTGGAGAATAATGTGTTTTCATAGAGCTTGGACACAAAATATTTGGTAGTTCACATGTGGAGGGTCTTGGCTGTCGCCATGCTTTTCACTTTTCCCTGTGGCCTTTTTAAAGTTTGACTTAGCTAAACTGAATTTAGGATTGGGAACAAAACACTCCCATCCCAAAAAGACATCTTTTCCCAGATGAGAATTAGACTGTCTAAGTTCTTTGTTTGTATCCCAGAATTGCATTTGTTGTCATGCCTAACAGAATTTATAATCATGGCTCTTGCTTTCAAGGGTGCACTGGTGTATGGGCAGGTGGGGAAATTATTACCTAGAAATATCAGAAGTAATTGATGAAAATTTGAACCTCTAAGCTTAAAGAATTTTAAGACTTTTTTTTTTTTCTTGTAGATGAAAAGAAAAAAGGTTTTCATTTCAGTTCAGTGGAAATATTGAATTTTGTGGAGTTTGGGACTCAGAGAAAATCTTGATTCACTTAATTTTCGTTCCATTTGGTATTTGTGTTAGCAGCTACGCTTGTGATGTTAGGAATAAGACAAAATTTTTATTATGCACTGGAAATTTCTTTGAAATATATCTGTAGTGAAAATTGTTGCTGAAATCAAGAATGAATAAGCAGCTTACTGCATTTGTCTGAAATTAATTCTTGGCTGTTGTAATCATGCAGATTAATAGATATGTTTGAGAGTGTTATGAGAACATAATGAACCTAAGATCCCAGTAGCAATAAAACAGTAGTTCTGTTTAAAGAATAATTTTATGGTTTCTAGAGAGAGCCTGTCAATTTGAAAGCTTGCATTTAGCTGTGTTCATTTCCCTGCTGGCTGAATCCAAACTGTGAGCATGAATTAGTCATCAATGTTTTGAAAGGGAAGAGTAATACTTAGTTTATTACTGAATGCTTTTGAATGTAGAATTAGATCTTCAAGCAGAGTGCCAAATTTTCAATCTAATGTGAAGTTATTACTTGTAAAATCATATTTTGAAATAAGCTTGAGGAGCTTTGTTACTGTCAGAGGCTCCACCAGAGCGCCAGGTTTTCTTGACTCAAACTTATTAAAGGACTGAGGACTATCTCTGTAGGATTTAGAGATCTGCTCAGTTTTTCCATGTCCGTCTTAATGTGTCTGTGAACCATTTTCTAATTGAGAGAATGGTTTGGAAAACTGGAGAATATACACAGTAGTAGAGTGTTGAAGGTGAACGAAATCAAATTTTAATAACTGCACTGAAAATCCTTTCCTTTTCGTAACCAGTGTGTTGACTGGCTTTGCACAGTGCAAAAAGATTTTTCATTTTTAGCCCACAGATATTTTTTCATAAGTACCCTGCCCACAAGCATCTAGACTAATATTCAATTACTGCTGTACTTATCTGGTGCTGGAATATTCAGTGTTCTGTAGCCTAGAGGAAAATGTCATAGAGAACCAAAAAACCACAAAATTAACTTAAAAATAACATGATGACTCCTTAAATAGAGTAGAGCTGTTTATATTCACAATTATGGAGTTTCAAAATAAAATAGGAATGGTTGAGATAAAAACTAAAGAGTGTAAAAGGGCCAAATTAAGATGAAATAACTTCTTTTATTGAATCAAAAAGCAGGGTTTTGTAGCTGAAAACTGGAAGCAGTTAAAAAATCCATGATTTCAGCATAATGAGCGATAGCCTACAAATACTGGGAATGTATTTCCAAAGATTTTGTAATACTTCTCATTCCTGCTTAAAACATTGAACAAAACTTGTGTGGCCTCAGGAATGGTCTCCCATGTCAGTGTCAGCAGATGTTTTCATCCTCACACGACCCGTCCGAGTTTCAGTTGTCTATAAAACAGACTTAAAACAACCCTGGTGTGTCAGGATGCCCTTGGCCCTTCCTGTGACAGGGACAGCTTTGCTTCTGCAGCCCAGAAGAAAATGTGGTTGGCTGAAGGAGACGCTGGGTCTGTGTTTGCTTATGAGTGCAAAAGTGATGAAATTAAAGGTAATGTGGGTATTAATATACTTAGTACATGTTTCTCACTTAAATGATGTGAAATGACAGCCATGTGATAGGAATTTATTTTCTGATGCGTAATGATATTTCCAGCATATAAACCTTAGCAGGACGAGATTCGACAGAATTTGATTTTTCTTTTCCATAAAACCAGTTTCTCAGGATTTTCAGGATCTCTGTTGGTCCTGCTCGGTGTGACATTGAGTCACTTGGATGTGGTGACCAATTGGACAGATGCTCTTTCCTGCTGTGCTGGCCTCTGGTCTCTGTTTTGATGCATTAGACTGAGGGGGAGAGAATTAACTGAGTGCCAGAAGTTTTATTTTGCATTTCTGATCACAGGGTTTTTTGAAATTTAGGGAAATCACCTGTACTTGGATTGTATCAGTGATTTTAGACTTAAGTATAGGTGACTTGTTTCTACTGGGACCAAGAGCTGTTTCCTGTCTGCAGCAATTTTCCTTTAATTACACTTTCATACACTGTCTAAATAGAACCTACCGTCCTTCTAATCTATATTTGGTTCAAGGCTTATATAATGAAAGGGTGTTTGACATCAAATACTGATGTGTGAAAATACCAAAACACAATGAATGCATGCCTTCCTATGCCTAAAAACCCCCAAAATCTAGCATGTAAACGTTAAATTCAAAAATTCTTTGGAGTCTTATCTGATCATACATTTGTTGCTATCGTATTGACATATATTTTGTGAAAGCTGGTGCTGGATATGTGGTATGCATGGGCTTTCCCATGGGTCTTTTCTAAATGTTTAGGTTTTGCAATAACTTTTCAAAACTTCATTCCTATGACAATGTCATTAGTACATACTATTGGGGGTGAAAAACAGCAAGGATCCAAATGTAGGGGGGAAAATATGGAAACTGCAGCTACAAAAAGATTTCTGCATCCAACAGTTAATGTGATTGCAGTGTTCTAGCCGGGCTTGTGCTCCACTTGCCACATACAGCTGTCTGCCTTTGAAAGGGAAATGTTCTGTCAGGTTTTTCCTTTATAGTAAGTTAAGCTACTCTGTGATCTTCTCTGCATTCAACAATTTTCTTATGAACCCTCCTGAAAAGCCCAGTAAATCAGACCTGTAACTTGATATCTCTTTTTCCTCTTGTTCTACTAATTCCCCCTGTGAGCCATTCTAGGGTTCTTAATGCCTATGGAACAATTTCTTATTGAATGGTGGCTATCGTCCTGCAACTGGCACCCTTTTAACTTGATCTGACTTTGATGTTTTTATTGTTCAAGCATTTTGCTGCAGCTCTGCAGTGCCTGTTGCTTGGAGCCAGTGATGTGGCTTGTGATGATTGTACAAAGGGGCCAGTGGGAGTGACATGGATGCTACAGTAAAGGAAGAGACAGTATTCTGCACGTGTGGGAGCAACTGAGACTTTTCTAGTTTGTGATGAGCTGTTAATCACTTTTTCTACGATGAAAAAAGCACTCAAGGTCATTTTCTTGATGACCCTGATGTCACAAGCCATATCAGTCACGCATTAGATGCAAATACAGTCGTATGATACCTTTGCTCTAGTTTAGTTAATCTGTCTTCAGCTGGAATCTGCCAGAAATGTCATCTGCATAGTGTAACTCGGGTCAAATATTGAAAATTGCAGTAGTGGCACCTGGGCTCTGCATCCAGCTCTGATATTGTGCAAAGCACTTGTGAGGACCTGCTCTGAATGCAACTGTGTCCCTTGCTGCTGCAAATTGCAATTCCATTAGCTCTCCTGAGAAGTCTTTTCCCTCTCTGTAATAGGAGATATCTCTGGCAAGTATTTATAACTGATTTGAGGTAACTAACTGGAGTGCTGGGATTCTTCTGATGTGGATGTCTACTTCTGTCTTTAACTGTTTTATAAATTACATAAAAGAGCGAAATTACATAAGCGGCTGCGCACCTGTGATGTGTGTCCCTCAGGGTACCTATTTCTTTAGAACACTAGGAAGACTAGAGAGAATTGAAATAAAACCAAACCTGAAGCAGGAAGTCCACTGCAGTTTAGGTTGTTCTTCACGAGATTGTTCAAGTCGAGCACAGCCATTCTCTTCAGCAGACACACGGGCAGGGGCTTCTTGGAGCGCTGCTCTGGCACCCATTCTTCGGAGTAGGGGATTGCAGGAAAAAAGAAGAGAAGCCCATCAGCTACTGAAGAGGAAGAGTCACTGACAGGAAGCAGTGGGTTAAGAAATGTGAGGGGGAAAAAAGGGAGAAAACATGAGGTGACAAATGTGAGAAATGGGAGTGAAAAAAGGAGGGAAGTGTGAGGGAAGAAAAGGGTAGGAAACCTGTGTGGGAAAGGCTGAGAAAACTGAGGGGAAAATGGTGAAGATGTGAGTGAAAATAGGAGAGGAAGGGGAGAGGAGGAAAAGGCAGCAAATATGATGGGAAAATTCTAAGAAAGGTGAGTGGAGAAGGGTGAGACACATAGGGGAAAAAATGGAGGGAAATGTGCAGGGAAGAGAGTGAGAAAGTTTACTGGCAAAGAGAGAGAAACAGGCAGCAAATGTGAGGGGAACATTGTGAGAATCCTGAGGGGAGCATTGTGAGAAACCAGAGGGCAGAAAAAGGCAGAAAACATGAAGGGAAAAAAAGGGTGGGACGTTTGATGGGAAAAGTGGCAGGAAACAAGAGTGAAAAAAGGGCACAAAATGCACAAGAAAAGTATTAGGGACATGAGGGGGAAAGAATGATAAATGTGAGGGGAAAAGTGGGAGAAATGGGAGAGGGAAATGCTGGGAAACACGAGGGCAAAAGTGCGAAACATGAGGAGACAACCTGGAGAAAAATGACTGAGGAAAGGAGAAAAGCATGAGGGGAGAAAAGGGCAGGGTAAGTAAGGGAAAAATTGTGAGAATCATGAGAGAACAAAAAAGGAGGTAAGAGTGGGAAGGTGGGGAAATGTGAGAGGTAAAGTGTGAGGAAAGGGAGCTGAAAAGGGTGGGGAAAATGAGTAAAACTTGGGCGGCAAACATGACAGGAAAACTGTGAGACTCGAGAGGGGAAAGGGGTGGAAATGTGAGAGGGAAAAGAACAGGAAACGTGAAGGGAGAAAAGGAGAGAAGGCAGGATTGGCATGACAGCTGAAATGATTCCTAACACATTCCCCCATGCATTTGCCCATTTATTGCACTAGCCCAGGGCTTCTCTGTATGTCCGTCTCCCCCTGTGCCTTGATTCCTGTTCGGAAGCAGTAGAAGTGCAGGATGTGCCCACCAGCAGGAGCTGCTCCAGGCTGGGAAGGGGCCAGGTGGTGCTGATTTCCAGAGGCTTCTGTGTCCCAGGTGAGGCCAGGGCAGGAGTGGGTTGAAAGGTGCTGCTGCTGCTCCTCTGTGCCAGAGAGCCCTGGCTGGGCAGGGCACGGCGCCCACTGCACTGCGGGCTCCTTCTCCTGCCACAGCTGGGCACACCTGGCAACAAATCATGACGACTTGTGGGGAAACCAAGGGCATTGTGGAGGCTGCATTGCTCTGCACACACGCGGGCCACCTGCAGCACAGAGCTTTGGCCCCCAGAAAGGCAAACCCGAGGGGAACAGCTGGAAACGGTTTCATTTTCACCTTTCAATAGAAGTGACTAAAATCAAAGTTACCAAGAAGGGCTCGATCCCTGGTGCCAGCTCGGTGTGAGAAAGGAGGCATGACTTTATTTCAGTGCTGGGTGCGTGGGGAATCACTTTCCTAACACGTGCTCAGCCAGAAATCCCACCTACTCATTTGTAACCATGGAAATAAGACCTACTCATTACTGTGCTGAAACTCACAGGTTAAGCATTCCCTCAAATTAGTTGACAAATTTAAATCACTTCTCAGAAGTTACTGACAGGAGAGTAGGGCTCTCTTGAGAGTCTCTGGTGGTCATTTGGGGAACATCCCATTCCTGCAATTCTCCTCCGATGCTCAAGAGCCTCCTGCAACCACTCTTTTTGCCGTGAATGCATTCCAGCTACATTCTTAGGAAGACTACTCTATTCTCAAGTCTAAGGAAGCCACTTGCACACATCAATCACTGCACTGGGGGAATAGAGGGTTCAACACTGTTAATGGGAAGGGAATCCACGATTTGTTGCAGTTCAACATTTTCTCAACACTTTCTTTCTCTGGGAATTGCTCACAAGCATGTCCTAAATGCACCTTGAAAATGTTTTTGCTGACTGAAGCCACATTGTGTCTTTCCTTCAGCAATTCAGAAAGAAAACACAAATTGCCTACTGAAACCTTTCTACTCCCTTCCAAATCAGTTCACTGCTCAAGCACAAGCCTGATTCCCTCAGTGAGATAGGAGGTAATATTTTGCTTCAGCTGAAGGGTTATTAGAAGAAAGAAGGAAAGCTGTTGGTTCTAGGTGTTGTTGTTTAGGGTTTGGATTTGTTCTAGTTAATTCGTTGGGTGTTGCTGTGAGCTGGGAGAGGGGCCAGCGTGAAGACCAGACCAAAAGGGAAGTAGGGTAAGAGGGGAGGGGACAGAAAAGGAGGCGGTGGGGACAGAATACAAGTTTCCTTTTACCCAGCCAAAGGGAAAGGGGACACGGTTCACCTTGGGCTGGGAAAGGCAGTAAAAAGCAGCATTTTCTGTGTGTGTGTTGTGTCTGTGTTTGGCTCTTGGGAGAGGGAGATACACACCCAGCTCAGGGGAATCCTTCCTAAGAAACAGTTCTCTTTGGCTTTGAGGACTTTGTCCCCATTTAATTTCATCTAAGACTTGGCTCCTTTCTAACACCCCTCTCCCAGCAGCTCAGGGCTGCATTGCACAGTGCTTGCTGTGTGCCAGAGAGCTCAAAGCAGGCTGGCCTGGCGCCCCGGATTATTTCTGCAGAACACTCCGCATTTCACCCCTTTGCTCTGGCTCAGTGCACAACTCCAGCACTGCAGGCGCTTCCTCCCAGAGCCGCGTGAGGCCCCGGCTCCTGCAGATGTGACCTGACAAGCTGTCCCTGCCTGCCGCTGGCCTCGCTTCCCCCGGCAGAAGCGCCGTGCCTGAAGGAGGCTGCCCTGTGCCGGAGCCTGCGGAGCAGCCCGGCTCCCTCCCCTGTGCCCAGAGCGCTGCACACACTGCTCACCTTGGCCAGGAGTTAGAGGGCAGCCGGCACAAGGGTGGCAATCCTCAGCCAGGCCTGCAGCCCTCGGCTGTGGTTTGCCTTTCTCTGCTCCTGTGCACGCTCCGGACGGCCGATGCCACCGGGCTGTGTTGTGCCCAGCACGGCCACGCTTCCCCTCGGGAGCAGCCGGCTGCCAGCTGGGCTCTGAGAGCGCAGGATTCGCCCGGGGCCCCCAAGAGGCACCCAGGGCCGGGCTGCTGCCTCTTGCAGCTCCAAGGGCCTCCTTGCAGCTGCCTCTGCCCCGGCTCAGGCTGCTCCGGGCTCTGCCAGGGCTCTGCTGGGGCTCCAGCCTGGGCAAGGCGGGGCCGGGGCTCACCCTGCAGCCGCTGACAGCTCTGCACCAGCTCTGCGCCTTTCCCAGCAGCCTCCCTGATCTTTCTGCTGTCTCACTTGGGCAAAACTCTCCCCCAGACAAAGAGATTGCACTTAGGGATACAAATGCAAGTGGCAGCAACCCAAATGCTCTCGAGTCAGAGCTAAAGGCCTGCATCTGCACAGGGTATTTGGGCTGCCCCACTCGTCCTTTGGTTCTGCCTGCAAATGCCACTGCCCTTTCTGCCTCAAACACAAGTGCCACAGCTGGGTAAAACCCAGCCCCTGGGCCATATTCCAAAGGCACTGCGGTCCGGAGAGCATGACGAAAGAAGAGCCTACTCCCCCTTCAAACCGTACCAAAGAAGGCATCAATGTCACTTTCCACCTCTAAGCAAAAATGGACAGTTCAGAAGGAAATGTTGAGCATTATCACAGGCTCAGAAGGAGGACAATCTTCAAAATGACTTGAGGTTTCAGAAACTTTATTTACAGTCCTAGGCCAAAATACTACCCTACAATCCTAGGCTAAAATCCTACTCTACAATCCACTACAATGCTGGTGATGGAAGAAAAAGTTTTTAAGTGACTGGTCCATTCCTGTCAACTCCTTCCACCTCTTAAAGGTAAGGATGAGTGGCACCAGGCTGGATGTAGGCTTGGCCGATGTTACAAATGGATGCTGCACAAAGGAAAACAAAAAAGCCAAGGATGAACCATTACTTTCCAAGCTAAGAGCCCCAAAGGCAGGATAATCTTTTTTTCAATGAAAAGGGGATTGAGTCAGAGTAGGTCTAAGGAGCAACAGTGGGACAACAGTGGCACAGCTTACTGCAAGAGCTGCTAAATGTCCCAGGCCTGGAAATATTTCAGGTCTGAGCATCCTGATCTCTTTAAAGACACCCCTGCTCATTGCAGGGCACTTGGACCAGATGACCCTTACAGGTCCCTGCCAGCCCAGCCCAGTCTAGGATTCCTGGCTGTTCTCATTTGAACAGCACCAAGAGTGGAGGTGAGGAGGACGAGGCTCATCTGATGCCTGGCACTTCAGTGCAGGAGGAGCCCGTCCCTGGGACACTGTTTCCCCCGCAGCCCCTTGGCATTTTACCTGCAGCAGCTCCTTGGCAGACCAGCGCCGCTCCTCGTCTCTCTGCAGGCAGCAGCTCAGGAAGTCACGCAGCAAAGGGGAGAGGAGCTTGGGCTGCCACAGCTCTGGGATCCCTTTGGTGGCTATCAGGAATCGAGCCTGGAGAAAAAGGAAAGACGAGTCTCTCAGCTGCTTCTTTCACATCTGGAACTGCTCTCCCAGATCCCATTGTTTTAGCTGCACTCTGCAGTGGCTGTTTCTGCCGTGGCACAGAGGAAGAGATGACTTTCCTGGACCAACAAAACACCCAAAGCCCAATGTAGCCACAGCTTTTCCAGCATCCAGCAGATCTTGCCCTGGCAGCTGATTTCATTGACTGACCTCCTTAGTGGAAACTACATCAGCAAAAGCACCTTTGCTTCTCTGAGGATTCACCTGACCAGCTTGACAGGCTAGTTGGAAGAGGGACTTTGCTCTACTAACTCACTCTAGTATTTCCAAGGAGTATGACATGAAAAGCATCTCTGCAGCACTTGCTGGTCCCTTAAGCACAGCTGCTATAAAAGTCATCAAGCTTTTTCCTTGGTTCTTGAAAACAATGGTAATTAAAAGTAAAGAAAGGAAATCCCTCAGTTAAGGCAAGTTTCCCTGTGAGAAAAATGGGGGTACACTTCTCTCCAAAGCACTGTTTTAGAAACTTGGTTGGGTTTGGGTTTCTTTCCTTCATTTCAGGAAAGATAACAGCAGCTCTAAGATGCTTGTTTCCTGTTAGCAGGGCCATCTACACGGCCAAAAGAGCTGGAAGGACTTCTAAGCCAAAGCCAAATGTTGCCTGAGAAGGGAGATTGTTTGCCTGGGTTAAGGCTTGAGTTCCCCCACAGATGCAACCAAAACCCCAGCAGATGCTGATGTGCTGCCGGGACATTTTCAGAAAGGGACCGTGGTGGAAGTAGTTCCAGCAGATGGCAATGGGATTTTGTCCAATGGCACACGGAACGTGGGATGGGGGAGAAAGACAGCGGGATCAGAGAGTATTTACACCTTACCATGAGAGGACCTTTATTCCCGTAAGGAGGTTCTCCTTCCACCATTTCAATGCCCACAATTCCAAAAGACCAGATGTCTGCTTTGGGGCCATAGGACTCAGCTTTTGCAATTTCAGGCGCCATCCACCAAGCAGTCCCGGTCACCGAGTTC
This sequence comes from Chamaea fasciata, assembly GCF_029207755.1. Taxonomy (NCBI): domain Eukaryota; kingdom Metazoa; phylum Chordata; class Aves; order Passeriformes; family Sylviidae; genus Chamaea; species Chamaea fasciata. Next base: position 573,294 of record NW_027094122.1, on the reverse strand, counting down.
CGTCTACTCTGCTCAGGGGTGAGTTGAGCAGAGAGGCCAAAATCAGCTGGGGAGAAAGCAAAAGACCGTTTTTATTTGAATCCTGTGCAATTAGGAAAGCAAGGAAAAGAATTGCCCAGTTGAAGTTGGAGAATGTGCTGCTGAATCTCCTGGACAACTCTCCCTGCTCTGTTTCCTCAGGACTTTAGCCAAGGAAATATGGCATTGGCTGCTTCAAAAATCCCCACATTTTTTACATGGCCTCCAGCAGTGTCTTTTGTTCCCCTGAAGCTTTAGACTTGTAGCCCCCTCCCTCTGGAAGGGACACTCACAGAGCAATGCCACTGTGGACGGCTCGATCCTTGCCATAGGTCTGTGCACGTTGCCACCGCGTGGTCAGTTCACAACAGGCTCCCTACACTGCCACCAGCACCGTTTTGGGGGGGCTGGCACTCACTCAAAAGCAGCCCCACAGCCCACATATCCCTGGAATGCTGCACCTGACCAAGAATATACTGACCCAGCTTGACAGAGCCATCCGTTTTGAGGAGGATGTTGAGGCTCTTCACATCTCGGTGTATCACGTGGTTGGAATGGAGAAAATGCAGTCCTTGCAGGCACTGAGAGAGAAACCAGAAACAGGAGGGCAAAAATCAGTGATGTGATTTCATCACACAAGAAAGGAAAGAGCTCTCCAAGATTCCCTCTGCAGGGGAATGGGGAGTAATGGCAGAAGACAGTGCCATTGAGGGCAAGAGCTCGCTGCTCCAACACAGGCAGGGCAGCACCTTTCTAAAGAAAGGCATGTCAGCTTGCCAAAGAGCAACAGCAACTGCTGGTGTAGACTCTGCCCTGCAAACCAGCCAGGATGACTGCTGCTGCAGTGCATGTGCTCAGAAGTACAGAGCACTCTGGCTGCACTGCTAACCTTTCCAGCTGAGGACTCAGAGAAATGAGTCTCTCTTCTTTGCTGCTCCTTTCAAACAGTGCCACCCCCACTTTTGCTTTTACAGGCAAGGAATGCAGTGCAGACAGGCCAAAGTTTAGAGACGCAAGATGGAGAAGAGCAAATACAAGAGCCTGAGTGAAAGTGCAACAGCAGGAGAGAAGAGGACAAGAACAGAGTCCAGTGAGTGCAGGGGCACTGGCAGGCAGTTCGCTTGAGATGCTCTTGCTTGCCCAGAGCATATCAGCCACACAGAAACAAAGCCTGGCTCCCGGAATCGCTCCTGTCCTGAGCCCCTTTCCCAGACAATACTGCCCAAGCCCTGGGACGCACAGATGGGATCCCTCACCTCTCGACTGATGGTTGCCACGTGGTGTTCACATATGCGAACCTCAGCGATGACATCATCCAGAGAGCCTCCATCCATGTACTCCATCACCAGCCAGAGTTCGTTGAGCACAAGGTAGCTGAAAGAAGGGAACAAGGCCATGCAGATGAACATGCATACATTGGTTTCTTTGCTTGATTCTTGTTTCCGGGTCCCTTTGTGACAAGGACAGAATTCAAGGAATAGACACTCCCTCCAGGCTGTGCATTGTTTGCAGTCTGTGCAGTCTCAAGGAGAACAGCACATCTGTGAGAAAGGAGATATTTTAGATGGCCAGCAAGCAAAAAGTACAGTTTAGTATCAGCCAAGATGAAAAGCCTGTCCCGCATGGTATTTCTGGAAAGGAGCACCTAGTGTTCCTGGCATGACCAGTCATGGAAAAGAGGGGCAACAATCCAAGGGAAATCCTCTCTAGCATGCTTCATCAGCATTGAAGAAACTTGAAAAAATCAATCCTGAGACAACATGGAGGCAGTGAGCTTACAAGGTATTGACTTAGTATGGGAGGGTTGATTCAGGTTTTTGGCCAATGTTCCAACTCAGTGTTTGAAAGCCAGGGAAGACACATGCAGGCAAAATACACTCTCTTCCCATCCATTGGAGATGAGTAGAGAAATAATAATTAACTGATTATTAACAGCTCTATTTTCTGCCAGTGTCCAAAGTGGGGTTTTAACCTCGCATGCTTTTACTATGGAAACAAACCTTCATGGGAAGAGACCATGACCACTCACCTGTCTAAATAATCCACAACGTGGGGACTCTTATTCTTCTTCATGACCATGATTTCATTAAGCGCTTGTTGATTCCTGTTCAGTCCTTGAAGATTGATTTTCTTGATGGCCACCTAGAATGACACAGAAAATCAGTAACTTTAGAAGCTGGTGGAATGAGACCACAACACACGTGGAGCGAGTGATTTTGCAATGACACAGGTGAGCTCTGCCAAAGTGCCTTGTGATTAGACAAAGGAGTAATTAGGAACTGACATTCCTACAGCTCATTTCTCTGCTCCTTTGGGGGCCAGTTCCAGGACACGTGGCCACTGACCACAATTTGCCTTGTCCACTTGTTAAAAATGGTGTCTCAACTCTCACCCCCCAAAGCTCTGAGCACACTCTCTGTTTCTCTGTCCATACTTCAGAGGAAGAAATGCGTGCCTTGGTACTCTGTGGATACATCTCGGGCTATAGGCAGGGCTTGGGGCTTTTAGGGACGCCTTGCAGATCTCTCTCCTACATGCAGTTCCCAACTGCAGCACTGCAGGTGCCTAAGGAACTGCCAGGAACATTCAGATGAATTTGCTGGCAGCCAGAAATGAGAATTCAGGACTCTGAAGCCGTAGCCCCAGAGAGCAGTGAGATGCCCCTTTGTTGGAGCAATTGAGAGCCAGGGAGAGTGTTCTTCTCTGAAAGGAACTGCTGCCCCCCTTGCCTTCCTTCAGGCAGCTGAGCAGGACAAAGACTGTCCCAAATGCAGCTGGCAGGCTGGCACCAGTCTGTGCTTCTTGTGCCTTTGCAGCACAGCTCTAGCCACAGCTGCAGCCACAGCTGACACGAGAGAGGAAAGCCCTGGAGAGCAGCAGAATCTGCAGGGGCTCTTGACATTTACCTGTCCTCCTGTGGCAGTGTCGATCGCTCTGCAAACCTCTCCAAAAGCCCTAGAAACAAAACAGCAGCAAAGAAAGGAGAAGCCATTTAGACCTTGGAGTGAAAGCCAGCCCAGACAGGAGATGTCTGCTGGAAATGCCTCCAACCTGCAGCATGCAGGAGGGCTCTGCCAGAAGGCAGATGATGCATTTTCCTCTCCAGTGCATGGGCACTGGGCCTGTTTCTGAAGCACTGGGCTTTAGTGCCTCAGCTCAAAAGGCCAGGTGATTCTTTCGTCTTGGATTTCAGTTTCTAAACTGGGCAGTTTTTATCCTGATCACACTATTTCCTTCAGCAAACTCTTGGGAAGAAATGTTCCTTCAAACAGTTATCTGCCTGCTACAAAAAGGGGTGGTTGCTGTTTCTGGCAATGAAATCCAAGTGTCTGACAATTCCTTCTGACCACACTTCCAAATTCTGGCTGGTACTGAGAGATGGGGCAGACTAACCCCAGTGTCTGAATATGTTTGCATCTTGCCTGACTTCACCCCTGACAGATATTCCAGCAGCAGATCGTTGCCCCATGATTGTGTACAAGTAACTGTGGTTGGACTCACCCTCTGCCAACAATTTCCTCTTCAATGTATTTCCTTCGGGGATTTTCCATGCTCGCCATTTGCCCTGAGGGAAACAAAATGCAAGATGCTCACTTGAAAGCAGAGATCCCACTATCCAGGAGATACAAAAGGCAGCCCTGCTGGGGCTGTACAGTCTGGCCTTCTGAGTCCTTTGTGGCCAGCTGCGTAACAACAACAACTGCAAGAATTGCAACAAGACAGGCAGCTCTGCAGTACAAGCAGGCCAGCACTGATTTCTACAGTCCTTTGAAGAGATCTCTTGACAGCAAACAAAGCACAGGGAGATGCATTCCTAGGAGAGGAGGGCATCTTCCCCACCTTGCAGCACTTTACCAAAAGAATGCCTTTCCCTTTGTAAACCCAAGCAGCTCATGCTCTAACCAATCCCAAGGGGCCTTCAGCAGCAGGACCCTCACCCTTGAGGAGCAGGCTGAGCTGGAAGACGCCCTTGCCCGTGGCCCACGTGAAGAACCACACTGCTTCTCCTGCCCCTGACAGCAGGGATCAGTCCCTGCCATTGCACTCGCCCTCTCAGCCCCGCACACGTGCCCACCTTCCCGCAGCGGGCAAGGGCAGCAGGGACAGCAGTGCTCCTCAGGTGCCGGCGGGACACGGACAGCTGCCCAGAGGAGATGCTGACCCTCTGTGAGCCCAGCCCAGGCCGTGCAGGAGCCGGCCCAGAGCAGGGGCTGCTGCCTCGGGGCAGCTCCGCGCTGCAGCGGCCGGCCGGCAGCGGGACTCTCCCAGCTAAGGAAGGCTCCAGCCTCGGCGCTCACACCAGCCCTCAGGGCCAGGGCAGCCACCGCCACAAAGCTGCCAAAGCCCAGGCACCAGCACTGACAAGCAATGGCAAGAAGGCACGGCCACACCCAGCCCCTTCCAAGCTGCTGCCCCCACTGAGGACACGGCAGGATTGGCTTGGAGAGCAGACACAGCCAGGTGCACGTCAGTGCCCTTTTGTGCCAACAGGTGACGGGAGACAGAGCGTCAGCTGGGCTCTCCTCTCAGCCCCACCAGCTCTTATCTGAGGGCACAGGACCGGCAGCTGCTCTGGGCAAGAAGCAGCTTCAATGACTTGTGCTGTAGAATCACAAAGGGCTTGATTTGTTTTCCTAGAGACTGATCTGAGCAGGGCTTGGGCCAGTGGGTAGCATTCTAACAGTCACGGGAATGACTGGGAATCAGGTAGGAAAAAGTGTCATGGATCTGAGGAATATACAGCAGAGGGGCTGGAGGCTCACTCCTGAGAAATGCCTACAGTGCACTTTTATCTGATCATGCCCCAGGCCTGTGTCTCTTGGACTTATCTTTCTAGGAACAAAACTAGGATATTAAATACAGATTGTAATAAAAGGATCTGTTTTTTTCATTGGGGGCACAAAAAAACCAGCTCTTGCTCTCTGTTTCTGCTGTCACCTGATGTTCTTTCCAAAGAGTCCTCACTGACAAATATATAATCTTCTCATTAAAAAACCTGCAGATGTAGTAGTGGTAAATAGGAACAGTCATCAAAATTACGCCACTGAGACTCATGGGGCAGAAGAGCTCCTTCAAGATGGAGAAAAAACCTCTACCCAAAAAAATCCATAAAAAAACCCAAACTAAAACCACAACCAAAAGACAAAATGCCAAAACCAATCACTTTCTGTGGTTTTTTTTTGCTCTGATGGCGGATGAGAAGTCAGGAGTCTAAGGAGAATTTAGGAAGCTAACTATTCTATCCAGTTTGGTCACTAGCACACAGGACTTGCCCAGATCATTTGCTAGCTCACAGCCTTCTGCTGATGCAAGGACAACCCCTGCTTCTGCCTTTAGCAGCTGGGGAAGCTCAGGCAAACCCCAGGCACGTCCAAGCTGCCCTCAGAGGCAGCGGGAACACCCAGAGCACTCTCTTGCTGCCTTGGAGCACAGCCTCTCCTGTGGGGAGCCCTAAATGCTCCTGGGACCCCAAAGTGAGGAGAATCATTGGGTCCAGCTGTGCTGACACGTGCACACAATACACTGTCCCTCAGAGAAGAAAGACACAAGACATACTCAGGAGCTCCAGGGACTCATCCTCATCATCCTCCATCTCCTGTTGCTGAGCAGAAGCCCTGTCAGTGCTGGAGATGAACGAACTGCCCGGCTTCCACTGCACAGCTTGGCCAGCACTAGTGCCTTCAGGTGACACTGCTGCTGCTGCAGGTTCAACAGAAGAGCCTGTGGAGATCTGAGACAACAAAGGAATTGGTGTCAGAAAGAAAAGTGGCTGGCAGAGATTAGCCCCAGATCCCATTTCAAATGCAAGCCCTTAGCAAGATGCTGTCAGCCACATGCAGGGCTCTGCCATGGGTTTGTTCTGATGTCCACTCCTCAAACTGGATGGCTCAAAGCCAAAGGCTGGTTTGACTGGAGTGCAAGGCCAGATTCATTGTCCATTTTCTCCAAAATGCATTTGCATGGATTTTCTGAAGGGTGACTGCCAAAATGACCATTCTGCTTTCTCCCAAGGACGCTTTTCCCCTTCCAAGGGCTGCAGACACACTTGCAGCTCTTTGTTCAAATGTTCTACCTTCTCCCATGGAGTCCTCTTTTCCTCCGGCATCTTCTGAACGTGCCCAACCGGCAGCGCTGCTGCTTGGGACAGTTTCTGTGCCTCACAGGAATCTTGGGGCTCCTTGCTGCCAGTCACTTGATGGAAATCTTTGCAGGCTGCCAGGCGAGATGTCAACACTTCCACCTCAAGTCAAAGAGAACAAAGCAGTCAGAGAGTCCAGCTTGTCCCTGTCAGCCAAGAGTCATCGACTCTGAGGAAAGGGAGAGGACCAGATTCACAAGGGATACAGACAGCTTCTTTCCAGATCCATCTGGGTCACCGTGTTCACCTGCAAGAACACCTCAAGAAACAAGGAGAGCAGGAAGAGGCCAGCAGGAATGCATTCAGATGACTGCTGGCCAAAAGGCCAAAGCACTAGTGCCACTGTGCAGGGCAGCAGCTGAGATTCAGCAGAGCAGGGAGTGTCCTTCAGAGTGCCTGTGGCACACACTGGAGCAGGATGGCACTCAGAGGCATCACCCCACCCCCCTGCTGCTCTGCAGGGGAAAGGCACGAAGGGCAGAAAGCACCAGGTTGGTGACTGCAGTGGCTATTGCTCATTCACTCACTTGTTTCTGTAGAGCCTCTCGCTTCTCAAGGAGGAGACCAATTTTCGCTCGGTCTTCTGCTAGAATCTCCATTTCTTCCTCCAGCCTCTTCTCCCATGCCTTGATCCTAGCCCGAGTTTTCTGCAGCTCTGCCTCCAGCTTGTCTCCAAAGTTCCGTAAAGAACAAGAGACAGAACCTTCCATCAGGGGAGTGGCTACTACTCCTCCGCTTACATGGTTTTGTTGATTGCCCCTCTCCTGATGGAGTTTCCATTGATCCTCAGTTCTTCTGATGTCTTCCCTGCTCTTCCTCCTTGCTGCCATGGTGTCACTCGGAGGTTTGGGCGGCTCTGCTTGTGCCTCTGCCTCCACGTTCTGTACAAACAAATGCAGAGCAAGTGACTGGGAGATGCCATCAGGCTCAGCTTTTTCCTTTTTCAGCGTACAAATCATATTCATTCAGCCACTTCTTTCTGCTTCCCTGCCCACCTCTGCTTCCATTGTAACCCTCCTGTCCCAGTGCTGATCTCTGCAGATGACAAGGCTCTGTGCTTTCAGTGCCTGGGGGACTCCTGGCCTCCTCAGTCCCAAGAGCTCCATTGAATTCCCCTCTCCCTGCCCTTCACTCTGTCCCACTGTGACACTAGCAGTACAATGAGCCTCCATCTGGGGCTGAAGCTCCAACAGCCTCTTCGGAAGCTGACAGGGAACGTGTCTTTTGCCACACAAGTGGCCCCCCAAAGATTCATGGACAACACATCATCTCTTAGCAGCTCTTTAAAAGCCAAAAGACAGGTGGACTCCGAGTGCCTGTCAGCTCTGCTACTGACTGCTCTGCCTGAAGAGGCAAAAGAACAACCTGGCAACAAAGGCACCAAAATCCCTGTCTTCAAACAGCAACTCCACATCCCCAGTGTGTCTCTGAAGTGCTCCCGGGTAAGCACAGCCAAGAAGCTCCCGGGGACAAACCACCCCAAAGAGCTTGTGTTCTCAGATCAAGACTTTTGGTGCCTGTGGGTACTTGGCATGTCTGTGGAGAGGGACAGGTGTCCCCAGACCACAGCATCCCCTATGTATCCACCAAGGCTGAGCACAGTGCCTTTGACATGCTCCCTCCTCTGCACACAGGGAGCCTTCCTGCTCCAGGCTGGCCCCTATCAGAATCCCAGCAAGCTGGGGCCTAAACACGGCAGCTCAAAGCCCATTTTCCAGCTGTCACTGGCTGAGGGGAATGGCTAGGTCTGGCAGGACTGCAGCACTCAGCATCCTCAGCCACCAACAGCAAGAGCTGCCTGCTCAGAAACTTGCAGCTCTGCCTCGCACTAAAGACAGCACCCTCCAGAAGTGGCACTTACTGTCTGGGAAAGTTCCGGCTGTGGTGTGACGACTGCTGGAGCCTTGTGGTCATTTGGCTCCTCTTTGGCTTCTTGTCCAGGAGCAGAGGAAGCCAGAGGAGAGTCTGCTCTTGGTTCTGGGATCTGTGGACAGACAGGAGCGTGAGACACAGGCCATGACCTATCATTTAGAACCTTCTTTCTCTTCAGCTCTAGAACCAGCTCTACTAAGCACAAATCATCAACTTGGAGAGCAATGGAATTCTAAGTCACTCTGACTAAATTCTAATGGGCTGATTCAACTGGACACTGCTCCAAATTAGATATTCCCCCCTGACTACTATCAGGAAGCACATTCTCTCTGCAAAACTGATCTTTTAGTTCTTTTAAAGCTCTGGAATGGAAAATTAGGAAATAGGCAGTGATGCCTTTGCTCTTGCTGCAGCAGACATGGAAAGGGATTTTCTTGCAGCCTACTCAGCTGGCCCTCTACACTCTACTGCCACAGGCCAAGCTCACAGCTTTCTGCACAATTTTAAACACCAAGAACATCAAATGTTCTTTCCTTACTCACCTCAGGATCAGCACCTCTGAATACCCGGCTCAGGTGACCTGCAGTGGGCAAGGGAAAATGAAGCAGATGCTTTGAGAAAACTGGAGACAACCATTTTTAGAAGACTTTCCAAGAAGGCCTCCCAGTCTACATTTTCAAAGTTGTCCTGCTTGACCCAGCAATGGAGGAATTGGCAAACTCTGCTGCCCCAGACTCTCCCATGGAGGGAACGCAACCCCTGCAGGTTCCCTTACAAATGCTGCCCGCACGGCCGTGGCTACAGACACCCCCTTTTGAGCTGAACGTGTTGACAGGAGCTTTACCCAAGCGGCATCCCAATGGCCTTTCTGTTTCCAAATCAACTCAGTCACTAAGAAAGAGCAGGAAGACACAAAAACCAGGTTAGGTGACACCCAGGGAAAACCTCTACTTACCTGCCAGGTGAGTCAGGAAATAGCAGGAATAAGTAACTCCATAAACAGTGAAAACTGCAGCGGCGAGTTGCCCAATCATTGTGGCAACTGCTGTGCAAGTTTGCCAACTGTTCTCCAACACTATCAAAAAGCAAGTCTCCTGTCAGTGTGCACGTGCCCACTGACAGACGCCTCAAGCTGCAGGACGCTCCTGCACTGAGCAAGCTCAAGAGCTGCTCTGACACCCCTGAGGCCTTCCGGGCACCAAGGCAACCTTGCGATGTCACCATGACCACGTGGCAACCGTGCCCTGACATCACAAAGCAAAGCCCCGTGATGGTCTGTGAATCGATAGAGACGGATAGAGTGATGTTTGTGTAGGCCTAGGCTGCATTTTTACCTTTCCCCCCTCAGCTGCCTGTTTCAGCTCTTGTTTCTCCCCCGGTGCCCCCTGTGTCCCCTGTTGCTGTGCTGGGTCCGAGCTGGCGGCCGGGCCGGGCGGAGCAGCAGTTCCAGCCTCGGCTGTCCCTGGAGCGCTGGGAGCTGCCGGTGGCCCCAGGCACTGTCCCCTGAGCCAGTGCCATCTGCTGTCCTTGTCCAGGGGTGCTGCTCTGCAGGGGAGGAAGCAAGAACAGAGTGAAAGGCTTTGAAGATGGGGCGGCTGGAATCCCTCTGCTTAGATTTCTGTTTAAAGATATATGGACTGTAGCATAGAGAGGAATAATTTCATGGATATTTATATATGCAAGTTACTATTTGTATAGGAATATTTCTGTATGTATCTCGGTATATTTATAAATGTATGCTACATATATATGTGTCTGTATATATGCATACATCTTTGTAATAACATATGTATATATGGATGTAAGTATATGTATATGTAAGTATGCTGTTCTATGTGTGTTTTAATTCTATTTCCCATGAATACAGTTGTGTAGGTATTTCTATTTATGCAGTTGGAGTTATATGGCTCTTTAATTAGGTATATTGGTATTCCTAGAAGTAAATAGATCTAGTTTTCTATTTACATCTGTGTATTGACTTCTGTATTTTGAGGTGGGTGTATCTGGGTGTATCTTTCTATTTAAACATGTTTGGAGATGTATAGTTGTGTCATTGTATCGATTGAGATCTTTGTAGACGACTGTTTAGATAGAAATACTGATATTTTTGTATTCCTAGATGGGCTTTAGGCTTGCAGTAATATGTAATAAATTAAGTTGCTAAACACCTAATTGATCTTTGTGTCTAGTGAGTTGTTGTAGATGTTGGCAATAAATTAAGGTTTTCTTAACTGAAGTAGATATTTGTATATTTTTACATAGCATTGTTGTAAAAATTTAAAAACTTCCTTTTTTACCTTAAATTGAGATATATAGTTAAATTAAATACATAGTTGTATAGTGTCAGCGCCGGTGAAGCATTTTGTAATAAATGACATTTTTCATGTGAAATCAATTCTGGTGTATTTGTCGATCAGCAGTGCAGCTGTAGGAATCTGCAAGAAAATACAATTGTCAACTGCAATGGGTGTTTTGTGATTTGTGCTGTCCAGAGCAATGAGCAGTTGTAAATACTGGAGGATTTTGGCCATGGAAATCTCCATCCATGCCCAGCACATGCCCCACTTGCACTCAGGCTGCGCAAGGAAAGCACAGATTTGGGATGGCAGCAGAGCCACACCTTGGCTGAGAACTCACTGCAAGGGCGGCTGAGAAAACTCCGGGACTCCACGGAGCCTTCAAGTCCAACCAGAGCCACCCAGGGAGGACAAATCCACCCGCCATGCCATGGGCAGCTCTTCAGGAAGCGCTCCAAGTGTCCCTCTGAAGGTCATCCTGAAGCCCAGGAGCCAACAGGGATCCTGAGCCAGCTCCGCTGCCTTTGGCAGCACTTTGCAAACGAGCTGCAGCAAGGGGGAGGCCGCAGGGACTGTGCTGCAGGCTGGGGATGAAGGAAGGGCCATGGACACTTGGGCTGAAATTCTCAGAAATCCACAAGGATGGTGAAGAACTGGGAAGCAACAAGTTCTCACAGCCACAACAGTGACGGAAGCCCTTGGTGTGAAGTTCCCTGGGGGAACTCCCAAGGGAGTTGCTGCTTGGATCAGCAGCAGCAGAAGCCAGCAGGATCTGCTCCTTTTCCTGGCTCTGTGTGCAGGGCACAGGCTGTGATGGCCCCTGCCCCACAAAGCCCTTGCCCATGGAGGCTGCAGGCTCAAAGCAATCCCATTGCAGAGAGAGGCTTTGCAGTTGAAGTCCACTGCCCTTGTGTTTCGGGCTGGAATGGCTCTCATGCCAAAGCACAGCAGGTAACCAGGGCTTTGGGAGGCACAGACTTTAGAGGGAAAGACAGATCAGGCACTCACATGCCTGAAACTCCTTCAGCTCTCTTCTTCTGTAGAATGAGAAAGAAGCAAGCTGGGGAGAGGCACATGCAGTCCTTTGAAAAAACACAGTGTCTAACCAGTCCTGTGGCAGAAGAAAAATGGGTAACAACCTTGCCTTGTTTTCATAGCCTGCATCTTCTGCAGAGGAGACAATGGGATGGGCAGGAGGAAGGGGAGGGGAGGAATGACTGTGTTAACCCAGTCTGCCTTGCTGTGTACTACTATACTTTGCAGCAGTGAACATTAGAGGTAATGCCAAATTCCTATTTAGCACCATGACACGCTGCTGCTTCATTGCAAAACTGCCTCAGCATTGTTATAAATACATATTAAGTGTTTGTCTTTTTACAAATATGAAAATGAATCTTAGATGTGTTATGGTAGAAAGTTATGCTACAGTAATATACCCCCTTGTAGTAGTGGGATAAATACAGTTTTTAGGCTATAGCAGATGCTTTTTGTAATTAGTTAAAAAAATTACAAAAAAATTGGAGAAGCAATGAAGAAATTCCTCACATAATCTCATGTGGATAGACACAATAGCAAGGACACCGACGACTCCAATGGGAAGAATTTATTGCCTTCGTTATCAAGAGATTTACGACTTTGTGGAGGCATGAAAAATTTATGTGCAAGAAAGAATGGTGGGAGAGAAAAGTTGCAATTAAGCAGGAACACCTAAAGTCAAAAGGAATGTGTAAATCACATACGAAATTTATGAATACGCAATAACCTATGGTATTTAAAGGAAAGATCCTTTGTTAGCAAGCTGTGCTTTGGGTGGAAACACCAGGCACCCAGACGTCTGTAGTTTTGCTTTTCTTATGTCTCTTCTTATTGTTTATTATTAAACTTTTAAAATTTTAACAAAAACTGAACTGTGTTTTTCTCAGAGAAAATCAGCTGAATTTCTTGTCAGTTTAAGCAGATGTGGTGAGAAACAGTGACAGTGATTCAAAGAGGTTTTCTAACCTTGTCATCCAGAGGGAATTTTGGCTTGCTTTTTCTTCACTGTGTGCAAAACATTTTGGAGTTGTTCTGGATCCTTCGAGGAGGTATCCACAACCGACCAAAATAGAAAAGGGGGATTATGGCATTCATTCTCTTTTAACACCTATTTGTACTAAGCTCTAGCTTCAGCTTAGTAAGGAAAAGGAGAGATTTTTCTTTAGTCATGCAGTGCGGAATCATTGGTGTAGGAACAGCCACAATTCCAGGTGTAAGAACAGTGTGTTCTTGCTCTTAACAGGACATTGTGGACAAAAAAAAGCCCCCAAATCCTCACGATTCACCTCTTAGGTAAAACCAGAATGGTTCATGGTGTCAAACTAGCAGGTGATGGAAATAACAAATGTCCCTGGGCTGGGGCAGAAGTCTGGGAGTCAAAGGCTTGGGAAAAGAGAGCTGGCAAAGCCAGCCCAAGCTGCAGGCTGGCATTGGGCTCAAGGCAAGAAGGAGCTTGTGCTGCCAGCACGGGAAGGGACTCCAGGCACAGGAGCTGGCCGGTGGCAGGAGCAGCTGCTGCTGTCACCACCAGGGAAGGGCTGGCAGCGCGCAGGAGCAGCGGGCACATTGCTGGTGGGGACAGCTGGCAAGTTGGAGCGGGCCAAGCGAGGATCAAGAGAGGCTGCTGCTTGTTGTAGAAGTAGTTTTTGACATGGTTACACCAGTCTCACCAAGGTCAGAGCGTTACAGTCTCTGCCATTCTGCAAAATGGCTTCTAGCACAGAGTCCCCATGTGCCAAGCAGAAGCGGCAGCAGCAGCACCCCCAATCCAATGCATTCTATTCCTAAATCACACAATCTGCTACAAACACGATGCTCTTCCTGTCTTTTTGCACCTGTCCTGGTCTAACACAGCTGTGGGACAATGGTGGTCGTTTCTTACACAAGGGCCTACGCCTACAGCCTTTCGATTCAGTCTAGCAATGTCAGCAATGCTCTGTTATGTTTATGATATGTCTAGGACTTAGTGAACTTTGCGCGAGGTAATGCTACTGAAGTTTAAACTGGACTTCAAGGCTTTTCTATCAACTAATACAGTGTCCGATGTGCTTAAGGCACTTAAGGCAGCTTTTTACTCACCTAAAACTAAAACTTCCATTCCCACTTCTTGCCCGTGTGACTTTATGGATCTCAGTTTTTCTGAGAGTTTCAAAGCAAGCCCTGCATTCTTTTCTGCCTCTTAGCCTGTGTGCACGGGGTCCTGGGAGATTTCTATCTGGTTTCCAACAGGGCTGGGACACAGCTCCATGGGTCCCTTCTCTTCTTGTTCCCAGGTCTCCACATGGTGTAGGTGGTTTCCAGCTGTGACCTCCTTTCCAGTGAAGAATCCATGGATCCCCCCAGTACAGCTGCAAGGGGTAGGATTTGATCTCCTTCCAGCTGGGATCCAGGAGCCTTGCAGTGTCCCATGGTTCCAACTGGATGACCCCAAGGTGCTGGGAATGCAAAGGGATGATGGTGGAGCAGATGAAGCATTAGTTGCAACACACGTGTGTGGAAGAGCCCCTAAAAGGCATCAGATATGGTCAGGAAGCCGTGGAGCAGAGAGGTGGGTTTGGGAGAGGAAGGGCAATTCCTCTGGGAATGTGGGCTTGAGAAATGAGGCACTTGGGAATGGCGGAATTGCCGTGGAATTTCCATGGCTGTATCTCACTGTCATCTCTCCCGGCGCGGGGGATCAGGTGTAGCCAGGGTTGCGGCGGTCCGGTCCGGGGGCGGGACGAGGACGACTCGTGCAGGCGGGGTTTTGGGGCCGGGGCTGGCGCAAGGGAATGGGTCTTCCCGGGCTTCACCAACCAGGTCCGAAGGCCGACCCGGGAGAGCAGGTGTACCCAGGATTCACCAGCCAAGTCCTGGGTCAGAACGGCAGCGGACAACAGGTCTACCCAGGCTCCTGGAGGTCCAGGGACGGGACGAGCGGTCTAGCCAGGATTTTGGAGCCAGGTTTGGCGGGCGGCGCGGGGGAACAGGTCTACCCCGGCATTCGGCAGCCAGGGACGGTCCGGCGGCGGACAACAGGTCTACCCATGCATTCGCCGGCAAGGGACTGTCTGGCCGAAGAGAACAGGTCTACCCAGGCCTTGGGCAGCCAGTTAGTCTGGCGGCAGAAACAGGTCTACCCCGGCATTCACCAGCCAGGAACCAAGTCCGGCCGCGGACAACAGGTCTACCCAAGGGTTGGGCAGCCCGGCAGCAAGTCCTGCCGCAGGCAACAGGTCTAAGCAGGGGTTGTGCAGCAAGGGACTAAGTCCGGCGGCGGATACCAGGTCTACCTAGGGGTTGGAGAGCCATGGACCAAGTCCGGCCGCGGAAAACAGGTCTACACGGGACTTGGGCAGCCAAGAAACAAGTGAAGCGGTAGACAAGAGGTCTACCCCGAGGCTGGGCAGCCAGGGCTCAAGTCCTGCCGCGGACAGCAGGTCTACCCCGGGGCATTCGGCAGCCAGGGTCCAAGTCCGGCGACGGATAACAGGTCTACCCAGGGACCAAGTCCTGCCGCGGAAAACCGGTCTACCCCGGGGCATTCGACAGCCAGGGACCAAGTCCTACCGCAGACAGCAGGTCTCCCCAGGGACTGTCTGGCGGCGGATAAAAAGTCTACCCAGGGACAAAGGCCTGCCGTGGACAGGAGGTCTACCCCAAGAAACGAGCCCTGCCGCGGACAACAGGTCTACCCAGGAAACAAGTCCGGCGGCGGAAAGCAGGTCTACCCAGGAAACGAGTCCTGCTGCGGACAGCAGGTCTACCCCAGGGCATTCGGCAGCCAGTGACCAAGTCCGACCGCAGACAGCAGGTCTCCCCAGGGACAAAGTCCTGCCGCGGACAACAGGACAGCTGCCGGTCCCTGTGCAGCAGAAGGAAGCCGCAGGGCGGGTGCCCAGGCGGCAGCGACAGCTGCTCCCTGGGCAGCGGCTTGAAGCCAGCGCGCCCATCCCGCCCGTCCGGCAGCAGCCGCGCCCTGGGGAGCTGCTGGGAGCCGCAGGGCGGGCGCCTGCGCCCCTCCCGCCCCGCCGCCGGCCGCTGCCTGTTGGCCGTGCTCCGGCGCCTGATGCGGAGCAGGAGGTCGGGGCGGTCGCGGCGAAACCAGGGGTTGGTGTAGTGGAGCCAGGCGCCGGCATCGCCAAGCCAGCCCGGCACCTTGCGGAAGCCGTAGCGGTTGAGCTGGCGCAGGAAGTTGCATAACTGCGTGGCCCGGAAGGTGTGCGGGGCCGGCCCCTGGGAGCCGCCCGGGCCGAGCAGCTCCCGCTCCAAGAGGGAGCGGTCGATGAGCAGCCCCCGGGCCTGGCTGTCCCAGCGCACGGAGCGGACGCGGGGGCTGTTCGCCAGGCACCACAGCTTGGCAGGGAAGGTGCCGGCACTGAGCCCGGCGGGCAGCGGCAGCTCCGCCATGGCGTCGATCGCCAACAGTGGCCACAACGGCCGGAGGGCAACGGCCGCAGCACAGCACGGCTCGGCACTTTGCGGTTCGGCTCGGCTCGGCACGGCACGGCCGAGCACAGCACGGCTCGGCACAGATCAGCACAACTCGGCTCGGCACGGTAGGGCACGGGAAGCCCGTGGCCAGGGTGGGCTCTGGGAGCAGTGGTGGACTCTGTCCCCACGCTGCATCCTGTGCCTGGGTCACCGTCGGCGACGGGGGAAAAGGACATTGCTTTGTCTTGGCTGGGGAAAGGATGAAAAGGGGACATGAGAAAGCATCCTTTTGGTCACCTTTTCAGCAGACTAACTGTTTTTTTCTCGCCATCTCTGCCTGTTTTTTGCAGAGTTGGAACATCTTTCATGATTTGGAGTCAGCAGCAGAAGCAGGAAGGAGCAGTGATTTTGTCAGCATTGTCATCAAAACGCTAGTGCTGCCCCATGGATGGATGTTTCTTGATGCAAGGGATGAAAGGCCTTCACCTGTAGGGCGCTCACGCCGGTGTCTTCCCAAAGGACGTTGCCATTTTCTTTCCTCAGGAATCGCTTCTTCTGTTTTTCCCCCCATCTGGGGAGATTTCCAATGCAAATGCCTCCTGCAGCCAGCTCTTGCCAATGCAGACTGACAAAGGAGATCTTGCAATGGACAGAGACTCCCTAGAGCTGGTGTGGAGAGGTGAGGGGCCAAGGTTTGTCCTTTAGTCTTGAAGTCTTGTTGGGGAGCTGATTGTGCTTTGGGGGACTGACAAAAATGTTGTGTCCTGAAAGACCACAGAGACTTTGGGGTTGTCATGTTGGGGCAGAAATTTATGTCTGAGAACTTTTTGAAATGCCTTTTTTTTTTTTTTCCCCTCCCCTGCAGAGAACCTTTTCCTACCTTTTGGGGAACTTCCGTCTGCTGGTCTCCCAGATCCAGCCGTTTCCCAGGGTTCCTTCCCAAACTGAGGAGTAGCCCATGGCCTCCACTCTCCAGCTGGAACAGAAAGAAGCACAGAGCTTGCTGTTGCGGGAGAAGAGCTTCTCTTTCCTCCCGGCTTTCCCTTTGGGGCAGGTTGGTATGTGCTCATTTGATAAAGGGAGGTTTAAACTCTGGAGCTGTTGCATTTCAAACTGCTCCAGCCTCGAGCTCTTGTGTGGGTATCCTTGGACAAAAGGCCTCCCTGTGTGAGCTCCCAGTGGGCTGGTTCAGTAAGGAAGTTGATATTTCAGGCTTGTGACTGCTGAAAGCAGTTGGTTTCTGGAGGTGTCCGGAGCTGGGAGCAACTACTTTTCTCGCCTGGCTGCAGAAAAGGTAGTGGGAAAGTGGGGATTGCACTTGCAGAGAGGGCAATCAGGGGTGTTTTCTGAGAAATGGGCTGGCAGACAGGCAGGTCTTGTGCTCAACTGGCTGTGTGTTTGCTTTGGTGGTGGGGAGATGTTGTAATGAATCAGCCGAGACTCCATAGCCTTCATGCAGGAAAAGCCAATTCTTTATTCACATCGCTTCTTTTGTCCAGTTTTCAGGGACCTCATGCACCACACCCATTGGCGGGTAGTTTTCTTACTGCCTCATTTATTGGTCAGAAGGTCATTTGTGTGGATGTGCTAAGTTTCAGGTTGTTTCCATTTTTCCTTGGTGGGTTCTGATGGAACAGAGCTAATATTTATGCAGATGCACTTGTTTTTCTCCCTAGGAACGGGCTGTTTTGTGAACAAACTTCACCTTCTCTAAACAGTTTTCAACTGGGAACTTGCAAGCTATTGCTAGCTGCTTAGCTAAAGTAGCATGGCCTCATCCATATTCCATAAGACCTTTCTTTAATAACATTTTTTACCTGTCTGCAGCAGGGAGAGTCACAGACACAGACACCAGCTGAAGGAACAGTGTAATTTACTATCATGCAGAAGTGCAAAGACAAATCAGAAAAGAAGAAGGTAAGCAATGCACCTCATCACTGGTACAAAAGGTTGCCTCTAGTGATTAAGAAAGATACATCAGCAGACACCCTTCTGCTTTATCCTTCATCCAGATCCACTCATCAGGTGGGGAAAGCTGTCCCAGCAAAGCTCTGGAAAGTCCCTGCCAGGAACCAGGAAATCCTACACTGCCTCCCCCTTTCTTGGCCACCAGGCTTCTGCCTGCACTGTGAGAGTAGCCCAGCTTTGACAGTGGTGAACGAGCAATCTGACAGACCTTCTGGGGCAGCAGATCTGATTTCATCTTCCTCTTGGTTTTCTCCCTGAGCCTGTCCAGGGCTCAAAGAGGAACCAAGGCCAGATGTGGCCTTGTCTGGTTTCTTCATGCTGAAAGGTAAAGATGTGTTTCACCAAGTAGTGAATGCATAGATCCTATTGATAGTAACACTTGGTTAAGGAGCAGATCCATCGAACGTTTGGTTGGAAGGGTCATCCAGAGGGCAGATTTAGCTCAGGACCTGTTGTTCAGGCCTTAGTCCTTCAGTATTTTGTGGTGCAAATCAATGCCCTGGAAAGCTGGAAACAAACAAATCCCGCTTGAGCACGTTTCAGAGCGGGAGCAGGATTAGCCCTGCAAGGCCGGGCTAGGGCCAAGAGCAGAGGGCCAGCAGCCTGCATTTGCCCAGAGGCAGCCGTCCAGACCAAGAAGGCCACTGGTGCCCAGGGCCTGAGGTGCCCGAGGCTGCCTCCCCGCTGTGCAGCTCTGCAGAGCCCGTGGAGCGCAGGGTCCCGGGCAGCCAGGGCGGCCCGGCTGCCTTGGAGCACGAGGGGTGTCCCAGAGAAGCTGCGGCCCTTTGCTTTTTAACTGTTGCTCAGAGTCTTGTCATTAGTCCACACTGTCTGACATGTTCTCCTTTCCTCTCGCCTATTGAAGAGAGCTTTTTGAGAAAAGTGGCTGATGTAGCTTCTGCTGGTGCTGGTGCTTTTGTCTGCAGGTCAGGGCAGGTGGTTTGAACCAAGGACGGAGTCCGCAGTTAACACTGCAGTTTTGCCAAGCCAAGAAAACCATTCACAACTGGGTGACCGATGCTGAGCAGCTTTGCTAGGTTTTGGAAAGTTATCACCTTAAAAAAGCCAACAAATGTTCCTACATGAGGGTACCAGCAGTGTCCCAAAGATCCCAACTTTTTCCACCTCTTTTCTGTGTCTTTGGTGTTTCTAAGTTCCCCATTCCCCAGCAGGAATGAAAGCATGTATGATAATGTGAGTGATTTGAGAGCTGTGTGTTGTGCCCTGCCACATCAGCGTTGATGACAGGCTGGACATGGACAGGTGTGTCGAGTTCAATTCATCCCAGTTCTGTGCCAACAGCAGCCCCAAGATGCCGAGAAGAACAAGGACGGTGGGTGGGTGTGCACGCACAGCCCTGTGGGCTGACTGCTGTGTGGGCAGAAGGTTCTCAACAGCAGTACATCTTCACTCCCCCAAGTGGGAAGAATCTATCAAATCTATATGAAATGAAAATATTTATGAAAATGCACTCAATGGTACATATTTATATGTATCATATATGCAACTGATCAAATAGAATGCTGCATATTCTATATTTTGATATGCCATAATCAATAGAATATATCAAATATAGAGTTGATCTTTCCCTAAGCTATTGCCTGTGGGTCCTAGAGGCCATCTCCTAGTGTTCCTACATTTGTGCCTTCTGGTACTAGTTCTTATAGCAGCAACTCCCCTGGGAGTTCCTCCAGGGAACTTCACACCGAGGGCTTCCATCACTGTCGTGGCTGTGGGAACTTGTTGCTTGCCAGTTCTCCCCCAGAATCCTTGTGGATTCTGGGTCATGTCAGCACAAGTGTCCATGTGCTGGATTCTTGGAATCACTTGGTCCCTGTAGTGAGGGAACTCTGCTTGGAGCTGTTGGGCCAAAAGGAAAAGCATCAGTAAAGCAAGGACTTGCTGACTGTTCGGGGGGAAAGGGAGGGGTAATGACTGAGGCAGGTTTGTCTTGGATGCTACCCAAGTTTTCTGCTTCTTGTACTGCCGGTTTTTTCACAGCTCCTTCAGTTATTGAGAAGATGTTACAATAATGTTCAATCTGAGCATGCCACTTTCTTACTGAGGCCGTCTGGGCCACTCCGTCAGGTGGGGGAGTCCCAGTAGTGACTGACTTAAAAACTTGGAAATGCTCTCTCCAAACAACTGGTTGTTGTTGTACAATCTTCTCTACTTGTATGAGAGCTAGGCTAACCACAAACAAGCCTTTTTCCCGGGCAATATACCTCTTTTCAGCATCTCTGAAACCATGGGAATAAAAACCAACAGGCCATGTCGGACCACCAGGACCCCACTGCCATATGTGTACTGACAACCCTGAGGAAGCAAATCCCCATCCCCCCTGGAAAGGATCTATAGGATGAATAGGGCCAAGGGCTTGGTGAGCAGTTGCTTCAAAAATCAGTAATTGCATTGCTTCTTCTTGAGAAGCAGTCCGTTCCCATTTTACCCCTTTTCTCAGGAAGTTATTAAGAGGTCTGGCAATTATAGAAAAATCTGGAATGGGTTTTTCTCCAAAACACTAATAATCCCAAGGCATGCTGTAAATCTTTCCTGGACTCAGGCACTTTAATTTGATCTCAGGAGGTTAGGGTGCCAGGTGGGCTGCATGTCATACCTCCTTTCCACCAGATACCCAAACATTTTACTTCTTGAGAAGGTTTTTGTCTTTTCTCAGAGGGGATCTGCAAACCAAGGCTTTCTAAGTGGGAAATTATTTTCTGTTGACCGCCCCCCACTTGCTGTGTCTTATTGTTTAAAACTTGTGCTAGGGAGTGCTGTGGCTTGTTGCCCAAGGTTTGTGGAAGAGGAGGTGCACTGGGTTATCGCTTGGATGATTCCAACACAATAGGTTTGGGACAGGGCCAATTAGAAATTATTTTAGCCAATTTATCATAAGGCAAGTTATCCATTGCTTCTGGTGGCACTCCCCTTTTCAGCCCTAGCGACCACAGTTGCTGCTGGTTGGAAATTTGTTTTCCCTTTTCTGATTTTTCATTAGGAGAGGCAATGTGCCTGACTCCTCTGGGTTTTTCTGGTTTGTCCTCTGGGTACTTCACTGGTCCATATTTTCTACTGTAACTTACTAACTCCTCTGCTACCTCACTCCATGTCCAAAGTTTATAACTGCTGTTAGATTGTGTGCTAGGAGTTGTAAAAGGTGAGGAGTCAGTGGAGTCAGTGGAACCAGTTTGATCTCTTGTATGTCCAAGAAATCTTTCAAGTCTATCTACTGAAGCGATAGATGCTATTGTTTTTGGAAGAAAAATTGCTGTTGGTTTAAGAGACTCTGGCAAACCTCGAATGAGGGGGGTCATAATCTCAGGTTTGACAGGCTGTTGCATTGGTGACTCACAGCCAGAGATTAATTTTCTTTCCTGTATCATTTGCAAGCATGCAGCTTTGTGTATGTTTTCTAGGAGTTGGTCTGAGGTACCGACTATTGCCAGAGGGTCGCCCGTCTCTAGGGGATTTAACCCCCCTGCCCAGTGAGCTGCACGCTGTGTCAGGGAGCATGGAGCATGTGTGTTTCCTGTTGTTAAGAAAACTCCATGTCCCCAGTAGCCACTTGCTTCTTGTTCAGTTAATTTAATTTGGTCACTCCCTGTGAGGGAAACTCTAAAAACATACTCCGTCTCTGATTCACTAGGGAGGCGGGAGTATTCTTTCTTTAATTTAGCTAATTCAGTGGCTGTGTATGGTATTTCTTTGGTGGTTATGTGGGGATCACCATCTTCTTCATTTATATAATTGTATTCTGTTTTGATGAGAGGTCTCAAGTTGGAGCAACAGTGTTCCCCACAATTTTTCATGTGTACTAATTCTTTCTGAGGGTATATTTGTTTAATGTTGTATGTCTCCTTTCCTTCTGTTTTTCCTTCTGTGGGTGAATCTGCAGATTTTAAGTTTTTACTTCGCCCTTCTGCAAGGGAAATCTGCAGCAAATAATTCTGATTTCTTTCCTGTTCTAATTGTTTTTGCAAAGCTTCCACCAAATTCTGCAGGGATTCTATGACTGCTTTTTCTTCACTCACCCGTTCAAAACGGGTTTCTATGGCTGCCGAAAGACAGGCCCCCAAAACTGAGCAAAGAATGGTTTTATTTCTGCCCAGTTTGTATCTAGCATCATGTTGCAAAGAATATATTCTATCTACAATGTTTTCAAAGTTAAACCAATTATTCTGTGCCCACCTTTCTCCGTCTGGAGAAGGTCTAGCACCATGTTTGGCTAGCAAAGCATAAAATGCATTCTTATCTTTTTCACTCATTTTGTGCAGGGACCAAAACCACTCTCAGGGAGGTACGCCTAAAGTTACACCAAAGGCACAGCTAAAACTGTGTTTCCCTTCGCTTCCCTGGAATGGGCAAGGAGACCAAAACTGCCTGGGTGGTTCACCTTAGTTCCAAAAAGTTGTCTCCTCAACGACACCAAGCAGCCCAAAACACACAAAAACTAACTACAGTCCCATCTTTTGCACAATGAGATCCTTTTGTGAAATCCTGATGACAGGGAGTGCTATACGCCTGGGTGTATACAGTTTGCGGGAATTTTCCCTGGCCCCCTTGCTTTTTAACAGCACTCACCGAAGTGGCGTGCTAGGTGCGGCTGAGACGAGGGTCCTTCCCCTGTTACAAGCTATACAAAACCCGCAACCCCTCTGTCCATCAAGGTCCTGACCGTGACGCCAATTTCATGTCAGGGTCCACAAATATACGCAGGGAACCTGATGGTTTGTTTTAGGGATCTCAGAGCGCAAAAGACACAGTGGGGAACAACTCAGTTTACTCCATCAAAAATGCACCTTTATTTAGTGCCAACAAATGCCATAGTGGGGAGAGAAATAAAAAATAGTAGGAAAGAGAGAGAAAGAGGGGAAGGGGATTATAGCTACAAACGTGGAGGGTCGAGTCTTCGATGCCTAACGATGCCTATAGACACGATCTTCTCCCGTGGGGTGATCACAAAAGTGAGCGGGGGTCTCCAGAGGTTTTATAGGTTGGTCAAAGCGGGAAGCAAAGCAAGGGGCACAGAGCCAAAGCGGGAACCAGCTGTGTAAAGGCTGAGTGCTCAGGAACAAGCTGCAAACCGTACTTCCAGTACGGACAGACCAGTTTGGACAGGCAGCCTTGGCTCAGTCCACTGTGACCAGTTCCATTGTTCTTGCACTCCGTTCTCATGGAGATGCACACCAGTCCTCCGAGACTTGGCAAGCGTTCCACCTCAGCCAGGCCAGGGGCTGCTTTCAGAGCCTGGGGTCTCAGTCCTCAATCATTGGAGACAGTCGTGAGGCATATCACATCCTTGGACAGACTCTGACAGCTTCCTGTCATGGGCAGAGTGGGAGCTTCAGGCAAAAGCTTCATTTCTTCACTGGAGAAACTCCTGCTGAGTCACTAGGTGGAGAAATGACACCCAACAGACACCATGGATCCTCATATCCCTCCAGGATGCCTGACTTTTCAAATTCCATCTAAGAGAGGAGACTGGGAGTGGCTGGATCCAATCCTAGTCCCAGACTTTGTCAAAGGTTTACGTGTAAAAGACTGGACAGGTGGAATTGAACTGCAATGCAATTTGTCCCCCAGGATTATCGATTCAATACCAGATATATTTCCATAAATGCAGCTATGATTGATTCTGATCAGGATTAGACAGAAAGATTTATTTACACAACAGAGCAAATAGAGAAAAGAGAGTTATTTACTCCACAGTATAGGAGCTGTAACAATTATATAGAATATAGTGCTCTAGGAAGCAGTTTTGAAGTAAACAGGGCCTTGTTGGACTTGTTTGAGCCCATTCCAGGCAGAGCCTCCTGCTCCATGAGGAACTGCCTTTCCTGTGCCATGACCAGGGCAGGTCCCGCTGCAGGAAAAGCCCCAGGCCAAGCCAACACAACGAAGGGCTCGGGCACAAGTGCAGAGTGCCGTGCTGGGAGCTGTGCCAGGGAGAGCCTGAGGCACCAAAGGCACCTTGGCAGCAGCAGCTGCTTCCAGGCCATGGCCAGAAGCCTCCCTTGGCAGCCCGGCCTGCTGGCCCCCACTGCACAGCTGCTGCTTCAGGGCTCATTTCTGCCTGGGCTCTGCCCCAGCCCGCAGAGTGACACCTCAGCCCTGACTCTGGCACAGCCGCTGTGCCTGAGCCCTGCAAAGCCTCAGGGTCACCTGTGCCTCCCTGGCTCTGGCAGCCCCTGGGGCAGGGGGGGAAAGGCCAGAGAAGGGGCTGGCTTTGGCTGCTGGATGTGGGCTCCAGCAGAGACAAGGAGGAGTCAAGGGAGTGGATGGAGTCCAGCCAGCAGCCCCTTCTCCCCATGCAATCCTGGAATGGTTGGGATGGGAAGAGCTCTGCAGTGCTCATCTCATCCAAACGCCTGCGATGAGCAGGGACATCTTTCACCAGATCAGGTTGTTCAGAGCCCTGTCCCAGCTGGACCTGAATGTTTCCAGGAAGGGGGCATTGACCAGCTCTCTGGGAAAGCCTGTCCTGGTGGATCACCAGCCTCATCCTCAGAAATTTCTTCCTTATCTCTCCGCATCTGAACCTCCCTTCCTTCAGTTTAAAACCAGCACCCTTTGTCCTATTGGGACAGGCCCTCCTAAAACCTTTGTCCACCATTGCATTCCCAATGAGCCAGGTTTCCGTGGCAATTGCCAGGACAGGTGACCCAGGTGTGCTGTCCCAGTGAGGGTTGCCATGGAACCAGTGCCCAGCACTGCCCCTTTCTGTCTGGCTGAGCTGCCCTTGGCCCTGGCAGCGGCGTTTGCTGCTGGTTCCGCGGCGCCTGAGCAGCCAGCGCGGCACAGGGCAGGTGGCCGTGGCACAGCCCCCAGCAAGGGATCCCCTCTGGCTCTGGCCACTGACACCAGCCCTGGGCAAGGGGCCCAGGCACTGGGCTCAGGCCAGTGTCCATGGCCACAGCCCCTTGCCATGGCCCCGGGCAGCTTGGGATGATGATCCAGCCTCACTCCTGGCCCAGGCCTGGGCTGCAGCGCCCTTCCCCACAGCCTGTGTGCACAGAAGCACTTCCAGGGCTCTCTGCATTTCCCTTGCCCTCACTCTTGCCTCACTCACACACCTCCCAACAACCCACCTGGAGCTTTGACTTGCAAGGAGTTCAAAGCTTGTCTGTCCTTGAGGAGTTGGTCTAATTCTGCCTCCAGCCAACTCTAAATTTTTGTTTATTGTACATCTTCATTGGTGTCTAAAACATTCCTTGCATGGTTCTGCCTTGGGGAGGGGAACCTCCTTGGTGACACCTTGGGCTTGCCACAAATTGAGGAGATTGTTTGGAACTTAGGAGGTTTTGATTGCTAAGAAAGGAAGAAAACCTCTCTTTGTCTGGGTGAACCCAGTTCTCTGAGCAAAGCAGGTCCCAGGGAAATGTCCAGGCCCAGGGAGAGGCTCAGGGAAGGAGAGGGGGCTGAACAGAGCAGTGCTGGGGGCAGGAGGGCACTGTGGGTGTGTGGGAGGTGCTGTGCACAGCTGGGCACGGGAACACTGTCCTGAGTGCCTGGCTGTGTCTGCCCTGCCCTCCCAGGCACAGCCCCACAACATCTTCTCTTGGTTCTGCCCTCCCCTGATACTGTCACTGCCATCTGGTGCTCTCAGGGAGGCTCTGGCATTTGCAGCAGCTGAGCCAGGCACTGCCCTTGGGATTCTTGCCAGGCAGCTGTGTCCATGGGAATGGGGTGTCCGAGCTTCCCTGTGACCTGTGTGGCTGTGGACAAAGCAGTCCATGGGAAAGGGGAATGAGCTGAGCCCCCTCCCTGAGATCCCATCATGGGCACACCCGGGGATCTCCTTGCTGCGTCCTTCCAAGCTCTGAGCTGCCCTCCTGCCTGCAGATCTGTGCCAGAGCCTCTGGCAGTTCCCTGAATGTGCCACGGGGAAGTGCAGAGATGCCACAGCTGAGGAAATGCTGTTGGGTTTGCCAAGGGAGCTGTGAGTGTCCTTGGCAGAAGGGGGTGCTGAGGACCTTGCCCAGAGACCTTTGGAGAGGGTGAGACATTCAGGGATCCCTCTGCTCTGGGCAAGGTCTGGTGCAGCAGAAATGCTGGGGATTTCTGACCTCAGAGAACCAGGAATGATGTGTGGGCAGGAAAATAATGTCTATAATTCCTTCCTGTTCTCCATGCCCTTTAGAAGTGGGAGTGAAGATGGCAACAAGCCTTTCTGCATTAGGAGTGATTCCACTGACAAATCCTGGATATCCAGGCTTGTCCCTCTGCCACATGGCCAAAAACCCAGGGCAGCGGGGCAGGGACGGCTCCTGGAGAGCCCCCATGCACAGGCCTGGCTGCTCCTGGCACACTCAGACAGCACAACTGGAGCTCAGGCAGGGACCTGGGTGAAGGTTTTCCCAGAGCAGGAACAAGGGTGGGTGAATCACAGTGGGACAGTCTACAGGGAATGACCCATGTTTGGCTCAAAGCAGCCTGTCCTGACTTGTCACTGTCCTTTATCCATGAACATGTCCCCATGTGCAGCCACAGCAAATGTCCAACAGCAGCTCCATCAGCCGCTTCCCTCCTGCTGGCATTGGCAGACACGCAGCAGCTGCAGCTCCTGCACTTCTGCCTCTTCCTGGGCATCTCCCTGGCTGCCCTCCTGGGCAATGGCCTCGTCATCAGTGCCATAGCTTGCGGCCACCACCTGCACAGCCCCATGTTTTTCTTCCTGCTCAACCTGGCCCTCAGCGGCCTGCACCACTGTCCCCAAAGCCATGCACAATTCCCTCTGGGACACCAGGACCATCTCCTACACGGGAGGTGCTGCACGGCTCTTTTTATTTCTGTTCTTCATGTCAGCAGAGTATTTGCTCCTGACCATCATGTGCTA
This sequence comes from Chamaea fasciata, assembly GCF_029207755.1. Taxonomy (NCBI): domain Eukaryota; kingdom Metazoa; phylum Chordata; class Aves; order Passeriformes; family Sylviidae; genus Chamaea; species Chamaea fasciata. The sequence continues at coordinate 546,713 of NW_027094122.1, read as the reverse complement.
TGACCGCTCTGTGTCCATCTGCAGACCCCTGCACTACGGGACCCTCCTGGGCAGCAGAGCTTGTGCCCACATGGCAGCAGCTGCCGGGGCCAGTGCCTTTCTCAATGCTCTCATGCACACGGCCAATACATTTTCCCTGCCCCTGTGCCATGGCAATGCGCTGGGCCAGTTCTTCCACGAGGTTCACCAGATCCTCAAGCTCTCCTAGTCCAACTACTGCTTCAGGGAGTTTGGGTTCATTGGTTTTCCCATCTCTTTAGGATTACGTTGTTTTGTGTTCATTGTTTTCTCCTATGTGCAGATCATCAGGGCTGTGCTGAGGATCCCCTCTGAGCAGGGACGGCACAAAGCCTTCTCCACCTGCCTCCCTCACCTAGCCGTGCTCTCCCTATTCCTCAGCACTGCCATGTTTGCCTATCTGAAGCCCCCCAATCTCCTCCCCATCCCCGGATCTGGCCCTGTCAGTTCTGTTCTCGCTGGTGCCTCCAGCCATGAACCCCCTCATCTACAGCCTGAGGAAGCAGGAGCTCGAGGCTGCAGTGTGGAAGACTGATGGCTGGATGGTTTCACACACATTAAACTGCTGGCCAGTTTCTCAAAATCACTTGTCATAAAAGTCATTTTTGATACCTCTTGTTGCTTTACTTTGGAGGTTCTTTTCCTTTGTTTTACTTTTATAATATTGTCCACAAAGCAGTGTCACTGTTTGTGCCATTTCTCATTTTGTTTCTCTCCACCTTCCCTGTGGCCACAGACTGTGTCAATGAGGGGCTGCACTCCTGGTGGCTTTAAAGGAACCCAAGGATCTGGCAGGCAAGTTTTCTGCAGAGATCCCCCTTTGGTTCTCTTCTCTGGATGAGAGCTGGGGGCAGATCAGTGCTGGCACAGCAGCTGTGCCCAGGAGCAGCAGCCCTTGGTGCTGGCAGCGCTGCTCCCGTGGCCCTGCCCCGCTGCCCTCCTGGCCCTGGTGTTGCTGTAGGGCCGGAGTGCTCTCGGCGCCGGGCACAGGGCTGGGGCTGGCAGTGCCGGGGCTGCAGCAGGGACAGGCCATGGGCTCCGCTGGGGCAGCGCTGACGCCTCAGGGCAGGGCCTCGCTGCTCCAGGCTCCTTGCCCAGGCTCTCTCCAGAACACGCCCAGGCCCAATGCTGTGCACGGAAAAGCCCCGTGAGCAGCCCCAGGGTGGCCGTGGGCAGGCTGGGGGCAAACAGCCCGGCTGGGGCTCTGCAGGGTCTCTGGGGGAGACGGGAAGGAGCAGCAGAGCAGGGGCTGATCCATCCCCACTGTGCTGGACACCCCCGGGCAGCGTCCCAGAGCGTCCTCATGCACCTTCCAACAACATCCCCCCTCTGCAGCCCTGGCCTCTCTCCCAGCTCACACGGGGGCCGCATCCTTGCAGGCACAGACACGGCAGCTCTGGCTCAGGAGCCCCAGTTTGCAGTGCCCAGAGCAGGCCTGAGCACCCCCATGGTGTTGGTGTGGGGAGATGAACCTGAGGGAGCACAAATGCCATCAGCCCTGGGGCCAGGAAGGGCTGGGGGACAGGAGGGAAACCACTCAGTTCTGTCGTGGCCTCTGAAGTCAGCCAGAAATTTTTTTCCCATGGGAGTTTCCATGTGGGAATTGAAATACAAACCAAAACTGAAGGAGGAAGTTCACTGCAGTTTAGTTTGTTCTTCACGAGATTGTTCAAGTTGAGCACAGCCATTCTCTTCAGCAGACCCATGGGCAGGGGCTTCCTGGAGCACTGCTCTGGCACCCATTCTTTGGAGTAGGGGATTGCAGGAAAAAAGAAGGGAAGCCCATCAGCTACTGAAGAGGAAGAGTCACTGACAGGAAGCAGTGGGTTAAGAAATGTGAGGGGGAAAAAAAGGCAGAAAACATGAAGTGACAGATGTGAGAAATGGGAGTGGAAAAAGGAGGGAAGTGTGAGGGAAGAAAAGGGTAGGAAACCTGTGTGGGAAAGGGTGAGAAAACGGAGGGGAAAATGGTGAAGATGTGAGTGAAAATAGGAGAGGAAGGTGAGAGGAGGAAAAGGCAGCAAATATGATGGGAAAATTCTAAGAAAGGTGAGTGGAGAAGGGTGAGACACATAGGGGAAAAAATGGGGGAAATGTGCGGGGAAGAGAGTGAGAAAGTTTGCTGTCAAAGAGAGAGAAACAGGCTGCAAATGTGAGGGGAACATTGTGAGAATCCTGAGGGGAGCATTGTGAGAAACCAGAGGGCAGAAAAAGGCAGAAAACATGAGGGGGGGAAAAGGGTGGGAAGTTTGATGGGAAAAGTGGCAGGAAACAACAGTGAAAAAAGGGCACAAAATGTGCCAGAAAAGTATAAGGAACATGAGGGGGAAAGAACGATAAATGTGAGGGGAAAAGTGGGAGGAATGGGAGAGGGAAACGCTGGGAAACACGAGGGCAAAAGTGAGAAACATGAGGAGACAACCTGGAGAAAAATGACTGATGAAAGGAGAAAAGCATGAAGGGAGAAAATGGTAGGATTAATGAGGGAAAAACTGTGAGAATCATGAGAGAACAAAAAAGCAGGAAAAAGTGGGAAGGTGGGGAAATGTGAGAGGTAAAGTGTGAGGAAAGGGAGCTGAAAAGGGTGGGGAAAAGAAGTAAAACTTGGGAGGCAAACATGACAGGAAAACTGTGAGACTCGAGAGGGGGAAGGGGTGGAAATGTGAGAGGGAAAAGAACAGGAAACGTGAAGGGAGAAAAGGAGAGAAGGCAGGATTGGCATGACAGCTGAAATGATTCCTAACACATTCCCCCATGCATTTGCCCATTTATTGCACTAGTCCAGGGCTTCTCTGTATGTCCGTCTCCCCCTGTGCCTTGATTCCTGTTCGGAAGCAGTAGAAGTGCAGGATGTGCCCACCAGCAGGAGCTGCTCCAGGCTGGGAAGGGGCCAGGTGGTGCTGATTTCCAGAGGCTTCTGTGTCCCAGGTGAGGCCAGGGCAGGAGTGGGTTGAAAGGTGCTGCTGCTGCTCCTCTGTGCCAGAGAGCCCTGGCTGGGCAGGGCACGGCGCCCATTGCACTGCGGGCTCCTTCTCCTGCCACAGCTGGGCACACCTGGCAACAAATCATGACGACTTGTGGGGAAACCAAGGGCTTTGTGGAGGCTGCATTGCTCTGCACACACGCGGGCCACCTGCAGCACAGAGCTTTGGCCCCCAGAAATGTAAACCCGAGGGGAACAGCTGGAAAAGGTTTCATTTTCACCTTTCAATAGAAGTGACTAAAATCAAAGTTACCAAGAAGGGCTCGATCCCTGGTGCCAGCTCGGTGTGAGAAAGGAGGCATGACTTTATTTCAGTGCTGGGTGCGTGGGGAATCACTTTCCTAACACGTGCTCAGCCAGAAATCCCACCTACTCATTTGTAACCATGGAAACAAGACCTACTCATTACTTTGCTGAAACTCACAGGCTAAACATTCCCTCAAATTAGTTGACATATTTAAATCACTTCTCAGAAGTAACTGACAGGAGAGTAGGGCTCTCTTGAGAGTCTCGGGTGGTCATTTGGGGAACATCCCATTCCTGCAATTCTCCTCCGATGCTCAAGAGCCTCCTACAACCACTCTTTTCCCCTTGAATGCATTCCAGCTACATTCTTAGGAAGACTACTCTATTCTCAAGGCTAAGGAAGCCACTTGCACACATCAATCACTGCACTGGGGGAATAGAGGGTTCAACACTGTTAATGGGAAGGGAATCCATGATTTGTTGCAGTTCAACATTTTCTCAACACTTTCTTTCTCTGGGAATTGCTCACAAGCATTTCCTCAATGCACCTTGAAAAAGTTTTTGCTGACTGAAGCCACATTGTGTCTTTCCTTCAGCAATTCAGAAAGAAAAACACAAATTGCCTACTGAAACCTTTCTACTCTCTTCCAAATCAGTTCACTGCTCAAGCACAAGCCCGATTCCCTCAGTGAGATAGGAGGTAATATTTTGCTTCAGCTGAAGGGTTATTAGAAGAAAGAAGGAAAGTTGTTGGTTCTAGGTGTTGTTATTTAGGGTTTGGATTTGTTCTAGTTGATTTGTTGGGTGTTGCCGTGAGCTGGAAGAGGGGCCAGCGTGAAGACCAAACCAAAAGGGAAGTAGGAGAAGAGGGGAGGGGACAGAAAAGGAGGCGGTGGGGACAGAATACAAGTTTCCTTTTACCCAGCCAAAGGGAAAGGGGACACGGTTCACCCTGGGCTGGGAAAGGCAGTAAAAAGCAGCATTTTCTGTGTGTGTGTTGTGTGTGTGTTTGGCTCTTGGGAGAGGGAGATACACACCCAGCTCAGGTGAATCCTTCCTCAGAAACAGTTCTCTTTGACTTTGAGGACTTTTTCCCCATTTAATTTCATCTAAGACTTGGCTCCTTTCTAACACCCCTCTCCCAGCAGCTCAGGGCTGCATTGTACAGTGCTTGCTGTGTGCCAGAGAGCTCAAAGCAGGCTGGCCTGGTGCCCCGGAATATTTCTGCAGAACACTCAGCATTTCACCCCTTTGCTCTGGCTCAGTGCACAACTCCAGCACTGCAGGCGCTTCCTCCCAGAGCCGCGTGAGGCCCCGGCTCCTGCAGATGTGACCTGACAAGCTGTCCCTGCCTGCCGCTGGCCTCGCTTCCCCCGGCAGAAGCGCCGTGCCTGAAGGAGGCTGCCCTGTGCCGGAGCCTGCGGAGCAGCCCGGCTCCCTCCCCTGTGCCCAGAGCGCTGCACACACTGCTCGCCTTGGCCAGGAGTTAGAGGGCAGCCGGCACAAGGGTGGCAATCCTCAGCCAGGCCTGCAGCCCTCGGCTGTGGTTTGCCTTTCTCTGCTCCTGTGCACGCTCCGGACGGCCGATGCCACCGGTCTGTGCTGTGCCCAGCACGGCCACGCTTCCCCTCGGGAGCAGCCGGCTGCCAGCTGGGCTCTGAGAGCGCAGGATTCGCCCGGGGCCCCCAAGAGGCACCCAGGGCCGGGCTGCTGCCTCTTGCAGCTCCAAGGGCCTCCTTGCAGCTGCCTCTGCCCAGGCTCAGGCTGCTCAGGGCTCTGCTGGGGCTCCAGCCTGGGCAAGGCGGGGCCCGGGCTCACCCTGCAGCCGCTGACAGCTCTGCACCAGCTCTGCGCCTTTCCCAGCAGCCTCCCTGATCTTTCTGCTGTCTCACTTGGGCAAAACTCTCCCCCAGACAAAGAGATTGCACTTAGGGATACAAATGCAAGTGGCAGCAACCCAAATGCTCTCGAGTCAGAGCTCAAGGCCTGCATCTGCACAGGGTATTTGGGCTGCCCCACTCGTCCTTTGGTTCTGCCTGCAAATGCCACTGCCCTTTCTGCCTCAAACACAAGTGCCACAGCTGGGTAAAACCCAGCCCCTGGGCCATATTCCAAAGGCACTGCGGTCCGGAGAGCATGACGAAAGAAGAGCCTACTCCCCCTTCAAACCGTACCAAAGAAGGCATCAATGTCACTTTCCACCTCTAAGCAAAAATGAACAGTTCAGAAGGAAATGTTGAGCATTCTCACAGGCTCAGAAGGAGGACAATCTTCAAAATGACTTGAGGTTTCAGAAACTTTATTTACAATCCTAGGCCAAAATACTACCCTACAATCCTAGGCTAAAATCCTACTCTACAATCCACTACAATGCTGGTGATGGAAGAAAAAGTTTTTAAGTGACTGGTCCATTCCTGTCAACTCCTTCCACTTCTTAAAGGTAAGGATGAGTGGCACCAGGCTGGATGTAGGCTTGGCCGATGTTACAAATGGATGCTGCACAAAGGAAAACAAAAAAGCCAAGAATGAACCATTACTTTCCAAGCTAAGAGCCCCAAAGGCAGGGTAATCTTTTTTTCAATGAAAAGGGGATTGAGTCAGAGTAGGTCTAAGGAGGAACAGTGGGACAACAGTGGCACAGCTTACTGCAAGAGCTGCTAAATGCCCCAGGCCTGGAAATATTTCAGGTCTGAGCATCCTGATCTCTTGAAAGATGCCCCTGCTCATTGCAGGGCACTTGGACCAGATGACCCTTACAGGTCCCTGCCAGCCCAGCCCAGTCTAGGATTCCTGGCTGTTCTCATTTGAACAGCACCAAGAGTGGAGGTGAGGAGGACGAGGCTCATCTGATGCCTGGCAGTTCAGTGCAGGAGGAGCCCGTCCCTGGGACACTGTTTCCCCTGCAGCCCCTTGGCATTTTACCTGCAGCAGCTCCTTGGCAGACCAGCGCCGCTCCTCGTCTCTCTGCAGGCAGCAGCTCAGGAAGTCACGCAGCAAAGGGGAGAGGAGCTTGGGCTGCCGCAGCTCTGGGATCCCTTTGGTGGCTATCAGGAATCGAGCCTGGAGAAAAAGGAAAGACGAGTCTCTCAGCTGCTTCTTTCACATCTGGAACTGCTCTCCCAGATCCCATTGTTTCAGCTGCACTCTGCAGTGGCTCTTTCTGCCGTGGCACAGAGGAAGAGATGACTTTCCTGGACCAACAAAACACCCAAAGCCCAATGTAGCCACAGCTTTTCCAGCATCCAGCAGATCTTGCCCTGGCAGCTGATTTCATTGACTGACCTCCTTAGTGGAAACTATATCAGCAAAAGCACCTTTGCTTCTCTGAGGATTCACCTGACCAGCTTGACAGGCTAGTTGGAAGAGGGACTTTGCTCTACTAACTCACTCTAGTATTTCCAAGGAGTATGACATGAAAAGCATCTCTGCAGCACTTGTTGGTCCCTTAAGCACAGCTGCTATAAATGTCATCAAGCTTTTTCCTTGGTTCTTGAAAACAATGGTAATTAAAAGTAAAGAAAGGAAATCCCTCAGTTAAGGCAAGTTTCCCTGTGAGAAGAATGGGGGTACACTTCTCTCCAAACCACTGCTTTAGAAACTTGGTTGGGTTTGGGTTTCTTTCCTTCATTTCAGGAAAGATAACAGCAGCTCTAAGATGCTTGTTTCCTGTTAGTAGGGCCATCTACACGGCCAAAAGAGCTGGAACGACTTCTAAGCCAAAGCCCAATGTTGCCTGAGAAGGGAGATTGTCTGCCTGGGCTAAGGCTTGAGTTCCCCCACGGATGCAACCAAAACCCCAGCAGATGCTGATGTGCTGCAGGGACATTTTCAGAAAGGGACCGTGGTGGAAGTAGTTCCAGCAGATGGCAATGGGATTTTGTCCAATGGCACACGGAACGTGGGATGGGGGAGAAAGACAGCGGGATCAGAGAGTATTTACACCTTACCATGAGAGGACCTTTATTCCCGTAAGGAGGTTCTCCTTCCACCATTTCAATGCCCACAATTCCAAAAGACCAGATGTCTGCTTTGGGGCCATAGGACTCAGCTTTTGCAATTTCAGGCGCCATCCACCAAGCAGTCCCGGTCGCCGAGCTCCGTCTACTCTGCTCAGGGGTGAGTTGAGCAGAGAGGCCAAAATCAGCTGGGGAGAAAGCAAAAGAAGGTTTTGATTTGAATCCTGTGCAATTAGGAAAGCAAGGAAAAGAATTGCCCAGTTGAATTTGGAGAATGTGCTGCTGAATCTCCTGGACAACTCTCCCTGCTCTGTTTCCTCAGGACTTTAGCCAAGGAAATATGGCATTGGCTGCTTCAAAAATCCCCACATTTTTTACACGGCCTCCAGCAGTGTCTTTTGTTCCCCTGAAGCTTTAGACTTGTAGCCCCCTCCCTCTGGAAGGGACACACACAGAGCAATGCCACTGTGCACTGCTCGATCCTTGCCATTGGTCTGTGCACGTTGCCACCGCGTGGTCAGCTCACAACAGGCTCCCTGCACTGCCACCAGCACCATTTTGGGGGGGCTGGCACTCACTCAAAAGCAGCCCCACAGCCCACATATCCCTGGAACGCTGCACCTGCCCAAGAATATACTGACCCAGCTTGACAGAGCCATCCGTTTTGAGGAGAATGCTGAGGCTCTTCACATCTCGGTGTATCACGTGGTTGGAATGGAGAAAATGCAGTCCTTGCAGGCACTGAGAGAGAAACCAGAAACAGGAGGGCAAAAATCAGTGATGTGATTTCATCACACAAGAAAGGAAAGAGCTCTCCAAGATTCCCTCTGCAGGGGAATGGGGAGTAATGGCAGAAGACAGTGCCATTGAGGGCAAGAGCTCGCTGCTCCAACACAGGCAGGGCAGGACCTTTCTAAAGAAAGGCATGTCAGCTTGTCAAAGAGCAACAGCAACTGCTGGTGTAGACTCTGCCCTGCAAACCAGCCAGGATGACTGCTGCTGCAGTGGATGTGCTCAGAAGTACAGAGCATTCTGGCTGCACTGCTAACCTTTCCAGCTGAGGACTCAGAGAAATGAGTCTCTCTTCTTTGCTGCTCCTTTCAAACAGTGCCACCCCCACCTTTGCTTTTACAGGCAAGGAATGCAGTGCAGACAGGCCAAAGTTTAGAGAGGCAAGATGGAGAAGAGCAAATACAAGAGCCAGAGTGAGAATGCAACAGCGGGAGAGAAGAGGACAAGAACAGAGTCCAGTGAGTGCAGGGGCACTGGCAGGCAGTTCGCTTGAGATGCTCTTGCTTGCCCAGAGCATATCAGCCACACAGAAACAAAGCCTGGCTCACGGAATCGCTCCTGTCCTGAGCCCCTTTCCCAGACAATACTGCCCAAGCCCTGGGACGCACAGATGGGATCCCTCACCTCTCGACTGATGGTTGCAACGTGGTGTTCACATATGCGAACCTCAGCGATGACATCATCCAGAGAGCCTCCATCCATGTACTCCATCACCAGCCAGAGTTCGTCGAGCACAAGGTAGCTGAAAGAAGGGAACAAGGCCATGCAGATGAACATGCATACATTGGTTTCTTTGCTTGATTCTTGTTTCCGGGTCCCTTTGTGACAAGGACAGAATTCAAGGAATAGACATGCCCTCCAGGCTGTGCATTGTTTGCAGTCTGTGCAGTCTCAAGGAGAACAGCACATCTGTGAGAAAGGAGATATTTTAGATGGCCAGCAAGCCAAAAGTACAGTTTAGTATCAGCCAAGATGAAAAACCTGTCCCGCATGGTATTTCTGGAAAGGAGCACCTAGTGTTCCTGGCATGGCCAGCCCTGGAAAAGAGGGGCAACAATCCAAGGGAAATCCTCTCTAGCATGCTTCATCAGCATTGAAGAAACTTGAAAAAATCAATCCTGAGACAACATGGAGGCAGTGAGCTTACAAGGTATTGACTTAGTATGGGAAGGTTGATTCAGGTTTTTGGCCAATGTTCCAACTCAGTGTTTGAAAGCCAGGGAAGACACATGCAGGCAAAATAGACTCTCTTCCCATCCATTGGAGATGAGTAGAGAAATAATAATTAACTGATTATTAACAGCTCTATTTTCTGCCAGTGTCCAAAGTGGGGTTTTAACCTCGCATGCTTTTACTATGGAAACAAACCTTCATGGGAAGAGACCATGACCACTCACCTGTCTAAATAATCCACAACGTGGGGACTCTTATTCTTCTTCATGACCATGATTTCATTAAGCGCTTGTTGATTCCTGTTCAGTCCTTGAAGATTGATTTTCTTGATGGCCACCTAGAATGACACAGAAAATCAGTAACTTTAGAAGCTGGTGGAATGAGACCACAACACACGTGGAGCGAGTGATTTTGCAATGCCACAGGTGAGCTCTGCCAAAGTGCCTTGCGATTAGACAAAGGAGTAATTAGGAACTGACATTCCTACAGCTCATTGCTCCTTTGGGGGCCAGTTCCAGGACACGTGGCCACTGACCACAATTTGCCTTGTCCACTTGTTAAAAATGGTGTCTCAACTCTCAGCCCCCAAAGCTCTGAGCACACACTCTGTTTCTCTGTCCGTACTTCAGAGGAAGAAATGCGTGCCTTGGTACTCTGTGGATACATCTTGGGACCTAGGCAGGGCTTGGGGCTTTTAGGGATGCCTTGCAGATCTCTCCCCTACATGCAGTTCCCAACTGCAGCACTGCAGGTGCCTAAGGAACTGCCAGGAACATTCTGATGAATTTGCTGGCAGCCAGAAATGAGAATTCAGGACTCTGAAGCCGTAGCCCCAGAGAGCAGTGAGATGCCCCTTTGTTGGAGCAATTGAGAGCCAGGGAGAGCATCCTTCTCTGAAAGGAACCGCTGCCCTCCTTGCCTTCCTTCAGGCAGCTGAGCAGGACAAAGACTGTCCCAAATGCAGCTGGCAGGCTGGCACCAGTCTGTGCTTCTTGTGCCTTTGCAGCACAGCTCTAGCCACAGCTGCAGCCACAGCTGACACGAGAGAGGAAAGCCCTGGAGAGCAGCAGAATCTGCAGGGGCTCTTGACATTTACCTGTCCTCCTGTGGCAGTGTCGATGGCTCTGCAAACCTCTCCAAAAGCCCTAGAAACAAAACAGCAGCAAAGAAAGGAGAAGCCATTTAGACCTTGGAGTGAAAGCCAGCCCAGACAGGAGATGTCTGCTGGAAATGCCTCCAACCTGCAGCATGCAGGAGGGCTCTGCCAGAAGGCAGATGATGCATTTTCCTCTCCAGTGCATGGGCACTGGGCCTGTTTCTGAAGCACTGGGCTTTAGTGCCTCAGCTCAAAAGGCCAGGTGATTCTTTCGTCTTGGATTTCAGTTTCTAAACTGGGCAGTTTTTATCCTGATCACACTATTTCCTTCAGCAAACTCTTGGGAAGAAATGTTCCTTCAAACAGTTATCTGCCTGCTACAAAAAGGGGTGGTTGCTGTTTCTGGCAATGAAATCCAAGTGTCTGACAATTCCTTCTGACCACACTTCCAAATTCTGGCTGGTACTGAGAGATGGGGCAGACTAACCCCAGTGTCTGAATATGTTTGCAGCTTGCCTGACTTCACCCTTGACAGATATTCCAGCAGCAGATCGTTGCCCCATGATTGTGTACAAGTAACTGTGGTTGGACTCACCCTCTGCCAACAATTTCCTCTTCAATGTATTTCCTTCGGGGATTTTCCATGCTCGCCATTTGCCCTGAGGGAAACAAAATGCAAGATGCTCACTTGAAAGCAGAGATCCCACTATCCAGGAGATACAAAAGGCAGCCCTGCTGGGGCTGTACAGTCTGGCCTTCTGAGTCCTTTGTGGCCAGCTGCGTAACAACAACAACTGCAAGAATTGCAACAAGACAGGCAGCTCTGCAGTACAAGCAGGCCAGCACTGATTTCTACAGTCCTTTGAAGAGATCTCTTGACAGCAAACAAAGCACAGGGAGATGCATTCCCAGGAGAGGAGGGCATCTTCCCCACCTTGCAGCACTTTACCAAAAGAATGCCTTTCCCTTTGTAAACCCAAGCAGCTCATGCTCTAACCAATCCCAAGGGGCCTTCAGCAGCAGGACCCTCACCCTTGAGGAGCAGGCTGAGCTGGAAGACGCCCTTGCCCGTGGCCCACGTGAAGAACCACACTGCTTCTCCTCCCCCTGACAGCAGGGATCAGTCCCTGCCATTGCACTCGCCCTCTCAGCCCCGCACACGTGCCCACCTTCCCGCAGCGGGCAAGGGCAGCAAGGACAGCAGTGCTCCTCAGGTGCCGGCGGGACACGGACAGCTGCCCAGAGGAGATGCTGACCCTCTGTGAGCCCAGCCCAGGCCGTGCAGGAGCCGGCCCAGAGCAGGGGCTGCTGCCTCGGGGCAGCTCCGCGCTGCAGCGGCCGGCCGGCAGCGGGACTCTCCCAGCTAAGGAAGGCTCCAGCCTCGGCGCTCACACCAGCCCTCAGGGCCAGGGCAGCCACCGCCACAAAGCTGCCAAAGCCCAGGCACCAGCACTGACAAGCAATGGCAAGAAGGCACGGCCACACCCAGCCCCTTCCAAGCTGGTGCCCCCACTGAGGACACGGCAGGATTGGCTTGGAGAGCAGACACAGCCAGGTGCACGGCAGTGCCCTTTTGTGCCAACAGGTGACGGGAGACAGAGAGTCAGCTGGGCTCTCTTCTCAGCCCCACCAGCTCTTATCTGAGGGCACAGGACCGGCAGCTGCTCTGGGCAAGAAGCAGCTTCAATGACTTGTGCTGTAGAATCACAAAGGGCTTGATTTGTTTTCCTAGAGACTGATCTGAGCAGGGCTTGGGCCAGTGGGTAGCATTCTAACAGTCATGGGAATGACTGGGAATCAGGTAGGAAAAAGTGCCATGGATCTGAGGAATATACAGCAGAGGGGCTGGAGGCTCACTCCTGAGAAATGCCTACAGTGCACTTTTATCTGATCATGCCCCAGGCCTGTGTCTCTTGGACTTATCTTTCTAGGAACAAAACTAGGATATTAAATACAGAATGTAATAAAAGGATCTGTTTTTTTCATTGGGGGCACAAAAAAACCAGCTCCTGCTCTCTGTTTCTGCTGTCACCTGATGTTCTTTCCAAAGAGTCCTCACTGACAAATATATAATCTTCTCATTAAAAAACCTGCAGATGTAGTAGTGGTAAATAGGAACAGTCATCAAAATTACGCCACTGAGACTCATGGGGCAGAAGAGCTCCTTCAAGATGGAGAAAAAACCTCTACCCAAAAAAATCCGGAAAAAAACCCAAACTAAAACCACAACCAAAAGACAAAATGCCAAAACCAATCACTTTCTGTGAAGTTTTTTTTTGCTCTGATGGCGGATGAGAAGTCAGGAGTCTAAGGAGAATTTAGGAAGCTAACTATTCTATCCAGTTTGGTCACTAGCACACAGGACTTGCCCAGATCATTTGCTAGCTCACAGCCTTCTGCTGATGCAAGGACAACCCCTGCTTCTGCCTTTAGCAGCTGGGGAAGCTCAGGCAAACCCCAGGCACGTCCAAGCTGCCCTCAGAGGCAGCGGGAACACCCAGAGCACTCTCTTGCTGCCTTGGAGCACAGCCTCTCCTGTGGGGAGCCCTAAATGCTCCTGGGACACCAAAGTGAGGAGGATGATTGGGTCCAGCTGTGCTGGCACGTGCACACAATACACTGTCCCTCAGAGAAGAAAGACACAAGACATACTCAGGAGCTCCAGGGACTCATCCTCATCATCCTCCATCTCCTGTTGCTGAGCAGAAGCCCTGTCAGTGCTGGAGATGAACGAACTGCCCGGCTTCCACTGCACAGCTTGGCCAGCACTAGTGCCTTCAGGTAACACTGCTGCTGCTGCAGGTTCAACAGAAGAGCCTGTGGAGATCTGAGACAACAAAGGAGTTGGTGTCAGAAAGAAAAGTGGCTGGCAGAGATTAGCCCCAGATCCCATTTCAAGTGCAAGCCCTTAGCAAGATGCTGTCAGCCACATGCAGGGCTCTGCCATGGGTTTGTTCTGATGTCCACTCCTCAAACTGGATGGCTCAAAGCCAAAGGCTGGTTTGACTGGAGTGCAAGGCCAGATTCATTGTCCATTTTCTCCAAAATGCATTTGCATGGATTTTCTGAAGGGTGACTGCCAAAATGACCATTCCGCTTTCTCCCAAGGACGCTTTTCCCCTTCCAAGGGCTGCAGACACACTTGCAGCTCTTTGTTCAAATGTTCTACCTTCTCCCATGGAGTCCTCTTTTCCTCCGGCATCTTCTGAACGTGTCCAACCGGCAGCGCTGCTGCTTGGGACAGTTTCTGTGCCTCACAGGAATCTTGGGGCTCCTTGCTGCCAGTCACTTGATGGAAATCTTTGCAGGCTGCCAGGCGAGATGTCAACACTTCCACCTCAAGTCAAAGAGAACAAAGCAGTCAGAGAGTCCAGCTTGTCCCTGTCAGCCAAGAGTCATCGACTCTGAGGAAAGGGAGAGGACCAGATTCACAAGGGATACAGACAGCTTCTTTCCAGATTCATCTGGGTCACCGTGTTCACCTGCAAGAACACCTCAAGAAACAAGGAGAGCAGGAAGAGGCCAGCAGGAATGCATTCAGATGACTGCTGGCCAAAAGGCCAAAGCACTAGTGCCACTGTGCAGGGCAGCAGCTGAGATTCAGCAGAGCAGGGAGTGTCCTTCAGAGTGCCTGTGGCACACACTGGAGCAGGATGGCACTCAGAGGCATCACCCCACCCCCCTGCTGCTCTGCAGGGGAAAGGCACGAAGGGCAGAAAGCACCAGGTTGGTGACTGCAGTGGCTATTGCTCATTCACTCACTTGTTTCTGTAGAGCCTCTCGCTTCTCAAGGAGGAGACCAATTTTTGCTCGGTCTTCTGCTAGAATCTCCATTTCTTCCTCCAGCCTCTTCTCCCATGCCTTGATCCTAGCCCGAGTTTTCTGCAGCTCTGCCTCCAACTTGTCTCCAAAGTTCCGTAAAGAACAAGAGACAGAACCTTCCATCAGGGGAGTGGCTACTACTCCTCCGCTTACATGGTTTTGTTGATTGCCCCTCTCCTGATGGAGTTTCCATTGATCCTGAGTTCTTCTGATGTCTTCCCTGCTCTTCCTCCTTGCTGCCATGGTGTCACTCGGAGGTTTGGGCGGCTCTGCTTGTGCCTCTGCCTCCACGTTCTGTGCAAACAAATGCAGAGCAAGTGACTGGGAGATGCCATCAGGCTCAGCTTTTTCCTTTTTCAGCGTACAAATCATATTCATTCAGCCACTTCTTTCTGCTTCCCTGCCCACCTCTGCTTCCATTGTAACCCTCCTGTCCCAGTGCTGATCTCTGCAGATGACAAGGCTCTGTGCTTTCAGTGCCTGGGGGACTCCTGGCCTCCTCAGTCCCAAGAGCTCCATTGAATTCCCCTCTCCCTGCCCTTCACTCTGTCCCACTGTGACACTAGCAGTACAATCAGCCTCCATCTGGGGCTGAAGCTCCAACAGCCTCTTTGGAAGCTGACAGGGAACGTGTCTTTTGCCACACAAGAGAAGAGTGGCCCCCCAAAGATTCATGGACAACACATCATCTCTTAGCAGCTCTTTAAAAGCCAAAAGACAGGTGGACTCCGAGTGCCTGTCAGCTCTGCTACTGACTGCTCTGCCTGAAGAGGCAAAAGAACAACCTGGCAACAAAGGCACCAAAATCCCTGTCTTCAAACAGCAACTCCACGTCCCCAGTGTGTCTCTGAAATGCTCCCAGGTAAGCACAGCCAAGAAGCTCCCGGGGACAAACCACCCCAAAGAGCTTGTGTTCTCAGATCAAGACTTTTGGTGCCTGTGGGTACTTGGCACGTCTGTGGAGAGGGACAGGTGTCCCCAGACCACAGCGTCCCCTACGTATCCACCAAGGCTGAGCACAGTGCCTTTGACATGCTCCCTCCTCTGCAGACAGGGAGCCTTCCTGCTCCAGGCTGGCCCCTATCAGAATCCCAGCAAGCTGGGGCCTAAACACGGCAGCTCAAAGCCCATTTTCCAGCTGTCACTGGCTGAGGGGAATGGCTAGGTCTGGCAGGACTGCAGCACTCAGCATCCTCAGCCACCAACAGCAAGAGCTGGCTGCTCAGAAACTTGCAGCTCTGCCTCGCACTAAAGACAGCACCCTCCAGAAGTGGCACTTACTGTCTGGGAAAGTTCCGGCTGTGGTGTGACCACAGCTGGAGCCTTGTGGTCATTTGGCTCCTCTTCGGCTTCTTGTCCAGGAGCAGAGGAAGCCGGAGGAGAGTCTGCTCTTGGTTCTGGGATCTGTGGACAGACAGGAGCGTGAGACACAGGCCATGACCTATCATTTAGAACCTTCTTTCTCTTCAGCTCTAGAACCAGCTCTACTAAGCACAAATCATCAACTTGGAGAGCAAGGGGATTCTAAGTCACTCTGACTAAATTCTAATGGGCTGATTCAACTGGACACTGCTCCAAATTAGATATTCCCCCCTGACTACTATCAGGAAGCACATTCTCTCTGCAAAACTGATCTTTTAGTTCTTTTAAAGCTCTGGAATGGAAAATTAGGAAATAGGCAGTGATGCCTTTGCTCTTGCTGCAGCAGACATGGAAAGGGATTTTCTTGCAGCCTACTCAGCTGGCCCTCTACACTCTACTGCCACAGGCCAAGCTCACAGCTTGCTGCACAATTTTAAACACCAAGAACATCAAATGTTCTTTCCTTACTCACCTCAGGATCAGCACCTCTGAATACCCGGCTCAGGTGACCTGCAGTGGGCAAGGGAAAATGAAGCAGATGCTTTGAGAAAACTGGAGACAACCATTTTTAGAAGACTTTCCAAGAAGGCCTCCCAGTCTACATTTTCAAAGTTGTCCTGCTCGACCCAGCAATGGAGGAATTGGCAAACTCTGCTGCCACAGACTCTCCCACGGAGGGAACGCAACCCCTGCAGGCTCCCTTGCAAATGCTGCCCGCACGGCCGTGGCTACACACAGCCCCTTTTGAGCAGAAAATGTTGACAGGAGCTTTACCCAAGCGGCATCCCAATGGCCTTTCTGTTTCCAAATCAACTCAGTCACTAAGAAAGAGCAGGAAGACACAAAAACCAGGTTAGGTGACACCCAGGGAAAACCTCTACTTACCTGCCAGGTGAGTCAGGAAATAGCAGGAATAAGTAACTCCATAAACAGTGAAAACTGCAGCGGCGAGTTGCCCAATCATTGTGGCAACTGCTGTGCAAGTTTGCCAACTGTTCTCCAACACTATCAAAAAGCAAGTCTCCTGTTAGTGTGCACGTGCCCACTGACAGACGCCTCAAGCTGCAGGACGCTCCTGCACTGAGCAAGCTCAAGAGCTGCTCTGACACCCCTGAGGCCTTCCGGGCACCAAGGCAACCTTGTGATGTCACCATGACCACGTGGCAACCGTGCCCTGACATCACAAAGCAAAGCCCCGCGACGGTCTGTGAATCGATAGAGATGGATAGAGTGATATTTGTGTTGGTCTAGGCTGCATTTTTACCTTTCCCCCCCTCAGCTGCCTGTTTCAGCTCTTGTTTCTCCCCCTGTGCCCCCTGTGTCCCCTGTTGCTGTGCTGGGTCTGAGCTGGCGGCCGGGCCGGGCGGAGCAGCAGTTCCAGCCCCGGCTGTCCCTGGAGCGCTGGGAGCTGCCGGTGGCCCCAGGCACTGTCCCCTGAGCCAGTGCCATCTGCTGTCCTTGTCCAGGGGTGCTGCTCTGCAGGGGAGGAAGCAAGAACAGAGTGAAAGGCTTTGAAGATGGAGCGGCGGGAATCCCTCTGCTTAGATTTCTGTTTAAAGATATATGGACTGTAGCATAGAGAGGAATAATTTCATGGATATTTATATATGCAAGTTACTATTTGTATAGGAATATTTCTGTATGTATCTTGGTATATTTATAAATGTATGCTACATATATATGTGTCTGTATATATGCATACATCTTTGTAATAACATATGTATATATGGATGTAAGTATATGTATATGTAAGTATGCTGTTCTATGTGTGTTTTAATTCTATTTCCCATGAATACAGTTGTGTAGGTATTTCTATTTATGCAGTTGGAGTTATATGGCTCTTTAATTAGGTATATTGGTATTCCTAGAAGTAAATAGATCTAGTTTTCTATTTACATCTGTGTATTGACTTCTGTATTTTGAGGTGGGTGTATCTGGGTGTATCTTTCTATTTAAACATGTTTGGAGATGTATAGTTGTGTCATTGTATCGATTGAGATCTTTGTAGACGACTGTTTAGATAGAAATACTGATATTTTTGTATTCCTAGATGGGCTTTAGGCTTGCAGTAATATGTAATAAATTAAGTTGCTAAACACCTAATTGATCTTTGTGTCTAGTGAGTTGTTGTAGATGTTGGCAATAAATTAAGGTTTTCTTAACTGAAGTGGATATTTCTATATTTTTACATAGCATTGTTGTAAAAATTTAAAAAATCCCTTTTTTAATTTAAATTGAGATATATAGTTAAATTAAATACATAGTTGTATAGTGTCAGCGCCGGTGAAGCATTTTGTAATAAATGACATTTTCCATGTGAAATCAGTTCTGGTGTATTTGTCGATCAGCAGTGCAGCTGTAGGAATCTGCAAGAAAATACAATTGTCAACTGCGATGGGTGTTTTGTGATTTGTGCTGTCCAGAGCAATGAGCAGTTGTAAATACTGGAGGATTTTGGCCATGGAAATCTCCATCCATGCCCAGCACATGCCCCACTTGCACTCAGGCTGCGCAAGGAAAGCACAGATTTGGGATGGCAGCAGAGCCACACCTTGGCTGAGAACTCACTGCAAGGGCGGCTGAGAAAACTCCGGGACTCCACGGAGCCTTCAAGTCCAACCAGAGCCACCCAGGGAGGACAAATCCACCCGCCATGCCATGGGCAGCTCTTCAGGAAGCGCTCCAAGTGTCCCTCTGAAGGTCATCCTGAAGCCCAGGAGCCAACAGGGATCCTGAGCCAGCTCCGCTGCCTTTGGCAGCACTTTGCAAACGAGCTGCAGCAAGGGGGAGGCCGCAGGGACTGTGCTGCAGGCTGGGGATGAAGGAAGGGCCATGGACACTTGGGCTGAAATTCTCAGAAATCCACAAGGATGGTGAAGAACTGGGAAGCAACAAGTTCTCACAGCCACAACAGTGATGGAAGCCCTTGGTGTGAAGTTCCCTGGGGGAACTCCCAAGGGAGTTGCTGCTCGGATCAGCAGCAGCAGAAGCCAGCAGGATCTGCCCCTTTTCCTGGCTCTGTGTGCAGGGCACAGGCTGTGATGGCCCCTGCCCCACAAAGCCCTTGCCCATGGAGGCTGCAGGCTCAAAGCAATCCCATTGCAGAGAGAGGCTTTGCAGTTGAAGTCCACTGCCCTTGTGTTTCGGGCTGGAATGGCTCTCATGCCAAAGCACAGCAGGTAACCAGGGCTTTGGGAGGCACAGACTTTAGAGGGAAAGACAGATCAGGCACTCACATGCCTGAAACTCCTTCAGCTCTCTTCTTCTGTAGAATGAGAAAGAAGCAAGCTGGGGAGAGGCACATGCAGTCCTTTGAAAAAACACAGTGTCTAACAAGTCCTGTGGCAGAAGAAAAATGGGTCACAACCTTGCCTTGTTTTCATAGCCTGCATCTTCTGCAGAGGAGACAATGGGATGGACAGGAGGAAGGGGAGGGGAGGAATGACTGTGTTAACCCAGTCTGCCTTGCTGTGTACTACTATACTTTGCAGCAGTGAACATTAGAGGTAATGCCAAATTCCTATTTAGCACCATGACACGCTGCTGCTTCATTGCAAAACTGCCTCAGCATTGTTATAAATACATATTAAGTGTTTGTCTTTTTACAAATATGAAAATGAATCTTAGATGTGTTATGGTAGAAAGTTATGCTACAGTAATATACCCTCTTGTAGTAGTGGGATAAATACAGTTTTTAGGCTATAGCAGATGCTTTTTGTAACTAGTTAAAAAAATTACAAAAAAATTGGAGAAGCAATGAAGAAATTCCTCACATAATCTCATGTGGATAGACACAATAGCAAGGACACCGACGACTCCAATGGGAAGAATTTATTGCCTTCGTTATCAAGAGATTTACGACTTTGTGGAGGCATGAAAAATTTATGTGCAAGAAAGAATGGTGGGAGAGAAATGTTGCAATTAAGCAGGAACACCTAAAGTCAAAAGGAATGTGTAAATCACATACGAAATTTATGAATACGCAATAACCTATGGTATTTAAAGGAAAGATCCTTTGTTAGCAAGCTGTGCTTTGGGTGGAAACACCAGGCACCCAGACGTCTGTAGTTTTGCTTTTCTTATGTCTCTTCTTATTGTTTATTATTAAACTTTTAAAATTTTAACAAAAACTGAACTGTGTTTTTCTCAGAGAAAATCAGCTGAATTTCTTGTCAGTTTAAGCAGATGTGGTGAGAAACAGTGACAGTGATTCAAACAGGTTTTCTAACCTTGTCATCCAGAGGGAATTTTGGCTTGCTTTTTCTTCACTGTATGCAAAACATTTTGGAGTTGTTCTGGATCCTTCGAGGAGGTATCCACAACCGACCAAAATAGAAAAGGGGGATTATGGCATTCATTCTCTTTTAACACCTATTTGCACTAAGCTCTAGCTTCAGCTTAGTAAGGAAAAGGAGAGATTTTCTTTAGTCATGCAGTGCGGAATCATTGGTGTAGGAACAGCCACAATTCCAGGTGTAAGAACAGTGTGTTCTTGCTCTTAACAGGACATTGTGGACAAAAAAAAGCCCCCAAATCCTCACGATTCACCTCTTAGGTAAAACCAGAATGGTTCATGGTGTCAAACTAGCAGGTGATGGAAATAACAAATGTCCCTGGGCTGGGGCAGAAGTCTGGGAGTCAAAGGCTTGGGAAAAGAGAGCTGGCAAAGCCAGCCCAAGCTGCAGGCTGGCATTGGGCTCAAGGCAAGAAGGAGCTTGTGCTGCCAGCACGGGAAGGGACTCCAGGCACAGGAGCTGGCCGGTGGCAGGAGCAGCTGCTGCTGTCACCACCAGGGAAGGGCTGGCAGCGCGCAGGAGCAGCGGGCACATTGCTGGTGGGGACAGCTGGCAAGTTGGAGCGGGCCAAGCGAGGATCAAGAGAGGCTGCTGCTTGTTGTAGAAGTAGTTTTTGACATGGTTACACCAGTCTCACCAAGGTCAGAGCGTTACAGTCTCTGCCATTCTGCAAAATGGCTTCTAGCACAGAGTCCCCATGTGCCAAGCAGAAGCGGCAGCAGCAGCACCCCCAATCCAATGCATTCTATTCCTAAATCATCCAACCTGCTACAAACACGATGCTCTTCCTGTCTTTTTGCACCTGTCCTGGTCTAACACAGTTGTGGGACAATGGTGGTCGTTTCTTACACAAGGGCCTACGCCTACAGCCTTTCGATTCAGTCTAGCAATGTCAGCAATGCTCTGTTATGTTTATGATATGTCTAGGACTTAGTGAACTTTGCGCGAGGTAATGCTACTGAAGTTTAAACTGGACTTCAGGGCTTTTCTATCAACTACTACAGTGTCCGATGTGCTTAAGGCACTTAAGGCAGCTTTTTACTCACCTAAAACTAAAACTTCCATTCCCACTTCTTGCCCGTGTGACTTTATGGATCTCAGTTTTTCTGAGAGTTTCAAAGCAAGCCCTGCATTCTTTTCTGCCTCTTAGCCTGTGTGCACGGGGTCCTGGGAGATTTCTATCTGGTTTCCAACAGGGCTGGGACACAGCTCCATGGGTCCCTTCTCTTCTTGTTCCCAGGTCTCCACACGGTGCAGGTGGTTTCCAGCTGTGACCTCCTTTCCAATGAAGAATCCATGGATCCCCCCAGTACAGCTGCAAGGGGTAGGATTTGATCTCCTTCCAGCTGGGATCCAGGAGCCTTGCAGTGTCCCATGGTTCCAACTGGATGACCCCAAGGTGCTGGGAATGCAAAGGGATGATGGTGGAGCAGATGAAGCATTAGTTGCAACACACGTGTGTGGAAGAGCCCCTAAAAGGCATCAGATATGGTCAGGAAGCCGTGGAGCAGAGAGGTGGGTTTGGGAGAGGAAGGGCAATTCCTCTGGGAATGTGGGCTTGAGAAATGAGGCACTTGGGAATGGCGGAATTGCCGTGGAATTTCCATGGCTGTATCTCACTGTCATCTCTCCCGGCGCGGGGGATCAGGTGTAGCCAGGGTTGCGGCGGTCCGGTCCGGGGGCGGGACGAGGACGACTCGTGCAGGCGGGGTTTTGGGGCCGGGGCTGGCGCAAGGGAATGGGTCTTCCCGGGCTTCACCAACCAGGTCCGAAGGCCGACCCGGGAGAGCAGGTGTACCCAGGATTCACCAGCCAAGCCCTGGGTCAGAACGGCAGCGGACAACAGGTCTACCCAGGGTCCTGGAGGTCCAGGGACGGGACGAGCGGTCTAGCCAGGATTTTGGAGCCAGGTTTGGCGGGCGGCGCGGGGGAACAGGTCTACCCCGGCATTCGGCAGCCAGGGACCAAGTCCGGCGGCGGACAACAGGTCTACCCATGCATTCGCCGGCAAGGGACTGTCTGGCCGAAGAGAACAGGTCTACCCAGGCCTTGGGCAGCCAGTTAGTCTGGCGGCAGAAACAGGTCTACCCCGGCATTCACCAGCCAGGAACAAAGTCCGGCCGCGGACAACAGGTCTACCCAAGGGTTGGGCAGCCCGGCACCCAGTCCTGCCGCAGGCAACAGGTCTAAGCAGGGGTTGTGCAGCAAGGGACTAAGTCCGGCGGCGGATACCAGGTCTACCTAGGGGTTGGAGAGCCATGGACCAAGTCCGGCCGCGGAAAACAGGTCTACACGGGACTTGGGCAGCCAAGAAACAAGTGAAGCGGTAGACAAGAGGTCTACCCCGAGGCTGGGCAGCCAGGGACCAAGTCCTGCCGCGGAAAACAGGTCTACCCCGGGGCATTCGACAGCCAGGGACCAAGTCCTACCGCAGACAGCTGGTCTCCCCAGGGACTGTCTGGCGGCGGATAAAAAGTCTACCCTGGGACAAACGCCTGCCGTGGACAGGACTGTCTGGCGGCGGATAAAAAGTCTACCCTGGGACAAACGCCTGCCGTGGACAGGAGGTCTACCCCAAGAAACGAGCCCTGCCGCGGACAACAGGTCTACCCAGGAAACAAGTCCAGCAGCGGAAAGCAGGTCTACCCAGGAAACGAGTCCTGCTGCGGACAGCAGGTCTACCCGGGGGCATTCGGCAGCCAGTGACCAAGTCCGACCGCAGACAGCAGGTCTCCCCAGGGACAAAGTCCTGCCGCGGACAACAGGACAGCTGCCGGTCCCTGTGCAGCAGAAGGAAGCCGCAGGGCGGGCGCCCGAGCGGCAGCGACAGCTGCTCCCTGGGCAGCGGCTTGAAGCCAGCGCGCCCCTCCCGCCCGTCCGGCAGCAGCCGCGCCCTGGGGAGCTGCTGGGAGCTGCAGGGTGGGCGCCTGCGCCCCTCCCGCCCCGCCGCCGGCCGCTGCCTGTTGGCCGTGCTCCGGCGCCTGATGCGGAGCAGGAGGTCGGGGCGGTCGCGGCGAAACCAGGGGTTCCTGTAGTGGAGCCAGGCGCCGGCATCGCCAAGCCAGCCCGGCACCTTGCGGAAGCCGTAGCGGTTGAGCTGGCGCTGGAAGTTGCATAACTGCGTGGCCCGGAAGGTGTGCGGGGCCGGCCCCTGGGAGCCGCCCGGGCTGAGCAGCTCCTGCTCCAAGAGGGAGCGGTCGATGAGCAGCCCCCGGGCCTGGCTGTCCCAGCGCACGGAGCGGACGTGGGGGCTGTTTGCCAGGCGCCACAGCTTGGCAGGGAAGGTGCCGGCACTGAGCCCGGCGGGCAGCGGCAGCTCCGCCATGGCGTCGATCGCCAACAGTGGCCACAACGGCTGGAGGGCAATGGCCGCAGCACAGCACGGCTCGGCACTTTGCGGTTCGGCTCGGCTCGGCACGGCACGGCCAAGCACAGCACGGCTCGGCACAGATCAGCACAACTCGGCTTGGCACGGTAGGGCACGGGAAGCCCGTGGCCAGGGTGGGCTCTGGGAGCAGTGGTGGACTCTGTCCCCACGCTGCATCCTGTGCCTGGGTCACCGTCGGTGACGGGGGAAAAGGCCATTGCTTTGTCTTGGCTGGGGAAAGGATGAAAAGGGGACATGAGAAAGCATCCTTTTGGTCACCTTTTCAGCAGACTAACTGTTTTTTTCTCGCCATCTCTGCCTGTTTTTTGCAGAGTTGGAACATCTTTCATGATTTGGAGTCAGCAGCAGAAGCAGGAAGGGGCAGTGGTTTTGTCAGCATTGTCATCAAAACGCTAGTGCTGCCCCATGGATGGATGTTGCTTGATGCAAGGGATGAAAGGCCTTCACTTGTAGGGCGCTCACGCCGGTGTCTTCCCAAAGGACGTTGCCATTTTCTTTCCTCAGGAATCGCTTCTTCTGTTTTTCCCCCCATCTGGGGAGATTTCCAATGCAAATGCCTCCTGCAGCCAGCTCTTGCCAATGCAGACTGACAAAGGAGATCTTGCAATGGACAGAGACTCCCTAGAGCTGGTGTGGAGAGGTGAGGGGGCAAGGTTTGTCCTTTAGTCTTGAAATCTTGTTGGGGAGCTGATTGTGCTTTGGGGGACTGACAAAAATGTTGTGTCATGAAAGACCACAGAGACTTTGGGGTTGTCATGTTGGGGCAGAAATTTATGTCTGAGAACTTTTTGAAATGCCTTTTTTTTTTTTTTTCCCCCTCCCCTGCAGAGAACCTTTTCCTACCTTTTGGGGAACTTCCGTCTGCTGGTCTCCCAGATCCAGCCGTTTCCCAGGGTTCCTTCCCAAACTGAGGAGTAGCCCATGGCCTCCACTCTCCAGCTGGAACAGAAAGAAGCACAGAGCTTGCTGTTGCGGGAGAAGAGCTTCTCTTTCCTCCCGGCTTTCCCTTTGGGGCAGGTTGGTATGTGCTCATTTGATAAAGGGAGGTTTAAACTCTGGAGCTGTTGCATTTCAAACTGCTCCAGCCTCGAGCTCTTGTGTGGGTATCCTTGGACAAAAGGCCTCCCTGTGTGAGCTCCCAGTGGGCTGGTTCAGTAAGGAAGTTGATACTTCAGGCTTGTGACTGCTGAAAGCAGTTGGTTTCTGGAGGTGTCCGGAGCTGGGAGCAACTACTTTTCTCGCCTGGCTGCAGAAAAGGTAGTGGGAAAGTGGGGATTGCACTTGCAGAGATGGCCATCAGGGGTGTTTTCCGAGAAATGGGCTGGCAGAGAGGCAGGTCTTGTGCTCAACTGGCTGTGTGTTTGCTTTGGTGGTGGGGAGATGTTGTAATGAATCAGCCGAGACTCCATAGCCTTCATGCAGGAAAAGCCAATTCTTTATTCACATCGCTTCTTTTGTCCAGTTTTCAGGGACCTCATGCACCACACCCATTGGCGGGTAGTTTTCTTACTGCCGCATTTATTGGTCAGAAGGTCATTTGTGTGTATGTGCTAAGTTTCAGGTTGTTTACATTTTTCCTTGGTGGGTTCTGATGGAACAGAGCTAATATTTATGCAGATGCACTTGTTTTTCTCCCTAGGAACGGGCTGTTTTGTGAACAAACTTCACCTTCTCTAAACAGTTTTCAACTGGGAACTTGCAAGCTATTGCTAGCTGCTTAGCTAAAGTAGAATGGCCTCATCCATATTCCCTAAGAGCTTTCTTTAATAACATTTTTTACCTGTCTGCAACAGGGAGAGTCACAGACACAGACACAGACACCAGCTGAAGCAACAGTGTCATTTACTATCATGCAGAAGTGCAAAGACACATCAGAAAAGAAGAAGGTAAGCAATGCACCTCATCACTGGTACAAAAGGTTGCCTCTAGTGATTAAGAAAGATACATCAGCAGACACCCTTCTGCTTTATCCTTCATCCAGATCCACTCATCAGCTGGGGAAAGCTGTCCCAGCAAAGCTCTGGAAAGTCCCTGCCAGGAACCAGGAAATCCTACACTGCCTGCCCCTTTCTTGGCCACCAGGCTTCTGACTGCACTGTGAGAGTAGCCCAACTTTGACAGTGGTGAACGAGCAATCTGACAGACCTTCTGGGGCAGGAGATCTGATTTCCTTCTCCTCTTGGTTTTCTCCCTGAGCCTGTCCAGGGCTCAAAGAGGAACCAAGGCCAGATGTGGCCTTGTCTGGTTTCTTCATGCTGAAAGGTAAAGATGTGTTTCACCAAGTAGTGAATGCATAGATCCTATTGATAGTAACGCTTGGTTAAGGAGCAGATCCATCGAACGTTTGGTTGGAAGGGTCATCCAGAGGGCAGATTTAGCTCAGGACCTGTTGTTCAGGCCTTAGTCCTTCAGTATTTTGTGGTGCAAATCAATGCCCTGGAAAGCTGGAAACAAACAAATCCCGCTTGAGCACGTTTCAGAGCGGGAGCAGGATTAGCCCTGCAAGGCCGGGCTAGGGCCAAGAGCAGACGGGCCAGCAGGCTGCATTTGCCCAGAGGCAGCCGTCCAGACCAAGAAGGCCACTGGTGCCCAGGGCCTGAGGTGCCCGAGGCTGCCTCCCCGCTGTGCAGCTCTGCAGAGCCCGTGGAGCGCAGGGTCCCGGGCAGCCAGGGCGGCCTGGCTGCCTTGGAGCACGAGGAGTGTCCCAGAGAAGCTGCGGCCCTTTGCTTTTTAACTGTTGCTCAGAGTCTTGTCATTAGTCCACACTGTCTGACATGTTCTCCTTTCCTCTGGCATATTGAAGAGAGCTTTTGGAGAAAAGTGGCTGATGTAGCTTCTGCTGGTGCTGGTGCTTCTGTCTGCAGGTCAGGGCAGGTGGTTTGAACCAAGGACGGAGTCCGCAGTTAACACTGCAGTTTTGCCAAGCCAAGAAAACCGTTCACAACTGGGTGACCGATGCTGAGCAGCTTTGCTAGGTTTTGGAAAGTTATGACCTTAAAAACCCAACAAATGTTCCTCCATGAGGGTACCAGCAGTGTCCCAAAGATCCCAACTTTTTCCACCTCTTTTCTGTGTCTTTGGTGTTTCTAAGTTCCCCATTCCCCAGCAGGAATGAAAGCATGTATGATAATGTGAGTGATTTGAGAGCTGTGTGTTGTGCCCTGCCACATCAGCGTTGATGACAGGCTGGACATGGACAGGTGTGTCGAGTTCAATTCATCCCAGTTCTGTGCCAACAGCAGCCCCAAGATGCCGAGAAGAACAAGGACGGTGGGTGGGTGTGCACGCACAGCCCTGTGGGCTGACTGCTGTGTGGGCAGAAGGTTCTCAACAGCAGTACATCTTCACTCCCCCAAGTGGGAAGAATCTATCAAATCTATATGAAATGAAAATATTTATGAAATTGCACTCAACGGTATATATTTATATGTATCATACATGTAATTTATAACATATAATGCTGCATATTATATATTTTTATATGCTATAATCAATAGAATATATCAAATATAGAGTTGATCTTTTCCTAAGCTATTGCCTGTGGGTCCTAGAGGCCATCTCCTAGTGTTCCTACATTTGTGCCTTCTGGTACTAGTTCTTATAGCAGCAACTCCCCTGGGAGTTCCTCCAGGGAACTTCACACCGAGGGCTTCCATCACTGTCGTGGCTGTGGGAACTTGTTGCTTGCCAGTTCTCCCCCAGAATCCTTGTGGATTCTGGGTCATGTCAGCACAAGTGTCCATGTGCTGGATTCTTGGAATCACTTGGTCCCTGTAGTGAGGGAACTCTGCTTGGAGCTGTTGGGCCAAAAGGAAAAGCATCACTAAAGCAAGGACTTGCTGGCTGTTCGGGGGGAAAGGGAGGGGTAATGACTGAGGCAGGTTTGTCTTGGATGCTACCCAAGTTTTCTGCTTCTTGTACTGCCGGTTTTTTCACAGCTCCTTCAGTTATTGAGAAGATGTTACAATAATGTTCAATCTGAGCATGCCACTTTCTTACTGAGGCCATCTGGGCCACTCCGTCAGGTGGGGGAGTCCCAGTAGTGACTGACTTAAAAACTTGGAAATGCTCTCTCCAAACAACTGGTTGTTGTTGTACAATCTTCTCTACTTGTATGAGAGCTAGGCTAGCCACAAACAAGCCTTTTTCCCGGGCAATATACCTCTTTTCAGCATCTCTGAAACCATGGGAATAAAAACCAACAGGCCATGTCGGACCACCAGGACCCCACTGCCATATGTGTACTGACAACCCTGAGGAAGCAAATCCCCATCCCCCCTGGAAAGGATCTATAGGATGAATAGGGCCAAGGGCTTGGTGAGCAGTTGCTTCAAAAATCAGTAATTGCATTGCTTCTTCTTGAGAAGCAGTCCGTTCCCATTTTACCCCTTTTCTCAGGAAGTTATTAAGAGGTCTGGCAATTATAGAAAAATCTGGAATGGGTTTTCTCCAAAACACTAATAATCCCAAGGCATGCTGTAAATCTTTCCTGGACTCAGGCACTTTAATTTGATCTCAGGAGGTTAGGGTGCCAGGTGGGCTGCATGTCATACCTCCTTTCCACCAGATACCCAAACATTTTACTTCTTGAGAAGGTTTTTGTCTTTTCTCTGAGGGGATCTGCAAACCAAGGCTTTCTAAGTGGGAAATTATTTTCTGTTGAACGCCCCCCACTTGCTGTGTCTTATTGTTTAAAACTTGTGCTAGGGAGTGCTGTGGCTTGTTGCCCAAGGTTTGTGGAAGAGGAGGTGCACTGGGTTATCGCTTGGATGATTCCAACACAATAGGTTTGGGACAGGGCCAATTAGAAATTATTTTAGCCAATT
Source organism: Chamaea fasciata (assembly GCF_029207755.1). Lineage (NCBI taxonomy): Eukaryota > Metazoa > Chordata > Aves > Passeriformes > Sylviidae > Chamaea > Chamaea fasciata. The sequence goes on along the minus strand of NW_027094122.1, from coordinate 518,756 downwards.
TATCATAAGGCAAGTTATCCATTGCTTCTGGTGGCACTCCCCTTTTCAGCCCTAGCGACCACAGTTGCTGCTGGTTGGAAATTTGTTTTCCCTTTTCTGATTTTTCATTAGGAGAGGCAATGTGCCTGACTCCTCTGGGTTTTTCTGGTTTGTCCTCTGGGTACTTCACTGGTCCATATTTTCTACTGTAACTTACAAACTCCTCTGCTACCTCACTTCATGTCCAAAGTTTATAACTGCTGTTAGATTGTGTGCTAGGAGTTGTAAAAGGTGAGGAGTCAGTGGAGTCAGTGGAACCAGTTTGATCTCTTGTATGTCCAAGAAATCTTTCAAGTCTATCTACTGAAGCGATAGATGCTATTGTTTTTGGAAGAAAAATTGCTGTTGGTTTAAGAGACTCTGGCAAACCTCGAATGAGGGGGGGTCATAATCTCAGGTTTGACAGGCTGTTGCATTGGTGACTCACAGCCAGAGATTAATTTTCTTTCCTGTATCATTTGCAAGCATGCAGCTTTGTGTATGTTTTCTAGGAGTTGGTCTGAGGTGCCGACTATTGCCAGAGGGTCGCCCGTCTCTAGGGGATTTAACCCCCCTGCCCAGTGAGCTGCACACTGTGTCAGGGACCATGGAGCATGTGTGTTTCCCGTTGTTAAGAAAACTCCATGTCCCCAGTAGCCACTTGCTTCTTGTTCACTTAATTTAATTTGGTCGCCCCCTGTGAGGGAAACTCTAAAAACATACTCCATCTCTGATTCACTAGGGAGGCGGGAGTATTCATTTTTTAATTTAGCTAATTCAGTGGCTGTGTATGGTATTTCTTTGGTGGTTATGTGGGGATCACCATCTTCTTCATTTATATAATTATATTCTGTTTTGATGAGAGGTCTCAAGTTGGAGCAACAGTGTTCCCCACAATTTTGCATGTGTACTAATTCTTTCTGAGGGTATATTTGTTTAATGTTGTATGTCTCCTTTCCTTCTGTTTTTCCTTCTGTGGGTGAATCTGCAGATTTTAAGTTTTTACTTCGCCCTTCTGCAAGGGAAATCTGCAGCAAATAATTCTGATTTCTTTCCTGTTCTAATTGTTTTTGCAAAGCTTCTACCAAATTCTGCAGGGATTCTATGACTGCTTTTTCTTCACTCACCCGTTCAAAACGGGTTTCTATGGCTGCCGAAAGACAGGCCCCCAAAACTGAGCAAAGAATGGTTTTATTTCTGCCCAGTTTGTATCTAGCATCATGTTGCAAAGAATATATTCTATCTACAATGTTTTCAAAGTTAAACCAATTATTCTGTGCCCACCTTTCTCCGTCTGAAGAAGGTCTAGCACCATGTTTGGCTAGCAAAGCATAAAATGCATTCTTATCTTTTTCACTCATTTTGTGCAGGGACCAAAACCACTCTCAGGGAGGTACGCCTAAAGTTACACCAAAGGCACAGCTAAAACTGTGTTTCCCTTCGCTTCCCTGGAATGGGCAAGGAGACCAAAACTGCCTGGGAGGTTCACCTTAGTTCCAAAGAGTTGTCTCCTCAACGACACCAAGCAGCCCAAAACACACAAAAACTAACTACAGTCCCATCTTTTGCACAATGAGATCCTTTTGTGAAATCCTGATGACAGGGAGTGCTATACGCCTGGGTGTATACAGTTTGCAGGAATTTTCCCTGGCCCCCCTTGCTTTTTAACAGCACTCACCGAAGTGGCGTGCTAGGTGCGGCTGAGACGAGGGTCCTTCCCCTGTTACAAGCTATACAGAACCCGCAACCCCTCTGTCCATCAAGATCCTGTCCGTGACGACAATTTCATGTCAGGGTCCGCAAATATATGCAGGGAACCTGATGGTTTGTTTTAGGGATCTCAGAGTGCAAAAGACACAGTGGGGAACAACTCAGTTTACTCCATCAAAAATGCACCTTTATTTAGTGCCAACAAATGCCATAGTGGGGAGAGAAATAAAAAATAGTAGGAAAGAGAGAGAAAGAGGGGAAGGGGATTATAGCTACAAACGTGGAGGGTCGAGTCTTCGACGCCTAACGATGCCTATAGATGCGATCTTCTCCAGTGGGGTGATCACAAAAGTGAGCGGGGGTCTCCAGAGGTTTTATAGGTTGGTCAAGGCGGGAAGCAAAGCAAGGGGCACAGAGCCAAAGCAGGAACCAGCTGTGTAAAGGCTGAGTGCTCAGGAACAAGCTGCAAACCGTACCTCCAGTACGGACAGACCAGTTTGGACAGGCAGCCTTGGCTCAGTCCACTGTGACCAGTTCCATTGTTCTTGCACTCCGTTCTCATGGAGATGCACACCAGTCCTCCGAGACTTGGCAAGCGTTCCACCTCAGCCAGGCCAGGGGCTGCTTTCAGAGCCTGGGGTCTCAGTCCTCAATCATTGGAGACAGTCGTGAGGCATATCACATCCTTGGACAGACTCTGACAGCTTCCTGTCATGGGCAGAGTGGGAGCTTCAGGCAAAAGCTTCATTTCTTCACTGGAGAAACTCCTGCTGAGTCACGAGGTGGAGAAATGACACCCAACAGACACCATGGATCCTCATATCCCTCCAGGATGCCTGACTTTTCAAATTCCATCTAAGAGAGGAGACTGGGAGTGGCTGGATCCAATCCTAGTCCCAGACTTTGTCAAAGGTTTACGTGTAAAAGACTGGACAGGTGGAATTGAACTGCAATGCAATTTGTCCCCCAGGATTATCGATTCAATACCAGATATATTTCCATAAATGCAGCTATGATTGATTCTGATCAGGATTAGACAGAAAGATTTATTTACACAACAGAGCAAATAGAGAAAAGAGAGTTATTTACTCCACGGTATAGGAGTTGTAACAATTATATAGAATATAGTGCTCTAGGAAGCAGTTTTGAAGTAAACAGGGCCTTGTTGGACTTGTTTGAGCCCATTCCAGGCAGAGCCTCCTGCTCCATGAGGAACTGCCTTTCCTGTGCCATGACCAGGGCAGGTCCCGCTGCAGGAAAAGCCCCAGGCCAAGCCAACACAACGAAGGGCTCGGGCACAAGTGCAGAGTGCCGTGCTGGGAGCTGTGCCAGGGAGAGCCTGAGGCACCAAAGGCACCTTGGCAGCAGCAGCTGCTTCCAGGCCATGGCCAGAAGCCTCCCTTGGCAGCCCGGCCTGCTGGCTCCCACTGCACAGCTGCTGCTTCAGGGCTCATTTCTGCCTGGGCTCTGCCCCAGCCCGCAGAGTGACACCTCAGCCCTGACTCTGGCACAGCCGCTGTGCCTGAGCCCTGCAAAGCCTCAAGGTCACCTGTGCCCCCCTGGCTCTGGCAGCCCCTGGGGCAGGGGGGGAAAGGCCAGAGAAGGGGCTGGCTTTGGCTGCTGGATGTGGGCTCCAGCAGAGACAAGGAGGAGTCAAGGGAGTGGATGGAGTCCAGCCAGCAGCCCCTTCTCCCCATGCAATCCTGGAATGGTTGGGATGGGAAGAGCTCTGCAGTGCTCATCTCATCCAAACGCCTGCGATGAGCAGGGACATCTTTCACCAGATCAGGTTGTTCAGAGCCCTGTCCCAGCTGGACCTGAATGTTTCCAGGAAGGGGGCATTGACCAGCTCTCTGGGAAAGCCTGTCCTGGTGGATCACCAGCCTCATGCTCAAAAATTTCTTCCTTATCTCTCCGCATCTGAACCTCCCTTCCTTCAGTTTAAAACCAGCACCCTTTGTCCTATTGGGACAGGCCCTCCTAAAACCTTTGTCCACCATTGCATTCCCAATGAGCCAGGTTTCCGTGGCAATTGCCAGGACAGGTGACCCAGGTGTGCTGTCCCAGTGAGGGTTGCCATGGAACCAGTGCCCAGCACTGCCCCTTTCTGTCTGGCTGAGCTGCCCTTGGCCCTGGCAGCGGCGTTTGCTGCTGGTTCCGCGGCGCCTGAGCAGCCGGCGCGGCACAGGGCAGGTGGCCGTGGCACAGCCCCCAGCAAGGGATCCCCTCTGGCTCTGGCCACTGACACCAGCCCTGGGCAAGGGGCCCAGGCACTGGGCTCAGAGCACTGTCCATGGCCACAGCCCCTTGCCATGGCCCCGGGCAGCTTGGGATGATGATCCAGCCTCCCTCCTGGCCCAGGCCTGGGCTGCAGCGCCCTTCCCCACAGCCTGTGTGCACAGAAGCACTTCCAGGGCTCTCTGCATTTCCCTTGCCCTCACTCTTGCCTCACTCACACACCTCCCAACAACCCACCTGGAGCTTTGACTTGCAAGGAGTTCAAAGCTTGTCTGTCCTTGAGGAGTTGGTCTAATTCTGCCTCCAGCCAACTCTAAATTTTTGTTTATTGTACATCTTCATTGGTGTCTAAAACATTCCTTGCATGGTTCTGCCTTGGGGAAGGGGAACCTCCTTGGTGACACCTTGGGCTTGCCACAAATTGAGGAGATTGTTTGGAACTTAGGAGGTTTTGATTGCTAAGAAAGGAAGAAAACCTCTCTTTGTCTGGGTGAACCCAGTTCTCTGAGCAAAGCAGGTCCCAGGTGAGTGAGGAGAGGCAGGATGGGGTTAGGGAATGTGGAGCATGGTTGTCCAAACTGGATCAGAGCTCAAGGCACAGCTCCTCTGACCAGGCCAGACTTCCTTAGGAGAGACCCTGGATCAGTATCAGTCACTTGAATGCTGCAATGACCTCTGCTCTCAAGAGAAAAATACCCCCTTTGAAAAGAAGAGTGTTGATTCCTTCAACGCTCTTTGAACTATTTCTCCATAACTCTAGGAAAAAAGACTTCCTAAGGAACTGCACCAGGCCAGAAGGAAATCAAGGCACAGCCGTGGTTTGTCAGGACTTGCTTTCTCCTAATGAGCCCAGTGATGCATTTGGTGCTGAGCCCTGGAACCTCAGGGCCTGAGAAGAGATTGCACAAACCTTTCCAGGAGTCAAAGTCAGAGGAAAAACCCAAAGTGTCTGGAAGCATTAAAGGGTCACCCTGAGGTCCATCCCCAACACAGGTTCCTCATGGAGTCCTTGGAGGAGAGAATTGGAGGCCAGGATTGCACCAAAACCTCTCAGAGACTCAGTGTGGGAAGGAAAAACCCAGAGTACCTTAAACACCCTGAGTATCTCAAAGCATGAATGAGCCCCACTGAGTGTCAATGCACAGCTCTCAAGGGACTCCTTAAAGCAGATAATTGGGGCCATGATTGCACAAACCTCTCAGAGACTCAGTGGCAAAAAGAAGTGCTTAAATGTCCCCGATTACCTTGAAGCATGAATGAGCTCCACCGAGTGTTGTTACTGAGTAAAAATCTCAAGGGACTGATTAGAGCAAATAATTGGAGGCCACGAGTGCACAAACCTCTCAGACTCAGTGTCAAAAAAAAGTCCTTGAATAAACCTTGAGTAGCCGGAATTACTGATGAGCCCCACTGAGTGCTTTTGCTGATTGAGAATCACAAAGGACTTGTTAAAGTAGATAATTTGGGCAACAATGGCACAAACCTTTCACAAAGTCAGTTTTAAAAGGGAAGCATCAAGTACCTTTAAAAACCTGAAGTGCTTTGAAGCATTAATGAGTGCACTGAGTGTCATTACTGACAAAGGAGGCCGTGATTGCACAAACCTCTCTGAGACTCCAAGGCAAAAGCAAAGCCCTAAGTCCTTTGAAAAGCCTGCAGTCCCTGGGAGCATTAAGGAGCCCCCAGGGCCATTCCTGCCCAAGGCTCCCCAGGGACTCCTTCCAGCACATCCTTGAGGCCACTGGGATGGGAGGGGGATGCTGAGGGCAGGACAAGGGGCTGACAGTGCCCAGCCTTGCCGGGGCTGTGCCAGGAGGCCCCAGGGCCTCAGGACAAGGTGACTCCTCACGGCCCTTGGTGGCACAGAGGCTGCTGTGGCCCAGGGCACCAAGACTTGGCTTCTCTTTGTCCCCACGTGTCATCACTGCCTGCAGTTCTCTGCTCTGGCTGGGGCCTGGGGACACTTTCTCTGTCGTGTCCCTCAGCGGGACCCAGTAAAACTTCAAGAAACTTTGGAGCTGGATTCTGACTTTGAATTCTTGAGAGGTTTCTCCAGCTCCCTCTCAGGGACTGATGTTCAGGGCCTCAGCACAAGCCTGGAGAGGGTCACTCAAGCCCTTGTGCCGTGTCTGTGCTGCTGAGCTGGGCCGGGCTCCTGGCACAGAGGCAGCTCCTGGCAAGGGCAGCGCTGCAGAGAGACAGCTCTGCCCAGGAGCAGCTCCTGTGCCCAGCCCAGCAGGGCTGGGGCACTGCCTGCAGCCACCCCGGGCACAGCACACAGGCACAGAGGGCTTTAACTCAGCCTGGGCTGGCAGCACAGAGCAGAGCTCACTGAGGGCTCACTGGGGGAGAAATCCTCGCAGCGTTAGGAAGAGTCACTCCCAGGCTGGGGGAAGAGAAGCTGCAGCTCCTGCAGGGATCTCCTGAAGCTGGCACATCCCACAGCTTTAAGGCCCTTCCAGGAGGACTCTCAGCGTGGCTGCAGAGCAGGCATGTGGCCCCAGGGCAGGGCTGGGTGTCCCTGCTGCAGCACCCGAGGCACAGCACAGGGCAGCTCCCTGTTGCCGGGCTCTGCTGCAGGGCTGAGCAGCCGGGGCTGCAGCCAGGGGTGCCCAGGGCTGTCGTGCAGAGCAGGGTCCTGCAGCCCAGGGCGCTGCGCTGGGCCAGGGACCCTGCTGCCTGCCAGGGACAGCTCTCAGCTGGCCCGGGGAGCTGCTGCCAGCGCTGGGGAGAAGCTGTGGGGGGAAGGAGCCGCCCTGAGCAGGGCAGGTGCTGCTGCTGAGAGGGGCTGTGTGGGGCAGGGCTGCTCCCAGCTCCAGACCAGCCTGGGCACAGCTCCGGAGGACACTTGCCAAAGGAAGCTAAGCCTGGTATTGCTGCAAAGACCAGGAGCTTTCCTGAGAGTGTTTTCAATTTCCTGCTTGGAGAAGGATGGGAAAGTTGGGGTGATGACAAAAACATTTTTGCTTTTTATGCATTTTTCATTTATTCGTAGCTCTGTTAACTACTATTATGTAGTTATAAAACTATTATCTTTAATCAACTCTATTCAACTACTATGACTCTATTCAACTACTTTTATATACTTGTATTACTATAATCTTTAATTACCTCTACAACATTTCCTACCCTTTATCTTAGATTTTAGAACAATAAGCTTCAAAATATATTCCTGAAATACTGCCCAGTCTTATTGTCAGGAAGTGGACCTACAAGATGAACATTTTGTTTTTAAACCAGAGTGTGAGCAGTCAGAAAAAAAAGTGGCACAAAGAAGCCCTTGGACCTACTCCAATGGGTTGACCCAGAGGTTTGTAGCTGTGGATACTGAATTTCCTATTCGATGTTTCTGTTAAATATCCTAATTAATCAACCTCTAATCAATTGTTGAAATCGGGGGCTGGGTGTTCCTCATTCCCACTGAGACACCTGGAAGTTTCCAAGAAAGGTCTGGTTTTTACTTTACTGTTGTAACACTGTTGCAAGGGGTTTATTTCTCTTCTGATTATAGGCAAAAGAGGATGAGTGAAGCAGAACAGGAATTGTAATCACAGAACCACAGAACATTCTGAGTTGAAAGGGACACCTAGGATCATCAGAGTCCTGTTTAATCATGTACAGAGACTCCTGGTTTGTAACTTTGGGTGGTCAGTCTCTCTGCTGGGAGCCTCCCAAAGGGCCTTCAGCCACTCCTCAGCCCTCAGCAGCAGCAGCAGCAGCATCCCCTTTGCAGGGCCCAGCAGGGCTCTCCTGAGCTGCCCTTGCCCAGCTGCAGACAGACCCTGCCCCAGGCCGGGCCCTGCAGACAGGCAGGTTTCTGTAGGGCTGGGCCCAGGGCGCAGAGGGTGGCATGGGCTCTGTGAGCACTGGCAGGGACAAGGCTCCTCTCAGGAGGGAAATGTCCAGGCCCAGGGAGAGGCTCAGGGAAGGAGAGGGGGCTGAACAGAGCAGTGCTGGGGGCAGGAGGGCACTGTGGGTGTGTGGGAGGTGCTGTGCACAGCTGGGCACGGGAACACTGTCCTGAGTGCCTGGCTGTGTCTGCCCTGCCCTCCCAGGCACAGCCCCACAACATCTTCTCTTGGTTCTGCCCTCCCCTGATACTGTCACTGTCATCTGGTGCTCTCAGGGAGGCTCTGGCATTTGCAGCAGCTGAGCCAGGCACTGCCCTTGGGATTCTTGCCAGGCAGCTGTGTCCATGGGAATGGGGTGTCCGAGCTTCCCTGTGAGCTGTGTGGCTGTGGGCAAAGCAGTCCATGGGAAAGGGGACTGAGCTGAGCCCCCTCCCTGAGATCCCATCATGGGCACACCCGGGGATCTCCTTGCTGCGTCCTTCCAAGCTCTGAGCTGCCCTCCTGCCTGCAGATCTGTGCCAGAGCCTCTGGCAGTTCCCTGAATGTGCCACGGGGAAGTGCAGGGATGCCACAGCTGAGGAAATGCTGTTGGGTTTGCCAAGGGAGCTGTGAGTGTCCTTGGCAGAAGGGGGTGCTGAGGACCTTGCCCAGAGACCTTTGGAGAGGGTGAGACATTCAGGGATCCCTCTGCTCTGGGCAAGGTCTGGTGCAGCAGAAATGCTGGGGATTTCTGACCTCAGAGAACCAGGAATGATGTGTGGGCAGGAAAATAATGCCTATAATTCCTTCCTGTTCTCCATGCCCTTTAGAAGTGGGAGTGAAGATGGCAACAAGCCTTTCTGCATTAGGAGTGATTCCACTGACAAATCCTGAATATCCAGGCTTGTCCCTCTGCCACATGGCCAAAAACCCAGGGCAGCGGGGCAGGGACAGCTCCTGGAGAGCCCCCATGCACAGGCCTGGCTGCTCCTGGCACACTCAGACAGCACAACTGGAGCTCAGGCAGGGACCTGGGTGAAGGTTTTCCCAGAGCAGGAACAAGGGTGGGTGAATCACAGTGGGACAGTCTACAGGGAATGACCCATGTTTGGCTCAAAGCAGCCTGTCCTGACTTGTCACTGTCCTTTATCCATGAACATGTCCCCATGTGCGGCCACAGCAAATGTCCAACAGCAGCTCCATCAGCCGCTTCCCTCCTGCTGGCATTGGCAGACACGCAGCAGCTGCAGCTCCTGCACTTCTGCCTCTTCCTGGGCATCTCCCTGGCTGCCCTCCTGGGCCACGGCCTCATCATCAGCGCCGTAGCTTGCGGCCACCACCTGCACAGCCCCATGTTCTTCTTCCTGCTCAACCTGGCCCTCAGCGGCCTGCACCACTGTCCCCAAAGCCATGCACAATTCCCTCTGGGACACCAGGACCATCTCCTACACGGGAGGGGCTGCACGGCTCTTTTTCTTTCTGTTCTTCATGTCAGCAGAGTATTTGCTCCTGACCATCATGTGCTATGACCGCTCTGTGTCCATCTGCAGACCCCTGCACTACGGGACCCTCCTGGGCAGCAGAGCTTGTGCCCACATGGCAGCAGCTGCCGGGGCCAGTGCCTTTCTCAATGCTCTCATGCACACGGCCAATACATTTTCCCTGCCCCTGTGCCGTGGCAATGCGCTGGGCCAGTTCTTCCACGAGGTTCACCAGATCCTCAAGCTCTCCTAGTCCAACTACTGCTTCAGGGAGTTTGGGTTCATTGGTTTTCCCATCTCTTTAGGATTATGTTGTTTTGTGTTCATTGTTTTCTCCTATGTGCAGATCATCAGGGCTGTGCTGAGGATCCCCTCTGAGCAGGGACGGCACAAAGCCTTCTCCACCTGCCTCCCTCACCTGGCTGTGCTCTCCCTATTCCTCAGCACTGCCATGTTTGCCTATCTGAAGCCCCCCCCCAATCTCCTCCCCATCCCCGGATCTGGCCCTGTCAGTTCTGTTCTCGCTGGTGCCTCCAGCCATGAACTCCCTCATCTACAGCCTGAGGAAGCAGGAGCTCGAGGCTGCAGTGTGGAAGACTGATGGCTGGATGGTTTCACAAACATTAAACTGCTGGCCAGTGTCTCAAAATCACTTGTCATAAAAGTCATTTTTGATACCTCTTGTTGCTTTACTTTGGAGGTTCTTTTCCTTTGTTTTACTTTTGTAATATTGTCCACAAAGCAGTGTCACTGTTTGTGCCATTTCTCATTTTGTTTCTCTCCACCTTCCCTGTGGCCACAGACTGTGTCAATGAGGGGCTGCACTCCTGGTGGCTTTAAAGGAACCCAAGGATCTTGCAGGCAAGTTTTCTGCAGAGATCCCCCTTTGGTTCTCTTCTCTGGATGAGAGCTGGGGGCAGATCAGTGCTGGCACAGCAGCTGTGCCCAGGAGCAGCAGCCCTTGGTGTTGGCAGCGCTGCTCCCGTGGCCCTGCCCCGCTGCCCTCCTGGCCCTGGTGTTGCTGTAGGGCCGGAGTGCTCTCGGCGCCGGGCACAGGGCTGGGGCTGGCAGTGCCGGGGCTGCAGCAGGGACAGGCCATGGGCTCCGCTGGGGCAGCGCTGACGCCTCAGGGCAGGGCCTCGCTGCTCCAGGCTCCTTGCCCAGGCTCTCTCCAGAACACGCCCAGGCCCAATGCTGTGCACGGAAAAGCCCCGTGAGCAGCCCCAGGGTGGCCGTGGGCAGGCTGGGGGCAAACAGCACGGCTGGGGCTCTGCAGGGTCCCTGGGGGAGACGGGAAGGAGCAGCAGAGCAGGGGCTGATCCATCCCCACTGTGCTGGACACCCCCGGGCAGCGTCCCAGAGCGTCCTCATGCACCTGCCAACAACATCCCCCCTCTGCAGCCCTGGCCTCTCTCCCAGCTCACACGGGGGCCGCATCCTTGCAGGCACAGACACGGCAGCTCTGGCTCAGGAGCCCCTGTTTGCAGCGCCCAGAGCAGGCCTGAGCACCCCCATGGTGTTGGTGTGGGGAGATGAACCTGAGGGAGCACAAATGCCATCAGCCCTGGGGCCAGGAAGGGCTGGGGGACAGGAGGGAAACCACTCAGTTCTGTCGTGGCCTCTGAAGTCAGCCAGAAAGTTTGTTCCCATGGGAGTTTCCATGTGGGAATTGAAATACAAACCAAAACTGAAGGAGGAAGTTCACTGCAGTTTAGGTTGTTCTTCACGAGATTGTTCAAGTCGAGCACAGCCATTCTCTTCAGCAGACCCATGGGCAGGGGCTTCCTGGAGCGCTGCTCTGGCACCCATTCTTTGGAGTAGGCGATTGCAGGAAAAAAGAAGGGAAGCCCATCAGCTACTGAAGAGAAAGAGTCACTGACAGGAAGCAGTGGGTTAAGAAATGTGAGGGGGAAAAAAAGGCAGAAAACATGAAGTGACAGATGTGAGAAATGGGAGTGGAAAAAGGAGGGAAGTGTGAGGGAAGAAAAGGGTAGGAAACCTGTGTGGGAAAGGGTGAGAAAACTGAGGGGAAAATGGTGAAGATGTGAGTGAAAATAGGAGAGGAAGGTGAGAGGAGGAAAAGGCAGCAAATATGATGGGAAAATTCTAAGAAACGTGAGTGGAGAAGGGTGAGACACATAGGGGAAAAAATGGGGGAAAAGTGCAGGGAAGAGAGTGAGAAAGTTTGCGGGCAAAGAGAGAGAAACAGGCTGCAAATGTGAGGGGAACATTGTGAGAATCCTGAGGGGAACATTGTGAGAAACCAGAGGGCAGAAAAAGGCAGAAAACATGAGGGGGGGAAAAGGGTGGGAAGTTTGATGGGAAAAGTGGCAGGAAACAAGAGTGAAAAAAGGGCACAAAATGTGCCAGAAAAGTATAAGGAACATGAGGGGGAAAGAACGATAAATGTGAGGGGAAAAGTGGGAGGAATGGGAGAGGGAAACGCTGGGAAACACGAGGGCAAAAGTGAGAAACATGAGGAGACAACCTGGAGAAAAATGACTGATGAAAGGAGAAAAGCATGAAGGGAGAAAATGGTAGGATTAATGAGGGAAAAACTGTGAGAATCATGAGAGAACAAAAAAGCAGGAAAAAGTGGGAAGGTGGGGAAATGTGAGAGGTAAAGTGTGAGGAAAGGGAGCTGAAAAGGGTGGGGAAAAGAAGTAAAACTTGGGAGGCAAACATGACAGGAAAACTGTGAGACTCGAGAGGGGGAAGGGGTGGAAATGTGAGAGGGAAAAGAACAGGAAACGTGAAGGGAGAAAAGGAGAGAAGGCAGGATTGGCATGACAGCTGAAATGATTCCTAACACATTCCCCCATGCATTTGCCCATTTATTGCACTAGTCCAGGGCTTCTCTGTATGTCCGTCTCCCCCTGTGCCTTGATTCCTGTTCGGAAGCAGTAGAAGTGCAGGATGTGCCCACCAGCAGGAGCTGCTCCAGGCTGGGAAGGGGCCAGGTGGTGCTGATTTCCAGAGGCTTCTGTGTCCCAGGTGAGGCCAGGGCAGGAGTGGGTTGAAAGGTGCTGCTGCTGCTCCTCTGTGCCAGAGAGCCCTGGCTGGGCAGGGCACGGCGCCCACTGCACTGCGGGCTCTTTCTCCTGCCACAGCTGGGCACACCTGGCAACAAATCATGACGACTTGTGGGGAAACCAAGGGCTTTGTGGAGGCTGCATTGCTCTGCACACACGCGGGCCACCTGCAGCACAGAGCTTTGGCCCCCAGAAATGTAAACCCGAGGGGAACAGCTGGAAAAGGTTTCATTTTCACCTTTCAATAGAAGTGACTAAAATCAAAGTTACCAAGAAGGGCTCGATCCCTGGTGCCAGCTCGGTGTGAGAAAGGAGGCATGACTTTATTTCAGTGCTGGGTGCGTGGGGAATCACTTTCCTAACACGTGCTCAGCCAGAAATCCCACCTACTCATTTGTAACCATGGAAACAAGACCTACTCATTACTTTGCTGAAACTCACAGGCTAAACATTCCCTCAAATTAGTTGACATATTTAAATCACTTCTCAGAAGTAACTGACAGGAGAGTAGGGCTCTCTTGAGAGTCTCGGGTGGTCATTTGGGGAACATCCCATTCCTGCAATTCTCCTCCGATGCTCAAGAGCCTCCTACAACCACTCTTTTCCCCTTGAATGCATTCCAGCTACATTCTTAGGAAGACTACTCTATTCTCAAGGCTAAGGAAGCCACTTGCACACATCAATCACTGCACTGGGGGAATAGAGGGTTCAACACTGTTAATGGGAAGGGAATCCATGATTTGTTGCAGTTCAACATTTTCTCAACACTTTCTTTCTCTGGGAATTGCTCACAAGCATTTCCTCAATGCACCTTGAAAAAGTTTTTGCTGACTGAAGCCACATTGTGTCTTTCCTTCAGCAATTCAGAAAGAAAAACACAAATTGCCTACTGAAACCTTTCTACTCTCTTCCAAATCAGTTCACTGCTCAAGCACAAGCCCGATTCCCTCAGTGAGATAGGAGGTAATATTTTGCTTCAGCTGAAGGGTTATTAGAAGAAAGAAGGAAAGTTGTTGGTTCTAGGTGTTGTTATTTAGGGTTTGGATTTGTTCTAGTTGATTTGTTGGGTGTTGCCGTGAGCTGGAAGAGGGGCCAGCGTGAAGACCAAACCAAAAGGGAAGTAGGAGAAGAGGGGAGGGGACAGAAAAGGAGGCGGTGGGGACAGAATACAAGTTTCCTTTTACCCAGCCAAAGGGAAAGGGGACACGGTTCGCCCTGGGCTGGGAAAGGCAATAAAAAGCAGCATTTTCTGTGTGTGTGTTGTGTGTGTGTTTGGCTCTTGGGAGAGGGAGATACACACCCAGCTCAGGTGAATCCTTCCTCAGAAACAGTTCTCTTTGGCTTTGATGACTTTGTCCCCATTTAATTTCATCTAAGAGTTGGCTCCTTTCTAACACCCCTCTCCCAGCAGCTCAGGGCTGCATTGCACAGTGCTTGCTGTGTGCCAGAGAGCTCAAAGCAGGCTGGCCTGGCGCCCCGGAATATTTCTGCAGAACACTCTGCATTTCACCCCTTTGCTCTGGCTCAGTGCACAACTCCAGCACTGCAGGCGCTTCCTCCCAGAGCCGCGTGAGGCCCCGGCTCCTGCAGATGTGACCTGACAAGCTGTCCCTGCCTGCCGCTGGCCTCGCTTCCCCCGGCAGAAGCGCCGTGCCTGAAGGAGGCTGCCCTGTGCCGGAGCCTGCGGAGCAGCCCGGCTCCCTCCCCTGTGCCCAGAGCGCTGCACACACTGCTCGCCTTGGCCAGGAGTTAGAGGGCAGCCGGCACAAGGGTGGCAATCCTCAGCCAGGCCTGCAGCCCTCGGCTGTGGTTTGCCTTTCTCTGCTCCTGTGCACGCTCCGGACGGCCGATGCCACCGGGCTGTGCTGTGCCCAGCACGGCCACGCTTCCCCTCGGGAGCAGCCGGCTGCCAGCTGGGCTCTGAGAGCGCAGGATTCGCCCGGGGCCCCCAAGAGGCACCCAGGGCCGGGCTGCTGCCTCTTGCAGCTCCAAGGGCCTCCTTGCAGCTGCCTCTGCCCCGGCTCAGGCTGCTCCGGGCTCTGCCAGGGCTCTGCTGGGGCTCCAGCCTGGGCAAGGCGGGGCCTGGGCTCACCCTGCAGCCGCTGACAGCTCTGCACCAGCTCTGCGCCTTTCCCAGCAGCCTCCCTGATCTTTCTGCTGTCTCACTTGGGCCAAACTCTCCCCCAGACAAAGAGATTGCACTTAGGGATACAAATGCAAGTGGCAGCAACCCAAATGCTCTCGAGTCAGAGCTCAAGGCCTGCATCTGCACAGGGTATTTGGGCTGCCCCACTCGTCCTTTGGTTCTGCCTGCAAATGCCACTGCCCTTTCTGCCTCAAACACAAGTGCCACAGCTGGGTAAAACCCAGCCCCTGGGCCATATTCCAAAGGCACTGCGGTCCGGAGAGCATGACGAAAGAAGAGCCTACTCCCCCTTCAAACCGTACCAAAGAAGGCATCAATGTCACTTTCCACCTCTAAGCAAAAATGGACAGTTCAGAAGGAAATGTTGAGCATTCTCACAGGCTCAGAAGGAGGACAATCTTCAAAATGACTTGAGGTTTCAGAAACTTTATTTACAATCCTAGGCCAAAATACTACCCTACAATCCTAGGCTAAAATCCTACTCTACAATCCACTACAATGCTGGTGATGGAAGAAAAAGTTTTTAAGTGACTGGTCCATTCCTGTCAACTCCTTCCACTTCTTAAAGGTAAGGATGAGTGGCACCAGGCTGGATGTAGGCTTGGCCGATGTTACAAATGGATGCTGCACAAAGAAAAACAAAAAAGCCAAGAATGAACCATTACTTTCCAAGCTAAGAGCCCCAAAGGCAGGGTAATCTTTTTTTCAATGAAAAGGGGATTGAGTCAGAGTAGGTCTAAGGAGGAACAGTGGGACAACAGTGGCACAGCTTACTGCAAGAGCTGCTAAATGCCCCAGGCCTGGAAATATTTCAGGTCTGAGCATCCTGATCTCTTGAAAGACGCCCCTGCTCATTGCAGGGCACTTGGACCAGATGACCCTTACAGGTCCCTGCCAGCCCAGCCCAGTCTAGGATTCCTGGCTGTTCTCATTTGAACAGCACCAAGAGTGGAGGTGAGGAGGACGAGGCTCATCTGATGCCTGGCAGTTCAGTGCAGGAGGAGCCCGTCCCTGGGACACTGTTTCCCCTGCAGCCCCTTGGCATTTTACCTGCAGCAGCTCCTTGGCAGACCAGCGCCGCTCCTCGTCTCTCTGCAGGCAGCAGCTCAGGAAGTCACGCAGCAAAGGGGAGAGGAGCTTGGGCTGCCGCAGCTCTGGGATCCCTTTGGTGGCTATCAGGAATCGAGCCTGGAGAAAAAGGAAAGACGAGTCTCTCAGCTGCTTCTTTCACATCTGGAACTGCTCTCCCAGATCCCATTGTTTCAGCTGCACTCTGCAGTGGCTGTTTCTGCCGTGGCACAGAGGAAGAGATGACTTTCCTGGACCAACAAAACACCCAAAGCCCAATGTAGCCACAGCTTTTCCAGCATCCAGCAGATCTTGCCCTGGCAGCTGATTTCATTGACTGACCTCCTTAGTGGAAACTATATCAGCAAAAGCACCTTTGCTTCTCTGAGGATTCACCTGAGCAGCTTGACAGGCTAGTTGGAAGAGGGACTTTGCTCTACTAACTCACTCTAGTATTTCCAAGGAGTATGACATGAAAAGCATCTCTGCAGCACTTGTTGGTCCCTTAAGCACAGCTGCTATAAAAGTCATCAAGCTTTTTCCTTGGTTCTTGAAAACAATGGTAATTAAAAGTAAAGAAAGGAAATCCCTCAGTTAAGGCAAGTTTCCCTGTGAGAAGAATGGGGGTACACTTCTCTCCAAACCACTGCTTTAGAAACTTTGTTGGGTTTGGGTTTCTTTCCTTCATTTCAGGAAAGATAACAGCAGCTCTAAGATGCTTGTTTCCTGTTAGTAGGGCCGTCTACACGGCCAAAAGAGCTGGAACGACTTCTAAGCCAAAGCCCAATGTTGCCTGAGAAGGGAGATTGTTTGCCTGGGCTAAGGCTTGAGTTCCCCCACGGATGCAACCAAAACCCCAGCAGATGCTGATGTGCTGCAGGGACATTTTCAGAAAGGGACCGTGGTGGAAGTAGTTCCAGCAGATGGCAATGGCATTTTGTCCAATGGCACACGGAACGTGGGATGGGGGAGAAAGACAGAGGGATCAGAGAGTATTTACACCTTACCATGAGAGGACCTTTATTCCCATAAGGAGGTTCTCCTTCCACCATTTCAATGCCCACAATTCCAAAAGACCAGATGTCTGCTTTGGGGCCATAGGACTCAGCTTTTGCAATTTCAGGCGCCATCCACCAAGCAGTCCCGGTCACCAAGCTCCGTCTACTCTGCTCAGGGGTGAGTTGAGCAGAGAGGCCAAAATCAGCTGGGGAGAAAGCAAAAGACCGTTTTTATTTGAATCCTGTGCAATTAGGAAAGCAAGGAAAAGAATTGCCCAGTTGAAGTTGGAGAATGTGCTGCTGAATCTCCTGGACAACTCTCCCTGCTCTGTTTCCTCAGGACTTTAGCCAAGGAAATATGGCATTGGCTGCTTCAAAAATCCCCACATTTTTTACACGGCCTCCAGCAGTGTCTTTTGTTCCCCTGAAGCTTTAGACTTGTAGCCCCCTCCCTCTGGAAGGGACACACACAGAGCAATGCCACTGTGGACGGCTCGATCCTTGCCATAGGTCTGTGCACGTTGCCACCGCGTGGTAAGCTCACAACAGGCTCCCTGCACTGCCACCAGCACCGTTTTGGGGGGGCTGGCACTCACTCAAAAGCAGCCCCACAGCCCACATATCCCTGGAATGCTGCACCTGCCCAAGAATATACTGACCCAGCTTGACAGAGCCATCCGTTTTGAGGAGAATGTTGAGGCTCTTCACATCTCGGTGTATCACGTGGTTGGAATGGAGAAAATGCAGTCCTTGCAGGCACTGAGAGAGAAACCAGAAACGGGAGGGCAAAAATCAGTGATGTGATTTCATCACACAAGAAAGGAAAGAGCTCTCCAAGATTCCCTCTGCAGGGGAATGGGGAGTAATGGCAGAAGACAGTGCCATTGAGGGCAAGAGCACGCTGCTACAACACAGGCAGGGCAGCACCTTTCTAAAGAAAGGCATGTCAGCTTGTCAAAGAGCAACAGCAACTGCTGGTGTAGACTCTGCCCTGCAAACCAGCCAGGATGACTGCTGCTGCACTGGATGTGCTCAGAAGTACAGAGCACTCTGGCTGCACTGCTAACCTTTCCAGCTGAGGACTCAGAGAAATGAGTCTCTCTTCTTTGCTGCTCCTTTCAAACAGTGCCACCCCCACCTTTGCTTTTACAGGCAAGGAATGCAGTGCAGACAGGCCAAAGTTTAGAGAGGCAAGATGGAGAAGAGCAAATACAAGAACCAGAGTGAGAATGCAACAGCGGGAGAGAAGAGGACAAGAACAGAGTCCAGTGAGTGCAGGGGCACTGGCAGGCAGTTCGCTTGAGATGCTCTTGCTTGCCCAGAGCATATCAGCCACACAGAAACAAAGCCTGGCTCACGGAATCGCTCGTGTCCTGAGCCCCTGTCCCAGACAATCCTGCCCAAGCCCTGGGACGCACAGATGGGATCCCTCACCTCTCGACTGATGGTTGCAACGTGGTGTTCACATATGCGAACCTCAGCGATGACATCATCCAGAGAGCCTCCATCCATGTACTCCATCACCAGCCAGAGTTCGTTGAGCACAAGGTAGCTGAAAGAAGGGAACAAGGCCATGCAGATGAACATGCATACATTGGTTTCTTTGCTCGATTCTTGTTTCCGGGTCCCTTTGTGACAAGGACAGAATTCAAGGAATAGACATGCCCTCCAGGCTGTGCATTGTTTGCAGTCTGTGCAGTCTCACGGAGAACAGCACATCTGTGAGAAAGGAGATATTTTAGATGGCCAGCAAGCAAAAAGTACAGTTTAGTATCAGCCAAGATGAAAAACCTGTCCCGCATGGTATTTCTGGAAAGGAGCACCTAGTGTTCCTGGCATGACCAGTCATGGAAAAGAGGGGCAACAATCCAAGGGAAATCCTCTCTAGCATGCTTCATCAGCATTGAAGAAACTTGAAAAAATCAATCCTGAGACAACATGGAGGCAGTGAGCTTACAAGGTATTGACTTAGTATGGGAGGGTTGATTCAGGTTTTTGGCCAATGTTCCAACTCAGTGTTTGAAAGCCAGGGAAGACACATGCAGGCAAAATACACTCTCTTCCCATCCATTGGAGATGAGTAGAGAAATAATAATTAACTGATTATTAACAGCTCTATTTTCTGCCAGTGTCCAAAGTGGGGTTTTAACCTCGCATGCTTTTACTATGGAAACAAACCTTCATGGGAAGAGACCATGACCACTCACCTGTCTAAATAATCCACAACGTGGGGACTCTTATTCTTCTTCATGACCATGATTTCATTAAGCGCTTGTTGATTCCTATTCAGTCCTTGAAGATTGATTTTCTTGATGGCCACCTAGAATGACACAGAAAATCAGTAACTTTAGAAGCTGGTGGAATGAGACCACAACACACATGGAGCGAGTGATTTTGCAATGACACAGGTGAGCTCTGCCAAAATGCCTTGCGATTAGACAAAGGAGTAATTAGGAACTGACATTCCTACAGCTCATTTCTCTGCTCCTTTGGGGGCCAGTTCCAGGACACCTGGCCACTGACCACAATTTGCCTTGTCCACTTGTTAAAAATGGTGTCTCAACTCTCACCCCCCAAAGCTCTGAGGACACTCTCTGTTTCTCTGTCCGTACTTCAGAGGAAGAAATGCGTGCCTTGGTACTCTGTGGATACATCTCGGGCTATAGGCAGGGCTTGGGGCTTTTAGGGACGCCTTGCAGATCTCTCCCCACGTGCAGTTCCCAAGTGCAGCACTGCAGGTGCCTAAGGAACTGCCAGGAACATTCAGATGTATTTGCTGGCAGCCAAAAATAGGAATTCAGGACTCTGAAGCCGTAGCCCCAGAGAGCAGTGAGATGCCCCTTTGTTGGAGCAATTGAGAGCCAGGGAGAGCGTCCTTCTCTGAAAGGAACTGCTGCCCTCCTTGCCTTCCTTCTGGCAGCTGAGCAGGACAAAGACTGTCCCAAATGCAGCTGGCAGCCTGGCACCAGTCTGTGCTTCTTGTGCCTTTGCAGCACAGCTCTAGCCACAGCTGCAGCCACAGCTGACACGAGAGAGGAAAGCCCTGGAGAGCAGCAGAATCTGCAGGGGCTCTTGACATTTACCTGTCCTCCTGTGGCAGTGTCGATCGCTCTGCAAACCTCTCCAAAAGCCCTAGAAACAAAACAGCAGCAAAGAAAGGAGAAGCCATTTAGACCTTGGAGTGAAAGCCAGCCCAGACAGGAGATGTCTGCTGGAAATGCCTCCAACCTGCAGCATGCAGGAGGGCTCTGCCAGAAGGCAGATGATGCATTTTCCTCTCCAGTGCATGGGCGCTGGGCCTGTTTCTGAAGCATTGGGCTTTAGTGCCTCAGCTCAAAAGGCCAGGTGATTCTTTCGTCTTGGATTTCAGTTTCTAAACTGGGCAGTTTTTATCCTGATCACACTATTTCCTTCAGCAAACTCTTGGGAAGAAATGTTCCTTCAAACAGTTATCTGCCTGCTACAAAAAGGGGTGGTTGCTGTTTCTGGCAATGAAATCCAAGTGTCTTTGACAATTCCTTCTGACCACACTTCCAAATTCTGGCTGGTACTGAGAGATGGGGCAGACTAACCCCAGTGTCTGAATATGTTTGCAACTTGCCTGACTTCACCCTTGACAGATATTCCAGCAGCAAGTCGTTGCCCCATGATTGTGTAGAAGCAACTGTGGTTGGACTCACCCTCTGCCAACAATTTCCTCTTCAATGTATTTCCTTCGGGGATTTTCCATGCTCGCCATTTGCCCTGAGGGAAACAAAATGCAAGATGCTCACTTGAAAGCAGAGATCCCACTATCCAGGAGATACAAAAGGCAGCCCTGCTGGGGCTGTACAGTCTGGCCTTCTGAGTCCTTTGTGGCCAGCTGCGTAACAACAATAACTGCAAGAATTGCAACAAGACAGGCAGCTCTGCAGTACAAGCAGGCCAGCACTGATTTCTACAGTCCTTTGAAGAGATCTCTTGACAGCAAACAAAGCACAGGGAGATGCATTCCCAGGAGAGGAGGGCATCTTCCCCACCTTGCAGCACTTTACCAAAAGAATGCCTTTCCCTTTGTAAACCCAAGCAGCTCATGCTCTAACCAATCCCAAGGGGCCTTCAGCAGCAGGACCCTCACCCTTGAGGAGCAGGCTGAGCTGGAAGACGCCCTTGCCCGTGGCCCACGTGAAGAACCACACTGCTTCTCCTCCCCCTGACAGCAGGGATCAGTCCCTGCCATTGCACTCGCCCTCTCAGCCCCACACACGTGCCCACCTTCCCGCAGCGGGCAAGGGCAGCAGGGACAGCAGTGCTCCTCAGGTGCCGGCGGGACACGGACAGCTGCCCAGAGGAGATGCTGACCCTCTGTGAGCCCAGCCCAGGCCGTGCAGGAGCCGGCCCAGAGCAGGGGCTGCTGCCTCGGGGCAGCTCCGCGCTGCAGCAGCCGGCCGGCAGCGGGACTCTCCCAGCTAAGGAAGGCTCCAGCCTCGGCGCTCACAGCAGCCCTCAGGGCCAGGGCAGCCACCGCCACAAAGCTGCCAAAGCCCAGGCACCAGCACTGACAAGCAATGGCAAGAAGGCACGGCCACACCCAGCCCCTTCCAAGCTGCTGCCCCCACTGAGGACACGGCAGGATTGGCTTGGAGAGCAGACACAGCCAGGTGCACGTCAGTGCCCTTTTGTGCCAACAGGTGACGGGAGACAGAGCGTCAGCTGGGCTCTCTTCTCAGCCCCACCAGCTCTTATCTGAGGGCACAGGACCGGCAGCTGCTCTGGGCAAGAAGCAGCTTCAATGACTTGTGCTGTAGAATCACAAAGGGCTTGATTTGTTTTCCTAGAGACTGATCTGAGCAGGGCTTGGGCCAGTGGGTAGCATTCTAACAGTCATGGGAATGACTGGGAATCAGGTAGGAAAAAGTGCCATGGATCTGAGGAATATACAGCAGAGGGGCTGGAGGCTCACTCCTGAGAAATGCCTACAGTGCACTTTTATCTGATCATGCCCCAGGCCTGTGTCTCTTGGAGGTATCTTTCCTAGGAACAAAACTAGGATATTAAATACAGATTGTAATAAAAGGATCTGTTTTTTTCATTGGGGGCACAAAAAAAACAGCTCTTGCTCTCTGTTTCTGCTGTCACTTGATGTTCTTTCCAAAGAGTCCTCACTAACAAATATATAATATTCTCATTAGAAAACCTGCAGATGTAGTAGTGGTAAATAGGAACAGTCATCAAAATGACGCCACTAAGACACATGGGGCAGAAGAGCTCCTTTAAGATGGAGAAAACGTCTCTACCCAAAAAAAAATCTGAAAAAAACCCCAAACTAAAACCACAACCAAAAGACAAAATGCCAAAACCAATCACTTTCCGTGAAGGTTTTTTTTTGCTCGAATGGCAGATGAGAAGTCAGGAGTCTAAGGAGAATTTAGGAAGCTAACTATTCTATCCAGTTTGGCCACTAGCACACAGGACTTGCCCAGATCATTTGCTAGCTCACAGCCTTCTGCTGATGCAAGGACAACCCCTGCTTCTGCCTTTAGCAGCTGGGGAAGCTCAGGCAAACCCCAGGCACGTCCAAGCTGCCCTCAGAGGCAGCGGGAACACCCAGAGCACTCTCTTGCTGCCTTGGAGCACAGCCTTTCCTGTGGGGAGCCCTAAATGCTCCTGGGACACCAAAGTGAGGAGGATCATTGGGTCCAGCTGTGCTGGCATGTTGACACCATACACTGTCCCTCAGAGAAGAAAGACACAAGACATACTCAGGAGCTCCAGGGACTCATCCTCATCATCCTCCATCTCCTGTTGCTGAGCAGAAGCCCTGTCAGTGCTGGAGATGAACGAACTGCCCGGGTTCCACTGCACAGCTTGGCCAGCACTAGTGCCTTCAGGTGACACTGCTGCTCCTGCAGGTTCAACAGAAGAGCCTGTGGAGATCTGAGACAACAAAGGAGTTGGTGTCAGAAAGAAAAGTGGCTGGCAGAGATTAGCCCCAGATCCCATTTCAAATGCAAGCCCTTAGCAAGATGCTGTCAGCCACATGCAGGGCTCTGCCATGGGTTTGTTCTGATGTCCACTCCTCAAACTGGATGGCTCAAAGCCAAAGGCTGGTTTGACTGGAGTGCAAGGCCAGATTCATTGTCCATTTTCTCCAAAATGCATTTGCATGGATTTTCTGAAGGGTGACTGCCAAAATGACCATTCCGCTTTCTCCCAAGGACGCTTTTCCCCTTCCAAGGGCTGCAGACACACTTGCAGCTCTTTGTTCAAATGTTCTACCTTCTCCCATGGAGTCCTCTTTTCCTCCGGCATCTTCTGAACGTGCCCAACCGGCAGCGCTGCTGCTTGGGACACTTTCTGTGCCTCACAGGAATCTTGGGCCTCCTTGCTGCCAGTCACTTGATGGAAATCTTTGCAGGCTGCCAGGCGAGATGTCAACACTTCCACCTCAAGTCAAAGAGAACAAAGCAGTCAGAGAGTCCAGCTTGTCCCTGCAGCCAAGAGTCATCGACTCTGAGGAAAGGGAGAGGACCAGATTCACAAGGGATACAGACAGCTTCTTTCCAGATCCATCTGGGTCACCGTGTTCCCCTGCAAGAACACCTCAAGAAACAAGGAGAGCAGGAAGAGGCCAGCAGGAATGCATTCAGATGACTGCTGGCCAAAAGGCCAAAGCACTAGTGCCACTGTGCAAGGCAGCAGCTGAGATTCAGCAGAGCAGGGAGTGTCCTTCAGAGTGCCTGTGGCACACACTGGAGCAGGATGGCATTCAGAGGCATCACCCCACCCCCCTGCTGCTCTGCAGGGGAAAGGCACGAAGGGCAGAAAGCACCAGGTTGGTGACTGCAGTGGCTATTGCTCATTCACTCACTTGTTTCTGTAGAGCCTCTCGCTTCTCAAGGAGGAGACCAATTTTCGCTCGGTCTTCTGCTAGAATCTCCATTTCTTCCTCCAGCCTCTTCTCCCGTGCCTTGATCCTAGCCCGAGTTTTCTGCAGCTCTGCCTGCAGCTTGTCTCCAAAGTTCGGTGAAGAACAAGAGACAGAACCTTCCATCAGGGGAGTGGCTACTACTCCTCCGCTTACATGGTTTTGTTGATTGCCCCTCTCCTGATGGAGTTTCCATTGATCCTCAGTTCTTCTGATGTCTTCCCTGCTCTTCCTCCTTGCTGCCATCGTGTCACTCGGAGGTTTGGGCGGCTCTGCTTGTGCCTCTGCCTCCACGTTCTGTACAAACAAATGCAGAGCAAGTGATTGGGAGATGCCATCAGGCTCAGCTTTTTCCTTTTTCAGCGTACAAATCATACTCATTCAGCCACTTCTTTCTGCTTCCCTGCCCACCTCTGCTTCCATTGTAACCCTCCTGTCCCAGTGCTGATCTCTGCAGATGACAAGGCTCTGTGCTTTCAGTGCCTGGGGGACTCCTGGCCTCCTCAGTCCCAAGAGCTCCATTGAATTCCCCTCTTCCTGCCCTTCACTCTGTCCCACTGTGACACTAGCAGTACAATCAGCCTCCCTCTGGGGCTGAAGCTCCAACAGCCTCTTTGGAAGCTGACAGGGAACGGGTCTTTTGCAAAACAAGAGAAGAGTGGCCCCCCAAAGATTCATGGACAACACATCATCTCTTAGCAGCTCTTTAAAAGCCAAAAGACAGGTGGACTCCGAGTGCCTGTCAGCTCTGCTACTGACTGCTCTGCCTGAAGAGGCAAAAGAACAACCTGGCAACAAAGGCACCAAAATCCCTGTCTTCAAACAGCAACTCCACGTCCCCAGCGTGTCTCTGAAGTGCTCCCGGGTAAGCACAGCCAAGAAGCTCACGGGGACAAACCACCCCAAAGAGCTTGTGTTCTCAGATCAAGACTTTTGGTGCCTGTGGGTACTTGGCACGTCTGTGGAGAGGGACAGGTGTCCCCAGGCCACAGCGTCCCCTACGTATCCACCAAGGCTGAGCACAGTGCCTTTGACATGCTCCCTCCTCTGCAGACAGGGAGCCTTCCTGCTCCAGGCTGGCCCCTATCAGAATCCCAGCAAGCTGGGGCCTAAACACGGCAGCTCAAAGCCCATTTTCCAGCTGTCACTGGCTGAGGGGAATGGCTAGGTCTGGCAGGACTGCAGCACTCAGCATCCTCAGCCACCAAAAGCAAGAGCTGGCTGCTCAGAAACTTGCAGCTCTGCCTCGCACTAAAGACAGCACCCTCCAGAAGTGGCACTTACTGTCTGGGAAAGTTCCGGCTGTGGTGTGACCACAGCTGGAGCCTTGTGGTCATTTGGCTCCTCTTCGGCTTCTTGTCCAGGAGCAGAGGAAGCCGGAGGAGAGTCTGCTCTTGGTTCTGGGATCTGTGGACAGACAGGAGCGTGAGACACAGGCCATGACCTATCATTTAGAACCTTCTTTCTCTTCAGCTCTAGAACCAGCTCTACTAAGCACAAATCATCAACTTGGAGAGCAAGGGGATTCCAAGTCACTCTGACTAAATTCTAATGGGCTGATTCAACTGGACACTGCAAATTGCTCCAAATTAGATATTCCCCCCTGACTACTATCAGGAAGCACCATTCTCTCTGCAAAACTGATCTTTTAGTTCTTTTAAAGCTCTGAAATGGAAAATTAGGAAATAGTCAGTGATGCCTCTGCTCTTGCTGCTGCAGACATGGAAATGGATTTTCTTGCAGCCTACTCAGCTGCCCCTCTACACTCTACTGCCACAGGCCAAGCTCACAGCTTGCTGCACAAATCTTAAACACCAGGAACATCAAATGTTCTTTCCTTACTCACCTCGGGATCAGCACCTCTGAATACCCGGCTCAGGTGACCTGCAGTGGGCAAGGGAAAATGAAGCAGATGCTTTGAGAAAACTGGAGACAACCAGAGCATTTTTAGAAGACCTTCCAAGAAGGTCTCCCAGTCTACATTTTCAAAGTTTTCCTGCTCGACCCAGCAATGGAGGAATTGGCAAACTCTGCTGCCACAGACTCTCCCACGGAGGGAACGCAACCCCTGCAGGTTCCCTTGCAAATGCTGCTCGCACGGCCGTGGCTACAGACACCCCCTTTTGAGCTGAACGTGTTGACAGGAGCTTTACCCAAGCGGCATCCCAATGGCCTTTCTGTTTCCAAATCAACTCAGTCACTAAGAAAGAGCAGGAAGACACAAAAACCAGGTTAGGTGACACCCAGGGAAAACCTCTACTTACCTGCCAGGTGAGTCAGGAAATAGCAGGAATAAGTAACTCCATAAACAGTGAAAACTGCAGCGGCGAGTTGCCCAATCATTGTGGCAACTGCTGTGCAAGTTTGCAGACTGCGCTCTAACGCTAGCTAAAAGAAGTCTCCTGTCAGTCAGCAGCTGCCCACTGACAAAAGCCTCAAGCACAGGACCAAGTTCCTGCACCGAGCAAGGCCAAGAGCTGCTCTGACACCCCTGAGGCCTTCCGGGCACCAAGGCAACCTTGCGATGTCACCACGACCACGTGGCAACCGTGCCCTGACATCACAAAGCAAAGCCCCGTGACGGTCTGTGAATCGATAGAGACGGATAGAGTGATGTTTGTGTAGGCCTAGGCTGCATTTTTACCTCTTTCCCCGCTCAGCTGCCTGTTTCAGCTCGTGTTTCTCCCCCTGTGCCCCCTGTGTCCCCTGTTGCTGTGCTGGGTCTGAGCTGGCGGCCGGGCCGGGCGGAGCAGCAGTTCCAGCCTCGGCTGTCCCTGGAGCGCTGGGAGCTGCCGGTGGCCCCAGGCACTGTCCCCTGAGGAGCTGCTGAAGGACGGGGAGACACAGGGGGCTGAGGGGGCCGAGGAGGCGCTGACGCTGCAGGGATGGTGACCTTGACTGCGGGGGGACTGAGGGCTGTGGGGGAGCAGAGGGCCATGGTGGCACTGAGGTGACAGGGAAGGGGCGCAGGCTGAGGGGGGTCTAAGGGGCCGGGATGGGTCAGAAGGGATTGAGTGGGGTGAGAGGACTGGCAGGGGCTGAAGAAACCAAAGGGGGCCGGGGGTTTGCCGAGGGGACGATGGGGCTGAGGGGATGGAGGGGGCCAGCAGGGAGCACAGAGGGCTGCGGGCCTGCAGCTCTGCCAGGCCTTGGAACCAATTCCAGAGGCTCCACTTTTGCCACGGCTGCCCTGCAGACCTTGAGGACAGGCAGAGACTGACAGGAGGCAGCAGGGAGAAGCTGAAGGCCACCAGCTCCAGCAGGGACCAGGGAGCTGCTGCTGCCAGCCCCGAGCCCGGCTGAGGCCGCAGGGCCGGTGAGGCAGCTGGGGGTGAGGGTGGCCTGGCCTTTGGCCGTGGGCTTTGGCCAAATTTTTTCTTTCTCACCCTCCTGGGGAAGCGCTGAGATTTTCCCTTCCCTGACTGAAGGGCAGGTGCTGCCAAGGGAATCATCTGGATTCTTACTCAGTGTTCCCTTTGCTTTCGCACATGTGCCATCTGCTGTCCTTGTCCAGGGGCGCTGCTCTGCAGGGGAGGAAGCAAGAACAGAGTGAAAGGCTTTGAAGATGGGGCGGCGGGAATCCCTCTGCTTAGATTTCTGTTTAAAGATATATGGACTGTAGCATAGAGAGGAATAATTACATGGATATTTCGATATGCGGGTTGCTTATTGTATAGGCATATTTCTGTATGTATCTTGGTATATTTATAAATGTATGCTACCTATATATGTGTCTGTATATATGCATACATCTTTGTAATAACACATGTATATATGGATGTAAGTATATGTATATGTAAGTATGCTGTTCTATGTGTGTTTTAATTCTATTTCTTATGAATACAGTTGTGTAGGTATTTCTATTCATGCAGTTGGAGTTATATGGCTCTTTAAATAGGTATATTGGTATTCCTAGAAGTAAATAGATCTAGTTTTCTATTTACATCTGTGTATTGACTTCTGTATTTTGAGGTGGGTGTATCTGGGTGTATCTTTCTATTTAAACATGTTTGGAGATGTATAGTTGTGTCATTGTATCGATTGAGATCTTTGTAGACGACTGTTTAGATAGAACTACTGATATTTTTGTATTCCTAGATGGGCTTTAGGCTTGCAGTAATATGTAATAAATTAAGTTGCTAAACACCTAATTGATCTTTGTGTCTAGTGAGTTGTTGTAGATGTTGGCAATAAATTAAGGTTTTCTTAACTGAAGTAGATATTTGTATATTTTTACATAGCATTGTTGTAAAAATTTAAAAAATTCCTTTTTTTAAACTTAAATTGACATCGGCATAGTTCTGTATTGTCAGCGCGGGTGTAGCGATTTGTAATAAATGACATTTTCCATGTGAAATCAATTCTGGTGTATTTGTCGATCAGCAGCGCAGCTGTAGGAATCTGCAAGAAATTACAATTGTCAACTGCGATGGGTGTTTTGTGATTTGTGCTGTCCAGAGCAATGAGCAGTTGTAAATATTGGAGGATTTTGGCCATGGAAATCTCCATCCATGCCCAGCACATGCCTCACTTGCACTCAGGCTGGGCAAGGCAGGTGCAGATTTGGGATGGCAGCAGAGCCACACCTTGGCTGAGTACTCACTGCAAGGGCGACTGAGAAAACTCCGGGACTCCACGGAGCCTTCAACTCCAACCAGAGGCACCCAGGGAGGACAAATCCACCCGCCATGCCACGGGCAGCTCTTCAGGAAGCGCTCCAAGTGTCCCTCTGAAGGTCATCCTGGAGCCCAGGAGCCAACAGGGATCCTGAGCCAGCTCCGCTGCCTTTGGCAGCACTTTGCAAATGAGCTGCAGCAAGGGGGAGGCCGCAGGGCTGTGAGTGCTGCAGGCTGGGGATGAAGGAAGGGCCATGGACACCTGTGCTGACATGCTCCAGAATCCACAAGGATTCTGGGGGAGAACTGGCAAGCAACAAGTTCCCACAGCCACAACAGTGATGGAAGCCCTTGGTGTGAAGTTCCCTGGAGGAACTAACTCCCAGGGGAGTTGCTGCTATAAGAACTAGTACCAGAAAACACAAATGTAGGAACACTAGGAGATGGCCTCTAGGACCCACAGGCAATAGCTTAGGGAAAGATCAACTCTATATTTGATAGATTCTATTGATTATGGCATATCAAAATATAGAATATGCAGCATTATATTTGATAAATTGCATCTATGATACATATAAATATGTACCATTGAGTGCAGTTTCATAAATATTTTCATTTCATATAGATTTGATATATTCTTCCCACTTGGGGGAGTGAAGATGTACTGCTGTTGAGAACCTTCTGCCCACACAGCAGTCAGCCCACAGGGCTGTGCGTGCACACCCACCCACCGTCCTTGTTCTTCTCGGCATCTTGGGGCTGCTGTTGGCACAGAACTGGGATGAATTGAACTCGACACACCTGTCCATGTCCAGCCTGTCATCAACGCTGATGTGGCAGCGCACAACACAGAGCTCTCAAATCACTCACATTATCATACATGCTTTCATTCCTGCTGGGGAATGGGGAACTTAGAAACACCAAAGACACAGAAAAGAGGTGGAAAAAGTTGGGATCTTTGGGACACTGCTGGTACCCTCATGTAGGAACATTTGTTGGCTTTTTTAAGGTCATAACTTTCCAAAAACTAGCAAAGCTGCTCAGCATCGGTCACCCAGTTGTGAACGGTTTTCTTGACTCGGCAAAACTGCAGTGTTAACTGCGGACTCCGTCCTTGGTTCAAACCACCTGCCCTGACCTGCAGACTAAAGCACCAGCACCAGCAGAAACTACATCAGCCACTTTTCTCAAAAAGCTCTCTTCAATATGCCAGAGGAAAGGAAAACATGTCAGACAGTGCGGACTAATGACAAGACTCTGAGCAACAGTTAAAAAGCCAAGGGTCGCAGCATTCTGGGACACCCCTCGTGCTCCAAGGCAGCCGGGCCGCCCTGGCTGCCCGGGACCCTGCGCTCCACGGGCTCTGCAGAGCTGCACAGCGGGGAGGCAGCCTCGGGCACCTCAGGCCCTGGGCACCAGTGGCCTTCTTGGTCTGGACGGCTGCCTCTGGGCAAATGCAGCCTGCTGGCCCTCTGCTCTTGGCCCTAGCCCGGCCTTGCAGGGCTAATCCTGCTCCCGCTCTGAAACGTGCTCAAGAGGGACTCATTTGTTTCCAGCTTTCCAGGGCATTGATTTGCACCACAAAATACTGAAAAACTAAGGCCTGAACAACAGGTCCTGAGCTAAATCTGCCCTCTGGATGACCCTTCCAACCAAACTTTCAATGGATCTGCTCCTTAACCAAGTGTTACTATCATTAGGATCTATGCATTCATTCATTGGTGAAACACGTCTCTATCTTTCAGCATGAAGAAACCAGACAAGGCCACATCTGGCCTTGCTTCCTCCTTGAGCCCTGGACAGGCTCAGGGAGAAAACCAAGAGGAGAAGGAAATCAGATCTCCTGCCCCAGAAGGTCTGTCAGATTACTCGTTCACCACTGTCAAAGCTGGGCTACTCTCACAGTGCAGCCAGAAGCCTGGTGGCCAAGAAAGGGGGAGGCAGTGTAGGATTTCCTAGTTCCTCGCAGTGACTTTCCCGAGCTTTGCTGGGACAGCTTTCCCCACCTGATGAGTGGATCTGGATGAAGGATAAAGTAAAAAGGGTGTCTGCTGATGTATCTTTCTTAATCACTAGAGGCAACCTTTTGTACCAGTGATGAGGTGCATTGCTTGCCTTCTTCTTTTCTGATTTGTCTTTGCACTCCTGCATGATAGTAAATGACACTGTTGCTTCAGCTGGTGTCTGTGTCTGTGTCTGTGACTCTCCCTGTTGCAGACAGGTAAAAAATGTTATTAAAGAAAGGTCTTATGGAATATGGATGAGGCCATGCTACTTTAGCTAAGCAGCTAGCAATAGCTTGCAAGTTCCCAGTTGAAAACTGTTTAGAGAAGGTGAAGTTTGTTCACAAAACAGCCCGTTCCTAGGGAGAAAAACAAGTGCATCTGCATAAATATTAGCTCTGTTCCATCAGAACCCACCAAGGAAAAATGTAAACAACCTGAAACTTAGCACATACACACAAATGACCTTCTGACCAATAAATGAGGCAGTAAGAAAACTACCCGCCAATGGGTGTGGTGCATGAGGTCCCTGAAAACTGGACAAAAGAAGCGATGTGAATAAAGAATTGGCTTTATCTGCATGAAGGCTATGGAGTCTCGGCTGATTCATTACAACATCTCCCCACCACCAAAACAAACACACAGCCAGTTGAGCACAAGACCTGCCTCTCTGCCAGCCCATTTCTCGGAAAACACCCCTGATTGCCATCTCTGCAAGTGCAATCCCCACTTTCCCACTACCTTTTCTGCAGCCAGGCGAGAAAAGTAGTCGCTCCCAGCTCCGGACACCTCCAGAAACCAACTGCTTTCAGCAGTCACAAGCCTGAAATATCAACTTCCTTACTGAACCAGCCCACTGGGAGCTCACACAGGGAGGCCTTTTGTCCAAGGATACCCACACAAGAGCTCGAGGCTGGAGCAGTTTGAAATGCAACAGCTCCAGAGTTTAAACCTCCCTTTATCAAATGAGCACATACCAACCTGCCCCAAAGGGAAAGCCGGCAGGAAAGAGAAGCTCTTCTCCCGCAACAGCAAGCTCTGTGCTTCTTTCTGTTCCAGCTGGAGAGTGGAGGCCATGGGCTACTCCTCAGTTTGGGAAGGAACCCTGGGAAACAGCTGGATCTGGGAGACCAGCAGACGGAAGTTCCCCAAAATGTACGAAAAGGTTCTCTGCAGGGGAGGGGGAAAAAAAAAAAAAAAGGCATTTCAAAAAGTTCTCAGACATAAATTTCTGCCCCAACATGACAACCCCAAAGTCTCTGTGGTCTTTAAGGACACATCATTTTTGTCAGTCCCCCAAAGCACAATCAGCTCCCCAACAAGACTTCAAGACTAAAGGACAAACCTTGGCCCCTCACCTCTCCACACCAGCTCTAGGGAGTCTCTGTCCATTGCAAGATCTCCTTTGTCAGTCTGCATTGGCAAGAGCTGGCTGCAGGAGGCATTTGCATTGGAAATCTCCCCAGATGGGGGGAAAAACAGAAGAAGCGATTCCTGAGGAAAGAAAATGGCAACGTCCTTTGGGAAGACACCGGCGTGAGCGCCCTACAAGTGAAGGCCTTTCATCCCTTGCATCAAGCAACATCCATCCATGGGGCAGCACTAGCGTTTTGATGACAATGCTGACAAAATCACTGCCCCTTCCTGCTTCTGCTGCTGACTCCAAATCATGAAAGATGTTCCAACTCTGCAAAAAACAGGCAGAGATGGTGAGAAAAAAACAGTTAGTCTGCTGAAAAGGTGACCAAAAGGATGCTTTCTCATGTCCCCTTTTCATCCTTTCCCCAGCCAAGACAAAGCAATGTCCTTTTCCCCCGTCACCGACGGTGACCCAGGCACAGGATGCAGCGTGGGGACAGAGTCCACCACTGCTCCCAGAGCCCACCCTGGCCACGGGCTTCCCGTGCCCTACCGTGCCGAGCCGAGTTGTGCTGATCTGTGCCGAGCCGTGCTGTGCTCGGCTGTGCCGTGCTGAGCCGAGCCTAACCGCAAAGTGCCGAGCCGTGCTGTGCTGCGGCCGTTGCCCTCCAGCCGTTGTGGCCACTGTTGGCGATCGACGCCATGCCGGAGCTGCCGCTGCCCGCCGGGCTCAGTGCCGGCACCTTCCCCGCCAAGCTGTGGTGCCTGGCAAACAGCCCCCGCGTCCGCTCCGTGCGCTGGGACAGCCAGGCCCGGGGGCTGCTCATCGACCGCTTCCTCTTGGAGCGGGAGCTGCTCGGCCCGGGCGGCTCCCAGGGGCCGGCCCCGCACACCTTCCGGGCCACGCAGTTATGCAACTTCCTGCGCCAGCTCAACCGCTACGGCTTCCGCAAGGTGCCGGGCTGGCTTGGCGATGCCGGCGCCTGGCTCCACTACACCAACCCCTGGTTTCGCCACGACCGCCCCGACCTCCTGCTCCGCATCAGGCGCTGGAGCACGGCCAACAGGCAGCAGCCGGTGGCGGGGCGGGAGGGGCACAGGCGCCCGCCCTGCGGCTCCCAGCAGCTCCCCAGGGAGCAGCTGCTGCCGGACGGGCGGGACGGGCGCGCTGGCTTCAAGCCGCTGCCCAGGGAGCGGCTGTCGCTGCCGCCCGGGCGCCCGCCCTGCGGCTTCCTTGTGCTGCACAGGGACCGGCAGCTGTCCTGTTGTCCGCGGCAGGACTTTGTCCCTGGGGAGACCTGCTGTCTGCGGTCGGACTTGGTCACTGGCTGCCGAATGCCCCGGGGTAGACCTGCTGTCCGCAGCAGGACTCGTTTCCTGGGTAGACCTGCTTTCCGCCGCCGGACTTGTTTCCTGGGTAGACCTGTTGTCCGCGGCAGGGCTCGTTTCTTGGGGTAGACCTCCTGTCCACGGCAGGCCTTTGTCCCTGGGTAGACTTTTTATCCGCCGCCAGACAGTCCCTGGGGAGACCAGCTGTCTGCGGTAGGACTTGGTCCCTGGCTGTCGAATGCCCCGGGGTAGACCTGTTTTCCGCGGCAGGACTTGGTCCCTGGGTAGACCTGTTATCCGTCGCCGGACTTGGTCCCTGGCTGCCGAATGCCCCGGGGTAGACCTGCTGTCCGCGGCAGGACTTTGGCCCTGGCTGCCCAGCCTCGGGGTAGACCTCTTGTCTACCGCTTCACTTGTTTCTTGGCTGCCCAAGTCCCGGGTAGACCTGTTTTCCGCGGCCGGACTTGGTCCATGGCTCTCCAACCCCTAGGTAGACCTGGTATCCGCCGCCGGACTTAGTCCCTTGCTGCACAACCCCTGCTTAGACCTGTTGCCTGCGGCAGGACTTGGTGTCGGGCTGCCCAACCCTTGGGTAGACCTGTTGTCCGCGGCCGGACTTTGTTCCTGGCTGGTGAATGCCGGGGTAGACCTGTTTCTGCTGCCAGACTAACTGGCTGCCCAAGGCCTGGGTAGACCTGTTCTCTTCGGCCAGACAGTCCCTTGCCGGCGAATGCATGGGTAGACCTGTTGTCCGCCGCCGGACTTGGTCCCTGGCTGCTGAATGCCGGGGTAGACCTGTTCCCCCGCGCCGCCCGCCAAACCTGGCTCCAAAATCCTGGCTAGACCGCTCGTCCCGTCCCTGGACCTCCAGGACCCTGGGTAGACCTGTTGTCCGCTGCCGTTCTGACCCAGGGCTTGGCTGGTGAATCCTGGGTACACCTGCTCTCCCGGGTCGGCCTTCGGACCTGGTTGGTGAAGCCCGGGAAGACCCATTCCCTTGCGCCAGCCCCGGCCCCAAAACCCCGCCTGCACGAGTCGTCCTCGTCCCGCCCCTGGACCGGACCGCCGCAACCCTGGCTACACCTGATCCCCCGCGCCGGGAGAGATGACAGTGAGATACAGCCATGGAAATTCCACGGCAATTCCGCCATTCCCAAGTGCCTCATTTCTCAAGCCCACATTCCCAGAGGAATTGCCCTTCCTCTCCCAAACCCACCTCTCTGCTCCACGGCTTCCTGACCATATCTGATGCCTTTTAGGGGCTCTTCCACACACGTGTGTTGCAACTAATGCTTCATCTGCTCCACCATCATCCCTTTGCATTCCCAGGACCTTGGGGTCATCCAGTTGGAACCATGGGACACTGCAAGGCTCCTGGATCCCAGCTGGAAGGAGATCAAATCCTACCCCTTGCAGCTGTACTGGGGGGATCCATGGATTCTTCATTGGAAAGGAGGTCACAGCTGGAAACCACCTGCACCGTGTGGAGACCTGGGAACAAGAAGAGAAGGGACCCATGGAGCTGTGTCCCAGCCCTGTTGGAAACCAGATAGAAATCTCCCAGGACCCCGTGCACACAGGCTAAGAGGCAGAAAAGAATGCAGGGCTTGCTTTGAAACTCTCAGAAAAACTGAGATCCATAAAGTCACACGGGCAAGAAGTGGGAATGGAAGTTTTAGTTTTAGGTGAGTAAAAAGCTGCCTTAAGTGCCTTAAGCACATCGGACACTGTATTAGTTGATAGAAAAGCCCTGAAATCCAGTTTAAACTTCAGTAGCATTACCTCGCGCAAAGTTCACTAAGTCCTAGACATATCATAAACATAACAGAGCATTGCTGACATTGCTAGACTGAATCGAAAGGCTGTAGGCGTAGGCCTTTGTGTAAGAAACGACCACCATTGTCCCACAACTGTGTTAGACCAGGACAGGTGCAAAAAGACAGGAAGAGCATCGTGTTTGTAGCAGATTGGATGATTCAGGAATAGAATGCATTGGATTGGGGGTGCTGCTGCTGCCGCTTCTGCTTGGCACATGGGGACTCTGTGCTAGAAGCCATTTTGCAGAATGGCACAGACTGTAACGCTCTGACCTTGGTGAGACTGGTGTAACCATGTCAAAAACTACTTCTACAACAAGCAGCAGCCTCTCTTGATCCTCGCTTGGCCCGCTCCAACTTGCCAGCTGTCCCCACCAGCAATGTGCCCGCTGCTCCTGCGCGCTGCCAGCCCTTCCCTGGTGGTGACAGCAGCAGCTGCTCCTGCCACCGGCCAGCTCCTGTGCCTGGAGTCCCTTCCCGTGCTGGCAGCACAAGCTCCTTCTTGCCTTGAGCCCAATGCCAGCCTGCAGCTTGGGCTGGCTTTGCCAGCTCTCTTTTCCCAAGCCTTTGACTCCCAGACTTCTGCCCCAGCCCAGGGACATTTGTTATTTCCATCACCTGCTAGTTTGACACCATGAACCATTCTGGTTTTACCTAAGAGGTGAATCGTGAGGATTTGGGGGCTTTTTTTTGTCCACAATGTCCTGTTAAGAGCAAGAACACACTGTTCTTACACCTGGAATTGTGGCTGTTCCTACACCAATGATTCCGCACTGCATGACTAAAGAAAATCTCTCCTTTTCCTTACTAAGCTGAAGCTAGAGCTTAGTGCAAATAGGTGTTAAAAGAGAATGAATGCCATAATCCCCCTTTTCTATTTTGGTCGGTTGTGGATACCTCCTCGAAGGATCCAGAACAACTCCAAAACGTTTTGCATACAGTGAAGAAAAAGCAAGCCAAAATTCCCTCTGGATGACAAGGTTAGAAAACCTGTTTGAATCACTGTCACTGTTTCTCACCACATCTGCTTAAACTGACAAGAAATTCAGCTGATTTTCTCTGAGAAAAACACAGTTCAGTTTTTGTTAAAATTTTAAAAGTTTAATAATAAACAATAAGAAGAGACATAAGAAAAGCAAAACTACAGATGTCTGGGTGCCTGGTGTTTCCACCCAAAGCACAGCTTGCTAACAAAGGATCTTTCCTTTAAATACCATAGGTTATTGCGTATTCATAAATTTCGTATGTGATTTACACATTCCTTTTGACTTTAGGTGTTCCTGCTTAATTGCAACTTTTCTCTCCCACCATTCTTTCTTGCACATAAATTTTTCATGCCTCCACAAAGTCGTAAATCTCTTGATAACGAAGGCAATAAATTCTTCCCATTGGAGTCGTCGGTGTCCTTGCTATTGTGTCTATCCACATGAGATTATGTGAGGAATTTCTTCATTGCTTCTCCAATTTTTTTGTAATTTTTTTAACTAGTTACAAAAAGCATCTGCTATAGCCTAAAAACTGTATTTATCCCACTACTACAAGAGGGTATATAACTGTAGCATAACTTTCTACCATAACACATCTAAGATTCATTTTCATATTTGTAAAAAGACAAACACTTAATATGTATTTATAACAATGCTGAGGCAGTTTTGCAATGAAGCAGCAGTGTGTCATGGTGCTAAATAGGAATTTGGCATTACCTCTAATGTTCACTGCTGCAAAGTATAGTAGTACACAGCAAGGCAGACTGGGTTAACACAATTATTCCTCCCCTCCCCTTCCTCCTGTCCATCCCATTGTCTCCTCTGCAGAAGATGCAGGCTATGAAAACAAGGCAAGGTTGTGACCCATTTTTCTTCTGCTCCTGGGCTCCAGGATGACCTTCAGAGGGACACTTGGAGCGCTTCCTGAAGAGCTGCCCGTGGCATGGCGGGTGGATTTGTCCTCCCTGGGTGGCTCTGGTTGGACTTGAAGGCTCCGTGGAGTCCCGGAGTTTTCTCAGCCGCCCTTGCAGTGAGTTCTCAGCCAAGGTGTGGCTCTGCTGCCATCCCAAACCTGTGCTTTCCTTGCGCAGCCTGAGTGCAAGTGAGGCATGTGCTGGGCATGGATGGAGATTTCCATGGCCAAAATCCTCCAGTATTTACAACTGCTCATTGCTCTGGACAGCACAAATCACAAAACACCTATTGCAGTTGACAATTGTATTTTCTTGCAGATTCCTACAGCTGCACTGCTGATCGACAAATACACCAGAATTGATTTCACATGAAAAATGTCATTTATTACAAATTGCTTCACCGGCGCTGACACTATACAACTATGTATTTAATTTAACTATATATCTCAATTTAAATTAAAAAAAGGATTTTTTAAATTTTTACAACAATGCTATGTAAAAATATACAAATATCTACTTCAGTTAAGAAAACCTTAATTTATTGCCAACATCTACAACAACTCACTAGACACACAGATTAATTAGGTGTTTAGCAACTTAATTTATTACATATTACTGCAAGCCTAAAGCCCATCTAGGAATACAAAAATATCAGTATTTCTATCTAAACAGTCGTCTACAAAGATCTCAATCGATACAATGACACAACTATACATCTCCAAACATGTTTAAATAGAAAGATACACCCAGATACACCCACCTCAAAATACAGAAGTCAATACACAGATGTAAATAGAAAACTAGATCTATTTACTTCTAGGAATACCAATATACCTAATTAAAGAGCCATATAACTCCAACGGCATAAATAGAAATACCTACACAACTGTATTCATGGGAAATAGAATGAAAACACAGATAGAACAGCATACTTACATATACATATACTTACATCCATATATACATATGTTATTACAAAGATGTATGCATATATACAGACACATATATATGTAGCATACATTTATAAATATACCAAGATACATACAGAAATATTCCTATACAAATAGTAACTTGCATATATAAATATCCATGAAATTATTCCTCTCTATGCTACAGTCCATATATCTTTAAACAGAAATCTAAGCAGAGGGATTCCCGCCGCCCCATCTTCAAAGCCTTTCACTCTGTTCTTGCTTCCTCCCCTGCAGAGCAGCGCCCCTGGACAAGGACAGCAGATGGCACTGGCTCAGGGGACAGTGCCTGGGGCCACCGGCAGCTCCCAGCGCTCCAGGGACAGCCGGGGCTGGAACTGCTGCTCCGCCCGGCCTGGCCGCCAGCTCAGACCCAGCACAGCAACAGGGGACACAGGGGGCACAGGGGGAGAAACAAGAGCTGAAACAGGCAGCTGAGGGGGGAAAGGTAAAAATGCAGCCTAGGCCAACACAAACATCACTCTATCCGTCTCTATCAATTCACAGACCGTCACAGGGCTTTGCTTTGTGATGTCAGGGCACGGTTGCCACGTGGTCATGGTGACATCGCAAGGTTGCCTTGGTGCCCGGAAGGCCTCAGGGGTGTCAGAGCAGCTCTTGAGCTTGCTCAGTGCAGGAGCGTCCTGCAGCTTGAGGCGTCTGTCAGTGGGCACGTGCACACTAACAGGAGACTTGCTTTTTGATAGTGTTGGAGAACAGTTGGCAAACTTGCACAGCAGTTGCCACAATGATTGGGCAACTCGCCGCTGCAGTTTTCACTGTTTATAGAGTTACTTATTCCTGCTATTTCTTGACTCACCTGGCACGTAAGTAGAGGTTTTCCCTGGGTGTCACCTAACCTGGTTTTTGTGTCTTCCTGCTCTTTCTTAGTGACTGAGTTGATTTGGAAACAGAAAGGCCATTGGGATGCCGCTTGGGTAAAGCTCCTGTCAACATGTTCAGCTCAAAATGGGGTGTCTGTAGCCACGGCCGTGCGGGCAGCATTTGCAAGGGAACCTGCAGGGGTTGCGTTCCCTCCGTGGGAGAGTCTGTGGCAGCAGAGTTTGCCAATTCCTCCATTGCTGGGTCGAGCAGGACAACTTTGAAAATGTAGACTGGGAGGCCTTCTTGGAAGGTCTTCTAAAAATGGTTGTCTCCAGTTTTCTCAAAGCATCTGCTTCATTTTCCCTTGCCTACTGCAGGTCACCTGAGCCGGGTATTCAGAGGTGATGATCCTGAGGTGAGTAAGGAAAGAACATTTGATGTTCTTGGTGTTTAAAATTGTGCAGCAAGCTGTGAGCTTGGCCTGTGGCAGTAGAGTGTAGAGGGCCAGCTGAGTAGGCTGCAAGAAAATCCATTTCCATGTCTGCTGCAGCAAGAGCAAAGGCATCACTGCCTATTTCCTAATTTTCCATTCCAGAGCTTTAAAAGAACTAAAAGATCAGTTTTGCAGAGAGAATGTGCTTCCTGATAGTAGTCAGGGGGGAATATCTAATTTGGAGCAGTGTCCAGTTGAATCAGCCCATTAGAATTAAGTCTGAGGGACTTAGAATCCCATTGCTCTCCAGGTTGATGATTTGTGCTTAGTAGAGCTGGTTCTAGAGCTGAAGAGAAAGAAGGTTCTAAATGATAGGTCATGGCCTGTGTCTCACGCTCCTGTCTGTCCACAGATCCCAGAACCAAGAGCAGACTCTCCTCTGGCTTCCTCTGCTCCTGGACAAGAAGCCGAAGAGGAGCCAAATGACCACAAGGCTCCAGCTGTGGTCACACCACAGCCGGAACTTTCCCAGACAGTAAGTGCCACTTCTGGAGGGTGCTGTCTTTAGTGCGAGGCAGAGCTGCAAGTTTCTGAGCAGCCAGCTCTTGCTGTTGGTGGCTGAGGATGCTGAGTGCTGCAGTCCTGCCAGACCTAGCCATTCCCCTCAGCCAGTGACAGCTGGAAAATGGGCTTTGAGCTGCCGGGTTTAGGCCCCAGCTTGCTGGGATTCTGATAGGGGCCAGCCTGGAGCAGGAAGGCTCCCTGTCTGCAGAGGAGGGAGCATGTCAAAGGCACTGTGCTCAGCCTTGGTGGATACGTAGGGGACGCTGTGGTCTGGGGACACCTGTCCCTCTCCACAGACGTGCCAAGTACCCACAGGCACCAAAAGTCTTGATCTGAGAACACAAGCTCTTTGGGGTGGTTTGTCCCCGGGAGCTTCTTGGCTGTGCTTACCCGGGAGCATTTCAGAGACACACTGGGGATGTGGAGTTGCTGTTTGAAGACAGGGATTTTGGTGCCTTTGTTGCCAGGTTGTTCTTTTGCCTCTTCAGGCAGAGCAGTCAGTAGCAGAGCTGGCAGGCACTCGGAGTCCACCTGTCTTTTGGCTTTTAAAGAGCTGCTAAGAGATGATGTGTTGTCCATGAATCTTTGGGGGGCCACTCTTCTCTTGTGTGGCAAAAGACACGTTCCCTGTCAGCTTCCAAAGAGGCTGTTGGAGCTTCAGCCCCAGATGGAGGCTGATTGTACTGCTAGTGTCACAGTGGGACAGAGTGAAGGGCAGGGAGAGGGGAATTCAATGGAGCTCTTGGGACTGAGGAGGCCAGGAGTCCTCCAGGCACTGAAAGCACAGAGCCTTGTCATCTGCAGAGATCAGCACTGGGACAGGAGGGTTACAATGGAAGCAGAGGTGGGCAGGGAAGCAGAAAGAAGTGGCTGAATGAATATGATTTGTACGCTGAAAAAGGAAAAAGCTGAGCCTGATGGCATCTCCCAGTCACTTGCTCTGCATTTGTTTGTACAGAACGTGGAGGCAGAGGCGCAAGCAGAGCCGCCCAAACCTCCGAGTGACACGATGGCAGCAAGGAGGAAGAGCAGGGAAGACATCAGAAGAACTGAGGATCAATGGAAACTCCATCAGGAGAGGGGCAATCAACAAAACCATGTAAGCGGAGGAGTAGTAGCCACTCCCCTGATGGAAGGTTCTGTCTCCTGTTCTTTACGGAACTTTGGAGACAAGTTGGAGGCAGAGCTGCAGAAAACTCGGGCTAGGATCAAGGCATGGGAGAAGAGGCTGGAGGAAGAAATGGAGATTCTAGCAGAAGACCGAGCGAAAATTGGTCTCCTCCTTGAGAAGCGAGAGGCTCTACAGAAACAAGTGAGTGAATGAGCAATAGCCACTGCAGTCACCAACCTGGTGCTTTCTGCCCTTCGTGCCTTTCCCCTGCAGAGCAGCAGGGGGGTGGGGTGATGCCTCTGAGTGCCGTCCTGCTCCAGTGCGTGCCACAGGCACTCTGAAGGACACTCCCTGCTCTGCTGAATCTCAGCTGCTGCCCTGCACAGTGGCACTAGTGCTTTGGCCTTTTGGCCAGCAGTCATCTGAATGCATTCCTGCTGGCCTCTTCCTGCTCTCCTTGTTTCTTGAGGTGTTCTTGCAGGTGAACACGGTGACCCAGATGGATCTGGAAAGAAGCCGTCTGTATCCCTTGTGAATCTGGTCCTTTCCCTTTCCTCACAGTCGATGACTCTTGGCTGACAGGGACAAGCTGGACTCTCTGACTGCTTTGTTCTCTTTGACTTGAGGTGGAAGTGTTGACATCTCGCCTGGCAGCCTGCAAAGATTTCCATCAAGTGACTGGCAGCAAGGAGCCCCAAGATTCCTGTGAGGCACAGAAACTGTCCCAAGCAGCAGCGCTGCCGGTTGGGCACGTTCAGAAGATGCCGGAAGAAAAGAGGACTCCATGGGAGAAGGTAGAACATTTGAACAAAGAGCTGCAAGTGTGTCTGCAGCCCTTAGAAGGGGAAAAGCGTCCTTGGGAGAAAGCGGAATGGTCATTTTGGCAGTCACCCTTCAGAAAATCCATGCAAATGCATTTTGGAGAAAATGGACAATGAATCTGGCCTTGCACTCCAGTCAAACCAGCCTTTGGCTTTGAGCCATCCAGTTTGAGGAGTGGACATCAGAACAAACCCATGGCAGAGCCCTGCATGTGGCTGACAGCATCTTGCTAAGGGCTTGCACTTGAAATGGGATCTGGGGCTAATCTCTGCCAGCCAGTTTTCTTTCTGACACCAATTCCTTTGTTGTCTCAGATCTCCACAGGCTCTTCTGTTGAACCTGCAGCAGCAGCAGTGTCACCTGAAGGCACTAGTGCTGGCCAAGCTGTGCAGTGGAAGCCGGGCAGTTCGTTCATCTCCAGCACTGACAGGGCTTCTGCTCAGCAACAGGAGATGGAGGATGATGAGGATGAGTCCCTGGAGCTCCTGAGTATGTCTTGTGTCTTTCTTCTCTGAGGGACAGTGTATTGTGTGCACGTGCCAGCACAGCTGGACCCAATGATCCTCCTCACTTTGGGGTCCCAGGAGCATTTAGGGCTCCCCACAGGAGAGGCTGTGCTCCAAGGCAGCAAGAGAGTGCTCTGGGTGTTCCCGCTGCCTCTGAGGGCAGCTTGGACGTGCCTGGGGTTTGCCTGAGCTTCCCCAGCTGCTAAAGGCAGAAGCAGGGGTTGTCCTTGCATCAGCAGAAGGCTGTGAGCTAGCAAATGATCTGGGCAAGTCCTGTGTGCTAGTGGCCAAACTGGATAGAATAGTCAGCTTCCTAAATTCTCCTTAGACTCCTGACTTCTCATCTGCCATCAGAGCAAAAAAAACCTTCACGGAAATTGATTGGTTTTGGCATTTTGTCTTTTGGTTGTGGTTTTAGTTTGGGGTTTTTTTATGGATTTTTTTGGGTAGAGGTTTTTTCTCCATCTTGAAGGAGCTCTTCTGCCCCATGAGTCTCAGTGGCGTCATTTTGATGACTGTTCTTATTTACCACTACTACATCTGCAGGGTTTTTAATGAGAATATTATATATTTGTCAGTGAGGACTCTTTGGAAAGAACATCAGGTGACAGCAGAAACAGAGAGCAAGAGCTGGTTTTTTTGTGCCCCCAATGAAAAAAACAGATCCTTTTATTACAATCTGTATTTAATATCCTAGTTTTGTTCCTAGAAAGATAAGTCCAAGAGACACAGGCCTGGGGCATGATCAGATAAAAGTGCACTGTAGGCATTTCTCAGGAGTGAGCCTCCAGCCCCTTTGCTGTATATTCCTCAGATCCATGACACTTTTTCCTACCTGATTCCCAGTCATTCCCATGACTGTTAGAATGCTACCCACTGGCCCAAGCCCTGCTCAGATCAGTCTCTAGGAAAACAAATCAAGCCCTTTGTGATTCTACAGCACAAGTCATTGAAGCTGCTTCTTGCCCAGAGCAGCTGCCGGTCCTGTGCCCTCAGATAAGAGCTGGTGGGGCTGAGAAGAGAGCCCAGCTGACTCTCTGTCTCCCGTCACCTGTTGGCACAAAAGGGCACTGACGTGCACCTGGGTGTGTCTGCTCTCCAAGCCAATCCTGCCGTGTCCTCAGTGGGGGCAGCAGCTTGGAAGGGGCTGGGTGTGGCCGTGCCTTCTTGCCATTGCTTGTCAGTGCTGGTGCCTGGGCTTTGGCAGCTTTGTGGCGGTGGCTGCCCTGGCCCTGAGGGCTGGTGTGAGCGCCGAGGCTGGAGCCTTCCTTAGCTGGGAGAGTGCCGCTGCCGGCCGGCCGCTGCAGCGCGGAGCTGCCCCGAGGCAGCAGCCCCTGCTCTGGGCCGGCTCCTGCACGGCCTGGGCTGGGCTCACAGAGGGTCAGCATCTCCTCTGGGCAGCTGTCCGTGTCCCGCCGGCACCTGAGGAGCACTGCTGTCCTTGCTGCCCTTGCCCGCTGCGGGAAGGTGGGCACGTGTGCGGGGCTGAGAGGGCGAGTGCAATGGCAGGGACTGATCCCTGCTGTCAGGGGGAGGAGAAGCAGTGTGGTTCTTCACGTGGGCCACGGGCAAGGGCGTCTTCCAGCTCAGCCTGCTCATCAAGGGTGAGGGTCCTGCTGCTGAAGGCCCCTTGGGATTGGTTAGAGCATGAGCTGCTTGGGTTTACAAAGGGAAAGGCATTCTTTTGGTAAAGTGCTGCAAGGTGGGGAAGATGCCCTCCTCTCCTGGGAATGCATCTCCCTGTGCTTTGTTTGCTGTCAAGAGATCTCTTCAAAGGACTGTAGAAATCAGTGCTGGCCTGCTTGTACTGCAGAGCTGCCTGTCTTGTTGCAATTCTTGCAGTTATTGTTGTTACGCAGCTGGCCACAAAGGACTCAGAAGGCCAGACTGTACAGCCCCAGCAGGGCTGCCTTTTGTATCTCTTGGATAGTGGGATCTCTGCTTTCAAGTGAGCATCTTGCATTTTGTTTCCCTCAGGGCAAATGGCGAGCATGGAAAATCCCCGAAGGAAATACATTGAAGAGGAAATTGTTGGCAGAGGGTGAGTCCAACCACAGTTACTTGTACACAATCATGGGGCAACGATCTGCTGCTGGAATATCTGTCAAGGGTGAAGTCAGGCAAGCTGCAAACATATTCACACACTGGGGTTAGTCTGCCCCATCTCTCAGTACCAGCCAGAATTTGGAAGTGTGGTCAGAAGGAATTGTCAGACACTTGGATTTCATTGCCAGAAACAGCAACCACCCCTT
Source organism: Chamaea fasciata (assembly GCF_029207755.1). Taxonomy (NCBI): domain Eukaryota; kingdom Metazoa; phylum Chordata; class Aves; order Passeriformes; family Sylviidae; genus Chamaea; species Chamaea fasciata. The sequence continues at coordinate 474,820 of NW_027094122.1, read as the reverse complement.
TTTTGTAGCAGGCAGATAACTGTTTGAAGGAACATTTCTTCCCAAGAGTTTGCTGAAGGAAATAGTGTGATCAGGATAAAAACTGCCCAGTTTAGAAACTGAAATCCAAGACGAAAGAATCACCTGGCCTTTTGAGCTGAGGCACTAAAGCCCAGTGCTTCAGAAACAGGCCCAGTGCCCATGCACTGGAGAGGAAAATGCATCATCTGCCTTCTGGCAGAGCCCTCCTGCATGCTGCAGGTTGGAGGCATTTCCAGCAGACATCTCCTGTCTGGGCTGGCTTTCACTCCAAGGTCTAAATGGCTTCTCCTTTCTTTGCTGCTGTTTTGTTTCTAGGGCTTTTGGAGAGGTTTGCAGAGCCATCGACACTGCCACAGGAGGACAGGTAAATGTCAAGAGCCCCTGCAGATTCTGCTGCTCTCCAGGGCTTTCCTCTCTCGTGTCAGCTGTGGCTGCAGCTGTGGCTAGAGCTGTGCTGCAAAGGCACAAGAAGCACAGACTGGTGCCAGCCTGCCAGCTGCATTTGGGACAGTCTTTGTCCTGCTCAGCTGCCAGAAGGAAGGCAAGGGGGGCAGCGGTTCCTTTCAGAGAAGGACGCTCTCCCTGGCTCTCAATTGCTCCAACAAAGGGGCATCTCACTGCTCTCTGGGGCTACGGCTTCAGAGTCCTGAATTCCTATTTTTGGCTGCCAGCAAATACATCTGAATGTTCCTGGCAGTTCCTTAGCCACCTGCAGTGCTGCACTTGGGAACTGCATGTAGGGGAGAGATCTGCAAGGCATCCCTAAAAGCCCCAAGCCCTGCCTAGGTCCCAAGATGTATCCACAGAGTACCAAGGCACGCATTTCTTCCTCTGAAGTACGGACAGAGAAACAGAGTGTGTGCTCAGAGCTTTGGGGGGTGAGAGTTGAGACACCATTTTTAACAAGTGGACAAGGCAAATTGTGGTCAGTGGCCACGTGTCCTGGAACTGGCCCCCAAAGGAGCAGAGAAATGAGCTGTAGGAATGTCAGTTCCTAATTACTCCTTTGTCTAATCACAAGGCACTTTGGCAGAGCTCACCTGTGTCATTGCAAAATCACTCGCTCCATGTGTGTTGTGGTCTCATTCCACCAGCTTCTAAAGTTACTGATTTTCTGTGTCATTCTAGGTGGCCATCAAGAAAATCAATCTTCAAGGACTGAACAGGAATCAACAAGCGCTTAATGAAATCATGGTCATGAAGAAGAATAAGAGTCCCCACGTTGTGGATTATTTAGACAGGTGAGTGGTCATGGTCTCTTCCCATGAAGGTTTGTTTCCATAGTAAAAGCATGCGAGGTTAAAACCCCACTTTGGACACTGGCAGAAAATAGAGCTGTTAATAATCAGTTAATTATTATTTCTCTACTCATCTCCAATGGATGGGAAGAGAGTGTATTTTGCCTGCATGTGTCTTCCCTGGCTTTCAAACACTGAGTTGGAACACTGGCCAAAAACCTGAATCAACCCTCCCATACTAAGTCAATACCTTGTAAGCTCACTGCCTCCATGTTGTCTCAGGATTGATTTTTTCAAGTTTCTTCAATGCTGATGAAGCATGCTAGAGAGGATTTCCCTTGGATTGTTGCCCCTCTTTTCCAGGGCTGGCCATGCCAGGAACACTAGGTGCTCCTTTCCAGAAATACCATGCGGGACAGGTTTTTCATCTTGGCTGATACTAAACTGTACTTTTGGCTTGCTGGCCATCTAAAATATCTCCTTTCTCACAGATGTGCTGTTCTCCTTGAGACTGCACAGACTGCAAACAATGCACAGCCTGGAGGGCATGTCTATTCCTTGAATTCTGTCCTTGTCACAAAGGGACCCGGAAACAAGAATCAAGCAAAGAAACCAATGTATGCATGTTCATCTGCATGGCCTTGTTCCCTTCTTTCAGCTACCTTGTGCTCAACGAACTCTGGCTGGTGATGGAGTACATGGATGGAGGCTCTCTGGATGATGTCATCGCTGAGGTTCGCATATGTGAACACCACGTTGCAACCATCAGTCGAGAGGTGAGGGATCCCATCTGTGCGTCCCAGGGCTTGGGCAGGATTGTCTGGGAAAGGGGCTCAGGACAGGAGCGATTCCGGGAGCCAGGCTTTGTTTCTGTGTAGCTGATATGCTCTGGGCAAGCAAGAGCATCTCAAGCGAACTGCCTGCCAGTGCCCCTGCACTCACTGGACTCTGTTCTTGTCCTCTTCTCTCCTGCTGTTGCACTTTCACGCTGGGTCTTGTATTTGCTCTTCTCCATCTTGCCTCTCTACACTTTGGCCTGTCTGCACTGCATTCCTTGCCTGTAAAAGCAAAGGTGGGGGTGGCACTGTTTGAAAGGAGCAGCAAAGAAGAAAGACTCATTTCTCTGAGTCCTCAGCTGGAAAGGTTAGCAGTGCAGCCAGAATGCTCTGTACTTCTGAGCACATCCAGTGCAGCAGCAGTCATCCTGGCTGGTTTGCAGGGCAGAGTCTACACCAGCAGTTGCTGTTGCTCTTTGGCAAGCTGACATGCCTTTCTTTAGAAAGGTGCTGCCCTGCCTGTGTTGGAGCAGCGAGCTCTTGCCCTCAATGGCACTGTCTTCTGCCATTACTCCTCATTCCCCTGCAGAGGGAATCTTGGAGAGCTCTTTCCTTTCTTGTGTGATAAAATCACATCACTGATTTTTGCCCTCCCGTTTCTGGTTTCTCTCTCAGTGCCTGCAAGGACTGCATTTTCTCCATTCCAACCACGTGATACACCGAGATGTGAAGAGCCTCAACATCCTCCTCAAAACGGATGGCTCTGTCAAGCTGGGTCAGTATATTCTTGGGCAGGTGCAGCATTCCAGGGATATGTGGGCTGTGGGGCTGCTTTTGAGTGAGTGCCAGCCCCCCCAAAACGGTGCTGGTGGCAGTGCAGGGAGCCTGTTGTGAGCTGACCACGCGGTGGCAACGTGCACAGACCTATGGCAAGGATCGAGCCGTGCACAGTGGCATTGCTCTGTGTGTGTCCCTTCCAGAGGGAGGGGGCTAGAAGTCTAAAGCTTCAGGGGAACAAAAGACACTGCTGGAGGCCGTGTAAAAAATGTGGGGATTTTTGAAGCAGCCAATGCCATATTTCCTTGGCTAAAGTCCTGAGGAAACAGAGCAGGGAGAGTTGTCCAGGAGATTCAGCAGCACATTCTCCAACTTCAACTGGGCAATTCCTTTCCTTGCTTTCCTAATTGCACAGGATTCAAATAAAAACCTTCTTTTGCTCTCTCCCCAGCTGATTTTGGCCTCTCTGCTCAACTCACCCCTGAGCAGAGTAGACGGAGCTCGGCGACCGGGACTGCTTGGTGGATGGCGCCTGAAATTGCAAAAGCTGAGTCCTATGGCCCCAAAGCAGACATCTGGTCTTTTGGAATTGTGGGCATTGAAATGGTGGAAGGAGAACCTCCTTACGGGAATAAAGGTCCTCTCATGGTAAGGTGTAAATACTCTCTGATCCCGCTGTCTTTCTCCCCCATCCCACGTTCCGTGTGCCATTGGACAAAATCCCATTGCCATCTGCTGGAACTACTTCCACCACGGTCCCTTTCTGAAAATGTCCCTGCAGCACATCAGCATCTGCTGGGGTTTTGGTTGCATCCGTGGGGGAACTCAAGCCTTAGCCCAGGCAAAAAATCTCCCTTCTCAGGCAACATTTGGCTTTGGCTTAGAAGTCCTTCCAGCTCTTTTGGCCGTGTAGATGGCCCTACTAACAGGAAACAAGCATCTCAGAGCTGCTGTTATCTTTCCTGAAATGAAGGAAAGAAACCCAAACCCAACCAAGTTTCTAAAACAGTGCTTTGGAGAGAAGTGTACCCCCATTCTTCTCACAGGGAAACTTGCCTGAAACGTGGACATGTGGGGGTAAAGGCCACAGAGTCTCTTGTGCTTCTTGTGCAGCGGTGCTGAAACACTTAGTGACCGTCTTTCTTTCCTCACCCAAACCACCCTCGCTATGTCACCAAGCTGGAGCCTGGCCATGTGGAGAGCCTGCCAAAACCACCTCTTTGTTTCCTGGCACTTTCTAGGATGGCCGTGCCATTAATGCATTGACTTGAGGATCCACATGAGCAGAGGGCTACCACAGGGATGGCATTTCTCCTTCTTCTGATTTGACCACGACAGTTTTCCTTTCTCTGCCTAAGGGAAGCTGAAATTTGCAGTCTGCTGCGAGACAGAGCTGCAGGTGATTCCTGCGTGCCCAAAGAGGCATTTTCATCGCAAGACATTTGTGCCTGCATCTTCATGTGTCTGTGTTGAAGATGAGATTCCAAATGTTTGTTTCCTTACCTGAGGAATAACTGAGGGATTTCCTTTCTTTCCTTTTAAGTACCATGGTTTTCAAGAACCAAGTAAAAAGCTTGATGACTTTTATAGCAGCTGTGCTTAAGGGACCAACAAGTGCTGCAGAGATGCTTTTCATGTAATACTCCTTGGAAATACTAGAGTGGGTTAGTAGAGCAAAGTCCCTCTTCCAACTAGCCTGTCAAGCTGCTCAGGTGAATCCTCCGAGAAGCAAAGGTGCTTTTGCTGATGTAGTTTCCACTAAGGAGGTCAGTCAATGAAATCAGCTGCCAGGGCAAGATCTGCTGGATGCTGGAAAAGCTGTGACTGCATCAGGCTTTGGGTTTTTTGTTGGTCCAGGAAAGTCATCTCTGCCTCTGTGCCACGGCAGAAACAGCCACTGCAGAGTGCAGCTGAAACAATGGGATCTGGGAGAGCAGTTCCAGATGTGAAAGAAGCAGCTGAGAGACTCGTCTTTCCTTTTTCTCCAGGCTCGATTCCTGATAGCCACCAAAGGGATCCCAGAGCTGCAGCAGCCCAAGCTCCTCTCCCCTTTGCTGCGTGACTTCCTGAGCTGCTGCCTGCAGAGAGACGAGGAGCGGCGCTGGTCTGCCAAGGAGCTGCTGCAGGTAAAATGCCAAGGGGCTGCAGGGGAAACAGTGTCCCAGGGACGGGCTCCTCCTGCACTGAACTGCCAGGCATCAGATGAGCCTCGTCCTCCTCACCTCCACTCTTGGTGCTGTTCAAATGAGAACAGCCAGGAATCCTAGACTGGGCTGGGCTGGCAGGGACCTGTAAGGGTCATCTGGTCCAAGTGCCCTGCAATGAGCAGGGGCGTCTTTCAAGAGATCAGGATGCTCAGACCTGAAATATTTCCAGGCCTGGGGCATTTAGCAGCTCTTGCAGTAAGCTGTGCCACTGTTGTCCCACTGTTGCTCCCTAGACCTACTCTGACTCAATCCCCTTTTCATTGAAAAAAAGATTACCCTGCCTTTGGGGCTCTTAGCTTGGAAAGTAATGGTTCACTCTTGGCTTTTTTGTTTTCCTTTGTGCAGCATCCATTTGTAACATCGGCCAAGCCTACATCCAGCCTGGTGCCACTCATCCTTACCTTTAAGAGGTGGAAGGAGTTGACAGGAATGGACCAGTCACTTAAAAACTTATTCTTCCATCACCAGCATCGTAGTGGATTGTAGAGTAGGATTGTAGCTAGGATCGTAGAGTAGGATTTTAGCCTAGGATTGTAGGGTAGTATTTTGGCCTTGGATTGTAAATAAAATTTCTGAAACCTCAAGTCATTTTGAAGATTGTCCTCCTTCTGAGCCTGTGAGAATGCTCAACATTTCCTTCTGAACTGTCCATTTTTGCTTAGAGGTGGAAAGTGACATTGATGCCTTATTTGGTACGGTTTGAAGGGGGAGTAGGCTCTTCTTTCGTCATGCTCTCCGGACCGCAGTGCCTTTGGAATATGGCCCAGGGGCTGGGTTTTACCCAGCTGTGGCACTTGTGTTTGAGGCAGAAAGGGCAGTGGCATTTGCAGGCAGAACCAAAGGACGAGTGGGGCAGCCCAAATACCCTGTGCAGATGCAGGCCTTGAGCTCTGACTCGAGAGCATTTGGGTTGCTGCCACTTGCATTTGTATCCCTAAGTGCAATCTCTTTGTCTGGGGGAGAGTTTGGCCCAAGTGAGACAGCAGAAAGATCAGGGAGGCTGCTGGGAAAGGCGCAGAGCTGGTGCAGAGCTGTCAGCGGCTGCAGGGTGAGCCCAGGCCCCGCCTTGCCCAGGCTGGAGCCCCAGCAGAGCCCTGGCAGAGCCCGGAGCAGCCTGAGCCGGGGCAGCGGCAGCTGCAAGGGGGCCCTTGGAGCTGCAAGAGGCAGCAGCCCGGCCCTGGGTGCCTCTTGGGGGCCCCAGGCGAATCCTGCGCTCTCAGAGCCCAGCTGGCAGCCGGCTGCTCCCGAGGGGAAGCGTGGCCGTGCTGGGCACAGCACAGACCGGTGGCATCGGCCGTCCGGAGCGTGCACAGGAGCAGAGAAAGGCAAACCACAGCCGAGGGCTGCAGGCCTGGCTGAGGATTGCCACCCTTGTGCCGGCTGCCCTCTAACTCCTGGCCAAGGCGAGCAGTGTGTGCAGCGCTCTGGGCACAGGGGAGGGAGCCGGGCTGCTCCGCAGGCTCCGGCACAGGGCAGCCTCCTTCAGGCACGGCGCTTCTGCCGGGGGAAGCGAGGCCAGCGGCAGGCAGGGACAGCTTGTCAGGTCACATCTGCAGGAGCCGGGGCCTCACACGGCTCTGGGAGGAAGCGCCTGCAGTGCTGGAGTTGTGCACTGAGCCAGAGCAAAGGGGTGAAATGCAGAGTGTTCTGCAGAAATATTCCGGGGCGCCAGGCCAGCCTGCTTTGAGCTCTCTGGCACACAGCAAGCACTGTGCAATGCAGCCCTGAGCTGCTGGGAGAGGGGTGTTAGAAAGGAGCCAACTCTTAGATGAAATTAAATGGGGAAAAAGTCCTCAAAGTCAAAGAGAACTGTTTCTGAGGAAGGATTCACCTGAGCTGGTTGTGTATCTCCCTCTCCCAAGAGCCAAACACACACACAACACACACACAGAAAATGCTGCTTTTTATTGCCTTTCCCAGCCCAGGGCGAACCGTGTCCCCTTTTCCTTTGGCCGGGAAATAGGAAACTTGTATTCTGTCCCCACCGCCTCCTTTTCTGTCCCCTCCCCTCTTCTCCTACTTCCCTTTTGGTTTGGTCTTCACGCTGGCCCCTCTTCCAGCTCACGGCAACACCCAACAAATCAACTAGAACAAATCCAAACCCTAAATAACAACACCTAGAACCAACAACTTTCCTTCTTTCTTCTAATAACCCTTCAGCTGAAGCAAAATATTACCTCCTATCTCACTGAGGGAATCGGGCTTGTGCTTGAGCAGTGAACTGATTTGGAAGAGAGTAGAAAGGTTTCAGTAGGCAATTTGTGTTTTTCTTTCTGAATTGCTGAAGGAAAGACACAATGTGGCTTCAGTCAGCAAAAACTTTTTCAAGGTGCATTGAGGAAATGCTTGTGAGCAATTCCCAGAGAAAGAAAGTGTTGAGAAAATGCTGAACTGCAACAAATCGTGGATTCCCTTCCCATTAACAGTGTTGAACCCTCTATTCCCCCAGTGCAGTGATTGATGTGTGCAAGTGGCTTCCTTAGCCTTGAGAATAGAGTAGTCTTCCTAAGAATGTAGCTGGAATGCATTCAAGGGGAAAAGAGTGGTTGTAGGAGGCTCTTGAGCATCGGAGGAGAATTGCAGGAATGGGATGTTCCCCAAATGACCACCCGAGACTCTCAAGAGAGCCCTACTCTCCTGTCAGTTACTTCTGAGAAGTGATTTAAATATGTCAACTAATTTGAGGGAATGTTTAGCCTGTGAGTTTCAGCAAAGTAATGAGTAGGTCTTGTTTCCATGGTTACAAATGAGTAGGTGGGATTTCTGGCTGAGCACATGTTAGGAAAGTGATTCCCCACGCACCCAGCACTGAAATAAAGTCATGCCTCCTTTCTCACACCGAGCTGGCACCAGGGATCGAGCCCTTCTTGGTAACTTTGATTTTAGTCACTTCTATTGAAAGGTGAAAATGAAACCGTTTCCAGCCGTTCCCCTCGGGTTTACATTTCTGGGGGCCAAAGCTCTGTGCTGCAGGTGGCCCGCGTGTGTGCAGAGCAATGCAGCCTCCACAAAGCCCTTGGTTTCCCCACAAGTCGTCATGATTTGTTGCCAGGTGTGCCCAGCTGTGGCAGGAGAAGGAGCCCGCAGTGCAGTGGGCGCCGTGCCCTGCCCAGCCAGGGCTCTCTGGCACAGAGGAGCAGCAGCAGCACCTTTCAACCCACTCCTGCCCTGGCCTCACCTGGGACACAGAAGCCTCTGGAAATCAGCACCACCTGGCCCCTTCCCAGCCTGGAGCAGCTCCTGCTGGTGGGCACATCCTGCACTTCTACTGCTTCCGAACAGGAATCAAGGCACAGGGGGAGACGGACATACAGAGAAGCCCTGGGCTAGTGCAATAAATGGGCAAATGCATGGGGGAATGTGTTAGGAATCATTTCAGCTGTCATGCCAATCCTGCCTTCTCTCCTTTTCTCCCTTCACGTTTCCTGTTCTTTTCCCTCTCACATTTCCACCCCTTCCCCCTCTCGAGTCTCACAGTTTTCCTGTCATGTTTGCCTCCCAAGTTTTACTTCTTTTCCCCACCCTTTACAGCTCCCTTTCCTCACACTTTACCTCTCACATTTCCCCACCTTCCCACTTTTTCCTGCTTTTTTGTTCTCTCATGATTCTCACAGTTTTTCCCTCATTAATCCTACCATTTTCTCCCTTCATGCTTTTCTCCTTTCATCAGTCATTTTTCTCCAGGTTGTCTCCTCATGTTTCTCACTTTTGCCCTCGTGTTTCCCAGCGTTTCCCTCTCCCATTTCTCCCACTTTTCCCCTCACATTTATCGTTCTTTCCCCCTCATGTTCCTAATACTTTTCTTGTGCATTTTGTGCCCTTTTTTCACTCTTGTTTCCTGCCACTTTTCCCATCAAACGTCCCACCCATGAAAAAATGACTGTTGGAAGTATTTTTCCACAGTGCTCAGTTGTTCTGAGACAGAAATTGTCGAGCCTACTAGGAAGGGACACCTAGAAAGTGAAAAGATTCTCTGCCTAGTTTTCTTGGGCGCTTCCTGTGATGCTTTAATCCAAGGCAGCAATAGAGCTCTGCCTTGTCCCAAAGCCACATTCTGGAGCCTGACTCACGTGTTTGGATTCTTGCAGCCACACCGGGCCCTTCAGCCCCTCATGCTCCAGCTGGCAGGGCTGGCAGTGCAGCATCAAGGGCCTCCAGCTCAGCGCAGAATGCACCTGCGGAAGAGGAATCACCGCCGCTGGATCTTGGCCTTGAAGTTGCAAAAATGATCCGGGACATCAGGAGCTCCCTGCCTGAAAGGTCTCCCTCTACTCAGGTAACCCTATTGGATGGCAATGAAAGAGGTTGCACTGAGAGCTTTTGAATGTTGTTCCATGGCTGAGAAGCAAAGGGTTCTTCAATTTCATTCTTTTCCTTCTTAGTTAATTAGCTAACTGTTCTTGGTCAAGCAAGATTTCCAAAAGAAGAAGGGATGAAAAAGTCTTCCCTGACAGTGAGGATGAGAGGTGTGAGCCTGTGTTGGCCACATTTGCTTGTTCCTTTTCCTTGAGAAGAATGCCTCATGCAGGGGTGTTTGTGGTGATGCTCTGTAGGTTCTAACAGGCTTTGTTTGGTGGGAAAGAAGAGAAGAGTATTGGGAGAATTGCCACTGAAGGCCAAGAGTCCCGTGCAGGGAGGGGCACGTGAGAGGTGTCTCTGTTCCAGCAGCAGATGTGGGTTCTGCCTCTTTGAGGACTTTGTCCCCATTTAATTTCATCTAAGAGTTGGCTCCTTTCTAACACCCCTCTCCCAGCAGCTCAGGGCTGCATTGCACAGTGCTTGCTGTGTGCCAGAGAGCTCAAAGCAGGCTGGTCTGGCGCCCCGGAATATTTCTGCAGAACACTCCGCATTTCACCCCTTTGCTCTGGCTCAGTGCACAACTCCAGCACTGCAGGCGCTTCCTCCCAGAGCCGTGTGAGGCCCTGGCTCCTGCAGATGTGACCTGACAAGCTGTCCCTGCCTGCCGCTGGCCTCGCTTCCCCCGGCAGAAGCGCCGTGCCTGAAGGAGGCTGCCCTGTGCCGGAGCCTGCGGAGCAGCCCGGCTCCCTCCCCTGTGCCCAGAGCGCTGCACACACTGCTCACCTTGGCCAGGAGTTAGAGGGCAGCCGGCACAAGGGTGGCAATCCTCAGCCAGGAAATATGCAAGAGTCTGGTTTAATAGGCCAGAGCATTAACTAGAAGCGTGACTTGTAAGATTTGATCTCTTCCCCTTTCCCTCCTCCTACATTTGACAGTCTGGAACTGGGAGAGTGGCAGGGTTGCCCTCTTTAAAGTTTCACTGAAATGAAGTCTACAAAACAAGCTCCCATTTTTATGAAATCACATTTCCCCACTCCAGATCAATCCTGTTTCACCAGAAAACCTCTGCTCAGCTCCTTTTGTACATCTACTCTATAGGATATCTGCTTTCTGGTCCAGAAGCACTCTGGACTGATGAGGTAAAACAGGTGAGAGAAGAGATCACAAAGACTTAGTAAAGGAAGACCTTGCCAACCCATTTGAAGAGTTAGACAGAACTAACAGCATCTCCCACGTGAGCATCAATTAAAAAGTGACAAAGGGACAACACCTGAAAAAAAGCCTTCAGCGGACTTTGCCTGTCAGCCCCATCAGCCTCACTAACATCATTTCCATAAGGAGGACAATTTGTGTTCAAGGTTGCTTCCTGAACTCACTTCTCCAAACTGTCTGACCTGCAAAGGTGATGGCTTTGTTGTCACTGACCGCACCAACTGTCCTGATGGATCACTAAGCTCTTCAGCAGCTTCTCAGTATTTTTTAATAGGCACAGAAACGGCAAAGCAAATAAACTACAATAAAAAATTTAAAACAAACAAACAAAAAAACCACAAACAAACCATGCAGAGTCTTTGAACTTCAAAAAAAAGAAGGCAAATTGTTGTTAAAAAACCATAGCAAGCACCCAGGGTCAACCAAACTAATGCTTAGGAAAGCTTACAGAGTCTAAAACACAGTATTATTCTGGCTTCCTAATTCAGTGATACAGAGTCAAAGTTTCTATTTGACATATCCCACATAACTGCACTCAATTGTAGCACTGCCATTCAACAGAAGCCAAGGATCCAGAAATGGAAAGAATTGCCCAATGTGGTATATTCAAGAATCTCTCCTTAATATCGAACCAGCTCCATGGCCTATGTTCTCATCACTTATGCCATGTGTTATATAATGCACTTAGGCTTAGAAAGTATTATCAGGACAGCTCTAAAAGTAGTATTTCTGAAAAGAAAGGGAAGAAGATGAAGACAAAAAGAACGTCTCTTCCAGGTGTTCCCAAACAGGGCCCAACTCTTCCGACAGACACTTCAGTTGGCTGCCTTTACCTTGGTTTGGTTTTTAAGCAGAGATACTCATTCCAAGCTCTTCACTTCCCTCTAGCTGCAAATAATTTTTTCATTAGTGAACGGGACATCATTTTTATGCAAATCAAAGGCCCAAAGGAGTTTAGTTTATCACCAATACTTCTATCTGTACAACAGGTATAAAGAGAGCAATACATCCACCCTAAACCTATCGTCAAGGTGTCCTGCTGTGCTGCTGATCAATGATGCTCTCTCCAGTTCTGCCTCTCAAACAACACAGGGAAGAGTATTCCCAACCAGTTGAACTTCTTCAGGAGTAAAGTTGTCCTATTCCTTCCAATAATGAACTCTGGATCCCTGGTGAGTAACTCACATTTAACCGGCAGCATTCTGGGCTGCTCCTATTAACTGCAGCAGCCTGGACAGTTTGAACCTCAACAAAACGTGCAGTAAACGACTGAGCTAATTTAACCTCATTAATCCTCAAACCAATAGAATAATTTGATGTCCACACTGCAGCCTGTGCACCGCCTCCAACATAAACATGGCCCTGCAGGAAATCCACACCAACAATGTGCTGCAGCCCTGCTGCCAGAGCTACTGGGGCTGGGAGAATCACTGCACAGTCTCCGAGCCCCCTCACCAGCTGCACGGCATGGGTCGCACACTTTGTTTGTTCTTGTTAACAGTCAAGGGCTTGTTTCCAACCTGGATGTATCCTGACATCTCCCCAGTGCTGCAGTTTTATGGAGGATGCTCCATTTTATCTGTAAACTGTTTACCTCCACTTTCGACGTGAACACAAAAAGCATTGCTAGGAGAGGCAAACACAGAAAACCAGGAAGCACTGGCACGTCTCAGGCAGGTACTTAGCTGAATTTAAGCTCCCTATTAATCATTAATTACAGCAGCATTTCAAAAATTTAGTTTTTGAAATAATTTCAGCACCACTTAATCACAAAGGGTGTAAGGTCTCCCTGAATATTTATGAGCATCTACTTTCAGGGAGGCATTTTAAGAAATGTTCTTTATATATACTACTTGTTATTTAAATTACTGCTGAAAGCCAGGTGCTTCATTTTGTTCAATACAACACATTTAAAACAATAACATGAGATTTTGATAGCAAAATCACCTGGCCCACAAAACACTGTTCTATGTTGACTAGGGTGGCAAAACAAGGGTAGTTTCTAAACACAAAAAAACAAATTTTAAAAAAGGATTTTTTCTAAGCATGTAAATGCAGGTCTTGGTACCACATACAAGAATTTCACTTGCAAAGGAGCTTGGTCTTGCTAGAGTTTTAAGTACGGTGGTTTTTTAGCAGACCTGGCCTCGCTCATGCTTTGTGCCACTTGTAAAATGGAACAGGGCATTTTAGGAAAGAAGTAACTCCCTTCAACTCCTAAATGCTGTGACTGAAGCCTGTTAAGTTTCAGTGGCATTTCAGATATACCAGGGCATCCTCAGCTTTACCTTGTTCACAGGACAAGGTCCAGAAACCCACTGGCAGTTAGAGGAGCCACATAATCAGTCTTCAGGATTTCTACCAACCAAATTATCCCTGGTAAACAGATATGACCTAGCATGAGAATTCACTTTTCCTTCAGCATATTAAAAGTTATTTATTTGAAGGATAAATATATCTTTCTTTCACAACTACATTGCAACACGGACACGAGTACAACAACAAAACAGCAGAACAAAAATACATCCCCCTAATATAGCATAGCCACTGTTTTTTCTTCATCAGCCATACAAGATTGATGGAAACAGGAGAGATTTCTCTTTCCTTCTAACACAGCAGGTTAAGCGTCTTGAGAGAAGTCAGATGTCACTATTATCTGCAAGCACACAAGAAAACAAACTCATGCCAAAAAAAGGGATAATACAATTGAAGTCTAAATGGAAGTTGAGAGAAAAAAAAGTCCTGCTCCAACAGGTTAATCTCTAGCTAGTTCCTCTTGTGACAAGTAGCTTGAAATAATCATTTCACTCAAATTCTCCTACAACAAGTTTTCCTTGGAAATGAAACAATTTCTAGAACAAGCAGAACTATCTTGGACCACACAAAACAGCATTACATTTTGAACTACTCTAGCAAAAAGTCAACTTTTTAAAAAAGATTTACTAAGAAGACAATTTGAAAAGTAACTTTACTCAGAAGTGATAGAATCAGCTGTAAATACTGGATGGGAAATTCCTGAAGAGACAAGTTTTCCCTTGGAGAGAAATGAAATAATACAGCAATTTACATGTCCCAACAACAATACTGCCTTTCTTTCCAGTTCATCCAGAAAACTCGGAGTATAAACCAATGGCACAGATTTGGCTCTTACACACACCCAACTCCCAGGACATTTTGTCACGCTCATCGTGCTGCATTCACTAGCTCTCCCAAATATTAATTGCCTTCTATCTTCGATATCTACTCGTGACTTGGGCGATTTTGCTTCAGGTTTTAATGCTTGGGATTTTTTTACACAGGACTATACACCTCAATAATTGTATCCAGGAAAGACTGGGTTTGATGCCATTTTTACAGTAGAACCCAAATTTTCAGTACTTTCTATCTACTTGTCCATTAACTGTTGATATAACAGAAGGACAATAAAAGCCATAAACCTCTTACTTTAGTAGCCTTCTGGAGGAGTAATTCAATAACTTCTTGCAAAATAAAACAGCAGCTTATAAAAATTAAAAAAAATGTCTTCACCACAGTAATCATTACAGCAGGGCAGATGCAACAACTATGCATTTGTTTAGTCCATCTAGACGTGGAAAAGGATTAAAACATGTAGACAGTAGCACAAGTCACCAGCACTTATTATCTAAGCCATAAACCTAAGCATACTTCTGTGGGAAAATTAATTACAGACATGGGGGAAATCAGATCAGTCACTATCAGGCAAAGTGAGCAGAAAATACAGCTATGTTGTCCACTCCTGATTGAGTCGCAGGATCAAACAGCACCAAGTGCAAGTGAACTGAGGGGGAATTATTATTATGCCTTTTCATCACTGGAATCATGCTGCCCCAGACAACCCCGACTCCTGTGTCTGGGCTAATTACAGACTGTTAAACGTCACAAGGAGACTGCAGCACAGCAACACCTCAGAGGGGGGAGAAAGACAGTTTAAGGAGGGAACAAGCCAATGAGAAAATCCTGTCCTACAGCTGAAGAAGAAGGAAACAGCCAAGCTAACAGGACACCTGCAAAACAAACAAGGGTCCACACCAGGCTGTGTGCACACACCCGCATGCACAGCCACACCAGCACTGCCTACTGGAAACACCTTCCCCTGTGAGAAAATATCAATGCCAAAGGTCAAAGGCTTTGAGAAAAAAAATATAAATTCAGTGATAAGGCAACTTTTCTAAATCCATTTCTCAAATACTTGTTATTTCAAGCCTAAAGTTACAAGTGGAGCGATAATACAGCAGACTCGGAGATGTAGATTTATGCAATTTGCAGTTACTTATGAAAAGGGCTTATCTATACCTGTGTGTTTTTACCAAACCCAAGAACTGCGGGTGTCATTAAGCTACACTAAAAACTGCTCCCCCTTCAGTGAAATCACAGCCATAATATTTTCACCCCTTTGATGGGAGGCTTCTATTCATAGGTTTTTGGGGGGTTTTTTTTGTAAACGTACATGGAGTTTGCTTGTTTGGATAGGTTTTGTTATCTTTGTGTACTTAAGAGCAATTTTAAAACATTCCCATCCAAAGAAGTGTCATACAACAAAATAGGATTTGAAAGGTTACAAGATCCTCTGTTCTGACTATTACTTTCTGAAACTATTCCAGCAGCGCTTTCACTGGAATATTTCCTTAGTACTGATCGTGTTCTTGTGGCTATTGAAACAAAGCACACAGGGTACAATGCCTTCCCATCATTCATGATGTTCAGTCATGCTCTAAACATTCCTGCCCATTCACAAGGCGCTCTCACGAGCCACAGGGACATTTCCCACTGCTCCTTACTTACGCCTGATGCCTTCATGTCTTCTAAATGCTCCCAACATTTAATGCTTTTTACAGCACTTCTGTCAACATCCAAGTTCCATATTTGTATTTAAAGTCATTTTCACCTTCCTTAATATGGAGTTTTCCAACTGACACATCTGTAAGTGCGCACTCTCCTGTTTAACTACTGGTCACCACAAATGTTTAAAGGAATTCAGGCACGCTTTCTTCAGCAATCCCTTGAAAAGAAGAAACCTGGATTATCAGACAAAGGCTACAAAATGGCACTGATGATCTGGCTCAGCACTGTGCCCTGAAGGCTGTTGCAGGCAGAGTAGTTCAGCAGCAAGATCATCGCCCCTTTCTACATTAGCTGGAAATATTTCTTTGGCTCAACAGGGAGACAAGCTACACCAAAAATCCACACCTTATTGCCGATTTTCATTGTTTGTCTAACAGTTCTTTTGGTGGCTCTTCCCCAACACCTAAATTCCACAAATACGGGAATTCTATTTCAAACTGCACCCACTTCTCCTCATACCACATTGCTCCATATTCAGTAAAGCAAATGAAGTTCTGATGTATTTGAAACAAGACCACTGCCTGCAGGAGCTGTACTAGGGTACTACTGGTGCCTAAGAGAATCCAAAACTCCCTCAGAATGATGTCACTGCCCAAAAATACCTGGATTCCACTCAAATCTTCCCTAACACGTTACCAAGCCCTACAAGATCAGATGCTACTTAGATGTGAACGTTCCAGGGTGTTGCTCATTGCTCAAATTGTGACTGAACTTCAATCACAATTGAATCGGCTTGCCTCAATTTCCTCACTCGTATTTCCATAGAGAAATTTCATTTCTGCTGGAATCTACTACATTTTTTCCAAAGGCAGATAGAATACTGGTTCCAACCAACTTGGAGCTGCAGTAAAGAAAAACACTGGAAATACTTTAAGCAACTGCAGATGGCCTTCAGGACTTGTGGACAAATACTCCTGGATCATTCAAGGAAGTACATTAATTCAAGACCTCTGGAAAAAGGTACCAGTCAAAATGTCTGCCATCTCTCCTTGCACTCACCAGGTGTATGTTTGGTGGCTGCTTGCTTGACTTCAGCACAAGGAAGAGTTGGCATTTTTAATTTACAAGCTGCAGGTAAACTTTGAAGATGTTACTTGCTGTTGGCAATATTGGCTGTTCAATTTGCTCTCTTCATACCTGCTTCTTTCTTCTCCACCTTGACCCACACAGGGGAAAAAAACCAAAAAAACCTACCTAGGTGCTCTTCAGAGAGGAGAGACTAAATCACAAACACTTCAGGGCAGGAAGCTTGAACAGCTGAAGCTCTTATTTGCAAGTTCTGTAAATGCCATTTCATACAACTCGATATATTCGCCACCCCACCTTTTCCACAGGCAAACACTGCATCCATCCCTCCACCCATGAAGCCCACCAGGGGCACTCTGGTATCTCTGCCACCATCTTGAGGAGACACAGACTCTGAAACATTATTTTTAAGGAAACTGACAATTATACACACAGCATACGCTGTTTGCCTCTGCAAGTCACAGCCAACACTTCTATTCTCTCCTCCAACAATAAATTTAAAGTGTGTACTACTTTTATATAAGAAGAATATATAACCCAAGAGTGCTGGCTGCAGCCCCACAAAGCCACCAAAAGTTTATTTGGTCTCTCAAAAGAAGGCAAGCACCTTTCAGAGGCATCACCATTTCCTTCTCTCCTGGATACAGAGCCCTTCAGGCAGATTTGGCACACTCGCTTGCATTAAGAGGACAAGATGGAGCAATTCTGTCAGTGCAGCAGATTAAAAAACCTGCCACCAAGAGGCTTTATTCCAAAGGCAATTCTCCTCTGATTCACAAAAGGTCTGCCTACCATACAGCCAAGCAGAGGTTCCCAGATGGTGCTGGCAAAGCAATCTCCACTTTCTCCCAACAGCACAGCAGCATGTTGATGTCTAGTAAAAAATATTTCCAGCCCTGATCCCTTTGCTGTCAGTTGTGTAACATGCACTGCCCTGATTAAATAAATAAAAGCCTATCAACCACCAGCAGTTTCAAGACTTACATGAAGCCCTCCTACTCTTAGGGGAAAAACCCCATGAAGTCAGCATTTAAAACCAAGAGAAAGTGCTTGGAATTATATCTCTTTCTTAATGACAGTCCCACTGTTCCCTAAAGTTTGGGGAAGTTCTTTAAAGCAGCAACATTTTTGGCCAAGTGATCAATAGCTTGCTCCAGTACGAGACAGGACTAACACTGGACAGGTACCTCTAAAGTCACCAGAAACCAGCAGATTGCAGTTGGCTTCTCTCACAGACACACCTCTAAGCGATCTTGGCTCCCAATTCCAGCCTCCTCCACCCTGGCATCCACACATGAACAAATGGACGAAGCAGAATTGCTCAAATCCTGCTGCACTTGCTTAACCTCCATAAGATTTCCCAAGAGAACTTTACTTTTGTCACTTCTGCTCTCCTTCAATCCTGCAGCTCTTCTGCAAGCTTCTGCTCAACACTTAGCACAGACTACTCAAGTAATCAGAACACAGGAACTTAGAAATATTTCAACAATTAAGCTTTCTTCTGGAGAAGAACCAACCATATAAATCATACAATTAGAATATTTCCCTGATTTTTATTTTAAAGTTTTAAAAAAATCCACACTAATAAAAGGACCTTAATACATTGATAAAGTATTCACCAGGTCAATGAATAAAAAGGTTGAAGTTTCTCTCAAAGGAAAAAAAACAAAAAACAAAAAAACAAACAACCAAACAAGTCTAGGTGGGAGATAACAGGCACAGCACCCTGTGTCACATTTTTCTGTCTTGAAGAAAAAATAATGGGGATGTTTGGACAAGTATTTATCAGAACAAAGCCTACAGTGGCCCCTGAGGGTAAAGTCAAAATTTTTCAATGCCAGCTAGTCAGTAACTCATTGTGACTGTTAAAAAACTGAACTCAAGGACACTGGCAAAAGCAAGATTGGAGAACTGTAGATATACTATCAAATTTCTACCATGTGAAACCTATTTTGATGGCCACAACAAGCAAGACACATTCCCTCATGAACACATTTGTCACACTCAGATTTGTTACACCAGGTGATTTAAAGTGACCCTGCAGAAAAACTGGTTTGCAGAGACAGCAGACAAGAAAAACTTAGAGGCCACAAAGAGTAGAAGAGGAAAAACTGAACCACCACTTGCTGATGATAGTTCAGTTCATGCACTTGTGTATGCAGACCCAGCCAAGCCACCAGAAGGTGAATGAAAAATCTGAAAGCACAATTGAGCGAACCTTCAAAAAATATCTATCACTTAAGAGGCAAATTTGTTATGCACATCATGCTGAAAATTTAGAAGAATCAAAATAATTGAATACTGAAGCAGGAGGATAAGAGTCCATACCATTGACACAAGATCATTTTTTCCTCTTAAAACAATGGGAGAAATGTCTTGGATTAAAACACGTGCTTTCTTTAGGACTTCTAAATTGCACTAAATATTAACCTTCCTAAAACTGCACAATGGCAAACCCAAATTAAAAAAAAAAAAAAAAACAAACTTGGGACAAGAAGAAACAGTGATATATATGAACACAGTTCAACAGATCTCCATAGACACTCCTACGTTTCAGAATTGAGTTCATCTTGACTATCCACACACATTAATCTGAAATCCCAGCTTTAGTCTTTCATACAAGTTCTACTTCTCAGTATTTTTAATGAGGAACTAAGATCTTAATAAAGCCATTCATTTCATTGTATCCGAAAGTCCTTTGCCTGCTGTACATTTTCTCTGCAGCTGTAGGCATGCATGAGGATGCCTAGCATGTGCATCTGCATATTTCTATTTACACTAGGAGTGCTTAAATATTCATCTGCAGTTATGTATTTATGTACACAGCTAAAACCACACAGCTATGTTAGATCTGATGTATTTTAATGGGGGTCAAACCTTCAATCCATGCTGGGATTTTCTGCTATTTAAGAGAAACAGGCTGTGGAGCATTTGACCTTTTTCTCCAAGAGCAAGAGAAAATGTCCCAGATGTCCCAAATTCTGGAATGCATTGTTTGTATCTCTTGTAAGAACAAGTCTCCAGGCACCTGAGCAAAGATAACCCACCTTACATGGATACCTCACAGACTGGCAGCAAAGTGCTGTCATCTTACCAACCAATATTAAAAGCAGGCTACTGCATGAGGCTGCCAGAGAGGCTTAGGCAGCGCTGTTACAGCTCACATTTCCCACTCGGTTTGCTACAAGAAGCAGCAAAAACCAGTTTCTTTGGCTCACCAATATCAATAGGAAAAGACCAAGTGCTTTCCGTAAAGAAGGATTCTCACCTGACACCAGGAGCCCCCTGGAATCTTGGATACAATCAAGCTCTATGAAATACACTGCTGATATACCTTGCAGATAAGACAGAATTTTACACCAATCTCAGTTTCCCATCTTAATATATTCTCTTTGCTGTGACAGGTAATGATGCAGAGCAGGACAGCCCTCTGAATCGCTGTCTTGGAAAACAAACATCGCTTTAATTAACATAACCAGCACAACAAAACATTTTATAAACTTGCACTCAAGAGAAAAGATGCCCTTCACTAAGACAGCAGCTTGAGGGCATTGAGAGGATTTTTTGGACTTGGGGGACAGGGACAGAGCAACATTACTTGTTTGTTTTCAGTTTTGTGCAGCTCCTCATCTGGTTCACCGGCTATTGAGAACTGACAGAAATGCCACCTATCTTATCTAAACAGTTCTTATCTGACCTTTTCTGCCTTCTCTTGAGACAGACAGCAGGACTCTGGTACTGCTAAAGGAAAAAGTACTGCCCGGTATCTCTAAAAACACAGATTCTCAGAAAGAAAAGAACAGTCGAATGCATCAAACAAGAACACTTTAGTCCTTCAATAATGCTTACGTATTTTCACTATTTCAAAGTCTCCAAATAAAGCTTAGAAATTAAACACGTCAATGCTACATTCAAATATTTCTCTCTTCTAACCTAAGCCAGAAAAAAAAGAAAACCAAATCAGGAAAAGAAATCCTTATTTTTACTACAAGAAGTCTCGGTTTTCCACATGAGAAGCCACATTCTCAACAAACCGATGCCAGAAGAGTCAACATTATTGAAGAGGGTTAAAGTGAGCTGTCAAATTACCTTCCGTCCTCTGAGGATGTGCACTACACTGCCAGCATGTTTCCAGCTCTCACATTCAGAGTAGGAGAGCCAGGACTAAAACATCTGCTGGGCCTAACAAGGTCCCTGTCACATCTCTGTGATAACACGTTGCTCATGTCTATCATGTAACACAGGCAGAACATATTCTCCTGGTTTTAGCCCCTTAGATTCCTCGGTCTAAGCAAGAAATTGGCAGCCTGCCAGGCTTCCTATGGACCATTCTGGGGTGGGACCACCAGGTAAATCTCCCCGAGTCAGGGCATGATATCCTAAAGAGAGACACTGCCCTCCTTCCCCATGGATAAATGGGATGATGAGCAGTGCAGCAGGAGCAGGAAGCTCTGCTAAGTTTCCACCACTGCCATGCATTTTCTCTTCACTAAACATCGATTTACTTACAGGAAGAAAGGCTCCCCTAATAGAACCTGTTCTTTTGATGGCAACCAAGAGGGAAATGGGCAAAAAATAGCTTGAAACTATACCAGTTTCAAGCTATTATTAACTGGCAGGCATACACTGACAGTAGGAGAGATGAGCTGGCAAGAGGACTTTCAATAGCCCAAGAGCCCTTTCATCATCTGACCAGCTTCATCTATTGTATTCAAATAACTGTTAAAATACAGAGAAATCACACATATCTAGTGCCTTTACAACGAGTATCCAGGTGCAGATTTCTTTCTGCACGTGACTAAATTTAATGCATCCTTGCCGTGTACAAAAAAAAAAGCCTTGTGAAATGAGAGGTGCTAACATTTTCTAACAAATGGGATGACATTACAGAACAGGATCCTTTTTGTTACTCATGAAAACAACATGCTCTTGGTGCAACTGATTTCACACATAAACGGCAACAGTTTCAAAGCCCAACATTGCTATTTTGGGCCAGTTAGTAGAAACCCATTTCTAAAGCTGAGAGCAGCTCTGACAATTAATTACAAGCTCAAGATCAAGCATGTCCAGTCCTTGGGAAATCCCTAGACATCAATCAGAATGACTCCTGAGGGCCGCCACAGAGTTCAGAGCAAGTATTCTCTCTTTTGGCAGATCATCTTTCAGTGCCTCTGAGCTGCGCAGATTATCAGCATGAAGATTTTATGGAATAAGATCAAGGTAAATAGGGCCAGGAGGTGTACAATTTCCTGAGGTTAGGTACAACAGACTTGCCACAGGTAAATAACTGCTCACTTAGGCACTTATACATCTTACAGCCAGGTGAGGGGTGGGGAAACACTCACAAAAGAGACTAAAACACACTGCAGGGCAAACTGCAATTCCACCAGTCCACACCTGCAAAACTCATTTACCACAACCCTGCTCAGCACTCCACAAAGACTCCTAATGAATTTATGCAGCAGCAGTACAAGTTGACAAATACATGAAAAACATTTTTAAAAAAATAACTATAATGTCATGATGTTCCTCATGCTGATCTGAGTCAGGGTAAGAGCTGAAGGGCATTTCCGTGTGAGCTGACAGGCCCACAGAAATAACCCAGCCATGACTGTCCCCAAGGACAACAAATGGGGCAGACCCCACTCTTCCAACAGGCTGAGCTAATCAACAGATCTGCACATCTACTGCAGAATCTGCATAAGAAATCGATTGAAACCATTTGTTGGTATGGATTCATTCTGCCAAAAAATTAACTGTGACGGGTTGGCACGGTAATGACTTGAACTTTCCCACAATACCATGAAGTACTGATGCTTCTGGAAAAACAAAGTAGATTCTGAGGTACCATTCAGACTTCCTAGAAAGAAACCACGCCAACAAGATGAGGTAATCTTGAAATTGCCATCTCCAAGCTTCCTAAAACTGGAGAGAAGGTTTGAAATCTATTCGGACTCTGATTAAACTCAGCAATCAACACGGTAAAAAATGTATTAAATAGAGCTTTTAAATAGACAAACTGCAACAGTATTTACTTATTTTCTTCTATTTCTCCTCCCTGGAATCCAGTACTCAGGCAAACTTCTCACTTCTACAACAGCATATTGACTTTTTGACACTATGATCATTAAACTCAACGTGGAACATATATGCCCAAATAGAAAATCTAGATGCTGAAAGGAATATCAACAAAGTCAAATCCAACTTCTAAAAATAAAATCCTCAAGAAGTGAGTCACCCACCCCCAAAACTGTACCACTTGTAGCTACTTTATAACAGAAATACAGGAAATATCAAAGGCCTTTTTCCACTTTGGAGGTTTATGCACAAAGCAGAAGTCCAGCACATGTTTGTTTGTTAATGGTTGAGACCTCAAGCAGAAAAAAAACCCACAAATAATCCCCAGCCAACAGTATAAATCAACATAAAGAAAGCTCATCATTTCCTGAGTATCATGGCCATAAAGCTGCCCAACAAAGAAAGGGCAAGACAAACTTCATACTTGTACAGCAATCTAAACTGAAAAGCATCAAAATATATCACGTGGAATCACTAGTGCGACAACCAAGCCAAAAAAAATCTCTGCTATCAATCTTCAGCAGCCAGCTCCCACTTTTTTACCCTGTTTTAGAAACCATTTCTTCTTACAGAGTCACTGCCAGGCCCTCACTTGGAGTCTACTGTGTTTGACAGATCAGCTACAATATTTTTCTTCTGTAAAACAACAGAACTTAGACCAGATTTTACTCGCCCACAGACTCTGCAAGCCCAGGTGTCGTTGCTTTACACTCACTGTGTCAGGTTCTCCTGCCACCAAGCCCGAAGGTGCCACAGTGAAGGAGCTCTGGAACTTGCTGCTCTGATGAAGGCACTTGGTCCAACTGCAGAGTTTCCACTCTGTCTAACTGAAACCTTGACTGATGCCAGCTGCGCCTCATTTGTTCCATCACCAGGTTTTCCTGAAGAGCAGCACTCACCCTCCAAATTTTAGCCCTGTAGGGGACAAAATTAAATTACATAAAAATCCTACAAGTTCACCCTCAGGAAAGGTGGCAAACACCCCAAGGGATTATACAACACCCAATATATACTCCTTGGAAGTGGAGGGAGTGAGATTTGTCCTTCCTCCTCCTACTTTTTTTGCCAAGAGTGAGGGAGTCCCAAGGAACCATTTCAACACTTCAAGGAATGTCTCACATGCCAGGAAAGGCTCTGACACACTGACTGAAAACACTGGGAGGAGGGAGGACACACAACACATCAGCCAATGCAGATTTTCGGCTGCCTTGGACGTTATTCCTTCACAACAGCCACAATCTTTTTCCATAGACATTCTCCCCAGGTAAAAATCCAGGCGTGATGGTGAAGGGGCTAATTCTTTACCCTGTTTAGAATCAGTCAGAGAACTTCACTGTGTTTGTGACTCGTGCTCTCTTCACTTGAAACAGCTCCCACAAGACCTGGAGGGACAACTTGCTTCAACTGCCAGGAGGTCAAACTTGATAAAATCTTCAATATTGTCCTTTCCGGTGTATTTCCTTATCCTCCTACCCGTATGAGATCTGCCTGTACTGCAGGACCAGCTATCTGCTCTAACAACATGGTTCTTGTATGAAAAATACAAGCCAAAATAGAAAATCTAGATGCTGAAAGGAATATCAACCAAGTCAAATCCAACTTTTAACAACAGAATCCTCAAGAAATGATTCACCCACCCCAAAACAAATGCAGCAGTTGAGGCAACTTATTCATCTCACAGAGATCATTCTCCTATCTCTCCATGCTCTGCTCCAAACTGTGTTCAAATCAAAGGTTCTCATTTTTTTTCCTCTTCCCCTCAATTGTATTTAATTAGGTTGGTTTGTTTTTTCCTTTGAAGTCAAGGGAAAGAGACCTATTTATTTCAAGGAATATTTAGCCTGGCCTTTTCCTTCCAGTGTTCTACCTCACTGCATCTTCAACCCCATTGTTCCATAGGGACAGGGAGGCATCCAAATAAAGATTAATAAAAAGGCAATTCCTGTGGTGTTATCAATTGAAGAAACAGGATCACTTTTCCCAGTGTCAATGAACTTCAATACACTAATAAAATTAACAAATATCAAAGTGGTTTGGGTCTGAAATAGAAACATTTCCACTAAATCTGAGTAGCTTTTCCAAATACTGGGCAAATAGTTTGATACACTTTGAAATACTAAAATATCTCCAGTGCTCCAAGATGAAGCTGAGCAAATGTCACTGAGTGAAATGAGACTAGACATTGTTTGCACCTTCTAAGCATGCATTATATTTTCATCTTGGTGTTTAAAACAAGGCCACTGCAAGGAGAATTTCCACTGTCCCAGCTGTCAGTAACTGGGGCACAAATGAGGAGCCAGTCTGCAAAGCCTTGGGCTTTCATCTCACACTGCTACACTGAAGCAAATGGACAGGAAAATAGAAGAAGCCTGAATACACCTCTGCTGATAAAGATCTGTATGTTAATACCATTAACATTGACTACATCGAATTTAAAGCTGATATCTGCCTGCATATCACATCCAAGTCTCTTTTCAGGTGTACAAAAAATGTGTCTATTTCACAGCGTTTCTTCCTTTACTTCTCCGCCTGGATCATACAGAAAATACATTTCTTGGCCACCAGCAAATCATTACCCCTTATGGGGACTGTTCCCTAAAGAGTTTCAGTACCAGAACAATGGACTACTGCACAGCACCAAATTTCAATTGTGACTTAACTAGTCCACAAAGGGGATTTACTGTAGTAAATCACCTCTCAGGAATACACAATTATTTGAAATTTCACTGACATTTTCCACTAACAAAACAGCACTTCTACTTTAGCAGTGATTCGAAGATGGAAACTTTCCATTAAGCCTTTTCTTTCCTCTGGGTGTCAGAGTTGTCCTCAAAGTCCTTCTGTGTTAAAAATTAATTGTCTGGTTTGGTCTAACACACCCAATGTATTCGTTAGGGAGTACACGCACAGTAATACCTCAGAAAGGTTACAACCCTCCTCCCCAAGATCTTGGATGGCAATTTTGGGTTACTCTGAACCTCTCTCCAGCTTTGGCTTCTGAACTTTTCCTTTAATCTACTTTTTCATTCACTTCATGTACACCGATACAGTAGTTTTCCTCTTTTTGTGACCTGGTGTCCAAATACCAGAACGACCGCTTGACCATTTCCATAAGCAAACCATGCTCTGCAAAACTCTTCAGTCAGAATCTTATTATTAAAGCAAGTTTTTCCAAACAGTTTCTGCCGCAGAGCCAAAGGGCCCTCTGCTCAGAATCCTTTTCCTTAAAAGCATGGGGATATGGATGATTTCTGTGCCCCGTAAAGGTCCAGTGCCATTCACCTCTGGATACCAACCTGTTCTTCCATCTGACTGGGGATGGAGTCGCGGAAGATGAGAGGATTTCTCTCCAGCAATGATATCCTGCCCCTTGGCAGATATCAGGCAGTTCAAATCAAATTTCAGGTTTAGCTCACAACACTCAGGATGCTGACAGATGATGGAAGCACTGTCACAGCAGCTCTAGCTTGACTTTCTGCCTACACTACTGTACATTTTAAACCACTTCTGAACAGGATCACTAGAAATGGGCAGCCATCCCTAAATCATCCCTGAAAACACAATGGCATCCAACAGGTGTTTGCTTCAGTTATCCCCCTAAGGGAAGGCAGTACTTAAACAGGCATAGAGAGGATAAAAGGAATAATTCTGTTCCTAAGAGCTGCCTCCTTCCCCTGTCTCCTCATTTCACATCTACATCTAAGAGGTCAACATTCAAGAGCTTTTCCTACAGTCTCTTCTTGAACCCCTCGGACTTGTTCTCATCTCAGGATATCCAGGTAACTCCATTTAGAGTTACTGGAGATTTGTTCACCACCTTTATTATCTTCCAAGCTACTAGGCAAACCAAGTGGGCTATCCTGTCTTATAAATTCCAGGTCTGCCTGACCAATACATGACAGACATTCACTCCAGGAAATACTGCCAAAAAGAAGACATTTCCCTGATCTTCTGGCTATAGTGGACACCACATAAAGGTACTAGAGTAGAGCCATGAAAACCAGAGCAAGGCAAACAATGCCTGGCCCAGAACTGTCTCTCTCACACAGAAAAAAAAGTCAGAACAATTAGGAGGAAGTCCAAGATTATTTAGATGATAACCATGCGTCCACCAAAACACTGCACGGGGGAAATGGATGGAGTCTACAGAATTAGAGCAGCTGCCAACATGAGACTGAAGTTTGTAAACACACTTTTCATTGCAACTCTCCACAAAAAACCTTGGGGCCTTTCACTACTCTCCCCAGAGGTTTTGGCCGTGTTATTAGTTTGCTTGGTGCCAGTTTGAGTGCCACTGAACCCACCTTCTAATTTATCCTCAGAATATTTAATTAGATCGATTTTGTGCTATATTATCATGCTTGGGTTTAACTTTTTGCCTTATTTAACATTATTAAGTAGAGAAAGGATAGGGCCTATAATTGTTGACTTCACATTAGGCACAATTTCTGCATTCTCTGAATGCTTCCTCATGAGTTTTTCTCTGCTTGCTTAATTTATCCACTCCAAAAGACTGACTTCATAAACTACAATTACCATGGTGATTGTCATTGGAATATTTTCATATAATTAATGTATTTTAAACACACAGTCAAAGGTTATACATTTGAAATCATGTGTAACCTTCTGTATTGATATCAAGATTGAGTTCAAGAATATGATTGATAATTTAAATATTTTCCTTTCTCAAGTCATGGAGCATAATTAAATAATTATCAAAAAAAGATACACTGCCATATCATCCTATCGTCATGCCTATTCTATTATTCCTGTGGATTATTTGAGTAATCCATAATAATAAAGATCTAAAGAACAACAGTTAAGAGAAAAGATACAGGATAGTTCCTCCCAGTTTTGATACCATGAGACCTGTAAGGTTAACTCCGAAGGCCTCCAACGGGCGTTCAGAATAATTCATTCTGTGTGTGATATTCCTTATTTATAGCCAAAGCAGGGAATACGCTTCAGCTTCTAAACATTTACAATCTCTAATCCATTTTTTTCCAACATGAGTAATTTACGTATCCAAGTCCAAACTGAATGAAAACTACGTTTTGATTTACTAAAATCTCATTATTCTTCTAATTGCAATAGGCACGAGATTGTACAGTAGTAAATCCCTCCAATTTCCACTAACTTCACTGAATACCACACCTTAACTTTATAGGGGATAAAGATATTTAAGGAATTCTATACTGTTTGACAGTTCTAAGATCACAGTTTTGCCTTTGCAAACTCTATTCCAACTGCTGTTTTCAACATCACCTCATGCTACACAAAAATCACAATGCAACCTGCACAATGCCGATCGGCTCTGCTCCGACGGGCGGGAATTCCTCTCCTTCCAGCCGGGATCCGGGGGATTCGTGGTGGCCGACGGCGCTGCCCAGGTCACCAACAGGCGCTGGGAACATGATGAGATCCAGGCTGAGGAATTAACAAATCCCCTGGGACACACCTGCCTGGAATGTCTCCAGAAATGTGCCAGATATGGGCGGGAGGCACTGGAGTAAAGGTGGAGAGGGCACATTTCCCGTGGGAATATGAGATTTGGAAATGCGGGATTTGCGAGGGCTAAATCTGGGAACATGGGAACTCCCATGGAAATTCCATCCATGGATCTCAGTCATCCCATTCCCATGGGACTTCCACGGATGGATCCTGCTGCTCTACCATGCTGATGGGAATTCTGTAGGTGGACCTCACTGCCATCCCATTGCCGTGGAATTCCATGGATGCATCTCACTGTTATCCCATTCCAGAACCCCCTGATGTCCATGTGTCCGGAAAAGGGGAACACAGAATCCCGATGTTGTCCTGCCACACGTACAGATGTTACCCCAGCACCACGGGGATCAGCTGGATGAAGGGGGATGAAATCCGGGATCATTCCCAACAGTGACGGCGCCTTCCCCCCCCGGGCCAGGATCGAGGCGCTGCCGGAGGAGCGGGAGCAGCACCGGTGCCAGGTGGAGCATCCCGGAATGCCGGAGCCCGGCATCTTCTCCTGGGCTGAGGCGGGGAATGTGGAATGTGGTAACTGGGAGTTTGGGAATGTGGCGCAGTGGGATGGAGGTTCCCCTGCCCCTCCTCACCATCCCATGCTTCCCAGAGCCGGAATCCAGCAGGAATCTCACCCTGGTGGTCGCTGTGTCCGTCATCGCTGCCATCGTGGTCATTCTCCTCATCGGATTCAGCGTCTGGAAGCTCCAATCCGGTTCTGCCCAAACCCATCCTGGGGGCTCACCCTGTTCTTCCCCCCCTCCCAAGACTCCTGGAAATGCCCCCATGACCCCACCAGTCCGCCCCCAAATCCTCCTGGGTCCCCCCTAAGCCCCTCACGGGGATTCCTGGGATTGTCCCCATGTCCCCTCCTCCAGGACTCTGGGGTTCCACCCTGACCTGTCTGTGCCCCCCTGGTTTCTTCCACAGCCCCCCCATGATAGTGGGGGCAGGGGCCGAGTGCTGGTGTCCCCCTGCCTGCAGCAGATCCAGGGGTGAGGGAGTTCAGGGGAGCCCTTAGAATTTTGGGTCCCCTGGGAATTGGGGTGACCCTCGGGGTCCCCCAGGATCTCCCTGAACACGCTGACGCTGCCCAGTGAGAAGGTTCAGACCCGGCACGGGGTCCCAGCTCTGTCACCTGCCCTGCCCAGGTACCCCCCAGCCCCTCCCTGGGAACCTCCAATCTCCCCGTGACACCCCAACCTGCCCTGGAACCCCAAAAACATCCCTGGGGCCCTCCAAAAACTCCCCAAGATTACAAATGCCCCGTACGAACCCCCTAAACCCTCTCAGGACATCAAAATTCCCATGGGACTTCCCAACACGCCCCCAAGCCCCCTTGAGAAGGTTTATACTTGGCACGGGGTCCTCATCACCACCATCGGCATCACCCAGGTAGCCCCAGACCCCCCCGGGACCCCCAAACCCTCCCGGGACCCCCAAGCCCCCCATGGGGGCTCCACTACCGGAATCAACGGGAGTGGTGTCGCCCTGCCAAGGGGAGTTAAAGCGGCGCCTGACTGTCGGGGGTTCTTAAAGCCGTGATGGTGGGGAGACCCCCAAAAATCCACCCTGGGGGGCACTCTCCCATTTGCTGCACTCGAGGGAGCCCCAGACAATGACGGGTCCTGGGCTGAGCCCCCCACTCAGCCGGGGCTGTGGAGGGAACTGTGGGCGCTGGGACAGGGCTTGGGAGTCCTGGGGTTTACTGGGGGACCCCGACTGGGAACTCCCTTCCCGCTGTCCCACCTCCCCCTATCCCCCCCTCTCAGCCCTTTCCCATTGTTCCCCCAAACCTCCGCTGCCCCCAGCTCGGTTTGGGGGTGACCCACCCCTTTCCCATCGTGTCCCGGCCCGGCCCCGCTCACCTGAGAGCTCCCGGCCCGCGGCCGCACGGACAGAGGAGGAGGAGGAGGAGGAGGAGGGACAGAGGAGGAGGAAGAGGAGGGATAGAGGAGCTGGAGCCGGCAGAGGAGGCACTGCGTGACTTCACTGCTCTCTGGATCTGCAGCTCCTTCGCCCCAGGACCATCGCCCCCGTATCCTGCGGGTGACCGGGGAGGGGGAGCGCGCCCCAAATATCCTGGGCGGTTTTTTTGAAGCGGGGAGGGATGTTTGGAGCTCACAGAAAATATATTTATGGCTCCCGGGGCTTTTTTCTGTCGGGGCCGGGCAGCTTGATGTTTGGATCTGGCAGGGCTCCAGAGCTGAGGCGCAGATGCCCCTCAAGGGGACATGGGGGGTCCCCGGGAGGTGTTTTTGGGGGGTCCCGGTGGCGGTGCCGGCAGAGCCCCGGCGGGAGGCGGGTCCCCCCGCGGTGGGCTTGGGCTTCCTTAAGTTGGTGCGTGTCTCTTTGGTGCTGACCCTGCCCGCCAGCTAAACCCTGCGGGCCCCATAGAACCAAAGGTGCCCTGGGAGCCTGCAGGGCCTTGTGGAGCCAGGGGACCACAGTGACACTGTGGATCTCCTCTCTTCACAACTGTTTTTCAAACTGCAACATCAGTAATTGCTGCCACGCCATAGGCTTAAATAATCCACTCTGTTCACTATTGTTTCAAAGGATGACTTTGATTTCTCCTTGACAATCTGCATCAATTCCTTCTCCCATGACATCAACGCTTTTCAAGGCCAAGCTCCAGTGAGCAGTTCTCAAACCTCCAGTGTCCTGGAGAAATCTGAGTTCCTATTCCTGTATTGATAACTCTCATTTGCTTCTGATTTGTCCTAATTAATTCTAACGCATGAAGGTCCAGCCCTGCAGCCTCTGGGGTGGCCCTGTCAGGGGCCATCACACCCAGAACAATTTCCCCAGCAGTCAAAGTCTCACTGTGCACGGTTGTATTCGCAAACTGGGCGCAGCTGTGCACATCCAGGGGTTTCCATTTCCCCACTGGGTCCATCGTTAAGGGTATGGAGAACATCTGTGGGATGGGTTCTCCATCAGGACAGGTTCCCATCTCCTCATTTTTTCACCTGCTCTTTCAACTGCCCCTTTGTCTGTTTGATGATCCTGCAGCTTGTGAATAGTCTGGTACATGAAAACACCAGCAGTCCAAATCACTGTATTTTCACAGTAACAGACAAAGCATTCCACACCACAGTATCAGCAAACCCCATAAAAATTGCCAATTTCATCCCTTCCTCCTTTATTCCTTGCAAGCAGTCTCACAAAGTTTAGCACTGACATTTGAGTCGTGGCCAATGCTTTTCTGTAGGGTATTTAGTGTCACATCCCTGAGCAGCCAAAGGTGGCAAATCAGTATTGTCAGCATTACTGCACATTATTATTATTGTTTCACATATAAAGACAGAGATATAGATAGAAACACAGATTTAGACATAGTGTAACACGAGGCTGGTGGGTTGGAGACAGACACACCACACAGTATCTTCTTGAGTTCTGACCAACAGCCACAATTTATTGTTCCAAGCTCCCTTTTATGGTGAGTTTGCATTTCCCGGGCTTGGAAAGCCAACTGGTTGGGAATCTCTGCACTGCCCACATCTCTGGCCAGGGGTGTGTCTGCAGCCAGGGCTTGGATGGGCTTGGCTGAGCTCTTTGTTCCCCCGGGGACTTCTAGAACAAGCCAGGTCAGCCCAGTTGGGTCTGTTATGATCAGACTCATTATGCCCAGCTGTGAACCAGCTGGACCCTGCTACATCTCCTGCCTTTGCTTTTATTAAAATGCAGATTGTTTTCCGTTATCCCATTTGCAAGGGCCCTTTTGCAGACAGGGTAACACAAGACAGCATGGGTTTAATTGGAAGGAGGTTTTGACAAACTTAATTCTGCTCAGCCAGTGATGTGTCCCATGTACCACTGGAGCTGCAGCACTCACTCCCAGGAGCTGTCAGGCGAGATCACAATCTTCCGGGCTGGCATGTTACAGGTTAACTGCTTATGGTTCCAAACTACAACTTAACACTAAAACAAGAAAACGTTCAACTTTTAAAACCCTGAGAAAAAACAATTAACAGAATTAACAAGATTAACAATTAACAGAAAAACAATTTGTAAACAGAAAAAACCACTCTGTAAACAGAAAACCAGTTTGTAAACAAACAGAATCCTTAAATGCACCGTCACTCTAAGAGTCCCAGCTCTCCACGAGGTCGGTGAAGAAGCTGTTTCCAGCACTGTTCCACACACGGCTCCACACCGTCTGTGGAGGGACCACCAGGAGAATGCTGCTGGTGGTCTTGGACAGGACGTAAGGTAGGACAGACACGTCGGGCAGGTGCCCAAAGCGTTCCAGTGTCCTTGCAAAGCACTTTGCAAGGCTGTACTGTTAGCAAAACACCATTAGAATTGCTCTTGTGTCACGGAGACAAGACAACTTTTGAAGCATCCGTAGCATTCAACTGTAAACACCTGCGACAACATTTGATAATTAACTGTGCAGTTAGTTCAAAGACGGTGGGTGCCGTCTTTTTTGCTTGATGAGGTGGAAGCATTCATTCTGGAATGTGCAAAGGATCAGGCCAGCGTGGATTCCACTGCCCAATAACACCAGTAGGATGAAAACTAACAATGAGAATAAACACAGTGATCCACACCTCTGGGCATATCCGGTGGACTTGTCTGTTGGTGATAGCTTGCTCTGCTGTTTCAACAGCAGCTTTTGCCTCTAGGATTAATTTTCTGGGGGAAGTTAATTCAGAGTCACCCTTTAGGAGGTCAAATAAAGGTGCTAGTTGAGAGTCAGTCAGTCCTAGGTAAGGTCTGACCCAGTTGATGGTACCCAAGAGTTTTTGTGCATCGTTTAGAGTTAGAATTTTGGTTGGAAACGGAATTGTTTGTGGCTGTATGGTCTGGTTCATTATTTTGAGTCCCCAATATTTCCAGGGTGGTTGCTGCTGCACTTTCTCTGGTGCTACTTGCAGCCCAAGTGGTTTGAACGCTTGCAACAGGCTTGGCTGAATCAGTGAGAGTTCTTTCCTGGTTTGGGTTGCAATCAAAATGTCATCCAGGCCATGGTAACAGTATGCCCCTGGAAACTGTTCTCTCACTGATCAGATTACCTGAGCAACACCCCACTGACACATCGTGGGGCTGTTTCCCACGCCTTGGGAAAGTTCTTTCCATCGGTAACGTTGCACTGGTGCAGCGTTATTAATAGAAGGCACGATCAAGGCAAACTTTGGGGTATCATCTGGGGGTAATGGAAGAGTGAAAAAACAGCCCTTTAAGTCCACAATCAGGATGTCCCAGGAGGCAGGCAGCATTGTGGGACATCGATGGCACACCAGGCTGCAATGTGCCCATTCTCTCCATCGTGGAATTGGTTTTTCTCAGGTCATGGAGTAACCTCCACTGAGCAGATTTCTTTTTTATAACAAATACTGGGGTGTTCCAAGGGCTCATAGATGGCTCTATGTGTCCTTGAGCCAGTTGTTCCTGTACCAGGGTTTTTAGGGCATCTAAGTCTCTCCTTTTCAAGAGACCACTGTGGTACCCACTCAGGCTGAGTAGTGAGCCATTTCAGAGCCAGTGTGGGGTACTTTACACCCTCTAATACAGTGGCCCCTGTCAAAAATCTGTTCCCACCTCAGCCCACTCCAGAGCCAGAGAACTCTAGGGAAGGGCTTCCCATCCGGGAATTTCGGATAGGACTGATTCCTCACCTTTAGATTTAAAAAGTGTCATTTTGTGCTGATCCGGCCAAGCTATGCCAATTTTGTTTTCGCAGTGGGCAGGCTCAGCACCAAGGACACAGACAGCACCTGAAGGAATCAGTGAAATTTACTACAGTTCAAAGCAGCACAGGAGCACAGAAGGAGCAGCTCAGCAATGCAGCCAGCCGTCACTACCACGGATTGCCCGCAGTGATTGAGAAAGATCCATCACCAGTTACCCTCAGCCTTTCCCATCACCCACACCCACACAGCAGCTGGGGAAGCTGTCACAGCCAAGGACTGCAGAGCCTCTCCCGGACACTGGGAATTCCTGCAGCTGCCTCCAGCCACAGCTGAGGCTCCAGCCTGGCTGGGAGAGGGCCCAGCTTTGATAGTGCTGAATAAACACACTGCCAGCAGCACTCCTAGTGCAGGAACATCTGGTTGCATCCTCCTCTTGGGTTTCTCCCAAAGCCTGGCCAGGGCCCAAGGAGGAACCAGGGGAGTTGCCTTTGACCCTACAGCCCCGAACAAGGCCAGATGTCAGACTTCATGGCCTTGTCTGGCTTCTAAATACAGAAAGGTCAATACATGTTTCACTGAGGAGAGGATGCATCTATTACAACGCTAATGACGGTGCCTATTTTGTTAACGAGCAGATACAAAGATAACCTTTGGCTGGAAGGTTCATCGAGAGGTCACCTTTGGCTCAGGGCCGCTTGTTCAGGCCTCAGTCAGGCCTCTTGTCCAGGCCTTGGCACTTCAGGCTTTAGTTCTGGGCTTGACACTGCTGGCTTAACACTGGGACTTGATGAGCTCCCAGGTCTTTCCCAACAGAAAGGATTCTATATTTCCATGATTTTATCTGCTGGATTCAGTCAGGTCCATGTTAGCAGCATTACTTTGGTCAAAAAGTTCCCTCTTGGTCAGCTCTTGTGGCCTAAGGCTTCAGCTCCTTCAGCTCCTGGTGCTAAGCTGCTCACGCTGAACGAGACGACTCAGAGAGAAGAATACAGTTCATCCAATTCCATCTGGGACACTGAGAGGGGAGGGTGTGCAAACAGGAGCATTGTTTGGTGTCCCCTCCTCTCTGCCCTTCATGCCTTTCAGCGCTTGGAAACAGCCGAGAGCTTTCTCCAAGAGTGCGATGAAGCAGCTGCTCCTGCTCCCAGGTCCGGCTCTCTCCAGTCTCTGACCTTGCCTGCTTTTGTCCCTCTTGCTGTGCCCTCTGTTCCCCCGGGGCTCGGTGGCTGCTGCCCAGGACTGTGGAAGTGGCACAGATCCAGGGGTCGAGACCCTCCTTCCTCTGCCCTTGCAGCTGCCTGCTCACAGCAGCCTTTTCCATCGGGAAGCTCCACGTGGAGAGGGAGTCCTCACCTCTGTTCCTTGCACAACCCCCAGGAGCCCAGGGCTGCCATCTCAAGTCCCTGCGGGCCCTGAGGGCTCCCGGGTGCCTCAGGCTGCTGTGACACCACTGCCCACGGGAGGGAACAGTGGCGGGGGCTGTGCTCAAAGTCAGCTCCATGTGCTGCTGCTGCTGCTGCTGCTGCTGTGGGGGTCGTTTGTCCAGCCCTGCCCCAGACTGAGGGATCGGATCCAGGCCCTGCTGCTGCTCCCTGGGGATCAGGCACAGTTTGGTTGTCGCCGTCAGGGCCAGCAGAAGCCGTGGCCGGAGCAGCGGGTGCTGACAGTGCCCCGAGGCCCGGGGCCGGAGGTGTTCCTGTGCTGGGGGCTGGCCGGAGCTGCCCCTTGTTCTCCCTCTGCCTCCCGCAGAGCTGGGCCGGGCACAAGTGGGGCAGCACAGCAAACAGGGAGCCTGCCAGTCTCTTCCAGCCCTGTCTGCTCAGAGTTTGGGCCTTGGAGCTGCAGGTGGACACAGGCAGCTGCTCCTGCTCCCTCTGCGTGTCCCCGTGTTCAGCAGTGCTGCTCCATCAGTCTGTGCCCAGCAACGGGGAAAAGCCTCCGCCCTGCAGGGCCAGGAGCTGCCGGGCTCTGCCTGGGGAGCTGCTCCACACGGGAACCAGCAGCAAAGGACATTCCTTCCCTAGGACAAGTTTTCTATTAAGGAAAGAAAAAAAAAGAAAATTAAAAACAACACAGAAAAAAAGTGGAAGATAAAAACAAAACCCAAGTGCAGCGTAGTAAAAATACTTTATAGCTTTGGATAAAGAGATAACTGAACTTTTTCAAATGAGATCTCCGTTATTTACTCCATAAATGTGCTGATGGCATGGATCCATCCTGCTGACCTCAGCAGCCTTTTAAAAAAGATTTTGTGGTTTGTTTCCAGTATTATTTTAAATTGCGATTGAAGCAATGGGAAATTGCTTTGTGCCCCGCCAGCTCCAAGCAGGACTGGGAATCTAAACTTTGCCAAACCCCAAATCCTTTACAAGACGACCTTCCTTCTCACCCTGTGAATGAGCTGCACATTCCCTTTGAAATTGTCAGGGGTTTCTTAAAGACGCAAAGTCCCACTTACAGCTTTTTGCTCTGCTTGGGAAGTGCAGAAGGGCAATTCTTCATCCATCCGCTCCAGACTGCACTGCCTTAGGAACGCCGTCCACTCGCCAGGTTTTGCTCACTTGTGGCACTTCTGGAGGAGGAAGAAAGGGCAGTTGCACGATTCCAGCCAAAAAAGGAATGAAGAGCGGGACAGACAAAACATCCTGTGGAGATCCAGGCGTTCAGCTGGAACTGTGGAGTGCTTGGGTTCTTGCCAATTGGATGTGGATCCCTCACTGCAATCTCTTGGCCTGCAGGAGAGTCTCACTCACCTGCAAAAGCAGAAAGCTCACTCGGTGGGCTCAGAATGGGCTCATCTGATGTAAAGCTGTCGGAGCAATGTGAGGGCAGGGCCAGCCCAGCCGTGCCTGGGGCTGAGCCCAGCAGAGCCCTGGCAGAGCCCAGAGCAGCCTCAGCACCCGCAGAGCCCGGCTGGAAGGAGAGAAACCAGAAAGTGCCCGTCAGCCGAAGGCTCCTGTCCCCTCGTCCCGACCGCCCGCAGTGCCCAGGCCACGCTGGCCGTGCTCAGAGCTGGGCCCAAAGCTGCCCATCACTGCTGCCTTTGGGGGCAGAGCAGGAGGGCAGGACACGTGCCCAGCCTGCAGCCGGCCACGGCACATCCAGCCCTCAGCAGCTGCGCAGAGCCAAAAGGCAGCTTGACGGCCGAGTGAAGAATCTGTGGCGTCTGCCCCAGCAAAGGGAGGAACCTTTGGTGCCCGGCCAGGCCGTGCCATGCCCACATCTGGGAGCATCCCCCCAGCTGTGGACTCACCTGCAAATTGGGCCCCAGGGAGCGTGTCTGAAGAAGGTGCCAGAATCCAAGTCGATCATCTTCAGCTGCCGGTGGCCAGGTCGAGGAAGAGCTTGGCATCCTTGGGGTTGTCCTTGGTGTCTCCAGCAGCAGCCCCACCTGATACAGCTTCTCCAGGGGCTCCTCCTTCCCTGGGGGCCAGACCAGGCTGTCAGTGCTCTGCCCAGGGCCCCAGGCACCAACGAACCAGGACAAGCATAACTAGGGTGGATGGTGGCCACCAGTGCTTGCTACACCAGGTCTCCAGCTCCGCCCCAGCACAGATGTTCCCATCTGGTCATCCCTGCTCAGAGCTACAGGCAGGACAAAAACA
The DNA here is from genome assembly GCF_029207755.1 of Chamaea fasciata. Classification (NCBI taxonomy): domain Eukaryota; kingdom Metazoa; phylum Chordata; class Aves; order Passeriformes; family Sylviidae; genus Chamaea; species Chamaea fasciata. Next base: position 437,577 of record NW_027094122.1, on the reverse strand, counting down.
CTCTGGTTTTCTTTAGCACTGATTGCCATGAGATGTGTGGAGCTCTTACCTGTCAGGTCTTTGGATCAAACTGTGCACATGGACCTCTCCCATCTTCTGGGGCAGATGAACACCCTGCAGCCAAGGATCACTGAAGAGGTCTTCTAAGGATGGCCTGTCCAAGGGTTGCATGGACAAACACCTCCTGATAACATTTTGGCACTCTGAAGAGAGAAACCAGAAACCAGCAGTCAGTTGGAGAAGGATCCCGTCTGCTTTGCCCCTCCATTCCCGTGCCCAGGCCATGCTGGGTGTGCCCAGAGCTGTGCCTAAACTTCCCCATGGATTCTCTGTTTGGAGGAGAGCAGGACATGTGCCACCTCCTCAGCAGCTGCCAGAGCAGGGTGCTCATCATCCTGCTGCTGTCTTCCAGCACTGGGATTCCCCTGTGCCCAGAGATGAGGACCCACCTTGAGAGAGCCATCGTGGGAACAAGATGCGCCCCCAGATGAACTGCTGGCCCCTCCTGAACGGGTGCTTCCCCATGACCAGGTGGTACAGCAGGAGGCCCAGGGACCAGATCGTCGCTGCCTCGCCGTGGTAGCGTTGGTGGTGGATCCACTCTGGTGGGCTGTAGGGCAGGGTTCCTATGGAACACAGACGGAGTTCATCAGGGGATGCTGCAACTCCTAAAGCCTTGCCCCCGGCATCCCTGGGCGTGTGGGGGCTGGCCCCCTCCCGCCCCCACCCAAAAGCAACTTGGCTCAAGAAATAACGCTGCTCCTAGCAGCGAGAGGGGGAAGCCGCGGTGCTACAGCCAGGCTGGGCCGTGAGATGCCCAGGAACATCCCCTGAGAGGGCTCACCTGCAAATTGCCTGTAGGCTGTGTCTTGGAGGAAGGCGCCACAGCCAAAGTTGATCAGTTTGAGCTGCCCGGTGGCCAGGTCGAGCAGGATGTTCTCGGGCTTGATGTCGCGGTGCAGGACCCCGCAGCTGGTGCAGTGCCGCACGGCCTCCAGCACCTGGCGGAACAGCCCCCGCGCCTCCTCCTCCGGCAGGAACCTCCGCTCCGCCAGGAAACCCGAGAGGTCCTGGCACCGCTCCGGACGCTCCAGCACCAACAGGAAGCTGTCGGGGAGCTCAAGCCACTCCAGCAGCTGAATGATGCCACCACATCCAGAGGACAGCCTGTCCAGCAGCACGATTTCCAGGGGCGCACGGGCGCCGTTGGGCTGCCGAAGGACCACGATGCCGTCAGTGGGGCTGAGGCTGTGCCAGGGCTCGGGAACCCCTCACCCAGCCCCGGATGCTCTGGGCCCCCCGCTCAGCCCACGCCCGCTCTCCCTGCAGGGCTCCCGCCGGCTCTTCCCCTGCCGGGCCCCAGCTTCTCCCGCCGGCCCCGCTCACTCACCAGCTCGCCCCAGTGCTGGACGCGGGCCCGGGGCACGCATTTGATGGCCACCTGCGAGCAAAGGCCAGCAGCGGGCTCAGCTCGCCGCCTGCCCCGCCGCGCCCCGATCTTCTCCTCCTCCTCCTCCGCCCTCCTCCTCCTCCTCCGCCCGCCGCCAGCCCCGCCGCTCACCGGGGCGCCGTCCGAGAGCCGCGTCCCCGAGTAGACGCTGCCGAAGCCTCCGCGCCCCAGCAGCGAACGCAGCCGGTACCGGTCCTGCAGGGCCTCCCGCGCCTCCCCCGCGGGCGACACGCGGCCCTCAGCGCTCGGCCCGGGGCCAGACACGGCCCCCGAGCGCCCCCCGAGCGCCCCGGGCCGGCCATCCCCACCCGCCCCGGGCCCCGGCGGCTCGAGGCCGGCGGCTGCGCTGCCGAGCGGCGGAGCTCGGGCCGGGGAAGCCGCGGCGGAGGCGGCGGGAGCGGCCGCGCCGCGTGTGTCCTTAGCGGGGCCCGGGAGGAGCCGGGGCCGAGGCCGGGGCCGGGGCCGGGGCCGGGGCCGGGGTCGGGGCCGGGGTCGGGGTCGGGGTCGGGGTCGGGATCGGGGCCGGGGCCGGGGCCGGGGTCGGGGCCGGGGCCGGGGCCGGGGTCGGGATCGGGGTCGGGGCCGGGGCCGGGGCCGGGGCCGGGGCCGGGCTCGGGACAGGCGCAGCCAAAGCGCAGCGATGCCGCCCCGGCCCCAGGCACTGATGCCCGCCCAGCACCGCCACAGCCAGCACCGCCAGAGCCGGGCGGAGCCCAGACCGCGGCGGGACGCCCGGGGCCGGGTGCGGGCCCGGGGCATGGCCCAGCCCTGCGGGGGGAGAGGGAGAGGCCGGGACGGGGACGCCGAGAGGGGCTGGGGAGGTCGGGAAAGGGACACCGGGAGAGGCTGCGGGACAGCGAGACAGAGTGCGGGACAGCGGGAGAGGGAGAGGAGGAACAAGAGAGGGACGGGGAGGGGTCGTAGACGCCGTAGACGCCGTAGACTCGCTGCTGCCGCTGCTGCTGCCGCTGCCGCCGCTGCAACTGGAGCCCTGGGGCCGTTTGTCCGCGTGTCCGTTCCACGCTCCAGCCCCGCGCTCCCCGGGGGCAGCCCCCGAGCCGCTCCAAACACGGCAACTTGGCCGTGCTGAGCCCACATCCAGAGGCCTGACTCCTGCGCCGTGGCGGAGGAATTCCCTCGGTCGCTGCTGTGCATTGTCCCTGCTGAGGGTCAGACACTGTCAGGACACATTCCCTGGTTGTAGGATTCGTGCCCGACCCAAGCACGACACTTATGTCTCCAGCGTTACTTTGCAGCAAAAACAGGGGAAGGCAAACTCTGTCTACGGCCCATGGTATTTTTGAGTGTCTAAAACTCACTAAGTCATCGATCTGAGAGGTGAGATCCATTTGGAATTAATGGCACGGAGAAGTAGTGCAACACGGAAAAGGGAAGCATAGAAATAAATAGAGGAAAACCTCTTGGTTTATTTCTTACGTTGTCATTTCACTTCTGGAAAGCTGTTGCAGTTTTCCAGCAACCTTCACCACAGTCCCAGCTGCTCTTTTCAAGAACCTTTGCTGGAGAACGAGGTCGAGCTTCTGGCACAAGATGTGCCACCAACTGCAGCTTCTCCTGGATTTCCATACTGAGTGCAGCACGACTTTTGCAGCAAAGCAGGACAAATGTTTGGTAAACTTTACGATTTGTCCTTTCTTTTTTCCTTGTGGGCTGGGGAGTTGTGCCATTGGTAAGGTTTTCCTTGTTACTGTTTTAATCCAAGAAAACAGGAGGTGGCACCAGCACTTGTTGGGGAATGCAACCCTGACTGAATCCAGAGACAGAATCTCCCTGACACTGTGTGAGCTCCCCGGGCTGGGCTCAGGTTCCTGCTGGGACTCTGCAGAGAGCTCCAGCTGGGATCAGCAGCAGCTGGAAATACCTCTGGGCATCTCCCTTTTCTGCTGCTCGGAGGAAGCAATGAAGTGAGTCAAGAAGTTCTGGTTTTTCTTTCTACGGGTGCATTTTTGCATTTTTTTTGACACCCCAGCGGCAATTTTTGTGATGGCCTCTCTAAGTTGATTCTATTTCAGCAGCACCAGCAGCAGGGCTGTGTTGGAGCGCTGCAAATGTGGCCTGTGTGGCTTTAATTCCCCTCGACTTAGTGCCCGGGGACTTGGGAGCATTTCAATCTCTTCTTTGCACGGTGCCGGCAACAGAAAGACTGAGTTCACTGTCACAAAAGCACAGCGGGCAGCAAGGATGGAAAAAGGCAATTGCAGTTGTCCTGATAAAATCCAGTCGGCAGCCAGAGGGGTGCAGCAGCAGCCGCGATCTCCAATCACCAAGGCAAAGGCAGCAGCAGCCTCCTGCCGTCACCTCGGGCTGAGTGAAACAGTGCTGAAAACAGCGCTGGAAGCCGACCCTTCCTTTCTCTGGAGGCTGGGTCGGGGCAGCACAGGCGGGCCCTGAGCAGTCTGGGCTGTTGGCGGGTGAGCGTTGCTCCAGGCCGCAGTGGAGCCGGTCAAAGGCCTTGGAAGGCGAGGCAGGAGCAGGTGGGAAGGGGCCGGCGCTGCTGCTGCTCCTGCCCGGGAGCCCCGGCCGGGCCGGGCCGGCGCCCGCTGCGCTGCGGCTCCTGCTGCTGCCAGAGCCGGGCGGGCCTCGGGGACAGGGAATGGACACGGGGGGACAGCAAAGGCCGGCGGGGCTGCGGGGATGCTGGTGCTGGGGCCAGCGCCGGCACGGAGCTTCGGCCGCAGTTGACCCGCAGGGAACCGCTGGGCAAAGGCTCCATTTCAGCCTTTCTTTCCTCACGGCTGCGAAACGACCGAAATAAAAGGAGAACCAGCAGGGCCCGGCCCCTTCTCCTTCGGGAGGAGCTCCACGCCTGGGGCCGGGAGGGGCCCTGAGGGGCCGGGAGGGGCAATGAAGGGCCATGAAGGGCTGTCGGGGGCCAGGAGAGGTTCTGTGTAGCCAGGAGGGGTTTGAGGGGCCGTGAGGAGCCTCAGCCCCGGCAGCAGCGGGGTCCCACCGTGTCCCCAGGGCAGGGCAGCCGTGAGGGGCCGCGAGTGCAGACGTGGCAGCAGAGCGGGCTTGGGGCACCTCCGGGAGGGGATGAGAGCCTTCCCCAGCTCCAAACCACACCAAACCCACCACTAACAGGATTTCCCATCTTTAGAATCCACTGGCAACTTGGAGTCCACTGAACCGTTTAATCCCAGTGGAAAATGCAAGGGAATTTTCCTAATGACTTACATCCAGCCTTGGTTAATCATGTCTAAGATTTAAAAATCTGACCAGTGAAAAGTAACACTAATAAATAATAAGAACAATAGCAAGAAATAAACTCCCAAATCCCAACACTCAGCACCACACCAAAATGACCAACCTCATTTTTCTTTACTAGCACAAGGTTCACGAAAACAAATGCTGTTAACTTCTCCACCTCACATCTTCCCCGCCAGACAAATGAGGCCGTTTGCAGTGTTTAATACAAGTCACAATGGAGGGCTGGAGGGAAGAACGGGGAGACACCACCAATTTACATGTCAAACCCAGCGGTCCAGCTTCAAAGTGGAGAGAATAAAATGGAATGGGGGCAGGGGCTGGTCAGATGTTCCTCTAAAGGATGGCAAAATCACCTCCAAGTGAACAGGAGGGGAAAATCAATCCCTATAAACCACCCAGGGTGTTCAGGGACTCAGCTGTGAGGAGCTGGACATGGACAGAGGCATCTGGAACAGTTCTTTCCTCAGGCTGAGCTCTCCAGCCTGGCCCTGAAGTCAATCAAGTGCTTTCCCAGAGCATTCCATGGTTGCCAACCACCCTTCAAGATGTGGCTCACAGGAGCAGAGAACCTTTCTCAAGGTTCTGAGCAGAAAAAGTGGCAAGAGATGCCCAATTCAGAGCTCTGTTTAAAAACCTGGAAAATAAAAATCAGTTGAACTCTGAAGCCCAGCGGTGGCTCCCAGAATCTCAGAGCCAAGGGGAAACGGGAAAGGCTTTTTACAAGAACCAACGCTGAAGAGCTCCCAGATGAATGTGTGTGACATTTTGAGAGGCTTCCAATTTTCCACAGTTTCCCTTGAATTGTTGAAATTGATTTTGCCTTTGCCTCCTCTTGCACTAAAGGAGCCTCATTTCAGCAGCCAGGAAGGCAAAGCTCATTCCTGGCCCTGGCTGCTGCTGTCCGTGCAGCATTTCCATCCCTCCCGTGGCCTCTTCCCTCAGGGTCCCCAGCAGCAGCAGCTGCCGGAGCAGCACATGGAAACTGCAGATGGAAGTGCTGCCCACCCCAGCCTGAAGCTGCACAAGGATCCTGCTGCCAGGAACCCCAATATTCCCTCCCAGGGGCCCTGCAAACAGTCACCAATTTTCAGAAGAGCAGTGTGGACAGCAGCTGCACCTGGCCGTTATCCTCTATGAAAGGAAGAAAAAAAGACCTCAGCATCGGCTGCTCGGGGCTCAGCTGGGCGTGAGCCTGCAAACCCACAGGGCACCAAGTGTTTGGTGGGCACACAGTGGCCGTGGCTGGGGGCACAGAGCCTTGCATGGTCAGAGAGCGGCAGGAGCACCGCAACCAGCTGCAGGGCGACAGGGCTGGGTCTCAGCATGTCCTTGTCCAAAACTGCAAAGCTGAGCATCACGGCCGTCATCCTGACTGACTGTTCATCTGTGTCCCGCAGGAGCTCCACAAAATGTTCAGTCAGGGGCCACACGTTTTTGGCCTGTGAGGAACACAAGTCGTGAAACGCCACCCTGGTGCCAACAGGGCCCAGAGGCCAAAGGCCTGTCCCGAGGTACTCGGGCAGCCGTGCCAGGAGGCAGGAGAGCTGGGAGCAGCTGCCTGAGCTCTCGAAGCCCAGCCAAGCCCAAGCGACTGCATTCCCCAGCTCAGCTCCAGCCACTGCCCCCTTGTCACCATTGAGGGAGGGATCCTCAGTGAGCTCGAGAAGGGCCCTGAGCGCAAGGTTACACCTTTCCCTGCACTCACTCCGCAGGTACTTTGGGGGAGCGCCAGAGCAGCCGGCTGGCAGGAACATGGCAGCTCCCCGGGGGCTGCTTGTGGCCTCTGACACCCAATTCCTCAGGGCTTCCCACCAGCCCAGCCCCTCAGAGTCTCCCCCAGCCCGGCCAGCCTGCCCGGCAGCAGAGGCGCAGCCCCACAGCAGCTCCAGAGGAGCCCGATCAAGAGGCACCGCGGAGCCCTCAGCAATCCGGCCAGCAGCACACGGGCAGGAGGACACAGACGGCGGTTCCTGGCTGGCACAGGGCTTGTGGCCATCTCCAGGCTCCGGCCTCGCAGGGATGCCCACAGCTCCGGCCCCCGCCCACGCGCTCTCTCGGCAGTGCAAAGGCTTCCGCAGGACCACCGAGGGCCGAGGGGCTTCTGGCCATTTTCCCTGCAAGGCTGCACGCCTGGGCAGCTTGCTGAGCACAAAGCACCCTTTTCCCCCTCTTCCCCTGTGCACCCAGGGCAGCAAAAGAAAAATCCTGGGAGTCTGTGTATTGTAACACATATCCTATATTTATATACTGAAGAAAAAAAGAAGAAAAGAAGAATCCTGTAGAAGAAGAAAATCCCCGCTGGCTCAGTTGGCCCCAGCAGGCAGAGTGTCCCAGATCAGCTCTCCGCAGAGCTCCAGCAGCGCAGCCAGCCCAGGCCCGACAGTCGAGGCCGTGTCTTCCGTGCCCTGCGGAGCTGATCTCGCAGCTTCCGCAGGATGGAGTACGGAGCTCTCTGGACTGCCCGGAGGACCAAGGCTGTTTCAATGGCCAGGTTTCTGATGGCAGGGCTGCTGTCATCTGCCGTGTCTTCAAGGGCTGCAAGACAGAGGAATACGGGGCCATAGCCCTGATCAGCAGGGACCCAAGGAGAGCCCCCTGCCAGGGCCAGCCCAGCCCGCTCTTGCCATGGCCACGAGGGAGCAGGGACCAAGGGGATTGAAACATTAATTTTGAAGAATTACAGACTTTAACTGGATATTGCTGAAGTAAGACAGATAGACTTCCCCTTTGATAAGCAGAAGCCGGATTTAAGGAACTGATAAATCATGGGGCCTGTCAACTTATGTTTGTGTGTTCTGACTAATCAATAGGCTTCAAGAAGCACAGTTAATTCATAAATGAAATACTCCTGGGAAAACAGGATTCAGTCGTCACGCAATGCTAAAAGGTTAAAAAGTCAAAGCGAAGAAGACTCACTTACTTCATCATTTTGAGACCCCGCCCCATAAAAAAGACCACCGACCCATTTCAAAGAACAAACCACGCATGCTTAATAGCTTTTGGCTAATTACCATAGGAAGCGGGGAATGGGAGGTACTAAAGTCATGAATATACATTTGTGTTTTGGGTATTCAATCCTTCTGTACATAAAAAGACCCTGTGATCTTCTGTGAGCGCGCGTGTGTTCGGGAGCTATCCCGCACGCTGCCCGGCGTCGTAATTAAACATACACTTTCTAACTCTAAACTGCTGGAGAGTCTTTTGTCCGTCATTGTTGGATATCGGCATTAGGGCGATATTCCTATTTTTTTTAGTAATTCAATAGAACACCCCAAATTGCCCAATTTGGACCCCAAATTTCCAAGAATTAGCTGTATAGAGCCAAAATTCACAAAAATTTCCTTTATGGGCCCCAAAACTCCACTATAGAGGTGCCAAGACTCCCCCAGACCCCCTTACATCCCATGTAGAGAACCCCAGATCCCCTATAGGGTCCCCCAGGCGCCCCCGGACCCTCTATCGAGCCCCTATATATCCCCTCAGACCCCCCTGGGGACCTCCAGACCCCCCCAGACCCCCCAAATCCCCCACAGACACCCAGACCCCATTTAGGGACGCCCCGACCCCCTTTACGGACCCCGCTGGACCCTCTACAGAGCCCCCAGACCCCGATAGAGCCCCTAGACCCGCCCAGCCCCCTTTAGGGATCCCCAGACCGCCCTAAAGCCCCTACAGACCGCCCCAAATCTCCTGCAGATCCCCCATCAAATCCTCTAAGGAGACTTCCAGGGCCCCCCAGACCCCTATAGATCCCCTATAGATCCCCTATAGATCTCCCATTGCCCCACCGTAGGTCTCGGACACGCCGGAGCCGGCTCGGGGGACCCGGAATAAAGATGGCGGCGCCCGGGAGAGCCACCTCTGGATAATGTACGCATGCGCTCGAGGGAACCCGCCAGCAGATGGGCGGGGCCCAAGGGAAAAGAGGCGTGGCAAATGAAAGGGCGGGGAACGAATGGAACGAGGCGGGGTCAGAGAAGGGCGGGAACTGGGAGGGTAAAGGGGCGGGGTCCGGGAAACGGCGGGAATTCTGAGGGGAAATGGGCGGGGTCAGGGGAACGCGCGGTCCTAAAAGGGCCCGGTTTGGCTTAAAATCACCCAAAAGACCCTAAAATCTCCGGCACCGAGACCGAGACCGACACCAGAAACGGCACCGAGACCGAGACCGACACCGACACCAGAACCGAGACCGGCACCGCTCCGGGACCCGCACTGTGGGACCGACATCGAAACCGGCACCAGAACTGGGACCGGAACCAAGACTGAGACCGACACCGACACTGGGACCGGCGCCGGGAGCGCTGCGGAACCGGCACCGGCACCAGGACTGCTCCAGGACTGCGGCCAGAACCCAGACCGGGAGCGCTCCGGGATGGAGACCGAGACCGGCACCGGAACCAGCACCGAGACTGGCACCGCTCCGGGACCAAGACTGGGATTGGCACTGGGAGCACTCCGGGACCAAAAACGGCACCGGCACCGCTCCGACACCGAGATTGAGACCAGGACCGAAACTGGAACCGGCACTGGCACCGAGACTGGCACCGCTCCGGGATCGAGATCGGCACCGCGACCGGAATCAGCACCGGGAGCGCTCCGGGACCGAGACTGAGACCGAGGCCGAAACAGGGACCGGGATCGGACCCGGAATCGCTCCGGGATCGGCTCCAGGATCGCTCCGGGACCGCCGCGTTCGCTCCGGGGAGTTTTGGCCGCGCCCCCGGGCGGGACTGGGAGGGACGGGGAGGTTGCCCTGGGCCGGGCGGGACCGCCTCGGTTCGCATCGTTCCGAGGCGGCCACCCCGGTCCAGACGATCCCAGTCTCTATGGTTCTGATCCAGATGGTCCAGCCTGTGAAATCCCAGTCCATGTGATCCCAGTCTGTAAAATCCCAGTCCATGTGACCAAGAACTCTCCAAGTTTGATTTACTCTCAAACCACATCCCACCCACCCAGCCCCACACAATCCCGATCCCAACATCCGCCCACAAAAATATCCCCAAACTCAGGAACCGCCCCCGGGATATTTGGGGCGAGCTCCCCCTCCCCGGGCACCTGCGGGATGGGGGCCGATGATCCCGGCGGTGCCGCCAGTTCAGGGAGCGCTGGAGCCGCCGCTCCCTCCGCTCGTCTTCTCCTCCCGCTCCTGCTGCCGCTGCGCCTCTTCCTCCCTCCCTCCTCCTCCTCCCCCGGGCCCGGGCCCGGCCTGGGAGGGCGGGGCCAAGGAAAGGGCGGGAACTGGGAGGGGAAAGGGGCGGGGCCAAGGGGACGCGCGGTCCTAAAACCGCCCGGGTTCGCTTAAAATCGCCAATTGTGCCGAAAATCCACCGTAAATCCACCAGGTTTAGCTTCAAATCATCCAAATGGGCCAAAAATCTCCGGGAACGGGACAAGATCAGCACCGGAACCCGCAGCAACACCAACACTGAGACCGTCACCGCAACTGAGACCGGCCCCGCACAGGCACCGGCACTGGGACCGACACCGAGACCAAAACCGGCACCAGAACTGGTACCGGGACCAAGACTGAGACCACGACCGACACTGCGACCGGCGCCGGGAGCGCTCCGGAACCGGCCCCGGGAAGGCTCCAGGACCGCGGCCAGAACCGAGACCGGCAGCGCTCCGGGACAGACCGAGACCGGCACCGGAACCAGCTCCGAGACTGGCGCTGATCCGAAACCGAGACTGAGACCGAGCCCGAAACCGGGACGGGGATCGGACCCGGAATCGCTCCGGGACCGCCGCGCTCGCTCCGGGGAGTTTTGGCCGCGCCTCCGGGCGGGACTGGGAGGGACTGGGCGGTTCCCCGGGGCCGGGCGGGACCGCCTCGCTTCGCATCGTTCCGATGCAGCCATCCCAGTCCATGTGATCCCAGTTCGTATGATCCCAGCCTCCATGGTTCTGATCCAGATGGTCCAGCCTGTGAAATCCCAGTCCATGTGATCCCAGTCTGCACAATCCCAGTCTGCACAGTGCCAGTCTCTAAAATCGATGCTGTTTTACACCACAACGACACAGATTCTGATCTTCAGAAGGCTGAAAATGACTCCTTTAGTTTTTCGGAATGTGTCTCCCTTAGTATTTTACACAGACCAATCTGATCGGTGACAAAAAGACAAACCTCGTCAATCACATTGGTCAGAGCAGAAGGACATCAAGAAGTCCCTCCTAGGAAAAGGAATGAAAAACAATGCTACAGTTTTTAGAAAAACACTCCTCTTGTTTACAGAAAATTCCCTGAGAAAAGAATTTCACAAAACCAAAAGATCTCAGGCACGAAAGCAGGGCTACAGTCTCTCTTGGCTTTTGCAGTGCAGAAAGAGGGAGAAGAAAAAAAAATTAAGGCCTAATCAAAAGGAAAACTGGCAAGGTGACTTCCCAACACGGAACACAGGGAATGTGGGTCACCAGGGCTCTGCCCAATGTGGCTCCACCAGCGGGGGCTGGAGCTGGAGCCGAGCTCGAAGCTCTTTCTGCACTGGGGGCACTGGCAGGGCTTTCCTGATAGTGCCTTTGTTGGTGTTGGGTCAAGGCTGAGCTCTGTGAGAAGCTCTTCCCACACTGGGGACACTCTTGGGGCCCTCCCTGGTGTGGATGCGCCGGTGGATGATGAGGTTGGGGTTGTGCCTGAAGCCCTTCCCGCAGTGGGGGCAGCGGAAGGGCCTCTCCTCTGTGTGTGTCTGCTGGTGTTCAAGGAGCAGGGTGCTGGTCACAAACCCCTTCCCACACTGGGAACACTTGTAGGGCCTCTCCCCAGTGTGGATCCTCTGGTGGATAATCAGGTTGGGTGTGTGCCTAAAGCTCTTCCCACATTCCCCACATTCGTAGGGCCGTTCTCCTGTGTGGATCCTCTGGTGGCTGATCAGGCGGCACCGCCAGCTAAAGCTCTTCCCACATTCCCCACACTCAAAGGTTCGTTCCCCGGCGTGGGTCATCCAGTGATGGATCCGGTTGGACCCCATGCTGAAGCTCTTCCCACATTTCTCACTCTCATTGAGTCGTTCCCTGGTGTGGATCTTCTGGTGCTGGATGAGGTGTGAGCTCCGCTTGAAGCCCTTCCTGCAGTCGGGGCAGTGGAAGGGCCTCTCCTCTGCATGTGTCTGCTGATGTTCAAGCAGCAGGGTGCTGGTCACAAACCCCTTCCCACACTGGCAACATTGTAGGGCCTCTCCCCAGTGTGGATCCTCTGGTGGAACCTCAGGCTGCCGCTCTGCCTGAAGCCCTTCCCACACTCCCCACACTTGTACGGCCTTTCCCCAGTGTGGATGTTCTGGTGGTGGATCAGGTGGATTCTCTGGCTGAAGCTCTTCCCACATTCCCCACATTCGTAGGGCTGTTCTCCTGCGTGGATCCTCTTGTGGCTGATCAGGCGGCACCGCCAGCTAAAGGTCTTCCCGCACTCCCCACACTCATAGGGTCGTTCCCCGGGGTGGGTCCTCTGGTGATGGATCCGGTTGGACCTCACGCTGAAGCTCTTCGCACATTCCTCGCTCTCATCGAGTCGTTCCCTGGTGTGGATCTTCTGGTGCTGGATGAGGTGTGAGCTCCGCTTGAAGCCCTTCCTGCAGTCAGGGCAATGGAAGGGCCTCTCCTCCGTGTGCGTGCTCTGGTGCACGAGGAGATAAGTGCTGGTCTGAAACCTCTTCCTGCATTGATCACACTCGTAGGGCCTCTCCCCACTGTGGGTCATCTGGTGACGGATCAGGTGGGATTTATGGCTGAAGCTCTTCCCACATTCCCCACACTCATACGGCTTTTCTCCGGTGTGGATCCTCTGGTGGCAGATCAGGTGGCACCGTCGGCTGAAGCTCTTCCCACACTCCCCACACTCGTAGGGTCTCTCCCCAGTGTGGGTCCTCTGGTGGCGGAGCAGGTCGCTCTGCCAGCGGAAGCTCTTCCCACACTCGGAGCACTTGTGGGGCTTCTCCCCATCACGAAGCTGCTCATGGACCACCAGCTCTGAGCTCTGGCTCCATCTCCGGCCGCCTTCCCGGCCCGGCCTGGCTCTTTCCTCCTCACATCCTCGCCAGCTGCGTTTGCAGCCCCTCCTCCTCAGGGATCTCCGGCCCTTTTCCTCCCCGTTGCATTCCTGCGCCGTGGAGCCGCTCAAAACGGCCTCTGCCACGAGCTTCTGCCGCGGGGATTTGTCCTCCCTGCTCTCCATGCTCGGCTCCCTGTCTGGGGGAGGAAGGACAAGGACAGGATGGGATTTGCCTCCGTGTCACAGGGAAGGGGAAGGAGATCCCCCGTCTGCTCGGTGCCCGCCCTCCCCGGGCTGCGGCGAGTCCCAGGAACCCGAAAAGCTCCCCCCTCTTCTGTCTCCCCACCTACGGATACTGGGAGTGACTGGGCTTACACTGGGACTGACTGGGCTCATACTGGGACTGACCAGTGTTATAAATGCATATTATAAACTTGGCTTTTTGCAAGATGTGTTCTATATGGTTAAGAATATTGTGTAATTATATAAGGTTTTTTAGTTCTGCTATTAGTAAAGAAAATTAGGCATAGAGGTACTAGATGATATAGTATGCTTAAACTGTCTGTTTGATCGGGATAACATCTAGTGAACATGTAAAGGAGACTCTGCTATTGAGATACCAACTATCAGCATCTACCATCTGAAGAAAGTACGGACCAAGGCTCAACCTGGAGGTGATAAGGAAGACACAGCCAAGAAACACGCATGCCCTAAAACAGCGGACCCAAGGAGGGACCATGCAAAACAGTTCCCGGAATATGGAAACTAGTTTATGGAAAAATATGAACATTCAACAGGTTGATACAATGGCAATGGCATTTAAAGAATGACTCTGATACAGCAGAGTGTGGACTTGGCTAAATGCCAAGTCAACCGGCCAAACGTACTTAGCTTTTTTTTTTATCTCCTAACTGACTCATTTTCTATTAAACCTATTTCTGAAAATTTACATAGAAAGTGAACCTTGTTTTTCACAGACTGGGCTCATACTGGGACTGACCAGGCTCATACTGGGAGCAGCCACTGCCGGCACCGGGACACCCCAAAAACACCTCCCGGGGAGCCCCCGATGTCCCCCCGAGGGGCATCTGCTGCTCGGCTTTGGATCCCCGCGAGCTTCAAACATCCCCCCAACAAACCCCAAACCCAGGGACCCCCCCCAGGATATTTGGGGCGAGCTCCCCCTCCCCGGGCACCTGCGGGATGGGGGGCGATGATCCCGGCGGTGCCGCCCGTTCAGGGAGCGCTGGAGCCGCCGCTCCCTCCGCTCGTCTTCTCCTCCCGCTCCTGCTGCCGCTGCGCCTCTTCCTCCCTCCCTCCTCCTCCTCCCCCGGGCCCGGGCCCGGCCTGGGAGGGCGGGGCCAAGGAAAGGGCGGGAACTGGGATGGGAAAGGGGCGGGGCCAAGGGGACGCACGGTCCTAAAACCGCCCGGGTTCGCTTAAAATCGCCAGTTGTGCCGAAAATCCACCGTAAATCCACCAGGTTTAGCTTCAAATCATCCAAATGGGCCAAAAACCTCCGGGACCGGGACCGGGACCGAGACAAGATCAGCACCGGAACCTGCAGCAACACCAAGGCTGAGACGGTCACCGCAACTGAGACCGGCCCCGCACAGGCACCGGCACTGGGATCGACACCGAGACCAAAACCGGCACCAGAACTGGTACCGGGACCAAGACTGAGACCACGACCGACAATGCGACCGGCGCCGGGAGCGCTCCGGAACCGGCCCCGGGAAGGCTCCAGGACCGCGGCCAGAACCGAGACCGGCAGCGCTCCGGGACAGACCGAGACCGGCACCGGAACCAGCTCCGAGACTGGCGCTGATCCGAAACCGAGACTGAGACCGAGCCCGAAACCGGGACGGGGATCGGACCCGGAATCGCTCCGGGATCGCTCCGGGACCGCCGCGCTCGCTCCGGGGAGTTTTGGCCGCGCCGCCGGGCGGGACCGAGCTAGGAGACTCGGAGCTTCAGAAGGCTGAAAATGACTCCTTTAGTTTTTCGGAATGTGTCTCCCTTAGTATTTTACACAGACCAATCTGATCGGTGACAAAAAGACAAACCTCGTCAATCACATTGGTCAGAGCAGAGGGACATCAAGAAGTCCCTCCTAGGAAAAGGAATGAAAAACAATGCTACAGTTTTTAGAGAAACACTCCTCTTGTTTACAGAAAATTCCCTGAGAAAAGAATTTCACAAAACCAAAAGATCTCAGGCACGAAAGCAGGGCTACAATCTCTCTTGGCTTTTGCAGTACAAAGAGAGGGAGAAGAGAAAATAATTAAGGTCTAATCAAAAGGATAATCGGCAAGGTGACTTCCCAACACGGAACACAGGGAATGTGGGTCACCGGGGCTCTGCCCAGTGTGGCTCCTCCAGTGGGGGCTGGAGCTGGAGCCGAGCTCGAAGCTCTTTCTGCACTGGGGGCACTGGCAGGGATTTCCTGATGGTGCCTTTGTTGGTGTTGGGTCAAGGCTGAGCTCTGTGAGAAGCTCTTCCCACACTGGGGACACTCTTGGGGCCTCTCCCCAGTGTGGATGCGCCGGTGGATGATGAGGTTGGAGTTGTGCCTGAAGCCCTTCCCGCAGTGGGGGCAGCGGAAGGGCCTCTCCTCTGTGTGTGTCTGCTGGTGTTCAAGGAGCTTGCTGCTGACCCGAAACCCCTTCCCACACTGGCAACACTTGTAGGGCCTCTCCCCAGTGTGGATTTTTAGGTGCAAGCTCAGGCTGGCTCTGTGGCTGAAGCCCTTCCCACATTCCCCACACTTGTACGGCCTTTCCCCAGTGTGGATGTTCTGGTGCTGGATCAGGTTGATTTTCTGGCTGAAGCTCTTCCCACATTCCCCACACTCGTAGGGCCGTTCCCCGGTGTGGGTCCTTTGGTGGAGGATCAGGTGGGAGCTCCGGCTGAAGCTCATCCCACATTCCCCACACTTGTAGGGCCTTTCCCCAGTGTGGATTCTATGGTGAAAGATCAGCCTGGACCTCAGACTGAAGCTCTTCCCACATTCCCCACACTCATAGGGTCTCTCTCCGGTGTGGATGCTTTGGTGGCTGATCAGACTTGAACTCTGGATGAAACTCTTCCCACATTCCCTACACTCATAGGGCCTCTCCCCAGTGTGGATCTTTTGGTGTAGCCTCAGGTTGGCTCTCTGCCTGAAGCCCTTCCCACATTCCCCGCACGTGTACGGCCTTTCCCCAGTGTGGATGTTCTGATGCTCAATCAGGGTGGCTCTCTCTGTGAAGCTCTTCCCACATTCCCCACACTCGTAGGGTCGTTCCCCTGTGTGGAACATCTGGTGGCGGAGTAGGCTGGACCTCTGGCTGAAGCTCATCCCACATTCCCCACACTCGTAGGGCTTCTCCCCAGTGTGGATCCTTTGGTGGAAGTTCAGGTTGGCTCTGTACCTGAAGCCCTTCCCACACTCCCCACACTTGTACGGCCTTTCCCCAGTGTGGATGTTCTGGTGCTGGATCAGGTTGATTCTCTGGCTGAAGCTCTTCCCACATTCCCCACACTCGTAGGGTCGTTCACCTGTGTGAATCCTTTGGTGGCAGATCAGGCTGTTGGCCTGGCTGAAGCTCTTCCCACACTCGGAGCACTTGTGGGGCTTCTCCCCATCACGAAGCTGCTCATGGACCACCAGCTCTGAGCTTTGGCTCCATCTCCGGCCGCCTTCCCGGCCCGGCCTGGCTCTTTCCTCCTCACATCCTCGCCAGCTGCGTTTGCAGCCCCTCCTCCTCAGGGATCTCCGGCCCTTTTCCTCCCCGTTGCATTCCTGCGCCGTGGAGCCGCTCAAAACGGCCTCTGCCACGAGCTTCTGCCGCGGGGATTTGTCCTCCCTGCTCTCCATGCTCGGCTCCCTGTCTGGGGGAGGAAGGACAAGGACAGGATGGGATTTGCCTCCGTGTCACAGGGAAGGGGAAGGAGATCCCCCGTCTGCTCGGTGCCCGCCCTCCCCGGGCTGCGGCGAGTCCCAGGAACCCGAAAAGCTCCCCCCTCTTCTGTCTCCCCACCTACGGATACTGGGACTGACCGGGCTTATACTAGGAGCAGCCACTTCCAGCACCGCGACTCCCGAACCCTCTTCCCGGCCATCCCGCCCCTCCAGCCCCTAACGGGGTCCCGGCAATCCCAGGCGTTCCCCCGCCTCTCGGGCTCCCCGCTTTGCGGTTCTGGGCTCTCCTCTCTCTGGGCTCCCGCTCAGGGAAGCGGCGGCTCTCCCGGGCTCCCCAAACCCGGTGTTCCCCCGCCCCGGCTCTGCCGACACCGGGACCCCCCAAAAACACCTCCCGGGGAGCCCCCGATGTCCCCCCGAGGGGCATCTGCTGCTCGGCTTTGGATCCCCGCGAGCTCCAAACATCCCCCCAACAAACCCCAAACCCAGGGACCCCCCGGGATATTTGGGGCGAGCTCCCCCTCCCCGGGCACCTGCGGGATGGGGGGCGATGATCCCGGCGGTGCCGCCCGTTCAGGGAGCGCTGGAGCCGCCGCTCCCTCCGCTCGTCTTCTCCTCCCACTCCTGCTGCCGCTGCGCCTCTTCCTCCCTCCCTCCTCCTCCTCCCCCGGGCCCGGGCCCGGCCTGGGAGGGCGGGGCCAAGGAAAGGGCGGGAACTGGGAGGGGAAAGGGGCGGGGTCAGGGACAGGGCGGGAATCGTGAGGGCAATGGGCGTGGCCGAGGGGACGCGCGGTCCTAAAAGGGCCCGGTTCGAACGAAAAGCATTCAAACGGGACTGAAATTGTCTAAAGAAGCCTAAAATCCACCCTTACACCGATCAGGTTTGGCCTCAAATCACCCTAAGAGGCCTGCAATCCCCACAAAGTGGCCTAAAATCACCCAAAGGGCACTAAAAGCCACCCTATAGCCACAGGGTTTGGCCTGAAATCAGCCACTTGGGGATAAAATCATCCAAAGGGGTCTAAAACCAGCCAATGCGGCCTAAAATTGCCAAACGTGGTTTCAAACCCACACAAAATGGCCAAGAATCCCCTCAAATCTCCTAAAAGGCTGTGAAATCCTCCCTGAAAATACCGGGTGTGGCCTAAAATCAACAAAATGTACCTGAAGTCCACCCTAAAACCTAACAGATTTCAACTAAATTCACCCAAATGGGACTAAGCCCCACCGAAATGGGCCTAAAAAACATTCAAAGGGATCAGAAATCCACCCTAAAACTGCCCAGTTTATCTTAAAATCACTCAAATGGGACTAAACCCCACCAGATTTTGCCTAAAATCAGACAAAGGGGCCAAAAATCCACACTAAAAGGCTCAAAACCCCACCCTAAACCTGCCCAGTTTGGCCTAAAATTACCCAAACCCGCCTAAAATCTCCGGGACCTGGACCCAGACCAAAATCAGCACCAGAAGCGGCACCAGCACCAGGAGTGAGACCGAGACCGGATCCGAGACTGGCTCCGAGAGCGGCACCGCTGCAGGACCGGGACCGGAACCGACAGCAGCACCCGCAGCGGCGCTGCACAGGCACCGGGACTGCGGCCGAGACCGGGACGGAAACCGGCACCAGAGCTGCCACCGGGACAAGACTGAGACCGGGACCGCAACCGGCAAAAAACGGCCCAAAAGTCACCAAACACGCCCCTAAAGAGACCGACAGTGCCTGAAAGGTGCCAGAAAATGGCCACAAAATGGCCCCCAAATGACCAAAACCTGACTAGAAATGCCCCTGAAATTACAAAACATGTCTCAAAATGATTCAAAGCGTGACCAAAAATGACCCAAGAGTGACAGAAAATTGCCCAAAATGCCGCAGGATGGGGGAGAGCCCGGAGAGACACAGAATTCCCAAAAATTTTTTTAAAAAATCACCCCAAAACTGCATAAAAAAGGAAAATTATTTTTAAAAAATCCTGAAAAAAGCCTCAAAATAGCTCAGAAAAAGAAAAAAACCCAGAAAATGCCTGCAAAACTTCCAGTAATATTCCCAAATTTTCCCAGACTCCCCAGAATTTCCCAAATTCCCCAAAATTCCCCAGAAATTCAACCAAACTCCATCAAAAATCACCCAGAAAATGAAAAAAACCAAGCCAAACAAACCCTTCAAATGCTCAGAAATATTTTTTAAAATCCCTCAAAACTCCACAAAAATTCCCTGAAAACTCCCCAACTCCTCAGATTTCTCAAAATTCCCAACATATACCCCAAAGAAGCCCCCAAATAACAACAGAAAACCGTCTGAAAATGCAAAAACACCACCCCAAAGTTCCTAAAAATATTTTAAAAATCCCCGAAAGCACCCAGAAAGTCCCCCAAAATCCAAAGAAAATTTCCCGAAACTTCCACAAACTCACAGAATTCCTGAAATCCTTGACAACTGCCAAAATTTCCTACATGTGCTCTCGATGAAGTGGTGCAGCAGGCAGGACTTGCTCGTGCCGGTGCTGCTGATCACCAAGAACTGCCGGAACTTCCCACATTTGGTATCAAAATTCCCCAAAATCTCCTCTTGAGAGCCCAAAATTCCAAAGTTTGGACTCAGAATCTCCTCTGAGGACCCCAAAACTCCTGAAAATCCCCTCTAGAGATCCCAAAATTCCCACACTTGGACCCAAAGTCCCTGCTTTTGGATCCAAAATTCCCCCGAAATTCCCCTCAAAATTCCCAATAGAGGCCCCAAAATTCAAAAAAGTTCCCAATAGAAAACCCCAAATTGCCCCATTTGGACCTCTACATTTCCAAGAATTCCCTGTACAGAGCCCAAAATTCCCTCCAAGGATCCCAAAATTTCCCTACAGAGATCCCAAGACCCTCCCCAAACCCTCTATATGCTCCCCCAGGCTCCTATAGAAGCCCTATAGACCCACCCCAAACCCCTTTTAGGGACCCCCGCAGATCCCCTATAGACCCCCCAGACCCCCCCTAAATCCCCTATAGAGACCCCCAGACCCCTTCCCAATCCCCTGTGGGACCCTCCCCCCCAGCCCCTTTTAGGAAGCCCCAAGCCCTCCCCAAATCCCCTGCAGAGACCCTGAGATCCCCTAAATGGACCCTCAGACCCCTTCCAGGGACCCCCAGGCCCTCCCAAAATCCCCTAGGGAGACCCCCAGATCCCCTAGGGAGACCCCCAGGCCACGCTGAACCCTCTCGAGATCCCCTATATATCCCCTGGAGCCCCCTCAGAGCCCCTTTGGGGACCCTCAGACCGCCCCAAAACCCCACACAGGGACCCACGGACACCCCCACACCTCCCCGGAGCCGCTACAGGCTCCCCCAGATCCCCGACAGACCCCCCAAGCCCCGGAAAGGCCACCCAGACCCCAACAATCCCCAAAAGAGACCCCCAGAGCCCCGGACTTAGGGACGCCCCGAGCCCCTTTACGGACCCCTACGGACCCTCTATAGACCCCTCAGACCCCTATGGAGCCCCTATAGCCCCCCAAACCCCCTTTAGGGACGCCCAGACCGCCCTAAATCCCCTATGGAACTCCTTACAGACCACCCACTAAACCCCCTAAAGACACCCCCAGGTCCCCCCAGACCCCTAGAGATCCCCTAGAGATCCCCTATAGATCCCCTATAGATCCCCTATAGATCCCCCATTGCCCCACCGTAGGTCTCGGACACGCCGGAGCCGGCTCGGGGGACCAGGAACAAAGATGGCGGCGCCTGGGGGAGCCACTCCTGGGTCATCTGCGCATGCGCTGGACGGAACGCGCCAGCAGATGGGCGGAGCCCAAGGGAAAAGAGGCGTGGCCAATGAAAGGGCGGGGAACGAACGGAACGAGGCGGGGTCAGAGAAAGGGCGGGAACTGGGAGGGGAAAGGGGCGGGGCCAAGGGGACGCGCGGCCCTAAAACCGCCGGGTTTGCCCTGAAATCACCCAAAATGCGCCTAAAACTCTCCAAAGGGGCCTCAAATCCACCCTAAACCCGATCAGGTTTGGCCTCAAATTATCCAAATGGGATTAAAATCCCCACAAAGTGGCCTAAAATTACCCAAAGGGCACTAAAATGCACCCTAAATCTCCATGGTTTGGCCTCAAATCAGCCCAATGGGGTTAAAAGAATCCAAAGGGCTCTAAAATCCGACCAAGGGGCCTAAAATTGAACAAACTGGTTTAAAAAAAACTCACACAAAATAGCCTGAAATCACTCCTAAATCTCCCAAATGGGTGTAAAATCCAAACTGAACGTACCCGGTTTGGCCTAAAATCAACCAAAAAGATCTAAAATCACCCAACATGGCCTGAAAGCCACACAAAAGGACCTAAAATCACCAGAGAAGGACTTTGTTTGACATGAAATTATCCAAAGAGGCTGAAAATCCACTCATAAGGGCCAAAAATAACCAAAAAGAAGGGGCCTAAAACCTCCCACGCACACCTAAGATCCACCCATGTGGGGCGAAAATCATTCAAAGGGACTTAAAATCCACCAAAAATATCCCAGTTTATCATAAAATCACCCAAATGAGGCGAAACCAGACCCAAATGGGCGTAAAATCATCCAAAGGGATAAAAAATCCACCCTAAAGCCCACCAGATTTGGCCCCAAACCACCCAAAGTTATCTAAAATCCACCCAACACGGAACACAGGGAATGTGGGTCACCGGGGCTCTGCCCAATGTGGCTCCTCCAGTGGGGGCTGGAGCTGGAGCCGAGCTCGAAGCTCTTTCTGCACTGGGGGCACTGGCAGGGCTTTCCTGATGGTGCCTTTGTTGGTGTTGGGTCAAGGCTGAGCTCTGTGAGAAGCTCTTCCCACACTGGGGACACTCTTGGGGCCTCTCCCCGGTGTGGATGCGCCGGTGGATGATGAGGTTGGAGTTGTGCCTGAAGCCCTTCCCGCAGTCGGGGCAGCGGAAGGGCCTCTCCTCTGTGTGTGTCTGCTGGTGTTCAAGGAGCTTGCTGCTGACCCGAAACCCCTTCCCACACTGGGAACCCTCGTAGGGCCTCTCCCCAGTGTGGATCTTTTGGTGCAAGCTCAGGCTGGCTCTGTGGCTGAAGCCCTTCCCACATTCCCCACACTTGTACGGCCTTTCCCCAGTGTGGATGTTCTGGTGCTGGATCAGGTTGATTCTGTGGCCGAAGCTCTGCCCACATTCACCACTCCTGCTCTGGCCATCTGTGAGGTGATGATGTAACTGGAGAAGTTCCAGTCCAGAGGAGGAGCTATGAAACCTGGTTCTGGGGTGGAGTGGCGACATGGACTAAATTCACGCTCTTTTGATGCAGGGCATGCCCTGAAGTTGGATGGGCTGCCTGCATCTCCCAGCTGAGCATCACCTTCCGTCTCCTGCTGCCGCTCAGCAGCTTTTCACCAATCCAGGGGTTGGGATGTATTTGTTGCATTAGCAACTCATCAAAGAAAACTTGTTTTGCAGTCACAAGTACGTTTCAGATTGTTTTATTCCCGAGCATCCCTGACAACTAAACACTGAGCTTTTGTTGTGCCTGAGGGCAAGTGAAGCAGCAGCATGGTGACCGAGGCTGGGACGTGCGACCACCGTGCCAATTGCCCGGAGCGCCGTCAGGCAGTGCCGGGATCCCGGCTGCGGTTCTGGTCCCCACAACGGAGGAATCGCAGCCCCTGCCTCAGAGCCTGTCAGAAAGGCACCCAAGTGAGAGCAGAGGGAGGGCACCCTTCCAGTCTCTCTTGGGCATGGCCACAAAGCAGCCCCTGCTTCTCCTTCCTCCGCCTGTGTTTGGGGTGTGCTGATGGCAGCGCCAGCCAGGTTGTGCTCTGTGTTCCAAAGGCTGTGGAGAGCGGGCATGAAAAGTGCTGCGTGCACAGCGGAGAGTCCTGGAAGGTGCTGGCAAGAGCATCCTGCGGGAACAGGGCTCTGGTCTCTGGCCGGGAACAGCCTGGTTTTGCTGCTGTGAGCGCAGGCAGGAGTGGAGGCAGGTGAAGAGGCAGCGGGCGGCTTGTGTTTGTAGAGGGCCTGGGGCTGCATGTGCGAACCTCCACCTGGAATCACACTGGGGGGAATACGAGCTAGAGCTGGAGCGCCTGGCCAGAAAGGACCAGAAGGAATTCAGCCTTGCCAGGGTTTCTTAGGAGTGTGTTGGTGTTCCCCAGGAAAGTTCCCAATGTGGGGAAACGCCTCTGGGGAAAAGAGGCTTGCTTCTCAAGGAAAGCGCTTTCCATGGAGCTCCCAGTGAGGAAGGTGCAAGTGTCCCCCTTTAGCTGTCTGTGGTCCTTTCAGTCCTTGAGGCCCGTGGCACTTGGCAGATGGAGAAGGGAAGGGAGAAGGCTGTGAAGAGCAGGTTTGGAATCCACCTGAACCTGCAGAGACCAAGGCAAGCACCTGCAGCAGGGTGTGTTACCCCCACTGTGGACAGAGGTGTGAGCAGGAGCATCTCTGAACAGCTGCGAGCCCCAAAGCTGTCTTGGAGAGCTGTGAATTCAAAGGCCTTCATGCACACACATCTCACATCTTACCTGTCTGCTGTGTTTCAACTCTTGGCAATATGCATTTCTGTCTTGCTCGCTGGAAGCGGCTCCGGCCCAGAGGGCCAGCACCGAGCTGGGCTGTGTGGGCCAGGCGGCACGGAGAGTCTTGGCTGATCTTGCTGTGTCCCTGGCCTCAGAAAAGGCTTGGAAGGTTTGCCTCCCAAGGCGCCCTCTCATCGGCTCTTCCTGTGCATCTTGGAGAGAACAAGGCAGGCGTTTCTGGCAGCTGGGCATTAGCAGGCCTTCAAATGGGGGCGTGTTGTGGAGCAGGCCCAGCTGAGACACCCTGAGAGGAGCTCAGCGCTCCTTGCCCCTCTCCGCAGACACATGAGCCTTGTCTGCTTTCGGGATGACCCCGGCTGTGTCAGGGGGTGCTGCTACGTGGACACGAGACAGCCGGTCCTGTCCTGCCGGGTCCCAGCAGTGCATCGCAGCAGTCCTGCATCCCCGTCAGGATGCCGGCCAAGAGAGGTCCTGCAAGCTGAGGCAGCTGATTTGAAGCTTGTGCGGGTGCCTACGGGTCAAGGCCAAGGGTGTTCCCTCAGGATAGAGCAGTGCTGAGGGGTCTCTAGAATTCAAAGAAATGAGCAGACAAATGCATCGTCCGCCAGAAGCTCTTTTATTGGCAGGAGGCAAGGGGTCTGCACTCCACCACAAGGCTTCTTTGCCTGGTCTAAATTTCAGTGGTTTTATGCAGGAATTCTATTAAAAATACCATCCATCTTTACACTGCTGAGGTGATTGGATAGGCAGGGGGTTTACAAAGAAATCCATTGTGTCAGATTCCTAGACTTGAAGCTAATGTCCACCTGCTGGCCAGGATCGGTCTCAGCGCACCAAAGCAGCTCGTCTTCCTCATCCCTTGCCTGCACAGGGCTGATTCTGTGGCCGCCCTTAGGTCTTCTGGAAGGTTATGTCTAAAGCTTTTTGTCAAGTCACTCTCCTGTCATGCTAGGCTTCCAGGTTTTTCTTATGTTAACTGGTGCTAAGTACTTAAGGATATCTGTTGCTAAGTACTCTTTGCTTCTCTAAATTGCCTGTGCTTCCTTCCATCAAACAAAGGCCTTGTTTCATTCCTAAATGTGCCTGATGCCGCCCAGGTCTTTTGGCACCGCTTGCTTTCCTGTGGCAGGTTCTACCTCCCCCGAGAGTAAAGAGGGAGCTGGAGAAGGAGCTTGCCAGGCTGCTCTCCATCCTTTAGCAGCAGTCCTGGTGAAGTGGACAAGTCCCAGCTGAGTGCAAACGTGCAAATGGAAGAGCCGTGCGCAGGAAGGGTCGGCAGAAAGAATGATCCAGGAACCGATGGCCTGGCAGCCTGAGCTCGCTACCGGGGAAGGCCTTGGAGCACATCGTCCTGAGTGCCATCCCACGGCACGTGCAGGGAACCAGGGGGTCTGCTGGAAGACGGGAAAGCTCTGCTGAGGGATGGGGACACCTGGGGGCTTGGCAGGGTGCTGGCGAAGGAGTTGTCTGGAAGGTGAGAGGTTGAGGCTGGAATTGGAGTCAGTTTGAAGGCAGCATCTGTGGTTTAGCACAGCTTTGGTTATGGAGGACAGAAGGAATAGCTGGGACTTTTTCTGTTCGTGGTCCTGCTTCTCGTGCAGAGAAGAGGGGAGAGCTGTACTTTCTCGGCCACTTAGGTATCTGTAGCAGGATAGGGAGGATTAGCCCTCCTGCAGTCTACTCATTTGTTTGGGCTACTTTTGTAACACTGAGTGGACTTTCACTTGCTGGAGAGCCCTTATTCCTTAAGAGAATTAGGTTCTTATCATCATCCCTTCAGAGAAAAATGTTCGAAACCAAAGCAAGGCCTTTCTTTTGCCCCTGTGTAGTCTTATGTTTTGTACAGTGACATTCAATGGATGACCTTAAGGCAAATGTGTTGCTGCTTTGAGATGGCAAGGAAACTTCCAAACCTATCACCTTCTCGGGCCATTCCCATGAATTTAGGAAGTTTGCAACTTTTTGGAACTACTTGAGTTGAGCAATGGGACGTAAAGCTTTCCTGAACTGAGCATTCTTAAATGCCGGATCCTTCTATGCCTTCGCTGCCAGGGTGATTTAGTGCTGCAGGAAATTACTCCAATGAGAAAACAATTTCAGCATGGAGTAACAGCTTCTGACAAGAGACCAAGTGTTGCCAGCAGCTGCTCCAGGTGCTCCTGCTAACATCCCCTGGAGGAAGGAGCACAGCCCCCAATGCACCTGGGCTTTGGCTGCCCTGTGGCAGAGAAGCCCCCCGGGGCACAGGTCTCTGGGGCAGGAGATGACACCAGCACTGCCAGGGCTCAGGGGGTGGCAGCTCTGCTTGTGCGGGGACTCTGCCACACCTGCCGGTTTCAGCGCTCCCCTGGCCCCAGGGGTCAGAGCAGCGCTGGTGCCCTGGCCCACACGTTCCTCGTCTGTGTCACACCTGCGGGTTTAGGACGGCCACCGGCCGAGACATGTCCCAAGGAGGCCGTGCCACCTTCTGTGCAAGGCCCCGTGCCCTTCCCGCTGCGGCTGCGTCGGCAGCCCTGGGGGCTCCTTCTGCTGCCCTGAGCCCGCAGAGCAGGGCAGCGTTTGCCCGTGGTTTGAGGCGCTCCGAAAGATCCTGTCTTAGGGCTGTCTTAGACGCTTGGGGCAAGGGATTCCTTCCAACCCGGGCCACTTTGGCTGGGCTGGGGGCGGCCCCAGGGCAGGTGGCAGTGTGTGCATTGGCCCTTTGTGACACGGTGCAGCAGCGTGGTCACTCACCGTGGCATGGAACGGCACAGGGTGTCCAAGGAGCCTTTGTGACACGTGGTGACACAGGTGCTGGTGGTGATGCAGCTGTGCCACTGTGCTCGGAGCACGTGACGGGACAGGACAGGATAGAGCGGTGTCGTGAGGAGCCCCCTCACAGCACACTCGTTCGTGTCTGACCCGGAGCTTTTCCGAGGCGTTATTCCTGCCGCCGGTTGACCTCAAGGCCAAAGCACAATCCTTGACCAAGAGTCACCCGTCCTTGTGGCAGGAGCCCTCGAGAGCAGAGTGCAGGACTTGCTGTCCTGAACTCTTCCCGGCACTTCAGTTGTGCCGGTGCCTTCCAGGTGCCGCTGCAGGACTTGCTGACTCGGAGCTTTCCCGAGGCATCTCTCCTGCAAGTCCCCATCAGTCCAGTCGCTGACATGGAGCAGAGATCCCCAAGAGTGCCCAAATTGGCCAGCGTGGAAGAGGAAGGTCCTGGAGCTGCCCCAGTAGAGGAGACTGGGCTCAGAGGATACTCTGAGGACCTCTTCAAAACCAAGTCCAGTGCTGCCCTGCTGGATATGCTTGTAGAGGAGGGATTTTCCAAGCCAAAGCAAGTAAGAAGCCTGTGACCAGGGTCTGATCCTCCCAGGAACTGCTTGGCCTCCCAAGCCACCCCTGCTGGTCCCTGTAACCCTCCCAGGCCACCCAGTGTGCGGGAAGGGAAGCACTTCTCTGGGGAAGCTGGGGACATTTCTCCCTCTGGCAGCTTTCCAAGTCTTCCCGTGCCTTCTCCAGGCGCCTGCCATGGTCAGGTACATCCACCAGTGGCTCCTGGCCAATGAGTACTCTGGGCACAAGCTGTTCAGGACCCTGCTGGATCTCACCGAGGCACAGCCTGCTGACGTGGTGATGACTCTCCTGCGTGTGGCCCCATCGTGTGACAGGTATGGGGCCCACCTGCCCAGAGGGCTCAGGGCTCCCCAGCCCATCATCCTGTACAGCCTGTCCCAGGTGTCTGAGCAAAGGAGAAATCCAGGGCCCTCCGGCTGCTCCCTTCTCCAGCTCTGGCATGGCAGGCCCCGAGCCTGCTGCCGTGCTCCCTCCCTGCCCCTCGGGGGTCTGTCCCCACAGGGCTGGGCTGCCTGCATGCTGCTGGCAAGGGCCAGTGGGCAGAGGCAGAGCTGGCAGCCAGCTCAGCTCCCCCCTGCAGCCCAGGCCACGGTGCTGTGTCCGAGGCCCCCCTGAGACAGAGTTCTGACCCTGCAGAGCTGCTTTGTCCATGTGGAAGGCCATCCTGTGCTCCCCCAGCACTGCGAAGCCGGCGCAGATGATGCTCCTCCGTGTGCTGGAGGACTGGCCAGAGCACAGCACGTGCACCTCGGATGGGGACAAAACTGGTGTCTTTGCCCTGGCTGTGAGTTTCTGGAACTGGCCCCAGCTCACCCCACGGCTGCCTTTCCAGCAGCTCTCCACCCTCCTTCCCCCACCGCATCTCCCTGCCTCAGGCGCTGGGATGAAGCCTGGCCTAGGGGCAGCTTCAGGGGCACCGGGCCCGGTGCTCCCCCTGCGTCTCCCCTGGCCTCTCCGTGCCACGCTGGGGCCCTGCCACACCAACACCTCGGCACTGTGTCGGGGGGATTCGTCCTTTGCAGGCAACTGCGGTGATGTGGAAGATCCTCCAGGAGCACTATGTCCCACTCGAAGTGAGGCTGTGTTTCCCCCGCCTACTTGTGCATCTGCTCTTCCAAGTGTTCTCCAGCACTTTGAATCCACCAGAGGAGATCGATACCTTCTGGAAGGCATGCCAGGAGCGAGACGGCCTTGCCACCAGCCCCAACAGGTGCTCCATCCCAGTCCTCCTGTCCCTGCCAAATCTCCAGGGCAGGAGCCAGTGCTCCCAGCGTGACCTGGACTTTGCTCTGCACACAGGTTTGCAGCATGGACCCTCAAGTCCCTGCTCTGCCAAATGCGCTGTGAGAATGTGGTGGTGGCAATGGAACGCCAGCGTGGCTGGGACAAGCTGCTCCATGCTGACACCCACCACTATGCTTTGGGTCTGCTGGCCAGGTGAGACCCCCTTGACGCCGCCGCCCCCAGAATCTGTGCTCTGTGCTCGGGGTCCCCCACAGAGTCTCTGTGGCGATGAGCCAGAGGGCCTTGTCACCCCGGAACACCAAGCAGACTGGCAAAGGCTGGCAGAGGCGGGTGCCCACAAGGAGCCACCTCCCAAATGCCTGAGGTCCCCGTGCAGAATGGTGCTGAAAGAGCCGACCTCTGGGAGTCACTCCTGGGAAAGGTCTGTCCCCCTGGTTCACAGTGTTGGTTACTTTTTCTCCTGCCAGGCAGATGTCTTCTGTCTCCAAACCCTTGTGTTCCTGGATCATTCACCACCTGCTCCAGCTGCTCAGCACACGGCAGCCACGCTGGGATCTGCCCGCCCTGGTGTTCCTTGTGGAGGTGAGCCTGAAGGCCAGCGCTGCCTGGCTGAGCTGCCTCCCAGCTCTGTGCCCTCTCGTAGCCGCAGCTGCCTGGGACGGTGCCCGTGCCCTGTGCTGGTGCTGCTGCTGCTGCCTGGGCCCGGCCCTGTGCGGGTCTGGGCTGCTGTCGGCCGGGACCCCTGTCACTGCCCTGTGCCTTTCAGGTCCTCCAGTGCCTCAACTTGAGTAAGTGCAGCGGCATCGCTCTGGAGATCCTGTCCAAGAACCTGCGGAGCGAGTGCAGGGAGAGGCGTCTCTTGGCACTCAGAGGCCTCGTGGTGCTGGGCAAGAATCGCCTGATGGTGAGAAGGGGGCAGTGGCTGAGGCTGTGCGGGCAGCGTGGGGCTGGGGAAGGCAGTTGCTTGAGCTTGCCTTAGTTTTGGGTGCTGAGACAGCTGCTCCCAGCTCTCCCGCCTCCCACTTCAGCTGCCCGAGTGCTTCCACACAGGCCTTTGGCCTCTGAGCCCTGTGGCAGCAGGCTGGGCTTACACAGACTTGTGTTCCACACAGGCTAAAGAAATGTGGAACCTGACTGAAAGCCTCATCGAGCTCCTGCAGGAAAGTGATGGCGACATCATCAGGATGACCATTGTTCTACTGAAATATTTGTTTCTGTACAATGGCGTCCTGATACCCAGCCCCATCGCCCTGAGACTGGCTGAGGCGCTCCTGCCGCTCTTTGACAACGTAAGGCTCTGTGCCCCCAGCCACGGCCACCGAGTGCCGCATGGACACTTTGTGCCATGTGGATTTGCAGGCTGGTGCCCAGGTCAGCCAGAAGCAGCCCGTGATGAGGTCTTTTTTCCTTCCTTTCATACAGGATGATAGCCAGGTGCAGCTGTGCGCTATGTTTGCCTTTCAAGACATGATGGTTTCGTTAACGGAAGAGGGAAGAAAGGTGCTGAAGTCACACGTGCGCCAGAGCCTGCTCCCACTCTCCTTCCACTGCCATGACCAGAACAAGTGTGTGCTTGAGGTGAGCACTTGTGAGCTGCTGCGTCCCCCTGGGCAGGGGCTCGGCTGCCTCCTGCCCTGGAGCCTTGCAGGCTGGAGCCTCTTGCAGGCCTTGGCACAGGGACACTCCTGTGCCCTGAACTGTGGGGCCATCTGCGGCTCTCTGCTGCTCTCCAGGCCGCCCAGGAAACGCTGCATTCTTCAGCCAGATTCCTGAGGAGGAGGGATCTTGAACAGATGCTGCAGGTGGATCAGACGTGGAGGTTCGGCGAAGGACTGGTAAGGGACTGAAAGCCGCGGCCTCAGCCCGGAGAAGGCCCCCGAGTGCGGTGCCCACGGAGCCCCGGCCCAGCGGGGCCGCGGGGGGGGCGGCACCGCGCCTCCCCGGGCAGCAGCCGGCCCTCTGTCCCCTGCAGAGCCCGGCGCCGGCGCCCGCTGGCCGGGCCTCGGGGCTGTGCGGGCAGGGGAGGCCGGGGCTGGGCGCGGCCAGAGCCCGGCCAGGGGCTGAGCCCGCGCCAACCCTTCCCTCCCTGCTGCCGCTCTCTCCAGCTGGCAGACGACAGGAGCCGAGCGGCCGAGCACCTGCGCCGGGCCCTGCCCTACCTGGAGCACCCACAGGAGCCCCTGCGAGAGGCGGCCATCAGGTTCATGGGTGAGCCACGAGCCCGAACCCCCATCCCCGGCCCTCTGCAGCTCGGCCCCGGCCCCGGCTGCTGGCCCGGCTGCGGCGGCATCCGCGCCCGGCGCCGTGGAGCCGCGCCTGCCCTCGGGGCCGCTGCCGCCCTCTGGCAGCCGTGCCCTGGGGCGGCAGCGTGCGGCAAGGGCCCGGGCCGAGCCCCGCCGGGGCAGGAGGCCGTGTGGCCACAGGGCTGGCAGCGCCGCCGGCAGGGCGCCGTGCCGCTGGGGCCCTGACAGGCTCTGTGTTCCCAGGGATGGCCGGGCGGCACCTGAGGGGAAGGAAGGAAGAGCTCGAGCTCATCTGTGCGGGTGAGTGGGGGCAGCGGGCTGTCAGCGGGGGCTGCCGGGGGAAGCCGCACGCTCTGGCCCGGCTGCGGAGGGCTGTGCTCCCTGTGCGGACGAGGGGTGGTGAGGGCGGAGCACACGGAGAATTCGGGGACACGTCGGGGATTCATGGCCAGCAGCTTTGGGCTGATCCTGAATTATTAAAAAAAATAGGAATATCGCCCTAATGCCGATATCCAACAATGACGGACAAAAGACTCTCCAGCAGTTTAGAGTTAGAAAGTGTATGTTTAATTACGACGCCGGGCAGCGTGCGGGATAGCTCCCGAACACACGCGCGCTCACAGAAGATCACAGGGTCTTTTTATGTACAGAAGGATTGAATACCCAAAACACAAATGTATATTCATGACTTTAGTACCTCCCATTCCCCGCTTCCTATGGTAATTAGCCAAAAGCTATTAAGCATGCGTGGTTTGTTCTTTGAAATGGGTCGGTGGTCTTTTTTATGGGGCGGGGTCTCAAAATGATGAAGTAAGTGAATCTTCTTCGCTTTGACTTTTTAACCTTTTAGTGTTGCGTGACAACTGAATCCCGTTTTCCCAGGAGTATTTGATTTCTGAATTCATTGTCCTTCTTGAAGCCTATTGATTAGTCAGAACACACAAACATAAGTTGACAGGCCCCATGATTTATCAGTTCCTTAAATCCGGCTTCTGCTTATCAAAGGGGAAGTCTATCTGTCTTACTTCAGCAATATCCAGTTAAAGTCTGTAATTCTTCAAAATTAATGTTTCAGTCCCCTTGGTCCCTGCTCCCTCGTGGCCATGGCAAGAGCGGGCTGGGCTGGCCCTGGCAGGGGGCTCTCCTCGGGTCCCTGCTGATCAGGGCTAAGGCCCTGTGTTCCTCTGTCTTGCAGCCCTTGAAGACACGGCAGATGACAGCAGCCCTGCCATCAGAAACCTGGCCATTGAAACAGCCTTGGTCCTCCGGGCAGTCCAGAGAGCTCCGTACTCCATCCTGCAGAAGCTGCGAGATCAGCTCCGCAGGGCACGGAAGACACGGCCTCGACTGTCGGGCCTGGGCTGGCTGCGCTGCTGGAGCTCTGCGGAGAGCTGATCTGGGACACTCTGCCTGCTGGGGCCAACTGAGCCAGCGGGGATTTTCTTCTTCTACAGGATTCTTCTTTTCTTCTTTTTTTTCTTCAGTATATAAATATAGGATATGTGTTACAATACACGGACTCCCAGGATTTTTCTTTTGCTGCCCTGGGTGCACAGGGGAAGAGGGGGAAAAGGGTGCTTTGTGCTCAGCAAGCTGCCCAGGCGTGCAGCCTTGCAGGGAAAATGGCCAGAAGCCCCTCGGCCCTCGGTGGTCCTGCGGAAGCCTTTGCACTGCCGAGAGAGCGCGTGGGCGGGGGCCGGAGCTGTGGGCATCCCTGCGAGGCCGGAGCCTGGAGATGGCCACAAGCCCTGTGCCAGCCAGGAACCGCCGTCTGTGTCCTCCTGCCCGTGTGCTGCTGGCCGGATTGCTGAGGGCTCCGCGGTGCCTCTTGATCGGGCTCCTCTGGAGCTGCTGTGGGGCTGCGCCTCTGCTGCCGGGCAGGCTGGCCGGGCTGGGGGAGACTCTGAGGGGCTGGGCTGGTGGGAAGCCCTGAGGAATTGGGTGTCAGAGGCCACAAGCAGCCCCTGGGGAGCTGCCATGTTCCTGCCAGCCGGCTGCTCTGGCGCTCCCCCAAAGTACCTGCGGAGTGAGTGCAGGGAAAGGTGTAACCTTGCGCTCAGGGCCCTTCTCGAGCTCACTGAGGATCCCTCCCTCAATGGTGACAAGGGGGCAGTGGCTGGAGCTGAGCTGGGGAATGCAGTCGCTTGGGCTTGGCTGGGCTTCGAGAGCTCAGGCAGCTGCTCCCAGCTCTCCTGCCTCCTGGCTCGGCTGCCCGAGGACCTCGGGACAGGCCTTTGGCCTCTGGGCCCTGTTGGCACCAGGGTGGCGTTTCACGACTTGTGCTCCTCACAGACCAAAAAAGTGTGGCCCCTGACTGAACATTTTGTGGAGCTCCTGCGGGACACAGATGAACAGTCAGTCAGGATGACGGCCGTGATGCTCAGCTTTGCAGTTTTGGACAAGGACATGCTGAGACCCAGCCCTGTCGCCCTGCAGCTGGTTGCGGTGCTCCTGCCACTCTCTGACCATGCAAGGCTCTGTGCCCCCAGCCACAGCCACTGTGTGCCCACCAAACACTTGGTGCCCTGTGGGTTTGCAGGCTCACGCCCAGCTGAGCCCCGAGCAGCCGATGCTGAGGTCTTTTTTTCTTCCTTTCATAGAGGATAACGGCCAGGTGCAGCTGCTGTCCACACTGCTCTTCTGAAAATTGGTGACTGTTTGCAGGGCCCCTGGGAGGGAATATTGGGGTTCCTGGCAGCAGGATCCTTGTGCAGCTTCAGGCTGGGGTGGGCAGCACTTCCATCTGCAGCTTCCATGTGCTGCTCCGGCAGCTGCTGCTGCTGCTGGGGACCCTGAGGGAAGAGGCCACGGGAGGGATAGAAATGCTGCACGGACAGCAGCAGCCAGGGCCAGGAATGAGCTTTGCCTTCCTGGCTGCTGAAATGAGGCTCCTTTAGTGCAAGAGGAGGCAAAGGCAAAATCAATTTCAACAATTCAAGGAAAACTGGAAAATTGGAAGCCTCTCAAAATGTCACACATTCATCTGGGAGCTCTTCAGCGTTGGTTCTTGTAAAAAGCCTTTCCTGTTTTCCCTTGGCTCTGAGATTCTGGGAGCCACCGCTGGGCTTCAGAGTTCAACTGATTTTTATTTTCCAGGTTTTTAAACAGAGCTCTGAATTGGGCATCTCTTGCCACTTTTTCTGCTCAGAACCTTGAGAAAGGTTCTCTGCTCCTGTGAGCCACATCTTGAAGGGTGGTTGGCAACCATGGAATGCTCTGGGAAAGCACTTGATTGACTTCAGGGCCAGGCTGGAGAGCTCAGCCTGAGGAAAGAACTGTTCCAGATGCCTCTGTCCATGTCCAGCTCCTCACAGCTGAGTCCCTGAACACACTGGGTGGTTTATAGGGATTGATTTTCCCCTCCTGTTCACTTGGAGGTGATTTTGCCATCCTTTAGAGGAACATCTGACCAGCCCCTGCCCCCATTCCATTTTATTCTCTCCACGTTGAAGCTGGACCGCTGGGTTTGACATGTAAATTGGTAGTGTCTCCCCGTTCTTCCCTCCAGCCCTCCATTGTGACTTGTATTAAACACTGCAAACGGCCTCATTTGTCTGGTGGGGAAGATGTGAGGTGGAGAAAGTTAACAGCATTTGTTTTCATGAACCTTGTGCTAGTAAAGAAAAATGAGGTTGGTCATTTTGGTGTGGTGCTGAGTGTTGGGATTTGGGAGTTTATTTCTTGCTATTGTTCTTATTATTTATTAGTGTTACTTTTCACTGGTCAGATTTTTAAATCTTAGACACGATTAACCAAGGCTGGATGTAAGTCATTAGGAAAATTCCCTTGCATTTTCCACTGGGATTAAACGGTTCAGTCGACTCCAAGTTGCCAGTGGATTCTAAAGATGGGAAACCCTGTTAGTGGTGGGTTTGGTGTGGTTTGGAGCTGGGGAAGGCTCTCATCCCCTCCCGGAGGTGCCCCAAGCCCGCTCTGCTGCCACGTCTGCACTCGCGGCCCCTCACGGCTGCCCTGCCCTGGGGACACGGTGGGACCCCGCTGCTGCCGGGGCTGAGGCTCCTCACGGCCCCTCAAACCCCTCCTGGCTACACAGAACCTCTCCTGGCCCCCGACAGCCCTTCATGGCCCTTCATTGCCCCTCCCGGCCCCTCAGGGCCCCTCCCGGCCCCAGGCGTGGAGCTCCTCCCGAAGGAGAAGGGGCCGGGCCCTGCTGGTTCTCCTTTTATTTCGGTCGTTTCGCAGCCGTGAGGAAAGAAAGGCTGAAATGGAGCCTTTGCCCAGCGGTTCCCTCCGGGTCAATTGCGGCCGAAGCTCCGTGCCGGCGCTGGCCCCAGCACCAGCATCCCCGCAGCCCCGCCGGCCTTTTATCAGGACAACTGCAATTGCCTTTTTCCATCCTTGCTGCCCGCTGTGCTTTTGTGACAGTGAACTCAGTCTTTCTGTTGCAGGCACCGTGCAAAGAAGAGATTGAAATGCTCCCAAGTCCCCGGGCACTAAGTCGAGGGGAATTAAAGCCACACAGGCCACATTTGCAGCGCTCCAACACAGCCCTGCTGCTGGTGCTGCTGAAATAGAATCAACTTAGAGAGGCCATCACAAAAATTGCCACTGGGGTGTCAAACACAATGCAAAAATGCACCCGGAGAAAGAAAAACCAGAACTTCTTGGCTCACTTCACTGCTTCCTCCGAGCAGCAGAAAAGGGAGATGCCCAGAGGTATTTCCAGCTGCTGCTGATCCCAGCTGGAGCTCTCTGCAGAGTCCCAGCAGGAACCTGAGCCCAGCCCGGGGAGCTCACACAGTGTCAGGGAGATTCTGTCTCTGGATTCAGTCAGGGTTGCATTCCCCAACAAGTGCTGGTGCCACCTCCTGTTTTCTTGGATTAAAACAGTAACAAGGAAAACCTTACCAATGGCACAACTCCCCAGTCCACAAGGAAAAAAGAAAGGACAAATCGTAAAGTTTTCCAAATATTTGTCCTGCTTTGCTGCAAAAGTCGTGCTGCACTCAGTATGGAAATCCAGGAGAAGCTGCAGTTGGTGGCACATCTTGTGCCAGAAGCTCGACCTTGTTCTCCACCAAAGGTTCTTGAAAAGAGCAGCTGGGACTGTGGTGAAGGTTGCTGGAAAACTGCAACAGCTTTCCAGAAGTGAAATGAAAACGCAAGAAATAAACCAAGAGGTTTTCCTCTATTTATTTCTATGCTTCCCTTTTCCGTGTTGCACTACTTCTCCGTGCCATTAATTCCAAATGGATCTCACCTCTCAGATCGATGACTTAGTGAGTTTTAGATCCTCGAAAATACCATGGGCCGTACACAGAGTTTGCCTTCCCCTGTTTTTGCTGCAAAGTAACGCTGGAGACATAAGCGTAGTGCTTGGGTCGGGCACGAATCCTACAAGCAGGGAATGTGTCCTGACAGTGTCTGAGCCTCAGCAGGGACAATGCACAGCAGCGACCGAGGGAATTCCTCTGCCACGGCGCAGGAGTCAGGCCTCTGGATGTGGGCTCAGCACGGCCAAGTTGCCGTGTTTGGAGCGGCTCGGGGGCTGCCCCCGGGGAGCGCGGGGCTGGAGCGTGGAACGGACACGCGGACAAACGGCCCCAGGGCTCCAGTTGCAGCGGCGGCAGCGGCAGCAGCAGCGGCAGCAGCGAGTCTACGGCGTCTACGGCGTCTACGACCCCTCCCCGTCCCTCTCTTGTTCCTCCTCTCCCTCTCCCGCTGTCCCGCACTCTGTCTCGCTGTCCCGCAGCCTCTCCCGGTGTCCCTTTCCCGACCTCCCCGGCCCCTCTCGGCGTCCCCGTCCCGGCCTCTCCCTCTCCCCCCGCAGGGCTGGGCCATGCCCCGGGCCCGCCCCCGGCCCCGGGCGTCCCGCCGCGGTCTGGGCTCCGCCCGGCTCTGGCGGTGCTGGCTGTGGCGGTGCTGGGCGGGCATCAGTGCCTGGGGCCAGGGCGGCATCGCTGCGCTTTGGCTGCGCCTGTCCCGAGCCCGGCCCCGGCCCCGGCCCCGGCCCCGGCCCCGGCCCCGGCCCCGACCCCGGCCCCGGCCCCGGCTCCGGCCCCGGCTCCTCCCGGGCCCCGCTAAGGACACACGCGGCGCGGCCGCTCCCGCCGCCTCCGCCGCGGCTTCCCCGGCCCGAGCTCCGCCGCTCGGCAGCGCAGCCGCCGGCCTCGAGCCGCCGGGGCCCGGGGCGGGTGGGGATGCCCGGCCCGGGGCGCTCGGGGGGCGCTCGGGGGCCGTGTCTGGCCCCGGGCCGAGCGCTGAGGGCCGCGTGTCGCCCGCAGGGGAGGCGCGGGAGGCCCTGCAGGACCGGTACCGGCTGGGTTCGCTGCTGGGGCGCGGAGGCTTCGGCAGCGTCTACTCGGGGACGCGGCTCTCGGACGGCGCCCCGGTGAGCGGCGGGGCTGGCGGCGGGCGGAGGAGGAGGAGGAGGGCGGAGGAGGAGGAGGAGAAGATCGGGGCGCGGCGGGGCAGGCGGCGAGCTGAGCCCGCTGCTGGCCTTTGCTCGCAGGTGGCCATCAAATGCGTGCCCCGGGCCCGCGTCCAGCACTGGGGCGAGCTGGTGAGTGAGCGGGGCCGGCGGGAGAAGCTGGGGCCCGGCAGGGGAAGAGCCGGCGGGAGCCCTGCAGGGAGAGCGGGCGTGGGCTGAGCGGGGGGCCCAGAGCATCCGGGGCTGGGTGAGGGGTTCCCGAGCCCTGGCACAGCCTCAGCCCCACTGACGGCATCGTGGTCCTTCGGCAGCCCAACGGCGCCCGTGCGCCCCTGGAAATCGTGCTGCTGGACAGGCTGTCCTCTGGATGTGGTGGCATCATTCAGCTGCTGGAGTGGGTTGAGCTCCCCAACGGCTTCCTGTTGGTGCTGGAGCGTCCGGAGCGGTGCCAGGACCTCTCGGGTTTCCTGGCGGAGCGGAGGTTCCTGCCGGAGGAGGAGGCGCGGGGGCTGTTCCGCCAGGTGCTGGAGGCCGTGCGGCACTGCACCAGCTGCGGGGTCCTGCACCGCGACATCAAGCCCGAGAACATCCTGCTCGACCTGGCCACCGGGCAGCTCAAACTGATCGACTTTGGCTGTGGCGCCTTCCTCCAAGACACAGCCTACAGGCAATTTGCAGGTGAGCCCTCTCAGGGGATGTTCCTGGGCATCTCACGGCCCAGCCTGGCTGTAGCACCGCGGCTTCCCCCTCTCGCTGCTAGGAGCGGCGTTATTTCTTGTGCCAAGTTGCTTTTGGGTGGGGGCGGGAGGGGGCCAGCCCCCACACGCCCAGGGATGCCGGGGCGAGGCTTTAGGAGTTGCAGCATCCCCTGATGAACTCCGTCTGTGTTCCATAGGAACCCTGCCCTACAGCCCACCAGAGTGGATCCACCACCAACGCTACCACGGCGAGGCAGCGACCATCTGGTCCCTGGGCCTCCTGCTGTACCACCTGGTCATGGGGAAGCACCCGTTCAGGAGGGGCCAGCAGTTCATCTGGGGGCGCATCTTGTTCCCACGATGGCTCTCTCAAGGTGGGTCCTCATCTCTGGGCACAGGGGAATCCCGGTGCTGGGAGACAGCAGCAGGCTGATGAGCAGCCTGCTCTGGCAGCTGCTGAGGAGGTGGCACATGTCCTGCTCTCCTCCAAACAGAGAATCCATGGGGAAGTTTAGGCACAGCTCTGGGCACACCCAGCATGGCCTGGGCACGGGAATGGAGGGGCAAAGCAGACGGGATCCTTCTCCAACTGACTGCTGGTTTCTGGTTTCTCTCTTCAGAGTGCCAAAATGTTATCAGGAGGTGTTTGTCCATGCAACCCTTGGACAGGCCATCCTTAGAAGACCTCTTCAGTGATCCTTGGCTGCAGGGTGTTCATCTGCCCCAGAAGATGGGAGAGGTCCATGTGCACAGTTTGATCCAAAGACCTGACAGGTAAGAGCTCCACACATCTCATGGCAATCAGTGCTAAAGAAAACCAGAGTGTTTTTGTCCTGCCTGTAGCTCTGAGCAGGGATGACCAGATGGGAACATCTGTGCTGGGGCGGAGCTGGAGACCTGGTGTAGCAAGCACTGGTGGCCACCATCCACCCTAGTTATGCTTGTCCTGGTTCGTTGGTGCCTGGGGCCCTGGGCAGAGCACTGACAGCCTGGTCTGGCCCCCAGGGAAGGAGGAGCCCCTGGAGAAGCTGTATCAGGTGGGGCTGCTGCTGGAGACACCAAGGACAACCCCAAGGATGCCAAGCTCTTCCTCGACCTGGCCACCGGCAGCTGAAGATGATCGACTTGGATTCTGGCACCTTCTTCAGACACGCTCCCTGGGGCCCAATTTGCAGGTGAGTCCACAGCTGGGGGGATGCTCCCAGATGTGGGCATGGCACGGCCTGGCCGGGCACCAAAGGTTCCTCCCTTTGCTGGGGCAGACGCCACAGATTCTTCACTCGGCCGTCAAGCTGCCTTTTGGCTCTGCGCAGCTGCTGAGGGCTGGATGTGCCGTGGCCGGCTGCAGGCTGGGCACGTGTCCTGCCCTCCTGCTCTGCCCCCAAAGGCAGCAGTGATGGGCAGCTTTGGGCCCAGCTCTGAGCACGGCCAGCGTGGCCTGGGCACTGCGGGCGGTCGGGACGAGGGGACAGGAGCCTTCGGCTGACGGGCACTTTCTGGTTTCTCTCCTTCCAGCCGGGCTCTGCGGGTGCTGAGGCTGCTCTGGGCTCTGCCAGGGCTCTGCTGGGCTCAGCCCCAGGCACGGCTGGGCTGGCCCTGCCCTCACATTGCTCCGACAGCTTTACATCAGATGAGCCCATTCTGAGCCCACCGAGTGAGCTTTCTGCTTTTGCAGGTGAGTGAGACTCTCCTGCAGGCCAAGAGATTGCAGTGAGGGATCCACATCCAATTGGCAAGAACCCAAGCACTCCACAGTTCCAGCTGAACGCCTGGATCTCCACAGGATGTTTTGTCTGTCCCGCTCTTCATTCCTTTTTTGGCTGGAATCGTGCAACTGCCCTTTCTTCCTCCTCCAGAAGTGCCACAAGTGAGCAAAACCTGGCGAGTGGACGGCGTTCCTAAGGCAGTGCAGTCTGGAGCGGATGGATGAAGAATTGCCCTTCTGCACTTCCCAAGCAGAGCAAAAAGCTGTAAGTGGGACTTTGCGTCTTTAAGAAACCCCTGACAATTTCAAAGGGAATGTGCAGCTCATTCACAGGGTGAGAAGGAAGGTCGTCTTGTAAAGGATTTGGGGTTTGGCAAAGTTTAGATTCCCAGTCCTGCTTGGAGCTGGCGGGGCACAAAGCAATTTCCCATTGCTTCAATCGCAATTTAAAATAATACTGGAAACAAACCACAAAATCTTTTTTAAAAGGCTGCTGAGGTCAGCAGGATGGATCCATGCCATCAGCACATTTATGGAGTAAATAACGGAGATCTCATTTGAAAAAGTTCAGTTATCTCTTTATCCAAAGCTGTAAAGTATTTTTACTACGCTGCACTTGGGTTTTGTTTTTATCTTCCACTTTTTTTCTGTGTTGTTTTTAATTTTCTTTTTTTTTCTTTCCTTAATAGAAAACTTGTCCTAGGGAAGGAATGTCCTTTGCTGCTGGTTCCCGTGTGGAGCAGCTCCCCAGGCAGAGCCCGGCAGCTCCTGGCCCTGCAGGGCTGAGGCTTTTCCCCGTTGCTGGGCACAGACTGATGGAGCAGCACTGCTGAACACGGGGACACGCAGAGGGAGCAGGAGCAGCTGCCTGTGTCCACCTGCAGCTCCAAGGCCCAAACTCTGAGCAGACAGGGCTGGAAGAGACTGGCAGGCTCCCTGTTTGCTGTGCTGCCCCACTTGTGCCCGGCCCAGCTCTGCGGGAGGCAGAGGGAGAACCAGGGGCAGCTCCGACCAGCCCCCAGCACAGGAACACCTCCGGCCCCGGGCCTCGGGGCACTGTCAGCACCCGCTGCTCCGGCCACGGCTTCTGCTGGCCCTGACGGCGACAACCAAACTGTGCCTGATCCCCAGGGAGCAGCAGCAGGGCCTGGATCCGATCCCTCAGTCTGGGGCAGGGCTGGACAAACGACCCCCACAGCAGCAGCAGCAGCAGCAGCAGCACATGGAGCTGACTTTGAGCACAGCCCCCGCCACTGTTCCCTCCCGTGGGCAGCGGTGTCACAGCAGCCTGAGGCACCCGGGAGCCCTCAGGGCCCGCAGGGACTTGAGATGGCAGCCCTGGGCTCCTGGGGGTTGTGCAAGGAACAGAGGTGAGGACTCCCTCTCCACGTGGAGCTTCCCGATGGAAAAGGCTGCTGTGAGCAGGCAGCTGCAAGGGCAGAGAAAGGAGGGTCTCGACCCCTGGATCTGTGCCACTTCCACAGTCCTGGGCAGCAGCCACCGAGCCCCGGGGGAACAGAGGGCACAGCAAGAGGGACAAAAGCAGGCAAGGTCAGAGACTGGAGAGAGCCAGACCTGGGAGCAGGAGCAGCTGCTTCATCGCACTCTTGGAGAAAGCTCTCGGCTGTTTCTAAGCGCTGAAAGGCGTGAAGGGCAGAGAGGAGGGGACACCAGACAATGCTCCTGTTTGCACACCCTCCCCTCTCAGTGTCCCAGATGGAATTGGATGAACTGTATTCTTCTCTCTGAGTCGTCTCGTTCAGCGTGAGCAGCTTAGCACCAGGAGCTGAAGGAGCTGAAGCCTTAGGCCACAAGAGCTGACCAAGAGGGAACTTTTTGACCAAAGTAATGCTGCTAACATGGACCTGACTGAATCCAGCAGATAAAATCATGGAAATATAGAATCCTTTCTGTTGGGAAAGACCTGGGAGCTCATCAAGTCCCAGTGTTAAGCCAGCAGTGTCAAGCCCAGCACTAAAGCCTGAAGTGCCAAGGCCTGGACAAGAGGCCTGACTGAGGCCTGAACAAGCGGCCCTGAGCCAAAGGTGACCTCTCGATGAACCTTCCAGCCAAAGGTTATCTTTGTATCTGCTCGTTAACAAAATAGGCACCGTCATTAGCGTTGTAATAGATGCATCCTCTCCTTAGTGAAACATGTATTGACCTTTCTGTATTTAGAAGCCAGACAAGGCCATGAAGTCTGACATCTGGCCTTGTTCGGGGCTGTAGGGTCAAAGGCAACTCCCCTGGTTCCTCCTTGGGCCCTGGCCAGGCTTTGGGAGAAACCCAAGAGGAGGATGCAACCAGATGTTCCTGCACTAGGAGTGCTGCTGGCAGTGTGTTTATTCAGCACTATCAAAGCTGGGCCCTCTCCCAGCCAGGCTGGAGCCTCAGCTGTGGCTGGAGGCAGCTGCAGGAATTCCCAGTGTCCGGGAGAGGCTCTGCAGTCCTTGGCTGTGACAGCTTCCCCAGCTGCTGTGTGGGTGTGGGTGATGGGAAAGGCTGAGGGTAACTGGTGATGGATCTTTCTCAATCACTGCGGGCAATCCGTGGTAGTGACGGCTGGCTGCATTGCTGAGCTGCTCCTTCTGTGCTCCTTTGCTGCTTTGAACTGTAGTAAATTTCACTGATTCCTTCAGGTGGTGTCTGTGTCCTTGGTGCTGAGCCTGCCCACTGCGAAAACAAAATTGGCATAGCTTGGCCGGATCAGCACAAAATGACACTTTTTAAATCTAAAGGTGAGGAATCAGTCCTATCCGAAATTCCCGGATGGGAAGCCCTTCCCTAGAGTTCTCTGGCTCTGGAGCGGGCTGAGGTGGGAACAGATTTTTGACAGGGGCCACTGTATTAGAGGGTGTAAAGTACCCCACACTGGCTCTGAAATGGCTCACTACTCAGCCTGAGTGGGTACCACAGTGGTCTCTTGAAAAGGAGAGACTTAGATGCCCTAAAAACCCTGGTACAGGAACAACTGGCTCAAGGACACATAGAGCCATCTATGAGCCCTTGGAACACCCCAGTATTTGTTATAAAAAAGAAATCTGCTCAGTGGAGGTTACTCCATGTCCTGAGAAAAACCAATTCCACGACGGAGAGAATGGGCACATTGCAGCCTGGTGTGCCATCGATGTCCCACAATGCTGCCTGCCTCCTGGGACATCCTGATTGTGGACTTAGAGGGCTGTTTTTTCACTATTCCATTACCCCCAGATGATACCCCAAAGTTTGCCCTGACTGTGCCTTCTATTAATAACACTGCACCAGTGCAACGTTACCAATGGAAAGAACTTTCCCAAGGCGCGGGAAACAGCCCCACAATGTGTCAGTGGGGTGTTGCTCAGGTACTCTGATCAGTGAGAGAACAGTTTCCAGGGGCATACTGTTACCATGGCCTGGATGACATTTTGATTGCAACCCAAACCAGAAAAGAACTCTCACTGATTCAGCCAAGCCTGTTGCAAGCGTTCAAACCACTTGGGCTGCAAGTAGCACCAGAGAAAGTGCAGCAGCAACCACCCTGGAAATATTGGGGACTCAAAATAATGAACCAGACCATACAGCCACAAACAATTCCGTTTCCAACCAAAATTCTGACTCTAAACGATGCACAAAAACTCTTGGGTACCATCAACTGGGTCAGACCTTACCTAGGACTGACTGACTCTCAACTAGCACCTTTATTTGACCTCCTAAAGGGTGACTCTGAATTAACTTCCCCCAGAAAATTAATCCTAGAGGCAAAAGCTGCTGTTGAAACAGCAGAGCAAGCTATCACCAACAGACAAGTCCACCGGATATGCCCAGAGGTGTGGATCACTGTGTTTATTCTCATTGTTAGTTTTCATCCTACTGGTGTTCTTGGGCAGTGGAATCCACGCTGGCCTGATCCTTTGCACATTCCAGAATGAATGCTTCCACCTCATCAAGCAAAAAAGACGGCACCCACCGTCTTTGAACTAACTGCACAGTTAATTATCAAATGTTGTCGCAGGTGTTTTCAGTTGAATGCTACGGATGCTTCAAAAGTTGTCTTGTCTCCGTGACACAAGAGCAATTCTAATGGTGTTTTGCTAACAGTACAGCCTTGCAAAGTGCTTTGCAAGGACACTGGAACGCTTTGGGCACCTGCCCGACGTGTCTGTCCTACCTTACGTCCTGTCCAAGACCACCAGCAGCATTCTCCTGGTGGTCCCTCCACAGACGGTGTGGAGCCGTGTGTGGAACAGTGCTGGAAACAGCTTGTTCACCGACCTCGTGGAGAGCTGGGACTCTTAGAGTGACGGTGCATTTAAGGATTCTGTTTGTTTACAAACTGGTTTTCTGTTTACAGAGTGGTTTTTTCTGTTTACAAATTGTTTTTCTGTTAATTGTTAATCTTGTTAATTCTGTTAATTGGTTTTTCTCAGGGTTTTAAAAGTTGAACGTTTTCTTGTTTTAGTGTTAAGTTGTAGTTTGGAACCATAAGCAGTTAACCTGTAACATGCCAGCCCGGAAGATTGTGATCTCACCTGACAGCTCCTGGGAGTGAGTGCTGCAGCTCCAGTGGTACATGGGACACATCACTGGCTGAGCAGAATTAAGTTTGTCAAAACCTCCTTCAAATTAAACCCATGCTGTCTTATGTTACCCTGTCTGCAAAAGGGCCCTTGCAAATGGGATAACGGAAAACAATCTGCATTTTAATAAAAGCAAAGGCAGGAGATGTAGCAGGGTCCAGCTGGTTCACAGCTGGGCATAATGAGTCTGATCATAACAGACCCGACTGGGCTGACCTGGCTTGTTCTAGAAGTCCCCGGGGGAACAAAGAGCTCAGCCAAGCCCATCCAAGCCCTGGCTGCAG
The DNA here is from genome assembly GCF_029207755.1 of Chamaea fasciata. Taxonomy (NCBI): domain Eukaryota; kingdom Metazoa; phylum Chordata; class Aves; order Passeriformes; family Sylviidae; genus Chamaea; species Chamaea fasciata. Next base: position 394,036 of record NW_027094122.1, on the reverse strand, counting down.
ACACACCCCTGGCCAGAGATGTGGGCAGTGCAGAGATTCCCAACCAGCTGGCTTTCCAAGCCCGGGAAATTCAAACTCACCATAAAAGGGAGCTTGGAACAATAAATTGTGGCTGTTGGTCAGAACTCAAGAAGATACTGTGTGGTGTGTCTGTCTCCAACCCACCAGCCTCGTGTTACACTATGTCTAAATCTATGTTTCTATCTATATCTCTATCTCTATATGTGAAACAATAATAATAATGTGCAGTAATGCTGACAATACTGATTTGCCACCTTTGGCTGCTCAGGGATGTGACACTAAATACCCTACAGAAAAGCATTGGCCACGACTCAAATGTCAGTGCTAAACTTTGTGAGACTGCTTGCAAGGAATAAAGGAGGAAGGGATGAAATTGGCGATTTTTATGGGGTTTGCTGATACTGTGGTGTGGAATGCTTTGTCTGTTACTGTGAAAATACAGTGATTTGGACTGCTGGTGTTTTCATGTACCAGACTATTCACAAGCTGCAGGATCATCAAACAGACAAAGGGGCAGTTGAAGGAGCAGGTGAAAAAATGAGGAGATGGGAACCTGTCCTGATGGAGAACCCATCCCACAGATGTTCTCCATACCCTTAACAATGGACCCAGTGGGGAAATGGAAACCCCTGGATGTGCACAGCTGCGCCCAGTTTGCGAATACAACCGTGCACAGTGAGACTTTGACTGCTGGGGAAATTGTTCTGGGTGTGATGGCCCCTGACAGGGCCACCCCAGAGGCTGCAGGGCTGGACCTTCATGCGTTAGAATTAATTAGGACAAATCAGAAGCAAATGAGAGTTATCAATACAGGAATAGGAACTCAGATTTCTCCAGGACACTGGAGGTTTGAGAACTGCTCACTGGAGCTTGGCCTTGAAAAGCGTTGATGTCATGGGAGAAGGAATTGATGCAGATTGTCAAGGAGAAATCAAAGTCATCCTTTGAAACAATAGTGAACAGAGTGGATTATTTAAGCCTATGGCGTGGCAGCAATTACTGATATTGCAGTTTGAAAAACAGTTGTGCAGAGAGGAGATCCACAGTGTCACTGCGGTCCCCTGGCTCCACAAGGCCCTGCAGGCTCCCAGGGCACCTTTGGTTCTATGGGGCCCGCAGGGTTTAGCTGGCGGGCAGGGTCAGCACCAAAGAGACACGCACCAACTTAAGGAAGCCCAAGCCCACCGCGGGGGGACCCGCCTCCCGCCGGGGCTCTGCCGGCACCGCCACCGGGACCCCCAAAAACACCTCCCGGGGACCCCCCATGTCCCCTTGAGGGGCATCTGCGCCTCAGCTCTGGAGCCCTGCCAGATCCAAACATCAAGCTGCCCGGCCCCGACAGAAAAAAGCCCCGGGAGCCATAAATATATTTTCTGTGAGCTCCAAACATCCCTCCCCACTTCAAAAAAACCGCCCAGGATATTTGGGGCGCGCTCCCCCTCCCCGGTCACCCGCAGGATACGGGGGCGATGGTCCCGGGGCAAAGGAGCTGCAGATCCAGAGAGCAGTGAAGTCACGCAGTGCCTCCTCTGCCGGCTCCAGCTCCTCCATCCCTCCTCTTCCTCCTCCTCTGTCCCTCCTCCTCCTCCTCCTCCTCCTCCGTCCGTGCGGCCGCGGGCCGGGAGCTCTCGGGTGAGCGGGGCCGGGCCGGGACACGGTGGGAAAGGGGTGGGTCACCCCCAAACCGAGCTGGGGGCAGCGGAGGTTTGGGGGAACAATGGGAAAGGGGTGAGAGGGGGGGATAGGGGGAGGTGGGACAGCGGGAAGGGAGTTCCCAGTAGGGGTCCCCCAGTAAACCCCAGGACTCCCAAGCCCTGTCCCAGCGCCCACAGTTCCCTCCACAGCCCCGGCTGAGTGGGGGGCTCAGCCCAGGACCCGTCATTGTCTGGGGCTCCCTCGAGTGCAGCAAATGGGAGAGTGCCCCCCAGGGTGGATTTTTGGGGGTCTCCCCACCATCACGGCTTTAAGAACCCCCGACAGTCAGGCGCCGCTTTAACTCCCCTTGGCAGGGCGACACCACTCCCGTTGATTCCGGTAGTGGAGCCCCCATGGGGGGCTTGGGGGTCCCGGGAGGGTTTTTGGGTCCCGGGGGGTCTGGGGCTACCTGGGTGATGCCGATGGTGGTGATGAGGACCCCGTGCCAAGTATAAACCTTCTCAAGGGGGCTTGGGGGCGTGTTGGGAGGTCCCATGGGAATTTTGATGTCCTGAGAGGGTTTAGGGGGTTCGTACGGGGCGTTTGCAATCTTGGGGAGTTTTTGGAGGGCCCCAGGGATGTTTTTGGGGTTCCAGGGGAGGTTGGGGTGTCACGGGGAGGTTGGAGGTTCCCAGGGAGGGGCTGGGGGGTACCTGGGCAGGGCAGGTGACAGAGCTGGGACCCCGTGCCGGGTCTGAACCTTCTCACTGGGCAGCGTCAGCGTGTTCAGGGAGATCCTGGGGGACCCCGAGGGTCACCCCAATTCCCAGGGGAACCAAAATACTAAGGGCTCCCCTGAACTCCCTCACCCCTGGATCTGCTGCAGGCAGGGGGACACCAGCACTCGGCCCCTGCCCCCACTATCATGGGGGGGCTGTGGAAGAAACCAGGGGGGCACAGACAGGTCAGGGTGGAACCCCAGAGTCCTGGAGGAGGGGACATGGGGACAATCCCAGGAATCCCCGTGAGGGGCTTAGGGGGGACCCAGGAGGATTTGGGGGCGGACTGGTGGGGTCATGGGGGGATTTCCAGGAGTCTTGGGAGGGGGGGAAGAACAGGGTGAGCCCCCAGGATGGGTTTGGGCAGAACCGGATTGGAGCTTCCAGACGCTGAATCCGATGAGGAGAATGACCACGATGGCAGCGATGACGGACACAACGACCACCAGGGTGAGATTCCTGCTGGATTCCGGCTCTGGGAAGCACGGGATGGTGAGGAGGGGCAGGGGAACCTCCATCCCACTGCGCCACATTCCCAAACTCCCAGTTACCACATTCCACATTCCCCGCCTCAGCCCAGGAGAAGATGCCGGGCTCCGGCATTTCGGGATGCTCCACCCGGCACCGGTGCTGCTCCCGCTCCTCCGGCAGCGCCTCGATCCTGGCCCGGGGTGGGGGAGGCGCCGTCACTGTTGGGAATGATCCCGGATTTCATCCCCCTTCATCCAGCTGATCCCCGTGGTGCTGGGGTAACATCTGTACGTGTGGCAGGACAACATCGGGAAACAAAGGTTTACTTAACCGAAACAAAGAAGTGGACAAAGGTGGAAGGGGGAGATAACGCAGGTAAAAGACAAAGCTTGAGGCAGCTGCGGGCTTTTCTTTCTCCGGCGTTCGGGGAGACGCGTGTCTGCCGCTCCTCGAGGATCTCAGCCGCCGCCGAGCACGCCGAGCAGAGAACGGCTGTTGCTGGCTGGAGGAGTTTCACTGTGGCCAAAGGGATCCAGTCCTGGGAAATCTACTATCACCAGTTCGGCCTGAATCCTGAGTTTTCCCGGCCACCTGCGGGAGCTGGTCCAGGCCCTGCCTCGCCTTCGGCTCCTTCGGCGCTGCTCCTCTTGCTGCAGCGTGACCCTGCACCCCCTGCGCTGCCGGGACATCCTGCCCCTGCCTGCCGGGACACCCTGCCATCCCAGCGACCAGCCCGGGACTTTTCCACTGTTTCAGCTTGGTGCTCTGAGGATCCTGCAGGGACAGCGAAACCAAACTGCCCTGGGTTTTGTGAAACAAAGCCCTCAAGGTTCTTGGTACTGTTGTCGTTTGTCATTAATGCTGTAGTTGTTTGGTGGGGGGGGGAGTTTTTTGTGTTTGTTTGCTTTGTATTACATACTAGTAGAGAACTGCTATTCCTATTTCCCAAATCTTTGCCAAAGAGCCTCTGATTGTAATTTTACCTGGCAGATACCTGTCTTCCCAAACCAAGACAAGGAGGAAGGACAAATCTCACTCCCTCCCCTTCCAAGGAGTGTATATTGTGCGTTGTATACTCCCTTGGGGTGTTTGCCACCTTTCCTGAGGGTGAACTTGTAGGATTTGTTGCAAACTTATTCACAAGAAATGTTGTGTGTACCCATTAGAGTTTTAGAGTGAGTTAGGGATTTGGCAAAGGTGAATTGTTTAAGTTGAAAATAATTTTTGGGTGTAACAGATCAACCCCTGCATACTACAGATAAAAATACTTGCAAGAACCTTTCCCTTTTTCATTTATCATTATGCACACTGCTTCACTGGAAAAGGCCTCACAGGATGTGTTTGGAGAGGAGCCAGCTGTTCCATTAAACAACAAGGAATATTTGACTTTTGAAAGAAAGAGACAAAAACATGCCATTTTTTTTAATGGCACGTTCTTAGTTATCAGATTAACAACATTTTTGGAGGGGTATTCAAGCAAGTATTAAGCGTAAAACATACAAATAAACGTACTCTTACTTTCAGCAATCCTTTAAGAACTAGAGACTTCTCTTAAAGCAGGATCCCTTTCCTTCTGGGTGGATCACCTTTAGGTATTCCTCCAAACAAGCTGCAGCTGTCCCATGTGACACTGGCAGGGGCAGCTCTGGGCCGTGGTGCTTCCCCAGGAGGTTTTGGCGGCTGACTCTTGCTTAGGTAATTTAGTAATTGTGCTGCCACCTTCGGGATCCCCAAAAGGTCTGTCTCCCACATGCCTGCATGTTGCAAGACTCTATTTCATTTCCATATGTTCCTCTTTTCTGTGCACGATTGGTCTTTGGACAGATAAAGGAGGGGTTTTAGCACCTGTTAATGAATTAATTAAATGGTGGATGTACTGATGTAATCTCTACAAAATGATTCTGTTAGATACTTTGGAGACTTCTGTTTTGCTTGTGTGATCTTTACTATTTGAGGGAAACTTTGAAACTCCTGATGGGCCTTGAGTGATTTTTACTTCTTGGACAGACCGTGCTTCTCTTGTCTTTCTACTTGTTGTCCCCTTAATTTTAGCCCCTAGAGGGCTAAACTTTACAGTTTCATTAAATAAATCATAAATGCTTCAGTTTATAAATAATATAGATGTTCATTGTATATTTTTATATAATTTAATTTTGTCCCCTACAGGGCTAAAATTTGGAGGGTGAGTGCTGCTCTTCAGGAAAACCTGGTGATGGAACAAATGAGGCGCAGCTGGCATCAGTCAAGGTTTCAGTTAGACAGAGTGGAAACTCTGCAGTTGGACCAAGTGCCTTCATCAGAGCAGCAAGTTCCAGAGCTCCTTCACTGTGGCACCTTCGGGCTTGGTGGTAGGAGAACCTGACACAGTGAGTGTAAAGCAATGACACCTGGGCTTGCAGAGTCTGTGGGTGAGTAAAATCTGGTCTAAGTTCTGTTGTTTTACAGAAGAAAAATGTTGTAGCTGATCTGTCAAACACAGTAGACTCAAAGTAAGGGCCTGGCAGTGACTCTGTAAGAAGAAATGGTTTCTAAAACAGGGTAAAAAAGTGGGAGCTGGCTGCTGAAGATTGATAGCAGAGATTTTTTTTGGCTTGGTTGTTGCACTAGTGATTCCACGTGGTATATTTTGATGCTTTTCAGTTTAGATTGCTGTACAAGTATGAAGTTTGTCTTGCCCTCTCTTTGTTGGGCAGCTGTATGGCCATGATACTCAGTAAATGATGAGCTTTCTTTATGTTGATTTATACTGTTGGCTGGGGTTTATTTGTGGGGTTTTTTCTGCTTGTGGTCTCAACCATTAACAAACAAACATGTGCTGGACTTCTGCTTTGTGCATAAACCTCCAAAGTGGAAAAAGGCCTTTGATATTTCCTGTATTTGTGTTCTAAAGTAGCTATAAGTGGTACAGTTTTGGGGGTGGGTGACTCACTTCTTGAGGATTTTATTTTTAGAAGTTGGATTTGACGTGATTGATATTCCTTTCAGCATCTAGATTTTGTATTTGGGCATGTATTTTCCACGTTGACTTTAATGATCATAGTGTCAAAAAGTCAATATGCTGTTGTAGAAGTGAGAAGTCTGCCTGAGTACTGGATTCCCGGGAGGAGAAATAGAAGAAAATAAGTAAATACTGTTGCAGTTTGTCTATTTGAAAGCTCTATTTAATATATTTTTTACCGTGTTGATTGCTGAGTTTAATCAGAGTCCGAATAGATTACGAACCTTCTCTCCAGTTTTAGGAAGCTTGGAGATGGCAATTTCAAGATTACCTCATCTTGTTGGCGTGGTTTCTTTCTAGGAAGGCTAAATGGTACATCAGAACCTACTTTGTTTTTCCAGAAGCATCAGTACTTCATGGTATTGTGGAAAAGTTCAAGTCATTACCGTGCCAACCCGTCACAGTTAATTTTTTGGCAGAATGAATCCATACCAACAAATGGTTTCAATCGATTTCTTATGCAGATTCTGCAGTAGATGTGCAGATCTGTTGATTAGCTCAGCCTGTTGGAAGAGTGGGGTCTGCCCCATTTGTTGTCCTTGGGGACAGTCGTGGCTGGGTTATTGCTGTGGGCCTGTAAGCTCACAAGGAAATGCCCTTCAGCTCTTACCCTGACTCAGATCAGCATGAGGAACATCATGACATTATAGTTATTTTTTAAAATGTTTTTCATGTATTTGTCAACTTGTACTGCTGCTGCATAAATTCATTAGGAGTCTTTGTGGAGTGCTGAGCAGGGTTGTGGTAAATGAGTTTTGCAGGTGTGGACTGGTGGAATTGCAGTTTGCCCTGCAGTGTGTTTTAGTCTCCTTTGTGAGTGTTTCCCCACCCCTCACCTGGCTGTAAGATGTATAAGTGCCTAAGTGAGCAGTTATTTACCTGTGGCAAGTCTGTTGTACCTAAACTCAGGAAATTGTACACCTCCTGGCCCTATTTACCTTGATCTTATTCCATAAAATCTTCATGCTGATAATCTGCGCAGCTCAGAGGCACTGAAAGATGATCTGCCAAAAGAGAGAATACTTGCTCTGAACTCTGTGGAGGCCCTCAGGAGTCATTCTGATTGATGTCTAGGGATTTCCCAAGGATTTGACATGCTTGATCTTGAGCTTGTAATTAATTGTCAGAGCTGCTCTCAGCTTTAGAAATGGGTTTCTACTAACTGGCCCAAAATAGCGATGTTGGGCTTTGAAACTGTTGCCGTTTATGTGTGAAATCAATTGCACCAAGAGCATGTTGTTTTCATGAGTAACAAAAAGGATCCTGTTCTGTAATGTCATCCCATTTGTTAGAAAATGTTAGCACCTCTCATTTCACAAGGCTTTTTTTTTGTACACGGCAAGGATGCATTAAATTTAGTCACGTGCAGAAAGAAATCTGCACCTGGATACTCGTTGTAAAGGCACTAGATATGTGTGATTTCTCTGTATTTTAACACTTATTTGAATACAATAGATGAAGCTGGTCAGATGATGAAAGGGCTCTTTGGCTATTGAAAGTCCTCTTGCCACCTCATCTCTCCTACTGTCAGTGTATGCCTGCCAGTTAATAATAGCTTGAAACTGGTATAGTTTCAAGCTATTTTTTGCCCATTTCCCTCTTGGTTGCCATCAAAAGAGCAGGTTCTATTAGGGGAGCCTTTCTTCCTGCAAGTAAATGGATGTTTAGTGAAGAGAAAATGCATGGCAGTGGTGGAAACTTGGCAGAGCTTCCTGCTCCTGCTGCACTGCTCATCATCCCATTTATCCGTGGGGAAGGAGGGCAGTGTCTCTCTTTAGGATATCATGCCCTGTCTCGGGGAGATTTACCTGGTGGTCCCACCCCAGAATGGTCCATAGGAAGCCTGGCAGGCTGCCAATTTCTTGCTTAGACCGAGGAATCTAAGGGACTAAAACCAGGAGAATATGTTCTGCCTGTGTTACATGATAGACATGAGCAACGTGTTATCACAGAGATGTGACAGGGACCTTGTTAGGCCCAGCAGGTGTTTTAGTCCTGGCTCTCCTACTCTGAATGTGAGAGCTGGAAACATGCTGGCAGTGTAGTGCACATCCTCAGAGGACGGAACGTAATTTGACAGCTCACTTCAACCCTCTTCAATAATGTTGACTCTTCTGGCATCTGTTTGTTGAGAATGTGGCTTCTCATGTGGAAAACCGAGACTTTTTGTAGTGAAAATAAGGATTTCTTTTCCTGATTTGATTTTCCTTTTTTTTTTTCTGGCTTAGGTTAGAAGAGAAATATTTGAATGTAGCATTGAAGTGTTTAATTTCTAAGCTTTATTTGGAGACTTTGAAAAAGTGAAAATACGTAAGCATTATTGAAGGAATAAAGTGTTCTTGTTTGATGCATTCGACTGTTCTTTTCTTTCTGAGAATCTGTGTTTTTAGAGATACCAGGCAGTACTTTTTCCTTTAGCAGTAACGGAGTCCTGCTGTCTGCCTCAAGAGAAGGCAAAAAAGGTCAGATAAGGACTGTTTAGATAAGATAGGTGGCATTTCTGTCAGTTCTCACTAGCTGGTGAAGCAGGTGAGGAGCTGCACAAAACTGAAAACAAACAAGTAATGTTGCTCTGTCCCCCAAGTCCAAAAAATCCTCTCAATGCCCTCAAGCTGCTGTCTTAGTGAAGGGCATCTTTTCTCTTGAGTGCAAGTTTAGAAAATGTTTTGTTGTGCTGGTTATGTTAATTAAAGTGATGTTTGTTTTCCAAGACAGCGATTCAGAGGGCTGTCCTGCTCTGCATCATTACCTGTCACAGCAAAGAGAATATATTAAGATGGGAAACTGAGATTGGTGTAAAATTCTGTCTTATCTGCAAGGTATATCAGCAGTGTATTTCATAGAGCTTGATTGTATCCAAGATTCCAGGGGGCTCCTGGTGTCAGGTGAGAATCCTTCTTTATGGAAAGCACTTGCTCTTTTCCTATTGATATTGGTGAGCCAAAGAAACTGTTTTTTGCTGCTTCTTGTAGCAAACCAAGTGCGAAATGTGAGATGTAGCAGCACTGCCTAAGCCTCTCTGGCAGCCTCATGCAGTAGCCTGCTTTTAAAATTGGTTGGTAAGATGACAGCACTTTGCTGCCGGTCTGTGAGGTATCCATGTAAGGTGGGTTATCTTTGCTCAGGTGCCTGGAGACTTGTTCTTACAAGAGATACAAACAATGCATTCCAGAATTTGGCACATCTGGGACATTTTCTCTTGCTCTTGGAGAAAAAGGTCAAATGCTCCACAGCCTGTTTCTCTTAAATAGCAGAAAATCCCAGCCTGGATTGAAGATTTGACCCCCATTAAAATACATCAGATCTAACATAGCTGTGTGGTTTTAGCTGTGTACATAAATACATAACTGCAGATGAATATTTAAGCACTCCTAGTGTAAATAGAAATACGCAGATGCACATGCTAGGCATCCTCATGCATGCCTACAGCTGCAGAGAAAATGTACAGCAGGCAAAGGACTTTCGGATACAATGAAATGAATGGCTTTATCAAGATCTTAGTTCCTCATTAAAAATACTGAGAAGTAGAACTTGTATGAAAGACTAAAGCTGGGATTTCAGATTAATGTGTGTGGATAGTCAAGATGAACTCAATTCTGAAACGTAGGAGTGTCTATGGAGATCTGTTGAACTGTGTTCATGTATATCACTGTTTCTTCTTGTCCCAAGTTTGTTTTTTTTTTTTTAATTTGGGTTTGCCATTGTGCAGTTTTAGGAAGGTTAATATTTAGTGCAATTTAGAAGTCCTAAAGAAAGCAAGTGTTTTAATACAAGACATTTCTCCCATTGTTTAAAGAGGAAAAAATGATCTTGTGTCAATGGTATGGACTCTTATCCTCCTGCTTCAGTATTCAATTATTTTGATTCTTCTAAATTTTCAGCATCATGTGCACATGAAATTGGCCTCTTAAGTGATAGATATTTTTTGAAGGTTTGCTCAATTGTGCTTTCAGATTTTTCATTCACCTTCTGGTGGCTTGGCTGGGTCTGCATACACAAGTGCATGAACTGAACTATCATTAGCAAGTGGTGGTTCAGTTTTTCCTCTTCTACTCTTTGTGGCCTCTAAGTTTTTCTTGTCTGCTGTCTTTGCAAACCAGTTTTTCTGCAGGGTCACTTTAAATCACCTGGTGTAACAAACCTGAGTGTGACAAATGTATGCATGAGGGAATGTGTCTTGCTTGTTGTGGCCATCAAAATAGGTTTCACATGGTAGAAATTTGATAGTATATCTACAGTTCTCCAATCTTGCTTTTGCCAGTGTCCTTGAGTTCAGTTTTTTAACAGTCACAATGAGTTACTGACTAGCTGGCATTGAAAAAATTTGACTTTACCCTCAGGGGCCACTGTAGGCTTTGTTCTGATAAATACTTGTCCAAACATCCCCATTATTTTTTCTTCAAGACAGAAAAATGTGACACAGGGTGCTGTGCCTGTTATCTCCCACCTAGACTTGTTTGGTTGTTTGGTTGTTTTGGTTTGTTTTTTTTTTTCCTTTGAGAGAAACTTCAACCTTTCTATTCATTGACCTGGTGAATACTTTATCAATGTATTAAGGTCCTTTTATTAGTGTGGATTTTTTTTTAAAGCTTAAAATAAAAATCAGGGAAATATTCTAATTGTATGATTTATATGGTTGGTTCTACTCCAGAAGAAAGCTTAATTGTTGAAATATTTCTGAGTTCCTGTGTTCTGATTTCTTGAGTAGTCTGTGCTAAGTCTTGAGCAGAAACTTGCAGAAGAGCTGCAGGATTGAAGGAGAGCAGAAGTGACACAAAGTCAAGTTCTCCTGGGAAATCTTATGGAGGTTAAGCAAGTGCAGCAGGATTTGAGCAATGCTGCTTCGTCCACTTGTTCATGTGTGGATGCCAGGGTGGAGGAGGCTGGAATTGGGAGCCAAGATCGCTTAGAGGTGTGTCTGTGAGAGAAGCCAACTGCAATCTGCTGGTTTCTGGTGACTTTAGAGGTACCTGTCCAGTGTTAGTCCTGTCTCCTACTGGAGCTAGCTATTGATCACTTGGCCAAAAATGTTGCTGCTTTAAAGAACTTCCCCAAACTTTAGGGAATAGTGGGACTGTCATTAAGAAAGAGATATAATTCCAAGCACTTTCTCTTGGTTTTAAATGCTGACTTCATGGGGTTTTTCCCCTAAGAGTAGGAGAGCTTCATGTAAGTCTTGAAACTGCTGGTGGTTGATAGGCTTTTATTTATTTAATCAGGGCAGTGCATGTTACAGAACTGACAGCAAAGGGATCAGGGCTGGAAATATTTTTTACTAGACATCGACATGCTGCTGTGCTGTTGGGAGAAAGTGGAGATTGCTTTGCCAGCAACATCTGGGAGCCTCTGCTTGGCTGTATGGTAGGCAGACCTTTTGTGAATCAGAGGAGAATTGCCTTTGGAATAAAGCCTCTTGGTGGCAGGTTTTTTAATCTGCTGCACTGACAGAATTGCTCCATCTTGTCCTCTTAATGCAAGCGTGTGTGCCAAATCTGCCTGAAGGGCTCTGTATCCAGGAGAGAAGGAAATGGTGATGCCTCTGAAAGGTGCTTGCCTTCTTTTGCGAGACCAAATAAACTTTTGGTGGCTTTGTGGGGCTGCAGCCGGCACTCTTGGGTTATATATTCTTCTTATATAAATGTAGTACACACTTTAAATTTATTGTTGGAGGAAAGAATAGAAATGTTGGCTGTGACTTGCAGAGGCAAACAGCGTATGCTGTGTGTATAATTGTCAGTTTCCTTAAAACTAATGTTTCAGAGTCTGTGTCTCCTCAAGATGGTGGCAGAGATACCGGAGTGCCCCTGGTGGGCTTCAGGGGTGGAGGGATGGATGCAGTGTTTGCCTGTGGAAAAGGTGGGGTGGCGAATATATTGAGTTGTATGAAATGGCATTTACAGAACTTGCAAATAAGAGCTTCAGCTGTTCAAGCTTCCTGCCCTGAAGTGTTTGTGATTTAGTCTCTCCTCTCTGAAGAGCACCTAGGTAGGTTTTTTTGGGTTTTTTCCCCTGTGTGGGGCAAGGTGGAGAAGAAAGAAGCAGGTATGTAGAGAGCAAATTGAACAGCCAATATTGCCAACAGCAAGTGACATCTTCAAAGTTTACCTGCAGCTTGTAAATTAAAAATGCCAACTCTTCCTTGTGCTGAAGTCAAGCAAGCAGCCACCAAACATACACCTGGTGACTGCAAGGAGAGATGGCAGACATTTTGACTGGTACCTTTTTCCAGAGGTCTTGAATTAATGTACTTCCTTGAATGATCCAGGAGTATTTGTCCACAAGTCCTGAAGGCCATCTGCAGTTGCTTAAAGTATTTCCAGTGTTTTTCTTTACTGCAGCTCCAAGTTGGTTGGAACCAGTATTCTATCTGCCTTTGGAAAACATGTAGTAGATTCCAGCAGAAATGAAATTTCTCTATGGAAATACGAGTGAGGAAATTGAGGCAAGCCGATTCAATTGTGATTGAAGTTCAGTCACAATTTGAGCAATGAGCAACACCCTGGAACGTTCACATCTAAGTAGCATCTGATCTTGTAGGGCTTGGTAATGTGTTAGGGAAGATTTGAGTGGAATCCAGGTATTTTTGGGCAGTGACATCATTCTGAGGGAGTTTTGGATTCTCTTAGGCACCAGTAGTACCCTAGTACAGCTCCTGCAGGCAGTGGTCTTGTTTCAAATACATCAGAACTTCATTTGCTTTACTGAATATGGAGCAATGTGGTATGAGGAGAAGTGGGTGCAGTTTGAAATAGAATTCCCGTATTTGTGGAATTTAGGTGTTGGGGAAGAGCCACCAAAAGAACTGTTAGACAAACAATGAAAATAGGCAATAAGGTGTGGATTTTTGGTGTAGCTTGTCTCCCTGTTGAGCCAAAGAAATATTTCCAGCTAATGTAGAAAGGGGCGATGATCTTGCTGCTGAACTACTCTGCCTGCAACAGCCTTCAGGGCACAGTGCTGAGCCAGATCATCAGTGCCATTTTGTAGCCTTTGTCTGATAATCCAGGTTTCTTCTTTTCAAGGGATTGCTGAAGAAAGCGTGCCTGAATTCCTTTAAGTATTTGTGGTGACCAGTAGTTAAACAGGAGAGTGCGCACTTACAGATGTGTCAGTTGGAAAACTCCATATTAAGGAAGGTGAAAATGACTTTAAATACAAATATGGAACTTGGATGTTGACAGAAGTGCTGTAAAAAGCATTAAATGTTGGGAGCGTTTAGAAGACATGAAGTCATCAGGGGTAAGTAAGGAGCAGTGGGAAATGTCCCTGTGGCTCGTGAGAGCCTTGTGAATGGGCAGGAATGTTTAGAGCATGACTGAACATCATGAATGATGGGAAGGCATTGTATCCTGTGTGCTTTGTTTCAATAGCCACAAGAACACTATCAGTACTAAGGAAATATTCCAGTGAAAGCACTGCTGGAATAGTTTCAGAAAGTAATAGTCAGAACAGAGGATCTTGTAACCTTTCAAATCCTATTTTGTTGTATGACACTTCTTTGGATGGGAATGTTTTAAAATTGCTCTTAAGTACACAAAGATAACAAAACCTATCCAAACAAGCAAACTCCATGTACGTTTACAAAAAAAAACCCCAAAAACCTATGAATAGAAGCCTCCCATCAAAGGGGTGAAAATATTATGGCTGTGATTTCACTGAAGGGGGAGCAGTTTTTAGTGTAGCTTAATGACACCCGCAGTTCTTGGGTTTGGTAAAAACACACAGGTACAGATAAGCCCTTTTCGTAAGTAACTGCAAATTGCATAAATCTACATCTCTGAGTCTGCTGTATTATCGCTCCACTTGTAACTTTAGGCTTGAAATAACAAGTATTTGAGAAATGGATTTAGAAAAGTTGCCTTATCACTGAATTTATATTTTTTTTCTCAAAGCCTTTGACCTTTGGCATTGATATTTTATCACAGGGGAAGGTGTTTCCAGTAGGCAGTGCTGGTGTGGCTGTGCATGCGGGTGTGTGCACACAGCCTGGTGTGGACCCTTGTTTGTTCTGCAGGTGTCCTGTTAGCTTGGCTGTTTCCTTCTCCTTCAGCTGTAGGACAGGATTTTCTCGTCGGCTTGTTCCCTCCTTAAACTGTCTTTCTCCCCCCTCTGAGGTGTTGCTGTGCTGCAGTCTCCTTGTGACGTTTAACAGGCTGTAATTAGCCCAGACACAGGAGTCGGGGTTGTCTGGGGCAGCATGATTCCAGTGATGAAAAGGCATAATAATAATTCCCCCTCAGTTCACTTGCACTTGGTGCTGTTTGATCCTGCGACTCAATCAGGAGTGGACAACATAGCTGTATTTTCTGCTCACTTTGCCTGATAGTGACTGATCTGATTTCCCCCATGTCTGTAATTAATTTTCCCACAGAAGTACGCTTAGGTTTATGGCTTAGATAATAAGTGCTGGTGACTTGTGCTACTGTCTACATGTTTTAATCCTTTTCCACGTCTAGATGGACTAAACAAATGCATAGTTGTTGCATCTGCCCTGCTGTAATGATTACTGTGGTGAAGACTTTTTTTTTTAATTTTTATAAGCTGCTGTTTTATTTTGCAAGAAGTTATTGAATTACTCCTCCAGAAGGCTACTAAAGTAAGAGGTTTATGGCTTTTATTGTCCTTCTGTTCTATCAACAGTTAATGGACAAGTAGGTAGAAAGTACTGAAAATTTGAGTTCTACTGTAAAAATGGCATCAAACCCAATCTTTCCTGGATACAATTATTGAGGTGTATAGTCCTGTGTAAAAAAATCCCAAGCATTAAAACCTGAAGCAAAATCCCCCAAGTCACGAGTCGATATCGAAGATAGAAGGCAATTAATATTTGGGAGAGCCAGTGAATGCAGCACGATGAGCGTGACAAAATATCCTGGGAGTTGGGTGTGTGTAAGAGCCAAATCTGTGCCATTGGTTTATACTCCGAGTTTTCTGGATGAACTGGAAAGAAAGGCAGTATTGTTGTTGGGACATGTAAATTGCTGTATTATTTCATTTCTCTCCAAGGGAAAACTTGTCTCTTCTGGAATTTCCCATCCAGTATTTACAGCTGATTCTATCACTTCTGACTGAAGTTACTTTTCAATTGTCTTCTTAGTAAATCTTTTTTAAAAAGTTGACTTTTTGCTAGAGTAGTTCAAAATGTAATGCTGTTTTGTGTGGTCCAAGATAGTTCTGCTTGTTCTAGAAATTGTTTCATTTCCAAGGAAAACTTGTTGTAGGAGAATTTGAGTGAAATGATTATTTCAAGCTACTTGTCACAAGAGGAACTAGCTAGAGATTAACCTGTTGGAGCAGGACTTTTTTTTCTCTCAACTTCCATTTAGACTTCAATTTTATTATCCCTTTTTTTGGCATGAGTTTGTTTTCTTGTGTGCTTGCAGATAATAGTGACATCTGACTTCTCTCGACGCTTAACCTGCTGTGTTAGAAGGAAAGAGAAATCTCTCCTGTTTCCATCAATCTTGTATGGCTGATGAAGAAAAAACAGTGGATATGCTATATTAGGGGGATGTATTTTTGTTCTGCTGTTTTGTTGTTGGACTCGTGTCCGTGTTGCAATGTAGTTGTGAAAGAAAGATATATTTATCCTTCAAATAAATAACTTTTAATATGCTGAAGGAAAAGTGAATTCTCATGCTAGGTCATATCTGTTTACCAGGGATAATTTGGTTGGTAGAAATCCTGAAGACTGATTATGTGGCTCCTCTAACTGCCAGTGGGTTTCTGGACCTTGTCCTGTGAACAAGGTAAAGCTGAGGATGCCCTGGTATATCTGAAATGCCACTGAAACTTAACAGGCTTCAGTCACAGCATTTAGGAGTTGAAGGGAGTTACTTCTTTCCTAAAATGCCCTGTTCCATTTTACAAGTGGCACAAAGCATGAGCGAGGCCAGGTCTGCTAAAAAACCACCATACTTAAAACTCTAGCAAGACCAAGCTCCTTTGCAAGTGAAGTTCTTGTATGTGGTACCAAGACCTGCATTTACATGCTTAGAAAAAATCCTTTTTTAAAATTTGTTTTTTTGTGTTTAGAAACTACCCTTGTTTTGCCACCCTAGTCAACATAGAACAGTGTTTTGTGGGCTAGGTGATTTTGCTATTAAAATCTCATGTTATTGTTTTAAATGTGTTGTATTGAACAAAATGAAGCACCTGGCTTTCAGCAGTAATTTAAATAACAAGTAGTATATATAAAGAACATTTCTTAAAATGCCTCCCTGAAAGTAGATGCTCATAAATATTCAGGGAGACCTTACACCCTTTGTGATTAAGTGGTGCTGAAATTATTTCAAAAACTAAATTTTTGAAATGCTGCTGTAATTAATGATTAATAGGGAGCTTAAATTCAGCTAAGTACCTGCCTGAGAAGTGCCAGTGCTGCCTGGTTTTCTGTGTTTGCCTCTCCTAGCAATGCTTTTTGTGTTCACGTCGAAAGTGGAGGCAAACAGTTTACAGATAAAATGGAGCATCCTCCATAAAACTGCAGCACTGGGGAGATGTCAGGATACATCCAGGTTGGAAACAAGCCCTTGACTGTTAACAGGAACAAACAAAGTGTGTGACCCATGCCGTGCAGCTGGCGAGGGGGCTCGGAGACTGTGCAGTGATTCTCCCAGCCCCGGTAGCTCTGGCAGCAGGGCTGCAGCACATTGTTGGTGTGGATTTCCTGCAGGGCCATGTTTCTGTTGGAGGCGGTGCACAGGCTGCAGTGTGGACATCAAATTATTCTATTGGTTTGAGGATTAATGAGGTTAAATTAGCTCAGTCGCTGACTGCACATTTTGTTGAGGTTCAAACTGTCCAGGCTGTTGCAGTTAATAGGAGCAGCCCAGAATGCTGCCGGTTAAATGTGAGTTACTCACCAGGGATCCAGAGTTCATTATTGGAAGGAATAGGACAACTTTACTCCTGAAGAAGTTCAACTGGTTGGGAATACTCTTCCCTGTGTTGTTTGAGAGGCAGAACTGGAGAGAGCATCATTGATCAGCAGCACAGCAGGACACCTTGACGATAGGTTTAGGGTGGATGTATTGCTCTCTTTATACCTGTTGTACAGATAGAAGTATTGGTGATAAACTAAACTCCTTTGGGCCTTTGATTTGCATAAAAATGATGTCCCGTTCACTAATGAAAAAATTATTTGGAGCTAGAGGGAAGTGAAGAGCTTGGAATGAGTATCTCTGCTTAAAAACCAAACCAAGGTAAAGGCAGCCAACTGAAGTGTCTGTCGGAAGAGTTGGGCCCTGTTTGGGAACACCTGGAAGAGACGTTCTTTTTGTCTTCATCTTCTTCCCTTTCTTTTCAGAAATACTACTTTTAGAGCTGTCCTGATAATACTTTCTAAGCCTAAGTGCATTATATAACACATGGCATAAGTGATGAGAACATAGGCCATGGAGCTGGTTCAATATTAAGGAGAGATTCTTGAATATACCACATTGGGCAATTCTTTCCATTTCTGGATCCTTGGCTTCTGTTGAATGGCAGTGCTACAATTGAGTGCAGTTATGTGGGATATGTCAAATAGAAACTTTGACTCTGTATCACTGAATTAGGGAGCCAGAATAATACTGTGTTTTAGACTCTGTAAGCTTTCCTAAGCATTAGTTTGGTTGGCACTGGGTGCTTGCTATGGTTTTTTAACAACAATTTGCCTTCTTTTTTTTGAAGTTCAAAGACTCTCCATGGTTTGTTTGTGGTTTTTTTGTTTGTTTGTTTTAAATTTTTTATTGTAGTTTATTTGCTTTCCCATTTCTGTGCCTATTAAAACATACTGAGAAGCTGCTGGAGAGCTTAGTGATCCATCAGGACAGTTGGTGCGGTCAGTGACAACAAAACCATCACCTTTGCAGGTCAGACAGTTTGGAGAAGTGAGTTCAGGAAGCAACCTTGAACACAAATTGTCCTCCTTATGAAAATGATGTTAGTGAGGCTGATGGGGCTGACAGGCAAAGTCTGCTGGAGGCTTTTTTTCAGGTGTTGTCCCTTTGTCACTTTTTAATTGATGCTCACGTGGGAGATGCTGTTAGTTATGTCTAACTCTTCAAATGGGTTGGCAAGGTCTTCCTTTACTAAGTCTTCGTTATCTCTTCTCTCACCTGTTTTACCTCTTCACTCCAGAGTGCTTCTGGACCAGAAAGCAGATATCCCATAGAATAGATGTACAAAAGGAGCTAAGCAGAGGTTTTCTGGCGAAACAGGATTTATCTGGAGTGGGGAAATGTGATTTCATAAAAATGGAAGCTTGTTTTGTAGACTTCATTTCAGTGAAACTTTAAAGAGGGCAACCCTGCCACTCTCCCAGTTCCAGACTGTCAAATGTAGGAGGAGGGAAAGGGGAAGAGATCAAATCTTACAAGTCACGCTTCTAGTTAATGCTCTGGCCTATTAAACCAGACTCTTGCATATTTCCTGGCTGAGGATTGCCACCCTTGTGCCGGCTGCCCTCTAACTCCTGGCCAAGGCGAGCAGTGTGTGCAGCGCTCTGGGCACAGGGGAGGGAGCCGGGCTGCTCCGCAGGCTCCGGCACAGGGCAGCCTCCTTCAGGCACGGCGCTTCTGCCGGGGGAACCGAGGCCAGCGGCAGGCAGGGACAGCTTGTCAGGTCACATCTGCAGGAGCCGGGGCCTCACACGGCTCTGGGAGGAAGCGCCTGCAGTGCTGGAGTTGTGCACTGAGCCAGAGCAAAGGGGTGAAATGCAGAGTGTTCTGCAGAAATATTCCGGGGCGCCAGGCCAGCCTGCTTTGAGCTCTCTGGCACACAGCAAGCACTGTGCAATGCAGCCCTGAGCTGCTGGGAGAGGGGTGTTAGAAAGGAGCCAAGTCTTAGATGAAATTTAATGGGGACAAAGTCCTCAAAGAGGCAGAACCCACATCTGCTGCTGGAACAGAGACACCTCTCACGTGCCCCTCCCTGCACGGGACTCTTGGCCTTCAGTGGCAATTCTCTCTTCTCTTCTTTCCCACCAAACAAAGCCTGTTAGAACCTACAGAGCATCACCACAAACAGCCCTGCATGAGGCATTCTTCCCAAGGAAAAGGAACAAGCAAATGTGGCCAACACAGCCTCACACCTCTCATCCTCACTGTCAGGGAAGACTTTTTCATCCCTTCTTCTTTTGGAACTCTTGCTTGACCAAGAACAGTTAGCTAATTAACTAAGAAGGAAAAGAATGAAATTGAAGAACCCTTTGCTTCTCAGCCATGGAACAACATTCAAAAGCTCTCAGTGCAGCCTCTTTCATTGCCATTCAATGGGGTTACCTGAGCAGAGGGAGACCTTTCAGGCAGGGAGTTCCTGATGTCCCGGATCATTTTTGCAACTTCAAGGCCAAGATCCAGCGGTGGTGATTCCTCTTCCGCAGGTGCATTCTGCGCTGAGCTGGAGGCCCTTGATGCTGCACTGCCAGCCCTGCCAGCTGGAGCATGAGGGGCTGAAGGGCCCGGTGCGGCTGCAAGAATCCAAACACATGAGTCAGGCTCCAGAATGTGGCCTTGGGACAAGGCAGAGCTCTATTGCTGCCTTGGATTAAAGCATCACAGGAAGCGCCCAAGAAAACTAGGCAGAGAATCTTTTCACTTTCTAGGTGTCCCTTCCTAGTAGGCTCGACAATTTCTGTCTCAGAACAACTGAGCACTGTGGAAAAATACTTCCAACAGTCATTTTTTCATGGGTGGGACGTTTGATGGGAAAAGTGGCAGGAAACAAGAGTGAAAAAAGGGCACAAAATGCGCAAGAAAAGTATTAGGAACATGAGGGCGAAAGAACGATAAATGTGAGGGGAAAAGTGGGAGAAATGGGAGAGGGAAACGCTGGGAAACACGAGGGCAAAAGTGAGAAACATGAGGAGACAACTTGGAGAAAAATGACTGAGGAAAGGAGAAAAGCATGAAGGGAGAAAAGGGCAGGGTAAGGGAGGGAAAAATTGTGAGAATCATGAGAGAACAAAAAAGGAGGTAAGAGTGGGAAGGTGGGGAAATGTGAGAGGTAAAGTGTGAGGAAAGGGAGCTGAAAAGGGTGGGGAAAATGAGTAAAACTTGGGAGGCAAACATGACAGGAAAACTGTGAGACTCGAGAGGGCAAGGGGTGGAAATGTGAGAGGGAAAAGAACAGGAAACGTGAAGGGAGAAAAGGAGAGAAGGCAGGATTGGCATGACAGCTGAAATGATTCCTAACACATTCCCCCATGCATTTGCCCATTTATTGCACTAGCCCAGGGCTTCTCTGTATGTCCATCTCCCCCTGTGCCTTGATTCCTGTTCGGAAGCAGTAGAAGTGCAGGATGTGCCCACCAGCAGGAGCTGCTCCAGGCTGGGAAGGCGCCAGGTGGTGCTGATTTCCAGAGGCTTCTGTGTCCCAGGTGAGGCCAGGGCAGGAGTGGGTTGAAAGGTGCTGCTGCTGCTCCTCTGTGCCAGAGAGCCCTGGCTGGGCAGGGCACGGCGCCCACTGCACTGCGGGCTCCTTCTCCTGCCACAGCTGGGCACACCTGGCAACAAATCATGACGACTTGTGGGGAAACCAAGGGCTTTGTGGAGGCTGCCTTGCTCTGCACACACCCGGGCCACCTGCAGCACAGAGCTTTGGCCCCCAGAAATGTAAACCCGAGGGGAACGGCTGGAAACGGTTTCATTTTCACCTTTCAATAGAAGCGACTAAAATCAAAGTTACCAAGAAGGGCTCGATCCCTGGTGCCAGCTCGGTGTGAGAAAGGAGGCATGACTTTATTTCAGTGCTGGGTGCGTGGGGAATCACTTTCCTAACACGTGCTCAGCCAGAAATCCCACCTACTCATTTGTAACCATGGAAACAAGACCTACTCATTACTGTGCTGAAACTCACAGGTTAAGCATTCCCTCAAATTAGTTGACAAATTTAAATCACTTCTCAGAAGTTACTGACAGGAGAGTAGGGCTCTCTTGAGAGTCTCTGGTGGTCATTTGGGGAACATCCCATTCCTGCAATTCTCCTCCGATGCTCAAGAGCCTCCTGCAACCACTCTTTTTGCCTTGAATGCGTTCCAGCTACATTCTTAGGAGGACTATTCTATTCTCAAGGCTAAAGAAGCCACTTGCACACATCAATCACTGCACTGGGGGAATAGAGGGTTCAACACTGTTAATGGGAAGGGAATCCATGATTTGTTGCAGTTCAGCATTTTCTCAACCCTTTCTTTCTCTGGGAATTGCTCACAAGCATTTCCTCAATGCACCTTGAAAATGTTTTTGCTGACTGAAGCCACATTGTGTCTTTCCTTCAGCAATTCAGAAAGAAAACACAAATTGCCTACTGAAACCTTTCTACTCCCTTCCAAATCAGTTCACTGCTCAAGCACAAGCCCGATTCCCTCAGTGAGATAGGAGGTAATATTTTGCTTCAGCTGAAGGGTTATTAGAAGAAAGAAGGAAAGCTGTTGGTTCTAGGTGTTGTTGTTTAGGGTTTGGATTTGTTCTAGTTAATTCGTTGGGTGTTGCTGTGAGCTGGAAGAGGGGCCAACTTGAAGACCAGACCAAAAGGGAAGCAGGGTAAGAGGGGAGGGGACAGAAAAGGAGGCGGTGGGGACAGAATACAAGTTTCCTTTTACCCAGCCAAAGGGAAAGGGGACACGGTTCACCCTGGGCTGGGAAAGGCAGTAAAAAGCAGCATTTTCTGTGTGTGTGTTGTGTGTGTTTGGCTCTTGGGAGAGGGAGATACACACCCAGCTCAGGTGAATCCTTCCTCAGAAACAGTTCTCTTTGACTTTGAGGACTTTGTCCCCACTTAATTTCATCTAAGAGTTGGCTCCTTTCTAACACCCCTCTCCCAGCAGCTCAGGGCTGCATTGCACAGTGCTTGCTGTGTGCCAGAGAGCTCAAAGCAGGCTGGCCTGGCACCCCGGAATATTTCTGCAGAACACTCTGCATTTCACCCCTTTGCTCTGGCTCAGTGCACAACTCCAGCACTGCAGGCGCTTCCTCCCAGAGCCGCGTGAGGCCCCGGCTCCTGCAGATGTGACCTGACAAGCTGTCCCTGCCTGCCGCTGGCCTCGCTTCCCCCGGCAGAAGCGCCGTGCCTGAAGGAGGCTGCCCTGTGCCGGAGCCTGCGGAGCAGCCCGGCTCCCTCCCCTGTGCCCAGAGCGCTGCACACACTGCTCACCTTGGCCAGGAGTTAGAGGGCAGCCGGCACAAGGGTGGCAATCCTCAGCCAGGCCTGCAGCCCTCGGCTGTGGTTTGCCTTTCTCTGCTCCTGTGCACGCTCCGGACGGCCGATGCCACCGGTCTGTGCTGTGCCCAGCACGGCCACGCTTCCCCTCGGGAGCAGCCGGCTGCCAGCTGGGCTCTGAGAGCGCAGGATTCGCCCGGGGCCCCCAAGAGGCACCCAGGGCCGGGCTGCTGCCTCTTGCAGCTCCAAGGGCCTCCTTGCAGCTGCCTCTGCCCCGGCTCAGGCTGCTCCGGGCTCTGCCAGGGCTCTGCTGGGGCTCCAGCCTGGTCAAGGTGGGGCCTGGGCTCACCCTGCAGCCGCTGACAGCTCTGCACCAGCTCTGCGCCTTTCCCAGCAGCCTCCCTGATCTTTCTGCTGTCTCACTTGGGCAAAACTC
Source organism: Chamaea fasciata (assembly GCF_029207755.1). Classification (NCBI taxonomy): domain Eukaryota; kingdom Metazoa; phylum Chordata; class Aves; order Passeriformes; family Sylviidae; genus Chamaea; species Chamaea fasciata. The sequence goes on along the minus strand of NW_027094122.1, from coordinate 371,556 downwards.
TCCCCCAGACAAAGAGATTGCACTTAGGGATACAAATGCAAGTGGCAGGAACCCAAATGCTCTCGAGTCAGAGCTCAAGGCCTGCATCTGCACAGGGTATTTGGGCTGCCCCACTCGTCCTTTGGTTCTGCCTGCAAATGCCACTGCCCTTTCTGCCTCAAACACAAGTGCCACAGCTGGGTAAAACCCAGCCCCTGGGCCATATTCCAAAGGCACTGCGGTCCGGAGAGCATGACGAAAGAAGAGCCTACTCCCCCTTCAAACCGTACCAAAGAAGGCATCAATGTCACTTTCCACCTCTAAGCAAAAATGGACGGTTCAGAAGGAAATGTTGAGCATTCTCACAGGCTCAGAAGGAGGACAATCTTCAAAATGACTTGAGGTTTCAGAAACTTTATTTACAATCCTAGGCCAAAATACTACCCTACAATCCTAGGCTAAAATCCTACTCTACAAATCACTACGATGCTGGTGATGGAAGAAAAAGTTTTTAAGTGACTGGTCCATTCCTGTCAACTCCTTCCACCTCTTAAAGGTAAGGATGAGTGGCACCAGGCTGGATGTAGGCTTGGCCGATGTTACAAATGGATGCTGCACAAAGGAAAACAAAAAAGCCAAGAATGAACCATTACTTTCCAAGCTAAGAGCCCCAAAGGCAGGGTAATCTTTTTTTCAATGAAAAGGGGATTGAGTCAGAGTAGGTCTAAGGAGCAACAGTGGGACAACAGTGGCACAGCTTACTGCAAGAGCTGCTAAATGCCCCAGGCCTGGAAATATTTCAGGTCTGAGCATCCTGATCTCTTTAAAGACGCCCCTGCTCATTGCAGGGCACTTGGACCAGATGACCCTTACAGGTCCCTGCCAGCCCAGCCCAGTCTAGGATTCCTGGCTGTTCTCATTTGAACAGCACCAAGAGTGGAGGTGAGGAGGACGAGGCTCATCTGATGCCTGGCAGTTCAGTGCAGGAGGAGCCCGTCCCTGGGACACTGTTTCCCCTGCAGCCCCTTGGCATTTTACCTGCAGCAGCTCCTTGGCAGACCAGCGCCGCTCCTCGTCTCTCTGCAGGCAGCAGCTCAGGAAGTCACGCAGCAAAGGGGAGAGGAGCTTGGGCTGCCGCAGCTCTGGGATCCCTTTGGTGGCTATCAGGAATCGAGCCTGGAGAAAAGGAAAGACGAGTCTCTCAGCTGCTTCTTTCACATCTGGAACTGCTCTCCCAGATCCCATTGTTTCAGCTGCACTCTGCAGTGGCAGTTTCTGCCGTGGCACAGAGGCAGAGATGACTTTCCTGGACCAACAAAAAACCCAAAGCCTGATGCAGTCACAGCTTTTCCAGCATCCAGCAGATCTTGCCCTGGCAGCTGATTTCATTGACTGACCTCCTTAGTGGAAACTACATCAGCAAAAGCACCTTTGCTTCTCTGAGGATTCACCTGAGCAGCTTGACAGGCTAGTTGGAAGAGGGACTTTGCTCTACTAACTCACTCTAGTATTTCCAAGGAGTATGACATGAAAAGCATCTCTGCAGCACTTGTTGGTCCCTTAAGCACAGCTGCTATAAATGTCATCAAGCTTTTTCCTTGGTTCTTGAAAACAATGGTAATTAAAAGTAAAGACAGGAAATCCCTCAGTTAAGGCAAGTTTCCCTGTGAGAAGAATGGGGGTACACTTCTCTCCAAAGCACTGTTTTAGAAACTTGGTTGGGTTTGGGTTTCTTTCCTTCATTTCAGGAAAGATAACAGCAGCTCTAAGATGCTTGTTTCCTGTTAGTAGGGCCATCTACACAGCCAAAAGAGCTGGAACGACTTCTAAGCCAAAGCCCAATGTTGCCTGAGAAGGGAGATTGTTTGCCTGGGCTAAGGCTTGAGTTCCCCCACGGATGCAACCAAAACCCCAGCAGATGCTGATGTGCTGCAGGGACATTTTCAGAAAGGGACCGTGGTGGAAGTAGTTCCAGCAGATGGCAATGGCATTTTGTCCAATGGCACACGGAACGTGGGATGGGGGAGAAAGACAGCGGGATCAGAGAGTATTTACACCTTACCATGAGAGGACCTTTATTCCCGTAAGGAGGTTCTCCTTCCACCATTTCAATGCCCACAATTCCAAAAGACCAGATGTCTGCTTTGGGGCCATAGGACTCAGCTTTTGCAATTTCAGGCGCCATCCACCAAGCAGTCCCGGTCGCCGAGCTCCGTCTACTCTGCTCATAGGTGAGTTGAGCAGAGAGGCCAAAATCAGCTGGGGAGAAAGCAAAAGACCGTTTTTATTTGAATCCTGTGCAATTAGGAAAGCAAGGAAAAGAATTGCCCAGTTGAATTTGGAGAATGTGCTGCTGAATCTCCTGGACAACTCTCCCTGCTCTGTTTCCTCAGGACTTTAGCCAAGGAAATATGGCATTGGCTGCTTCAAAAATCCCCACATTTTTTACACGGCCTCCAGCAGTGTCTTTTGTTCCCCTGAAGCTTTAGACTTGTAGCCCCCTCCCTCTGGAAGGGACACACACAGAGCAATGCCACTGTGGACGGCTCGATCCTTGCCATAGGTCTGTGCACGTTGCCACCGCGTGGTCAGCTCACAACAGGCTCCCTGCACTGCCACCAGCACCGTTTTGGGGGGGCTGGCACTCACTCAAAAGCAGCCCCACAGCCCACATATCCCTGGAACGCTGCACCTGCCCAAGAATATACTGACCCAGCTTGACAGAGCCATCCGTTTTGAGGAGGATGTTGAGGCTCTTCACATCTCGGTGTATCACGTGGTTGGAATGGAGAAAATCCAGTCCTTGCAGGCACTGAGAGAGAAACCAGAAACGGGAGGGCAAAAATCAGTGATGTGATTTCATCACACAAGAAAGGAAAGAGCTCTCCAAGATTCCCTCTGCAGGGGAATGGGGAGTAATGGCAGAAGACAGTGCCATTGAGGGCAAGAGCTCGCTGCTCCAACACAGGCAGGGCAGCACCTTTCTAAAGAAAGGCATGTCAGCTTGTCAAAGAGCAACAGCAACTGCTGGTGTAGACTCTGCCCTGCAAACCAGCCAGGATGACTGCTGCTGCAGTGCATGTGCTCAGAAGTACAGAGCACTCTGGCTGCACTGCTAACCTTTCCAACTGAGGACTCAGAGAAATGAGTCTCTCTTCTTTGCTGCTCCTTTCAAACAGTGCCACCCCCACCTTTGCTTTTACAGGCAAGGAACGCAGTGCAGACAGGCCAAAGTTTAGAGAGGCAAGATGGAGAAGAGCAAATACAAGAACCAGAGTGAGAATGCAACAGCGGGAGAGAAGAGGACAAGAACAGAGTCCAGTGAGTGCAGGGGCACTGGCAGGCAGTTCGCTTGAGATGCTCTTGCTTGCCCAGAGCATATCAGCCACACAGAAACAAAGCCTGGCTCACGGAATCGCTCCTGTCCTGAGCCCCTGTCCCAGACAATCCTGCCCAAGCCCTGGGACGCACAGATGGGATCCCTCACCTCTCGACTGATGGTTGCCACGTGGTGTTCACATATGCGAACCTCAGCGATGACATCATCCAGAGAGCCTCCATCCATGTACTCCATCACCAGCCAGAGTTCGTTGAGCACAAGGTAGCTGAAAGAAGGGAACAAGGCCATGCAGATGAACATGCATACATTGGTTTCTTTGCTTGATTCTTGTTTCCGGGTCCCTTTGTGACAAGGACAGAATTCAAGGAATAGACACTCCCTTCAGGCTCTGCATTGTTTGCAGTCTGTGCAGTCTCAAGGAGAACAGCACATCTGTGAAAAAGGAGATATTTTAGATGGCCAGCAAGCCAAAAGTACAGTTTAGTATCAGCCAAGATGAAAAACCTGTCCCGCATGGTATTTCTGGAAAGGAGCACCTAGTGTTCCTGGCATGGCCAGCCCTGGAAAAGAGGGGCAACAATCCAAGGGAAATCCTCTCTAGCATGCTTCATCAGCATTGAAGAAACTTGAAAAAATCAATCCTGAGACAACATGGAGGCAGTGAGCTTACAAGGTATTGACTTAGTATGGGAGGGTTGATTCAGGTTTTTGGCCAATGTTCCAACTCAGTGTTTGAAAGCCAGGGAAGACACATGCAGGCAAAATACACTCTCTTCCCATCCATTGGAGATGAGTAGAGAAATAATAATTAACTGATTATTAACAGCTCTATTTTCTGCCAGTGTCCAAAGTGGGGTTTTAACCTCGCATGCTTTTACTATGGAAACAAAGCTTCATGGGAAGAGACCATGACCACTCACCTGTCTAAATAATCCACAACGTGGGGACTCTTATTCTTCTTCATGACCATGATTTCATTAAGCGCTTGTTGATTCCTGTTCAGTCCTTGAAGATTGATTTTCTTGATGGCCACCTAGAATGACACAGAAAATCAGTAACTTTAGAAGCTGGTGGAATGAGACCACAACACACATGGAGCGAGTGATTTTGCAATGACACAGGTGAGCTCTGCCAAAATGCCTTGCGATTAGACAAAGGAGTAATTAGGAACTGACATTCCTACAGCTCATTTCTCTGCTCCTTTGGGGGCCAGTTCCAGGACACGTGGCCACTGACCACAATTTGCCTTGTCCACTTGTTAAAAATGGTGTGTCAACTCTCACCCCCCAAAGCTCTGAGCACACTCTCTGTTTCTCTGTCCGTACTTCAGAGGAAGAAATGCGTGCCTTGGTACTCTGTGGATACATCTCGGGCTATAGGCAGGGCTTGGGGCTTTTAGGGACGCCTTGCAGATCTCTCCCCACGTGCAGTTCCCAAGTGCAGCACTGCAGGTGGCTAAGGAACTGCCAGGAACATTCAGATGTATTTGCTGGCAGCCAAAAATAGGAATTCAGGACTCTGAAGCCGTAGCCCCAGAGAGCAGTGAGATGCCCCTTTGTTGGAGCAATTGAGAGCCAGGGAGAGCGTCCTTCTCTGAAAGGAACCGCTGCCCTCCTTGCCTTCCTTCAGGCAGCTGAGCAGGACAAAGACTGTCCCAAATGCAGCTGGCTGGCTGGCACCAGTCTGTGCTTCTTGTGCCTTTGCAGCACAGCTCTAGCCACAGCTGCAGCCACAGCTGACACGAGAGAGGAAAGCCCTGGAGAGCAGCAGAATCTGCAGGGGCTCTTGACATTTACCTGTCCTCCTGTGGCAGTGTCGATGGCTCTGCAAACCTCTCCAAAAGCCCTAGAAACAAAACAGCAGCAAAGAAAGGAGAAGCCATTTAGACCTTGGAGTGAAAGCCAGTCCAGACAGGAGATGTCTGCTGGAAATGCCTCCAACCTGCAGCATGCAGGAGGGCTCTGCCAGAAGGCAGATGATGCATTTTCCTCTCCAGTGCATGGGCACTGGGCCTGTTTCTGAAGAACTGGGCTTTAGTGCCTCAGCTCAAAAGGCCAGGTGATTCTTTCGTCTTGGATTTTAGTTTCTAAACTGGGCAGTTTTTATCCTGATCACACTATTTCCTTCAGCAAACTCTTGGGAAGAAATGTTCCTTCAAACAGTTATCTGCCTGCTACAAAAAGGGGTGGTTGCTGTTTCTGGCAATGAAATCCAAGTGTCTTTGACAATTCCTTCTGACCACACTTCCAAATTCTGGCTGGTACTGAGAGATGGGGCAGACTAACCCCAGTGTCTGAATATGTTTGCATCTTGCCTGACTTCACCCTTGACAGTTATTCCAGCAGCAAATCGTTGCCCCATGATTGTGTACAAGTAACTGTGGTTGGACTCACCCTCTGCCAACAATTTCCTCTTCAATGTATTTCCTTCGGGGATTTTCCATGCTCGCCATTTGCCCTGAGGGAAACAAAATGCAAGATGCTCACTTGAAAGCAGAGATCCCACTATCCAGGAGATACAAAAGGCAGCCCTGCTGGGGCTGTACAGTCTGGCCTTCTGAGTCCTTTGTGGCCAGCTGCGTAACAACAACAACTGCAAGAATTGCAACAAGACAGGCAGCTCTGCAGTACAAGCAGGCCAGCACTGATTTCTACAGTCCTTTGAAGAGATCTCTTGACAGCAAACAAAGCACAGGGAGATGCATTCCCAGGAGAGGAGGGCATCTTCCCCACCTTGCAGCACTTTACCAAAGGAATGCCTTTCCCTTTGTAAACCCAAGCAGCTCAAGCTCTAACCAATCCCAAGGGGCCTTCAGCAGCAGGACCCTCACCCTTGAGGAGCAGGCTGAGCTGGAAGACGCCCTTGCCCGTGGCCCACGTGAAGAACCACACTGCTTCTCCTCCCCCTGACAGCAGGGATCAGTCCCTGCCATTGCACTCGCCCTCTCAGCCCCGCACACGTGCCCACCTTCCCGCAGCGGGCAAGGGCAGCAGGGACAGCAGTGCTCCTCAGGTGCCGGCGGGACACGGACAGCTGCCCAGAGGAGATGCTGACCCTCTGTGAGCCCAGCCCAGGCCGTGCAGGAGCCGGCCCAGAGCAGGGGCTGCTGCCTCGGGGCAGCTCCGCGCTGCAGCGGCCGGCCGGCAGCGGGACTCTCCCAGCTAAGGAAGGCTCCAGCCTCGGCGCTCACACCAGCCCTCAGGGCCAGGGCAGCCACCGCCACAAAGCTGCCAAAGCCCAGGCACCAGCACTGACAAGCAATGGCAAGAAGGCACGGCCACACCCAGCCCCTTCCAAGCTGCTGCCCCCACTGAGGACACGGCAGGATTGGCTTGGAGAGCAGACACAGCCAGGTGCACGTCAGTGCCCTTTTGTGCCAACAGGTGACGGGAGACAGAGCGTCAGCTGGGCTCTCTTCTCAGCCCCACCAGCTCTTATCTGAGGGCACAGGACCGGCAGCTGCTCTGGGCAAGAAGCAGCTTCAATGACTTGTGCTGTAGAATCACAAAGGGCTTGATTTGTTTTCCTAGAGACTGATCTGAGCAGGGCTTGGGCCAGTGGGTAGCATTCTAACAGTCATGGGAATGACTGGGAATCAGGTAGGAAAAAGTGCCATGGATCTGAGGAATATACAGCAAAGGGGCTGGAGGCTCACTCCTGAGAAATGCCTACAGTGCACTTTTATCTGATCATGCCCCAGGCCTATGTCTCTTGGATATATCTTTCTAGGAACAAAACTAGGATATTAAATACAGATTGTAATAAAAGGATCTGTTTTTTTCATTGGGGGCACAAAAAAACCAGCTCTTGCTCTCTGTTTCTGCTGTCACCTGATGTTCTTTCCAAAGAGTCCTCACTGACAAATATATAATATTCTCATTAGAAAACCTGCAGATGTAGTAGTGGTAAATAAGAACAGTCATCAAAATTACGCCACTAAGACACATGGGGCAGAAGAGCTCCTTTAAGATGGAGAAAAAACCTCTACCCAAAAAAAAATCCGGAAAAAAAACCAAACTAAAACCACAACCAAAAGACAAAATGCCAAAACCAATCAATTTCCGTGAAGGTTTTTTTTGCTCTGATGGCGGATGAGAAGTCAGGAGTCTAAGGAGAATTTAGGAAGCTAACTATTCTATCCAGTTTGGCCACTAGCACACAGAACGTGCCCAGATCATTTGCTAGCTCACAGCCTTCTGCTGATGCAAGGACAACCCCTGCTTCTGCCTTTAGCAGCTGGGGAAGCTCAGGCAAACCCCAGGCACGTCCAAGCTGCCCTCAGAGGCAGCGGGAACACCCAGAGCACTCTCTTGCTGCCTTGGAGCACAGCCTTTCCTGTGGGGAGCCCTAAATGCTCCTGGGACGCCAAAGTGAGTAGGATCATTGGGTCCAGCTGTGCTGGCACGTTCACACCATACACTGTCCCTCAGAGAAGAAAGACACAAGACATACTCAGGAGCTCCAGGGACTCATCCTCATCATCCTCCATCGCCTGTTGCTGAGCAGAAGCCCTGTCAGTGCTGGAGATGAACGAACTGCCCGGCTTCCACTGCACAGCTTGGCCAGCACTAGTGCCTTCAGGTGACACTGCTGCTGCTGCAGGTTCAACAGAAGAGCCTGTGGAGATCTGAGACAACAAAGGAGTTTGTGTCAGAAAGAAAAGTGGCTGGCAGAGATTAGCCCCAGATCCCATTTCAAGTGCAAGCCCTTAGCAAGATGCTGTCAGCCACATGCAGGGCTCTGCCATGGGTTTGTTCTGATGTCCACTCCTCAAACTGGATGGCTCAAAGCCAAAGGCTGGTTTGACTGGAGTGCAAGGCCAGATTCATTGTCCATTTTCTCCAAAATGCATTTGCATGGATTTTCTGAAGGGTGACTGCCAAAATGACCATTCCACTTTCTCCCAAGGACGCTTTTCCCCTTCCAAGGGCTGCAGACACACTTGCAGCTCTTTGTTCAAATGTTCTACCTTCTCCCATGGAGTCCTCTTTTCCTCCGGCATCTTCTGAACGTGCCCAACCGGCAGCGCTGCTGCTTGGGACAGTTTCTGTGCCTCACAGGAATCTTGGGGCTCCTTGCTGCCAGTCACTTGATGGAAATCTTTGCAGGCTGCCAGGCGAGATGTCAACACTTCCACCTCAAGTCAAAGAGAACAAAGCAGTCAGAGAGTCCAGCTTGTCCCTGTCAGCCAAGAGTCATCGACTCTGAGGAAAGGGAGAGGACCAGATTCACAAGGGATACAGACAGCTTCTTTCCAGATCCATCTGGGTCACCGTGTTCCCCTGCAAGAACACCTCAAGAAACGAGGAGAGCAGGAAGAGGCCAGCAGGAATGCATTCAGATGACTGCTGGCCAAAAGGCCAAAGCACTAGTGCCACTGTGCAAGGCAGCAGCTGAGATTCAGCAGAGCAGGGAGTGTCCTTCAGAGTGCCTGTGGCACGCACTGGAGCAGGATGGCACTCAGAGGCATCACCCCACCCCCCTGCTGCTCTGCAGGGGAAAGGCAAGAAGGGCAGAAAGCACCAGGTTGGTGACTGCAGTGGCTATTGCTCATTCACTCACTTGTTTCTGTAGAGCCTCTCGCTTCTCAAGGAGGAGACCAATTTTCGCTCGGTCTTCTGCTAGAATCTCCATTTCTTCCTCCAGCCTCTTCTCCCATGCCTTGATCCTAGCCCGAGTTTTCTGCAGCTCTGCCTGCAGCTTGTCTCCAAAGTTCGGTGAAGAACAGGAGACAGAACCTTCCATCAGGGGAGTGGCTACTACTCCTCCGCTTACATGGTTTTGTTGATTGCCCCTCTCCTGATGGAGTTTCCATTGATCCTCAGTTCTTCTGATGTCTTCCCTGCTCTTCCTCCTTGCTGCCATCGTGTCACTCGGAGGTTTGGGCGGCTCTGCTTGTGCCTCTGCCTCCACGTTCTGTACAAACAAATGCAGAGCAAGTGACTGGGAGATGCCATCAGGCTCAGCTTTTTCCTTTTTCAGCGTACAAATCATATTCATTCAGCCACTTCTTTCTGCTTCCCTGCCCACCTCTGCTTCCATTGTAACCCTCCTGTCCCAGTGCTGATCTCTGCAGATGACAAGGCTCTGTGCTTTCAGTGCCTGGGGGACTCCTGGCCTCCTCAGTCCCAAGAGCTCCATTGAATTCCCCTCTCCCTGCCCTTCACTCTGTCCCACTGTGACACTAGCAGTACAATCAGCCTCCATCTGGGGCTGAAGCTCCAACAGCCTCTTCGGAAGCTGACAGGGAACGTGTCTTTTGCCACACAAGAGAAGAGTGGCCCCCCAAAGATTCACGGACAACACATCATCTCTTAGCAGCTTATTAAAAGCCAAAAGACAGGTGGACTCTGAGTGCCTGTCAGCTCTGCTACTGACTGCTCTGCCTGAAGAGGCAAAAGAACAACCTGGCAACAAAGGCACCAAAATCCCTGTCTTCAAACAGCAACTCCACGTCCCCAGTGTGTCTCTGAAATGCTCCCGGGTAAGCACAGCCAAGAAGCTCCTGGGGACAAACCACCCCAAAGAGCTTGTGTTCTCAGATCAAGACTTTTGGTGCCTGTGGGTACTTGGCACGTCTGTGGAGAGGGACAGGTCTCCCCAGACCACAGCGTCCCCTACGTATCCACCAAGGCTGAGCACAGTGCCTTTGACATGCTCCCTCCTCTGCAGACAGGGAACCTTCCTGCTCCAGGCTGGCCCCTATCAGAATCCCAGCAAGCTGGGGCCTAAACACGGCAGCTCAAAGCCCATTTTCCAGCTGTCACTGGCTGAGGGGAATGGCTAGGTCTGGCAGGACTGCAGCACTCAGCATCCTCAGCCACCAACAGCAAGAGCTGGCTGCTCAGAAACTTGCAGCTCTGCCTCGCACTAAAGACAGCACCCTCCAGAAGTGGCACTTACTGTCTGGGAAAGTTCCGGCTGTGGTGTGACCACAGCTGGAGCCTTGTGGTCATTTGGCTCCGCGTTAGCTTCTTGTCCAGGAGCAGAGGAAGCCGGAGGGGAGTCTGTTCTTCCTTCAGTGATCTGTGGACAGACAGGAGCGTGAGACACAGGCCATGACCTATCATTTAGAACCTTCTTTCTCTTCAGCTCTAGAACCAGCTCTACTAAGCACAAATCATCAACTTGGAGAGCAAGGGGATTCTAAGTCCCTCAGACTAAATTCTAATGGGCTGATTCAACTGGACACTGCTCCAAATTAGATATTCCCCCCTGACTACTATCAGGAAGCACATTCTCTCTGCAAAGCTGATCTTCAAGTTCTTTTAAAGCTCTGGAATGGAAAATTAGGAAATAGGCAGTGATGCCTTTGCTCTTGCTGCAGCAGACATGGAAATGGATTTTCTTGCAGCCTACTCAGCTGGCCCTCTACACTCTACTGCCACAGGCCAAGCTCACAGCTTGCTGCACAGTTTTAAACACCAAGAACATCAAATGTTCTTTCCTTACTCACCTCGGGATCAGCACCTCTGAATACCCGGCTCAGGTGACCTGCAGTGGGCAAGGGAAAATGAAGCAGATGCTTTGAGAAAACTGGAGACAACCATTTTTAGAAGACTTTCCAAGAAGGCCTCCCAGTCTACATTTTCAAAGTTGTCCTGCTTGACCCAGCAATGGAGGAATTGGCAAACTCTGCTGCCACAGACTCTCCCACGGAGGGAACGCAACCCCTGCAGGTTCCCTTGCAAATGCTGCCCGCACGGCCGTGGCTACACACACCCCCTTTTGAGCTGAACGTGTTGACAGGAGCTTTACCCAAGGGGCATCCCAATGGCCTTTCTGTTTCCAAATCAACTCAGTCACTAAGAAAGAGCAGGAAGACACAAAAACCAGGTTAGGTGACACCCAGGGAAAACCTCTACTTACGTGCCAGGTGAGTCAAGAAATAGCAGGAATAAGTAACTCCATAAACAGTGAAAACTGCAGCGGCGAGTTGCCCAATCATTGTGGCAACTGCTGTGCAAGTTTGCCAACTGTTCTCCAACACTATCAAAAAGCAAGTGTCCTGTCAGTGTGCACGTGCCCACTGACAGACGCCTCAAGCTGCAGGACGCTCCTGCACTGAGCAAGCTCAAGAGCTGCTCTGACACCCCTGAGGCCTTCCGGGCACCAAGGCAACCTTGCGGTGTCACCACGACCACGTGGCAACCGTGCCCTGACATCACAAAGCAAAGCCCCGTGACGGTCTGTGAATCGATAGAGATGGATAGAGTGATGTTTGTGTTGGCCTAGGCTGCATTTTTACCTTTCCCCCCTCAGCTGCCTGTTTCAGCTCTTGTTTCTCCCCCTGTGCCCCCTGTGTCCCCTGTTGCTGTGCTGGGTCTGAGCTGGTGGCCGGGCCGGGCGGAGCAGCAGTTCCAGCCTCGGCTGTCCCTGGAGCGCTGGGAGCTGCCGGTGGCCCCAGGCACTGTCCCCTGAGCCAGTGCCATCTGCTGTCCTTGTCCAGGGGTGCTGCTCTGCAGGGGAGGAAGCAAGAACAGAGTGAAAGGCTTTGAAGATGGGGCGGCGGGAATCCCTCTGCTTAGATTTCTGTTTAAAGATATATGGACTGTAGTATAGAGAGGAATAATTTCATGGATATTTATATATGCAAGTTACTATTTGTATAGGAATATTTCTGTATGTATCTTGGTATATTTATAAATGTATGCTACATATATATGTGTCTGTATATATGCATACATCTTTGTAATAACATATGTATATATGGATGTAAGTATATGTATATGTAAGTATGCTGTTCTATCTGTGTTTTCATTCTATTTCCCATGAATACAGTTGTGTAGGTATTTCTGTTTATGCAGTTGGAGTTATATGGCTCTTTAATTAGGTATATTGGTATTCCTAGAAGTAAATAGATCTAGTTTTCTATTTACATCTGTGTATTGACTTCTGTATTTTGAGGTGGGTGTATCTGGGTGTATCTTTCTATTTAAACATGTATGGAGATGTACAGTTGTATCATTGTATCGATTGAGATCTTTGTAGACGACTGTTTAGATAGAAACACTGATAGTTTTGTATTCCTAGATGGGCTTTCGGCTTGCAGTAATATGTAATAAATTAAGTTGCTAAACACCTAATTGATCTTTGTGTCTAGTGAGTTGTTGTAGATGTTGGCAATAAATTAAGGTTTTCTTAACTGAAGTGGATATTTCTATATTTTTACATAGCATTGTTGTAAAAATCGAATCAATTCCTTTTTTTAAACTTAAATTGACATCAGCATAGTTCTGTATTGTCAGCGTGGGTGTAGCGATTTGTAATAAATGACATTTTCCATGTGAAATCAATTCTGGTGTATGTGTCGATCAGCAGTGCAGCTGTAGGAATCTGCGAGAAATTACAATTGTCAACTGCGATGGGTGTTTTGTGATTTGTGCTGTCCAGAGCAATGAGCAGTTGTAAATACTGGAGGATTTTGGCCATGGAAATCTCCATCCGTGCCCAGCACATGCCCCACTTGCATTCAGGCTGCACAAGGAAAGCACAGATTTGGGATGGCAGCAGAGCCACACCTTGACTGAGAACTCGCTCCAAAGGCCGCTGAGAAAACTCCGGGACTCCACGGAGCCTCCAACTCCAACCAGAGGCACCCAGGGAGGACAAATCCACCCGCCATGCCACGGGCAGCTCTTCAGGAAGCGCTCCATGTGTCCCTCTGAAGGTCATCCTGGAGCCCAGGAGCCAACAGGGATCCTGAGCCAGCTCCGCTGCCTTTGGCAGCACTTTGCAAATGAGCTGCAGCAAGGGGGAGGCCGCAGGGCTGTGAGTGCTGCAGGCTGGGGATGAAGGAAGGGCCATGGACACCTGTGCTGACATGCTCCAGAATCCACAAGGATTCTGGGGGAGAACTGGCAAGCAACAAGTTCCCACAGCCACGACAGTGATGGAAGCCCTTGGTGTGAAGTTCCCTGGAGGAACTCCCAGGGGAGTTGCTGTTATAAGAACTAGTACCAGAAGGCACAAATGTAGTAACACTAGGAGATGGCCTCTAGGACCCACAGGCAATAGCTTAGGGAAAGATCAACTCTATATTTGATATATTCTATTGATTATGGCATATCAAAATATAGAATATGCAGCATTATATTTGATAAATTGCATCTATGATACATATAAATATGTACCATTGAGTGCATTTTCGTAAATATTTTCATTTCATATAGATTTGATAGATTCTTCCCACTTGGGGGAGTGAAGATGTACTGCTGTTGAGAACCTTCTGCCCACACAGCAGTCAGGCCACAGGGCTGTGCGTGCACACCCACCCACCGTCCTTGTTCTTCTCGGCATCTTGGGGCTGCTGTTGGCACAGAACTGGGATGAATTGAACTCGACACACCTGTCCATGTCCAGCCTGTCATCAACGCTGATGTGGCAGGGCACAACACACAGCTCTCAAATCACTCACATTATCATACATGCTTTCATTCCTGCTGGGGAATGGGGAACTTAGAAACACCAAAGACACAGAAAAGAGGTGGAAAAAGTTGGGATCTTTGGTACACTGCTGGTACCCTCATGTAGGAACATTTGTTGGGTTTTTAAGGTGATAACTTTCCAAAACCTAGCAAAGCTGCTCAGCATCGGTCACCCAGTTGTGAATGGTTTCCTTGGCTTGGCAAAACTGCAGTGTTAACTGCGGACTCCGTCCTTGGTTCAAACCACCTGCCCTGACCTGCAGACAGAAGCACCAGCACCAGCAGAAACTACATCAGCCACTTTTCTCCAAAAGCTCTCTTCAATATGCGAGAGGAAAGGAGAACATGTCAGACAGTGTGGACTAATGACAAGACTCTGAGCAACAGTTAAAAAGCCAAGGGCCGCAGCTTCTCTGGGACACTCCTCGTGCTCCAAGGCAGCCAGGCCGCCCTGGCTGCCCGGGACCCTGCGCTCCACGGGCTCTGCAGAGCTGCACAGCGGGGAGGCAGCCTCGGGCACCTCAGGCCCTGGGCACCAGTGGCCTTCTTGGTCTGGACAGCTGCCTCTGGGCAAATGCAGCCTGCTGGCCCTCTGCTCTTGGCCCTAGCCCGGCCTTGCAGGGCTAATCCTGCTCCCGCTCTGAAACGTGCTCAAGCGGGATTTGTTTGTTTCCAGCTTTCCAGGGCATTGATTTGCACCACAAAATACTGAAGGACTAAGGCCTGAACAACAGGTCCTGAGCTAAATCTGCCCTCTGGATGACCCTTCCAACCAAACGTTCGATGGATCTGCTCCTTAACCAAGTGTTACTATCAATAGGATCTATGCATTCACTACTTGGTGAAACACATCTTTACCTTTCAGCATGAAGAAACCAGACAAGGCCACATCTGGCCTTGGTTCCTCTTTGAGCCCTGGACAGGCTCAGGGAGAAAACCAAGAGGAAGATGAAATCAGATCTGCTGCCCCAGAAGGTCTGTCAGATTGCTCGTTCACCACTGTCAAAGCTGGGCTACTCTCACAGTGCAGTCAGAAGCCTGGTGGCCAAGAAAGGGGCAGGCAGTGTAGGATTTCCTGGTTCCTGGCAGGGACTTTCCAGAGCTTTGCTGGGACAGCTTTCCCAGCTGATGAGTGGATCTGGATGAAGGATAAAGCAGAAGGGTGTCTGCTGATGGATCTTTCTTAATCACTAGAGGCAACCTTTTGTACCAGTGATGAGGTGCATTGCTTACCTTCTTCTTTTCTCATTTGCCTTTGCACTCCTGCATGATAGTAAATGACACTGTTGCTTCAGCTGGTGTCTGTGTCTGTGTCTGTGACTCTCCCTGCTGCAGACAGGTAAAAAATGTTATTAAAGAAAGGTCTTATGGAATATGCATGAGGCCATGCTACTTTAGCTAAGCAGCTAGCAATAGCTTGCAAGTTCCCAGTTGAAAACTGTTTAGAGAAGGTGAAGTTTGTTCACAAAACAGCCCGTTCCTAGGGAGAAAAACGAGTGCATCTGCATAAATATTAGCTCTGTTCCATCAGAACCCACCAAGGAAAAATGTAAACAACCTGAAACTTAGCACATACACACAAATGACCTTCTGACCAATCAATGAGGCAGTAAGAAAACTACCAGCCAATGGGTGTGGTGCATGAGGTCCCTGAAAACTGGATAAAATAAGTGATGTGAATAAAGAATTGGCTTTATCTGCATGAAGGATATGGAGTCTCGGCTGATTCATTACAACATCTCCCCACCACCAAAACAAACACACAGCCAGTTGAGCACAAGACCTGCCTCTCTGCCAGCCCATTTCTCGGAAAACACCCCTGATTGCCATCTCTGCAAGTGCAATCCCCACTTTCCCACTACCTTTTCTGCAGGCAGGCGAGAAAAGTAGTTGCTCCCAGCTCCGGACACCTCCAGAAACCAACTGCTTTCAGCAGTCACAAGCCTGAAATATCAACTTCCTTACTGAACCAGCCCACTGGGAGCTCACACAGGGAGGCCTTTTGTCCAAGGATACCCACACAAGAGCTCGAGGCTGGAGCAGTTTGAAATGTAACACCTCCAGAGTTTAAACCTTCCTTTATTAAATGAGCTCATACCAACCTGCCCCAAAGGGAAAGCCGGGAGGAAAGAGAAGCTCTTTTCCCGCAACAGCAAGCTCTGTGCTTCTTTCTGTTCCAGCTGGAGAGTGGAGGCCATGGGCTACTCCTCAGTTTGGGAAGGAACCCTGGGAAACGGCTGGATCTGGGAGACCAGCAGACGGAAGTTCCCCAAAAGGTACGAAAAGGTTCTCTGCAGGGGAGGGGGAAAAAAAAAAAAAAAGGCATTTCAAAAAGTTCTCAGACATAAATTTCTGCCCCAACATGACAACCCCAAAGTCTCTGTGGTCTTTCAGGACACAACATTTTTGTCAGTCCCCCAAAGCACAATCAGCTCCCCAACAAGATTTCAAGACTAAAGGACAAACCTTGCCCCCTCACCTCTCCACACCAGCTCTAGGGAGTCTCTGTCCATTGCAAGATCTCCTTTGTCAGTCTGCATTGGCAAGAGCTGGCTGCAGGAGGCATTTGCATTGGAAATCTCCCCAGATGGGGGGAAAAACAGAAGAAGCGATTCCTGAGGAAAGAAAATGGCAACGTCCTTTGGGAAGACACCGGCGTGAGCGCCCTACAAGTGAAGGCCTTTCATCCCTTGCATCAAGCAACATCCATCCATGGGGCAGCACTAGCGTTTTGATGACAATGCTGACAAAATCACTGCCCCTTCCTGCTTCTGCTGCTGACTCCAAATCATGAAAGATGTTCCAACTCTGCAAAAAACAGGCAGAGATGGCGAGAAAAAAAACAGTTAATCTGCTGAAAAGGTGACCAAAAGGATGCTTTCTCATGTCCCCTTTTCATCCTTTCCCCAGCCAAGACAAAGCAATGTCCTTTTCCCCCGTCACCGACGGTGACCCAGGCACAGGATGCAGCGTGGGGACAGAGTCCACCACTGCTCCCAGAGCCCACCCTGGCCACGGGCTTCCCGTGCCCTACCGTGCCAAGCCGAGTTGTGCTGATCTGTGCCGAGCCGTGCTGTGCTCGGCCGTGCCGTGCCGAGCCGAGCCAAACCGCAAAGTGCCGAGCCGTGCTGTGCTGCGGCCGTTGCCCTCCGGCCGTTGTGGCCACTGTTGGCGATCGACACCATGCCGGAGCTGCCGCTGCCCGCCGGGCTCAGCGCCGGCACCTTCCCCGCCAAGCTGTGGCGCCTGGCAAACAGCCCCCACGTCCGCTCCGTGTGCTGGGACAGCCAGGCCCGGGGGCTGCTCATCGACCGCTTCCTCTTGGAGCGGGAGCTGCTCAGCCCGGGCGGCTCCCAGGGCCCGGCCCCGCACACCTTCCGGGCCACGCAGTTATGCAACTTCCTGCGCCAGCTCAACCGCTACGGCTTCCGCAAGGTGCCGGGCTGGCTTGGCGATGCCGGCGCCTGGCTCCACTACACCAACCCCTGGTTTCGCTGCGACCGCCCCGACCTCCTGCTCCGCATCAGGCGCCGGAGCACGGCCAACAGGCAGCGGCCGGCGGCGGGGCGGGAGGGGCGCAGGCGCCCGCCCTGCGGCTCCCAGCAGCTCCCCAGGGCGCGGCTGCTGCCGGACGGGCGGGATGGGCGCGCTGGCTTCAAGCCGCTGCCCAGGGAGCGGCTGTCGCTGCCGCCCGGGCACCCGCCCTGCGGCTTCCTTCTGCTGCACAGGGACCGGCAGCTGTCCTGTTTTCCGCGGCAGGACTTTGTCCCTGGGGAGACCTGCTGTCTGCGGTCGGACTTGGTCACTGGCTGCCGAATGCCCCGGGGTAGACCTGCTGTCCGCAGCAGGACTCGTTTCCTGGGCAGACCTGCTTTCCGCCGCCGGACTTGTTTCCTGGGTAGACCTGTTGTCCGCGGCAGGGCTCGTTTCTTGGGGTAGACCTCCTGTCCACGGCAGGCCTTTGTCCCTGGGTAGACTTTTTATCCGCCGCCAGACAGTCCCTGGGGAGACCTGCTGTCTGCGGTAGGACTTGGTCCCTGGCTGTCGAATGCCCCGGGGTAGACCTGTTTTCCGCGGCAGGACTTGGTCCCTGGGTAGACCTGTTATCCGTCGCCGGACTTGGTCCCTGGCTGCCGAATGCCCCGGGGTAGACCTGCTGTCTGCGGCAGGACTTGGTCCCTGGCTGCCCAGCCTCGGGGTAGACCTCTTGTCTACCGCTTCACTTGTTTCTTGGCTGCCCAAGTCCCGTGTAGACCTGTTTTCCGCGGCCGGACTTGGTCCATGGCTCTCCAACCCCTAGGTAGACCTGGTATCCACCGCCGGACTTAGTCCCTTGCTGCACAACCCCTGCTTAGACCTGTTGCCTGCGGCAGGACTGGGTGCCGGGCTGCCCAACCCTTGGGTAGACCTGTTGTCCGCGGCCGGACTTTGTTCCTGGCTGGTGAATGCCGGGGTAGACCTGTTTCTGCCGCCAGACTCTCTAACTGGCTGCCCAAGGCCTGGGTAGACCTGTTCTCTTCGGCCAGACAGTCCCTTGCCGGCGAATGCATGGGTAGACCTGTTGTCCGCCGCCGGACTTGGTCCCTGGCTGCTGAATGCCGGGGTAGACCTGTTCCCCCGCGCCGCCCGCCAAACCTGGCTCCAAAATCCTGGCTAGACCGCTCGTCCCGTCCCTGGACCTCCAGGACCCTGGGTAGACCTGTTGTCCGCTGCCGTTCTGACCCAGGGCTTGGCTGGTGAATCCTGGGTACACCTGCTCTCCCGGGTCGGCCTTCGGACCTGGTTGGTGAAGCCCGGGAAGACCCATTCCCTTGCGCCAGCCCCGACCCCAAAACCCCGCCTGCACGAGTCGTCCTCGTCCCGCCCCCGGACCGGACCGCCACAACCCTGGCTACACCTGATCCCCCGCGCCGGGAGAGATGACAGTGAGATACAGCCATGGAAATTCCACGGCAATTCCGCCATTCCCAAGTGCCTCATTTCTCAAGCCCACATTCCCAGAGGAATTGCCCTTCCTCTCCCAAACCCACCTCTCTGCTCCACGGCTTCCTGACCATATCTGATGCCTTTTAGGGGCTCTTCCACACACGTGTGTTGCAACTAATGCTTCATCTGCTCCACCATCATCCCTTTGCATTCCCAGCACCTTGGGGTCATCCAGTTGGAACCATGGGACACTGCAAGGCTCCTGGATCCCAGCTGGAAGGAGATCAAATCCTACCCCTTGCAGCTGTACTGGGGGGATCCATGGATTCTTCATTGGAAAGGAGGTCACAGCTGGAAACCACCTGCACCGTGTGGAGACCTGGGAACAAGAAGAGAAGGGACCCATGGAGCTGTGTCCCAGCCCTGTTGGAAACCAGATAGAAATCTCCCAGGACCCCGTGCACACAGGCTAAGAGGCAGAAAAGAATGCAGGGCTTGCTTTGAAACTCTCAGAAAAACTGAGATCCATAAAGTCACACGGGCAAGAAGTGGGAATGGAAGTTTTAGTTTTAGGTGAGTAAAAAGCTGCCTTAAGTGCCTTAAGCACATCGGACACTGTATTAGTTGATAGAAAAGCCTTGAAGTCCAGTTTAAACTTCAGTAGCATTACCTCGCGCAAAGTTCACTAAGTCCTAGACATATCATAAACATAACAGAGCATTGCTGACATTGCTAGACTGAATCGAAAGGCTGTAGGCGTAGGCCTTTGTGTAAGAAACGACCACCATTGTCCCACAACTGTGTTAGACCAGGACAGGTGCAAAAAGACAGGAAGAGCATCATGTTTGTAGCAGATTGGATGATTCAGGAATAGAATGCATTGGATTGGGGGTGCTGCTGCTGCCGCTTCTGCTTGGCACATGGGGACTCTGTGCTAGAAGCCATTTTGCAGAATGGCACAGACTGTAACGCTCTGACCTTGGTGAGACTGGTGTAACCATGTCAAAAACTACTTCTACAACAAGCAGCAGCCTCTCTTGATCCTCGCTTGGCCCGCTCCAACTTGCCAGCTGTCCCCACCAGCAATGTGCCCGCTGCTCCTGCGCGCTGCCAGCCCTTCCCTGGTGGTGACAGCAGCAGCTGCTCCTGCCACCGGCCAGCTCCTGTGCCTGGAGTCCCTTCCCGTGCTGGCAGCACAAGCTCCTTCTTGCCTTGAGCCCAATGCCAGCCTGCAGCTTGGGCTGGCTTTGCCAGCTCTCTTTTCCCAAGCCTTTGACTCCCAGACTTCTGCCCCAGCCCAGGGACATTTGTTATTTCCATCACCTGCTAGTTTGACACCATGAACCATTCTGGTTTTACCTAAGAGGTGAATCGTGAGGATTTGGGGGCTTTTTTTTGTCCACAATGTCCTGTTAAGAGCAAGAACACACTGTTCTTACACCTGGAATTGTGGCTGTTCCTACACCAATGATTCCGCACTGCATGACTAAAGAAAATCTCTCCTTTTCCTTACTAAGCTGAAGCTAGAGCTTAGTGCAAATAGGTGTTAAAAGAGAATGAATGCCATAATCCCCCTTTTCTATTTTGGTCGGTTGTGGATACCTCCTCGAAGGATCCAGAACAACTCCAAAATGTTTTGCATACAGTGAAGAAAAAGCAAGCCAAAATTCCCTCTGGATGACAAGGTTAGAAAACCTGTTTGAATCACTGTCACTGTTTCTCACCACATCTGCTTAAACTGACAAGAAATTCAGCTGATTTTCTCTGAGAAAAACACAGTTCAGTTTTTGTTAAAATTTTAAAAGTTTAATAATAAACAATAAGAAGAGACATAAGAAAAGCAAAACTACAGACGTCTGGGTGCCTGGTGTTTCCACCCAAAGCACAGCTTGCTAACAAAGGATCTTTCCTTTAAATACCATAGGTTATTGCGTATTCATAAATTTCGTATGTGATTTACACATTCCTTTTGACTTTAGGTGTTCCTGCTTAATTGCAACTTTTCTCTCCCACCATTCTTTCTTGCACATAAATTTTTCATGCCTCCACAAAGTCGTAAATCTCTTGATAACGAAGGCAATAAATTCTTCCCATTGGAGTCGTCGGTGTCCTTGCTATTGTGTCTATCCACATGAGATTATGTGAGGAATTTCTTCATTGCTTCTCCAATTTTTTTGTAATTTTTTTAACTAGTTACAAAAAGCATCTGCTATAGCCTAAAAACTGTATTTATCCCACTACTACAAGGGGGTATATTACTGTAGCATAACTTTCTACCATAACACATCTAAGATTCATTTTCATATTTGTAAAAAGACAAACACTTAATATGTATTTATAACAATGCTGAGGCAGTTTTGCAATGAAGCAGCAGCGTGTCATGGTGCTAAATAGGAATTTGGCATTACCTCTAATGTTCACTGCTGCAAAGTATAGCAGGACACAGCAAGGCAGACTGGGTTAACACAGTCATTCCTCCCCTCCCCTTCCTCCTGTCCATCCCATTGTCTCCTCTGCAGAAGATGCAGGCTATGAAAACAAGGCAAGGTTGTGACCCATTTTTCTTCTGCTCCTGGGCTCCAGGATGACCTTCAGAGGGACACTTGGAGCGCTTCCTGAAGAGCTGCCCATGGCATGGTGGGTGGATTTGTCCTCCCTGGGTGGCTCTGGTTGGACTTGAAGGCTCCGTGGAGTCCCAAAGTTTTCTCAGCCGCCCTTGCAGTGAGTTCTCAGCCAAGGTGTGGCTCTGCTGCCATCCCAAACCTGTGCTTTCCTTGCGCAGCCTGAGTGCAAGTGGGGCATGTGCTGGGCATGGATGGAGATTTCCATGGCCAAAATCCTCCAGTATTTACAACTGCTCATTGCTCTGGACAGCACAAATCACAAAACACCCATTGCAGTTGACAATTGTATTTTCTTGCAGATTCCTACAGCTGCACTGCTGATCGACAAATACACCAGAATTGATTTCACATGAAAAATGTCATTTATTACAAATTGCTTCACCGGCGCTGACACTATACAACTATGTATTTAATTTAACTATATATCTCAATTTAAATTAAAAAAGGGATTTTTTAAATTTTTACAACAATGCTATGTAAAAATATACAAATATCTACTTCAGTTAAGAAAACCTTAATTTATTGCCAACATCTACAACAACTCACTAGACACAAAGATCAATTAGGTGTTTAGCAACTTAATTTATTACATATTACTGCAAGCCTAAAGCCCATCTAGGAATACAAAAATATCAGTAGTTCTATCTAAACAGTCGTCTACAAAGATCTCAATCGATACAATGACACAACTATACATCTCCAAACATGTTTAAATAGAAAGATACACCCAGATACACCCACCTCAAAATACAGAAGTCAATACACAGATGTAAATAGAAAACTAGATCTATTTACTTCTAGGAATACCAATATACCTAATTAAAGAGCCATATAACTCCAACTGCATAAATAGAAATACCTACACAACTGTATTCATGGGAAATAGAATGAAAACACAGATAGAACAGCATACTTACATATACATATACTTACATCCATATATACATATGTTATTACAAAGATGTATGCATATATACAGACACATATATATGTAGCATACATTTATAAATATACCAAGATACATACAGAAATATTCCTATACAAATAGTAATTTGCATATATAAATATCCATGAAGTTATTCCTCTCTATGCTACAGTCCATATATCTTTAAACAGAAATCTAAGCAGAGGCATTCCCGCCGCCCCATCTTCAAAGCCTTTCACTCTGTTCTTGCTTCCTCCCCTGCAGAGCAGCACCCCTGGACAAGGACAGCAGATGGCACTGGCTCAGGGGACAGTGCCTGGGGCCACCGGCAGCTCCCAGCGCTCCAGGGACAGCCGAGGCTGGAACTGCTGCTCCGCCCGGCCCGGCCACCAGCTCAGACCCAACACAGCAACAGGGGACACAGGGGGCACAGGAGGAGAAACACGAGCTGAAACAGGCAGCTGAGGGGGGAAAGGTAAAAATGCAGCCTAGGCCAAAACAAACATCACTCTATCCATCTCTATCGATTCACAGACCGTCACAGGGCTTTGCTTTGTGATGTCAGGGCACGGTTGCCACGTGGTCATGGTGACATCGCAAGGTTGCCTTGGTGCCCGGAAGGCCTCAGGGGTGTCAGAGCAGCTCTTGAGCTTGCTCAGTGCAGGAGCGTCCTGCAGCTTGAGGCGTCTGTCAGTGGCCACGTGCACACTGACAGGAGACTTGCTTTTTGATAGTGTTGGAGAACAGTTGGCAAACTTGCACAGCAGTTGCCACAATGATTGGGCAACTCGCCGCTGCAGTTTTCACTGCTTATGGAGTTACTTATTCCTGCTATTTCCTGACTCACCTGGCACGTAAGTAGAGGTTTTCCCTGGGTGTCACCTAACCTGGTTTTTGTGTCTTCCTGCTCTTTCTTAGTGACTGAGTTGATTTGGAAACAGAAAGGCCATTGGGATGCCGCTTGGGTAAAGCTCCTGTCAACACGTTCAGCTCAAAAGGGGGTGTGTGTAGCCACGGCCGTGCGGGCAGCATTTGCAAGGGAGCCTGCAGGGGTTGCGTTCCCTCCGTGGGAGAGTCTGTGGCAGCAGAGTTTGCCAATTCCTCCATTGCTGGGCCGAGCAGGACAACTTTGAAAATGTAGACTGGGAGGCCTTCTTGGAAAGTCTTCTAAAAATGGTTGTCTCCAGTTTTCTCAAAGCATCTGCTTCATTTTCCCTTGCCTACTGCAGGTCACCTGAGCCGGGTATTCAGAGGTGCTGATCCTGAGGTGAGTAAGGAAAGAACATTTGATGTTCTTGGTGTTTAAAATTGTGCAGCAAGCTGTGAGCTTGGCCTGTGGCAGTAGAGTGTAGAGGGCCAGCTGAGTAGGCTGCAAGAAAATCCCTTTCCATGTCTGCTGCAGCAAGAGCAAAGGCATCACTGCCTATTTCCTAATTTTCCATTCCAGAGCTTTAAAAGAACTAAAAGATCAGTTTTGCAGAGAGAATGTGCTTCCTGATAGTAGTCAGGGGGGAATATCTAATTTGGAGCAGTGTCCAGTTGAATCAGCCCATTAGAATTTAGTCTGAGGGACTTAGAATCCCCTTGCTCTCCAAGTTGATGATTTGTGCTTAGTAGAGCTGGTTCTAGAGCTGAAGAGAAAGAAGGTTCTAAATGAGCCTGTGTCTCACGCTCCTGTCTGTCCACAGATCCCAGAACCAAGAGCAGACTCTCCTCCGGCTTCCTCTGCTCCTGGACAAGAAGCCAACGAGGAGCCAAATGACCACAAGGCTCCAGCTGTGGTCACACCACAGCCGGAACTTTCCCAGACAGTAAGTGCCACTTCTGGAGGGTGCTGTCTTTAGTGCGAGGCAGAGCTGCAAGTTTCTGAGCAGCCAGCTCTTGCTGTTGGTGGCTGAGGATGCTGAGTGCTGCAGTCCTGCCAGACCTAGCCATTCCCCTCAGCCAGTGACAGCTGGAAAATGGGCTTTGAGCTGCCGTGTTTAGGCCCCAGCTTGCTGGGATTCTGATAGGGGCCAGCCTGGAGCAGGAAGGCTCCCTGTCTGCAGAGGAGGGAGCATGTCAAAGGCACTGTGCTCAGCCTTGGTGGATACGTAGGGGACGCTGTGGTCTGGGGACACCTGTCCCTCTCCACAGACATGCCAAGTACCCACAGGCAGCAAAAGTCTTGATCTGAGAACACAAGCTCTTTGGGGTGGTTTGTCCCCGGGAGCTTCTTGGCTGTGCTTACCCGGGAGCATTTCAGAGACACACTGGGGACGTGGAGTTGCTGTTTGAAGACAGGGATTTTGGTGCCTTTGTTGCCAGGTTGTTCTTTTGCCTCTTCAGGCAGAGCAGTCAGTAGCAGAGCTGACAGGCACTCGGAGTCCACCTGTCTTTTGGCTTTTAAAGAGCTGCTAAGAGATGATGTGTTGTCCATGAATCTTTGGGGGGCCACTCTTCTCTTGTGTGGCAAAAGACACGTTCCCTGTCAGCTTCCGAAGAGGCTGTTGGAGCTTCAGCCCCAGATGGAGGCTGATTGTACTGCTAGTGTCACAGTGGGACAGAGTGAAGGGCAGGGAGAGGGGAATTCAATGGAGCTCCTGGGACTGAGGAGGCCAGGAGTCCCCCAGGCACGGAAAGCACAGAGCCTTGGCATCTGCAGAGATCAGCACTGGGACAGGAGGGTTACAATGGAAGCAGAGGTGGGCAGGGAAGCAGAAAGAAGTGGCTGAATGAATATGATTTGTACGCTGAAAAAGGAAAAAGATGAGCCTGATGGCATCTCCCAGTCACTTGCTCTGCATTTGTTTGTACAGAACGTTGAGGCAGAGGCACAAGCAGAGCCGCCCAAACCTCCGAGTGACACGATGGCAGCAAGGAGGAAGAGCAGGGAAGACATCAGAAGAACTGAGGATCAATGGAAACTCCATCAGGAGAGGGGCAATCAACAAAACCATGTAAGCGGAGGAGTAGTAGCCACTCCCCTGATGGAAGGTTCTGTCTCCTGTTCTTTACGGAACTTTGGAGACAAGTTGGAGGCAGAGCTGCAGAAAACTCGGGCTAGGATCAAGGCAGGGGAGAAGAGGCTGGAGGAAGAAATGGAGATTCTAGCAGAAGACCGAGCGAAAATTGGTCTCCTCCTTGAGAAGCGAGAGGCTCTACAGAAACAAGTGAGTGAATGAGCAATAGCCACTGCAGTCACCAACCTGGTGCTTTCTGCCCTTCTTGCCTTTCCCCTGCAGAGCAGCAGGGGGGTGGGGTGATGCCTCTGAGTGCCATCCTGCTCCAGTGTGTGCCACAGGCACTCTGAAGGACACTCCCTGCTCTGCTGAATCTCAGCTGCTGCCCTGCACAGTGGCACTAGTGCTTTGGCCTTTTGGCCAGCAGTCATCTGAATGCATTCCTGCTGGCCTCTTCCTGCTCTCCTCGTTTCTTGAGGTGTTCTTGCAGGGGAACACGGTGACCCAGATGGATCTGGAAAGAAGCTGTCTGTATCCCTTGTGAATCTGGTCCTTTCCCTTTCCTCACAGTCGATGACTCTTGGCTGCAGGGACAAGCTGGACTCTCTGACTGCTTTGTTCTCTTTGACTTGAGGTGGAAGTGTTGACATCTCGCCTGGCAGCCTGCAAAGATTTCCATCAAGTGACTGGCAGCAGGGAGCCCCAAGATTCCTGTGAGGCACAGAAACTGTCCCAAGCAGCAGCGCTGCCGGATGGACACGTTCAGAAGATGCCGGAAGAAAAGAGGACTCCATGGGAGAAGGTAGAACATTTGAACAAAGAGCTGCAAGTGTGTCTGCAGCCCTTGGAAGGGGAAAAGCGTCCTTGGGAGAAAGCAGAATGGTCATTTTGGCAGTCACCCTTCAGAAAATCCATGCAAATGCATTTTGGAGAAAATGGACAATGAATCTGGCCTTGCACTCCAGTCAAACCAGCCTTTGGCTTTGAGCCATCCAGTTTGAGGAGTGGACATCAGAACAAACCCATGGCAGAGCCCTGCATGTGGCTGACAGCATCTTGCTAAGGGCTTGCATTTGAAATGGGATCTGGGGCTAATCTCTGCCAGCCACTTTTCTTTCTGACACCAACTCCTTTGTTGTCTCAGATCTCCACAGGCTCTTCTGTTGAACCTGCAGGAGCAGCAGTGTCACCTGAAGGCACTAGTGCTGGCCAAGCTGTGCAGTGGAAGCCGGGCAGTTCGTTCATCTCCAGCACTGACAGGGCTTCTGCTCAGCAACAGGAGATGGAGGATGATGAGGATGAGTCCCTGGAGCTCCTGAGTATGTCTTGTGTCTTTCTTCTCTGAGGGACAGTGTATTGTGTGCACGTGCCAGCACAGCTGGACCCAATGATCCTCCTCCCTTTGGGGTCCCAGGAGCATTTAGGGCTCCCCACAGGAGAGGCTGTGCTCCAAGGCATCAAGAGAGTGCTCTGGGTGTTCCCGCTGCCTCTGAGGGCAGCTTGGACGTGCCTGGGGTTTGCCTGAGCTTCCCCAGCTGCTAAAGGCAGAAGCAGGGGTTGTCCTTGCATCAGCAGAAGGCTGTGAGCTAGCAAATGATCTGGGCAAGTCCTGTGTGCTAGTGGCCAAACTGGATAGAATAGTCAGCTTCCTAAATTCTCCTTAGACTCCTGACTTCTCATCCGCCATCAGAGCAAAAAAAAACTTCACAGAAAGTGATTTGTTTTGGCATTTTGTCTTTTGGTTGTGGTTTTAGTTTGGGTTTTTTTCCGGATTTTTTTGGGTAGAGGTTTTTTCTCCATCTTGAAGGAGCTCTTCTGCCCCATGAGTCTCAGTGGCGTAATTTTGATGACTGTTCCTATTTACCACTACTACATCTGCAGGTTTTTTAATGAGAAGATTATATATTTGTCAGTGAGGACTCTTTGGAAAGAACATCAGGTGACAGCAGAAACAGAGAGCAAGAGCTGGTTTTTTTGTGCCCCCAATGAAAAAAAACAGATCCTTTTATTACAATCTGTATTTAATATCCTAGTTTTGTTCCTAGAAAGATAAGTGCAAGAGACACAGGCCTGGGGCATGATCAGATAAAAGTGCACTGTAGGCATTTCTCAGGAGTGAGCCTCCAGCCCCTCTGCTGTATATTCCTCAGATCCATGGCACTTTTTCCTACCTGATTCCCAGTCATTCCCATGACTGTTAGAATGCTACCCACTGGCCCAAGCCCTGCTCAGATCAGTCTCTAGGAAAACACATCAAGCCCTTTGTGATTCTACAGCACAAGTCATTGAAGCTGCTTCTTGCCCAGAGCAGCTGCCGGTCCTGTGCCCTCAGATAAGAGCTGGTGGGGCTGAGAAGAGAGCCCAGCTGACTCTCTGTCTCCCGTCACCTGTTGGCACAAAAGGGCACTGACGTGCACCTGGCTGTGTCTGCTCTCCAAGCCAATCCTGCCGTGTCCTCAGTGGGGGCAGCAGCTTGGAAGGGGCTGGGTGTGGCCGTGCCTTCTTGCCATTGCTTGTCAGTGCTGGTGCCTGGGCTTTGGCAGCTTTGTGGCGGTGGCTGCCCTGGCCCTGAGGGCTGGTGTGAGCGCCGAGGCTGGAGCCTTCCTTAGCTGGGAGAGTGCCGCTGCCGGCCGGCCGCTGCAGCGCGGAGCTGCCCCGAGGCAGCAGCCCCTGCTCTGGGCCGGCTCCTGCACGGCCTGGGCTGGGCTCACAGAGGGTCAGCATCTCCTCTGGGCAGCTGTCCGTGTCCCGCCGGCACCTGAGGAGCACTGCTGTCCTTGCTGCCCTTGCCCGCTGCGGGAAGGTGGGCACGTGTGCGGGGCTGAGAGGGCGAGTGCAATGGCAGGGACTGATCCCTGCTGTCAGGGGGAGGAGAAGCAGTGTGGTTCTTCACGTGGGCCACGGGCAAGGGCGTCTTCCAGCTCAGCCTGCTCCTCAAGGGTGAGGGTCCTGCTGCTGAAGGCCCCTTGGGATTGGTTAGAGCATGAGCTGCTTGGGTTTACAAAGGGAAAGGCATTCTTTTGGTAAAGTGCTGCAAGGTGGGGAAGATGCCCTCCTCTCCTGGGAATGCATCTCCCTGTGCTTTGTTTGCTGTCAAGAGATCTCTTCAAAGGACTGTAGAAATCAGTGCTGGCCTGCTTGTACTGCAGAGCTGCCTGTCTTGTTGCAATTCTTGCAGCTGTTGTTGTTACGCAGCTGGCCACAAAGGACTCAGAAGGCCAGACTGTAGAGCCCCAGCAGGGCTGCCTTTTGTATCTCCTGGATAGTGGGATCTCTGCTTTCAAGTGAGCATCTTGCATTTTGTTTCCCTCAGGGCAAATGGCGAGCATGGAAAATCCCCGAAGGAAATACATTGAAGAGGAAATTGTTAGCAGAGGGTGAGTCCAACCACAGTTACTTGTACACAATCATGGGGCAACGATCTGCTGCTGGAATATCTGTCAAGGGTGAAGTCAGGCAAGTTGCAAACATATTCAGACACTGGGGTTAGTCTGCCCCATCTCTCAGTACCAGCCAGAATTTGGAAGTGTGGTCAGAAGGAATTGTCAGACACTTGGATTTCATTGCCAGAAACAGCAACCACCCCTTTTTGTAGCAGGCAGATAACTGTTTGAAGGAACATTTCTTCCCAAGAGTTTGCTGAAGGAAATAGTGTGATCAGGATAAAAACTGCCCAGTTTAGAAACTGAAATCCAAGACGAAAGAATCACCTGGCCTTTTGAGCTGAGGCACTAAAGCCCAATGCTTCAGAAACAGGCCCAGTGCCCATGCACTGGAGAGGAAAATGCATCATCTGCCTTCTGGCAGAGCCCTCCTGCATGCTGCAGGTTGGAGGCATTTCCAGCAGACATCTCCTGTCTGGGCTGGCTTTCACTCCAAGGTCTAAATGGCTTCTCCTTTCTTTGCTGCTGTTTTGTTTCTAGGGCTTTTGGAGAGGTTTGCAGAGCGATCGACACTGCCACAGGAGGACAGGTAAATGTCAAGAGCCCCTGCAGATTCTGCTGCTCTCCAGGGCTTTCCTCTCTTGTGTCAGCTGTGGCTGCAGCTGTGGCTAGAGCTGTGCTGCAAAGGCACAAGAAGCACAGACTGGTGCCAGCCTGCCAGCTGCATTTGGGACAGTCTTTGTCCTGCTCAGCTGCCAGAAGGAAGGCAAGGGGGGCAGCGGTTCCTTTCAGAGAAGGACGCTCTCCCTGGCTCTCAATTGCTCCAACAAAGGGGCATCTCACTGCTCTCTGGGGCTACGGCTTCAGAGTCCTGAATTCCTATTTTTGGCTGCCAGCAAATACATCTGAATGTTCCTGGCAGTTCCTTAGCCACCTGCAGTGCTGCACTTGGGAACTGCATGTAGGGGAGAGATCTGCAAGGCGTCCCTAAAAGCCCCAAGACCTGCCTAGGTCCCAAGATGTATCCACAGAGTACCAAGGCACGCATTTCTTCCTCTGAAGTACGGACAGAGAAACAGAGTGTGTGCTCAGAGCTTTGGGGGGTGAGAGTTGACACACCATTTTTAACAAGTGGACAAGGCAAATTGTGGTCAGTGGCCACGTGTCCTGGAACTGGCCCCCAAAGGAGCAGAGAAATGAGCTGTAGGAATGTCAGTTCCTAATTACTCCTTTGTCTAATCACAAGGCACTTTGGCAGAGCTCACCTGTGTCATTGCAAAATCACTCGCTCCATGTGTGTTGTGGTCTCATTCCACCAGCTTCTAAAGTTACTGATTTTCTGTGTCATTCTAGGTGGCCATCAAGAAAATCAATCTTCAAGGACTGAACAGGAATCAACAAGCGCTTAATGAAATCATGGTCATGAAGAAGAATAAGAGTCCCCACGTTGTGGATTATTTAGACAGGTGAGTGGTCATGGTCTCTTCCCATGAAGGTTTGTTTCCATAGTAAAAGCATGCGAGGTTAAAACCCCACTTTGGACACTGGCAGAAAAAAGAGCTGTTAATAATCAGTTAATTATTATTTCTCTACTCATCTCCAATGGATGGGAAGAGAGTGTATTTTGCCTGCATGTGTCTTCCCTGGCTTTCAAACACTGAGTTGGAACACTGGCCAAAAACCTGAATCAACCCTCCCATACTAAGTCAATACCTTGTAAGCTCACTGCCTCCATGTTGTCTCAGGATTGATTTTTTCAAGTTTCTTCAATGCTGATGAAGCATGCTCGAGAGGATTTCCCTTGGATTGTTGCCCCTCTTTTCCAGGGCTGGCCATGCCAGGAACACTAGGTGCTCCTTTCCAGAAATACCATGCGGGACAGGTTTTTCATCTTGGCTGATACTAAACTGTACTTTTGGCTTGCTGGCCATCTAAAATATCTCCTTTCTCACAGATGTGCTGTTCTCCTTCAGACTGCACAGACTGCAAACAATGCACAGCCTGGAGGGCATGTCTATTCCTTGAATTCTGTCCTTGTCACAAAGGGACCCGGAAACAAGAATCAAGCAAAGAAACCAATGTATGCATGTTCATCTGCATGGCCTTGTTCCCTTCTTTCAGCTACCTTGTGCTCAACGAACTCTGGCTGGTGATGGAGTACATGGATGGAGGCTCTCTGGATGATGTCATCGCTGAGGTTCGCATATGTGAACACCACGTGGCAACCATCAGTCGAGAGGTGAGGGATCCCATCTGTGCGTCCCAGGGCTTGGGCAGTATTGTCTGGGAAAGGGGCTCAGGACAGGAGCGATTCCGTGAGCCAGGCTTTGTTTCTGTGTGGCTGATATGCTCTGGGCAAGCAAGAGCATCTCAAGCGAACTGCCTGCCAGTGCCCCTGCACTCACTGGACTCTGTTCTTGTCCTCTTCTCTCCCGCTGTTGCATTCTCACTCTGGTTCTTGTATTTGCTCTTCTCCATCTTGCCTCTCTAAACTTTGGCCTGTCTGCACTGCAGTCCTTGCCTGTAAAAGCAAAGGTGGGGGTGGCACTGTTTGAAAGGAGCAGCAAAGAAGAGAGACTCATTTCTCTGAGTCCTCAGCTGGAAAGGTTAGCAGTGCAGCCAGAGTGCTCTGTACTTCTGAGCACATGCACTGCAGCAGCAGTCATCCTGGCTGGTTTGCAGGGCAGAGTCTACACCAGCAGTTGCTGTTGCTCTTTGGCAAGCTGATATGCCTTTCTTTAGAAAGGTGCTGCCCTGCCTGTGTTGTAGCAGCGTGCTCTTGCCCTCAATGGCACTGTCTTCTGCCATTACTCCCCATTCCCCTGCAGAGGGAATCTTGGAGAGCTCTTTCCTTTCTTGTGTGATGAAATCACATCATGGATTTTTGCCCTCCTGTTTCTGGTTTCTCTCTCAGTGCCTGCAAGGACTGGATTTTCTCCATTCCAACCACGTGATACACCGAGATGTGAAGAGCCTCAACATTCTCCTCAAAACGGATGGCTCTGTCAAGCTGGGTCAGTATATTCTTGGGCAGGTGCAGCATTCCAGGGATATGTGGGCTGTGGGGCTGCTTTTGAGTGAGTGCCAGCCCCCCCAAAACGGTGCTGGTGGCAGTGCAGGGAGCCTGTTGTGAGCTGACCACGCGGTGGCAACGTGCACAGACCTATGGCAAGGATCGAGCCGTCCACAGTGGCATTGCTCTGTGCGTGTCCCTTCCAGAGGGAGGGGGCTACAAGTCTAAAGCTTCAGGGGAACAAAAGACACTGCTGGAGGCCGTGTAAAAAATGTGGGGATTTTTGAAGCAGCCAATGCCATATTTCCTTGGCTAAAGTCCCGAGGAAACAGAGCAGGGAGAGTTGTCCAGGAGATTCAGCAGCACATTCTCCAAATTCAACTGGGCAATTCTTTTCCTTGCTTTCCTAATTGCACAGGATTCAAATCAAAACCTTCTTTTGCTCTCTCCCCAGCTGATTTTGGCCTCTCTGCTCAACTCACCCCTGAGCAGAGTAGACGGAGATCGGCGACCGGGACTGCTTGGTGGATGGCGCCTGAAATTGCAAAAGCTGAGTCCTATGGCCCCAAAGCAGACATCTGGTCTTTTGGAATTGTGGGCATTGAAATGGTGGAAGGAGAACCTCCTTACGGGAATAAAGGTCCTCTCATGGTAAGGTGTAAATACTCTCTGATCCCGCTGTCTTTCTCCCCCATCCCACGTTCCGTGTGCCATTGGACAAAATCCCATTGCCATCTGCTGGAACTACTTCCACCACGGTCCCTTTCTGAAAATGTCCCTGCAGCACATCAGCATCTGCTGGGGTTTTGGTTGCATCCGTGGGGGAACTCAAGCCTTAGCCCAGGCAAACAATCTCCCTTCTCAGGCAACATTGGGCTTTGGCTTAGAAGTCGTTCCAGCTCTTTTGGCCGTGTAGATGGCCCTACTAACAGGAAACAAGCATCTTAGAGCTGCTGTTATCTTTCCTGAAATGAAGGAAAGAAACCCAAACCCAACCAAGTTTCTAAAACAGTGCTTTGGAGAGAAGTGTACCCCCATTCTTCTCACAGGGAAACTTGCCTTAACTGAGGGATTTCCTTTCTTTACTTTTAATTACCATTGTTTTCAAGAACCAAGGAAAAAGCTTGATGACTTTTATAGCAGCTGTGCTTAAGGGACCAGCAAGTGCTGCAGAGATGCTTTTCATGTCATACTCCTTGGAAATACTAGAGTGAGTTAGTAGAGCAAAGTCCCTCTTCCAACTAGCCTGTCAAGCTGCTCAGGTGAATCCTCAGAGAAGCAAAGGTGCTTTTGCTGATGTAGTTTCCACTAAGGAGGTCAGTCAATGAAATCAGCTGCCAGGGCAAGATCTGCTGGATGCTGGAAAAGCTGTGACTGCATCAGGCTTTGGGTTTTTTGTTGGTCCAGGAAAGTCATCTCTTCCTCTGTGCCACGGCAGAAAGAGCCACTGCAGAGTGCAGCTGAAACAATGGCATCTGGGAGAGCAGTTCCAGATGTGAGAGAAGCAGCTGAGAGACTCGTCTTTCCTTTTTCTCCAGGCTCGATTCCTGATAGCCACCAAAGGGATCCCAGAGCTGCAGCAGCCCAAGCTCCTCTCCCCTTTGCTGCGTGACTTCCTGAGCTGCTGCCTGCAGAGAGACGAGGAGCGGCGCTGGTCTGCCAAGGAGCTGCTGCAGGTAAAATGCCAAGGGGCTGCAGGGGAAACAGTGTCCCAGGGACGGGCTCCTCCTGCACTGAACTGCCAGGCATCAGATGAGCCTCGTCCTCCTCACCTCCACTCTTGGTGCTGTTCAAATGAGAACAGCCAGGAATCCTAGACTGGGCTGGGCTGGCAGGGACCTGTAGGGGTCATCTGGTCCAAGTGCCCTGCAATGAGCAGGGGCGTCTTTCAAGAGATCAGGATGCTCAGACCTGAAATATTTCCAGGCCTGGGGCATTTAGCAGCTCTTGCAGTAAGCTGTGCCACTGTTGTCCCACTGTTGCTCCTTAGACCTACTCTGACTCAATCCCCTTTTCATTGAAAAAAAGATTACCCTGCCTTTGGGGCTCTTAGCTTGGAAAGTAATGGTTCATTCTTGGCTTTTTTGTTTTCCTTTGTGCAGCATCCATTTGTAACATCAGCCAAGCCTACATCCAGCCTGGTGCCACTCATCCTTACCTTTAAGAGGTGGAAGGAGTTGACAGGAATGGACCAGTCACTTAAAAACTTTTTCTTCCATCACCAGCATTGTAGTGGATTGTAGAGTAGGATTTTAGCCTAGGATTGTAGGGTAGTATTTTGGCCTAGGATTGTAAATAAAGTTTCTGAAACCTCAAGTCATTCTGAAGATTGTCCTCCTTCTGAGCCTGTGAGAATGCTCAACATTTCCTTCTGAACTGTTCATTTTTGCTTAGAGGTGGAAAGTGACATTGATGCCTTCTTTGGTACGGTTTGAAGGGGGAGTAGGCTCTTCTTTCGTCACGCTCTCCGGACCGCAGTGCCTTTGGAATATGGCCCAGGGGCTGGGTTTTACCCAGCTGTGGCACTTGTGTTTGAGGCAGAAAGGGCAGTGGCATTTGCAGGCAGAACCAAAGGACGAGTGGGGCAGCCCAAATACCCTGTGCAGATGCAGGCCTTGAGCTCTGACTCGAGAGCATTTGGGTTGCTGCCACTTGCATTTGTATCCCGAAGTGCAATCTCTTTGTCTGGGGGAGAGTTTTGCCCAAGTGAGACAGCAGAAAGATCACGGAGGCTGCTGGGAAAGGCGCAGAGCTGGTGCAGAGCTGTCAGCGGCTGCCGGGTGAGCCCAGGCCCCGCCTTGCCCAGGCTGGAGCCCCAGCAGAGCCCTGGCAGAGCCCGGAGCAGCCTGAGCCTGGGCAGAGGCAGCTGCAAGGGGGCCCTTGGAGCTGCAAGAGGCAGCAGCCCGGCCCTGGGTGCCTCTTGGGGGCCCCGGGCGAATCCTGCGCTCTCAGAGCCCAGCTGGCAGCCGGCTGCTCCCGAGGGGAAGCGTGGCCGTGCTGGGCACAGCACAGCCCGGTGGCATCGGCCGTCCGGAGCGTGCACAGGAGCAGAGAAAGGCAAACCACAGCCGAGGGCTGCAGGCCTGGCTGAGGATTGCCACCCTTGTGCCGGCTGCCCTCTAACTCCTGGCCAAGGCGAGCAGTGTGTGCAGCGCTCTGGGCACAGGGGAGGGAGCCGGGCTGCTCCGCAGGCTCCGGCACAGGGCAGCCTCCTTCAGGCACGGCGCTTCTGCCGGGGGAAGCGAGGCCAGCGGCAGGAAGGGACAGCTTGTCAGGTCACATCTGCAGGAGCCGGGGCCTCACACGGCTCTGGGAGGAAGCGCCTGCAGTGCTGGAGTTGTGCACTGAGCCAGAGCAAAGGGGTGAAATGCAGAGTGTTCTGCAGAAATATTCCGGGGTGCCAGGCCAGCCTGCTTTGAGCTCTCTGGCACACACCAAGCACTGTGCAATGCAGCCCTGAGCTGCTGGGAGAGGGGTGTTAGAAAGGAGCCAACTCTTAGATGAAATTAAATGGGGAAAAAGTCCTCAAAGCCAAAGGGAACTGTTTCTTAGGAAGGATTCCCCTGAGCTGGGTGTGTATCTCCCTCTCCCAAGAGCCAAACACACACACAACACACACACAGAAAATGCTGCTTTTTACTGCCTTTCCCAGCCCAGGGTGAACCGTGTCCCCTTTCCCTTTGGCTGGGTAAAAGGAAACTTGTATTCTGTCCCCACCGCCTCCTTTTCTGTCCCCTCCCCTCTTACCCTACTTCCCTTTTGGTCTGGTCTTCAAGTTGGCCCCTCTCCCAGCTCCCAGCAACACCCAACGAATTAACTAGAACAAATCCAAACCCTAAACAACAACACCTAGAACCAACAACTTTCCTTCTTTCTTCTAATAACCCTTCAGCTGAAGCAAAATATTACCTCCTATCTCACTGAGGGAATCGGGCTTGTGCTTGAGCAGTGAACTGATTTGGAAGAGAGTAGAAAGGTTTCAGTAGGCAATTTGTGTTTTCTTTCTGAATTGCTGAAGGAAAGACACAATGTGGCTTCAGTCAGCAAAAACATTTTCAAGGTGCATTGAGGAAATGCTTGTGAGCAATTCCCAGAGAAAGAAAGGGTTGAGAAAATGCTGAACTGCAAGAAATCATGGATTCCCTTCCCATTAACAGTGTTGAACCCTCTATTCCCCCAGTGCAGTGATTGATGTGTGCAAGTGGCTTCTTTAGCCTTGAGAATAGAATAGTCCTCCTAAGAATGTAGCTGGAACGCATTCACGGCAAAAAGAGTGGTTGCAGGAGGCTCTTGAGCATCGGAGGAGAATTGCAGGAATGGGATGTTCCCCAAACGACCACCAGAGACTCTCAAGAGAGCCCTACTCTCCTGTCAGTAACTTCTGAGAAGTGATTTAAATATGTCAACTAATTTGAGGGAATGTTTAGCCTGTGAGTTTCAGCACAGTAATGAGTAGGTCTTGTTTCCATGGTTACAAATGAGTAGGTGAGATTTCTGGCTGAGCACGTGTTAGGAAAGTGATTCCCCACGCACCCAGCACTGAAATAAAGTCATGCCTCCTTTCTCACACCGAGCTGGCACCAGGGATCGAGCCCTTCTTGGTAACTTTGATTTTAGTCGCTTCTATTGAAAGGTGAAAATGAAACCTTTTCCAGCTGTTCCCCTCGGGTTTACCTTTCTGGGGGCCAAAGCTCTGTGCTGCAGGTGGCC
Source organism: Chamaea fasciata (assembly GCF_029207755.1). Taxonomy (NCBI): domain Eukaryota; kingdom Metazoa; phylum Chordata; class Aves; order Passeriformes; family Sylviidae; genus Chamaea; species Chamaea fasciata. Next base: position 335,287 of record NW_027094122.1, on the reverse strand, counting down.
CGCGTGTGTGCAGAGCAATGCAGCCTCCACAAAGCCCTTGGTTTCCCCACAAGTCGTCATGATTTGTTGCCAGGTGTGCCCAGCTGTGGCAGGAGAAGGAGCCCGCAGTGCAGTGGGCGCCGTGCCCTGCCCAGCCAGGGCTCTCTGGCACAGAGGAGCAGCAGCAGCACCTTTCAACCCACTCCTGCCCTGGCCTCACCTGGGACACAGAAGCCTCTGGAAATCAGCACCACCTGGCGCCTTCCCAGCTTGGAGCAGCTCCTGCTGGTGGGCACATCCTGCACTTCTACTGCTTCCGAACAGGAATCAAGGCACAGGGGGAGACGGACATACAGAGAAGCCCTGGGCTAGTGCAATAAATGGGCAAATGCATGGGGCAATGTGTTAGGAATCATTTCAGCTGTCATGCCAATACTGCCTTCGCTCCTTTTCTCCCTTCACGTTTCCTGTTCTTTTCCCTCTCACATTTCCACCCCTTCCCCCTCTCGAGTCTCACAGTTTTCCTGTCATGTTTGCCTCCCAAGTTTTACTCATTTTCCCCACCCTTTTCAGCTCCCTTTCCTCACACTTTACCTCTCACATTTCCCCACCTTCCCACTCTTACCTCCTTTTTTGTTCTCTCATGATTCTCACAATTTTCCCCTCACTTACCCTGCCCTTTTCTCCCTTCATGCTTTTCTCCTTTCCTCAGTCATTTTTCTCCAAGTTCTCTCCTCATATTTCTCACTTTTGCCCTCGTGTTTCCCAGCGTTTCCCTCTCCCATTTCTCCCACTTTTCCTCTCACATTTATCATTCTTTCCCCCTCATGTTCCTAATACTTTTCTTGCACATTTTCTGCCCCTTTTTCACTCTTGTTTCCTGCCACTTTTCCCATCAAACGTCCCACCCTTTTTTTCCCTTCATGTTTTCTGCCTTTTTCTGCCCTCTGCACTGTCCCAGGCAGCTGCTGCCATGTGGGCACAAGCTCTGCTGCCCAGGAGGGTCCCGTAGTGCAGGGGTTTGCAAATTTTTTTTAATTTTGTTTGGTTTGGGTTGGTTTTTTTTTTTTTTTCCTGTTAATTGCCCCTAGGGCCCCCGAGGGAGATTTTCTTTGCTAAGAAAGCCTGAGGCACATAACTCTGTCAAGCTCTGTTTGCATCTCTGCCTCCTAAAAGGGTTACTCAGGTTGTTTTTATTGCTTTGGACACACACCTGCACACAAGATACTACCTGCAAAAAGGTGGAGCAACCTTCTTCCCCAAGCACAAAAAAAATTTAAATATCAAAGAAAGACACTTTTCTTGAAAGAATATACCCATTGTTAGATGGCAGCCAGATCCTACTACCAGCAATGACTGGCAAATGCACAAGGTACAGACATGACTCTGCTCTCCTCCAAAACCTACAATTTTACTCGTTCTGGCTTGTTCATTTGGCACTTTGTTCTCAGCTCAAACTCAACCTGTGCCACATGCTCAAGTCGTCTTTCCTCCCCTCTGCAGTTTTTCCTCACAGCCCTAATCACAGCTGACCTCTTGTAGATTGACTACTTATCAACACTCATGAAATTCCTACTCAGTCATTCTGCAGAACTGAGATGCCCTGGTCAGTGTCCCTGCCCGCGCACAAACTGCAGGAAGAACAAGAGCTGAACTGATATTGCTTCTCTTAAAAGCATATCTAGGGAAAACAGAGGCTTCCAATCCATTAAATGAACATACAAATGAGACAAAACAGACTAATGAGATCAGGCAATAAAATTTTCATAAGAATAGAACATTTTGACTAAATTTCCTGTGCTAATTAAGGTTACATTCTGAGCTTATAAGACATACCCATCTGATAGTAAATTAATTGCTTGAGCAATGTGAATATTTTACATGCACTCTACAGTAGGTGTCCAAGATGCACACTTTAAAGTCAGCAGTGACTTTTGACAACTGTAAGCTTACAGAACTGACTGCCTCTGTTCTATCTCTAAATTTCTCATCTCAACTTTCCTCCCACTGCTGCCCCTGTTTGAGTTCCTCATTTTCCAGGTAAGGGGGACTATCCCAGGGGAGAGACACACAAGCACGGGTCTGATACTCATCCAAGAATGTTTCCATGGTTCTAACAGTTACTCAGATTATTACAGATTGACAAGTGTTGGAAACAAATATGAGTGAAAATGCAATTTTGTGCCATCAAACCAAACAAGGACAGGCTTCTTATGTCTCTACTTGCACTTGACCAGAAATAAAGCTTCCCTTTGCTTATTTCTGCTGCCCTCTGTGCATGCAGCTTCTGAAATTCAGGCAATTTCTGCCTCTGGCAACAAGAATAAACTTGCACAACTACTCAGGGCTGTGTCTCCCCGAAGGAGGCAGTTGGATGCAATTTGTCAAAAGCCAAAAGAGTGCTTTAATGAACAATTGACTTCAAACGACTGCAGCTATTGCCTAATAAAGGAACAGAGACAAAAGATTAAAAATGGTTCTACCCATGCCAATACAATTCTCAATGATCAATGAATAAAACACACCCTTTTCTATCTCCCCTTTTTAGTCAAAAGCAATAAAAGTAATGAATCATTCTCTTTCTGTAGTTTGCTACACGTGATGTTCAATCAAAGCACTTGGGGAAATTTCAGTAGGTATTGTTAACAAAGTACACATGCGCATTTTGAGCTTATTGCTTTGTCTTGAAAAGTAAAGCCAGATACTCCCTCTTCTGTCAGAGCTCAAAAAAGTCACTGAAAACTTCTCTGAAACTCCACATATCAAAAAAAGCTCTAAAAAAAAAGCCACCAGAACCTCCACACCCTGATCTGGTCCCAGGAGAGCTTGTGCTCCCACACTGCAAGAGTCTCATGTTCTTACGTATGAAGCTCATACTTCACTATCAGACAACATTACAAGCACAGCTGGAGCATAGAGAATGAATAATATTAAGTGTTCAACATGAACTTAATAGAAAGACAGCTCATTATTCATTTTGAGGGCCTTTCTTTGCCTCTACATCTTTCTTTGTTGAAATGATGACAATCAAAATATTACTCAACAGCAAACATAGGGAAGTTAGGACAGCAGCATCTCATTAGACCACAGGGAATATTTGGTATTTCAAGGGAGTGAAGGAAGAAAATACAGATAAACACGAGACAGAGCTAACCACAGCATTTGAATGTTACCCCAAGAGCTCCTCCATGCAACCCCCTCCTTCAGTCATCCAATTTGAATTACCCCTTGAGCTACTCAGGCATATTCATCTACAAACTAAGAACAGAACTCGCATCAGGGTGATATTATTCCTTTTCAAGGTTCCAAGTACAGTTTTCAGTATTTCTACCCCTGGGAAGCACTTATGCACTGGAGCAGCCCCACTGCTGATGTTTATTCTTTCCCAGGACTGGCAAGCCTTTGAGCTCGAGCTCCTTGGTAGTACCAAAACATTCAATTTCCTTCAATTTTGTCTTCACCTAATCCAGTACCTGCCTAGCATTTAACAGAGAGAATACTTCCATATCATCATTTACTGCATGTAGAGATGAGTTAGGCACATAATTAATTTTCACTTTTACCCACGAATTTATTTCCAGATGTTCCCAATATTGCTGTGCAGCAGGCAGGCTGCACATGGCAGTGTGCCAAAAAATACATGAGCTGTGAGACTAGAAGGTAATTTTTGTTGACTAATGTCACTTTTCCATCAAACTCAATGAGTTGCAGTGGGCTTGTGAATTAATTTGAAGAACAGGGTTGGGTTTTTTCTCATTATGCTTATTACTGACTTCCCACCAGGACAGGCATCTTAAAATTCCAAAAACAACACACGGGGACGTGCTCAGAAGAAAAATTGCCTTCCAAATGCATCAAATCCAGAAAAACACTGCTCAGCCACATTTTATAAATCCCAATACAAAGTATAAAGATAAAATCTGGCTCCAGGCATACAGGAAGCCATTGCCCACATTAGCACCACCTCTGGCACTCAGCGCTCTGGCTATCTGTTCAAAGCACTGGATTCAACTCCTCACGTTTGAGATGTTCATACAGTTACAAGGGCCCAGCTAACACTGCTGTTTTAAGTGAAAAGTGCCAGTCAATATGTAATAAATGCTAAATAAAAAGCCACGGTGAAGAAATCCTGTCTTGTCAGTCAGGAAGATTCTAAATGAAATAAAGGAGAATCTAACCAGCACCTGTGAAAGCGTGTTCGTCCTGTATTACACCGCATCTAGCTGTGTTACCTTACAGCCACCAACAAACATCAAATTTACACCAGATAAGGACTTTTCTTTTAGGCTCATATTAACACAAACTTGTTGCTCTAAAAGCATTTCTGTACACATTTACACAGAATATAAAATACCCTAAAGGCACAATACTTAAAGGAACAAAGCATCAGCTGACAAGCACTCTTTCACTATCACTCACACTTACAGAGGAGCCCTTTACTGCCTATTCCACATGGAAAGCATTTGTTCCAAACTACTAAGTCACGAGTTGCCTCCAAGGAAAATCTGATATACCAGAGTATTTTCCCCTTTAATCTTCCACCAAAGGTAAAGCACACCAAATTGATTTGTCAGAAAGCAGAGCAGTCAGGACTACCTGCACCCCCCTAAAGATCCAGGAAGGAATCACTAACAGAATCTCTTGCTAACAGGAGAAAAAGAAAAATACATTTCCTGTATTTCATAAGCACAGAAACTTTGCTAGACCAATGGGCGCCCATATTTCAGTCTAATGAGGCAACTCTTACTTCTTCAGCATTATATTTTCATGTACAATAGTTAACAAAAATACTCAAATGTCACCATTTACATAACAGAACTGAAAGATTCACTTGGACCTAGGCATTCAAATTAAGATGGAGTACAACATGGAACTATTACCTGAATTATGTTCAAAGCCCTGGAGAGACACGTCTGACCCCTCATTTCTCAGAGTAGACATGTATAAGTATTTAAACACACACGCTCAACCCCCACACAGTTATTCTAAAAAAATATTACGTACTTTTACTACCAAACAAACTCCAAGTTACTCTTTTATCCTGTCACGAGAATCACATACAAAGTTTTCTATATCAGATTGTCTCTGACTAGCTAAACCATATGCTTATTTGCGCTATTGACACCTTTAACAGAACTGTTTAATAGCTATTTAATAGCTGTTTAACTGTTTAATAGGTAAACCCAAACAACTTTGGTAGACTGATCAAATAATTGATCCAAGTTCATTAATGACAGGGTAGGAAACATGGAGGTTTTCTTCAAATGATAAATCACTGTGTAACTTTTTCTTAAACTTACCTGGCATAACAAATGGCTACAAATTAAGTCAAAACCATATGGTAGAGGCTAAAGCGGAGAGCACGAGTTGAATTTTATTATACAGAACCATATGCTGCACTTAACGTCTGTGATGACTTTGCCTTTCGCCACAGACGATGCCTATAAATCAGCACTGCAGACGTGAGAACTCCACTAAACTCTACAACTGAATGATCTTGAACACACAGATTCACTATTTTCCTTTATCACATTGTCTCAAAGGGTTACTTGTGTTATGGATCACTTTTGCGCTGTTGCAGAGTGCCATTTCTAGCACAGCCAGCTCTTCCAGCAGCACTCCAGCAATACTTAAAGGATAACTGAATAACCCATTCCAAGACCAGGGCTCCTTAGAGTTCTCCACACAGATACTCTAAATAGCAGAACACTGGGCAGAACTTTCCACAGAATCGTTTCTGAACCTAAGGAGCCGAAATTGTGAGTGCAACTTGCACATCTGCAAGACTGGGACTCAATGCTCTGCTCCAAGGCAGCTCACTTCTGCAGCTCATGCCGAGCTTGGTATTCCACATACTAAAAAACCAACATCCGACATCCCAGAATGAAATTGCTTTGATGTCAGGTAACCAGGTGAACCCTAAACAAAAAAGGAGCTTGACCACAGCAGCCTGACACAACTTTAAGCAGTGGATGCACAATAGGAGCAAAAATAAGCCAAATATGTGAAAGGCACATACTGAGTCGAGAGGTTGATCTTCTGCTGTCTGTTAGACCACTTATCTCCAGTTCGGACATTTCTCGCTTTCCACACAGAGATAATGACATTAGAACAACACTAACATTACTGAGCAACACACAATCCCTTCAAATGGCATTTCAGTTTTGAGAACTAAAAACACTATGCAGAAACAGCAATACAGTACACCTGACTGCTCAAATTGGTAACTTCTGGTGAACTGAAGGGAAGATGCTTTCAGAGAAGTAGTTTAGCAATCCCTATTTTAAGAGTATTTAAAAATACACTGCGTTTTCATTGCCAGTGCCACAGGGCACATCACATGGAAGATGTTTCAGAAAACTGCTCACCGCAAAGGTCACACCTCAAGGTAAAGCACTTGCACTAGTATTGAAAAAGGCACTTTCCAAAAGGAAAAAGTGAAGGTTATTTCCTTGTTCCCACTGACCACAAACCCTCCTTCTTTAGGCCAGAATAACTTACACTTTTTCTTCACTTGGTCACTTTTCACCACCACCTGGTATTGGGGTTTTTTCCCCAAAACCAGCTAATTTTATTTAGCTAAAGTCAGTTCCTGCTACTAATAACATACAAGTCAAAACCCCCACTGATTTTTGGTGAGATCAAAGCGATCAATAACTTCTGATCTCAGCTTGCCTACTGTTTTCTATTTCTTTCCCTTAAGTGTAGATTTTTAATGAGTTTGAGGCACTGCTACAGACAGCGCCATGCTGTTTCCTTAGTACATTTTATCCAGACAGTACTTGAAAAATACCATTACAAATAATGCCCAAGTACCATTTTAAGAAGAAAATGGGGCTACCCTGAGCAAATTATCTTCCTCCTTCTAAATTTGATTCCATAATCTCATCTTAATGAAAATAAAACACAATATTTATCCAGCAAACATCTTTAGAAAAACATTTATACAAAGAAGGGAATTCATATATTTCAGGGTTCTGCTCCTGGCTAAACAATTAATAATCCAAATACTGACTTCAATATCTAATTGGATAACAAGACACAACCAAACACAGTGAGGAGGGTGTGCGTGTTCACCTTTCTGGCCTCTTCAAAACACTGTCAAATCTGCAAAAACATCAGCAACAGAGAGAGAAGAATGAAAACTTTAAACTTTGCAATTCCTGTTTTTCCTGACTGTGCACCTGAAGCTCTGTTATGAGTACTTGAGAAGCACAGTAACCAAAACCATTCGCCATTTGGGATTCTCAGTGCCTAATTGTTCCAGCCAGAGAGGATTAACACAGTTCAAGGCACCTGACAACTTAATGCTTCCCACATACTACAAAGACTAAAATCGCCATTACTGGAAAACAAACAGACAAACAAAATAAAATCCACATTTAACCTCCTGGAACCTTCCCACAACTCCCAATACACTTTTAATAAAACTGTGCCCCATGGGCCAACATCCAGCTTTCACACAAGTCACCGAGTGAGCAGCAGCAGCAGTAATCACTGCATTTTATAGTTATGTTCGTAGAGGCACAATTTTGTGGGAGAATTAATTATTTTGGTTTTGTCTGTAATTGGGGATAGTAATTGTTCTCCAAAGAACTCACCCACAACCAAACCTCTACCAGTGTCAATGAATGAACAGATCACGGCCCAATATGAAGGGTAGTAGCAAAGCCATCTGTAAAGAACAGCTGTATTTGCTCCCTGCAAGAAAGCAGAGAAGCAGACAAGCATGGTGGCTTGTGGAGTGCCCTACTTAACAATATCTTATACCCCAAGCTTGTATTCCAAGCAGGAGAGGCCTGAAAACTCACCCTGCCCAGCTATCAGGCAGAAGATCAGAAAATACCAGGAATCTTACTCCTGTCCTCCCTGCAGGACCTGTGTGCTGCCAGCCTGAACCCCAAATTCTCCTCGGTGCTCTGAGCAGCTGGAGCCAGTATAAGCAGTGACCCACAGCCACAGCCCAGGCCAGATCACCCTGGAGAAACTCCACTCACCCAGCTGCAGTTTTCAAAGGAGACATCTTCTACAGAATAACTGAAAGAACAACTCAAACCCAACTAGCAATCTCTTCTCAGACATTTGCAGGATCCACCCACAGGAAACTGCTCTGCCACTTGGCTCTCTCCAGTTGCTATAAAAGCCAATAACGCAGAATTGGAACTGAGACTGTCAAGAAAAGCAACTACAGTTGCACAGGTCCAGATTATGAACCGTACCAGCAACACCTGGGAAGTGTTATACAGGGAATCCATCAGAACACAGTTATCTTTGTTTTAAAATATACATATTCTGTCTAGAAACACTACTAAAACACCTTGCAGATATCCACCTCAGGACCTGCACTTCCTCTCCTAAAGGAAGGCACAGCCTGGGACTCATTCCTCTCTCTTCCAAGACACTACTTTAGAAAACTGCAGGATTCCAACCTAACCCTTCCTCCAACACAGGGGCCGGAAGAAAAGATTCAGAATTTCTGTCCACCCCCATAGGTTCAGCCATACAGCTATGGCAAAATGCATCTCTTCTCTGCACTCTTCTCACGTAAGATTTGTTTCTTTAATAAACCTTTCCTCGCAGGAGCAGTCTTACATCAGTATGAGATTTGTAATGTTTTAAGCAAATTTATAAACCAAGGGTTTGTAGTTGCACATACAGCAGAGATTCCAGATGAGAGAAGAGCAGACCAAATGCAGCCAGACTGGTGTTTTAAAACTGAGGTCATCGACTGATTCCTGTGATCCACGATCCCAACACCAGGCCACACCTGGTGTTCTTGCCTCTAGAGAAAAGCACACAACCTATTATCTCTGCTAAGCTCATTTGGTACCATTTAATACGTATTTATCACACACTCACAAAATGGCAAGTGTGCTTGCATCACTACCACAAAATGCTCTTGGGGATTTACTCAATCATTGATGATTACAGAAATGGTAAGAAGAGAGGCCAAACAATAGGGGGAAAAGGTGGATTTACCCTACACAGCATCCAAATTCTTAACAACAGGATGGACTTTGCCACTTATTGCTAATGCTAACTCACATAGAAGGAGTTAGAAGTTTGATCTGCAAGACAGTTCACACAAGGCCACAAAGGAAAACAAGCACTTTACATGTTGAATTTCACCCCTGTTTATGAGGTTTTCTCACGATATTTAACTTCAATTATCAAACACAAATTTTCAAACATACCAGTGAACATCCCTCAGTCCATAGTCTGTGCCTATTTCTTGCTCTAAGTTAGATGAGCAAACAGATAAAATTGTATCAGCTCCTTTGAACCGACCAATTTCAATTCAGCTGTGGTTACAGCATTTCAACGGCGAACAAAAAGCATGCACAGCTGAGTTTCAGAAAATATAAATACTCACACAAAGCAACATTTTCAACTCCAAGAGTGTTTAGTATGACACACTTAACTACCTCCAGTACCTAAGAGATCTGTATTGAAAAATCTGAGCCACGTTACTAATTTTAAGTGGACACTAAAAAACCAAACCCAAACATTAACGTGCCACATGTCCTGGCTCTCTTAGCACTGCATTGGCCATAAACACACAATAATTTTGATTCCAAATATTTCTCAAGGTTTCCTGGGTTTTTGTTGTTCCTACAAGTATCCCAGCTTGTTTTTACTCACTGTACCAGTCTCAGGTTGTAAACACAAGTGGGCTGTGACTCTCCCATGAGCAAGTTTCTTCATGTATTTACAAAACTGACCGCACGAACGTGGTTACAGCTGCTCACATGCTCTACTGCCTACACACACTGAAATGCCAAACAATTATAGAAGGCTCCAATGAAGTATCAAGATTTGGGATGCTTTTTAAGAGCTATTTCAAAAAATAACTAAAACCAGTATTTGTTGATGCATTTACTACCATGTAATTGTACTAGAGCCCGTTGAAGAGACAAATTTGAGGGGTTTTTTTTAATGCCTAAAGAAAGTATCTTTACCGAACACAAGAATTGGTTTACACTAGCAAAGCATCAGCCCAGGTCCTGCATTTCATCAGCGCTTGGACAGATAAAATGAATTTTGTACATCTATCTACCAAAGGATTGCTATTCTTGGCAGTTTATTATCCTGACTGGATCAATTAATTCCTTGCATTGGGGCAACAGGATGATGCACAGATAGACACAGAAGCTCAGAAACCCTTAGAAATACCTAGTGACTGACCATGAGACTGGCCAACCTCAGCCCAAGCATTTTCTCAATATCCTCTGTACACTAATCTAGGGGAGCTATGAAACACAAGAAATCTCCCCTAACACAAATTACCACTCACCAGTGGCCAATATTACAGCCCTGACCTGATAAAAAATATCCAGGAATCATCCGAATCAGATTTTTCTCCCTATCCCATCCGCTGGCAAAATTACACAAAGCAAAGTGTTTAAACTGCCATTATGTACCAAGACGCATGAAGATGCACAAGATCCTGTATTTGGTAACTGAAGTTTCCTCATGCAGCAAGGGGAGGACAAACTGGGGGAAGCAATCTCTTTGTCCTAGCATAGACACAGAAGAAAACCATTTAGTCTGAGACTAAATTCATGTCATAATGAACTTGTACCTTTGTTTGTTCCCACCACTTTCAAAATATTCCTCTCTTAAAATAACAATCCTTTTGTTCAGGCTGCATTTTCACTTTCTGTGTTAAACACTTCCAAAACAACTTTGAATATCTGAGGAATTCAAGTTGTTGAAAACAGGGGCTGGGAGGAAAACAAATTAAACAGATTTGTTTAAGCCCAGTGTGCTTACATGAAAATCTTTCATTTAGCTTTCCACAGCTCCATCTGCATGGCGATCTCGATAGACTCACGGACAGATTTAAACTTGACATTATCTAAGGTACCTTGGGAAAAATCCTGCACAGCAAATAGAATTTTTAAAAGTGGTACTGCGCATTCAGTGAGCAACTAATACATTACATTTACTTGAACTGCAGCAGAAGAACATTAAGGATAAGATGCCCATTTGGAACTTACGTTCTTTAGCCTCCATTTGAATATACATTTCAGGTGTAGATGTTACAGTATTACGGGGCGGTTTTGAGTCTAGGCTTTGGGCAAAAATTAACAACTCCAGTATATCTGGTGAGGGGAAGCAGCAAAAAAATCCCATAAACACACTGTACACAACCTGTGCCAATCCCACATGTGACTTGTGGCCTGACAGTGTTGTCAGCTCTCCATCTTAAAACAGCTTGGTTTTCCATTCCACTGAAACCAAACCTTTTCCACAGCATCGACACATTCCCTGCTTATGGCCAGCCTGTTGTGACCCAGCACCTTCACAGCTGGTTGTTGGGTGGGTGGGTTTTTTTGTTTTGAACCTTCTCCTTCACAACAATTCTCACTAGCACATGAACTTCACTCCACGTTACTCAACTGTGCCCTGCTTTACATTCCAGGCTGTCGAGACCATCCAGTTCTTCCAGGAATTATCTGCTCCTCCCGCCTACCAAAGTCTCTTAATCCTGTGCCATGGCATTTAGTTCATCCTGAAGAACGGTCTCAAGACAAACCCTGAGGATCTGTATTAACAGACCAATTCTTCCCTTCCAAGTACAGCTTCTTGCTCTCCCCTTAAGTCATTCCCTGTCCAGTTTACCAACCACCATTTTAACACCTTATTTTGTAATTTCCCATAGAGTACTACACAGACATGTTTCTTAAGTGTAGATAATGAACTTCCTACACCTAAACTATTATTTTATCAAGTTAAAGGATGGGCTACATCTGGCACCAATTACTTTGGACAAAAACCTCTCATCCATGTGTTATTTGCTGTTGAATCTGTCAATAAGTTTTCAAATAGGCTCTAGAAAGTCATCCATCCTCTTCAGACCAGAATAATTCTCTTGCCCATCTCCCTTCTCCCTTTTTTTTTTTCTTCCTTTTACACATTTTTTGTCTCTCAAAATGTAGTCATGATGTTTGCCAATAGATTTCACAAGTCTCTAAGGGCCTAGTTCTTGAGTAAAAACAAATAAGAGATAGATGTTGCTATTTGTCACAAATACATTTAATTTCTCATTTTAGACAGAGCCCTTCTTTGGTTTGTTTAATCTCTGCAGTTCAGGCAACCTCTTGCACATATATAGACTCACTTCATCCTTGCCTTCTTCCCTTTCTTTGCCCTCTTCTCACCCCCACACACAAGCACATGGCTCTACAGACCTGATCAAAAATTAACTTTCATGAGCAAGCTACTTTAGTCTGCAAATCACCCTGAGCAAAATATTGCCAAGTAAGGGACACGCTACAATTAAACATCAAGAAAAAGCTGCCCTAAAAAAGTGAAAAACGCTTATTAGAAAGGATAGACAGGAGTCAGGAAAAACTAAACTTATAGCAAAATCCGGTTTCTTAAAAGAATTCAATTTGAAGCAATACAAAAAGAAAAAAAACCCTATTTCTGTGTTTTCAACTGTCTTCATATTTGTCCAATTACTAACCCAGATATGGAAACAAACCAGTGTAATGCACTTCAACTTGATCCCTGGAGATGCCTCCTTGAAATAAGATTCAAAACCACAACTTCTCAATTCCTGTTAAAAATTCATTTCTTCGGAACACTGTTAGGCAGAACAGTGAGACAAAAACCCCTGAAAAAGAATGCACCACCATGGACAGAAAATTATTTTGAATCTATTGAAAGCATTGATATTAAATCTCGATACAAGCTGAAGTCTGTAACCAAAAGTACTATTTCCTACAGGACACTTAAGGACTGTAGGACACCATGTCTCCATAGGCCTGGGAAATATGTTTTTACAGATACTCCTTCAAAGGCTTCATCCAGAGTTTGGACAAAACTAGATGTCCAAGTTTCCTGTCTCTTGAAGTAACAAGTAAAAACAATGGTTTGAAGACTGTTAGGACAATCCTGGAAACATAAGAGCCGTCCACACAACCTCAAATCGTTCTCTTTAAGGAAAATGCTGGAACTGCAAGTTGTCACAAGGCAAATTTGCAAAACTTAAACATTTCCACAAGTTTTCTCAGCTGTTCTGCAGTGTTGCTGCAGTGTCCTCTGCTCCCCAAAAAACAGGCTTTCCACCGTTTTTCGCTGCAGCTTAGCAGTGGTGGGAAAAACTGTGTTTTTGCAGACAGACCCATCAGCTGGAAGATCTGAAATACTTTTCAAGACAAAGTTCCTCCTCTCTCATTCCCCAAAAGCAGTGTTATAGAGAACCTACGTTATGGAAAACTCTCTACATACAAACCTCTGCACATTAACAGGGAAAGAAAACAAGATTAAGAGAACACTGCAAGGACTGTAAAGTAAGAGGAATTCCCCTACAAATTGTTTTGGTTCTAATACTACTTCTAGTATGAACAGTTTTTCACTTCTATGATAATATCTTGCTTCATCCCCGAGTTCCCCAAAGCATAATAACAACTTCAGAAAAATAAAACAAGCACTGGGTTTTTTTTTGGTGGTTTTTTTGTTTGTTTGTTTTAAAACACAGCAGAACACAGCAACATTTTCCAAACTAAGCAAGACAAAGTCACATTGTTCATTGCCACTCTGCCTTTTCTAATTTCCTGGTGTAAGCAAAAGAGATTGCTCTAGCCTGAAAACAGGAGTTATCATCCAGCATCAAACTCAGCCTAAGGTATTAGCTCACATCTGTAATGATGATTCAAAGCTGCAGTGATCAATATCACATCACAAGTGTCTAATCCAGAGGGCATTAAAGGATCCTGTTACTGCCTATCTGAAGGATCACACCGAAGTTTCAGATGATATCAATGCAAAGGTAGAGAAAAGAGAAAATTCTCACCCCACAGAAGCAGCAAATTAAACTCTCTCTAGGAAGCTTCAAGCTTCTACTTCATGTGGAAACTATTTTACTGAAATTTGTCATTTCCGTGTTAAGACACAAGTTTGTCCCATGGAGGAGAATCCCTTCATAACCATCCACCACTACCTGAGGGTTTTTTTTTTCAGATGAGTGTCTAAATAACACACACACAAACAGCTGCAGGTAAACAGAACTTTGTCAACCCAGCTCAGCAGGGAATGGAAAAGGAAAAGCAGACACAGGGAAGTCAAAAGTCAACTAACAAAACTCAAAGCACATTTAAGAGAGCTGTATTTAAGCCAACACAGCTAAGAACTGCCAGCGGCACAAGATACAGGATTTTGTTCAGTGTTACAAAATGCCAGGTTTTTTCTGCTGATTTAGTAGATTTTGTGCAATTCTCTATTTTTAGTAGAAAGATAAAGCTCATGAGTCACCCTGAAATCTGCAGCCAGGTTCCTTCACTCTCTCCTTTCCAAAGTGGCAAACATTTCAAATTAAGCTCTAATACAAAGAATACTACGTGCACTAAAAGCTGTCTGTTCTTGTGTACTGTATCAAGGTTTGAAAATGGCACAACAGTGTTAAAAAAGAAAAGTGTTCTCTGGTACACAAAAAATGAGAATAGGCTAATTTTTACTACAGTGACTTTGCCACAAATCACTTTTTGCCCAATGCAAAGTTAAAACGCAAAGGGCAAAAAACAGTTCCCTGTAACTGGAGCAAGATCTACTTGACAAGTCAGTCACATTAGTGATCTTCTAGTCAAAAAAGGAACTTTTACCAAAACACAATATTCCCGCCCTGTTACACAGAGGGACTATTTGTAGATCTTCCACTGTAGTGCAGTCCGAAAACTTGTAATTTCCATTTCTGGCTAAAATTATTTTTTTTATCTTGACGTATGTTTGACATCAGAGAAATATTGGATGAGTTTAAAGTACAAGTAGGGCTTGTCTGCCCTCCTTTTCCTAAATTTATTCAGCCTTTTCCTTTGAAAGCAAACACCATTCTACATCTACAAATTCTACAAATCCTGCATCATAAGTCCCACACCTACAACTTCCCCACAATTCCTATGCAGCTCCATCCTCTACTGCCACAAGTACCTGGCGGCTCACTGGAGGAAACCATCACTTTTTTGGTTCCCCAGTTACTGTCAATCTTTCACTCCCTGTTCCGATTTAGTGGCACTACCCTGCTAAACTCCTATTTGGTTTGTGCCAGTTCTGCCCACTCCTTTTTCCTACCACCTTGTCTTGTCAGGCTCTTGCTGCTTTCTCTCTCCCCAGTCTAGCATGCATGAGGACCCTTTATGCCCAAGATATAACGCAGAGAAGCTTCCTGTCACCACATTTCAGAATCTCCAGAAAACCCACTTGTCATTAGGTGTAGCAGACTTATTCCAAGAGCAAAATGAAATCAGAGTTCGTTATTTCTAAATATACTTGTGATAGCTTTGATGGTTTTTTCCACCTCATTCCTCTCCTTACAGTCTAAAACATGAAGGCCTTAACCTTCTTTGTTGAGTAGAGAGTCAAGTTCTTGGCTACAAGCACAGTCAAGAGGGCAAAATTTTCCACAGCCCATCACTGACAATCAGCAGAAACACACTGTGCATGTACAACATCAGAATTGTAGGCAATTTCAAACCTTATTCTGCATCCCAACATACGAGTGACACTATACACAGGGCATGAAATGTAAACATGGCAAGAACTTTGTACATAAAACGTAGAAGGCCTCTGCCAGGAGTGAAGAGTAAAACTTTGTACAACACAAGCTTCAAATGTAATGATATTTACATGCTAAAACAAGGACAGCCACAAATGACATAACCTTGCTTTTCTGTATTACAGAAACAAGGGTCACTATTCCAAGTGGAACGTGAGGGCGGTCTGGCTGAAAAATCCATCACCTCACTGACCTCCACGGTCGATTGAACTGATTTGGAAGGCTAGATGAGTGCCCCATACAACACCAAGTCTGAGGGCATCCATCCTAAAGCTGTTTGCTCGCAGAGAACAACCCCCCTGAGCAGACGAAACCATCCATGTGTCAACAGTACATGGTGCCTGCACTCCCCAAATACAGCAGCCAACGAGGCCCAGGTGGATTTGGAAGAGAACATGAGTAGTCCAGCTTCCAGGACTGCAGGACACATGGAAGTGAGACCACCCCCAAACAAGCTCAAAACTAATTTCTAAGAGAAAAACGGGTAGTCTATCTTCCAGGATTGCAGACACATGAAAGGGAGAGCCCCTAAACAAGCTCAAGATCCAGTTTTTGGAGAAAAAAGGGTACTCAAACCACCATGACTGCAGACATACATTAGTGAGACCACCCCAAACCAATTCCAGTTTAATCTGCAGGAGAGTATCAGGTGGTCAAGCTTCCAGGAACGGAGACACATGAAAGTGAGATGCCAACAAACAAGCTCAGGGTCCAAATGTAGGAGAAAAAAGGACAGTCAAGCTACCTAGACAGCAGATATATCAAAGTGGGACCACCCCCCAACAAGCTCAAAGTTTAATTCTCCGAGAAAAAAGGGGGAGTCAACATTCTAGAACTGCAGACACATGAAAGTGAGACCACCATGAAACAACCTCAAGGTTCAAATGAGGCAGAAAAAAGATTAGTCAAGCTTCCAGGACTGCAGACACATCAAAGTGAGACCACACCTGTTATGAGTGGGCCAGGAGACAAATCTCCCTTTAAATGCCTGTATTAGGACAGCTTTGGGCAGGGAACCCAAGGGGTCACACACACCGCCACTGCTCCCTGGAGCGATGAGGACGAGGAGGTGAAACAGCTTTGCCAGGTGCCCGACAGAGCCGGGGCTTGCGTCCCCACGAGAGCCGCAGGAAAGCACAGGCTCGTTGACAAGCCGAGGGCAGTCACGCAGAGAGGGCACTATCTGACTTATGGCGACAAGACACGGAGCCCCAGCAAGCAGCCCCATGTTCTCCCTGCTCACTGGGGTAGTTTGGAGTCCTGTCTGGCTAATGGCTCACCGGCCCGAGGGGTTTTTAGGTGTCCACTCCACCTCCTGTGGGCACTGCAGTCCCAGGGAGTTCTCTGGTTTGCGTGTCGCCATCAGGGCTGTGAGGGGAGCAGCGGGAGCACGGCCCCACGGGAAGGAGACAGTTTCAAAATGGACACCGGCTCGAAATGGGGGGTGAGGGAGAGCGGAAAAGGTACACAAATGAACTTATTCACATGCAAACTGGGAACAATAACGGATACAAATGAATAAGTCTTTAAATAAGTCTTTAACCTAGCAAACGTGGAACAGTAACTTACGCCCCTACGGAACGGGGCATGAGCAGCTACGAGCATTAACAAGGGTACAGGTGTGACGCGGCATTAACGATTCATACAAACATTTACAACACGGAACACAGTGATTACTTGAGTAGACACTTTATAAGAATCTTCTATTTCGAGATTTTATTCCCCATAAAACCCTAACAAGCTCAAGGTCCATTTATAATAAAAAAAAAGGGAAGTCAAGCTTCCAGGACTGTAGACACATGGAAGTGAGACCCCCAAAAACAAACACAAAGTCCTTTTGTCGGATAAAAAAGGGTAGTCAACCTTCCAGGACTGCAGACACATGGAGGTGAGACCACCCCCAAACAGGCTGAAGGTCCATTTGTAGGAGAAAAATGGGTAGACAAGCTTCCAGGACTGCAGGCACATGGAAGTGAGATCCCCAAAAACAAGCTCAAGGTCCATTTGTAGGAGAAAAACAGGTAGCAAAACTTCCAGGGCGTTCTCACTTTGATGTGTCTGCAGTCCAGGAGGTTTGACTATCCTTTTTTTTCTCCAAAAATTGGACCTTGAGCTTGTTTGGGGGGGGTCTCACTTCCATGTGTCTGCAGCCCTGGAAGCTTGACTACCCTTTTTTTCTCCAAAAATTGGATCTTGAGCTTGTTTGGGGGTGGTCTCACCTCCATGTGTCTGCAGTCCTGGAAGCTGGACTACTCTTTTTTCTCATACAAATGGACCTTGAGCTTTTTTTGGGGGGGTGTCACTTTTCTCTGTCTGCAGTCCTGGAAACTTGACTACCATGTTTTCATTTGTAAATTGACCATAAGCTTGTTGACAGCAGACACATGAAAGTGCCACCCCTCTAAGAAGCTGAAGGTGCAATTTTTAGAGAAAAAAGGGTGGTCAAGCTTCCAGGACTGCAGACAAATGGAAGTTAGACTGCCAAAAAGAAGCTCAAGGTCCATTTGTAGGAGAAAAAAGGGTAGTCAAACCTTCAGGACTGCAGACACATGGAAGTGAGACCACCCCCAAACAAGCTCAAGGTCCAATTTTTTTTGAGAAGAATGGGTAGTGAAGCTTCAAGGTCTGCAGATACATGGAAGTGAGACCACTCCCAAACAAGCTCAAGGTGTATTCATAGGAGAAAAAAGGGTACTCAAGCTTCCAGGACTGCAGACACATCCAAGTGGGTTGCTGCATGGGCCAGTGGTTTTTTGTTTGTTTGTTTTTCTTTTTTTTTCCTCCTCTTTTTTTTTTTCCTTTTTTCTTTTTTTTTCCCAACAACCTCCTGGAGTGCTACGGGAAGAGGGCAGAATTGCTGGACAGTGCCCAGTCAAAAAGGCACCTGGGGGTGCTTGTTACAGCAGCTGAACATGATCCAGCATTGTGCCCTCGTGGCTACGAAGGCCAACAGACTTTTGCAAATATTAAGAACATGCTAAATTTTATTCAGAAAACATTTCCTTCCAAGTCAATATAAATTAAAATATAACAGTGTTAAGCAACTTTTGAAAACCTGTAACTAAAGCTCCCAAGGTTTTATTACTTTTTATTACTGAGCTTTTAACAGAGCTGTTCCAACATTCCATAAGTTTTTGCCCGAGATTTTATCTTGCCCTCATTCACACGGAATGAAATTCAGGAGGATCAGAAGTTGTTACACGAGTCACAGAAAGGCCACTATTCCCAAAGTAGTGCAGAGTTTTTAGGTTGCTTCTCATGTACCCCCAGGAAATATGCAAGAGTCTGGTTTAATAGGCCAGAGCATTAACTAGAAGCGTGACATGTAAGATTTGATCTCTTCCCCTTTCCCTCCTCCTACACTTGACAGTCTGGAACTGGGAGAGTGGCAGGGTTGCCCTCTTTAAAGTTTCACTGAAATGAAGTCTACAAAACAAGCTTCCATTTTTATGAAATCACATTTCCCCACTCCAGATAAATCCTGTTTCACCAGAAAACCTCTGGTCAGCTCCTTTTGTACATCTGTTCTATGGGATATCTGCTTTCTGGTCCAGAAGCACTCTGGACTGATGAGGTAAAACAGGTAAGAGAAGAGATCACAAAGACTTAGTAAAGGAAGACCTTTCCAATCCATTTGAAGAGTTAGACATAACTAACAGCATCTCCCACGTGAGCATCAATTAAAAAGTGACAAAGGGATAACACCTGAAAAAAAGCCTCCAGCAGACTTTGCCTGTCAGCCCCATCAGCCTCACTAACATCATTTTCATAAGGAGGACAATTTGTGTTCAAGGTTGCTTCCTGAACTCACTTCTCCAAACTGTCTGACCTGCAAAGGTGATGGCTTTGTTGTCACTGACTGCACCAACTGTCCTGATGGATCACTAAGCTCTTCAGCAGCTTCTCAGTATGTTTTAATAGGCACAGAAATGGGAAAGCAAATAAACTACAATAAAAAATTTAAAACAAACAAACAAAAAAACCACAAACAAACCATGGAGAGTCTTTGAACTTCAAAAAAAAGAAGGCAAATTGTTGTTAAAAAACCATAGCAAGCACCCAGTGCCAACCAAACTAATGCTTAGGAAAGCTTACAGAGTCTAAAACACAGTATTATTCTGCCTTCCTAATTGAGTGATACAGAGTCAAAGTTTCTATTTGACATATCCCACATAACTGCACTCAATTGTAGCACTGCCATTCAACAGAAGCCAAGGATCCAGAAATGGAAAGAATTGCCCAATGTGGTATATTCAAGAATCTCTCCTTAATATTGAACCAGCTCCATGGCCTATGTTCTCATCACTTATGCCATGTGTTATATAATGCACTTAGGCTTAGAAAGTATTATCAGGACAGCTCTAAAAGTAGTATTTCTGAAAAGAAAGGGAAGAAGATTAAGACAAAAAGAACGTCTCTTCCAGGTGTTCCCAAACAGGGCCCAACTCTTCCGACAGACACTTCAGTTGGCTGCCTTTACCTTGGTTTGGTTTTTAAGCAGAGATACTCATTCCAAGCTCTTCACTTCCCTCTAGCTGCAAATAATTTTTTCATTAGTGAACGGGACATCATTTTTATGCAAATCAAAGGCCCAAAGGAGTTTAGTTTATCACCAATACTTCTATCTGTACAACAGGTATAAAGAGAGCAATACATCCACCCTAAACCTATCGTCAAGGTGTCCTGCTGTGCTGCTGATCAATGATGCTCTCTCCAGTTCTGCCTCTCAAACAACA
Organism: Chamaea fasciata; assembly: GCF_029207755.1. NCBI lineage: Eukaryota > Metazoa > Chordata > Aves > Passeriformes > Sylviidae > Chamaea > Chamaea fasciata. Next base: position 315,013 of record NW_027094122.1, on the reverse strand, counting down.
CAGGAAAGAGTATTCCCAACCAGTTGAACTTCTTCAGGAGTAAAGTTGTCCTATTCCTTCCAATAATGAACTCTGGATCCCTGGTGAGTAACTCACATTTAACCGGCAGCATTCTGGGCTGCTCCTATTAACTGCAGCACCCTGGACAGCTTGAACCTCAACAAAACGTGCAGTCAACGACTGAGCTAATTTAACCTCATTAATCCTCAAACCAGTAGAATAATTTGATGTCCACACAGCAGCTTGTGCACCGCCTCCAACAGAAACATGGCCCTGCAGGAAATCCACACCAACAATGTGCTGCAGCCCTGCTGCCAGAGCTACCGGGGCTGGGAGAATCACTGCACAGTCTCCGAGCCGCCTCGCCAGCTGCACGGCATGAGTCACACGCTTTGTTTGTTCCTGTTAACAGTCAAGGGCTTGTTTCCAACCTGGATGTATCCTGACATCTCCCCAGTGCTGCAGTTTTATGGAGGATGCTCCATTTTATCTGTAAACTGTTTGCCTCCACTTTCGACGTGAACACAAAAAGCATTGCTAGGAGAGGCAAACACAGAAAACCAAGCAGCACTGGCACTTCTCAGGCAGGTACTTAGCTGAATTTAAGCTCCCTATTAATCATTAATTACAGCAGCATTTCAAAACTTTAGTTTTTGAAATAATTTCAGCACCGCTTAATCACAAAGGGTGTAAGGTCTCCCTCAATATTTATGAGCATCTACTTTCAGGGAGGCATTTTAAGGAATGTTCTTTATATATACTAATTGTTATTTAAATCACTGCTGAAAGCCAGGTGCTTCATTTTGTTCAATACAACACATTTAAAACAATAACATGAGATTTTGATAACAAAATCACCTAGCCCACAAAACACTCTTCTACGTTGACTAGGGTGGCAAAACAAGGGTAGTTTCTAAACACAGAAAAATAAATTTTAAAAAAGGATTTTTTCTAAGCATGTAAATGCAGGTCTTGGTACCACATACAAGAACTTCACTTGCAAAGGAACTTGGTCTTGCTAGAGTTTTAAGTACGGTGGTTTTTTAGCAGACCTGGCCTCGCTCATGCTTTGTGCCACTTGTAAAATGGAACAGGGCATTTTAGGAAAGAAGTAACTCCCTTCAACTCCTAAATGCTGTGACTGAAGCCTGTTAAGTTTCAGTGGCATTTCAGATATACCAGGGCATCCTCAGCTTTACCTTGTTCACAGGACAAGGTCCAGAAACCCACTGGCAGTTAGAGGAGCCACATAATCAGTCTTCAGGATTTCTACCAACCAAATTATCCCTGGTAAACAGATATGACCTAGCATGAGAATTCACTTTTCCTTCAGCATATTAAAAGTTCTTTATTTGAAAGATAAATATATCTTTCTTTCACAACTACATTGCAACACGGACACGAGTCCAGCAACGAAACAGCATAACAAAAATACATCCCCCTAATATAGCATAGCCACTGTTTTTTCTTCATCAGCCATACAAGATTGATGGAAACAGGAGAGATTTCTCTTTCCTTCTAACACAGCAGGTTAAGCGTCTTGAGAGAAGTCAGATGTCACTATTATCTGCAAGCACACAAGAAAACAAACCCATGCCAAAAAAAGGGATAATAAAATTGAAGTCTAAATGGAAGTTGAGAGAAAAAAATGTCCTGCTCCAACAGGTTAATCTCTAGCTAATTCTTCTTGTGACAAGTAGCTTGAAATAATCATTTCACTCAAATTCTCCTACAACAAGTTTTCCTTGGAAATGAAACAATTTCCAGAACAAGCATAACGATCTTTGACCACACAAAACAGCATTACATTTTGAACTACTCTAGCAAAAAGTCAACTTTTTAAAAAAGATTTACTAAGAAGACAATTTGAAAAGTAACTTTACTCAGAAGTGATAGAATCAGCTGTAAATACTGGATGGGAAATTCCTGAAGAGACAAGTTTTCCCTTGGAGAGAAATGAAATAATACAGCAATTTACATGTCCCAACAACAATACTGCCTTTCTTTCCAGTTCATCCAGAAAACTCGGAGTATAAACCAATGGCACAGATTTGGCTCTTACACACACCCAACTCCCAGGACATTTTGTCACGCTCATCGTGCTGCATTCACTGGCTCTCCCAAATATTAATTGCCTTCTATCTTCGATATCGACTCGTGACTTGGGGGATTTTGCTTCAGGTTTTAATGCTTGGGATTTTTTTACACAGGACTATACACCTCAATAATTGTATCCAGGAAAGACTGGGTTTGATGCCATTTTTACAGTAGAACCCAAATTTTCAGTACTTTCTACCTACTTGTCCATTAACTGCTGATATAACAGAAGGACAATAAAAGCCATAAACCTCTTACTTTAGTAGCCTTCTGGAGGAGTAATTCAATAACTTCTTGCAAAATAAACAGCAGCGTATAAAAATTTAAAAAAAAAAGTCTTCACCACAGTAATCATTACAGCAGGGCAACAACTATGCATTTGTTTAGTCCATCTAGACGTGGCAAAGGATTAAAACATGTAGACAGTAGCACAAGTCACCAGCACTTATTATCTAAGCCATAAACCTAAGCATACTTCTGTGGGAAAATTAATTACAGACATGGGGGAAATCAGATCAGTCACTATCAGGCAAAGTGAGCAGAAAATACAGCTATGTTGTCCACTCCTGATTGAGTCGCAGGATCAAACAGCACCAAGTGCAAGTGAACTGAGGGGGAATTATTATTATGCCTTTTCATCACTGGAATCATGCTGCCCCAGACAACCCCGACTCCTGTGTCTGGGCTAATTACAGCCTGTTAAACGTCACAAGGAGACTGCAGCACAGCAACACCTCAGAGCAGGGAGAAAGACAGTTTAAGGAGGGAACAAGCCAACGAGAAAATCCTGTCCTACAGCTGAAGGAGAAGGAAACAGCCAAGCTAACAGGACACCTGCAAAACAAACAAGGGTCCACACCAGGCTGTGTGCACACACCCGCATGCACAGCCACACCAGCACTGCCTACTGGAAACACCTTCCCCTGTGAGAAAATATCAATGCCAAAGGTCAAAGGCTTTGAGAAAAAATATATATATAAATTCAGTGATAAGGCAACTTTTCTAAATCCATTTCACAAATACTTGTTATTTCAAGCCTAAAGTTACAAGTGGTAGGACAATACAGCAGACTCGGAGATGTAGATTTATGCAATTTGCAGTTACTTAAGAAAAGGGCTTATCTGTACCTGTGTGTTTTTACCAAACCCAAGAACTGCGGGTGTCATTAAGCTACACTAAAAACTGCCCCCCCTTCAGTTCAATCACAGCCATGTCCTACAACTCATGCAGTCTGTTCTACCTCTAGGTCCACTAAGGATCGATTTCCAAATTGTGTCACAACTTCAGGGTGGCACAGCATCCAAGTATTACCAATAAATAACTAACAAAAGCTCTTTTTTTGAAGATGAGACACTAATTTACCAGCACATAATTGTAACTCAGCTGTTTCATACTCCAGCTGAAACACTCCTGGTTTGGTGTTGGTAGAAGACGTTCACTGCATATGAAGCTTTACGCATCACATTGAACTAATTTAACTGTAGGTGAGCAATTCTCTCAAGCTCCTGACTGAACTTCCCTATTAATCAGTTATTTGTCCTTAAAAAATATACACCTGAATTTTACTCTCCCTCCCAACTCCCTTAAAGAGGAGTGGACTAAAACTGGTTATAAAATGTTAGTGAGTTTGCCAGCCAGCAAGTATCCGAGTGGCTTAATCATTAAAGCTGCCGATCATTTCCACTAACCACATGTATGCTTTCAAATGTCTCAGTCCCAACCAGAAACTGTAAGATTTTTACAGACCACAGGAAAGCAAGATGGAAAATTACCTGCTGTACACTATGTTTGTGCACGTGAACATGGATGACATGGGGCATAACAACGGCAATTCTGCACTTGGATGTCCTTTCTGCTTGTTCAGTGTACTCTATACAGCTGCCTTACAAACATGTCAATGTAGGGTAGCAGTTAGGTTTAAAATCAGTTGCAACATGGCTTAAGGAACGAGTTATTTTTGTAATCCAAACTCACTGGGATCCACGTTTGTAAGAATTTCACAGAAAACCAGACAAGTGTATCTGCACATCGGCAGCTCCACAGCACAAACTGTGAGGAACAAAGGCCAGTGGCTGCTCAGGGACCCTTCCCATGAGGCAGCTGATGCACAGGAGCTGCTCTGTGTAGAGTGTGATGATTTACCCAGCCAGTGTTTAAAACGCCCATATTACCTGATATCTGCGCCCATTTTAAGAAGGGGAAGTACTGGGAGCAAAGTCCCTCATGGATTCCATGCAGAATTACAAATTCCTCTGTTTGGGTGCAGAAAACTGTCTTTGCTAAGGTGACTAACTTAAATTTTTCCATATTTAATTTCACTGTTCCTCCTACATCCAGTATACTGTCAGAATGAGAGAAAACTGCATTCTACCCTAAGTGCCATTGCTACGTCAAACAATTCTTTCAAATGCTGGTTTTGTTGAGCATCCTAGTAATTGTCCTATCTCAAAGACCGGCTTAATCCGTTCTGAAAACAGCTTCTCCTTTATGCTTTTAGAATTACTAAATTTTTTAAGTAATTAACATTTTCCCTCTGACAAGTTCTGTTGGCGGACATCAGCAATTTGAGGCTGTCCCCACAATTTACTTGCTTTGTTCTCTGCATTATCCCAGACTGACATTTAGGTTTAGTTTGCAGGAGGTTTAAATCCATCACTCACCACGAAACCCAAATCAGTGATTTCAATAATGCCTGAAGCACCAAGGAATTTGGGAAAGGACAGGAAGGCACTCCCACACTTTAAGGGACCGGAGAGAAAGCTTTAAGCAGTTTCTCAAGCGTTCCCCCCTTTCTGACCACTGACCTTTGGTCTTGCTTGCTCTGTGCTGGGTGTTTCTCCTTGGCATTTCTGTAGGAATGGGCACTGCTCCAGTGAGAATAAATGCACAGCTGAGTGTCATTAATATACTGATCTGTAAACATCTAAAGCAGGTATTGAACCACTGTCTGACTGGAGAAAAACAGCCTGTGGATCAGAAACAGCAATTCATTACCAAGACATTTTTTTTGCTGAATTGTGCATACAAAAAAAACCCTGAAAGAGTCAATCAAATTCATTTTACTGTAACCCTTTCAAAGATGAACGAAAAGCCTCTTGGTCCATTTGAAAACACAGGGATAACTGTGCTTTCTTTTAGAGTATCACAAATTTACAAAAGTTGCCAGAGGAAGTAAGAAAACAGTAACAAAACCCACCACAGATAAAACTTCACAAAGCTCAATTCCAAGACACTGACAGAAATGGTTTATATCTAGCTCTGCTACTGAAGGCTCATTTGCAAAAATTGTGACCACAAAATGCATCACAAATTGGTTTTCTACCGCATGACTGCTGATTACTAGGTAATAGAATATTAATGGTACTTTTTCAACATCTACTTTTTCTCAAGGTGCATAAATCTCTGTAAAATTGCTTTATCTTACTTTCCAAACATTTGAAAGGCTGCTCTTCAGACGTTTGAACAGCCATCTTTCCACTACAGGGCAGCACACTTCCTTTTAATATAAGTAACACACTCATCAGATCATTTTCACCTCCTGATACAAAATCAGATGCACTCTCCAAAGAGGGAAATGATTCTCCAGCTTCTATACCTGAAGTATATTTACAAATTATTTACGAGCGTGACCAGATTGTACCATGTCCCTTCCTAAGAGCTTCTAAAACACACGGTGAATCCAGAGGAAGCAAAGCAAGATTTCTAAAGCAGCTGAGTCAACTTTCATAGAAGCTCTTTCTTTATGCAGAAATACAAATACTTTTTAGAAACCAGCAAGGGTATTGATGTTACCAACACAGAGCACATGGTTTGGTGTGACTTTTATCAATTTACAGCCTAAACTACTACTACCACTTGGGCATCTGGCTGAAATACTTCTCTCCACTAAACATTACTGTCTGCAAAGAGGTAAAAGTTAAACAGACTGTTTCCTTGAGGTTCTCAAGAAACCTTACTTCAAAAGGATAAGCAACTGAAGTTATTTTGTCAGCAGCAGCTCCCTCAGAAGTGCCCATTCTCCTGAGCAGGGGATATTTGTCAAGAAAGCAAACTGCACAGCCAGAGCAGGGAGCAGTTCAGTCACACCATCAATAGCGTAAGGATGAGAGACCCAGTGCTTTGGTACCAAAGCCCATCAGCCCAGTGAGAATCTGCATGAAGCACAACTGTCAGTGCTGACCGGGACATGAACTGAACAGGGCTGCCTTTCACTGCTCTTTCCTTACCATAGTTATTACACTCGCAAGTGAAAGGTTTTACACGTTGTACAACCTACCCAAAAGAGGATCTCCTTGCAATGACGCCAAACATGAAAGACTGTTCTCACTACAGTACTACAAGGGAGGAGAAACACATCCCTAAAAGCTCTCCCCGACCTCCTAAGAGGTGATGTGGCAGACAGGTTTTTGCACCCTTATATTGGGATGGGGCAGAGACAAGAGCTAACCGAATGCCATGAAGGATCTTTTCAGACAAAAAGGCAAACTTTGTCAATACCAGACAGAGAAGTTCAGACAGACCTTTTGAGCAAGAAGTAGGAATTTAACGCTAAATACCACCACTACATCTACTTTCAGATGAGGGTATTCATTGAGAATTTAACAGAAAAATAGATTTCAAAGACAATAAACCATAATCCTTAGCTCTAGACAAACTGCCCACAGTACCAAGACATGGCTCAATTCAAGTGACTTTGAGCGAAAAGCTCCTTTGAATGAGGCGCATGAAAGGCTTGACCTCAATTTTCCATTTCACAAGGCAGGTTATTTTTCAGAACAGCAAATAACCAACCAAAATACGGGTCAGTTGTTTGACCAGACTATGTTTCATGAATGAAATTCAACAGCTCAATTACAACTTAGCAAACTCAAGCCATTTAATTCCAAAATCCTAAATCATGCTGGACATCTATGAATTGCAAAACTGCACAAGGTCAGGAGCTCTCTTCTGATCCTTGGCCACTCGGAAGAAGGGAATTGCCGAGAACACCTACTGAACAGTACAAAATTGGAGCACTGTTTTCTTTTGCAAGCATACCACTCTCTCTCTTGTCTCACTGATGGCAACGAGCTTATTTCAATCAGCATGTTTTCTGAAACACTTAAAAGATGAAGAAAAAAACTTATTGCTCATGCTCTGAAGATACTATCATTCATTACTGCCACAAGACAGCCTGAACTCCAATACAGTCATTAACAAAGTGGCCAACTTGCATGGAGAGTCAATTTTACAAGAGTGGAAGGACTGAAACCAGAGAAATGACTTGAAGTGCTGCCTAATCTGCCCCTAGAGCTAGAGAAAAGCAGACAGTATTTGAGCCTGAATGCTCTCACTGTGTCATTCGTGGCTTCAGGCAGTCCACACAAAGTTGAGATTTGAATTTGGGAGTCAGCAAACAGGATTCAAGGCTTTGTAGCTACAGGTGGTCTCAGAGCTCTGAGATTTGACTTTCTTTAAAAGATATTCAAGAACTAAAAAGACGCAACAAAACTCAACTTACGACAACTTTCAAAGTTTTCCTTTACCCTATATTTGCCTGGTCATTAAACCTGTAAGAGGATTTAGATTTATTTCTGCTCTCTTAGAACTATAAATGCTTACACCAGCCAGGTTATTGTCCAATTTCTATTCATAGCATTCTGAATGATAGTGATGACTTTCTTTTTACATTTTTTATAATACTTCAATGGACAGAAGTAGTGGTGATGCATAATTTTGGCTTTGTTAAGTCAGCCGAGAGTGTCTTATGGATTTCATTAAAATTCTACTACAAAAGCTCTAAGCTTTTGACGTATTGGCAATGCAGAAATATCACCTTTTATTCATTTAATTGTGTAACCACCTCAACCCAAAAGTATCTTTACCCACAATCTGCTTGGTCATTCCATCACAACTATTAAGGACAACGGAGGAACCTGTTCCCATAAAGCACAAAGATTAACAAATGTTCGGTTGGGGGTTTTTTTATGCCCAACACACAAAAAAGTGCACATTTTCAACACATCTTTTGGGCAGAATGTGGTTGGTCATGGAGAATAACAGGAGGCCTATCCCTGATCAAACATGATAGCAAGAATTGTATTCAGACTAAAAACATTATTCTGCCATTGGAAAGAGGATTATTGGAAACAATACTGAGAGTCACTGCAATGAAAGACAAACAGGGATTGAAGGGAAAAAGTGTAGGTTACCATAACTGAGCAACTCTTCCTCATCACTAGTTTTTACGTTGAGTTGCTTATTTTACAGCACAAAGACGAATAAAGAAACGTAAAAATATCCTAACTTGATGACTGATACGTAACGGTGATTCCATAATCCATTCAGCCAAGATTTCAAAGACAGAAAAATAGTACGTAACTGTCAAGTGGAACAACCTTTTAACAGAACTGACAGGAACTACTTTGCCCTCCTAACTTGTATCATTTCAGAGTTAGAGAAACCAGAAAAAGCAATAAGAAAAGCAAAACACAAGTTGTCAGAGTAGCTGCCCATCAAATTCGAATCAGTTGAGTGATTATAAATTATGAAACAATAGGTCTGTAATTGCTCATAGGGGTCTTTTGCTCTTGACTGTGGCTCAATCAAGATCAGCCAAACACTTACTAATGCTCTGCTTCTTCAGCTCTAACTCTGCAACCACCTGTGCTCATTTATCCTTAAACCAGATACACTGCCAAAGAAGTCTGACTGATCACAAGTTTAAGTCATTAGTACCAGCTGTATAAATAGCTTGTGTATATGCTTGTAATGATCAGAAGAAAATATCGCTCAGCTTCAAAGATATAGCACACAATGATCTGCATTTCTGGATTCTGTCTACAAACAAATTATTTGTTTGGTGCTCTAAGCAATTAGTTCTTGTTCCTGGAAATGCTATTCTACATGGGGGAATTCTTCGTCCTAATATTTTCACCCCTTTGATGGGAGGCTTCTATTCATAGGTTTTTGGTTTGGTTTTTTTTTTTTTTAAACGTACATGGAGTTTGCTTGTTTGGATAGGTTTTGTTATCTTTGTGTACTTAAGAGCAATTTTAAAACATTCCCATCCAAAGAAGTGTCATACAACAAAACAGGATTTGAAAGGTTACAAGATCCTCTGTTCTGACTATTACTTTCTGAAACTATTCCAGCAGTGCTTTCACTGGAATATTTCCTTAGTACTGATCGTGTTCTTGTGGCTATTGAAACAAAGCACCCAGGATACAATGCCTTCCCATCATTCATGATGTTCAGTCATGCTCTAAATATTCCTGCCCATTCACAAGGTGCTCTCACGAGCCACAGGGACATTTCCCACTGCTCCTTACCCCTGATGCCTTCATGTCTTCTAAACGCTCCCAACATTTAATGCTTTTTACAGCACTTCTGTCAACGTCCAAGTTCCATATTTGTATTTAAAGTCATTTTCACCTTCCTTAATATGGAGTTTTCCAACTGACACGTCTGTAAGTGCGCACTCTCCTGTTTAACTACTGGTCACCACAAATACTTAAAGGAATTCAGGCACGCTTTCTTCAGCAATCCCTTGAAAAGAAGAAACCTGGATTATCAGTCACAGGCTACAAAATGGCACTGATGATCTGGCTCAGCATTGTGCCCTGAAGGCTGTTGCAGGCAGAGTGGTTCAGCAGCAAGATCATCGCCCCTTTCTACATTATCCGGAAATATTTCTTTGGCTCAACAGGGAGACAAGCTACACCAAAAATCCACACCTTATTGCCTATTTTCATTGTTTGTCTAACAGTTCTTTTGGTGGCTCTTCCCCAGCATAACGCCTAAATTCCACAAACACGGGAATTCTATTTCAAACTGCACCCACTTCTCCTCATACCACATTGCTCCATATTCAGTAAAGCAAATGAAGTTCTGATGTATTTGAAACAAGACCACTGCCTGCAGGAGCTGTACTAGGGTACTACTGGTGCCTAAGAGAATCCAAAACTCCCTCAGAATGATGTCACTGCCCAAAAATACCTGGATTCCACTCAAATCTTCCCTAACACGTTACCAAGCCCTACAAGATCAGATGCTACTTAGATGTGAACGTTCCAGGGTGTTGCTCATTGCTCATTGCTCAAATTGTGACTGAACTTCAATCACAATTGAATCGGCTTGCCTCAATTTCCTCACTCGTATTTCCATAGAGAAATTTCATTTCTGCTGGAATCTACTACATGTTTTCCAAAGGCAGATAGAATACTGGTTCCAACCAACTTGGAGCTGCAGTAAAGAAAAACACTGGAAATACTTTAAGCAACTGCAGATGGCCTTCAGGACTTGTGGACAAATACTCCTGGATCATTCAAGGAAGTACATTAATTCAAGATCTCTGGAAAAAGGTACCAGTTAAAATGTCTGCCATCTCTCCTTGCACTCACCAGGTGTATGCTTGGTGGCTGCTTGCTTGACTTCAGCACAAGGAAGAGTTGGCATTTTTAATTTACAAGCTGCAGGTAAACTTTGAAGATGTTACTGGCTGTTGGCAATATTGGCTGTTCAATTTGCTCTCTTCATACCTGCTTCTTTCTTCTCCACCTTGCCCCACACAGGGGAAAAAAACCAAAAAAACCTACCTAGGTGCTCTTCAGAGAGGAGAGACTAAATCACAAACACTTCAGGGCAGGAAGCTTGAACAGCTGAAGCTCTTATTTGCAAGTTCTGTAAATGCCATTTCATACAACTCGATATATTCGCCACCCCACCTTTTCCACAGGCAAACGCTGCATCCATCCCTCCACCCCTGAAGCCCACCAGGGGCACTCTGGTATCTCTGCCACCATCTTGAGGAGACACAGACTCTGAAACATTATTTTTAAGGAAACTGACAATTATACACACAGCATATGCTGTTTGCCTCTGCAAGTCACAGCCAACACTTCTATTCTTTCCTCCAACAATAAATTTAAAGTGTGTACTACGTTTATATAAGAAGAATATATAACCCAAGGGTGCCGGCTGCAGCCCCACAAAGCCACCAAAAGTTTATTTGGTCTCTCAAAAGAAGGCAAGCACCTTTCAGAGGCATCACCATTTCCTTCTCTCCTGGATACAGAGCCCTTCAGGCAGATTTGGCACACACGCTTGCAGTAAGAGGACAAGATGGAGCAATTCTGTCAGTGCAGCAGATTAAAAAACCTGCCACCAAGAGGCTTTATTCCAAAGGCAATTCTCCTCTGATTCACAAAAGGTCTGCCTACCATACAGCCAAGCAGAGGCTCCCAGATGGTGCTGGCAAAGCAATCTCCACTTTCTCCCAACAGCACAGCAGCATGTCGATGTCTAGTAAAAAGTATTTCCAGCCCTGATCCCTTTGCTGTCAGTTCTGTAACATGCACTGCCCTGATTAAATAAATAAAAGCCTATCAACCACCAGCAGTTTCAAGACTTACATGAAGCTCTCCTACTCTTAGGGGAAAAACCCCATGAAGTCAGCATTTAAAACCAAGAGAAAGTGCTTGGAATTGTATCTCTTTCTTAATGACAGTCCCACTATTCCCTAAAGTTTGGGGAAGTTCTTTAAAGCAGCAACAGTTTAGGCCAGATGATCAATAGTTTGCTCCAGTAGGAGACAGGACTAACACTGGACAGGTACCTCTAAAGTCACCAGAAACCAGCAGATTGCAGTTGGCTTCTCTCACAGACACACCTCTAAGCGATCTTGGCTCCCAGTTCCAGCCTCCTCCACCCTGGCATCCACACATGAACAAGTGGACTAAGCAGCATTGCTCAAATCCTGCTGCACTTGCTTAACCTCCATAAGATTCCCCAAGACAGCTTTACTTTGTGTCACTTCTGCTCTCCTTCAATCCTGCAGCTCTTCTGCAAGCTTCTGCTCAACACTTAGCACAGACTACTCAAGAAATCAGAACACAGGAACTCAGAAATATTTCAACAATTAAGCTTTCTTCTGGAGTAGAACCAACCATATAAATCAGACAATTGGAATATTTCCCTGATTTTTATTTTAAACTTTAAAAAAAATCCACACTAATAAAAGGACCTTAATACATTGATAAAGTATTCACCAGGTCAATGAATAAAAAGGTTGAAGTTTCTCTCAAAGGAAAAAAAACAAAAAACAAAAAAACAAAAAACAAAAAAACCAAACAAGTCTAGGTGGGAGATAACAGGCACAGCACCCTGTGTCACATTTTTCTGTCTTGAAGAAAAAATAATGGGGATGTTTGGACAAGTATTTATCAGAACAAAGCCTACAGTGGCCCCTGAGGGTAAAGTCAAATTTTTTCAATGCCAGCTAGTCAGTAACTCATTGTGACTGTTAAAAAACTGAACTCAAGGACACTGGCAAAAGCAAGATTGGAGAACTGTAGATATACTATCAAATTTCTACCATGTGAAACCTATTTTGATGGCCACAAAAAGCAAGACACATTCCCTCATGCACACATTTGTCATACTCAGGTTTGTTACACCAAGTGATTTAAAGTGACCCTGCAGAAAAACTGGTTTGCAAAGACAGCAGACAAGAAAAACTTAGAGGCCACAAAGAGTAGAAGAGGAAAAACTGAACCACCACTTGCTAATGATAGTTCAGTTCACGCACTTGTGTATGCAGACCCAGCCAAGCCACCAGAAGGTGAATGAAAAATCTGAAAGCACAATTGAGCAAACCTTCAAAAAAAATCTATCACTTAAGAGGCCAATTTCATGTGCACATGATGCTGAAAATTTAGAAGAATCAAAATAATTGAATACTGAAGCAGGAGGATAAGAGTCCATACCATTGACACAAGATCATTTTTTCCTCTTAAAACAATGGGAGAAATGTCTTGTATTAAAACGCTTGCTTTCTTTAGGACTTCTAAATTGCACTAAATATTAACCTTCCTAAAACTGCACAATGGCAAACCCAAATTAAAAAAAAAAAAAAAAAAAACAAACTTGGGACAAGAAGAAACAGTGATATATATGAACACAGTTCAACAGATCTCCATAGACACTCCTACGTTTCAGAATTGAGTTCATCTTGACTATCCACACACATTAATCTGAAATCCCAGCTTTAGTCTTTCATACAAGTTCTACTTCTCAGTACTTTTAATGAGGAACTAAGATCTTGATAAAGCCATTCATTTCATTGGATCAGAAAGTCCTTTGCCTGCTGTACATTTTCTCTGCAGCTGTAGGCATGCATGAGGATGCCTAGCATGTGCATCTGCGTATTTCTATTTACACTAGGAGTGCTTAAATATTCATCTGCAGTTCTGTATTTATGTACACAGCTAAAACCACACAGCTATGTTAGATCTGATGTATTTTAATGGGGTCAAATCTTCAATCCATGCTGGGATTTTCTGCTATTTAAGAGAAACAGGCTGTGGAGCATTTGACCTTTTTCTCCAAGAGCAAGAGAAAATGTCCCAGATGTGCTAAATTCTGGAATGCATTGTTTGTATCTCTTGTAAGAACAAGTCTCCAGGCACCTGAGCAAAGATAACCCACCTTACATGGATACCTCACAGACGGGCAGCAAAGTGCTGTCATCTTACCAACCAATATTAAAAGCAGGCTACTGCATGAGGCTGCCAGAGAGGCTTAGGCAGTGCTGTTACAGCTCACATTTCCCACTCGGTTTGCTACAAGAAGCAGCAAAAAACAGTTTCTTTGGCTCACCAATATCAATAGGAAAAGAGCAAGTGCTTTCCATAAAGAAGGATTCTCACCTGACACCAGGAGCCCCCTGGAATCTTGGATACAATCAAGCTCTATGAAATACACTGCTGATATACCTTGCAGATAAGACAGAATTTTACACCAATCTGTTTCCCATCTTAATATATTCTCTTTGCTGTGACAGGTAATTATGCAGAGCAGGACAGCCCTCTGAATCGCTGTCTTGGAAAACAAACATCGCTTTAATTAACATAACCAGCACAACAAAACATTTTCTAAACTTGCACTCAAGAGAAAAGATGCCCTTCACAAAGACAGCAGCTTGAGGGCATTGAGAGGATTTTTTGGACTTGGGGGACAGGGACAGAGCAACATTACTTGTTTGTTTTCAGTTTTGTGCAGCTCCTCATCTGGTTCACCGGCGGCTATTGAGAACTGACAGAAATGCCACCTATCTTATCTAAACAGTTCTTATCTGACCTTTTCTGCCTTCTCTTGAGACAGACAGCAGGACTCTGGTACTGCTAAAGGAAAAAGTACTGCCCGGTATCTCTAAAAACACAGATTCTCAGAAAGAAAAGAACAGTCGAATGCATCAAACAAGAACACTTTATTCCTTCAATAATGCTTACGTATTTTCACTATTTCAAAGTCTCCAAATAAAGCTTAGAAATTAAACACGTCAATGCTACATTCAAATATTTCTCTCTTCTAACCTAAGCCAGAAAAAAAAGAAAACCAAATCAGGAAAAGAAATCCTTATTTTTACTACAAGAAGTCTCGGTTTTCCACATGAGAAGCCACATTCTCAACAAACTGATGCCAGAAGAGTCAACATTATTGAAGAGGGTTGAAGTGAGCTGTCAAATTACCTTCCGTCCTCTGAGGATGTGCACTACACTGCCAGCATGTTTCCAGCTCTCACATTCAGAGTAGGAGAGCCAGGACTAAAACACCTGCTGGGCCTAACGAGGTCCCTGTCACATCTCTGTGATAACACATTGCTCATGTCTATCATGTAACACAGGCAGAACATATTCTCCTGGTTTTAGTCCCTTAGATTCCTCGGTCTAAGCAAGAAATTGGCAGCCTGCCTGGCTTCCTATGGACCATTCTGGGGTGGGACCACCAGGTAAATCTCCCCGAGTCAGGGCATGATATCCTAAAGAGAGACACTGCCCTCCTTCCCCATAGATAAATGGGATGATGAGCAGTGCAGCAGGAGCAGGAAGCTCTGCTAAGTTTCCACCACTGCCATGCATTTTCTCTTCACTAAACATCGATTTACTTACAGGAAGAAAGGCTCCCCTAATAGAACCTGTTCTTTTGATGGCAACCAAGAGGGAAATGGGCAAAAAATAGCTTGAAACTATACCAGTTTCAAGCTATTATTAACTATCAGGCATACACTGACAGTAGGAGAGATGAGCTGGCAAGAGGGCTTTCAATAGCCCAAGAGCCCTTTCATCATCTGACCAGCTTCATCTATTGTATTCAAATAAGTGTTAAAATACAGAGAAATCACACATATCTAGTGCCTTTACAAGGAGTATCCAGGTGCAGATTTCTTTCTGCACGTGACTAAATTTAATGCATCCTTGCCGTGTACAAAAAAAAAAGCCTTGTGAAATGAGAGGTGCTAACATTTTCTAACAGATGGGATGACATTACAGAACAGGATCCTTTTTGTTACTCATGAAAACAACATGCTCTTGGTGCAACTGATTTCACACATAAACGGCAACAGTTTCAAAGCCCAACATTGCTATTTTGGGCCAGTTAGTAGAAACCCATTTCTAAAGCTGAGAGCAGCTCTGACAATTAATTACAAGCTCAAGATCAAGCATGTCCAGTCCTTGGGAAATCCCTAGACATCAATCAGAATGACTCCTGAGGGCCGCCACAGAGTTCAGAGCAAGTATTCTCTCTTTTGGCAGATCATCTTTCAGTGCCTCTGAGCTGCGCAGATTATCAGCATGAAGATTTTATGGAATAAGATCAAGGTAAATAGGGCCAGGAGGTGTACAATTTCCTGCGTTTAGGTACAACAGACTTGCCACAGGTAAATAACTGCTCACTTAGGCACTTATACATCTTACAGCCAGGTGAGGGGTGGGGAAACACTCACAAAAGAGACTAAAACACACTGCAGGGCAAACTGCAATTCCACCAGTCCACACCTGCAAAACTCATTTACCACAACCCTGCTCAGCACTCCACAAAGACTCCTAATGAATTTATGCAGCAGCAGTACAAGTTGACAAATACATGAAAAACATTTTAAAAAAATAACTATAATGTCATGATGTTCCTCATGCTGATCTGAGTCAGGGTAAGAGCTGAAGGGCATTTCCTTGTGAGCTGACAGGCCCACAGCAATAACCCAGCCACGACTGTCCCCAAGGACAACAAATGGGGCAGACCCCACTCTTCCAACAGGCTGAGCTAATCAACAGATCTGCACATCTACTGCAGAATCTGCATAAGAAATCGATTGAAACCATTGGTTGGTATGGATTCATTTTGCCAAAAAAATAACTGTGACGGGTTGGCACGGTAATGACTTGAACTTTTCCACAATACCATGAAGTACTGATGCTTCTGGAAAAACAAAGTAGATTCTGAGGTACCATTTAACCTTCCTAGAAAGAAACCACGCCAACAAGATGAGGTAATCTTGAAATTGCCATCTCCAAGCTTCCTAAAACTGGAGAGAAGGTTCGTAATCTATTCGGACTCTGATTAAACTCAGCAAGCAACACGGTAAAAAATATATTAAATAGAGCTTTCAAATAGACAAACTGCAACAGTATTTACTTATTTTCTTCTATTTCTCCTCCCTGGAATCCAGTACTCAGGCAAACTTCTCACTTCTACAACAGCATCTTGACTTTTTGACACTATGATCATTCAAGTCAACGTGGAAAATACATGCCCAAATAGAAAATCTAGATGCTGAAAGGAATATCAACAAAGTCAAATCCAACTTCTAAAAATAAAATCCTCAAGAAGTGAGTCACCCACCCCCAAAACTGTACCACTTATAGCTACTTTATAACAGAAATACAGGAAATATCAAAGGCCTTTTTCCACTTTGGAGGTTTATGCACAAAGCAGAAGTCCAGCACATGTTTGTTTGTTAATGGTTGAGACCACAAGCAGAAAAAAACCCCACAAATAAACCCCAGCCAACAGTATAAATCAACATAAAGAAAGCTCATCATTTCCTGAGTATCACGGCCATAAAGCTGCCCAACAAAGAGAGGACAAGACAAACTTCATACTCGTATAGCAATCTAAACTGAAAAGCATCAAAATATACCACGTGGAATCACTAGTGCGACAACCAAGCCAAAAAAAATCTCTGCTATCAATCTTCAGCAGCCAGCTCCCACTTTTTTACCCTGTTTTAGAAACCATTTCTTCTTACAGAGTCACTGCCAGGCTCTCACTTTGAGTCCACTGTGTTTGACAGATCAGCTACAACATTTTTCTTCTGTAAAACAACAGAACTTAGACCAGATTTTACTCACCCACAGACTCTGCAAGCCCAGGTGTCGTTGCTTTACACTCACTGTGTCAGGTTCTCCTACCACCAAGCCCGAAGGTGCCACAGTGAAGGAGCTCTGGAACTTGCTGCTCTGATGAAGGCACTTGGTCCAACTGCAGAGTTTCCACTCTGTCTAACTGAAACCTTGACTGATGTCAGCTGTGCCTCATTTGTTCCATCACCAGGTTTTCCTGAAGAGCAGCACTCACCCTCCAAATTTTAGCCCTGTAGGGGACAAAATTAAATTATATAAAAATATACAATGAACATCTATATTATTTATAAACTGAAGTATTTATGATTTATTTAATGAAACTGTAAAGTTTAGCCCTCTAGGGGCTAAAATTAAGGGGACAACAAGTAGAAAGACAAGAGAAGCACGATCTGTCCAAGAAGTAAAAATCACTCAAGGCCCATCAGGAGTTTCAAAGTTTCCCTCAAATAGTAAAGATCACACAAGCAAAACAGAAGTCTCCAAAGTATCTAACAGAATCATTTTGTAGAGATGACATCAGTACATCCACCATTTAATTAATTCATTAACAGGTGCTAAAACCCCTCCTCTATCTGTCCAAAGACCAATCGTGCACAGAAAAGAGGAACATATGGAAATGAAATAGAGTCTTGCAACATGCAGGCATGCGGGAGACAGACCTTTTGGGGATCCCGAAGGTGGCAGCACAATTACTAAATTACCTAAGCAAGAGTCAGCCGCCAAAAACTCCTGGGGAAGCACCACGGCCCAGAGCTGCCCCTGCCAGTGTCACATGGGACAGCTGCAGCTTGTTTGGAGGAATACCTAAAGGTGATCCACCCAGAAGGAAAGGGATCCTGCTTTAAGAGAAGTCTCTAGTTCTTAAAGGATTGCTGAAAGTAAGAGTACGTTTATTTGTATGTTTTACGCTTAATACTTGCTTGAATACCCCTCCAAAAATGTTGTTAATCTGATAACTAAGAACGTGCCATTAAAAAAAATGGCATGTTTTTGTCTCTTTCTTTCAAAAGTCAAATATTCCTTGTTGTTTAATGGAAAAGCAGGCTCCTCTCCAAACACATCCTGTGAGGCCTTTTCCAGTGAAGCAGTGTGCATAATGATAAATGAAAAAGGGAAAGGTTCTTGCAAGTATTTTTATCTGTAGTATGCAGGGGTTGATCTGTTACACCCAAAAATTATTTTCAACTTAAACAATTCACCTTTGCCAAATCCCTAACTCACTCTAAAACTCTAATAGGTACACACAACATTTCTTGTGAATAAGTTTGCAACAAATCCTACAAGATCACCCTCAGGAAAGGTGGCAAACACCCCAAGGGAGTATACAGCACACAATATACACTCCTTGGAAGCGGAGGGAGTGAGATTTGTCCTTCCTCCTCCTACTTTTTTTGCCAAGAGTGAGGGAGTCCCAAGGAACCATTTCAACACTTCAAGGAATGTCTCACATGCCAGGAAAGGCTCTGACACAGTGATTGAAAACACTGGGAGGAGGGAGGACACACAACACATCAGCCAACGCAGATTTTCGGCTGCCTTGGACATTATTCCTTCACAACAGCCACAATCTTTTTCCATAGACATTCTCCCCAGGTAAAAATCCAGGCGTGATGGTGAAGGGGCTAATTCTTTACCCTGTTTAGAATCAGTCAGAGAACTTCACTGTGTTTGTGACTCGTGCTCTCTTCACTTGAAACAGCTCCCACAAGACCTTGAGGGTCAACTTGCTTCAACTGCCAGGAGGTCAAACTTGATAAAATCTTCAATATTGTCCTTTCCGGTGTATTTCCTTATCCTCCTACCCTTATGAGATCTGCCTGTACTGCAGGACCAGCTATCTGCTCTAACAACATGGTTCTTGTATGAAAAATACAAGCCAAAATAGAAAATCTAGATGCTGAAAGGAATATCAACCAAGTCAAATCCAACTTTTAAAAACAGAATCCTCAAGAAATGATTCACCCACCCCAAAACAAATGCAGCAGGAGAGGCAACTTATTCATCTCACAGAGATCATTCTCCTATCTCTCCATGCTCTGCTCCAAAGTGTGTTCAAATCAAAGGTTCTCAGTTTTTTCCTCTTCCCCTTTAATTGTATTTAATTAGGTTGGGTTTTTTTTTCCTTTGAAGTCAAGGGAAAGAGACCTATTTATTTCAAGGAATATTTAGCCTGGCCTTTTCCTTCCAGTGTTCTACCTCACTGCATCTTCAACCCCATTGTTCCATAGGGACAGGGAGGCACCCAAATAAAGATTAATAAAAAGGCAATTCCTGTGGTGTTATCAATTGAAGAAACAGGATCACTTTTCCCAGTGTCAATGAACTTCAATACACTAATAAAATTAACAAATATCAAAGTGGTTTGGGTCTGAAATAGAAACATTTCCACTAAATCTGAGTAGCTTTTCCAAATACTGGGCAAATAGTTTGATACACTTTGAAATACTAAAATATCTCCAGTGCTCCAAGATGAAGCTGAGCAAATTTCACTGAGTGAAATGAGACTAGACATTGTTTGCACCTTCTAAGCATGCATTATATTTTCATCTTGGTGTTTAAAACAAGGCCACTGCAAGGAGAATTTCCACTGTCCCAGCTGTCAGTAACTGGTTTTGTGACTTACCTGCTGGGGAATTACTCACTTCCCACTGCAAATCTGAAATCACTGTTCATTTGGACAGATTGCTCCTGACTGCACCCTGATGATGTGTCCTCAGTCCAGCTCGTGGCACTGGCAAGATAAATGTGTAGAATGAGATTAGGGGCAAAACACTAACAAAATTTGCTTAGATCAAAGAGATGCCCTCACACCCTGTCAGTACTACCTGACATCTTCCTGACAATATCATGAGGCAATTAATGTCTGTATGTCTTGGCTGATGGAGGTGAATAATGGTAAGTTCTAGGAGGCAACTGTCTAAAGCAGGGGAAGCTGATTAATTACCCAGCAATAATTCATTATTGAGACATTTAGGTCGACTTGTGCACCACAAAGTCAGAGGGAGCAGGAAACAATCAAACCGATGAATACTGTTCAGACTAAACTGTTGGCAGCTACAGCCATAGAGGCACATTTACAGAGAAAATGACACCATCTCAGAGAAATCAGGTGCCTGGAAGCAAATCCTCAAACCAAGTGGGCACTCTCCATCCCACACAAGGGACGCATCAGCACGTGCAGCAGGAGCCCCTGTGCTGGCATTCTCACTGTTTCTCAGGTCTACCTGTTCCCTGCCTCAAACAGGGGCACAAATGAGGAGCCAGTCTGCAAAGCCTTGGGCTTTCATCTCACACTGCTACACTGAAGCAAATGGACAGGAAAATAGAAGAAGCCTGAATACACCTCTGCTGATAAAGATCTCTATGTTAATACCATTAACATTGACTACATCGAATTTAAAGCTGATATCTGCCTGCATATCACATCCAAGTCTCTTTTCAGGTGTACAAAAAATGTGTCTATTTCACAGCATTTCTTCCTTTACTTCTCCACCTGGATCATACAGAAAATACATTTCTTGGCCACCAGCAAATCATTGCCCCTTATGGGGACTGTTCCCTAAAGAGTTTCAGTACCAGAACAATGGACTACTGCACAGCACCAAATTTCAATTGTGACTTAACTATTCCACAAAGGGGATTTACTGTAGTAAATCACCTCTCAGGAATACACAATTATTTTAAATTTCACTGACATTTTCCACTAACAAAACAGCACTTCTACTTTAGCAGTGATTCGAAGATGGAAACTTTCCATTAAGCCTTTTCTTTCCTCTGGGTGTCAGAGTTGTCCTCAAAGTCCTTCTGTGTTAAAAATTAATTGTCTGCTTTGGTCTAACACACCCAATGTATTCGTTAGGGAGTACACGCACAGTAATACCTCAGAAAGGTTACAACCCTCCTCCCCAAGATCTTGGATGGCAATTTTGGGTTACTCTGAACCTCTCTCCAGCTTTGGCTTCTGAACTTTTCCTTTAATCTACTTTTTCATTCACTTCGTGTATACCGATACAGTAGTTTTCCTCTTTTTGTAACCTGGTGTCCAAATACCAGAACGACCGCTTGACCATTTCCATAAGCAAACCATCCTCTGCAAAACTCTTCAGTCAGAATCTTATTATTAAAGCAACTTTTTCCAAGCAGTTTCTGCCGCAGAGCCAAAGGGCCCTCTGCTCAGAATCCTTTTCCTTAAAAGCACGGGGATATGGATGATTTCTGTGCCCCGTAAAGGTCCAGTGCCATTCACCTCTGGATACCAACCTGTTCTTCCATCTGACTGGGGATGGAGTCGCGGAAGATGAGAGGATTTCTCTCCAGCAATGATATCCTGCCCCTTGGCAGATATCAGGCAGTTCAAATCAAATTTCAGGTTTAGCTCACAACACTCAGGATGCTGACAGATGATGGAAGCACTGCCACAGCAGCTCTAGCTTGACTTTCTGCCTACACTACTGTACATTTTAAACTACTTCTGAACAGGATCACTAGAAATGGGCAGCCATCCCTAAATCATCCCTGAAAACACAATGGCATCCAACAGGTGTTTGCTTGAGTTATCCCCCTAAGGGAAGGCAGTACTTAAACAGGCATAGAGAGGATAAAAGGAATAATTCTGTTCCTAAGAGCTGCCTCCTTCCCCTGTCTCCTCATTTCACATCAACATCTAAGAGGTCAACATTCAAGAGCTTTTCCTACAGTCTCTTCTTGAACCCCTCGGACTTGTTCTCATCTCAGGATATCCAGGTAACTCCATTTAGAGTTCGTATATCCAGGTAACTCCATTTAGAATTACTGGGGATTTGTTCATCACCTTTATTATCTTCCAAGCTACTAGGCAAACCAAGTGGGCTATCCTGTCTTATAAATTCCAGCTCTGCCCGACCAATGTATGACAGACATTCACTCCAGGAAATACTGCCAAAAAGAAGACATTTCCCTGATCTTCTGGCTATAGTGGACACCACATAAAGGTACTAGAGCAGAGCCATGAAAACCAGAGCAAGGCAAACAATGCCTGGCCCAGAACTGTCTCTCTCACACAGAAAAAAAGTCAGAACAATTAGGAGGAAGTCCAAGATTATTTAGATGATAACCATGCGTCCACCAAAACACTGCACGGGGGAAATGGATGGAGTCTAGAGAATTAGAGCAGCTGCCAACATGAGACTGAAGTTTGTAAACACACTTTTCATTGCAACTCTCCACAAAAAACCTTGGGGCCTTTCACTACTCTCCCCAGAGGTTTTGGCCGTGTTATTAGTTTGCTTGGTGCCAGTTTGAGTGCCACTGAACCCACCTTCTAATTTATCCTCAGAATATTTAATTAGATCAATTTTGGGCTATATTATCATGCTTGGGTTTAACTTTTTGCCTTATTTAACATTATTAAGTAGAGAAAGGATAGGGCCTATAATTGTTGACTTCACATTAGGCACAATTTCTGCATTCTGTGAATGCTTCCTCATGAGTTTTTCTCTGCTTGCTTAATTTATCCACTCCAAAAGACTGACTTCATAAACTACAATTACCATGGTGATTGTCATTGGAATATTTTCATATACTTATAATCAATGTATTTTTAACACACAGTCAAAGGTTATACATTTGAAATCGTGTAACCTTCTGTATTGATATTAAGATTTAGTTCAAGAATATGATTGATAATTTAAATATTTTCCTTTCTCAAGTCATGGAGCATAATTAAATAATTATCAAAAAAAGATACACTGCCATATCATCCTATCGTCATGCCTATTCTATTATTCCTGTGGATTATTTGAGTAATCCATAATAATAAAGATCTAAAGAACAACAGTTAAACGAAAAGATACAGGATAGTTCCTCCCAGTTTTGATACCATGAGACCTGTAAGGTTAACTCCGAAGGCCTCCAACGGGCATTCAGAATAATTCATTCTGTGTGTGATATTCCTTACTTATAGCCAAAGCAGGGAATACGCTACAGCTTCTAAACATTTACAATCTCTAATCCATTTTTTTCCAACATGAGTAATTTACGTATCCAAGTCCAAACTGAATGAAAACTACGTTTTGATTTACTAAAATCTCATTATTCTTCTAATAGCAATAGGCACGAGAATGAACAGTAGTAAATCCTCCAATTCCCACTAACTTCACTGAATACCACACCTTAACTTTATAGGGGATAAAGATATTGAAGGAATTCTATACTGTTTGACAGTTCTAAGACCACAGTTTTGCCTTTGCAAACTGTATTCCAACTGCTGTTTTCAACATCACCTCATGCTACACAAAAATCACAATGCAACCTGCACAATGCCGATCGGCTCGGCTCCGACGGGCGGGAATTCCTCTCCTTCCAGCTGGGATCCGGGGGATTCGTGGTGGCCGACGGCGCTGCCCAGGTCACCAACAGGCGCTGGGAACATGATGAGATCCAGGCTGAGGAATTAACAAATCCCCTGGGACACACCTGCCTGGAATGTCTCCAGAAATGTGCCAGATATGGGCGGGAGGCACTGGAGTAAAGGTGGAGAGGGCACATTTCCCGTGGGAATATGAGATTTGGAAATGCGGGATTTGCGAGGGCTAAATCTGGGAACATGGGAACTCCCATGGAAATTCCATCCATGGATCTCAGTCATCCCATTCCCATGGGACTTCCACGGATGGATCCTGCTGCTCTACCATGCTGATGGGAATTCTGTAGGTGGACCTCACTGCCATCCCATTGCCGTGGAATTCCATGGATGCATCTCACTGTTATCCCATTCCAGAACCCCCTGATGTCCATGTGTCCGGAAAAGGGGAACACAGAATCCCGATGTTGTCCTGCCACACGTACAGATGTTACCCCAGCACCACGGGGATCAGCTGGATGAAGGGGGATGAAATCCGGGATCATTCCCAACAGTGACGGCGCCTTCCCCCCCCGGGCCAGGATCGAGGCGCTGCCGGAGGAGCGGGAGCAGCACCGGTGCCGGGTGGAGCATCCCGGAATGCCGGAGCCCGGCATCTTCTCCTGGGCTGAGGCGGGGAATGTGGAATGTGGTAACTGGGAGTTTGGGAATGTGGCGCAGTGGGATGGAGGTTCCCCTGCCCCTCCTCACCATCCCGTGCTTCCCAGAGCCGGAATCCAGCAGGAATCTCACCCTGGTGGTCGCTGTGTCCGTCATCGCTGCCATCGTGGTCATTCTCCTCATCGGATTCAGCGTCTGGAAGCTCCAATCCGGTTCTGCCCAAACCCATCCTGGGGGCTCACCCTGTTCTTCCCCCCCTCCCAAGACTCCTGGAAATCCCCCCATGACCCCACCAGTCCGCCCCCAAATCCTCCTGGGTCCCCCCTAAGCCCCTCACGGGGATTCCTGGGATTGTCCCCATGTCCCCTCCTCCAGGACTCTGGGGTTCCACCCTGACCTGTCTGTGCCCCCCTGGTTTCTTCCACAGCCCCCCCATGATAGTGGGGGCAGGGGCCGAGTGCTGGTGTCCCCCTGCCTGCAGCAGATCCAGGGGTGAGGGAGTTCAGGGGAGCCCTTAGTATTTTGGGTCCCCTGGGAATTGGGGTGACCCTCGGGGTCCCCCAGGATCTCCCTGAACACGCTGACGCTGCCCAGTGAGAAGGTTCGGACCCGGCACGGGGTCCCAGCTCTGTCACCTGCCCTGCCCAGGTACCCCCCAGCCCCTCCCTGGGAACCTCCAACCTCCCCGTGACACCCCAACCTGCCCTGGAACCCCAAAAACATCCCTGGGACCCTCCAAAAACTCCCCAAGATTGCAAACGACCCGTACGAACCCCCTAAACCCTCTCAGGACATCAAAATTCCCATGGGACCTCCCAACACGCCCCCAAGCCCCCTTGAGAAGGTTTATACTTGGCACGGGGTCCTCATCACCACCATCGGCATCACCCAGGTAGCCCCAGACCCCCCCGGGACCCCCAAACCCTCCCGGGACCCCCAAACCCCCCATGGGGGCTCCACTACCGGAATCAACGGGAGTGGTGTCGCCCTGTCAAGGGGAGTTAAAGCGGCGCCTGACTGTCGGGGGTTCTTAAAGCCGTGATGGTGGGGAGACCCCCAAAAATCCACCCTGGGGGGCACTCTCCCATTTGCTGCACTCGAGGGAGCCCCAGACAATGACGGGTCCTGGGCTGAGCCCCCCACTCAGCCGGGGCTGTGGAGGGAACTGTGGGCGCTGGGACAGGGCTTGGGAGTCCTGGGGTTTACTGGGGGACCCCGACTGGGAACTCCCTTCCCGCTGTCCCACCTCCCCCTATCCCCCCCTCTCACCCCTTTCCCATTGTTCCCCCAAACCTCCGCTGCCCCCAGCTCGGTTTGGGGGTGACCCACCCCTTTCCCATCGTGTCCCGGCCCGGCCCCGCTCACCCGAGAGCTCCCGGCCCGCGGCCGCACGGACGGAGGAGGAGGAGGAGGAGGAGGAGGGACAGAGGAGGAGGAAGAGGAGGGATGGAGGAGCTGGAGCCGGCAGAGGAGGCACTGCGTGACTTCACTGCTCTCTGGATCTGCAGCTCCTTCGCCCCGGGACCATCGCCCCCGTATCCTGCGGGTGACCGGGGAGGGGGAGCGCGCCCCAAATATCCTGGGCGGTTTTTTTGAAGCGGGGAGGGATGTTTGGAGCTCACAGAAAATATATTTATGGCTCCCGGGGCTTTTTTCTGTCGGGGCCGGGCAGCTTGATGTTTGGATCTGGCAGGGCTCCAGAGCTGAGGCGCAGATGCCCCTCAAGGGGACATGGGGGGTCCCCGGGAGGTGTTTTTGGGGGGTCCCGGTGGCGGTGCCGGCAGAGCCCCGGCGGGAGGCGGGTCCCCCCGCGGTGGGGTTGGGCTTCCTTAAGTTGGTGCGTGTCTCTTTGGTGCTGACCCTGCCCGCCAGCTAAACCCTGCGGCCCCCATAGAACCAAAGGTGCCCTGGGAGCCTGCAGGGCCTTGTGGAGCCAGGGGACCGCAGTGACACTGTGGATCTCCTCTCTTCACAACTGTTTTTCAAACTGCAATATCAGTAATTGCTGCCACGCCATAGGCTTAAATAATCCACTCTGTTCACTATTGTTTCAAAGGATGACTTTGATTTCTCCTTGACAATCTGCATCAATTCCTTCTCCCATGACATCAACGCTTTTCAAGGCCAAGCTCCAGTGAGCAGTTCTCAAACCTCCAGTGTCCTGGAGAAATCTGAGTTCCTATTCCTGTATTGATAACTCTCATTTGCTTCTGATTTGTCCTAATTAATTCTAACGCATGAAGGTCAAGCCCTGCAGCCTCTGGGGTGGCCCTGTCAGGGGCCATCACACCCAGAACAATTTCCCCAGAAGTCAAAGTCTCACTGTGCACGGTTGTATTCGCAAACTGGGCGCAGCTGTGCACATCCAGAGGTTTCCATTTCCCCACTGGGTCCATCGTTAAGGGTATGGAGAACATCTGTGGGATGGGTTCTCCATCAGGACAGGTTCCCATCTCCTCATTTTTTCACCTGCTCCTTCAACTGCCCCTTTGTCTGTTTGATGATCCTGCAGCTTGTGAATAGTCTGGTACATGAAAACACCAGCAGTCCAAATCACTGTATTTTCACAGTAACAGACAAAGCATTCCACACCACAGTATCAGCAAACCCCATAAAAATCGCCAATTTCATCCCTTCCTCCTTTATTCCTTGCAAGCAGTCTCACAAAGTTTAGCGCTGACATTTGAGTCGTGGCCAATGCTTTTCTGTAGGGTATTTAGTGTCACATCCCTGAGCAGCCAAAGGTGGCAAATCAGTATTGTCAGCATTACTGCACATTATTATTATTGTTTCACATATAAAGATAGAGATATAGATAGAAACATAGATTTAGACATAGTGGAACACGAGGCTGGTGGGTTGGAGACAGACACACCACACAGTATCTTCTTGAGTTCTGACCAACAGCCACAATTTATTGTTCCAAGCTCCCTTTTATGGTGAGTTTGCATTTCCCGGGCTTGGAAAGCCAACTGGTTGGGAATCTCTGCACTGCCCACATCTCTGGCCAGGGGTGTGTCTGCAGCCAGGGCTTGGATGGGCTTGGCTGAGCTCTTTGTTCCCCCGGGGACTTCTAGAACAAGCCAGGTCAGCCCAGTTGGGTCTGTTATGATCAGACTCATTATGCCCAGCTGTGAACCAGCTGGACCCTGCTACATCTCCTGCCTTTGCTTTTATTAAAATGCAGATTGTTTTCCGTTATCCCATTTGCAAGGGCCCTTTTGCAGACAGGGTAACACAAGACAGCATGGGTTTAATTGGAAGGAGGTTTTGACAAACTTAATTCTGCTCAGCCAGTGATGTGTCCCATGTACCACTGGAGCTGCAGCACTCACTCCCAGGAGCTGTCAGGCGAGATCACAATCTTCCGGGCTGGCATGTTACAGGTTAACTGCTTATGGTTCCAAACTACAACTTAACACTAAAACAAGAAAACGTTCAACTTTTAAAACCCTGAGAAAAAACAATTAACAGAATTAACAAGATTAACAATTAACAGAAAAACAATTTGTAAACAGAAAAAACCACTCTGTAAACAGAAAACCAGTTTGTAAACAAACAGAATCCTTAAATGCACCGTCACTCTAAGAGTCCCAGCTCTCCACGAGGTCGGTGAAGAAGCTGTTTCCAGCACTGTTCCACACACGGCTCCACACCGTCTGTGGAGGGGCCACCAGGAGAATGCTGCTGGTGGTCTTGGACAGGACGTAAGGTAGGACAGACACGTCGGGCAGGTGCCCAAAGCGTTCCAGTGTCCTTGCAAAGCACTTTGCAAGGCTGTACTGTTAGCAAAACACCATTAGAATTGCTCTTGTGTCACGGAGACAAGACAACTTTTGAAGCATCCGTAGCATTCAACTGTAAACACCTGCGACAACATTTGATAATTAACTGTGCAGTTAGTTCAAAGACGGTGGGTGCCGTCTTTTTTGCTTGATGAGGTGGAAGCATTCATTCTGGAATGTGCAAAGGATCAGGCCAGCGTGGATTCCACTGCCCAATAACACCAGTAGGATGAAAACTAACAATGAGAATAAACACAGTGATCCACACCTCTGGGCATATCCGGTGGACTTGTCTGTTGGTGATAGCTTGCTCTGCTGTTTCAACAGCAGCTTTTGCCTCTAGGATTAATTTTCTGGGGGAAGTTAATTCAGAGTCACCCTTTAGGAGGTCAAATAAAGGTGCTAGTTGAGAGTCAGTCAGTCCTAGGTAAGGTCTGACCCAGTTGATGGTACCCAAGAGTTTTTGTGCATCGTTTAGAGTTAGAATTTTGGTTGGAAACGGAATTGTTTGTGGCTGTATGGTCTGGTTCATTATTTTGAGTCCCCAATATTTCCAGGGTGGTTGCTGCTGCACTTTCTCTGGTGCTACTTGCAGCCCAAGTGGTTTGAACGCTTGCAACAGGCTTGGCTGAATCAGTGAGAGTTCTTTCCTGGTTTGGGTTGCAATCAAAATGTCATCCAGGCCATGGTAACAGTATGCCCCTGGAAACTGTTCTCTCACTGATCAGATTACCTGAGCAACACCCCACTGACACATCGTGGGGCTGTTTCCCACGCCTTGGGAAAGTTCTTTCCATCGGTAACGTTGCACTGGTGCAGCGTTATTAATAGAAGGCACGATCAAGGCAAACTTTGGGGTATCATCTGGGGGTAATGGAAGAGTGAAAAAACAGCCCTTTAAGTCCACAATCAGGATGTCCCAGGAGGCAGGCAGCATTGTGGGACATCGATGGCACACCAGGCTGCAATGTGCCCATTCTCTCCATCGTGGAATTGGTTTTTCTCAGGTCATGGAGTAACCTCCACTGAGCAGATTTCTTTTTTATAACAAATACTGGGGTGTTCCAAGGGCTCATAGATGGCTCTATGTGTCCTTGAGCCAGTTGTTCCTGTACCAGGGTTTTTAGGGCATCTAAGTCTCTCCTTTTCAAGAGACCACTGTGGTACCCACTCAGGCTGAGTAGTGAGCCATTTCAGAGCCAGTGTGGGGTACTTTACACCCTCTAATACAGTGGCCCCTGTCAAAAATCTGTTCCCACCTCAGCCCACTCCAGAGCCAGAGAACTCTAGGGAAGGGCTTCCCATCCGGGAATTTCGGATAGGACTGATTCCTCACCTTTAGATTTAAAAAGTGTCATTTTGTGCTGATCCGGCCAAGCTATGCCAATTTTGTTTTCGCAGTGGGCAGGCTCAGCACCAAGGACACAGACAGCACCTGAAGGAATCAGTGAAATTTACTACAGTTCAAAGCAGCACAGGAGCACAGAAGGAGCAGCTCAGCAATGCAGCCAGCCGTCACTACCACGGATTGCCCGCAGTGATTGAGAAAGATCCATCACCAGTTACCCTCAGCCTTTCCCATCACCCACACCCACACAGCAGCTGGGGAAGCTGTCACAGCCAAGGACTGCAGAGCCTCTCCCGGACACTGGGAATTCCTGCAGCTGCCTCCAGCCACAGCTGAGGCTCCAGCCTGGCTGGGAGAGGGCCCAGCTTTGATAGTGCTGAATAAACACACTGCCAGCAGCACTCCTAGTGCAGGAACATCTGGTTGCATCCTCCTCTTGGGTTTCTCCCAAAGCCTGGCCAGGGCCCAAGGAGGAACCAGGGGAGTTGCCTTTGACCCTACAGCCCCGAACAAGGCCAGATGTCAGACTTCATGGCCTTGTCTGGCTTCTAAATACAGAAAGGTCAATACATGTTTCACTGAGGAGAGGATGCATCTATTACAACGCTAATGACGGTGCCTATTTTGTTAACGAGCAGATACAAAGATAACCTTTGGCTGGAAGGTTCATCGAGAGGTCACCTTTGGCTCAGGGCCGCTTGTTCAGGCCTCAGTCAGGCCTCTTGTCCAGGCCTTGGCACTTCAGGCTTTAGTGCTGGGCTTGACACTGCTGGCTTAACACTGGGACTTGATGAGCTCCCAGGTCTTTCCCAACAGAAAGGATTCTATATTTCCATGATTTTATCTGCTGGATTCAGTCAGGTCCATGTTAGCAGCATTACTTTGGTCAAAAAGTTCCCTCTTGGTCAGCTCTTGTGGCCTAAGGCTTCAGCTCCTTCAGCTCCTGGTGCTAAGCTGCTCACGCTGAACGAGACGACTCAGAGAGAAGAATACAGTTCATCCAATTCCATCTGGGACACTGAGAGGGGAGGGTGTGCAAACAGGAGCATTGTTTGGTGTCCCCTCCTCTCTGCCCTTCACGCCTTTCAGCGCTTGGAAACAGCCGAGAGCTTTCTCCAAGAGTGCGATGAAGCAGCTGCTCCTGCTCCCAGGTCCGGCTCTCTCCAGTCTCTGACCTTGCCTGCTTTTGTCCCTCTTGCTGTGCCCTCTGTTCCCCCGGGGCTCGGTGGCTGCTGCCCAGGACTGTGGAAGTGGCACAGATCCAGGGGTCGAGACCCTCCTTCCTCTGCCCTTGCAGCTGCCTGCTCACAGCAGCCTTTTCCATCGGGAAGCTCCACGTGGAGAGGGAGTCCTCACCTCTGTTCCTTGCACAACCCCCAGGAGCCCAGGGCTGCCATCTCAAGTCCCTGCGGGCCCTGAGGGCTCCCGGGTGCCTCAGGCTGCTGTGACACCACTGCCCACGGGAGGGAACAGTGGCGGGGGCTGTGCTCAAAGTCAGCTCCATGTGCTGCTGCTGCTGCTGCTGCTGCTGCGGGGGTCGTTTGTCCAGCCCTGCCCCAGACTGAGGGATCGGATCCAGGCCCTGCTGCTGCTCCCTGGGGATCAGGCACAGTTTGGTTGTCGCCGTCAGGGCCAGCAGAAGCCGTGGCCGGAGCAGCGGGTGCTGACAGTGCCCCAGGGCCCGGGGCCGGAGGTGTTCCTGTGCTGGGGGCTGGCCGGAGCTGCCCCTGGTTCTCCCTCTGCCTCCCGCAGAGCTGGGCCGGGCACAAGTGGGGCAGCACAGCAAACAGGGAGCCTGCCAGTCTCTTCCAGCCCTGTCTGCTCAGAGTTTGGGCCTTGGAGCTGCAGGTGGACACAGGCAGCTGCTCCTGCTCCCTCTGCGTGTCCCCGTGTTCAGCAGTGCTGCTCCATCAGTCTGTGCCCAGCAACGGGGAAAAGCCTCCGCCCTGCAGGGCCAGGAGCTGCCGGGCTCTGCCTGGGGAGCTGCTCCACACGGGAACCAGCAGCAAAGGACATTCCTTCCCTAGGACAAGTTTTCTATTAAGGAAAGAAAAAAAAAGGAAATTAAAAACAACACAGAAAAAAAGTGGAAGATAAAAACAAAACCCAAGTGCAGCGTAGTAAAAATACTTTATAGCTTTGGATAAAGAGATAACTGAACTTTTTCAAATGAGATCTCCGTTATTTACTCCATAAATGTGCTGATGGCATGGATCCATCCTGCTGACCTCAGCAGCCTTTTAAAAAAGATTTTGTGGTTTGTTTCCAGTATTATTTTAAATTGCGATTGAAGCAATGGGAAATTGCTTTGTGCCCCGCCAGCTCCAAGCAGGACTGGGAATCTAAACTTTGCCAAACCCCAAATCCTTTACAAGACGACCTTCCTTCTCACCCTGTGAATGAGCTGCACATTCCCTTTGAAATTGTCAGGGGTTTCTTAAAGACGCAAAGTCCCACTTACAGCTTTTTGCTCTGCTTGGGAAGTGCAGAAGGGCAATTCTTCATCCATCCGCTCCAGACTGCACTGCCTTAGGAACGCCGTCCACTCGCCAGGTTTTGCTCACTTGTGGCACTTCTGGAGGAGGAAGAAAGGGCAGTTGCACGATTCCAGCCAAAAAAGGAATGAAGAGCGGGACAGACAAAACATCCTGTGGAGATCCAGGCGTTCAGCTGGAACTGTGGAGTGCTTGGGTTCTTGCCAATTGGATGTGGATCCCTCACTGCAATCTCTTGGCCTGCAGGAGAGTCTCACTCACCTGCAAAAGCAGAAAGCTCACTCGGTGGGCTCAGAATGGGCTCGTCTGATGCAAAGCTGTCAGAGCAATGTGAGGGCAGGGCCAGCCCAGCCGTGCCTGGGGCTGAGCCCAGCAGAGCCCTGGCACAGCCCAGAGCAGCCTCAGCACCCGCAGAGCCCGGCTGGAAGGAGAGAAACCAGAAAGTGCCCGTCAGCCGAAGGCTCCTGTCCCCTCGTCCCGACCGCCCGCAGTGCCCAGGCCACGCTGGCCGTGCTCAGAGCTGGGCCCAAAGCTGCCCATCACTGCTGCCTTTGGGGGCAGAGCAGGAGGGCAGGACACGTGCCCAGCCTGCAGCCGGCCACGGCACATCCAGCCCTCAGCAGCTGCGCAGAGCCAAAAGGCAGCTTGACGGCCGAGTGAAGAATCTGTGGCGTCTGCCCCAGCAAAGGGAGGAACCTTTGGTGCCCGGCCAGGCCGTGCCATGCCCACATCTGGGAGCATCCCCCCAGCTGTGGACTCACCTGCAAATTGGGCCCCAGGGAGCGTGTCTGAAGAAGGTGCCAGAATCCAAGTCGATCATCTTCAGCTGCCGGTGGCCAGGTCGAGGAAGAGCTTGGCATCCTTGGGGTTGTCCTTGGTGTCTCCAGCAGCAGCCCCACCTGATACAGCTTCTCCAGGGGCTCCTCCTTCCCTGGGGGCCAGACCAGGCTGTCAGTGCTCTGCCCAGGGCCCCAGGCACCAACGAACCAGGACAAGCATAACTAGGGTGGATGGTGGCCACCAGTGCTTGCTACACCAGGTCTCCAGCTCCGCCCCAGCACAGATGTTCCCATCTGGTCATCCCTGCTCAGAGCTACAGGCAGGACAAAAACACTCTGGTTTTCTTTAGCACTGATTGCCATGAGATGTGTGGAGCTCTTACCTGTCAGGTCTTTGGATCAAACTGTGCACATGGACCTCTCCCATCTTCTGGGGCAGATGAACACCCTGCAGCCAAGGATCACTGAAGAGGTCTTCTAAGGATGGCCTGTCCAAGGGTTGCATGGACAAACACCTCCTGATAACATTTTGGCACTCTGAAGAGAGAAACCAGAAACCAGCAGTCAGTTGGAGAAGGATCCCGTCTGCTTTGCCCCTCCATTCCCGTGCCCAGGCCATGCTGGGTGTGCCCAGAGCTGTGCCTAAACTTCCCCATGGATTCTCTGTTTGGAGGAGAGCAGGACATGTGCCACCTCCTCAGCAGCTGCCAGAGCAGGGTGCTCATCATCCTGCTGCTGTCTTCCAGCACTGGGATTCCCCTGTGCCCAGAGATGAGGACCCACCTTGAGAGAGCCATCGTGGGAACAAGATGCGCCCCCAGATGAACTGCTGGCCCCTCCTGAACGGGTGCTTCCCCATGACCAGGTGGTACAGCAGGAGGCCCAGGGACCAGATCGTCGCTGCCTCGCCGTGGTAGCGTTGGTGGTGGATCCACTCTGGTGGGCTGTAGGGCAGGGTTCCTATGGAACACAGACGGAGTTCATCAGGGGATGCTGCAACTCCTAAAGCCTTGCCCCGGCATCCCTGGGCGTGTGGGGGCTGGCCCCCTCCCGCCCCCACCCAAAAGCAACTTGGCTCAAGAAATAACGCTGCTCCTAGCAGCGAGAGGGGGAAGCCGCGGTGCTACAGCCAGGCTGGGCCGTGAGATGCCCAGGAACATCCCCTGAGAGGGCTCACCTGCAAATTGCCTGTAGGCTGTGTCTTGGAGGAAGGCGCCACAGCCAAAGTTGATCAGTTTGAGCTGCCCGGTGGCCAGGTCGAGCAGGATGTTCTCGGGCTTGATGTCGCGGTGCAGGACCCCGCAGCTGGTGCAGTGCCGCACGGCCTCCAGCACCTGGCGGAACAGACCCCGCGCCTCCTCCTCCGGCAGGAACCTCCGCTCCGCCAGGAAACCCGAGAGGTCCTGGCACCGCTCTGGACGCTCCAGCACCAACAGGAAGCTGTTGGGGAGCTCAACCCACTCCAGCAGCTGAATGATGCCACCACATCCAGAGGACAGCCTGTCCAGCAGCACGATTTCCAGGGGCGCACGGGCGCCGTTGGGCTGCCGAAGGACCACGATGCCGTCAGTGGGGCTGAGGCTGTGCCAGGGCTCGGGAACCCCTCACCCAGCCCCGGGTGCTCTGGGCCCCCCGCTCAGCCCACGCCCGCTCTCCCTGCAGGGCTCCCGCCGGCTCTTCCCCTGCCGGACCCCAGCTTCTCCCGCCGGCCCCGCTCACTCACCAGCTCGCCCCAGTGCTGGACGCGGGCCCGGGGCACGCATTTGATGGCCACCTGCGAGCAAAGGCCAGCAGCGGGCTCAGCTCGCCGCCTGCCCCGCCGCGCCCCGATCTTCTCCTCCTCCTCCTCCGCCCTCCTCCTCCTCCTCCGCCCGCCGCCAGCCCCGCCGCTCACCGGGGCGCCGTCCGAGAGCCGCGTCCCCGAGTAGACGCTGCCGAAGCCTCCGCGCCCCAGCAACGAACGCAGCCGGTACCGGTCCTGCAGGGCCTCCCGCGCCTCCCCCGCGGGCGACACGCGGCCCTCAGCGCTCGGCCCGGGGCCAGACACGGCCCCCGAGCGCCCCCCGAGCGCCCCGGGCCGGGCATCCCCACCCGCCCCGGGCCCCGGCGGCTGCGCTGCCGAGCGGCGGAGCTCGGGCCGGGGAAGCCGCGGCGGAGGCGGCGGGAGCGGCCGCGCCGCGTGTGTCCTTAGCGGGGCCCGGGAGGAGCCGGGGCCGAGGCCGGGGCCGGGGCCGGGGCCGGGGCCGGGGTCGGGGCCGGGGTCGGGGTCGGGGTCGGGGTCGGGATCGGGGCCGGGGCCGGGGCCGGGGTCGGGGCCGGGGCCGGGGCCGGGGTCGGGATCGGGGTCGGGGCCGGGGCCGGGGCCGGGGCCGGGGCCGGGGTCGGGACAGGCGCAGCCAAAGCGCAGCGATGCCGCCCCGGCCCCAGGCACTGATGCCCGCCCAGCACCGCCACAGCCAGCACCGCCAGAGCCGGGCGGAGCCCAGACCGCGGCGGGACGCCCGGGGCCGGGGGCGGGCCCGGGGCATGGCCCAGCCCTGCGGGGGGAGAGGGAGAGGCCGGGACGGGGACGCCGAGAGGGGCTGGGGAGGTCGGGAAAGGGACACCGGGAGAGGCTGCGGGACAGCGAGACAGAGTGCGGGACAGCGGGAGAGGGAGAGGAGGAACAAGAGAGGGACGGGGAGGGGTCGTAGACGCCGTAGACGCCGTAGACTCGCTGCTGCCGCTGCTGCTGCCGCTGCCGCCGCTGCAACTGGAGCCCTGGGGCCGTTTGTCCGCGTGTCCGTTCCACGCTCCAGCCCCGCGCTCCCCGGGGGCAGCCCCCGAGCCGCTCCAAACACGGCAACTTGGCCGTGCTGAGCCCACATCCAGAGGCCTGACTCCTGCGCCGTGGCGGAGGAATTCCCTCGGTCGCTGCTGTGCATTGTCCCTGCTGAGGGTCAGACACTGTCAGGACACATTCCCTGGTTGTAGGATTCGTGCCCGACCCAAGCACGACACTTATGTCTCCAGCGTTACTTTGCAGCAAAAACAGGGGAAGGCAAACTCTGTCTACGGCCCATGGTATTTTCGAGTGTCTAAAACTCACTAAGTCATCGATCTGAGAGGTGAGATCCATTTGGAATTAATGGCACGGAGAAGTAGTGCAACACGGAAAAGGGAAGCATAGAAATAAATAGAGGAAAACCTCTTGGTTTATTTCTTACGTTGTCATTTCACTTCTGGAAAGCTGTTGCAGTTTTCCAGCAACCTTCACCACAGTCCCAGCTGCTCTTTTCAAGAACCTTTGCTGGAGAACGAGGTCGAGCTTCTGGCACAAGATGTGCCACCAACTGCAGCTTCTCCTGGATTTCCATACTGAGTGCAGCACGACTTTTGCAGCAAAGCAGGACAAATGTTTGGTAAACTTTACGATTTGTCCTTTCTTTTTTCCTTGTGGACTGGGGAGTTGTGCCATTGGTAAGGTTTTCCTTGTTACTGTTTTAATCCAAGAAAACAGGAGGTGGCACCAGCACTTGTTGGGGAATGCAACCCTGACTGAATCCAGAGACAGAATCTCCCTGACACTGTGTGAGCTCCCCGGGCTGGGCTCAGGTTCCTGCTGGGACTCTGCAGAGAGCTCCAGCTGGGATCAGCAGCAGCTGGAAATACCTCTGGGCATCTCCCTTTTCTGCTGCTCGGAGGAAGCAATGAAGTGAGTCAAGAAGTTCTGGTTTTTCTTTCTACGGGTGCATTTTTGCATTTTTTTTGACACCCCAGCGGCAATTTTTGTGATGGCCTCTCTAAGTTGATTCTATTTCAGCAGCACCAGCAGCAGGGCTGTGTTGGAGCGCTGTAAATGTGGCCTGTGTGGCTTTAATTCCCCTCGACTTAGTGCCCGGGGACTTGGGAGCATTTCAATCTCTTCTTTGCACGGTGCCTGTAACAGAAAGACTGAGTTCACTGTCACAAAAGCACAGCGGGCAGCAAGGATGGAAAAAGGCAATTGCAGTTGTCCTGATAAAATCCAGTCGGCAGCCAGAGGGGTGCAGCAGCCGCCGCGATCTCCAATTGCCAAGGCAAAGGCAGCAGCAGCCTCCTGCCGTCACCTCGGGCTGAGTGAAACAGTGCTGCAAACAGCGCTGGAAGCCGACCCTTCCTTTCTCTGGAGGCTGGGTCGGGGCAGCACAGGCGGCCCTGAGCAGTCTGGGCTGTTGGCGGGTGAGCGTTGCTCCAGGCCGCAGTGGAGCCGGACAAAGGCCTTGGAAGGCGAGGCAGGAGCAGGTGGGAAGGGGCCGGCGCTGCTGCTGCTCCTGCCCGGGAGCCCCGGCCGGGCCGGGCCGGCGCCCGCTGCGCTGCGGCTCCTGCTGCTGCCAGAGCCGGGCGGGCCTCGGGGACAGGGAATGGACACGGGGGGACAGCAAAGGCCGGCGGGGCTGCGGGGATGCTGGTGCTGGGGCCAGCGCCGGCACGGAGCTTCGGCCGCAATTGACCCGGAGGGAACCGCTGGGCAAAGGCTCCATTTCAGCCTTTCTTTCCTCACGGCTGCGAAACGACCGAAATAAAAGGAGAACCAGCAGGGCCCGGCCCCTTCTCCTTCGGGAGGAGCTCCACGCCTGGGGCCGGGAGGGGCCCTGAGGGGCCGGGAGGGGCAATGAAGGGCCATGAAGGGCTGTCGGGGGCCAGGAGAGGTTCTGTGTAGCCAGGAGGGGTTTGAGGGGCCGTGAGGAGCCTCAGCCCCGGCAGCAGCGGGGTCCCACCGTGTCCCCAGGGCAGGGCAGCCGTGAGGGGCCGCGAGTGCAGACGTGGCAGCAGAGCGGGCTTGGGGCATCTCCGGGAGGGGATGAGAGCCTTCCCCAGCTCCAAACCACACCAAACCCACCACTAACAGGGTTTCCCATCTTTAGAATCCACTGGCAACTTGGAGTCCACTGAACCGTTTAATCCCAGTGGAAAATGCAAGGGAATTTTCCTAATGACTTACATCCAGCCTTGGTTAATCGTGTCTAAGATTTAAAAATCTGACCAGTGAAAAGTAACACTAATAAATAATAAGAACAATAGCAAGAAATAAACTCCCAAATCCCAACACTCAGCACCACACCAAAATGACCAACCTCATTTTTCTTTACTAGCACAAGGTTCATGAAAACAAATGCTGTTAACTTTCTCCACCTCACATCTTCCCCACCAGACAAATGAGGCCGTTTGCAGTGTTTAATACAAGTCACAATGGAGGGCTGGAGGGAAGAACGGGGAGACACTACCAATTTACATGTCAAACCCAGCGGTCCAGCTTCAAAGTGGAGAGAATAAAATGGAATGGGGGCAGGGGCTGGTCAGATGTTCCTCTAAAGGATGGCAAAATCACCTCCAAGTGAACAGGAGGGGAAAATCAATCCCTATAAACCACCCAGGGTGTTCAGGGACTCAGCTGTGAGGAGCTGGACATGGACAGAGGCATCTGGAACAGTTCTTTCCTCAGGCTGAGCTCTCCAGCCTGGCCCTGAAGTCAATCAAGTGCTTTCCCAGAGCATTCCATGGTTGCCAACCACCCTTCAAGATGTGGCTCACAGGAGCAGAGAACCTTTCTCAAGGTTCTGAGCAGAAAAAGTGGCAAGAGATGCCCAATTCAGAGCTCTGTTTAAAAACCTGGAAAATAAAAATCAGTTGAACTCTGAAGCCAACCGGTGGCTCCCAGAATCTCAGAGCCAAGGGGAAACGGGAAAGGCTTTTTACAAGAACCAACGCTGAAGAGCTCCCAGATGAATGTGTGTGACATTTTGAGAGGCTTCCAATTTTCCACAGTTTTCCTTGAATTGTTGAAATTGATTTTGCCTTTGCCTCCTCTTGCACTAAAGGAGCCTCATTTCAGCAGCCAGGAAGGCAAAGCTCATTCCTGGCCCTGGCTGCTGCTGTCCGTGCAGCATTTCCATCCCTCCCGTGGCCTCTTCCCTCAGGGTCCCCAGCAGCAGCAGCAGCAGCTGCCGGAGCAGCACATGGAAGCTGCAGATGGAAGTGCTGCCCACCCCAGCCTGAAGCTGCACAAGGATCCTGCTGCCAGGAACCCCAATATTCCCTCCCAGGGGCCCTGCAAACAGTCACCAATTTTCAGAAGAGCAGTGTGGACAGCAGCTGCACCTGGCCGTTATCCTCTATGAAAGGAAGAAAAAAAGACCTCAGCATCGGCTGCTCGGGGCTCAGCTGGGCGTGAGCCTGCAAACCCACAGGGCACCAAGTGTTTGGTGGGCACACAGTGGCCGTGGCTGGGGGCACAGAGCCTTGCATGGTCAGAGAGTGGCAGGAGCACCGCAACCAGCTGCAGGGCGACAGGGCTGGGTCTCAGCATGTCCTTGTCCAAAACTGCAAAGCTGAGCATCACGGCCGTCATCCTGACTGACTGTTCATCTGTGTCCCGCAGGAGCTCCACAAAATGTTCAGTCAGGGGCCACACTTTTTTGGCCTGTGAGGAACACAAGTCGTGAAACGCCGCCCTGGTGCCAAGAGGGCCCAGAGGCCAAAGGCCTGTCCCGAGGTACTCGGGCAGCCGAACCAGGAGGCAGGAGAGCTGGGAGCAGCTGCCTGAGCTCTCGAAGCCCAGCCAAGCCCAAGCGACTGCATTCCCCAGCTCAGCTCCAGCCACTGCCCCCTTGTCACCATTGAGGGAGGGATCCTCAGTGAGCTCGAGAAGGGCCCTGAGCGCAAGGTTACACCTTTCCCTGCACTCACTCCGCAGGTGCTTTGGGGGAGCGCCAGAGCAGCCGGCTGGCAGGAACGTGGCAGCTCCCCGGGGGCTGCTTGTGGCCTCTGACACCCAATTCCTCAGGGCTTCCCACCAGCCCAGCCCCTCAGAGTCTCCCCCAGCCCGGCCAGCCTGCCCGGCAGCAGAGGCGCAGCCCCACAGCAGCTCCAGAGGAGCCCGATCAAGAGGCACCGCGGAGCCCTCAGCAATCCGGCCAGCAGCACACGGGCAGGAGGACACAGACGGCGGTTCCTGGCTGGCACAGGGCTTGTGGCCATCTCCAGGCTCCGGCCTCGCAGGGATGCCCACAGCTCCGGCCCCCGCCCACGCGCTCTCTCGGCAGTGCAAAGGCTTCCGCAGTTCCACCGAGGGCCGAGGGGCTTCTGGCCATTTTCCCTGCAAGGCTGCATGCCTGGGCAGCTTGCTGAGCACAAAGCACCCTTTTCCCCCTCTTCCCCTGTGCACCCAGGGCAGCAAAAGAAAAATCCTGGGAGTCCGTGTATTGTAACACATACCCTATATTTATATACTGAAGAAAAAAAAGAAGAAAAGAAGAATCCTTTAGAAGAAGAAAATCCCCGCTGGCTCAGTTGGCCCCAGCAGACAGAGTGTCCCAGATCAGCTCTCCGCAGAGCTCCAGCAGCGCAGCCAGCCCAGGCCCGACAGTCGAGGCCGTGTCTTCCGTGCCCTGCGGAGCTGATCTCGCAGCTTCCGCAGGATGGAGTACGGAGCTCTCTGGACTGCCCGGAGGACCAAGGCTGTTTCAATGGCCAGGTTTCTGATGGCAGGGCTGCTGTCATCTGCCGTGTCTTCAAGGGCTGCAAGACAGAGGAACACGGGGCCATAGCCCTGATCAGCAGGGACCCGAGGAGAGCCCCCTGCCAGGGCCAGCCCAGCCCGCTCTTGCCATGGCCACGAGGGAGCAGGGACCAAGGGGATTGAAACATTAATTTTGAAGAATTACAGACTTTAACTGGATATTGCTGAAGTAAGACAGATAGACTTCCCTTTTGATAAGCAGAAGCCAGATTTAAGGAACTGATAAATCATGGGGCCTGTCAACTTATGTTTGTGTGTTCTGACTAATCAATAGGCTTCAAGAAGGACAATCAATTCAGAAATCAAATACTCCTGGGAAAACAGGATTCAGTTGTCACGCAACACTAAAAGGTTAAAAAGTCAAAGCGAAGAAGACTCACTTACTTCATCATTTTGAGACCCCGCCCCATAAAAAAGACCACCGACCCATTTCAAAGAACAAACCACGCATGCTTAATAGCTTTTGGCTAATTACCATAGGAAGCGGGGAATGGGAGGTACTAAAGTCATGAATATACATTTGTGTTTTGGGTATTCAATCCTTCTGTACATAAAAAGACCCTGTGATCTTCTGTGAGCGCGCGTGTGTTCGGGAGCTATCCCGCACGCTGCCCGGCGTCGTAATTAAACATACACTTTCTAACTCTAAACTGCTGGAGAGTCTTTTGTCCGTCATTGTTGGATATCGGCATTAGGGCGATATTCCTATTTTTTTTAATAATTCAGGATCAGCCCAAAGCTGCTGGCCATGAATCCCCGACGTGTCCCCGAATTCTCCGTGTGCTCCGCCCTCACCACCCCTCGTCCGCACAGGGAGCACAGCCCTCCGCAGCCGGGCCAGAGCGTGCGGCTTCCCCCGGCAGCCCCCGCTGACAGCCCGCTGCCCCCACTCACCCGCACAGATGAGCTCGAGCTCTTCCTTCCTTCCCCTCAGGTGCCGCCCGGCCATCCCTGGGAACACAGAGCCTGTCAGGGCCCCAGCGGCACGGCGCCCTGCCGGCGGCGCTGCCAGCCCTGTGGCCACACGGCCTCCTGCCCCGGCGGGGCTCGGCCCGGGCCCTTGCCGCACGCTGCCGCCCCAGGGCACGGCTGCCAGAGGGCGGCAGCGGCCCCGAGGGCAGGCGCGGCTCCACGGCGCCGGGCGCGGACGCCGCCGCAGCCGGGCCAGCAGCCGGGGCCGGGGCCGAGCTGCGGCGGGCCGGGGATGGGGGCTCGGGCTCGTGGCTCACCCATGAACCTGATGGCCGCCTCTCGCAGGGTCTCCTGTGCGTGCTCCAGGTAGGGCAGGGCCCGGCACAGGTGCTCGGCCGCTCGGCTCCTGTCGTCTGCCAGCTGGAGAGAGCGGCAGCAGGGAGGGAAGGGTTGGCGCGGGCTCAGCCCCTGGCCGGGCTCTGGCCGCGCCCAGCCCCGGCCTCCCCTGCCCGCACAGCCCCGAGGCCCGGCCAGCGGGCGCCGGCGCCGGGCTCTGCAGGGGACGGAGGGCCGGCTGCTGCCCGGGGAGGCGCGGTGCCGCCCCGCCCCGCGGCCCCGCTGGGCCGGGGCTCCGTGGGCACCGCACTCGGGGGCCTTCTCCGGGCTGAGGCCGCGGCTTTCAGTCCCTTACCAGTCCTTCGCCGAACCTCCACGTCTGATCCACCTGCAGCATATGTTCAAGATCCCTCCTCCTCAGGAATCTGGCTGAAGAATGCAGCGTTTCCCGGGCGGCCTGGAGAGCAGCAGAGAGCCGCAGATGGCCCCACAGTTCAGGGCACAGGAGTGTCCCTGTGCCAAGGCCTGCAAGAGGCTCCAGCCTGCAAGGCTCCAGGGCAGGAGGCAGCCGAGCCCCTGCCCAGGGGGAAGCAGCAGCTCACAAGTGCTCACCTCAAGCACACACTTGTTCTGGTCATGGCAGTGGAAGGAGAGTGGGAGCAGGCTCTGGCGCACATGTGACTTCAGCACCTTTCTTCCCTCTTCCGTTAACGAAACCATCATGTCTTGAAAGGCAAACATAGCGCACAGCTGCACCTGGCTATCATCCTGTATGAAAGGAAGGAAAAAAGACCTCATCACGGGCTGCTTCTGGCTGACCTGGGCACCAGCCTGCAAATCCACATGGCACAAAGTGTCCATGCGGCACTCGGTGGCCGTGGCTGGGGGCACAGAGCCTTACATTGTCAAAGAGCGGCAGGAGCGCCTCAGCCAGTCTCAGGGCGATGGGGCTGGGTATCAGGACGCCATTGTGCAGAAACAAATATTTCAGTAGAACAATGGTCATCCTGATGATGTCGCCATCACTTTCCTGCAGGAGCTCGATGAGGCTTTCAGTCAGGTTCCACATTTCTTTAGCCTGTGTGGAACACAAGTCTGTGTAAGCCCAGCCTGCTGCCACAGGGCTCAGAGGCCAAAGGCCTGTGTGGAAGCACTCGGGCAGCTGAAGTGGGAGGCGGGAGAGCTGGGAGCAGCTGTCTCAGCACCCAAAACTAAGGCAAGCTCAAGCAACTGCCTTCCCCAGCCCCACGCTGCCCGCACAGCCTCAGCCACTGCCCCCTTCTCACCATCAGGCGATTCTTGCCCAGCACCACGAGGCCTCTGAGTGCCAAGAGACGCCTCTCCCTGCACTCGCTCCGCAGGTTCTTGGACAGGATCTCCAGAGCGATGCCGCTGCACTTACTCAAGTTGAGGCACTGGAGGACCTGAAAGGCACAGGGCAGTGACAGGGGTCCCGGCCGACAGCAGCCCAGACCCGCACAGGGCCGGGCCCAGGCAGCAGCAGCAGCAGCAGCACAGGGCGCGGGCACCGTCCCAGGCAGCTGCGGCTACGAGAGGGCACAGAGCTGGGAGGCAGCTCAGCCAGGCAGCGCTGGCCTTCAGGCTCACCTCCACAAGGAATGCCAGGGCGGGCAGATCCCAGCGTGGCTGCCGTGTGCTGAGCAGCTGGAGCAGGTAGTGAATGATCCAGGAACACAAGGGTTTGGAGACAGAAGACATCTGCCTGGCAGGAGAAAAAGTAACCAACACTGTGAACCAGGGGGACAGACCTTTCCCAGGAGTGACTCCCAGAGGTCGGCTCTTTCAGCACCATCCTGCACGGCGACCTCAGGCATTTGGGAGGTGGCTCCTTGTGGGCACCCGCCTCTCCCAGCCTTTGCCAGTCTGCTTGGTGTTCTGGGGTGACAAGGCCCTCTGGCTCATCGCCACAGAGACTCTGTGGGGGACCCCGAGCACAGAGCACAGATTCTGGGGGCGGCGGCGTCAAGGGGGTCTCACCTGGCCAGCAGACCCAAAGCATAGTGGTGGGTGTCAGCATGGAGCAGCTTGTCCCAGCCACGCTGGCGTTCCATTGCCACCACCACATTCTCACAGCGCATTTGGCAGAGCAGGGACTTGAGGGTCCACGCTGCAAACCTGTGTGCAGAGCAAAGCCCAGGTCACGCTGGGAGCACTGGCTCCTGCCCTGGAGATGTGGCAGGGACAGGAGGACTGGGATGGAGCACCTGTTGGGGCTGGTGGCAAGGCCGTCTCACTCCTGGCATGCCTTCCAGAAGGTATCGACCTCCTCTGGTGGATCCAAAGTGCTGGAGAACACTTGGAAGAGCAGATGCACAAGTAGGCGGGGGAAACACAGCCTCACTTCGAGTGGGACATAGTGCTCCTGGAGGATCTTCCACATCACCGCAGTTGCCTGCAAAGGACGAATCCCCCCGAGACAGTGCCGAGGTGTTGGTGTGGCAGGGCCCCAGCGTGGCACGGAGAGGCCAGGGGAGACGCAGGGGGAGCACCGGGCCCGGTGCCCCTGAAGCTGCCCCTAGGCCAGGCTTCATCCCAGCGCCTGAGGCAGGGAGATGCGGTGGGGGAAGGAGGGTGGAGAGCTGCTGGAAAGGCAGCCGTGGGGTGAGCTGGGGCCAGTTCCAGAAACTCACAGCCAGGGCAAAGACACCAGTTTTGTCCCCATCCGAGGTCCACGTGCTGTGCTCTGGCCAGTCCTCCAGCACACGGAGGAGCATCATCTGCGCCGGCTTCGCAGTGCTGGGGGAGCACAGGATGACCTTCCACATGGACAAAGCAGCTCTGCAGGGTCAGAACTCTGTCTCAGGGGGGCCTCGGACACAGCACCGTGGCCTGGGCTGCAGGGGGGAGCTGAGCTGGCTGCCAGCTCTGCCTCTGCCCACTGGCCCTTGCCAGCAGCATGCAGGCAGCCCAGCCCTGTGGGGACAGACCCCCGAGGGGGAGGGAGGGAGCACGGCAGCAGGCTCGGGGCCTGCCATGCCAGAGCTGGAGAAGGGAGCAGCCGGAGGGCCCTGGATTTCTCCTTTGCTCAGACACCTGGGACAGGCTGTACAGGATGATGGGCTGGGGAGCCCTGAGCCCTCTGGGCAGGTGGGCCCCATACCTGTCACACGATGGGGCCACACGCAGGAGAGTCATCACCACGTCAGCAGGCTGTGCCTCGGTGAGATCCAGCAGGGTCCTGAACAGCTTGTGCCCAGAGTACTCATTGGCCAGGAGCCACTGGTGGATGTACCTGACCATGGCAGGCGCCTGGAGAAGGCACGGGAAGACTTGGAAAGCTGCCAGAGGGAGAAATGTCCCCAGCTTCCCCAGAGAAGTGCTTCCCTTTCCGC
Organism: Chamaea fasciata; assembly: GCF_029207755.1. Classification (NCBI taxonomy): domain Eukaryota; kingdom Metazoa; phylum Chordata; class Aves; order Passeriformes; family Sylviidae; genus Chamaea; species Chamaea fasciata. The sequence goes on along the minus strand of NW_027094122.1, from coordinate 270,186 downwards.
ACACTGGGTGGCCTGGGAGGGTTACAGGGACCAGCAGGGGTGGCTTGGGAGGCCAAGCAGTTCCTGGGAGGATCAGACCCTGGTCACAGGCTTCTTACTTGCTTTGGCTTGGAAAATCCCTCCTCTACAAGCATATTCAGCAGGGCAGCACTGGACTTGGTTTTGAAGAGGTCCTCAGAGTATCCTCTGAGCCCAGTCTCCTCTACTGGGGCAGCTCCAGGACCTTCCTCTTCCACGCTGGCCAATTTGGGCACTCTTGGGGATCTCTGCTCCATGTCAGCGACTGGACTGATGGGGACTTGCAGGAGAGATGCCCCGGAAAAGCTCCGAGTCAGCAAGTCCTGCAGCGGTGCCTGGAAGGCACCGGCACAACTGAAGTGCTGGGAAGAGTTCAGAACAGCAAGTCCTGCACTCTGCTCTCGAGGGCTCCTGCCACAGGGACGGGTGACTCTTGGTCAAGGATTGTGCTTTGGCCTTGAGGTCAACCGGCGGCAGGAATAACGCCTCGGAAAAGCTCCGGGTCAGACACGAACGAGTGTGCTGTGAGGGGGCTCCTCACAACACCGCTCTATCCTGTCCTGTCCCGTCACGTGCTCCGAGCACAGTGGCACAGCTGCATCACCACCAGCACCTGTGTCACCACGTGTCACAAAGGCTCCTTGGACACCCTGTGCCGTTCCATGCCACGGTGAGTGACCACACTGCTGCACCGTGTCACAAAGGGCCAATGCACACACTGCCACCTGCCCTGGGGCCGCCCCCAGCCCAGCCAAAGTGGCCCGGGTTGGAAGGAATCCCTCGCCCCAAGCGTCTAAGACAGCCCTAAGACAGGATCTTTCGGAGCGCCTCAAACCACGGGCAAACGCTGCCCTGCTCTGCGGGCTCAGGGCAGCAGAAGGAGCCCCCAGGGCTGCCGACGCAGCCGCAGCGGGAAGGGCACGGGGCCTTGCACAGAAGGTGGCACGGCCTCCTTGGGACACATCTCGGCCGGTGGCCGTCCTAAACCCGCAGGTGTGACACAGACGAGGAACGTGTGGGCCGGGGCACCAGCGCTGCTCTGACCCCTGGGGCCAGGGGAGCGCTGAAACCGGCAGGTGTGGCAGAGTCCCCGCACAAGCAGAGCTGCCACCCCCTGAGCCCTGGCAGTGCTGGTGTCATCTCCTGCCCCAGAGACCTGTGCCCCGGGGGGCTTCTCTGCCACAGGGCAGCCAAAGCCCAGGTGCATTGGGGGCTGTGCTCCTTCCTCCAGGGGATGTTAGCAGGAGCACCTGGAGCAGCTGCTGGCAACACTTGGTCTCTTGTCAGAAGCTGTTACTCCATGCTGAAATTGTTTTCTCATTGGAGTAATTTCCTGCAGCACAAAATCACCCTGGCAGCGAAGGCATAGAAGGATCCGGCATTTAAGAATGCTCAGTTCAGGAAAGCTTTACGTCCCATTGCTCAACTCAAGTAGTTCCAAAAAGTTGCAAACTTCCTAAATTCATGGGAATGGCCTGAGAAGGTGATAGGTTTGGAAGTTTCCTTGCCATCTCAAAGCAGCAACACATTTGCCTTAAGGTCATCCATTGAATGTCACTGTACAAAACATAAGACTACACAGGGGCAAAAGAAAGGCCTTGCTTTGGTTTCGAACATTTTTCTCTGAAGGGATGATAATAAGAACCTAATTCTCTTAAGGAATAAAGGCTCTCCAGCAAGTGAAAGTCCACTCAGTGTTACAAAAGTAGCCCAAACAAATGAGTAGACTGCAGGAGGGCTAATCCTCCCTATCCTGCTACAGATACCTAAGTGGCCGAGAAAGTACAGCTCTCCCCTCTTCTCTGCACGAGAAGCAGGACCACGAACAGAAAAAGTCCCAGCTATTCCTTCTGTCCTCCATAACCAAAGCTGTGCTAAACCACAGATGCTGCCTTCAAACTGACTCCAATTCCAGCCTCAACCTCTCACCTTCCAGACAACTCCTTCGCCAGCACCCTGCCAAGTCCCCCAGGTGTCCCCATCCCTCAGCAGAGCTTTGCCGTCTTCCAGCAGACCCCCTGGTTCCCCGCACGTGCCGTGGGATGGCACTCAGGACGATGTGCTCCAAGGCCTTCCCCGGTAGCGAGCTCAGGCTGCCAGGCCATCGGTTCCTGGATCATTCTTCCCGCCGACCCTTCCTGCGCACGGCTCTTCCATTTGCACGTTTGCGCTCAGCTGGGACTTGTCCACTTCACCAGGACTGCTGCTAAAGGATGGAGAGCAGCCTGGCAAGCTCCTTCTCCAGCTCCCTCTTTACTCTCGGGGGAGGTAGAACATGTCACAGGAAAGCAAGCGGTGCCAAAAGACCTGGGCGGCATCAGGCACATTTAGGAATGAAACAAGGCCTTTGTTTGATGGAAGGAAGCACAGGCAATTTAGAGAAGCAAAGAGTACTTAGCACAGATATCCTTAAGTACTTAGCACCGGTTAACATAAGAAAAACCTGGAAGCCTAGCATGACAGGAGAGTGACTTGACAAAAAGCTTTAGACATAACCTTCCAGAAGACCTAAGGGCGGCCACAGAATCAGCCCTGTGCAGGCAAGGGATGAGGAAGACGAGCTGCTTTGGTGCGCTGAGACTGATCCTGGCCAGCAGGTGGACATTAGCTTCAAGTCTAGGAATCTGACACAATGGATTTCTTTGTAAACCCCCTGCCTATCCAATCACCTCAGCAGTGTAAAGATGGATGGTATTTTTAATAGAATTCCTACATAAAACCACTGAAATTTAGACGAGGCAAAGAAGCCTTGTGGTGGAGTGCAGACCCCTTCCCTCCTGCCAATAAAAGAGCTTCTGGCGGACGATGCATTTGTCTGCTGATTTCTTTGAACTCTAGAGACCCCTCAGCACTGCTCTATCCTGAGGGAACACCCTTGGCCTTGACCCGTAGGCACCCGCACAAGCTTCAACTCAGCTGCCTCAGCTTGCAGGACCTCTCTTGGCCGGCATCCTGACGGGGATGCAGGACTGCTGCGAGGCGCTGCTGGGACCCAGCGGGACAGGACCGGCTGTCTCGTGTCCACGTAGCAGCACCCCCTGACACAGCCGGGGTCATCCCGAAAGCAGACAAGGCTCACGTGTCTGCGGAGAGGGGCAAGGAGCGCTGGGCTCCTCTCAGGGTGTCTCAGCTGGGCCTGCTCCACAACACGCCCCCATTTGAAGGCCTGCTAATGCCCAGCTGCCAGAAACGCCTGCCTTGTTCTCTCCAAGATGCACAGGAAGAGCCGATGAGAGGGCGCCTTGGGAGGCAAACCTTCCAAGCCTTTTCTGAGGCCACGGACACAGCAAGATCAGCCAAGACTCTCCATGCCACCTGGCCCACACAGCCCAGCTCGGTGCTGGCCCTCTGGGCCGGAGCCGCTTCCAGCGAGCAAGACAGAAATGCATATTGCCAAGAGTTGAAACACAGCAGACAGGTAAGATGTGAGACGTGTGTGCATGAAGGCCTTTGAATTCACAGCTCTCCAAGACAGCTTTGGGGCTCGCAGCTGTTCAGAGATGCTCCTGCTCACACCTCTGTCCACAGTGGGGGTAACACACCCTGCTGCAGGTGCTTGCCTTGGTCTCTGCAGGTTCAGGTGGATTCCAAACCTGCTCTTCACAGCCTTCTCCCTTCCCTTCTCCATCTGCCAAGTGCCAGGGGCCTCAAGGACTGAAAGGACCACAGACAGCTAAAGGGGGACACTTGCACCTTCCTCACTGGGAGCTCCATGGAAAGCGCTTTCCTTGAGAAGCAAGCCTCTTTTCCCCAGAGGCGTTTCCCCACATTGGGAACTTTCCTGGGGAACACCAACACACTCCTAAGAAACCCTGGCAAGGCTGAATTCCTTCTGGTCCTTTCTGGCCAGGCGCTCCAGCTCTAGCTCGTATTCCCCCCAGTGTGATTCCAGGTGGAGGTTCGCACATGCAGCCCCAGGCCCTCTACAAACACAAGCCGCCCGCTGCCTCTTCACCTGCCTCCACTCCTGCCTGCGCTCACAGCAGCAAAACCAGGCTGTTCCCGGCCAGAGACCAGAGCCCTGTTCCCGCAGGACGCTCTTGCCAGCACCTTCCAGGACTCTCCGCTGTGCACACAGCACTTTTCATGCCCGCTCTCCACAGCCTTTGGAACACAGAGCACAACCTGGCTGGCGCTGCCATCAGCACACCCCAAAGACGGGCGCAGGAAGGAGAAGCAGGGGCTGCTTTGTGGCCATGCCCAAGAGAGACTGGAAGGGTGCCCTCCCTCTGCTCTCACTTGGGTGCCTTTCTGACAGGCTCTGAGGCAGGGGCTGCGATTCCTCCGTTGTGGGGACCAGAACCGCAGCCGGGATCCCGGCACTGCCTGACGGCGCTCCGGGCAATTGGCACGGTGGTCGCGCGTCCCAGCCTCGGCCACCATGCTGCTGCTTCACTTGCCTTCAGGCACAACAAAAGCTCAGTGTTTAGTTGTCAGGGATGCTCGGGAATAAAACAATCTGAAACGTACTTGTGACTGCAAAACAAGTTTTCTTTGATGAGTTGCTGATGCAACAAATACATCCCAACCCCTGGATTGGTGAAAAGCTGCTGAGCGGCAGCAGGAGACGGAAGGTGATGCTCAGCTGGGAGATGCAGGCAGCCCATCCAACTTCAGGGCATGCCCTGCATCAAAAGAGCGTGAATTTAGTCCATGTCGCCACTCCACCCCAGAACCAGGTTTCATAGCTCCTCCTCTGGACTGGAGCTTCTCCAGTTACATCATCACCTCACAGATGGCCAGAGCAGGAGTGGTGAATGTGGGCAGAGCTTCGGCCACAGAATCAACCTGATCCAGCACCAGAACATCCACACTGGGGAAAGGCCGTACAAGTGTGGGGAATGTGGGAAGGGCTTCAGCCACAGAGCCAGCCTGAGCTTGCACCAAAAGATCCACACTGGGGAGAGGCCCTACAAGTGTTGCCAGTGTGGGAAGGGGTTTCGGGTCAGCAGCAAGCTCCTTGAACACCAGCAGACACACACAGAGGAGAGGCCCTTCCGCTGCCCCGACTGCGGGAAGGGCTTCAGGCACAACCCCAACCTCATCATCCACCGGCGCATCCACACCGGGGAGAGGCCCCAAGAGTGTCCCCAGTGTGGGAAGAGCTTCTCACAGAGCTCAGCCTTGACCCAACACCAACAAAGGCACCATCAGGAAAGCCCTGCCAGTGCCCCCAGTGCAGAAAGAGCTTCGAGCTCGGCTCCAGCTCCAGCCCCCACTGGAGGAGCCACATTGGGCAGAGCCCCGGTGACCCACATTCCCTGTGTTCCGTGTTGGGTGGATTTTAGATAACTTTGGGTGGTTTGGGGCCAAATCTGGTGGGCTTTAGGGTGGATTTTTTATCCCTTTGGATGATTTTACGCCCATTTGGGTCTGGTTTCGCCTCATTTGGGTGATTTTATGATAAACTGGGATATTTTTGGTGGATTTTAAGTCCCTTTGAATGATTTTCGCCCCACATGGGTGGATCTTAGGTGTGCGTGGGAGATTTTAGGCCCCTTCTTTTTGGTCATTTTTGGCCCTTATGAGTGGATTTTCAGCCTCTTTGGATAATTTCATGTCAAACAAAGTCCTTCTCTGGTGATTTTAGGTCCTTTTGTGTGGCTTTCAGGCCATGTTGGGTGATTTTAGATCTTTTTGGTTGATTTTAGGCCAAACCGGGTACGTTCAGTTTGGATTTTACACCCATTTGGGAGATTTAGGAGTGATTTCAGGCTATTTTGTGTGGGTTTTTTTTAAACCAGTTTGTTCAATTTTAGGCCCCTTGGTCGGATTTTAGAGCCCTTTGGATTCTTTTAACCCCATTGGGCTGATTTGAGGCCAAACCATGGAGATTTAGGGTGCATTTTAGTGCCCTTTGGGTAATTTTAGGCCACTTTGTGGGGATTTTAATCCCATTTGGATAATTTGAGGCCAAACCTGATCGGGTTTAGGGTGGATTTGAGGCCCCTTTGGAGAGTTTTAGGCGCATTTTGGGTGATTTCAGGGCAAACCCGGCGGTTTTAGGGCCGCGCGTCCCCTTGGCCCCGCCCCTTTCCCCTCCCAGTTCCCGCCCTTTCTCTGACCCCGCCTCGTTCCGTTCGTTCCCCGCCCTTTCATTGGCCACGCCTCTTTTCCCTTGGGCTCCGCCCATCTGCTGGCGCGTTCCGTCCAGCGCATGCGCAGATGACCCAGGAGTGGCTCCCCCAGGCGCCGCCATCTTTGTTCCTGGTCCCCCGAGCCGGCTCCGGCGTGTCCGAGACCTACGGTGGGGCAATGGGGGATCTATAGGGGATCTATAGGGGATCTCTAGGGGATCTCTAGGGGATCTCTAGGGGTCTGGGGGGACCTGGGGGTGTCTTTAGGGGGTTTAGTGGGTGGTCTGTAAGGGGTTCCATAGGGGATTTAGGGCGGTCTGGGCGTCCCTAAAGGGGGTTTGGGGGGCTATAGGGGCTCCATAGGGGTCTGAGGGGTCTATAGAGGGTCCGTAGGGGTCCGTAAAGGGGCTCGGGGCGTCCCTAAGTCCGGGGCTCTGGGGGTCTCTTTTGGGGATTATTGGGGTCTGGGTGGCCTTTCCGGGGCTTGGGGGGTCTGTCGGGGATCTGGGGGAGCCTGTAGCGGCTCCGGGGAGGTGTGGGGGTGTCCGTGGGTCCCTGTGTGGGGTTTTGGGGCGGTCTGAGGGTCCCCAAAGGGGCTCTGAGGGGGCTCCAGGGGATATATAGGGGATCTCGAGAGGGTTCAGCGTGGCCTGGGGGTCTCTCTAGGGGATCTGGGGGTCTCCCTAGGGGATTTTGGGAGGGCCTGGGGGTCCCTGGAAGGGGTCTGAGGGTCCATTTAGGGGATCTCAGGGTCTCTGCAGGGGATTTGGGGAGGGCTTGGGGCTTCCTAAAAGGGGCTGGGGGGGAGGGTCCCACAGGGGATTGGGAAGGGGTCTGGGGGTCTCTATAGGGGATTTAGGGGGGGTCTGGGGGGTCTATAGGGGATCTGCGGGGGTCCCTAAAAGGGGTTTGGGGTGGGTCTATAGGGCTTCTATAGGAGCCTGGGGGAGCATATAGAGGGTTTGGGGAGGGTCTTGGGATCTCTGTAGGGAAATTTTGGGATCCTTGGAGGGAATTTTGGGCTCTGTACAGGGAATTCTTGGAAATGTAGAGGTCCAAATGGGGCAATTTGGGGTTTTCTATTGGGAACTTTTTTGAATTTTGGGGCCTCTATTGGGAATTTTGAGGGGAATTTCGGGGGAATTTTGGATCCAAAAGCAGGGACTTTGGGTCCAAGTGTGGGAATTTTGGGATCTCTAGAGGGGATTTTCAGGAGTTTTGGGGTCCTCAGAGGAGATTCTGAGTCCAAACTTTGGAATTTTCGGCTCTCAAGAGGAGATTTTGGGGAATTTTGATACCAAATGTGGGAAGTTCCGGCAGTTCTTGGTGATCTGCAGCACCGGCACGAGCAAGTCCTGCCTGCTGCACCACTTCATCGAGAGCACGTGTAGGAAATTTTGGCAATTGTCAAGGATTTCAGGAATTCTGTGAGTTTGTGGAAGTTTCGGGAAATTTTCTTTGGATTTTGGGGGACTTTCTGGGTGCTTTCGGGGATTTTTAAAATATTTTTAGGAACTTTGGGGTGGTGTTTTTGCATTTTCAGACGGTTTTCTGTTGTTATTTGGGGGCTTCTTTGGGGTATATGTTGGGAATTTTGAGAAATCTGAGGAGTTGGGGAGTTTTCAGGGAATTTTTGTGGAGTTTTGAGGGATTTTAAAAAATATTTCTGAGCATTTGAAGGGTTTGTTTGGCTTGGTTTTTTTCATTTTCTGGGTGATTTTTGATGGAGTTTGGTTGAATTTCTGGGGAATTTTGGGGAATTTGGGAAATTCTGGGGAGTCTGGGAAAATTTGGGAATATTACTGGAAGTTTTGCAGGCATTTTCTGGGTTTTTTTCTTTTTCTGAGCTATTTTGAGGGTTTTTTCAGGATTTTTTAAAAATAATTTTCCTTTTTTATGCAATTTTGGGGTGATTTTTTAAAAAAATTTTTGGGAATTCTGTGTCTCTCCGGGCTCTCCCCCATCCTGCGGCATTTTGGGCAATTTTCTGTCACTCTTGGGTCATTTTTGGTCACGCTTTGAATCATTTTGAGACATGTTTTGTAATTTCAGGGGCATTTCTAGTCAGGTTTTGGTCATTTGGGGGCCATTTTGTGGCCATTTTCCGGCACCTTTCAGGCACTGTCGGTCTCTTTAGGGGCGTGTTTGGTGACTTTTGGGCCGTTTTTTGCCGGTTGCGGTCCCGGTCTCAGTCTTGTCCCGGTGGCAGCTCTGGTGCCGGTTTCCGTCCCGGTCTCGGCCGCAGTCCCGGTGCCTGTGCAGCGCCGCTGCGGGTGCTGCTGTCGGTTCCGGTCCCGGTCCTGCAGCGGTGCCGCTCTCGGAGCCAGTCTCGGATCCGGTGTCGGTCTCACTCCTGGTGCTGGTGCCGCTTCTGCTGCTGATTTTGGTCTGGGTCCAGGTCCCGGAGATTTTAGGCGGGTTTGGGTAATTTTAGGCCAAACTGGGCAGGTTTAGGGTGGGGTTTTGAGCCTTTTAGTGTGGATTTTTGGCCCCTTTGTCTGATTTTAGGCAAAATCTGGTGGGGTTTAGTCCCATTTGAGTGATTTTAAGATAAACTGGGCAGTTTTAGGGGGGATTTCTGATCCCTTTGAATGGTTTTTAGGCCCATTTCGGTGGGGCTTAGTCCCATTTGGGTGAATTTAGTTGAAATCTGTTAGATTTTAGGGTGGACTTCAGGTACATTTTGTTGATTTTAGGCCACACCCGGTATTTTCAGGGAGGATCTCACAGCCTTTTAGGAGATTTGAGGGGATTCTTGGCCATTTTGTGTGGGTTTGAAACCACGTTTGGCAATTTTAGGCCGCATTGGCTGGTTTTACACCCCTTTGGATGATTTTATCCCCAAGTGGCTGATTTCAGGCCAAACCCTGTGGCTATAGGGTGGCTTTTAGTGCCCTTTGGGTGATTTTAGGCCACTTTGTGGGGATTGCAGGCCTCTTAGGGTGATTTGAGGCCAAACCTGATCGGTGTAAGGGTGGATTTTAGGCTTCTTTAGACAATTTCAGTACCGTTTGAATGCTTTTCGTTCGAACCGGGCCCTTTTAGGACCGCGCGTCCCCTCGGCCACGCCCATTGCCCTCACGATTCCCGCCCTGTCCCTGACCCCGCCCCTTTCCCCTCCCAGTTCCCGCCCTTTCCTTGGCCCCGCCCTCCCAGGCCGGGCCCGGGCCCGGGGGAGGAGGAGGAGGGAGGGAGGAAGAGGCGCAGCGGCAGCAGGAGCGGGAGGAGAAGACGAGCGGAGGGAGCGGCGGCTCCAGCGCTCCCTGAACTGGCGGCACCGCCGGGATCATCGCCCCCATCCCGCAGGGGGCCGGGGAGGGGGAGCTCGCCCCAAATATCCCGGGGGGTCCCTGGGTTTGGGGTTTGTTGGGGGGATGTTTGGAGCTCGCGGGGATCCAAAGCCGAGCAGCAGATGCCCCTCGGGGGGACATCGGGGGCTCCCCGGGAGGTGTTTTTGGGGTGTCCCGGTGTCGGCAGAGCCGGGGCGGGGGAACACCGGGTTTGGGGAGCCCGGGAGAGCCGCCGCTTCCCTGAGCGGGAGCCCAGAGAGAGGAGAGCCCCGAACCGCAAAGCGGGGACCCCGAGAGGCGGGGGAACGCCTGGGATTGCCGGGACCCCGTTAGGGGCTGGAGGGGCGGGATGGCCGGGAAGAGGGTTCGGGAGTCGCGGTGCTGGAAGTGGCTGCTCCTAGTATAAGCCCAGTCACTCCCAGTATCCGTAGGTGGGAGACAGAAGAGGGGGGAGCTTTTCGGGTTCCTGGGACTCGCCGCAGCCCGGGGAGGGCGGGCACCGAGCAGATGGGGGATCTCCTTCCCCTTCCCTGTGACACGGAGGCAAATCCCATCCTGTCCTTGTCCTTCCTCCCCCAGACAAGGAGCCGAGCATGGAGAGCAGGGAGGACAAATCCCCGCGGCAGAAGCTCGTGGCAGAGGCCGTTTTGAGCGGCTCCACGGCGCAGGAATGCAACGGGGAGGAAAAGGGCCGGAGATCCCTGAGGAGGAGGGGCTGCAAACGCAGCTGGCGAGGATGTGAGGAGGAAAGAGCCAGGCCGGGCCGGGAAGGCGGCCGGAGATGGAGCCAGAGCTCAGAGCTGGTGGTCCATGAGCAGCTTCGTGATGGGGAGAAGCCCCACAAGTGCTCCGAGTGTGGGAAGAGCTTCAGCCAGGCCAACAGCCTGATCTGCCACCAAAGGATTCACACAGGTGAACGACCCTACGAGTGTGGGGAATGTGGGAAGAGCTTCAGCCAGAGAATCAACCTGATCCAGCACCAGAACATCCACACTGGGGAAAGGCCGTACAAGTGTGGGGAGTGTGGGAAGGGCTTCAGGTACAGAGCCAACCTGAACTTCCACCAAAGGATCCACACTGGGGAGAAGCCCTACGAGTGTGGGGAATGTGGGATGAGCTTCAGCCAGAGGTCCAGCCTACTCCGCCACCAGATGTTCCACACAGGGGAACGACCCTACGAGTGTGGGGAATGTGGGAAGAGCTTCACAGAGAGAGCCACCCTGATTGAGCATCAGAACATCCACACTGGGGAAAGGCCGTACACGTGTGAAGAATGTGGGAAGGGCTTCAGGCAGAGAGCCAACCTGAGGCTACACCAAAAGATCCACACTGGGGAGAGGCCCTATGAGTGTAGGGAATGTGGGAAGAGTTTCATCCAGAGTTCAAGTCTGATCAGCCACCAAAGCATCCACACCGGAGAGAGACCCTATGAGTGTGGGGAATGTGGGAAGAGCTTCAGTCTGAGGTCCAGGCTGATCTTTCACCATAGAATCCACACTGGGGAAAGGCCCTACAAGTGTGGGGAATGTGGGATGAGCTTCAGCCGGAGCTCCCACCTGATCCTCCACCAAAGGACCCACACCGGGGAACGGCCCTACGAGTGTGGGGAATGTGGGAAGAGCTTCAGCCGGAAAATCAACCTGATCCAGCACCAGAACATCCACACTGGGGAAAGGCCGTACAAGTGTGGGGAATGTGGGAAGGGCTTCAGTCACAGAGCCAGCCTGAGCTTGCACCTAAAAATCCACACTGGGGAGAGGCCCTACAAGTGTTGCCAGTGTGGGAAGGGGTTTCGGGTCAGCAGCAAGCTCCTTGAACACCAGCAGACACACACAGAGGAGAGGCCCTTCCGCTGCCCCCACTGCGGGAAGGGCTTCAGGCACAACTCCAACCTCATCATCCACCGGCGCATCCACACTGGGGAGAGGCCCCAAGAGTGTCCCCAGTGTGGGAAGAGCTTCTCACAGAGCTCAGCCTTGACCCAACACCAACAAAGGCACCGTCAGGAAATCCCTGCCAGTGCCCCCAGTGCAGAAAGAGCTTCGAGCTCGGCTCCAGCTCCAGCCCCCACTGGAGGAGCCACACTGGGCAGAGCCCCGGTGACCCACATTCCCTGTGTTCCGTGTTGGGAAGTCACCTTGCCGATTATCCTTTTGATTAGACCTTAATTATTTTCTCTTCTCCCTCTCTTTGTACTGCAAAAGCCAAGAGAGATTGTAGCCCTGCTTTCGTGCCTGAGATCTTTTGGTTTTGTGAAATTCTTTTCTCAGGGAATTTTCTGTAAACAAGAGGAGTGTTTCTCTAAAAACTGTAGCATTGTTTTTCATTCCTTTTCCTAGGAGGGACTTCTTGATGTCCCTCTGCTCTGACCAATGTGATTGACGAGGTTTGTCTTTTTGTCACCGATCAGATTGGTCTGTGTAAAATACTAAGGGAGACACATTCCGAAAAACTAAAGGAGTCATTTTCAGCCTTCTGAAGCTCCGAGTCTCCTAGCTCGGTCCCGCCCGGCGGCGCGGCCAAAACTCCCCGGAGCGAGCGCGGCGGTCCCGTAGCGATCCCGGAGCGATTCCGGGTCCGATCCCCGTCCCGGTTTCGGGCTCGGTCTCAGTCTCGGTTTCGGATCAGCGCCAGTCTCGGAGCTGGTTCCGGTGCCGGTCTCGGTCTGTCCCGGAGCGCTGCCGGTCTCGGTTCTGGCCGCGGTCCTGGAGCCTTCCCGGGGCCGGTTCCGGAGCGCTCCCGGCGCCGGTCGCATTGTCGGTCGTGGTCTCAGTCTTGGTCCCGGTACCAGTTCTGGTGCCGGTTTTGGTCTCGGTGTCGATCCCAGTGCCGGTGCCTGTGCGGGGCCGGTCTCAGTTGCGGTGACCGTCTCAGCCTTGGTGTTGCTGCAGGTTCCGGTGCTGATCTTGTCTCGGTCCCGGTCCCGGTCCCGGAGGTTTTTGGCCCATTTGGATGATTTGAAGCTAAACCTGGTGGATTTACGGTGGATTTTCGGCACAACTGGCGATTTTAAGCGAACCCGGGCGGTTTTAGGACCGTGCCTCCCCTTGGCCCCGCCCCTTTCCCCTCCCAGTTCCCGCCCTTTCCTTGGCCCCGCCCTCCCAGGCCGGGCCCGGGCCCGGGGGAGGAGGAGGAGGGAGGGAGGAAGAGGCGCAGCGGCAGCAGGAGCGGGAGGAGAAGACGAGCGGAGGGAGCGGCGGCTCCAGCGCTCCCTGAACTGGCGGCACCGCCGGGATCATCGCCCCCCATCCCGCAGGTGCCCGGGGAGGGGGAGCTCGCCCCAAATATCCCGGGGGGGTCCCTGGGTTTGGGGATATTTTTGTGGGCGGATGTTGGGATCGGGATTGTGTGGGGCTGGGTGGGTGGGATGTGGTTTGAGAGTAAATCACACTTGGAGAGTTCTTGGTCACATGGACTGGGATTTTACAGACTGGGATCACATGGACTGGGATTTCACAGGCTGGACCATCTGGATCAGAACCATAGAGACTGGGATCATCTGGAGCGGGGTGGCCGCCTCGGAACGATGCGAACCGAGGCGGTCCCGCCCGGCCCAGGGCAACCTCCCCGTCCCTCCCAGTCCCGCCCGGGGACGCGGCCAAAACTCCCCGGAGCGAACGCGGCGGTCCCGGAGCGATTCTGGAGCCGATCCCGGAGCGATTCCGGGTCCGATCCCGGTCCCTGTTTCGGCCTCGGTCTCAGTCTCGGTCCCGGAGCGCTCCCGGTGCTGATTCCGGTCGCGGTGCCGATCTCGATCCCGGAGCGGTGCCAGTCTCGGTGCCAGTGCCGGTTCCAGTTTCAGTCCTTGTCTCAGTCTCGGTGTCGGAGCGGTGCCGGTGCCGTTTTTGGTCCCGGAATGCTCCCAGTGCCAATCCCAGTCTTGGTCCCGGAGCGGTGCCAGTCTCGGTGCTGGTTCCGGTGCCGGTCTCGGTCTCCATCCCGGAGCGCTCCCGGTCTGGGTTCTGGCCGCAGTCCTGGAGCAGTCCTGGTGCCGGTGCCGGTTCCGAAGCACTCCCGGCGCCGGTCCCAGTGCCGGTGTCGGTCTCAGTCTTGGTTCCGGTACCAGTTCTGGTGCCGGTTTCGGTGTCGGTCCCACAGTGCGGGTCCCGGAGCGGTGCCGGTCTCGGTTCCGGTGTCGGTCTCGGTCTCGGTGCCGTTTCTGGTGTCGGTCTCGGTCTCGGTGCCGGAGATTTTAGGGTCTTTTGGGTGATTTTAAGCCAAACCGGGCCCTTTTAGGACCGCGCGTTCCCCTGACCCCGCCCATTTCCCCTCAGAATTCCCGCCGTTTCCTGGACCCCGCCCCTTTCCCCTCCCAGTTCCCGCCCTTCTCTGACCCCGCCTCGTTCCATTCGTTCCCCGCCCTTTCATTGGCCACGCCTCTTTTCCCTTGGGCCCCGCCCATCTGCTGGCGCGTTCCCTCGAGCGCATGCGTACATTACCCAGAGGTGGCTCTCCCGGGCGCCGCCATCTTTATTCCGGGTCCCCCGAGCCGGCTCCGGCGTGTCCGAGACCTACGGTGGGGCAATGGGGGATCTATAGGGGATCTATAGGGGATCTATAGGGGTCTGGGGGGACCTGGAAGTCTCCTTAGAGGATTTTAAGGGGGATCTGCAGGAGATTTGGGGCGGTCTGTAGGGGCTTTAGGGCGGTCTGGGGATCCCTAAAGGGGGCTGGGCGGGTCTCGGGGCTCTATCGGGGTCTGGGGGCTCTGTAGAGGGTCCGTAGGGGTCCGTAAAGGGGCTCCGGGCGTCCCTAAATGGGGTCTGGGTGTCTGTGGGGGATTTGGGGGGTCTGGGGGGGTCTGGAGGTCCCCAGGGGGGGTCTGAGGGGATATGTAGGGGCTCGATAGAGGGTCCGGGGGCGCCTGGGGGACCCTATAGGGGATCTGGGGTTCTCTGCATGGGATGTAAGGGGGTCTGGGGGAGTCTTGGCATCTCTATAGTGGAGTTTTGGGGCCCATAAAGGAAATTTTTGTGAATTTTGGCTCTATACAGCTAATTCTTGGAAATTTGGGGTCCAAATTGGGCAATTTGGGGTGTTCTATTGAATTATTAAAAAAAAAATAGGAATATCGCCCTAATGCCGATATCCAACAATGACGGACAAAAGACTCTCCGGCAGTTTAGAGTTAGAAAGTGTATGTTTAATTACGACGCCGGGCAGCGTGCGGGATAGCTCCCGAACACACGCGCGCTCACAGAAGATCACAGGGTCTTTTTATGTACAGAAGGATTGAATACCCAAAACACAAATGTATATTCATGACTTTAGTACCTCCCATTCCCCGTTCCCTATGGTAATTAGCCAAAAGCTATTAAGCATGCGTGGTTTGTTCTTTGAAATGGGTCGGTGGTCTTTTTTATGGGGCGGGGTCTCAAAATGATGAAGTGAGTGAGTCTTCTTCGCTTTGACTTTTTAACCTTTTAGTGTTGCGTGACAACTGAATCCTGTTTTCCCAGGAGTATTTGATTTCTGAATTCATTGTCCTTCTTGAAGCCTATTGATTAGTCAGAACACACAAACATAAGTTGACAGGCCCCATGATTTATCAGTTCCTTAAATCCGGCTTCTGCTTATCAAAAGGGAAGTCTATCTGTCTTACTTCAGCAATATCCAGTTAAAGTCTGTAATTCTTCAAAATTAATGTTTCAATCCCCTTGGTCCCTGCTCCCTCGTGGCCATGGCAAGAGCGGGCTGGGCTGGCCCTGGCAGGGGGCTCTCCTCGGGTCCCTGCTGATCAGGGCTATGGCCCCGTGTTCCTCTGTCTTGCAGCCCTTGAAGACACGGCAGATGACAGCAGCCCTGCCATCAGAAACCTGGCCATTGAAACAGCCTTGGTCCTCCGGGCAGTCCAGAGAGCTCCGTACTCCATCCTGCGGAAGCTGCGAGATCAGCTCCGCAGGGCACGGAAGACACGGCCTCGACTGTCGGGCCTGGGCTGGCTGCGCTGCTGGAGCTCTGCGGAGAGCTGATCTGGGACACTCTGCCTGCTGGGGCCAACTGAGCCAGCGGGGATTTTCTTCTTCTACAGGATTCTTCTTTTCTTCTTTTTTTTCTTCAGTATATAAATATAGGATATGTGTTACAATACACGGACTCCCAGGATTTTTCTTTTGCTGCCCTGGGTGCACAGGGGAAGAGGGGGAAAAGGGTGCTTTGTGCTCAGCAAGCTGCCCAGGCGTGCAGCCTTGCAGGGAAAATGGCCAGAAGCCCCTCGGCCCTCGGTGGTCCTGCGGAAGCCTTTGCACTGCCGAGAGAGCGCGTGGGCGGGGGCCGGAGCTGTGGGCATCCCTGCGAGGCCGGAGCCTGGAGATGGCCACAAGCCCTGTGCCAGCCAGGAACCGCCGTCTGTGTCCTCCTGCCCGTGTGCTGCTGGCCGGATTGCTGAGGGCTCCGCGGTGCCTCTTGATCGGGCTCCTCTGGAGCTGCTGTGGGGCTGCGCCTCTGCTGCCAGGCAGGCTGGCCGGGCTGGGGGAGACTCTGAGGGGCTGGGCTGGTGGGAAGCCCTGAGGAATTGGGTGTCAGAGGCCACAAGCAGCCCCCGGGGAGCTGCCATGTTCCTGCCAGCCGGCTGCTCTGGCGCTCCCCCAAAGTACCTGCGGAGTGAGTGCAGGGAAAGGTGTAACCTTGCGCTCAGGGCCCTTCTCGAGCTCACTGAGGATCCCTCCCTCAATGGTGACAAGGGGGCAGTGGCTGGAGCTGAGCTGGGGAATGCAGTCGCTTGGGCTTGGCTGGGCTTCGAGAGCTCAGACAGCTGCTCCCAGCTCTCCTGCCTCCTGGTTCGGCTGCCCGAGGACCTCGGGACAGGCCTTTGGCCTCTGGGCCCTGTTGGCACCAGGGTGGCGTTTCACGACTTGTGTTCCTCACAGGCCAAAAAAGTGTGGCCCCTGACTGAACATTTTGTGGAGCTCCTGCGGGACACAGATGAACAGTCAGTCAGGATGACGGCCGTGATGCTCAGCTTTGCAGTTTTGGACAAGGACATGCTGAGACCCAGCCCTGTCGCCCTGCAGCTGGTTGCGGTGCTCCTGCCACTCTCTGACCATGCAAGGCTCTGTGCCCCCAGCCACGGCCAGTGTGTGCCCACCAAACACTTGGTGCCCTGTGGGTTTGCAGGCTCACGCCCAGCTGAGCCCCGAGCAGCCGATGCTGAGGTCTTTTTTTCTTCCTTTCATAGAGGATAACGGCCAGGTGCAGCTGCTGTCCACACTGCTCTTCTGAAAATTGGTGACTGTTTGCAGGGCCCCTGGGAGGGAATATTGGGGTTCCTGGCAGCAGGATCCTTGTGCAGCTTCAGGCTGGGGTGGGCAGCACTTCCATCTGCAGCTTCCATGTGCTGCTCCGGCAGCTGCTGCTGCTGCTGGGGACCCTGAGGGAAGAGGCCACGGGAGGGATGGAAATGCTGCACGGACAGCAGCAGCCAGGGCCAGGAATGAGCTTTGCCTTCCTGGCTGCTGAAATGAGGCTCCTTTAGTGCAAGAGGAGGCAAAGGCAAAATCAATTTCAACAATTCAAGGAAAACTGTGGAAAATTGGAAGCCTCTCAAAATGTCACACACATTCATCTGGGAGCTCTTCAGCGTTGGTTCTTGTAAAAAGCCTTTCCCGTTTTCCCTTGGCTCTGAGATTCTGGGAGCCACCGCTGGGCTTCAGGGTTCAACTGATTTTTATTTTCCAGGTTTTTAAACAGAGCTCGGAATTGGGCATCTCTTGCCACTTTTTCTGCTCAGAACCTTGAGAAAGGTTCTCTGCTCCTGTGAGCCACATCTTGAAGGGTGGTTGGCAACCATGGAATGCTCTGGGAAAGCACTTGATTGACTTCAGGGCCAGGCTGGAGAGCTCAGCCTGAGGAAAGAACTGTTCCAGATGCCTCTGTCCATGTCCAGCTCCTCACAGCTGAGTCCCTGAACACACTGGGTGGTTTATAGGGATTGATTTTCCCCTCCTGTTCACTTGGAGGTGATTTTGCCATCCTTTAGAGGAACATCTGACCAGCCCCTGCCCCCATTCCATTTTATTCTCTCCACTTTGAAGCTGGACCGCTGGGTTTGACACGTAAATTGGTGGTGTCTCCCCGTTCTTCCCTCCAGCCCTCCATTGTGACTTGTATTAAACACTGCAAACGGCCTCATTTGTCTGGTGGGGAAGATGTGAGGTGGAGAAAGTTAACAGCATTTGTTTTCATGAACCTTGTGCTAGTAAAGAAAAATGAGGTTGGTCATTTTGGTGTGGTGCTGAGTGTTGGGATTTGGGAGTTTATTTCTTGCTATTGTTCTTATTATTTATTAGTGTTACTTTTCACTGGTCAGATTTTTAAATCTTGGACACGATTAACCAAGGCTGGATGTAAGTCATTAGGAAAATTCCCTTGCACTTTCCACTGGGATTAAACGGTTCAGTCGACTCCAAGTTGCCAGTGGATTCTAAAGATGGGAAATCCTGTTAGTGGTGGGTTTGGTGTGGTTTGGAGCTGGGGAAGGCTCTCATCCCCTCCCGGAGGTGCCCCAAGCCCGCTCTGCTGCCACGTCTGCACTCGCGGCCCCTCACGGCTGCCCTGCCCTGGGGACACGGTGGGACCCCGCTGCTGCCGGGGCTGAGGCTCCTCACGGCCCCTCAAACCCCTCCTGGCTACACAGAACCTCTCCTGGCCCCCGACAGCCCTTCATGGCCCTTCATTGCCCCTCCCGGCCCCTCAGGGCCCCTCCCGGCCCCAGGCGTGGAGCTCCTCCCGAAGGAGAAGGGGCCGGGCCCTGCTGGTTCTCCTTTTATTTCGGTCGTTTCGCAGCCGTGAGGAAAGAAAGGCTGAAATGGAGCCTTTGCCCAGCGGTTCCCTCCGGGTCAACTGCGGCCGAAGCTCCGTGCCGGCGCTGGCCCCAGCACCAGCATCCCCGCAGCCCCGCCGGCCTTTGCTGTCCCCCCGTGTCCATTCCCTGTCCCCGAGGCCCGCCCGGCTCTGGCAGCAGCAGGAGCCGCAGCGCAGCGGGCGCCGGCCCGGCCCGGCCGGGGCTCCCGGGCAGGAGCAGCAGCAGCGCCGGCCCCTTCCCACCTGCTCCTGCCTCGCCTTCCAAGGCCTTTGTCCGGCTCCACTGCGGCCTGGAGCAACGCTCACCCGCCAACAGCCCAGACTGCTCAGGGGCCGCCTGTGCTGCCCCGACCCAGCCTCCAGAGAAAGGAAGGGTCGGCTTCCAGCGCTGTTTTCAGCACTGTTTCACTCAGCCCGAGGTGACGGCAGGAGGCTGCTGCTGCCTTTGCCTTGGCAATTGGAGATCGCGGCGGCTGCTGCACCCCTCTGGCTGCCGACTGGATTTTATCAGGACAACTGCAATTGCCTTTTTCCATCCTTGCTACCCGCTGTGCTTTTGTGACAGTGAACTCAGTCTTTCTGTTGCCGGCACCGTGCAAAGAAGAGATTGAAATGCTCCCAAGTCCCCGGGCACTAAGTCGAGGGGAATTAAAGCCACACAGGCCACATTTGCAGCGCTCCAACACAGCCCTGCTGCTGGTGCTGCTGAAATAGAATCAACTTAGAGAGGCCATCACAAAAATTGCCGCTGGGGTGTCAAACACAATGCAAAAATGCACCCGGAGAAAGAAAAACCAGAACTTCTTGACTCACTTCATTGCTTCCTGCGAGCAGCAGAAAAGGGAGATGCCCAGAGGTATTTCCAGCTGCTGCTGATCCCAGCTGGAGCTCTCTGCAGAGTCCCAGCAGGAACCTGAGCCCAGCCCGGGGAGCTCACACAGTGTCAGGGAGATTCTGTCTCTGGATTCAGTCAGGGTTGCATTCCCCAACAAGTGCTGGTGCCACCTCCTGTTTTCTTGGATTAAAACAGTAACAAGGAAAACCTTACCAATGGCACAACTCCCCAGTCCACAAGGAAAAAAGAAAGGACAAATCGTAAAGTTTTCCAAACATTTGTGCTGCTTTGCTGCAAAAGTCGTGCAGCACTCAGTATGGAAATCCAGGAGAAGCTGCAGTTGGTGGCACATCTTGTGCCAGAAGCTCGACCTCGTTCTCCACCAAAGGTTCTTGAAAAGAGCAGCTGGGACTGTGGTGAAGGTTGCTGGAAAACTGCAACAGCTTTCCAGAAGTGAAATGAAAACGCAAGAAATAAAGCAAGAGCTTTTCCTCTATTTATTTCTATGCTTCCCTTTTCCGTGTTGCACTACTTCTCCGTGCCATTAATTCCAAATGGATCTCACCTCTCAGATCGATGACTTAGTGAGTTTTAGACCCTCGAAAATACCATGGGCCGTACACAGAGTTTGCCTTCCCCTGTTTTTGCTGCAAAGTAACGCTGGAGACATAAGCGTAGTGCTTGGGTCGGGCACGAATCCTACAAGCAGGGAATGTGTCCTGACAGTGTCTGAGCCTCAGCAGGGACAATGCACAGCAGCGACCGAGGGAATTCCTCTGCCGCGGCGCAGGAGTCAGGCCTCTGGATGTGGGCTCAGCACGGCCAAGTTGCCGTGTTTGGAGCGGCTCGGGGGCGGCCCCCGGGGAGCGCGGGGCTGGAGCGTGGAACGGACACGCGGACAAACGGCCCCAGGGCTCCAGTTGCAGCGGCGGCAGCGGCAGCAGCAGCGGCAGCAGCGAGTCTACGGCGTCTACGGCGTCTACGACCCCTCCCCGTCCCTCTCTTGTTCCTCCTCTCCCTCTCCCGCTGTCCCGCACTCAGCCTCGGTGTCCCGCAGCCTCTCCCGGTGTCCCTTTCCCGACCTCCCCGGCCCCTCTCGGCGTCCCCGTCCCGGCCTCTCCCTCTCCCCCCGCAGGGCTGGGCCATGCCCCGGGCCCGCCCCCGGCCCCGGGCGTCCCGCCGCGGTCTGGGCTCCGCCCGGCTCTGGCGGTGCTGGCTGTGGCGGTGCTGGGCGGGCATCAGTGCCTGGGGCCAGGGCGGCATCGCTGCGCTTTGGCTGCGCCTGTCCCGAGCCCGGCCCCGACCCCGGCCCCGACCCCGGCCCCGACCCCGGCCCCGGCCCCGACCCCGACCCCGGCCCCGACCCCAGCCCCGGCCCCGGCCCCGGCCCCGGCTCCTCCCGGGCCCCGCTAAGGACACACGCGGCGCGGCCGCTCCCGCCGCCTCCGCCGCGGCTTCCCCGGCCCGAGCTCCGCCGCTCGGCAGCGCAGCCGCCGGCCTCGAGCCGCCGGGGCCCGGGGCGGGTGGGGATGGCCGGCCCGGGGCGCTCGGGGGGCGCTCGGGGGCCGTGTCTGGCCCCGGGCCGAGCGCTGAGGGCCGCGTGTCGCCCGCAGGGGAGGCGCGGGAGGCCCTGCAGGACCGGTACCGGCTGCGTTCACTGCTGGGGCGCGGAGGCTTCGGCAGCGTCTACTCGGGGACGCGGCTCTCGGACGGCGCCCCGGTGAGCGGCGGGGCTGGCGGCGGGCGGGGGAGGAGGAGGAGGGCGGAGGAGGAGGAGGAGAAGATCGGGGCGCGGCGGGGCAGGCGGCGAGCTGAGCCCGCTGCTGGCCTTTGCTCGCAGGTGGCCATCAAATGCGTGCCCCGGGCCCGCGTCCAGCACTGGGGCGAGCTGGTGAGTGAGCGGGGCCGGCGGGAGAAGCTGGGGCCCGGCAGGGGAAGAGCCGGCGGGAGCCCTGCAGGGAGAGCGGGCGTGGGCTGAGCGGGGGGCCCAGAGCATCCGGGGCTGGGTGAGGGGTTCCCGAGCCCTGGCACAGCCTCAGCCCCACTGACGGCATCGTGGTCCTTCGGCAGCCCAACGGCGCCCGTGCACCCCTGGAAATCGTGCTGCTGGACAGGCTGTCCTCTGGATGTGGTGGCATCATTCAGCTGCTGGAGTGGGTTGAGCTCCCCAACGGCTTCCTGTTGGTGCTGGAGCGTCCGGAGCGGTGCCAGGACCTCTCGGGTTTCCTGGCGGAGCGGAGGTTCCTGCCGGAGGAGGAGGCGCGGGGGCTGTTCCGCCAGGTGCTGGAGGCCGTGCGGCACTGCACCAGCTGCGGGGTCCTGCACCGCGACATCAAGCCCGAGAACATCCTGCTCGACCTGGCCACCGGGCAGCTCAAACTGATCGACTTTGGCTGTGGCGCCTTCCTCCAAGACACAGCCTACAGGCAATTTGCAGGTGAGCCCTCTCAGGGGATGTTCCTGGGCATCTCACGGCCCAGCCTGGCTGTAGCACCGCGGCTTCCCCCTCTCGCTGCTAGGAGCAGCGTTATTTCTTGAGCCAAGTTGCTTTTGGGTGGGGGCGGGAGGGGGCCAGCCCCCACACGCCCAGGGATGCCGGGGCGAGGCTTTAGGAGTTGCAGCATCCCCTGATGAACTCCGTCTGTGTTCCATAGGAACCCTGCCCTACAGCCCACCAGAGTGGATCCACCACCAACGCTACCACGGCGAGGCAGCGACGATCTGGTCCCTGGGCCTCCTGCTGTACCACCTGGTCATGGGGAAGCACCCGTTCAGGAGGGGCCAGCAGTTCATCTGGGGGCGCATCTTGTTCCCACGATGGCTCTCTCAAGGTGGGTCCTCATCTCTGGGCACAGGGGAATCCCGGTGCTGGGAGACAGCAGCAGGCTGATGAGCACCCTGCTCTGGCAGCTGCTGAGGAGGTGGCACATGTCCTGCTCTCCTCCAAACAGAGAATCCATGGGGAAGTTTAGGCACAGCTCTGGGCACACCCAGCATGGCCTGGGCACGGGAATGGAGGGGCAAAGCAGACGGGATCCTTCTCCAACTGACTGCTGGTTTCTGGTTTCTCTCTTCAGAGTGCCAAAATGTTATCAGGAGGTGTTTGTCCATGCAACCCTTGGACAGGCCATCCTTAGAAGACCTCTTCAGTGATCCTTGGCTGCAGGGTGTTCATCTGCCCCAGAAGATGGGAGAGGTCCATGTGCACAGTTTGATCCAAAGACCTGACAGGTAAGAGCTCCACACATCTCATGGCAATCAGTGCTAAAGAAAACCAGAGTGTTTTTGTCCTGCCTGTAGCTCTGAGCAGGGATGACCAGATGGGAACATCTGTGCTGGGGCGGAGCTGGAGACCTGGTGTAGCAAGCACTGGTGGCCACCATCCACCCTAGTTATGCTTGTCCTGGTTCGTTGGTGGCTGGGGCCCTGGGCAGAGCACTGACAGCCTGGTCTGGCCCCCAGGGAAGGAGGAGCCCCTGGAGAAGCTGTATCAGGTGGGGCTGCTGCTGGAGACACCAAGGACAACCCCAAGGATGCCAAGCTCTTCCTCGACCTGGCCACCGGCAGCTGAAGATGATCGACTTGGATTCTGGCACCTTCTTCAGACACGCTCCCTGGGGCCCAATTTGCAGGTGAGTCCACAGCTGGGGGGATGCTCCCAGATGTGGGCATGGCACGGCCTGGCCGGGCACCAAAGGTTCCTCCCTTTGCTGGGGCAGACGCCACAGATTCTTCACTCGGCCGTCAAGCTGCCTTTTGGCTCTGCGCAGCTGCTGAGGGCTGGATGTGCCGTGGCCGGCTGCAGGCTGGGCACGTGTCCTGCCCTCCTGCTCTGCCCCCAAAGGCAGCAGTGATGGGCAGCTTTGGGCCCAGCTCTGAGCACGGCCAGCGTGGCCTGGGCACTGCGGGCGCTCGGGACGAGGGGACAGGAGCCTTCGGCTGACGGGCACTTTCTGGTTTCTCTCCTTCCAGCCGGGCTCTGCGGGTGCTGAGGCTGCTCTGGGCTCTGCCAGGGCTCTGCTGGGCTCAGCCCCAGGCACGGCTGGGCCGGCTCTGCCCTCACATTGCTCTGACAGCTTTGCATCAGATGAGCCCATTCTGAGCCCACCGAGTGAGCTTTCTGCTTTTGCAGGTGAGTGAGACTCTCCTGCAGGCCAAGAGATTGCAGTGAGGGATCCACATCCAATTGGCAAGAACCCAAGCACTCCACAGTTCCAACTGAACGCCTGGATCTCCACAGGATGTTTTGTCTGTCCCGCTCTTCGTTCCTTTTTTGGCTGGAATCGTGCAACTGCCCTTTCTTCCTCCTCCAGAAGTGCCACAAGTGAGCAAAACCTGGCGAGTGGACGGCGTTCCTAAGGCAGTGCAGTCTGGAGCGGATGGATGAAGAATTGCCCTTCTGCACTTCCCAAGCAGAGCAAAAAGCTGTAAGTGGGACTTTGCGTCTTTACGAAACCCCTGACAATTTCAAAGGGAATGTGCAGCTCATTCACAGGGTGAGAAGGAAGGTCGTCTTGTAAAGGATTTGGGGTTTGGCAAAGTTTAGATTCCCAGTCCTGCTTGGAGCTGGCAGGGCACAAAGCAATTTCCTATTGCTTCAATCACAATTTAAAATAATACTGGAAACAAACCACAAAATCTTTTTTAAAAGGCTGCTGAGGTCAGCAGGATGGATCCATGCCATCAGCACATTTATGGAGTAAAAAATGGAGATCTCATTTGAAAAAGTTCAGTTATCTCTTTATCCAAAGCTATAAAGTATTTTTACTACGCTGCACTTGGGTTTTGTTTTTATCTTCCACTTTTTTTCTGTGTTGTTTTTAATTTTCTTTTTTTTTCTTTCCTTAATAGAAAACTTGTCCTAGGGAAGGAATGTCCTTTGCTGCTGGTTCCCGTGTGGAGCAGCTCCCCAGGCAGAGCCCGGCAGCTCCTGGCCCTGCAGGGCTGAGGCTTTTCCCCGTTGCTGGGCACAGACTGATGGAGCAGCACTGCTGAACACGGGGACACGCAGAGGGAGCAGGAGCAGCTGCCTGTGTCCACCTGCAGCTCCAAGGCCCAAACTCTGAGCAGACAGGGCTGGAAGAGACTGGCAGGCTCCCTGTTTGCTGTGCTGCCCCACTTGTGCCCGGCCCAGCTCTGCGGGAGGCAGAGGGAGAACCAGGGGCAGCTCCGACCAGCCCCCAGCACAGGAACACCTCCGGCCCCGGGCCTCGGGGCACTGTCAGCACCCGCTGCTCTGGCCACGGCTTCTGCTGGCCCTGACGGCGACAACCAAACTGTGCCTGATCCCCAGGGAGCAGCAGCAGGGCCTGGATCCGATCCCTCAGTCTGGGGCAGGGCTGGACAAACGACCCCCACAGCAGCAGCAGCAGCAGCAGCAGCAGCAGCACATGGAGCTGACTTTGAGCACAGCCCCCGCCACTGTTCCCTCCCGTGGGCAGCGGTGTCACAGCAGCCTGAGGCACCCGGGAGCCCTCAGGGCCCGCAGGGACTTGAGATGGCAGCCCTGGGCTCCTGGGGGCTGTGCAAGGGACAGAGGTGAGGACTCCCTCTCCACGTGGAGCTTCCAGATGGAAAAGGCTGCTGTGAGCAGGCAGCTGCAAGGGCAGAGGAAGGAGGGTCTCGACCCCTGGATCTGTGCCACTTCCACAGTCCTGGGCAGCAGCCACCGAGCCCCGGGGGAACAGAGGGCACAGCAAGAGGGACAGAAGCAGGCAAGGTCAGAGACTGGAGAGAGCCAGACCTGGGAGCAGGAGCAGCTGCTTCATCGCACTCTTGGAGAAAGCTCTCGGCTGTTTCTAAGCGCTGAAAGGCGTGAAGGGCAGAGAGGAGGGGACACCAAACAATGCTCCTGTTTGCACACCCTCCCCTCTCAGTGTCCCAGAAGGAATTGGATGAACTGTATTCTTCTCTCTGAGTCGTCTCGTTCAGCGTGAGCAGCTTAGCACCAGGAGCTGATGGAGCTGAAGCCTTAGGCCACAAGAGCTGACCAAGAGGGAACTTTTTGACCAAAGTAATGCTGCTAACATGGACCTGACTGAATCCAGCAGATAAAATCATGGAAATATAGAATCCTTTCTGCTGGGAAAGACCTGGGAGCTCATCAAGTCCCAGTGTTAAGCCAGCAGTGTCAAGCCCAGCACTAAAGCCTGAAGTGCCAAGGCCTGGACAAGAGGCCTGACTGAGGCCTGAACAAGCGGCCCTGAGCCAAAGGTGACCTCTCGATGAACCTTCCAGCCAAAGGTTATCTTTGTATCTGCTCGTTAACAAAATAGGCACCGTCATTAGCGTTGTAATAGATGCATCCTCTCCTCCGTGAAACATGTATTGACCTTTCTGTATTTAGAAGCCAGACAAGGCCATGAAGTCTGACATCTGGCCTTGTTCGGGGCTGTAGGGTCAAAGGCAACTCCCCTGGTTCCTCCTTGGGCCCTGGCCAGGCTTTGGGAGAAACGCAAGAGGAGGATGCAACCAGATGTTCCTGCACTAGGAGTGCTGCTGGCAGTGTGTTTATTCAGCACTATCAAAGCTGGGCCCTCTCCCAGCCAGGCTGGAGCCTCAGCTGTGGCTGGAGGCAGCTGCAGGAATTCCCAGTGTCCGGGAGAGGCTCTGCAGTCCTTGGCTGTGACAGCTTCCCCAGCTGCTGTGTGGGTGTGGGTGATGGGAAAGGCTGAGGGTAACTGGTGATGGATCTTTCTCAATCACTGCGGGCAATCCGTGGTAGTGACGGCTGGCTGCATTGCTGAGCTGCTCCTTCTGTGCTCCTTTGCTGCTTTGAACTGTAGTAAATTTCACTGATTCCTTCAGGTGGTGTCTGTGTCCTTGGTGCTGAGCCTGCCCACTGCGAAAACAAAATTGGCATAGCTTGGCCGGATCAGCACAAAATGACACTTTTTAAATCTAAAGGTGAGGAATCAGTCCTATCCGAAATTCCCGGATGGGAAGCCCTTCCCTAGAGTTCTCTGGCTCTGGAGTGGGCTGAGGTGGGAACAGATTTTTGACAGGGGCCACTGTATTAGAGGGTGTAAAGTACCCCACACTGGCTCTGAAATGGCTCACTACTCAGCCTGAGTGGGTACCACAGTGGTCTCTTGAAAAGGAGAGACTTAGATGCCCTAAAAACCCTGGTACAGGAACAACTGGCTCAAGGACACATAGAGCCATCTATGAGCCCTTGGAACACCCCAGTATTTGTTATAAAAAAGAAATCTGCTCAGTGGAGGTTACTCCATGACCTGAGAAAAACCAATTCCACGATGGAGAGAATGGGCACATTGCAGCCTGGTGTGCCATCGATGTCCCACGATGCGGCCTGCCTCCTGGGACATCCTGACTGTGGACTTAAAGGGCTGTTTTTTCACTCTTCCATTACCCCCAGATGATACCCCAAAGTTTGCCCTGACCGTGCCTTCTATTAATAACGCTGCACCAGTGCAACGTTACCGATGGAAAGAACTTTCCCAAGGCGTGGGAAACAGCCCCACGATGTGTCAGTGGGGTGTTGCTCAGGTACTCTGATCAGTGAGAGAACAGTTGCCAGGGGCATACTGTTACCATGGCCTGGATGACATTTTGATTGCAACCCAAACCAGAAAAGAACTCTCACTGATTCAGCCAAGCCTGTTGCAAGCGTTCAAACCACTTGGGCTGCAAGTAGCACCAGAGAAAGTGCAGCAGCAACCACCCTGGAAATATTTGGGACTCAAAATAATGAACCAGACCATACAGCCACAAACAATTCCGTTTCCAACCAAAATTCTGACTCTAAACGATGCACAAAAACTCTTGGGTACCATCAACTGGGTCACACCTTACCTAGGACTGACTGACTCTCAACTAGCACCTTTATTTGACCTCCTAAAGGGTGACTCTGAATTAACTTCCCCCAGAAAATTAATCCGAGAGGCAAAAGCTGCTGTTGAAACAGCAGAGCAAGCTATCACCAACAGACAAGTCCACCGGATATGCCCAGAGGTGTGGATCACTGTGTTTATTCTCATTGTTAGTTTTCATCCTACTGGTGTTCTTGGGCAGTGGAATCCACGCTGGCCTGATCCTTTGCACATTCCAGAATGAATGCTTCCACCTCATCAAGCAAAAAAGACGGCACCCACCGTCTTTGAACTAACTGCACAGTTAATTATCAAATGTTGTCGCAGGTGTTTACAGTTGAATGCTACGGATGCTTCAAAAGTTGTCTTGTCTCCGTGCCACAAGAGCAATTCTAATGGTGTTTTGCTAACAGTACAGCCTTGCAAAGTGCTTTGCAAGGACACTGGAACGCTTTGGGCACCTGCCCGACGTGTCTGTCCTACCTTACGTCCTGTCCAAGACCACCAGCAGCATTCTCCTGGTGGCCCCTCCACAGACGGTGTGGAGCCGTGTGTGGAACAGTGCTGGAAACAGCTTGTTCACCGACCTCGGGGAGAGCTGGGACTCTTAGAGTGACGGTGCATTTAAGGATTCTGTTTGTTTACAAACTGGTTTTCTGTTTACAGAGTGGTTTTTTCTGTTTACAAATTGTTTTTCTGTTAATTGTTAATCTTGTTAATTCTGTTAATTGGTTTTTCTCAGGGTTTTAAAAGTTGAACGTTTTCTTGTTTTAGTGTTAAGTTGTAGTTTGGAACCATAAGCAGTTAACCTGTAACATGCCAGCCCGGAAGATTGTGATCTCGCCTGACAGCTCCTGGGAGTGAGTGCTGCAGCTCCAGTGGTACATGGGACACATCACTGGCAGAGCAGAATTAAGTTTGTCAAAACCTCCTTCCAATTAAACCCATGCTGTCTTGTGTTACCCTGTCTGCAAAAGGGCCCTTGCAAATGGGATAACGGAAAACAATCTGCATTTTAATAAAAGCAAAGGCAGGAGATGTAGCAGGGTCCAGCTGGTTCACAGCTGGGCATAATGAGTCTGATCATAACAGACCCAACTGGGCTGGCCTGGCTTGTTCTAGAAGTCCCCGGGGAAACAAAGAGCTCAGCCAAGCCCATCCAAGCCCTGGCTGCAGACACACCCCTGGCCAGAGATGTGGGCAGTGCAGAGATTCTCAACCAGCTGGCTTTCCAAGCCCGGGAAATTCAAACTCACCATAAAAGGGAGCTTGGAACAATAAATTGTGGCTGTTGGTCAGAACTCAAGAAGATACTGTGTGGTGTGTCTGTCTCCAACCCACCAGCCTCGTGTTACACTATGTCTAAATCTGTGTTTCTATCTATATCTCTATCTTTATATGTGAAACAATAATAATAATGTGCAGTAATGCTGACAATACTGATTTGCCACCTTTGGCTGCTCAGGGATGTGACACTAAATACCCTACAGAAAAGCATTGGCCACGACTCAAATGTCAGCGCTAAACTTTGTGAGACTGCTTGCAAGGAATAAAGGAGGAAGGGATGAAATTGGCGATTTTTATGGGGTTTGCTGATACTGTGGTGTGGAATGCTTTGTCTGTTAGTGTGAAAATACAGTGATTTGGACTGCTGGTGTTTTCATGTACCAGACTATTCACAAGCTGCAGGATCATCAAACAGACAAAGGGGCAGTTGAAAGAGCAGGTGAAAAAATGAGGAGATGGGAACCTGTCCTGATGGAGAACCCATCCCACAGATGTTCTCCATACCCTTAACGATGGACCCAGTGGGGAAATGGAAACCCCTGGATGTGCACAGCTGCGCCCAATTTGCGAATACAACCGTGCACAGTGAGACTTTGACTTCTGGGGAAATTGTTCTGGGTATGATGGCCCCTGACAGGGCCACCCCAGAGGCTGCAGGGCTGGACCTTCATGCATTAGAATTAATTAGGACAAATCAGAAGCAAATGAGAGTTATCAATACAGGAATAGGAACTCAGATTTCTCCGGGACACTGGAGGTTTGAGAACTGCTCACTGGAGCTTGGCCTTGAAAAGCGTTGATGTCATGGGAGAAGGAATTGATGCAGATTGTCAAGGAGAAATCAAAGTCATCCTTTGAAACAATAGTGAACAGGGTGGATTATTTAAGCCTATGGCGTGGCAGCAATTACTGATATTGCAGTTTGAAAAACAGTTGTGAAGAGAGGAGATCCACAGTGTCACTGCGGTCCCCTGGCTCCACAAGGCCCTGCAGGCTCCCAGGGCACCTTTGGTTCTATGGGGCCCGCAGGGTTTAGCTGGCGGGCAGGGTCAGCACCAAAGAGACACGCACCAACTTAAGGAAGCCCAACCCCACCGCGGGGGGACCCGCCTCCCGCCGGGGCTCTGCCGGCACCGCCACCGGGACCCCCCAAAAACACCTCCCGGGGACCCCCCATGTCCCCTTGAGGGGCATCTGCGCCTCAGCTCTGGAGCCCTGCCAGATCCAAACATCAAGCTGCCCGGCCCCGACAGAAAAAAGCCCCGGGAGCCATAAATATATTTTCTGTGAGCTCCAAACATCCCTCCCCGCTTCAAAAAAACCGCCCAGGATATTTGGGGCGCGCTCCCCCTCCCCGGTCACCCGCAGGATACGGGGGCGATGGTCCCGGGGCGAAGGAGCTGCAGATCCAGAGAGCAGTGAAGTCACGCAGTGCCTCCTCTGCCGGCTCCAGCTCCTCCATCCCTCCTCTTCCTCCTCCTCTGTCCCTCCTCCTCCTCCTCCTCCTCCTCCGTCCGTGCGGCCGCGGGCCGGGAGCTCTCGGGTGAGCGGGGCCGGGCCGGGACACGATGGGAAAGGGGTGGGTCACCCCCAAACCGAGCTGGGGGCAGCGGAGGTTTGGGGGAACAATGGGAAAGGGGTGAGAGGGGGGGGATAGGGGGAGGTGGGACAGCGGGAAGGGAGTTCCCAGTAGGGGTCCCCCAGTAAACCCCAGGACTCCCAAGCCCTGTCCCAGCGCCCACAGTTCCCTCCACAGCCCCGGCTGAGTGGGGGGCTCAGCCCAGGACCCGTCATTGTCTGGGGCTCCCTCGAGTGCAGCAAATGGGAGAGTGCCCCCCAGGGTGGATTTTTGGGGGTCTCCCCACCATCACGGCTTTAAGAACCCCCGACAGTCAGGCGCCGCTTTAACTCCCCTTGGCAGGGCGACACCACTCCCGTTGATTCCGGTAGTGGAGCCCCCATGGGGGGCTTGGGGGTCCCGGGAGGGTTTGGGGGTCCCGGGGGGGTCTGGGGCTACCTGGGTGATGCCGATGGTGGTGATGAGGACCCCGTGCCAAGTATAAACCTTCTCAAGGGGGCTTGGGGGCGTGTTGGGAGGTCCCATGGGAATTTTGATGTCCTGAGAGGGTTTAGGGGGTTCGTACGGGGCGTTTGCAATCTTGGGGAGTTTTTGGAGGGCCCCAGGGATGTTTTTGGGGTTCCAGGGGAGGTTGGGGTGTCACGGGGAGATTGGAGGTTCCCAGGGAGGGGCTGGGGGGTACCTGGGCAGGGCAGGTGACAGAGCTGGGACCCCGTGCCGGGTCCGAACCTTCTCACTGGGCAGCGTCAGCGTGTTCAGGGAGATCCTGGGGGACCCCGAGGGTCACCCCAATTCCCAGGGGACCAAAAATTCTAAGGGCTCCCCTGAACTCCCTCACCCCTGGATCTGCTGCAGGCAGGGGGACACCAGCACTCGGCCCCTACCCCCACTATCATGGGGCTGCTTTGTGTGAGTATTTATATTTTCTGAAACTCAGCTGTGCATGCTTTTTGTTGGCCATTGAAATGCTGTAACCACAGCTGAATTGAAATTGGTCGGTTCAAAGGAGCTGATATAATTTTATCTGTTTGCTCATCTAACTTAGAGCAAGAAATAGGCACAGACTCTGGACTGAGGGATGTTCACTGGTATGTTTGAAAATTTGTGTTTGATAATTGAAGTTAAACATCATGAGAAAAGCTCATAAACAGGGGTGAAATTCAACATGTAAAGTGCTTGTTTTCCTTTGTGGCCTTGTGTGAACTGTCTTGCAGATCAAACTTCTAACTCCTTCAATGTGAGTTAGCATTAGCAATAAGTGGCAAAGTCCATCCTGTTGTTAAGAATTTGGATGCTGTGTAGGGTAAATCCACCTTTTCCCCCTATTGTTTGGCCTCTCTTCTTACCATTTCTGTAATCATCAATGATTGAGTAAATCCCCAAGAGCATTTTGTGGTAGTGATGCAAGCACACTTGCCATTTTGTGAGTGTGTGATAAATACGTATTAAATGGTACCAAATGAGCTCAGCAGAGATAATAGGTTGTGTGCTTTTCTCTGGAGGCAAGAACACCAGGTGTGGCCTGGTGTTGGGATCGTGGATCACAGGAATCAGTCGATGACCTCAGTTTTAAAACACCAGTCTGGCTGCATTTGGTCTGCTCTTCTCTCATCTGGAATCTCTGCCGTATGTGCAACTGCAAACCCTTGGTTTATAAATTTGCTTAAAACATTACAAATCTCATACTGATGTAAGACTGCTCCTGCGAGGAAAGGTTTATTAAAGAAACAAATCTTACGTGAGAAGAGTGCAGAGAAGAGATGCATTTTGCCATAGCTGTATGGCTGAACCTATGGGGGTGGACAGAAATTCTGAATCTTTTCTTCCGGCCCCTGTGTTGGAGGAAGGGTTAGGTTGGAATCCTGCAGTTTTCTAAAGTAGTGTCTTGGAAGAGAGAGGAATGAGTCCCAGGCTGAGCCTTCCTTTAGGAGAGGAACTGCAGGTATCCCGTCATGCTCTGCGGCGCCGCTGTGCGCCTCGGTGTATCCCGTCATGCCCCGCGGCGCCGCCTTGCGCGTCGGTGTATCCCGTCATGCCCCGCGGCGCCGCTTTGCGCCTCGGTGTATCCCGTCATGCCCCGCGGCGCCGCTTTGCGCCTCGGTGTATCCCGTCATGCTCCGCGGCGCCGCTTTGCGCCTCGATGTATCCCGTCATGCCCTGTGGCGCTTTGCGCCTCGGTGTATCCCGTCATGCCCTGTGGCGCTTTGCGCCTCGGTATTTCCAATCATGCCCGGCGCTG
The DNA here is from genome assembly GCF_029207755.1 of Chamaea fasciata. Classification (NCBI taxonomy): domain Eukaryota; kingdom Metazoa; phylum Chordata; class Aves; order Passeriformes; family Sylviidae; genus Chamaea; species Chamaea fasciata. The sequence continues at coordinate 238,227 of NW_027094122.1, read as the reverse complement.
CTTTGCGCCTCGGTGTATCCCGTCATTCCCCGTGCTGCTTTGCGCCTCGGTGTATCCCGTCATGCCCTGCCGCGCCTCTTTGCGCCTCGGTGTATCCCGTCGTGCCCCGCGGCGTTTTGCGCCTCGGTGTATCCCGTCATTCCCTGCGGCGCTTTGCGCCTCGTTGTATCCCGTCATTCCCTGCGGTGCCACTCTGCGCCTCGGTGTATCCCGTCATGCCCCGCGGCGCCGCTTTGCTCCTCTGCGTACAAATGATGTCACCGGCGTTTATTTCGCCTCTCATTTGCATAAGTTTACATAAGGCTGGCGCCTCGGTGAGGTGGGTGGGGTCTGAGTCACGCCCAGGCCCCTCCCAGTACAAACCAGTAACTCCCAGTCCCCGTGGTCAGTGACGTCATTCGCGTTTATTTGTTCTCTCATTTACATAAGTTTGCATATCGGCGCGGTGGGCAGGGTCAGAGCCGCGTTGGCCCCTCCCACTCCCTCCCAGTAGAACCCAGTAACCCCCAGGCCCCGCCCAGTTTGCCCCGCCCTTGTTGTCGCTCCATATAAGGGATGGGGGCGTGGCCAGATGAGGGGCGTGGTCGGTTTACATGTGGGGGAGGGGCAAAGGTTAAACCACGCCCAGAAACCCCGAAACCAGTTTAAACCAGTATAAACCAGTAACCCCCAAACCCACTCCCAGTCCATCCCAGTATAAACCAGTGACCCCCAAACCCACTCTCAGTCCATCCCAGTACAAACCAGTGACCCCAAACCCACTCCCAGTCCATCCCAGTATCAAACCAGTGACCCCAAACCCACTCCCAGTCCATCCCAGTATAAACCAGTGACCCCCAAACCCACTCCCAGTCCATCCCAGTATCAAACCAGTGACCCCAAACCCACTCCCAGTCCATCCCAGTATGAACCAGTGATCCCAAACCCACTCCCAGTCCATCCCAGTACAAAACAGTAACCCCCAAACCCACTCTCAGTCCATCCCAGTATAAACCAGTGACCCCAAACCCACTCCCAGTCCATCCCAGTACAAACGAGTGACCCCCAAACCCACTCCCAGTCCATCCCAGTATAAACCAGTGACCCCAAACCCACTCCCAGACCATCCCAGTACAAACCAGTAACCCCCAAACCCACTCCCAGTCCATCCCAGTACAAACCAGTGACCCCAAACCCACTCCCAGTCCATTCCAGTATAAACCAGTGACCCCAAACCCACTCCCAGTCCATCCCAGTATAAACCAGTGACCCCAAACCCACTCCCAGTCTATCCCAGTACAAACCAGTGACCCCAAACCCACTCCCAGTCCATCCCAGTATCAAACCAGTGACCCCAAACCCACTCCCAGACCATCCCAGTACAAACCAGTGACCCCAAACCCACTCCCAGTCCATCCCACTATCAAACCAGTGACCCCAAACCCACTCCCAGTGCATCCCAGTACAAACCAGTGACCCCCAAACCCACTCCCAGTCCATCCCAGTATCAAACCAGTGACCCCCAAACCCACTCCCAATCCATCCCAGTACAAACCAGTGACCCCAAACCCACTCCCAGTCCATCCCAGTATAAACCAGTGACCCCAAACCCACTCCCAGTCCATCCCAGTATAAACCAGTGACCCCAAACCCACTCCCAGTCCATCCCAGTACAAACCAGTAACCCCCAAACCCACTCCCAGTCTATCCCAGTATAAACCAGTGACCCCAAACCCACTCCCAGTCCATCCCAGGACAAACCAGTAACCCCCAAACCCACTCTCAGTCCATCCCAGTATAAACCAGTGACCCCAAACCCACTCCCAGTCCATCCCAGTACAAACCAGTGACCCCCAAACCCACTCCCAGTCCATCCCAGTATAAACCAGTGCCCTCCAGTCCCCATTCCAGTGCCCTCACCTGTCCGTACTGGTTTGAACTGGGATCTCTCGACGCTCGGCGACCTCCAGGGAGCGGCTCAGGGCCAGGGCCCGGCGCTGGGGGATACTGGGAGTTCCTGGTTTATACTGGTTTGTACTGGTTTGTACTGGGTTATACTGGTTTGTACTGGTTTGGGGGTTTTCCTTACTGGTTTGTACTGGGAGGGGCTTTAGGGGTCACTGGGATGAACTGGGATGAACTGGGAAGGGATTTGGGGTGACTGGTTTGTACTGGTTTATACTGGTTTATACTGGTTTGGGGTTTTTCTTTACTGGTTTGTACTGGTTTGTACTGGGAGGGGGTTTGGGGGGTTTTTTGGGATTTTTGGGAAGAATTTGGGGGATTTTGGGGATCTAAAATTCCAATTTTTAGTGCGAATTTTGGGGTCATTTTCTGGGATTTTGGGGCTCTGAAATCCTGATTTTTAATGGGAATTTTTGGGGTGAATTTTTGGCGTTTTGGGTGGGAATTTTGGGGAGAATTTGAGGGATTTTGGGGCTTCAAAAAACCCCATTTTTCAGTCGGAATTTTGGGGTCATTTTTTGGGATTTTGGGGCTCTGAAATCCTGATTTTTAGTGGGAATTTTTGGGTCATTTTTAGGGCATTTTCGGTGAATTTGGGGGGATTTCGGGGCTCTAAAAGTTCCAATTTTTAGTGGGAATTTTAGGGTGAATTTTGGGGGATTTTGGGGCTTTAAAAATCTCAATTTTGGGAGGGAATTTTGGAGTAAATTTTTGGGATTTTGGGTGGAAATTTTTGGGTGAATTTTTGGGGATTTTGGGGCTCTGAAAATCCCAATTTTTAGTGGGAATTTTGGGGTTTTTTGAGGGATTTTAGGTGGGAGTTTTGGGGTGAATTTTGGGGATTTTTGAAGCTCTAAAAATCCCAATTTTTAGCGGGAATTTTGGGGTAAAATTGAGGGATTTTGAGGCTTAAAAATTTTCAGTTTTCAGTGGAAATTTTCGGGTCATTTTTTGGGATTTTGGGTGGAAATTTTTGGGTGAATTTTTTGGATTTTTTGGGATCGAAAAATTTTAATTAAAATAATCAAATAATTAATTATTTAATTATTTTAATTAAAATTAAATTAAATTAAATTTCAATAAATTTTCAGCTCGCCGGTTTTTGTTGTTGTTGTTTTGCTGTCGCCGCGTTTTTTTTTTTTTTTTTTTTTTTTTTTTTTTTTTTTTTTTTTTTTTTTTGTTTTGTTTTGTTTGTTTGTGGGAGTTTGAGGCGGTTTTTGGGAAAATTTTTCCCCTCGGGTTTTGCCGATTTGGGGATTTTTTTTCTTTTTAAAGCGATTTTTTTTCCCCAAAAAATTTCGTTTTTCCCTCTAAAATCCCCATTTTCCCCCCTAAAATCTCCCTTTTTTCTCCAAAATCTCCATTTTCCCCCCAAATTTCCGTCTTATCCGGCAAAACCCCCCGCGCGCCGCCATCTTGTACGGCAACCCCGAGCGGCCAAACCACCCCAAACCCGACAAATTTTCCTGTTTCCCAACCAAAATCTCCATTATTCTCTCTAAAATTTCTTTTTTTTCCCTTAAATCCCATTTTTTTCCCCCAAATCTCCATTTTCTTCGTTTTTGTACGGCAAAAAAAACCCCGCGCGCCGCCATCTTGTACGGCAAGATCCTCCGGGCGCCGCCATTTTGCCGCCCGCTCCTCACCCCTCACACCACGCCGCCATTTTGTACGGCAACCCCCAGCGGTCAAACCACCCCAAAACTCCCTAAATTTTGCCCTTTCCCCCCCAAATTTAGAGTCGGAGATTTCCATTTTTATCTCTAAAATCCACTTTTTCCCCCAAATCCCCTTTTTCCACCCAAATCTCCGTTTTCTCCATTTTGTACGGCACGATCCTCAAGACGCCGCCATTCTGTCGCCCTCACGTCTCCCTCAAACAGCGCCGCCATTTTGTACGGCACCCCCAGCGGCCAAACCGCCCCAAAACCTCCCGATTTTATCCGTTTTTTCTCCAAATTTAGAATCGGAAAATCCAATATTTATCTATAAAATCCCCTTTTCCCCGAAATCCCCTTTTTTCCTCCCAAATCCCTGTTTTCTCTATTCTGTACGGCGAAATCTCCGAGCCGCCATTTTGTCGCCCTCACACCGCGCCGCCTTTTTGTACGGCAAGCCCCGGAGGCCAAACCGCCCCAAAACCTCCCGATTTTATCCGTTTTTTGCCCCAAAAAACGAGTCGGATATTTCCAGTTTTTAATTCTTTTGAATTTTTCAGGATCCCCCCTCAGCCCAACGTGTCTTTCCAGGGTCTTTTCGGGGTGTCTGAGGGCGCGGCCGGAGCGGCCCCGGGGGAGCTCAGCGGGTTTGGAGCGAAGGTTTGCCGGAGAGGGCCTGATTAAACAAACAAAAAAACCCCGAAATAAATAAAAAGGTAAAAATATCATTCTGGGGAGGGATTCCCCCTCCCCCCAAATTTCTTGGGGGTTTTTTGGGGGGTTTTTTTGGTCACCTTTGGCTGCCAGCTGCAGGTGGTTCCGGAGGCGCCGGCGGCGCTGATCGGCCTCGTGCGTGGCCTTGGCAAATGAGGAGACAGGGGAAGGAGGCAGCTCTTAGGAACAGAATTATTCCTTTTATCCTCTCTATGCCTGTTTAAGTACTGCCTTCCCTTAGGGGGATAACTCAAGCAAACACCTGTTGGATGCCATTGTGTTTTCAGGGATGATTTAGGGATGGCTGCCCATTTCTAGTGATCCTGTTCAGAAGTGGTTTAAAATGTACAGTAGTGTAGGCAGAAAGTCAAGCTAGAGCTGCTGTGACAGTGCTTCCATCATCTGTCAGCATCCTGAGTGTTGTGAGCTAAACCTGAAATTTGATTTGAACTGCCTGATATCTGCCAAGGGGCAGGATATCATTGCTGGAGAGAAATCCTCTCATCTTCCGCGACTCCATCCCCAGTCAGATGGAAGAACAGGTTGGTATCCAGAGGTGAATGGCGCTGGACCTTTACGGGGCACAGAAATCATCCATATCCCCGTGCTTTTAAGGAAAAGGATTCTGAGCAGAGGGCCCTTTGGCTCTGCGGAAGAAACTGTTTGGAAAAACTTGCTTTAATAATAAGATTCTGACTGAAGAGTTTTGCAGAGGATGGTTTGCTTATGGAAATGGTCAAGCGGTCGTTCTGGTATTTGGACACCAGGTTACAAAAAGAGGAAAACTACTGTATCGGTATACACGAAGTGAATGAAAAAGTAGATTAAAGGAAAAGTTCAGAAGCCAAAGCTGGAGAGAGGTTCAGAGTAACCCAAAATTGCCATCCAAGATCTTGGGGAGGAGGGTTGTAACCTTTCTGAGGTATTACTGTGCGTGTACTCCCTAACGAATACATTGGGTGTGTTAGACCAAACCAGACAATTAATTTTTAATACAGAAGGACTTTGAGGACAACCCTGACACCCAGAGGAAAGAAAAGGCTTTATGGAAAGTTTCCATCTTCGAATCACTGCTAAAGTAGAAGTGCTGTTTTGTTAGTGGAAAATGTCAGTGACATTTCAAATAATTGTGTATTCCTGAGAGGTGATTTACTACAGTAAATCTCCTTTGTGGAATAGTTAAGTCACAATTGAAATTTGGTGCTGTGCAGTAGTCCATTGTTCTGGTCCTGAAACTCTTTAGGGAACAGCCCCCATAAGGGGTAATGATTTGCTGGTGGCCAAGAAATGTATTTTCTGTATGATCCAGGTGGAGAAGTAAAGGAAGAAATGCTGTGAAATGGACACATTTTTTGTACACCTGAAAAGAGACTTGGATGTGATATGCAGGCAGATATCAGCTTTAAATTCGATGTAGTCAATGTTAATGGTATTAACATAGAGATCTTTATCAGCAGAGGTGTATTCAGGCTTCTTCTATTTTCCTGTCCATTTGCTTCAGTGTAGCAGTGTGAGATGAAAGCCCAAGGCTTTGCAGACTGGCTCCTCATTTGTGCCCCTGTTTGAGGCAGGGAACAGGTAGACCTGAGAAACAGTGAGAATGCCAGCACAGGGGCTCCTGCTGCACGTGCTGATGCGTCCCTTGTGTGGGATGGAGAGTGCCCACTTGGTTTGAGGATTTGCTTCCAGGCACCTGATTTCTCTGAGATGGTGTCATTTTCTCTGTAAATGTGCCTCTATGGCTGTAGCTGCCAACAGTTTAGTCTGAACAGTATTCATCGGTTTGATTGTTTCCTGCTCCCTCTGACTTTGTGGTGCACAAGTCGACCTAAATGTCTCAATAATGAATTATTGCTGGGTAATTAATCAGCTTCCCCTGCTTTAGACAGTTGCCTCCTAGAACTTACCATTATTCACCTCCATCAGCCAAGACATACAGACATTAATTGCCTCCTAATATTGTCAGGAAGATGTCAGGTAGTACTGACAGGGTGTGAGTGCATCTCTTTGATCTAAGCAAATTTTGTTAGTGTTTTGCCCCTAATCTCATTCTACACATTTATCTTGCCAGTGCCACGAGCTGGACTGAGGACACATCATCAGGGTGCAGTCAGGAGCAATCTGTCCAAATGAACAGTGATTTCAGATTTGCAATGGGAAGTGAGTAATTCCCCAGCAGGTAAGTCACAAAACCGGTTACTGACAGCTGGGACAGTGGAAATTCTCCTTGCAGTGGCCTTGTTTTAAACACCAAGACGAAAATATAATGCATGCTTAGAAGGTGCAAACAATGTCTAGTCTCATTTCACTCAGTGAAATTTGCTCAGCTTCATCTTGGAGCACTGGAGACATTTTAGTATTTCAAAGTGTATCAAACTATTTGCCCAGTATTTGGAAAAGCTACTCAGATTTAGTGGAAATGTTTCTATTTCAGACCCAAACCACTTTGATATTTGTTAATTTTATTAGTGTATTGAAGTTCATTGACACTGGGAAAAGTGATCCTGTTTCTTCAATTGATAACACCACAGGAATTGCCTTTTTATTAATCTTTATTTGGATGCCTCCCTGTCCCTATGGAACAATGGGGTTGAAGATGCAGTGAGGTAGAACACTGGAAGGAAAAGGCCAGGCTAAATATTCCTTGAAATAAATAGGTCTCTTTCCCTTGACTTCAAAGGAAAAGAAAACCAACCTAATTAAATACAATTAAAGGGGAAGAGGAAAAAAATGAGAACCTTTGATTTGAACACACTTTGGAGCAGAGCATGGAGAGATAGGAGAATGATCTCTGTGAGATGAATAAGTTGCCTCTCCTGCTGCATTTGTTTTGGGGTGGGTGAATCATTTCTTGAGGATTCTGTTTTTAAAAGTTGGATTTGACTTGGTTGATATTCCTTTCAGCATCTAGATTTTCTATTTTGGCTTGTATTTTTCATACAAGAACCATGTTGTTAGAGCAGATAGCTGGTCCTGCAGTACAGGCAGATCTCATACGGGTAGGAGGATAAGGAAATACACCGGAAAGGACAATATTGAAGATTTTATCAAGTTTGACCTCCCGGCAGTTGATGCAAGTTGTCCCTCAAGGTCTTGTGGGAGCTGTTTCAAGTGAAGAGAGCACGAGTCACAAACACAGTGAAGTTCTCTGACTGATTCTAAACAGGGTAAAGAATTAGCCCCTTCACCATCACGCCTGGATTTTTACCTGGGGAGAATGTCTATGGAAAAAGATTGTGGCTGTTGTGAAGGAATAATGTCCAAGGCAGCCGAAAATCTGCGTTGGCTGATGTGTTGTGTGTCCTCCCTCCTCCCAGTGTTTTCAGTCAGTGTGTCAGAGCCTTTCCTGGCATGTGAGACATTCCTTGAAGTGTTGAAATGGTTCCTTGGGACTCCCTCACTCTTGGCAAAAAAAGTAGGAGGACTGTTGGGGGTTAGGTTTGTTCCTTCTTTCTCTAAAGAATTTTTTCCCCACACGTTACCAAGGGGACCAAGTGTTGGATACTTGAGAGTACTTAACCGAAACAAAGAGGTGGACAAAGGTGGAAGGGGGAGATAACGCAGGTAAAAGACAAAGCTTGAGGCAGCTGCGTGCTTTTCTTTCTCCGGCGTTCGGGGAGACGCGTGTCTGCCGCTCCTGGAGGATCTCAGCCGCCGCAGAGCACGCCGAGCAGAGAACGGCTGTTGCTGGCTGGAGGAGTTTCACTGTGGCCAAAGGGATCCAGTCCTGGGAAATCTACTATCACCAGTTCGGCCTGAATCCTGAGTTTTCCCTGCCACCTGCAGGAGCTGGTCCAGGCCCTGCCTCGCCTTCGGCTCCTTCGGCGCTGCTCCTCTTGCTGCAGCGTGACCCTGCACCCCCTGCGCTGCCGGGACATCCTGCCCCTGCCTGCCGGGACACCCTGCCATCCCAGCGACCAGCCCGGGACTTTTCCACTGTTTCAGCTTGGTGCTCTGAGGATCCTGCGGGGACAGCGAAACCAAACTGCCCTGGGTTTTGTGAAACAAAGCCCTCAAGGTTCTTGGTACTGTTGTCGTTTGTCATTAATGCTGTAGTTGTTTGGTGGGGGGGGGAGTTTTTTGTGTTTGTTTGCTTTGTATTACATACTAGTAGAGAACTGCTATTCCTATTTCCCAAATCTTTGCCAAAGAGCCTCTGATTGTAATTTTACCTGGCAGATACCTGTCTTCCCAAACCAAGACAAGGAGGAAGGACAAATCTCACTCCCTCCGCTTCCAAGGAGTGTATATTGTGCGTTGTATATTCCCTTGGGGTGTTTGCCACCTTTCCTGAGGGTGAACTTGTAGGATTTGTTGCAAACTTATTCACAAGAAATGTTGTGTGTACCTATTAGAGTTTTAGAGTGAGTTAGGGATTTGGCAAAGGTGAATTGTTTAAGTTGAAAATAATTTTTGTGTGTAACAGATCAACCCCTGCATACTACAGATAAAAATACTTGCAAGAACCTTTCCCTTTTTCATTTATCATTATGCACACTGCTTCACTGGAAAAGGCCTCACAGGATGTGTTTGGAGAGGAGCCTGCTTTTCCATTAAACAACAAGGAATATTTGACTTTTGAAAGAAAGAGACAAAAACATGCCATTTTTTTAAATGGCACGTTCTTAGTTATCAGATTAACAACATTTTTGGAGGGGTATTCAAGCAAGTATTAAGCGTAAAACATACAAATAAACGTACTCTTACTTTCAGCAATCCTTTAAGAACTAGAGACTTCTCTTAAAGCAGGATCCCTTTCCTTCTGGGTGGATCACCTTTAGGTATTCCTCCAAACAAGCTGCAGCTGTCCCATGTGACACTGGCAGGGGCAGCTCTGGGCCGTGGTGCTTCCCCAGGAGTTTTTGGCGGCTGACTCTTGCTTAGGTAATTTAGTAATTGTGCTGCCACCTTCGGGATCCCCAAAAGGTCTGTCTCCCACATGCCTGCATGTTGCAAGACTCTATTTCATTTCCATATGTTCCTCTTTTCTGTGCACGATTGGTCTTTGGACAGATAAAGGAGGGGTTTTAGCACCTGTTAATGAATTAATTAAATGGTGGATGTACTGATGTAATCTCTACAAAATGATTCTGTTAGATACTTTGGAGACTTCTGTTTTGCTTGTGTGATCTTTACTATTTGAGGGAAACTTTGAAACTCCTGATGGGCCTTGAGTGATTTTTACTTCTTGGACAGACCGTGCTTCTCTTGTCTTTCTACTTGTTGTCCCCTTAATTTTAGCCCCTAGAGGGCTAAACTTTACAGTTTCATTAAATAAATCATAAATGCTTCAGTTTATAAATAATATAGATGTTCATTGTATATTTTTATATAATTTAATTTTGTCCCCTACAGGGCTAAAATTTGGAGGGTGAGTGCTGCTCTTCAGGAAAACCTGGTGATGGAACAAATGAGGTGCAGCTGGCATCAGTCAAGGTTTCAGTTAGACAGAGTGGAAACTCTGCAGTTGGACCAAGTGCCTTCATCAGAGCAGCAAGTTCCAGAGCTCCTTCACTGTGGCACCTTCGGGCTTGGTGGCAGGAGAACCTGACACAGTGAGTGTAAAGCAACGACACCTGGGCTTGCAGAGTCTGCGGGTGAGTAAAATCTGGTCTAAGTTCTGTTGTTTTACAGAAGAAAAATGTTGTAGCTGATCTGTCAAACACAGTAGACTCAAAGTGAGGGCCTGGCAGTGACTCTGTAAGAAGAAATGGTTTCTAAAACAGGGTAAAAAAGTGGGAGCTGGCTGCTGAAGATTGATAGCAGAGATTTTTTTTGGCTTGGTTGTCGCACTAGTGATTCCACGTGGTATATTTTGATGCTTTTCAGTTTAGATTGCTGTACAAGTATGAAGTTAAGGCATTAAAAAAAACCCCTCAAATTTCTCTCTTCAACGGGCTCTAGTACAATTACGTGGTAGTAAATGCATCAACAAATATTGGTTTTAGTTATTTTTTGAAATAGCTCTTAAAAAGCATCCCAAATCTTGAGAATTCATTGGAGCCTTCCTTAATTGTTTGGCATTTCAGTGTGTGTAGGCAGTAGAGCATGTGAGCAGCTGTAACCATGTTCGTGCGGTCAGTTTTGCAAATACATGAAAAAACTTGCTCATGGGAGAGTCACAGCCCACTTGTGTTTACAACCTGAGACTGGTACAGTGAGTAAAAACAAGCTGGGATACTTGTAGGAACAACAAAAACCCAGGAAACCTTGAGAAATCTTTGGAATCAAAATTCTTGTGTGTTTATGGCCAATGCAGTGCTAAGAGAGCCAGGACATGTGGCATGTTAATGTTTGGGTTTGGTTTTTTAGTGTCCACTTAAAATTAGTAACGTGGCTCAGATTTTTCAATACAGATCTCTTAGGTACTGGAGGTAGTTAAGTGTGTCATACTAAACACTCTGGGAGTTGAAAATGTTGCTTTGTGTGAGTATTTATGTATTCTGAAACTCAGCTGTGCATGCTTTTTGTTCGCCGTTGAAATGCTGTAACCACAGCTGAATTGAAATTGGTCGGTTCAAAGGAGCTGATACAATTTTATCTGTTTGCTCATCTAACTTAGAGCAAGAAATAGGCACAGACTATGGACTGAGGGATGTTCACTAGTATGTTTGAAAATTTGTGTTTGATAATTGAAGTTAAATATCATGAGAAAACCTCATAAACAGGGGTGAAATTCAACATGTAAAGTGCTTGTTTTCCTTTGTGGCCTTGTGTGAACTGTCTTGCAGATCAAACTTCTAACTCCTTCAATGTGAGTTAGCATTAGCAATAAGTGGCAAAGTCCATCCTGTTGTTAAGAATTTGGATGCTGTGTAGGGTAAATCCACCTTTTCCCCCTATTGTTTGGCCTCTCTTCTTACCATTTCTATAATCATCAATGATTGAGTAAATTCCCAAGAGCATTTTGTGGTAGTGATGCAACCACACTTGCCATTTTGTGAGTGTGTGATAAATACGTATTAAATGGTACCAAATGAGCTTAGCAGAGATAATAGGTTGTGTGCTTTTCTCTAGAGGCAAGAACACCAGGTGTGGCCTGGTGTTGGGATCGTGGCTCACAGGAATCAGTCGATGACCTCAGTTTTAAAACACCAGTCTGGCTGCATTTGGTCTGCTCTTCTCTCATCTGGAATCTCTGCTGTATGTGCAACTACAAACCCTTGGTTTATAAATTTGCTTAAAACATTACAAATCTCATACTGATGTAAGACTGCTCCTGCGAGGAAAGGTTTATTAAAGAAACAAATCTTACGTGAGAAGAGTGCAGAGAAGAGATGCATTTTGCCATAGCTGTATGGCTGAACCTATGGGGGTGGACAGAAATTCTGAATCTTTTCTTCCAGCCCCTGTGTTGGAGGAAGGGTTAGGTTGGAATCCTGCAGTTTTCTAAAGTAGTGTCTTGGAAGAGAGAGGAATGAGTCCCAGACTGAGCCTTCTTTTAGGAGAGGAAGTGCAGGTCCTGAGGTGGATATCTGCAAGGAGTTTTAGTAGTGTTACTAGACAGAATATGTATATTTTAAAACAAAGATAACTGTGTTCTGATGGATTCCCTGTATAATACTTGCCAGGTGTTGATGGTACGGTTCATAATCTGGACCTGTGCAACTGTAGTTGCTTTTCTTGACAGTCTCAGTTCCAATTCTGCGTTATTGGCTTTTATAGCAACTGGAGAGAGCCAAGTGGCAGAGCAGTTTCCTGTGGATGGATGCTTAAAATGTCTGAGAAGAGATTGCTAGTTGGGTTTGAGTTGTTCTTTCAGTTATTCTGTAGAAGATGTCTCCTTTGAAAACTGCAGCTGGGTGAGTGGAGTTTCTCCAGGGTGATCTGGCCTGGGCTGTGGCTGTGGGTCACTGCTTATACTGGCTCCAGCTGCTCAGAGCACCGAGGAGAATTTGGGGTTCAGGCTGGCAGCAGACAGTTCCTGCAGGGGGGACAGGAGTAAGATTCCTGGTATTTTCTGATCTTCTGCCTGATAGCTGGGCAGGGTGAGTTTTCAGGCCTCTCCTGCTTGGAATACAAGCTTGGGGTATAAGATATTTTTAAGTAGGACACTCCACAAGCCACCATGCTTGTCTGCTTCTCTGCTTTCTTGCAGGGAGCAAATACAGCTGTTCTTTACAGATGGCTTTGCTACTACCCTTCATATTGGGCCATGATCTGTTCATTCATTGACATTGGTAGAGGTTTGGTTGTGGGTGAGTTCTTTGGAGAACAATTACTATCCCCAATTACAGACAAAAACAAAATAATGAATTCTCCCACAAAATTGTGCCTCTACGAACATAACTATAAAATGCAGTGATTACTGCTGCTGCTGCTCACTCGGTGACTTGTGTGAAAGCTGGATGTTGGCTCATGGGGCACAGTTTTATTAAAAGTGTATTGGGAGTTGTGGGAAGGTTCCAGGGGGTTAAATGTGGATTTTATTTTGTTTGTCTGTTTGTTTTCCAGTAATGGTGATTTTAGTCTTTGTAGTATCTGGGAAGCATTAAGTTGTCAGGTGCCTTGAACTGTGTTAATCCTCTCTGGCTGGAACAATTAGGCACTGAGAATCCCAAACGGCGAATGGTTTTGGTTACTGTGCTTCTCAAGTACTCATAACAGAGCTTCAGGTGCACAGTCAGGAAAAACAGGAATTGCAAAGTTTAAAGTTTTCATTCTTCTCTCTCCGTTGCTGATGTTTTTGCAGATTTGACAGTGTTTTGAAGAGGCCCGAAAGGTGAACATGCACACCCTCCTCACTGTGTTTGGTTGTGTCTTGTTATCCAATTAGATATTGAAGTCAGTATTTGGGTTATTAATTGTTTAGCCAGGAGCAGAACCCATAATATATGAATTCCCTTCTTTGTATAAATGTTTTTCTAGAGATGTTTGCTGGATAAATATTGTGTTTTATTTTAATTAAGATGAAATTATGGAATCAAATTTAGGAGGAAGATAATTTGCTCAGGGTAGCCCCATTTTCTTCTTAAAATGGTACTTGGGCATTATTTGTAATGGTATTTTTCAAGTACTGTCTGGATAAAATGTACTAAGGAAACAGCATGGCGCTGTCTGTAGCAGTGCCTCAAGCTCATTAAAAATCTACACGTAAGGGAAAGAAATAGGAAACAATAGGCAAGCTGAGATCAGAAGTTATTGAACCCTTTGATCTCACCAAAAATCAGTGGGGGTTTTGACTTGTATGTTATTAGTAGCAGGAACTGACTTTAGCTAAATAAAATTAGCTGGTTTTGGGGAAAAACCCCAATACCAGGTGGTGGTGAAAAGTGGCCAAGTGAAGAAAAAAGTGTAAGTTATTCTGGCCTAAAAAAAGAGGATTTGTGGTCATTGGGAACAAGGAAATAACCTTCACTTTTTCCTTTTGAAAAGTGCCTTTTTCATTACTAGTGCAAGTGCTTTACCGTGAGGTGTGACCTTTGCGGTGAGCAGTTTTCTGAAACATCTTCCATGTGATGTGCCCTGTGGCACTGGCAATGAAAACGCAGTGTATTTTTAAATACTCTTAAAATAGGGATTGCTAAACTACTTCTCTGAAAGCATCTTCCCTTCAGTTCACCAGAAATTACCAATTTGAGCAGTCAGGTGTACTGTATTGCTGTTTCTGCTTAGTGTTTTTAGTTCTCCAAACTGAAATGCCATTTGAAGGGATTGTGTGTTGCTCAGTAATGTCAGTGTTGTTCTAATGTCATAATCTCTGTGTGGAAAGCGAGAAATGTCAGAACTGTAGATAAGTGGTCTAACAGACAGCAGAAGATCAACCTCTCGACTCAGTATGTGCCTTTCACATATTTGGCTTATTTTTGCTCCTATTGTGCAGCCACTGCTTAAAGTTGTGTCAGGCTGCTGTGGTCAAGCTCCTTTTTTGTTTAGGGTTCACCTGGTTACCTGACATCAAAGCAATTTCATTCTGGGATGTCGGATGTTGGTTTTTTAGTATGTGGAATACCAGGCTCAGCATGAGCTGCAGAAGTGAGCTGCCTTGGAGCAGAGCATTGAGTCCCAGTCTTGCAGATGTGCAAGTTGCACTCACAATTTCGGCTCCTTAGGTTCAGAAACGATTCTGTGGAAAGTTCTGCCCAGTGTTCTGCTATTTAGAGTATCTGTGTGGAGAACTCTAAGGAGCCCTGGTCTTGGAATGGGTTATTCAGTTATCCTTTAAGTATTGCTGGAGTGCTGCTCAAAGAGCTGGCTGTGCTAGAAATGGCACTCTGCAACAGCGCAAAAGTGATCCATAACACAAGTAACCCTTTGAGACAATGTGATAAAGGAAAATACTGAATCTGTGTGTTCAAGATCATCCAGTTGTAGAGTTTAGTGGAGTTCTCACGTCTGCAGTGCTGATTTATAGGCATCGTCTGTGGCGAAAGGCAAAGTCATCACAGACGTTAAGTGCAGCATATGGTTCTGTATAATAAAATTCAACTCGTGCTCTCTGCTTTAGCCTCTACCATATGCTTTTGACTTAATTTGTAGCCATTTGTTCTGCCAGATAAGTTTAAGAAAAAGTTACACAGTGATTTATCATTCGAAGAAAACCTCCATGTTTCCTACCCTGTCAATAATGAACTTGGATCAATTATTTGATCAGTCTACCAAAGTTGTTTGGGTTTACCTATTAAACAGTTAAACAGCTATTAAATAGCTATTAAACAGTTCTGTTAAAGGTGTCAATAGTGCAAATAAGCATATGGTTTAGCTAGTCAGAGACAATCTGATATAGAAAACTTTGTATGTGATTCTCGTGACAGGATGAAAGAGTAACTTGGAGTTTGTTTGGTAGTAAAAGTACGTAATATTTTTTTAGAATAACTGTGTGGGGGCTGAGCGTGTATGTTTAAATACTTATACATGTCTACTCTGAGAAATGAGGGGTCAGACGTGTCTCTCCAGGGCTTTGAACATAATTCAGGTAATAGTTCCATGTTGTAGCCCATCTTAATTTGAATGCCTAGGTCCAAGTGAATCTTTCAGTTCTGTTATGTAAATGGTGAACAAAAAAGACAAAATTGAAGGAAATTGAATGTTTTGGTACTACCAAGGAGCTCGAGCTCAAAGGCTTGCCAGTCCTGGGAAAGAATAAACATCAGCAGTGGGGCTGCTCCAGTGCATAAGTGCTTCCCAGGAGTAGAAATACTGAAAACTGTACTTGGAACCTTGAAAAGGAATAATATCACCCTGATGCGCGTTCTGTTCTTAGTTTGTAGATGAATATGCCTGAGTAGCTCAAGGGGTAATTCAAATTGGATGACTGAAGGATGGAGTTGCATAGAGGAGCTCTTGGGGTAACATTCAAATGCTGTGGTTAGCTCTGGCTCGTGTTTATCTGTATTTTCTTCCTTCACTCCCTTGAAATACCAAATATTCCCTGTGGTCTAATGAGATGCTGCTGTCCTAACTTCCCTATGTTTGCTGTTGAGTAATATTTTGATTCTCATCATTTCAACAAAGAAAGATGTAGAGGCAAAGAAAGGCCCTCAAAATGAATAATGAGCTGTCTTTCTATTAAGTTCATGTTGAACACTTAATATTATTCATTCTCTGTGCTCCAGCTGTGCTTGTAATGTTGTCTGATAGTGAAGTATGAGCTTCATACGTAAGAACATGAGACTCTTGCAGTGTGGGAGCACAAGCTCTCCTGGGACCAGATCAGGGTGTGGAGGTTCTGGTGGCTTTTTTTTTAGAGCTTTTTTTGATATGTGGAGTTTCAGAGAAGTTTTCAGTGACTTTTTTGAGCTCTGACAGAAGAGGGAGTATCTGGCTTTACTTTTCAAGAGAAAGCAATAAGCTCAAAATGCGTATGTGTACTTTGTTAACAATACCTACTGAAATTTCCCCAAGTGCTTTGATTGAACATCCCGTGTAGCAAGCTACAGAAAGAGAATGATTCATTACTTTTATTGCTTTTGACTAAAAAGGGGAGATAGAAAAGGGTGTGTTTTATTCATTGATCATTGAGAATTGTATTGGCATGGGTAGAACCATTTTTAATCTTTTGTCTCTGTTCCTTTATTAGGCAACAGCTGCAGTCGTTTGAAGTAAATTGTCCATTAAAGCACTCTTTTGGCTTTTGACAAATTGCATCAAACTGCCTCCTTCGGGGAGACACAGCCCTGAGTAGTTGTGCAAGTTTATTCTTGTTGCCAGAGGCAGAAATTGCCTGAATTTCAGAATCTGCATGCACAGAGGGCAGCAGAAATAAGCAAAGGGAAGCTTTATTTCTGGTCAAGTGCAAGTAGAGACATAAGAAGCCTGTCCTTGTTTGGTTTGATGGCACAAAATTGCATTTTCACTCATATTTGTTTCCAACAGTTGCCAATCTGTAATAATCTGAGTAACTGTTAGAACCATGGAAACATTCTTGGATGAGTATCAGTCCCGTGCTTGTGTGTCTCTCCCCTGGGATAGTCCCCCTTACCTGGAAAATGAGGAACTCAAACAGGGGCAGCAGTGGGAGGAAAGTTGAGATGAGGAATTTAGAGATAGAACAGAGGCAGTCAGTTCTTCAAGCTTACAGTTGTCAAAAGTCACTGCTGACTTTAAAGTGTGCACCTTGGACACCTACTGTAGAGTACATGTAAAATATTCACATTGCTCAAGCAATTAATTTACTATCAAATGGGTATGTCTTATAAGCTCAGAATGTAACCTTAATTAGCACAGGAAATTTAGTCAAAATGTTCTATTCTTATGAAAATTTTATTGCCTGATCTCATTAGTCTGTTTTGTCTCATTTGTATGTTCATTTAATGGATTGGAAGCCTGTGTTTTCCCTAGATATGCTTTTAAGAGAAGCAATATCAGTTCAGTTCTTGTTCTTCCTGCAGTTTGTGCACGGGCAGGGACACTGGCCAGGGCATCTCAGCTCTGCAGAATGACTGAGTAGGAATTTCATGAGTGTTGATAAGTAGTCAATCTACAAGAGGTCAGCTGTGATTAGGGCTGTGAGGAAAAACTCCAGAGGGGAGGAAAGACAACTTGAGCATGTGGCACAGGTAGAGTTTGAGCTGAGAACAAAGTGCCAAATGAACAAGCCAGAACGAGTAAAATTGTAGGTTTTGGAGGAGAGCAGAGTCATGTCTGTACCTTGTGCATTTGCCAGTCATTGCTGGTAGTAGGATCTGGCTGCCATCAAACAATGGGTATATTCTTTCAAGAAAAGTGTCTTTCTTTGATATTTAAATTTTTTTGTGCTTGGGGAAGATGGTTGCTCCACCTTTTAGCAGGTAGTATCTTGTGTGCAGGTGTGTGTCCAAAGCAATAAAAACAACCTGAGTAACCCTTTTAGGAGGCAGAGATGCAAACAGAGCTTGACAGAGTTATCTGCCTCAGGCTTTCTTAGCAAAGAAAATCTCCCTCAGGGGGCCCTAGGGGCAATTAACAGGAGAAAAAAAAAATACTCCAAACCAAACAAAATTAAAAAAAAAAACAGGACCCAGATGTAATTCATTCTCGCAACAAATATTTACAAAATCCTCAGCCTCAAAAAGGTGTTTAGACAGTGGAATGTTTTCTTATTTACGTTGAAAAAACTGCATGCAGAAGAGAAAAAGCCTTACTGGCCCTTAATAGACTTCCTTAAGAAAAATTTGATCATGTGAGACAAGATGGGACAGTCTTTGTTGGTTTTTGTCGGATTTCTGTGAAAAACAGAAAAACTCATGGGGTTTTTTGAAATGGACTCTAATGAAAAAGTGTACTATTGTCCACAGAGTCTGTCCAAAAGCTGAAGGCAGCTGCATCATGGGGATGGTTGTGGTTGGAAGGCACTTCTGGAGGTGGCTGAGTCCAACTGCTCTGCTTGGAGCAAGTTAACTGGGGCAGGTTGCTCAATGCTGTGTCCAGCTGGGTTTTGAATATATCTATACTTTGAATATAGCGGCAAGTTTGGGACTTGACAATCGTCCTGATGCTTAAGGAAGTTCTGTCTCTGATACAGTCTGTCTGACCACTTCTCCAGCCTGGAGGGGTGTCTTTGAAAGTCAGCACCACCAGCTTTTCTATCAGCCAGTCTTCCTAGTTTGGTATCTCCAAAGTGGTGAAGGCCCATGTGATGCCATCATCAAGGTGGTTAGTGAAGGACGGCAATATTTGCCCCAGTATTTGCCCCTGGGCTCTACCACTGCTGGCCTTTGTGCTGCTGACAACAACCCTTTGAACCCAGCAGCTGAGCCAGTTTTCAATCCAGCTTACCCAGTCTGAACTTCAGCCGTTTGTTTGTCCTCTTTGCACATTTACCTTGGCAGTAGAGATTTTTGTTGTGTAACTTCACTGTCAGCATCAAATAACAGAGGTTGAAATGCATCCTCTACTTTTAGCAAGTTTAGAGGTAGGTGCCATTGTATAACAGGATTTCTTCAGCCCCTCTGGAAAGGAATTTTAATGAACGCTTTAGGTGATATTTAAGGAGTATGAACTTTGGCAACTTCTTGAACATTTTCAAGTGGTTTAAACACATCCATACTGACTTGTGTTTTCGGAACTCGCACTTGAAATGTACTAAAATATAACAGCCTGAGAAGCACAAGTTGAGGATCAGTAGTGATGAAATAATTTTAATAGGCAGGAGTATTTATTTAGCAGCAAACCTAAGGGCTCAGCAGTTACACTAATGTGTAGTGAAAAACCTCAGTTCCTAAAATATCAGATGATGTTCAGAAGTTGACTGTCCTGAAATCATTTCTGGAGTGCAGAAGCACAAAGCTGTTGAATACTCTCTTGTTCATGTAGAAGATATAGTTTTTAAAGTTTACAGTAGCCACAAATACGGTGTTAAAGTATTTTTTCTTCGTACTTTCCAACAAATATTATCTTAAATGACTTGAAACTGCAACTGAAGAGCAAAAGGGAAATTAGAAGGCTGGGAAAGAGAGGCCCACCTTTTCAAGTGTTTCTTTTTTTGTTTCTTTCAGTCAGTTTTTAAGCATTAGTCGATAGCTCCATAATCTTCTCATTTATTGTAGCAGCAATATTTTTTAGGCCAAGGAACACGTTAAATAAAGATGAAACTCTCAGCTAGAGGGCTTGGGTTGGGCAGCTGAAAGCTATTGGAAAGGAGGGTTGTTTGGTTGTTCATCTTCTGGAATAGAAAATGGATTAGGGAAGGCCTGATGATGCGGCGTACTGAATTTCCATGAAGGAGCAAAGGTAGGGAAGATCTAAAACAGGGACAATTCTGCACAGGAAGGAAGGGGATAAATCAAGGTAGTTTAATTGCTGCTTCAGTGTTGGTTGTTCTCTCTCTGTTAGCAGAAGCAGGGGTGGGTTTTCCAGTTGACTTGCTTTGACTGACTGTGAGCCACTCACACTGTGGCTAAATGCCACTGCTCATTAAAGATGGGTCTGCAGTTCCTGAAGGAGTGAGGAGTGTTGCACTTCAGTCAATGTTGTCACTTAGCTATAACTCATTTTTAAATGTTCTTGCTAGTAGTAAAGAGCAAAAACGGTGAACAGAAGGCTGGTGAGGTATTTTCAAGACATTCAGGTGCTCAGTCTGACACAGACTAGCATTGATTTGGTCTCTGTCCTTTTACTTTGGGCTGTTGCTTTTGGGTTTTATTTTACTACTCCTCTGATCAAGTGAAAAAGTATCCCATCTCTGCTGGTAAACACTTCCACATCTCCATTAGACCGCCTGTAACGTGGTTTCCAAACTGCAGTGCTGTATTTTAGTCTCCTCACTTAAAAGTTAAGGTTATTATCATAGAAATATTTTATTCCTGAGGGGTTCTGGAATTAAGGGGTTTTTTTTTTGCAAAACTCTTCTCGTTAGTAAGCATTGATATTGATATGATATTTTATGAAATTGATCATGATAATGATTGGTAATGTAAAACTAACCAGGTATTGTTTCACGTGGGCCCACTAGTATTTTTGTATAAACCCTTAACTGTTGTGTTTGGCATAAAAGCACCTTCACCCTTCTCTTTCTTTCAAGTCCACTCTGGCAAAGGTTTATTATCAGAGAGTCTGCAGTGCTTAAGAACACAAGGAAAAATTTCGGTGTTCTGGAAGAAACAGCCTGTTAGCAATCCACATTTTTAAAGAAGTTGAGGTAAATATGAAGATCAATTTTTGAAGTCTTTCAAATTATAGCCATCGGATAACATCTTCTTTCTTGTGCTCTTGAGTGTATTTTTACACTGAGTAGAATTCAAATCATATTCTTAATTTGGCAAAGGCAGGCATGGCTGGGACAGTAACTGGCTGCTGGAATAGTAAGAAGAATACATACAGTAGAAGTACTGCTTCTCTGACTAGAGGGTTGCTTTATTAAACCTTTTCTTAAGTATCTCCTTTAATTAAAATTGTTCTAGCAGAGTGTTTACTTAGATTTGGTACCTAATTATGCTGTAATTGTTAATTTCTATGAAAATTTTGAAAACATATGTTTAAATCTGACCAAATAAAACAATTGTAATTATTCTTATACAACCATCAGCTGATGATGATCTTAACTTCCAGAGATGGGATCATAAGCCTAATGTGCCGCAGTTTGTCTGCTTCCATCTTTGTCTCCTTTTGTATAGAACACTAGGGCACAGGAAAAAGATTAAAGACATGGAAATAACTCCATGAAGTTGTGCTTTCCTGAATGTAGTGATGTGCTGCTTATTCATGGAGTGGAAGGTTGCGACAGATGTGGGTGTCTGAAGTGTCTGGGTTGTTTGTGCAAATAGCTAGAATGGCATTTGTTGAAGTGCCCCCATCAAGGTTCAGAGAAATTCTGTACTTGAAGTAAGCCATTTATTTGGTCTCTTAATACCTGGCTTGAAAACCCTTAGAAATATTTAATATAAAAACTGAAGGTCCTATATGTGATAACTTGAAAACCATCTGCCATCTATATAGCTGGGACAAGAAACTTTAATGCTTCATTTTCGTGGTCATAGTTGCAAACCAGGCAGAGAACGCACAGTCACTGGCCTTTTTGGTTAACAATGCTAATTTCAGGCGTCTTGATGTATTCTGTGACGGCGTCGAGAAAATTATCCTTAAAAAGGCAGTTACTGCCAAGTTAATGGTGAATATTCAGGAATCAGTATGCTCCTTTCTTGATATTCCTTTGATTAGGTACCATGGTCAAAATTTTTTCATTTGTTTTCATACTCAATTTGGGAAATTGTTCAATTGCCCAAATTTCTGGGGGGCTGAAATATATATTGCAGTGAAAGGTACTTTGTGAAAGTTGCAAAATGTAGAAGAAGCTGGTCATTTTGGGCACGGGGTACGAAACTGAAGACTTGGGGCATCTGCCTTCCCCTTTATTTGCTGCTGTTAAGGCTTTTGGTGGGGTTTTAGTCTCAGGGTAGGGAGGCGGCAGCTGACTGGGAATAACACAAACCCAGGCAAAGAACTTCTCAGAAGAGTGCTGCAGCTGAGCCTGTCTATCCATGGAATAACAGAATAATATTTCTGTCCATCCACAGAAATAACAAAGTGTGCATTTTTCTTATTAGAGAGTCAGGTTACTGTAAAGACTGATCATCATAGTAGTTTTAAATTTGAGCTTTTATGAGATTAATTTGTTAATTTATGTCCTCTGTAAGTATCCAGTAGCACTGAGCTGAGGTCAGACAGACAGCACTGATGACTCTGGTCCTCATTAGTCCTTAGCCTGTGAGGTCAAAGCAATGAAGCTTGGAGGCAATTTTGCAAGAGAAGTTTGAGATGAAAGAGTTGTTTTCAGCTTTGGGCAGGGAGAGCCAGTCCTGTGCTCTTGCATCCCCCAATGCTCACTGTGAAAGTAAACACTGTGCAGTGGAAGATAACTTTTTTCAGAGTGCTTAGTGCAGTTGGAAAAACTTCTGAAAGATGTTTTCTGAGCTAAGAGTGGAAGCAGGGTTTTACTTATATGAAGATTATTAGTGCTCTGTTATATCATCACAAAATAGAGTGATGCTGCCCTGCAGGCCAGAGCTTTTCCAAACTGTGCTGTGTCCATGCTGCAGGGCTGCTTAGATAGGAGTAGTATTTAGCAGTAAATGTGTTGTGAATTTCTGTATATGAAAATCTATTTCATGTGCCTGCATTCTACTCTTTACAGGTGCTAGTACTGAATCTGAAACAAACACAATACCCAAATGAACCAAAAAATCAATCAAACAAAAAAACCAACAACAAAAAAATCCCCCAAACCAACCAACTAAAACCAACCAAAAGAAAAATCCCTGAAATCAACCAACGAAAAAACCAACCAAACAAAAAGCCAACCAAATGAAAAAAACAACCAAAAAAGAAAAAAATCCCCCAAACCAACCAAATGAAAAAACAACCAAAAAAGAAAAAAATCCCCTAAACCAACCAAATGAAAAAAACAACCAACCGCAATCCCCAAATCAACCAAAAAACCCCCCAACAAAACAAAACAAAAATAGTCCCCAACCAACCATAAAACCAAGAAACCAAAACCCACCCAAATAAAATCCACAAACCAATAAATACCCCAACCAAAATCCCCAAAATGAGCAAATGAAAAACCAACCAAAGGAAATCCCAAACCAACGAAACAAAATCCCAACCGTACAAAAAAGCCACCAGACAAATCCCGCCCCCACAAAAAACAAACCAGATGAAAAATTCCAGTTAAGAAATTACCTTAAGGGATGAAGACTTTTCTGTTAGCTCATCTTCCTTTGTGTAATGTTCCTCAAATAGATGATTTGTAATGAAGTAAACAGGTGGTGCTTGACCCTCCCTTTTTGGACCGAGTTGAGAATATTCAAGCATTTACATTTTTATTCACTAGAACTAAACCTGAAATAAGGCACATCACTCCTTGATAAGAATTTCACGTTAAGAGTCAACATTGGATGAGATCCTAGTGGTGAAACTGAATGTTAGCATGTGTTTAGGCTTTCAGCCTGGGTATCTGGAGATGGAACTCTGCTTTTTCTAGTTTGTAAAGGCTGGTACCCTGAAAAGGCTTTCAAGAAAGGAGAAGTTATACTTATAAAATGCCTAATCGATTAAAGGCTCAAAGGCCGTATGGCAATTCCCATGTAGAGAGGAGCAAATTTTACTTTGATAAAAATGATAGTGCTAATGAACAGTAACCCATGAATGACAGCAAAGATTAGTCCCTTTTAATCAACCCAATAAACACTGGAATTGAACACTCCCAGACTCAGTTCAAAGATGAGTGGCTCTCCTATATCTTGCTGTCATCTCATTTAAAAAAAGGCATTTTGTAGCTTGCAGGGAAGATGGATTTGAGGATTCATGCCTATTGTTTATTGCAAATATAATCTGTATGCACGTATCGGCCGTTGTACCTAATGCTGGTGTGTGATGCCCTGTGGTTATTCCCTAGTGGATTCCTCTGCTGAGATTAAGGTTTAGAGAGAATATTCCAGCAATTTGTGGTCCCCTGCCAGGTTAGTAATTTAAGGAGTGAGCTTCCTGAGCTCGTTGTAGGAGAGGAGTCGTCTTATTCCTTCCAAAACGAACCAAATAGCTATCTGTCTAGTAGTAGTCTATTTGTATCTTTGGCAGCTCCGTTTTTTAATTTCAAGCATTTGTTCAGCTCTTATTTAAGATGATCTTCAGGAGTGAAGTGATTGTTTAGTTAACTTCATGATATTGTGGATGAAGCCTTTGGAAGACAGTTGTCTCAGTCTGAGAACAGATAAAAGCTTCTCAATAATGAGGAGAAATAACAAGGCTCAGCATGCTGGAGTGCCTCATATCAACAGCAGCTGATGTATTATGAAACAATTTACCGTCTGTAATGTCTCTGGAGGGCCGTTTTGTGCTGTGACTGACAGCTGGGGAGTCCTCTTGGTAAAGCTTTCAAAGAATGCCCTGGATGGCGTAGGACTTTTGTCTCCTGTGCAGAGAAACGATTCATTTATTCCGGTGGAAGTATCATCTTCCCTCTGACCTCAGTGCATTCTGCATTAAACAGAATGATTTTTCTGGGGGAGCTGGAGCTGATTGCTTTCTATGAGGTTTGGAATGAACCTTTGCCAGCACCGTGTAGCTTATTACTGCTGCATCTGTGACTTTGGAAAGGCTGGGGAAGAAAGGAAAGGGAGAGAAGTGGTTTTGAGTATATCAAATGAGTGTTTTATTGTTTTTCTAAGAAGGAGTCATGAAGTTGTTAGCAAATCATTGTTCAAGCACTTGTGCAGTGTGGTTTCCCTGATATGCTGTGTTTTCTGTAGCAGAATCACAGGAGTCCTAAGTATATTCAATGACAAAATTACATTTATTATCAAGAAAACACTGTAAATTGTATTCTGCAGCCCTCGAGCCAAAAAAACCAGGCATGAACAAGGGTGTTATTCAAAAAGGCTGCTAAATAAAGAGATGAGAGTAATTAAATAGTTAAGTCTGAAACATACAGGTATTAAAAGAAATGCATTGCTGTTTTACTTAGAGGGGGGAAAAGCAAACATGAGGAACTTTAAAACTGAGGTAGAGGCGACATCTAAGACACAAAAATCCTTGAAAATTTTGAACAGATTTTGGTAGATAGCACAAGTTATGTACACAAAGTGGTAAGAGGTAATTCAAAGGTCACATATAGGCCTGGCTTTCAACTTCATTTGTGGTTAAACTTTGCTAATTTTGTGTACTTGGTAAAAGCAGGGGTGGAATGACAGACTGCAGAAATAGCCTGGGAGATCAGAGTGGGCAACCACCCCAAACTGATATCATGTGGAAAGAAACACCTGGATTTTCTGTTCAGATCAGTCACAAACAATTATGTTTCGTGTCAATGTTGATGGAGGAGGTGAAGAATCTGGTTCTGGTCCTCTGGACTCACACTAAATGAATTTTTGATTTACTTTTCTTAGCTTTCAGTGTAAATGTAGGGTTTTTGAATATTTATGAGATACTTATCAAGTTTGTGTTGTGGAAGATGCTCTAAAAACTCTATTATTGTTTCATCAAATCATTAAACTATTTGCAGGTGATAGTAAGGATTAACTGAATGATTGACTTATCCCTGTTTTACAGACACAGCACCTAATATTTACTTCATTTTTTTTTTTTTAATCAAGAACCGAAATAGGAGGGGAAGGAGGAGAAGAAAAATAATCCCCGCCTGATCCTTTGCAGTCAGTAATTCCATGTTCATTTTTCAGCCCTGATTTCTTTGCCCCACCCCATTATTTGGTTCATTGTTTCAATGTGTCCTATTTCCTTCTATTTTCTCCTTGATGCAAACTGCCAGGCTGAAATAATAACTAGGCAAGTAGATTACACTATAAAAATATTCTCATTACGAGATTATGGTTAACTCCCAACCACAGTTCACATCACGGAAACATCACCAAGAACAGGAATTGATTCAGCCTCTGGAACAAGCCATCATATAAAATGCCACGGGCTTTTCTCAGCCCATAAAGTAAAGCAGAAAGAATGCAGAGACAGAAATGATTTGTCTGGAGGGTTTAGGATGATGGAAACAGTTCCAACAGCTCTTAGGGTGTGGTTGTTTTCCAGTTTACTGGTCACCTTTTCCTCACACTTACGACATGTAATTTTGGTTCTTGTCCACTAAAGACAGCGCCTGGTTTGGTGTTCTGAGTTCTGGGATATGTGCATGCACTGAACCTAAGTGTTATGGGGCTTGCCTCCCTTTGCTCTGTCTGGGGGATAGTTAATATTGCCTTTGTAGCCCAGTTTCCTGTTTCTTCAAAGTTTTATTTTGCTTTATTTATTTGTTAATAATACTTGACCATAAGTATTTGATCACTTAAGTGCACTATCAAGGCTGGCAAAAGCAAATTGGATCTAGGGCACAAATAACCTGCGTTTCATTTGCGTACTCTCAGTGTAAAAAACAGTTCTCTTGTCCCCAACTTCCCTTTCACATGTTCAAAGCACTTTGTAGCTCTGTGGACCAAAAGGGTATGGCACCGTGTCAGGGTCCGCAAACATATGCGGGGAACCTGATGGTTCGTTTTAGGGATCTCAGGGCGCAAAAGACACAGCGGGGGACAACTCAGTTTGCTCCATCCAAAATGCAGCTTTATTTAGTGCCAACAAATGCGATAGAGGGAGTTTGAAGGGAAATAAAGGATAGCGAGAAAAGAGAAAGAGGGAGTGGGTTATAGCTACCAACGGAGAGACGAAATCCTCATGGTCCAGCCAATAGATCCATCTTCTTCTGTGGGGAGATCCCAAAGTCTGTGGTTAACTCAGGGGTCCTTATAGTCCTCTTTGAAGCGACAGGCAGTTGGCCAAACAGGTGGGGGAAATCACTGCAGTGTGTTCATTTAGAGAACTCAGAGCAGGTCAGCCGTCAGCAGGTACAGTGTCAACCAGAACGAGTCAGCAGGCGCAGTCACTTCACCGCGACTTGCCCATTGTTTCTGCTCAGGTTCTGATGTTCCCATGTGGGTGCTGGGTTTTTCCATCAAACACACCTGCAGGCAGCACTTGGCCAACATCCCACCAACCTCAGCCAGGCCAGAACTCCTGTGTTGAGATTTTAGAGTCCCTTTTAGTGGTTTCAGTCTCTGTCCTTGGCGATGGTCGTGAGGCAGATGAGGGATCTTCGGACCGTCTCTTACACACCAGCACCTCCCGTGTCAGTGTTGTTGTGCTTCAACTCCTGTGCCAGTGTAAATATGTATTTTAATGTGTCATAACTATATAAATACATTTTAGTAGAGGTGGGGAGAGAGGCAAGGGAAGCAGCAGTTGGAGCAAAAGCTAGTGTCCTCCTGGTATTTTGAGGAGGAAGTTGGAGAATAATGTGTTTTCATAGAGCTTGGACACAAAATATTTGGTAGTTCACATGTGGAGGGTCTTGGGCGTTGCCATGCTTTTCACTTTTCCCTGTGGCATTTTTAAAGTTTGACTTAGCTAAACTGAATTTAGGATTGGGAACAAAACACTCCCATCCCAAAAAGACATCTTTTCCCAGATGAGAATTAGACTGTCTAAGTTCTTTGTTTGTATCCCAGAATTGCATTTGTTGTCATGCCTAACAGAATTTATAATCATGGCTCTTGCTTTCAAGGGTGCACTGGTGTATGTGCAGGTGGGGAAATTATTACCTAGAAATATCTGAAGTAATTGATGAAAATTTGAACCTCTAAGCTTAAAGAATTTTAAGACTTTTATTTTTTTTCTTGTAGATGAAAAGAAAAAAGGTTTTCATTTCAGTTCAGTGGAAATATTGAATTTTGTGGAGTTTGGGACTCAGAGAAAATCTTGGTTCACTTAATTTTTGTTCCATTTGGTATTTGTGTTAGCAGCTACGCTTGTGATGTTAGGAATAAGACAAAATTTTTATTATGCACTGGAAATTTCTTTGAAATATATCTGTAGTGAAAATTGTTGCTGAAATCAAGAATGAATAAGCAACTTATTGCATTTGTCTGAAATTAATTCTTGGCCGTTGTAATCATGCAGATTAATAGATATGTTTGAGAGTGTTATGACAACATAATGAACCTAAGATCCCAGTAGCAATAAAACAGTAGTTCTGTTTAAAGAATAATTTCATGGTTTCTAGAGAGAGCCTGTCAATTTGAAAGCTTGCATTTAGCTGTGTTCATTTCCCTGCTGGCTGAATCCAAACTGTGAGCATGAATTAGTCATCAATGTTTTGAAAGGGAAGAGTAATACTTAGTTTATTACTGAATGCTTTTGAATGTAGAATTAGATCTTCAAGCAGAGTGCCAAATTTTCAATCTAATGTGAAGTTATTACTTGTAAAATCATATTTTGAAATAAGCTTGAGGAGCTTTGTTACTGTCAGAGGCTCCACCAGAGCGCCAGGTTTTCTTGACTCAAACTTATTAAAGGACTGAGGACTATCTCTGTAGGATTTAGAGATCTGCTCAGTTTTTCCATGTCCGTCTTAATGTGTCTGTGAACCATTCTCTAATTGAGAGAATGGTTTGGAAAACTGGAGAATATACACAGTAGTAGAGTGTTGAAGGTGAATGAAATAAAATTTTAATAACTGCACT
This sequence comes from Chamaea fasciata, assembly GCF_029207755.1. NCBI lineage: Eukaryota > Metazoa > Chordata > Aves > Passeriformes > Sylviidae > Chamaea > Chamaea fasciata. The sequence goes on along the minus strand of NW_027094122.1, from coordinate 209,972 downwards.
GAAAATCCTTTCCTTTTCGTAACCAGTGTGTTGACTGGCTTTGCACAGTGCAAAAAGATTTTTCATTTTTTGCCCACAGATATTTTTTCATAAGTACCCTGCCCACAAGCATCTAGACTAATATTCAATTACTGCTGTACTTATCTGCTGCTGGAATATTCAGTGTTCTGTAGCCTAGAGGAAAATGTCATAGAGAACCAAAAAAACCACAAAATTAACTTAAAAATAACATGATGACTCCTTAAATAGAGTAGAGCTGTTTATATTCACAATTATGGAGTTTCAAAAGAAAATAGGAATGGTTGAGATAAAAACTAAAGAGTGTAAAAGGGCCAAATTAAGATGAAATAACTTCTTTTATTGAATCAAAAAGCAGGGTTTTGTAGCTGAAAACTGGAAGCAGTTTAAAAACCTGTGATTTCAGCATAATGAGCGATAGCCTACAAATACTGGGAATGTATTTCCAAAGATTTTGTAATACTTCTCATTCCTGCTTAAAACATTGAAGAAAACTTGTGTGGCCTCAGGAATGGTCTCCCATGTCAGTGTCAGCAGATGTTTTCATCCTCACACGACCCGTCCGAGTTTCAGCTGTCTATAAAACAGGCTTAAAACAACCCTGGTGTGTCAGGGTGCCCTGAGGCCTTCCTGTGACAGGGACAGCTTTGCTTCTGCAGCCCAGAAGAAAATGTGGTTGGCTGTAGGAGACGCTGGGTCTGTGTTTGCTTATGAGTGCAAAAGTGATGAAATTAAAGGTAATGTGGGTATTAATATACTTAGTACATGTTTCTCACTTAAATAATGTGAAATGACAGCCATGTGATAGGAATTTATATTCTGATGCGTAATGATATTTCCAGCATATAAACCTTAGTAGGACGAGATTCGACAGAATTTGATTTTTCTTTTCCATAAAACCAGTTTCTCAGGATTTTCAGGATCTCTGTTGGTCCTGCTCGGTGTGACATTGAGTCACTTGGATGTGGTGACCAATTGGACAGATGCTCTTTCCTGCTGTGCTGGCCTCTGGTCTCTGTTTTGATGCATTAGACTGAGGGGGAGAGAATTAACTGAGTGCCAGAAGTTTTATTTTGCATTTCTGATCACAGGGTTTTTTGAAATTTAGGGAAATCACCTGTACTTGGATTGTATCAGTGATTTTAGACTTAAGTATAGGTGACTTGTTTCTACTGGGACCAAGAGCTGTTTCCTGTCTGCAGCAATTTTCCTTTAATTACACTTTCATACACTGTCTAAATAGAACCTATCGTCCTTCTAATCTATGTTTGGTTCAAGGCTTATATGATGAAAGGGTGTTTGACATCAAATACTGATGTGTGAAAATACCAAAACACAATGAATGCATGCCTTCCTATGCCTAAAAACCCCCAAAATCTAGCATGTAAACGTTAAATTCAAAAATTCTTTGGAGTCTTATCTGATCATACATTTGTTGCTATCGTATTGACATATATTTTGTGAAAGCTGGTGCTGGATATGTGGTATGCATGGGCTTTCCCATGGGTCTTTTCTAAATGTTTAGGTTTTGCAATAACTTTTCAAAACTTCATTCCTATGACAATGTCATTAGTACATACTATTGGGGGTGAAAAACAGCAAGGATCCAAACGTAGGGGGGAAAATATGGAAACTGCAGCTACAAAAAGATTTCTGCATCCAACAGTTAATGTGATTACGGTGTCCTAGCCGGGCTTGTGCTCCACTTGCCACATACAGCTGTCTGCCTTTGAAAGGGAAATGTTCTGTCAGGTTTTTCCTTTATAGTAAGTTAAGCTACTCTGTGATCTTCTCTGCATTCAACAATTTTCTTATGAACCCTACTGAAAAGCCCAGTAAATCAGACCTGTAACTTGATATCTCTTTTTCCTCTTGTTCTACTAATTCCCCCTGTGAGCCATTCTAGGGTTCTTAATGCCTGTGGAACAATTTCTTATTGAATGGTGGCTATCATCCTGCAACTGGCACCCTTTTAACTTGATCTGACTTTGATGTTTTTATTGTTCAAGCATTTTGCTGCAGCTCTGCAGTGCCTGTTGCTTGGAGCCAGTGATGTGGCTTGTGATGATTGTACAAAGGGGCCAGTGGGAGTGACATGGATGCTACAGTAAAGGGAGAGACAGTATTCTGCACGTGTTGGAGCAACTGAGACTTTTCTAGTTTGTGATGAGCTGTTAATCACGTTTTCTACGATGAAAAAAGCACTCAAGGTCATTTTCTTGATGACCCTGATGTCACAAGCCATATCAGTCACGCATTAGATGCAAATACAGTAGTATGATACCTTTGCTCTAGTTTAGTTAATCTGTCTTCAGCTGGAATCTGCCAGAAATGTCATCTGCATAGTGTAACTCGGGTCAAATATTGAAAATTGCAGTAGTGGCACCTGGGCTCTGCATCCAGCTCTGATATTGTGCAAAGCACTTGTGAGGACCTGCTCTGAATGCAACTGTGTTCCTTGCTGCTGCAAATTGCAATTCCATTAGCTCTCCTGAGAAGTCTTTTCCCTCTCTGTAATAGGAGATATCTCTGGCAAGTATTTATAACTGATTTGAGGTAACTAACTGGAGTGCTGGGATTCTTTTGATGTGGATGTCTACTTCTGTCTTTAATTGTTTTATAAATTACATAAAAGAGCGAAATTACATAAGCGGCTGCGCACCTGTGATGTGTGTCCCTCAGGGTACCTATTTCTTTAGAACACTAGGAAGACTAGAGAGAATTGAAATAAAACCAGACCTGAAGCGGGAAGTCCACTGCAGTTTAGGTTGTTCTTCACGAGATTGTTCAAGTCGAGCACAGCCATTCTGTTCAGCACACACACGGGCAGGGGCTTCTTGGAGCGCTGCTCTGGCACCCATTCTTTGGAGTAGGCGATTGCAGGAAAAAAGAAGAGAAGCCCATCAGCTACTGAAGAGAAAGAGTCACTGACAGGAAGCAGTGGGTTAAGAAATGTGAGGGGGAAAAAAGGCAGAAAACATGAGGTGACAAATGTGAGAAATGGGAGTGAAAAAAGGAGGGAAGTGTGAGGGAAGAAAAGGGTAGGAAACCTGTGTGGGAAAGGCTGAGAAAACTGAGGGGAAAATGGTGAAGATGTGAGTGAAAATAGGAGAGGAAGGGGAGAGGAGGAAAAGGCAGCAAATATGATGGGAAAATTCTAAGAAAGGTGAGTGGAGAAGGGTGAGACACATAAGGGAAAAAATGGAGGGAAATGTGCAGGGAAGAGAGTGAGAAAGTTTACTGGCAAAGAGAGAGAAACAGGCAGCAAATGTGAGGGGAACATTGTGAGAATCCTGAGGGGAGCATTGTGAGAAACCAGAGGGCAGAAAAAGGCAGAAAACATGAAGGGAAAAAAAGGGTGGGACGTTTGATGGGAAAAGTGGCAGGAAACAAGAGTGAAAAAAGGGCACAAAATGCACAAGAAAAGTATTAGGGACATGAGGGGGAAAGAATGATAAATGTGAGGGGAAAAGTGGGAGAAATGGGAGAGGGAAACGCTGGGAAACACGAGGGCAAAAGTGAGAAACATGAGGAGACAACTTCGAGAAAAATGACTGAGGAAAGGAGAAAAGCATGAGGGGAGAAAAGGGCAGGGTAAGTAAGGGAAAAATTGTGAGAATCATGAGAGAACAAAAAAGGAGGTAAGAGTGGGAAGGTGGGGAAATGTGAGAGGTAAAGTGTGAGGAAAGGGAGCTGAAAAGGGTGGGGAAAATGAGTAAAACTTGGGCGGCAAACATGACAGGAAAACTGTGAGACTCGAGAGGGGCAAGGGGTGGAAATGTGAGAGGGAAAAGAACAGGAAACGTGAAGGGAGAAAAGGAGCGAAGGCAGTATTGGCATGACAGCTGAAATGATTCCTAACACATTCCCCCATGCATTTGCCCATTTATTGCACTAGCCCAGGGCTTCTCTGTATGTCCGTCTCCCCCTGTGCCTTGATTCCTGTTCGGAAGCAGTAGAAGTGCAGGATGTGCCCACCAGCAGGAGCTACTCCAGGCTGGGAAGGGGCCAGGTGGTGCTGATTTCCAGAGGCTTCTGTGTCCCAGGTGAGGCCAGGGCAGGAGTGGGTTGAAAGGTGCTGCTGCTGCTCCTCTGTGCCAGAGAGCCCTGGCTGGGCAGGGCACGGCGCCCACTGCACTGCGGGCTCCTTCTCCTGCCACAGCTGGGCACACCTGGCAACAAATCATGACGACTTGTGGGGAAACCAAGGGCTTTGTGGAGGCTGCATTGCTCTGCACACACGCGGGCCACCTGCAGCACAGAGCTTTGGCCCCCAGAAAGGTAAACCCGAGGGGAACAGCTGGAAAAGGTTTCATTTTCACCTTTCAATAGAAGCGACTAAAATCAAAGTTACCAAGAAGGGCTCGATCCCTGGTGCCAGCTCGGTGTGAGAAAGGAGGCATGACTTTATTTCAGTGCTGGGTGCGTGGGGAATCACTTTCCTAACACGTGCTCAGCCAGAAATCCCACCTACTCATTTGTAACCATGGAAATAAGACCTACTCATTACTGTGCTGAAACTCACAGGCTAAACATTCCCTCAAATTAGTTGACATATTTAAACCACTTCTCAGAAGTTACTGACAGGAGAGTAGGGCTCTCTTGAGAGTCTCTGGTGGTCATTTGGGGAACATCCCATTCCTGCAATTCTCCTCCGATGCTCAAGAGCCTCCTACAACCACTCTTTTCCCCTTGAATGCATTCCAGCTACATTCTTAGGAGGACTATTCTATTCTCAAGGCTAAAGAAGCCACTTGCACACATCAATCACTGCACTGGGGGAATAGAGGGTTCAACACTGTTAATGGGAAGGGAATCCATGATTTGTTGCAGTTCAACATTTTCTCAACCCTTTCTTTCTCTGGGAATTGCTCACAAGCATGTCCTCAATGCACCTTGAAAATGTTTTTGCTGACTGAAGCCACATTGTATCTTTCCTTCAGCAATTCAGAAAGAAAACACAAATTGCCTACTGAAACCTTTCTACTCTCTTCCAAATCAGTTCACTGCTCAAACACAAGCCTGATTCCCTCAGTGAGATAGGAGGTAATATTTTGCTTCAGCTGAAGGGTTATTAGAAGAAAGAAGGAAAGCTGTTGGTTCTAGGTGTTGTTGTTTAGGGTTTGGATTTGTTCTAGTTAATTCGTTGGGTGTTGCTGTGAGCTGGGAGAGGGGCCAACTTGAAGACCAGACCAAAAGGGAAGTAGGGGAAGAGGGGAGGGGACAGAAAAGGAGGCGGTGGGGACAGAATACAAGTTTCCTTTTACCCAGCCAAAGGGAAAGGGGACACGGTTCACCTTGGGCTGGGAAAGGCAGTAAAAAACAGCATTTTCTCTGTGTGTGTTGTGTGTGTGTTTGGCTCTTGGGAGAGGGAGATACACACCCAGCTCAGGGGAATCCTTCCTCAGAAACAGTTCTCTTTGGCTTTGATGACTTTGTCTCCCCATTTAATTTCATCTAAGAGTTGGCTCCTTTCTAACACCCCTCTCCCAGCAGCTCAGGGCTGCATTGCACAGTGCTTGCTGTGTGCCAGAGAGCTCAAAGCAGGCTGGCCTGGCGCCCCGGAATATTTCTGCAGAACACTCTGCATTTCACCCCTTTCCTCTGGCTCAGTGCACAACTCCAGCACTGCAGGCGCTTCCTCCCAGAGCCGCGTGAGGCCCCGGCTCCTGCAGATGTGACCTGACAAGCTGTCCCTGCCTGCCGCTGGCCTCGCTTCCCCCGGCAGAAGCGCCGTGCCTGAAGGAGGCTGCCCTGTGCCGGAGCCTGCGGAGCAGCCCGGCTCCCTCCCCTGTGCCCAGAGCGCTGCACACACTGCTCGCCTTGGCCAGGAGTTAGAGGGCAGCCGGCACAAGGGTGGCAATCCTCAGCCAGGCCTGCAGCCCTCGGCTGTGGTTTGCCTTTCTCTGCTCCTGTGCACGCTCCGGACGGCCGATGCCACCGGGCTGTGCTGTGCCCAGCACGGCCACGCTTCCCCTCGGGAGCAGCCGGCTGCCAGCTGGGCTCTGAGAGCGCAGGATTCGCCCGGGGCCCCCAAGAGGCACCCAGGGCCGGGCTGCTGCCTCTTGCAGCTCCAAGGGCCTCCTTGCAGCTGCCTCTGCCCCAGCTCAGGCTGCTCCGGGCTCTGCCAGGGCTCTGCTGGGGCTCCAGCCTGGGCAAGGCGGGGCCTGGGCTCACCCTGCAGCCGCTGACAGCTCTGCACCAGCTCTGCGCCTTTCCCAGCAGCCTCCCTGATCTTTCTGCTGTCTCACTTGGGCAAAACTCTCCCCCAGACAAAGAGATTGCACTTAGGGATACAAATGCAAGTGGCAGGAACCCAAATGCTCTCGAGTCAGAGCTCAAGGCCTGCATCTGCACAGGGTATTTGGGCTGCCCCACTCGTCCTTTGGTTCTGCCTGCAAATGCCACTGCCCTTTCTGCCTCAAACACAAGTGCCACAGCTGGGTAAAACCCAGCCCCTGGGCCATATTCCAAAGGCACTGCGGTCCGGAGAGCATGACGAAAGAAGAGCCTACTCCCCCTTCAAACCGTACCAAAGAAGGCATCAATGTCACTTTCCACCTCTAAGCAAAAATGAACAGTTCAGAAGGAAATGTTGAGCATTCTCACAGGCTCAGAAGGAGGACAATCTTCAAAATGACTTGAGGTTTCAGAAACTTTATTTACAATCCTAGGCCAAAATACTACCCTACAATCCTAGGCTAAAATCCTACTCTACAATCCACTACAATGCTGGTGATGGAAGAAAAAGTTTTTAAGTGACTGGTCCATTCCTGTCAACTCCTTCCACTTCTTAAAGGTAAGGATGAGTGGCACCAGGCTGGATGTAGGCTTGGCCGATGTTACAAATGGATGCTGCACAAAGGAAAACAAAAAAGCCAAGAATGAACCATTACTTTCCAAGCTAAGAGCCCCAAAGGCAGGGTAATCTTTTTTTCAATGAAAAGGGGATTGAGTCAGAGTAGGTCTAAGGAGCAACAGTGGGACAACAGTGGCACAGCTTACTGCAAGAGCTGCTAAATGCCCCAGGCCTGGAAATATTTCAGGTCTGAGCATCCTGATCTCTTGAAAGACGCCCCTGCTCATTGCAGGGCACTTGGAGCAGATGACCCTTACAGGTCCCTGCCAGCCCAGCCCAGTCTAGGATTCCTGGCTGTTCTCATTTGAACAGCACCAAGAGTGGAGGTGAGGAGGACGAGGCTCATCTGATGCCTGGCAGTTCAGTGCAGGAGGAGCCCGTCCCTGGGACACTGTTTCCCCTGCAGCCCCTTGGCATTTTACCTGCAGCAGCTCCTTGGCAGACCAGCGCCGCTCCTCGTCTCTCTGCAGGCAGCAGCTCAGGAAGTCACGCAGCAAAGGGGAGAGGAGCTTGGGCTGCTGCAGCTCTGGGATCCCTTTGGTGGCTATCAGGAATCGAGCCTGGAGAAAAAGGAAAGACGAGTCTCTCAGCTGCTTCTCTCACATCTGGAACTGCTCTCCCAGATCCCATTGTTTCAGCTGCACTCTGCAGTGGCTCTTTCTGCCGTGGCACAGAGGCAGAGATGACTTTCCTGGACCAACAAAACACCCAAAGCCCAATGTAGCCACAGCTTTTCCAGCATCCAGCAGATCTTGCCCTGGCAGCTGATTTCATTGACTGACCTCCTTAGTGGAAACTACATCAGCAAAAGCACCTTTGCTTCTCTGAGGATTCACCTGACCAGCTTGACAGGCTAGTTGGAAGAGGGACTTTGCTCTACTAACTCACTCTAGTATTCCCAAGGAGTATGACATGAAAAGCATCTCTGCAGCACTTGCTGGTCCCTTAAGCACAGCTGCTATAAAAGTCATCAAGCTTTTTCCTTGGTTCTTGAAAACAATGGTAATTAAAAGTAAAGAAAGGAAATCCCTCAGTTAAGGCAAGTTTCCCTGTGAGAAGAATGGGGGTACACTTCTCTCCAAAGCACTGTTTTAGAAACTTGGTTGGGTTTGGGTTTCTTTCCTTCATTTCAGGAAAGATAACAGCAGCTCTAAGATGCTTGTTTCCTGTTAGTAGGGCCGTCTACACGGCCAAAAGAGCTGGAACGACTTCTAAGCCAAAGCCAAATGTTGCCTGAGAAGGGAGATTGTTTGCCTGGGCTAAGGCTTGAGTTCCCCCACGGATGCAACCAAAACCCCAGCAGATGCTGATGTGCTGCAGGGACATTTTCAGAAAGGGACTGTGGTGGAAGTAGTTCCAGCAGATGGCAATGGGATTTTGTCCAATGGCACACGGAACGTGGGATGGGGGAGAAAGACAGCGGGATCAGAGAGTATTTACACCTTACCATGAGAGGACCTTTATTCCCGTAAGGAGGTTCTCCTTCCACCATTTCAATGCCCACAATTCCAAAAGACCAGATGTCTGCTTTGGGGCCATAGGACTCAGCTTTTGCAATTTCAGGCGCCATCCACCAAGCAGTCCCGGTCGCCGAGCTCCGTCTACTCTGCTCAGGGGTGAGTTGAGCAGAGAGGCCAAAATCAGCTGGGGAGAAAGCAAAAGACCGTTTTGATTTGAATCCTGTGCAATTAGGAAAGCAAGGAAAAGAATTGCCCAGTTGAATTTGGAGAATGTGCTGCTGAATCTCCTGGACAACTCTCCCTGCTCTGTTTCCTCAGGACTTTAGCCAAGGAAATATGGCATTGGCTGCTTCAAAAATCCCCACATTTTTTACACGGCCTCCAGCAGTGTCTTTTGTTCCCCTGAAGCTTTAGACTTGTAGCCCCCTCCCTCTGGAAGGGACACACACAGAGCAATGCCACTGTGGACGGCTCGATCCTTGCCATAGGTCTGTGCACGTTGCCACCGCGTGGTCAGCTCACAACAGGCTCCCTGCACTGCCACCAGCACCGTTTTGGGGGGGCTGGCACTCACTCAAAAGCAGCCCCACAGCCCACATATCCCTGGAATGCTGCACCTGCCCAAGAATATACTGACCCAGCTTGACAGAGCCATCCGTTTTGAGGAGGATGTTGAGGCTCTTCACATCTCGGTGTATCACGTGGTTGGAATGGAGAAAATGCAGTCCTTGCAGGCACTGAGAGAGAAACCAGAAACGGGAGGGCAAAAATCAGTGATGTGATTTCATCACACAACAAAGGAAAGAGCTCTCCAAGATATTCCCTTTGCAGGGGAATGAGGAGTAATGGCAGAAGACAGTGCCATTGAGGGCAAGAGCTCGCTGCTCCAACACAGGCAGGGCAGCACCTTTCTAAAGAAAGGCATATCAGCTTGTCAAAGAGCAACAGCAACTGCTGGTGTAGACTCTGCCCTGCAAACCAGCCAGGATGACTGCTGCTGCAGTGCATGTGCTCAGAAGTACAGAGCATTCTGGCTGCACTGCTAACCTTTCCAGCTGAGGACTCAGAGAAATGAGTCTCTCTTCTTTGCTGCTCCTTTCAAACAGTGCCACCCCCACCTTTGCTTTTACAGGCAAGGAATGCAGTGCAGACAGGCCAAAGTTTAGAGAGGCAAGATGGAGAAGAGCAAATACAAGAGCCAGAGTGAAAGTGCAACAGCAGGAGAGAAGAGGACAAGAACAGAGTCCAGTGAGTGCAGGGGCACTGGCAGGCAGTTCGCTTGAGATGCTCTTGCTTGCCCAGAGCATATCAGCCACACAGAAACAAAGCCTGGCTCACGGAATCGCTCCTGTCCTGAGCCCCTTTCCCAGACAATACTGCCCAAGCCCTGGGACGCACAGATGGGATCCCTCACCTCTCGACTGATGGTTGCCACGTGGTGTTCACATATGCGAACCTCAGCGATGACATCATCCAGAGAGCCTCCATCCATGTACTCCATCACCAGCCAGAGTTCGTTGAGCACAAGGTAGCTGAAAGAAGGGAACAAGGCCATGCAGATGAACATGCATACATTGGTTTCTTTGCTTGATTCTTGTTTCCGGGTCCCTTTGTGACAAGGACAGAATTCAAGGAATAGACACTCCCTTCAGGCTGTGCATTGTTTGCAGTCTGTGCAGTCTCAAGGAGAACAGCACATCTGTGAAAAAGGAGATATTTTAGATGGCCAGCAAGCAAAAAGTAAAGTTTACTATCAGCCAAGATGAAAAACCTGTCCCGCATGGTATTTCTGGAAAGGAGCACCTAGTGTTCCTGGCATGGCCAGCCCTGGAAAAGAGGGGCAACAATCCAAGGGAAGTCCTCTCTAGCATGCTTCATCAGCATTGAAGAAACTTGAAAAAATCAATCCTGAGACAACATGGAGGCAGTGAGCTTACAAGGTATTGACTTAGTATGGGAGGGTTGATTCAGGTTTTTGGCCAATGTTCCAACTCAGTGTTTGAAAGCCAGGGAAGACACATGCAGGCAAAATACACTCTCTTCCCATCCATTGGAGATGAGTAGAGAAATAATAATTAACTGATTATTAACAGCTCTATTTTCTGCCAGTGTCCAAAGTGGGGTTTTAACCTCGCATGCTTTTACTATGGAAACAAACCTTCATGGGAAGAGACCATGACCACTCACCTGTCTAAATAATCCACAACGTGGGGACTCTTATTCTTCTTCATGACCATGATTTCATTAAGCGCTTGTTGATTCCTATTCAGTCCTTGAAGATTGATTTTCTTGATGGCCACCTAGAATGACACAGAAAATCAGTAACTTTAGAAGCTGGTGGAATGAGACCACAACACACGTGGAGCGAGTGATTTTGCAATGACACAGGTGAGCTCTGCCAAAATGCCTTGTAATTAGACAAAGGAGTAATTAGGAACTGACATTCCTACAGCTCATTTCTCTGCTCCTTTGGGGGCCAGTTCCAGGACACGTGGCCACTGACCACAATTTGCCTTGTCCACTTGTTAAAAATGGTGTCTCAACTCTCAGCCCCCAAAGCTCTGAGCACACTCTCTGTTTCTCTGTCCGTACTTCAGAGGAAGAAATGCGTGCCTTGGTACTCTGTGGATACATCTCGGGCTCTAGGCAGGGCTTAGGGCTTTTAGGGACGCCTTGCAGATCTCTCCCCACGTGCAGTTCCCAAGTGCAGCACTGCAGGTGCCTAAGGAACTGCCAGGAACATTCAGATGAATTTGCTGGCAGCCAGAAATGAGAATTCAGGACTCTGAAGCCGTAGCCCCAGAGAGCAGTGAGATGCCCCTTTGTTGGAGCAATTGAGAGCCAGGGAGAGCGTCCTTCTCTGAAAGGAACCGCTGCCCCCCTTGCCTTCCTTCTGGCAGCTGAGCAGGACAAAGACTGTCCCAAATGCAGCTGGCTGGCTGGCACCAGTCTGTGCTTCTTGTGCCTTTGCAGCACAGCTCTAGCCACAGCTGCAGCCACAGCTGACACGAGAGAGGAAAGCCCTGGAGAGCAGCAGAATCTGCAGGGGCTCTTGACATTTACCTGTCCTCCTGTGGCAGTGTCGATGGCTCTGCAAACCTCTCCAAAAGCCCTAGAAACAAAACAGCAGCAAAGCAAGGAGAAGCCATTTAGACCTTGGAGTGAAAGCCAGCCCAGACAGGAGATGTCTGCTGGAAATGCCTCCAACCTGCAGCATGCAGGAGGGCTCTGCCAGAAGGCAGATGATGCATTTTCCTCTCCAGTGCATGGGCACTGGGCCTGTTTCTGAAGCATTGGGCTTTAGTGCCTCAGCTCAAAAGGCCAGGTGATTCTTTCATCTTGGATTTCAGTTTCTAAACTGGGCAGTTTTTATCCTGATCACACTATTTCCTTCAGCAAACTCTTGGGAAGAAATGTTCCTTCAAACAGTTATCTGCCTGCTACAAAAAGGGGTGGTTGCTGTTTCTGGCAATGAAATCCAAGTGTCTGGCAATTCCTTCTGACCACACTTCCAAATTCTGGCTGGTACTGAGAGATGGGGCAGACTAACCCCAGTGTCTGAATATGTTTGCATCTTGCCTGACTTCACCCTTGACAGATATTCCAGCAGCAAATCGTTGCCCCAAGATTGCGTACAAGTAACTGTGGTTGGACTCACCCTCTGCCAACAATTTCCTCTTCAATGTATTTCCTTCGGGGATTTTCCATGCTCGCCATTTGCCCTGAGGGAAACAAAATGCAAGATGCTTACTTGAAAGCAGAGATCCCACTATCCAGGAGATACAAAAGGCAGCCCTGCTGGGGCTGTACAGTCTGGCCTTCTGAGTCCTTTGTGGTCAGCTGCGTAACAACAACAACTGCAAGAATTGCAACAAGACAGGCAGCTCTGCAGTACAAGCAGGCCAGCACTGATTTCTACAGTCCTTTGAAGAGATCTCTTGACAGCAAACAAAGCACAGGGAGATGCATTCCCAGGAGAGGAGGGCATCTTCCCCACCTTGCAGCACTTTACCAAAAGAATGCCTTTCCCTTTGTAAACCCAAGCAGCTCATGCTCTAACCAATCCCAAGGGGCCTTCAGCAGCAGGACCCTCACCCTTGATGAGCAGGCTGAGCTGGAAGACGCCCTTGCCCGTGGCCCACGTGAAGAACCACACTGCTTCTCCTCCCCCTGACAGCAGGGATCAGTCCCTGCCATTGCACTCGCTCTCTCAGCCCCGCACACGTGCCCACCTTCCCGCAGCGGGCAAGGGCAGCAGGGACAGCAGTGCTCCTCAGGTGCCGGCGGGACACGGACAGCTGCCCAGAGGAGATGCTGACCCTCTGTGAGCCCAGCCCAGGCCGTGCAGGAGCCGGCCCAGAGCAGGGGCTGCTGCCTCGGGGCAGCTCCGCGCTGCAGCGGCCGGCCGGCAGCGGGACTCTCCCAGCTAAGGAAGGCTCCAGCCTCGGCGCTCACAGCAGCCCTCAGGGCCAGGGCAGCCACCGCCACAAAGCTGCCAAAGCCCAGGCACCAGCACTGACAAGCAATGGCAAGAAGGCACGGCCACACCCAGCCCCTTCCAAGCTGCTGCCCCCACTGAGGACACGGCAGGATTGGCTTGGAGAGCAGACACACCCAGGTGCACGTCAGTGCCCTTTTGTGCCAACAGGTGACGGGAGACAGAGAGTCAGCTGGGCTCTCCTCTCAGCCCCACCAGCTCTTATCTGAGGGCACAGGACCGGCAGCTGCTCTGGGCAAGAAGCAGCTTCAATGACTTGTGCTGTAGAATCACAAAGGGCTTGATTTGTTTTCCTAGAGACTGATCTGAGCAGGGCTTGGGCCAGTGGGTAGCATTCTAACAGTCATGGGAATGACTGGGAATCAGGTAGGAAAAAGTGCCATGGATCTGAGGAATATACAGCAGAGGGGCTGAAGGCTCACTCCTGAGAAATGCCTACAGTGCACTTTTATCTGATCATGCCCCAGGCCTGTGTCTCTTGGATGTATCTTTCTAGGAACAAAACTAGGATATGAAATACAGATTGTAATAAAAAGATCTGTTTTTTTTCATTGGGGGCACAAAAAAAACAGCTCTTGCTCTCTGTTTCTGCTGTCACCTGATGTTCTTTCCAAAGAGTCCTTACTGACAAATATATAATATTCTCATTAAAAACCCTGCAGATGTAGTAGTGGTAAATAAGAACAGTCATCAAAATGACGCCACTGAGACTCATGGGGCAGAAGAGCTCCTTCAAGATGGAGAAAAAACCTCTACCCAAAAAAAATCCGGAAAAAAACCCAAACTAAAACCACAACCAAAAGACAAAATGCCAAAACCAATCAATTTCCGTGAAGGTTTTTTTTGCTCGGATGGCAGATGAGAAGTCAGGAGTCTAAGGAGAATTTAGGAAGCTGACTATTCTATCCAGTTTGGCCACTAGCACACAGGACTTGCCCAGATCATTTGCTAGCTCACAGCCTTCTGCTGATGCAAGGACAACCCCTGCTTCTGCCTTTAGCAGCTGGGGAAGCTCAGGCAAACCCCAGGCACGTCCAAGCTGCCCTCAGAGGCAGCGGGAACACCCAGAGCACTCTCTTGCTGCCTTGGAGCACAGCCTCTCCTGTGGGGAGCCCTAAATGCTCCTGGGACACCAAAGTGAGGAGGATCATTGGGTCCAGCTGTGCTGGCACGTTCACACAATACACTGTCCCTCAGAGAAGAAAGACACAAGACATACTCAGGAGCTCCAGGGACTCATCCTCATCATCCTCCATCTCCTGTTGCTGAGCAGAAGCCCTGTCAGTGCTGGAGATGAACGAACTGCCCGGCTTCCACTGCACAGCTTGGCCAGCACTAGTGCCTTTAGGTGACACTGCTGCTCCTGCAGGTTCAACAGAAGAGCCTGTGGAGATCTGAGACAACAAAGGAGTTGGTGTCAGAAAGAACAGTGGCTGGCAGAGATTAGCCCCAGATCCCATTTCAAATGCAAGCCCTTAGCAAGATGCTGTCAGCCACATGCAGGGCTCTGCCATGGGTTTGTTCTGATGTCCACTCCTCAAACTGGATGGCTCAAAGCCAAAGGCTGGTTTGACTGGAGTGCAAGGCCAGATTCATTGTCCATTTTCTCCAAAATGCATTTGCATGGATTTTCTGAAGGGTGACTGCCAAAATGACCATTCCGCTTTCTCCCAAGGACGCTTTTCCCCTTCCAAGGGCTGCAGACACACTTGCAGCTCTTTGTTCAAATGTTCTACCTTCTCCCATGGAGTCCTCTTTTCTTCCGGCATCTTCTGAACGTGCCCAACTGGCAGCGCTGCTGCTTGGGACAGTTTCTGTGCCTCACAGGAATCTTGGGGCTCCTTGCTGCCAGTCACTTGATGGAAATCTTTGCAGGCTGCCAGGCGAGATGTCAACACTTCCACCTCAAGTCAAAGAGAACAAAGCAGTCAGAGAGTCCAGCTTGTCCCTGCAGCCAAGAGTCATCGACTGTGAGGAAAGGGAAAGGACCAGATTCACAAGGGATACAGACAGCTTCTTTCCAGATCCATCTGGGTCACCGTGTTCACCTGCAAGAACACCTCAAGAAACAAGGAGAGCAGGAAGAGGCCAGCAGGAATGCATTCAGATGACTGCTGGCCAAAAGGCCAAAGCACTAGTGCCACTGTGCAGGGCAGCAGCTGAGATTCAGCAGAGCAGGGAGTGTCCTTCAGAGTGCCTGTGGCACACACTGGAGCAGGATGGCACTCAGAGGCATCACCCCACCCCCCTGCTGCTCTGCAGGGGAAAGGCAAGAAGGGCAGAAAGCACCAGGTTGGTGACTGCAGTGGCTATTGCTCATTCACTCACTTGTTTCTGTAGAGCCTCTTGCTTCTCAAGGAGGAGACCAATTTTCGCTCGGTCTTCTGCTAGAATCTCCATTTCTTCCTCCAGCCTCTTCTCCCATGCCTTGATCCTAGCCCGAGTTTTCTGCAGCTCTGCCTCCAACTTGTCTCCAAAGTTCCGTAAAGAACAGGAGACAGAACCTTCCATCAGGGGAGTGGCTACTACTCCTCCGCTTACATGGTTTTGTTGATTGCCCCTCTCCTGATGGAGTTTCCATTGATCCTCAGTTCTTCTGATGTCTTCCCTGCTCTTCCTCCTTGCTGCCATCGTGTCACTCGGAGGTTTGGGCGGCTCTGCTTGTGCCTCTGCCTCAACGTTCTGTACAAACAAATGCAGAGCAAGTGACTGGGAGATGCCATCAGGCTCAGCTTTTTCCTTTTTCAGCGTACAAATCATATTCATTCAGCCACTTCTTTCTGCTTCCCTGCCCACCTCTGCTTCCATTGTAACCCTCCTGTCCCAGTGCTGATCTCTGCAGATGACAAGGCTCTGTGCTTTCAGTGCCTGGGGGACTCCTGGCCTCCTCAGTCCCAGGAGCTCCATTGAATTCCCCTCTCCCTGCCCTTCACTCTGTCCCACTGTGACACTAGCAGTACAATCAGCCTCCATCTGGGGCTGAAGCTCCAACAGCCTCTTCGGAAGCTGACAGGGAGCGTGTCTTTTGCCACACAAGAGAAGAGTGGCCCCCCAAAGATTCATGGACAACACATCATCTCTTAGCAGCTCTTTAAAAGCCAAAAGACAGGTGGACTCCGAGTGCCTGTCAGCTCTGCTACTGACTGCTCTGCCTGAAGAGGCAAAAGAACAACCTGGCAACAAAGGCACCAAAATCCCTGTCTTCAAACAGCAACTCCACGTCCCCAGTGTGTCTCTGAAATGCTCCCGGGTAAGCACAGCCAAGAAGCTCGCAGGGACAAACCACCCCAAAGAGCTTGTGTTCTCAGATCAAGACTTTTGGTGCCTGTGGGTACTTGGCACGTCTGTGGAGAGGGACAGGTGTCCCCAGACCACAGCGTCCCCTACGTATCCACCAAGGCTGAGCACAGTGCCTTTGACATGCTCCCTCCTCTGCAGACAGGGAACCTTCCTGCTCCAGGCTGGCCCCTATCAGAATCCCAGCAAGCTGGGGCCTAAACACGGCAGCTCAAAGCCCATTTTCCAGCTGTCACTGGCTGAGGGGAATGGCTAGGTCTGGCAGGACTGCAGCACTCAGCATCCTCAGCCACCAAAAGCAAGAGCTGGCTGCTCAGAAACTTGCAGCTCTGCCTCGCACTAAAGACAGCACCCTCCAGAAGTGGCACTTACTGTCTGGGAAAGTTCCGGCTGTGGTGTGACCACAGCTGGAGCCTTGTGGTCATTTGGCTCCTCTTCGGCTTCTTGTCCAGGAGCAGAGGAAGCCGGAGGAGAGTCTGCTCTTGGTTCTGGGATCTGTGGACAGACAGGAGCGTGAGACACAGGCTCATTTAGAACCTTCTTTCTCTTCAGCTCTAGAACCAGCTCTACTAAGCACAAATCATCAACTTGGAGAGCAAGGGGATTCTAAGTCCCTCAGACTAAATTCTAATGGGCTGATTCAACCGGACACTGCTCCAAATTAGATATTCCCCCCTGACTACTATCAGGAAGCACATTCTCTCTGCAAAACTGATCTTTTAGTTCTTTTAAAGCTCTGGAATGGAAAATTAGGAAATAGGCAGTGATGCCTTTGCTCTTGCTGCAGCAGACATGGAAAGGGATTTTGTTGCAGCCTACTCAGCTGGCCCTCTACACTCTACTGCCACAGGCCAAGCTCACAGCTTGCTGCACAATTTTAAACACCAAGAACATCAAATGTTCTTTCCTTACTCACCTCAGGATCAGCACCTCTGAATACCCGGCTCAGGTGACCTGCAGTAGGCAAGGGAAAATGAAGCAGATGCTTTGAGAAAACTGGAGACAACCATTTTTAGAAGACTTTCCAAGAAGGCCTCCCAGTCTACATTTTCAAAGTTTTCCTGCTCGACCCAGCAATGGAGGAATTGGCAAACTCTGCTGCCACAGACTCTCCCACGGAGGGAACGCAACCCCTGCAGGCTCCCTTGCAAATGCTGCCCGCACGGCCGTGGCTACACACACCCCCTTTTGAGCTGAACGTGTTGACAGGAGCTTTACCCAAGGAGCATCCCAATGGCCTTTCTGTTTCCAAATCAACTCAGTCACTAAGAAAGAGCAGGAAGACACAAAAACCAGGTTAGGTGACACCCAGGGAAAACCTCTACTTACCTGCCAGGTGAGTCAGGAAATAGCAGGAATAAGTAACTCCATAAACAGTGAAAACTGCAGCGGCGAGTTGCCCAATCATTGTGGCAACTGCTGTGCAAGTTTGCCAACTGTTCTCCAACACTATCAAAAAGCAAGTCTCCTGTCAGTGTGCACGTGCCCACTGACAGACGCCTCAAGCTGCAGGACGCTCCTGCACTGAGCAAGCTCAAGAGCTGCTCTGACACCCCTGAGGCCTTCCGGGCACCAAGGCAACCTTGCGATGTCACCATGACCACGTGGCAACCGTGCCCTGACATCACAAAGCAAAGCCCCGTGACGGTCTGTGAATCGATAGAGATGGATAGAGTGATATTTGTGTTGGTCTAGGCTGCATTTTTACCTTTCCCCCCTCAGCTGCCTGTTTCAGCTCTTGTTTCTCCCCCTGTGCCCCCTGTGTCCCCTGTGGCTGTGCTGGGTCTGAGCTGGCGGCCGGGCCGGGCGGAGCAGCAGTTCCAGCCCCGGCTGTCCCTGGAGCGCTGGGAGCTGCCGGTGGCCCCAGGCACTGTCCCCTGAGCCAGTGACATCTGCTGTCCTTGTCCAGGGGTGCTGCTCTGCAGGGGAGGAAGCAAGAACAGAGTGAAAGGCTTTGAAGATGCGGCGGCGGGAATCCCTCTGCGTAGATTTCTGTTTAAAGATATATGGACTGTAGCATAGAGAGGAATAATTTCATGGATATTTATATATGCAAGTTACTATTTCTATAGGAATATTTCTGTATGTATCTTGGTATATTTATAAATGTATGCTACATATATATGTGTCTGTATATATGCATACATCTTTGTAATAACACATGTATATATGGATGTAAGTATATGTATATGTAAGTATGCTGTTCTATCTGTGTTTTCATTCTATTTCCCATGAATACAGTTGTGTAGGTATTTCTATTTATGCAGTTGGAGTTATATGGCTCTTTAATTAGGTATATTGGTATTCCTAGAAGTAAATAGATCTAGTTTTCTATTTACATCTGTGTATTGACGTCTGTATTTTGAGGTGGGTGTATCTGGGTGTATCTTTCTATTTAAACATGTTTGGAGATGTATAGTTGTGTCATTGTATCGATTGAGATCTTTGTAGACGACGGTTTAGATAGAAATACTGATATTTTTGTATTCCTAGATGGGCTTTAGGCTTGCAGTAATATGTAATAAATTAAGTTGCTAAACACCTAATTGATCTTTGTGTCTAGTGAGTTGTTGTAGATGTTGGCAATAAATTAAGGTCTTCTTAACTGAAGTAGATATTTGTATATTTTTACATAGCATTGTTGTAAAAATTTAAAAAATTCCTTTTTTACCTTAAATTGAGATATATAGTTAAATTAAATACATAGTTGTATAGTGTCAGCGCCGGTGAAGCATTTTGTAATAAATGACATTTTTCATGTGAAATCAATTCTGGTGTATTTGTCGATCAGCAGTGCAGCTGTAGGAATCTGCAAGAAAATACAATTGTCAACTGCAATGGGTGTTTTGTGATTTGTGCTGTCCAGAGCAATGAGCAGTTGTAAATACTGGAGGATTTTGGCCATGGAAATCTCCATCCATGCCCAGCACATGCCCCACTTGCACTCAGGCTGCGCAAGGAAAGCACAGATTTGGGATGGCAGCAGAGCCACACCTTGGCTGAGAACTCACTGCAAGGGCGGCTGAGAAAACTCCGGGACTCCACGGAGCCTTCAAGTCCAACCAGAGGCACCCAGGGAGGACAAATCCACCCGCCATGCCATGGGCAGCTCTTCAGGAAGCGCTCCAAGTGTCCCTCTGAAGGTCATCCTGAAGCCCAGGAGCCAACAGGGATCCTGAGCCAGCTCCGCTGCCTTTGGCAGCACTTTGCAAATGAGCTGCAGCAAGGGGGAGGCCGCAGGGACTGTGCTGCAGGCTGGGGATGAAGGAAGGGCCATGGACACTTGGGCTGAAATTCTCAGAAATCCACAAGGATGGTGAAGGACTGGGAAGCAACAAGTTCTCACAGCCACAACAGTGACGGAAGCCCTTGGTGTGAAGTTCCCTGAGGGAACTCCCAGGGGAGTTGCTACTCGGAACAGCAGCAGCAGAAGCCAGCAGGATCTGCTCCTTTTCCTGGCTTTGTGTGCAGGGCACAGGCTGTGATGGCCCCTGCCCCACAAAACCCTTGCCCATGGAGGCTGCAGGCTCAAAGCAATCCCATTGCAGAGAGAGGCTTTGCAGTTGAAGTCCACTGCCCTTGTGTTTCGGGCTGGAATGGCTCTCGTGCCAAAGCACAGCAGGTAACCAGGGCTTTGGGAGGCACAGACTTTAGAGGGAAAGACAGATCAGGCACTCACACGCCTGAAACTCCTTCAGCTCTCTTCTTCTGTAGAATGAGAAAGAAGCAAGCTGGGGAGAGGCACATGCAGTCCTTTGAAAAAACACAGTGTCTAACAAGTCCTGTGGCAGAAGAAAAATGGGTAACAACCTTGCCTTGTTTTCATAGCCTGCATCTTCTGCAGAGGAGACAATGGGATGGACAGGAGGAAGGGGAGGGGAGGAATGACTGTGTTAACCCAGTCTGCCTTGCTGTGTACTACTATACTTTGCGGCAGTGAACATTAGAGGTAATGCCAAATTCCTATTTAGCACCATGACACGCTGCTGCTTCATTGCAAAACTGCCTCAGCATTGTTATAAATACATATTAAGTGTTTGTCTTTTTACAAATATGAAAATGAATCTTAGATGTGTTATGGTAGAAAGTTATGCTACAGTAATATACCCTCTTGTAGTAGTGGGATAAATACAGTTTTTAGGCTATAGCAGATGCTTTTTGTAACTAGTTAAAAAAATTACAAAAAAATTGGAGAAGCAATGAAGAAATTCCTCACATAATCTCATGTGGATAGACACAATAGCAAGGACACCGACGACTCCAATGGGAAGAATTTATTGCCTTCTTTATCAAGAGATTTACGACTTTGTGGAGGCATGAAAAATTTATGTGCAAGAAAGAATGGTGGGAGAGAAAAGTTGCAATTAAGCAGGAACACCTAAAGTCAAAAGGAATGTGTAAATCACATACGAAATTTATGAATACGCAATAACCTATGGTATTTAAAGGAAAGATCCTTTGTTAGCAAGCTGTGCTTTGGGTGGAAACACCAGGCACCCAGACGTCTGTAGTTTTGCTTTTCTTATGTCTCTTCTTATTGTTTATTATTAAACTTTTAAAATTTTAACAAAAACTGAACTGTGTTTTTCTCAGAGAAAATCAGCTGAATTTCTTGTCAGTTTAAGCAGATGTGGTGAGAAACAGTGACAGTGATTCAAACAGGTTTTCCAACCTTGTCATCCAGAGGGAATTTTGGCTTGCTTTTTCTTCACTGTATGCAAAACATTTTGGAGTCGTTCTGGATCCTTCGAGGAGGTATCCACAACCGACCAAAATAGAAAAGGGGGATTATGGCATTCATTCTCTTTTAACACCTATTTGCACTAAGCTCTAGCTTCAGCTTAGTAAGGAAAAGGAGAGATTTTCTTTAGTCATGCAGTGCAGAATCATTGGTGTAGGAACAGCCACAATTCCAGGTGTAAGAACAGTGTGTTCTTGCTCTTAACAGGACATTGTGGACAAAAAAAAGCCCCCAAATCCTCACGATTCACCTCTTAGGTAAAACCAGAATGGTTCATGGTGTCAAACTAGCAGGTGATGGAAATAACAAATGTCCCTGGGCTGGGGCAGAAGTCTGGGAGTCAAAGGCTTGGGAAAAGAGAGCTGGCAAAGCCAGCCCAAGCTGCAGGCTGGCATTGGGCTCAAGGCAAGAAGGAGCTTGTGCTGCCAGCACGGGAAGGGACTCCAGGCACAGGAGCTGGCCGGTGGCAGGAGCAGCTGCTGCTGTCACCACCAGGGAAGGGCTGGCAGCGCGCAGGAGCAGCGGGCACATTGCTGGTGGGGACAGCTGGCAAGTTGGAGCGGGCCAAGCGAGGATCAAGAGAGGCTGCTGCTTGTTGTAGAAGTAGTTTTTGACATGGTTACACCAGTCTCACCAAGGTCAGAGCGTTACAGTCTGTGCCAGTCTGCAAAATGGCTTCTAGCACAGAGTCCCCATGTGCCAAGCAGAAGCGGCAGCAGCAGCACCCCCAATCCAATGCATTCTATTCCTAAATCATCCAATCTGCTACAAACACGATGCTCTTCCTGTCTTTTTGCACCTGTCCTGGTCTAACACAGTTGTGGGACAATGGTGGTCGTTTCTTACACAAGGGCCTACGCCTACAGCCTTTCGATTCAGTCTAGCAATGTCAGCAATGCTCTGTTATGTTTATGATATGTCTAGGACTTAGTGAACTTTGCGCGAGGTAATGCTACTGAAGTTTAAACTGGACTTCAGGGCTTTTCTATCAACTAATACAGTGTCCGATGTGCTTAAGGCACTTAAGGCAGCTTTTTACTCACCTGAAACTAAAACTTCCATTCCCACTTCTTGCCTGTGTGACTTTATGGATCTCAGTTTTTCTGAGAGTTTCAAAGCAAGCCCTGCATTCTTTTCTGCCTCTTAGCCTGTGTGCATGGGGTCCTGGGAGATTTCTATCTGGTTTCCAACAGGGCTGGGACACAGCTCCATGGGTCCCTTCTCTTCTTGTTCCCAGGTCTCCACACGGTGCAGGTGGTTTCCAGCTGTGACCTCCTTTCCAATGAAGAATCCATGGATCCCCCCAGTACAGCTGCAAGGGGTAGGATTTGATCTCCTTCCAGCTGGGATCCAGGAGCCTTGCAGTGTCCCATGGTTCCAACTGGATGACCCCAAGGTGCTGGGAATGCAAAGGGATGATGGTGGAGCAGATGAAGCATTAGTTGCAACACACGTGTGTGGAAGAGCCCCTAAAAGGCATCAGATATGGTCAGGAAGCCGTGGAGCAGAGAGGTGGGTTTGGGAGAGGAAGGGCAATTCCTCTGGGAATGTGGGCTTGAGAAATGAGGCACTTGGGAATGGCGGAATTGCCGTGGAATTTCCATGGCTGTATCTCACTGTCATCTCTCCCGGCGCGGGGGATCAGGTGTAGCCAGGGTTGCGGCGGTCCGGTCCGGGGGCGGGACGAGGACGACTCGTGCAGGCGGGGTTTTGGGGCCGGGGCTGGTGCAAGGGAATGGGTCTTCCCGGGCTTCACCAACCAGGTCCGAAGGCCGACCCGGGAGAGCAGGTGTACCCAGGATTCACCAGCCAAGTCCTGGGTCAGAACGGCAGCGGACAACAGGTCTACCCAGGCTCCTGGAGGTCCAGGGACGGGACGAGCGGTCTAGCCAGGATTTTGGAGCCAGGTTTGGCGGGCGGCGCGGGGGAACAGGTCTACCCCGGCATTCAGCAGCCAGGGACCAAGTCCGGCGGCGGACAACAGGTCTACCCATGCATTCGCCGGCAAGGGACTGTCTGGCCGAAGAGAACAGGTCTACCCAGGCCTTGGGCAGCCAGTTAGTCTGGCGGCAGAAACAGGTCTACCCCGGCATTCACCAGCCATGAACAAAGTCCGGCCGCGGACAACAGGTCTACCCAAGGGTTGGGCAGCCCGGCACCAAGTCCTGCCGCAGGCAACAGGTCTAAGCAGGGGTTGTGCAGCAAGGGACTAAGTCCGGCGGCGGATACCAGGTCTACCTAGGGGTTGGAGAGCCATGGACCAAGTCCGGCCGCGGAAAACAGGTCTACCCGGGACTTGGGCAGCCAAGAAACAAGTGAAGCGGTAGACAAGAGGTCTACCCCGAGGCTGGGCAGCCAGGGACCAAGTCCTGCCGCGGACAGCAGGTCTACCCCGAGGCATTCGGCAGCCAGGGTCCAAGTCCGGCGACGGATAACAGGTCTACCCAGCGACCAAGTCCTGCCGCGGAAAACAGGTCTACCCCGGGGCATTCGACAGCCAGGGACCAAGTCCTACCGCAGACAGCAGGTCTCCCCAGGGACTGTCTGGCGGCGGATAAAAAGTCTACCCAGGGACAAAGGCCTGCCGTGGACAGGAGGTCTACCCCAAGAAACGAGCCCTGCCGCGGACAACAGGTCTACCCAGGAAACAAGTCCGGCGGGGGAAAGCAGGTCTACCCAGGAAACGAGTCCTGCTGCGGACAGCAGGTCTACCCCGGGGCATTCGGCAGCCAGTGACCAAGTCCGACCGCAGACAGCAGGTCTCCCCAGGGACAAAGTCCTGCCGCGGACAACAGGACAGCTGCCGGTCCCTGTGCAGCAGAAGGAAGCCGCAGGGCGGGCGCCCAGGCGGCAGCCACAGCTGCTCCCTGGGCAGCGGCTTGAAGCCAGCGCGCCCGTCCCGCCCGTCCGGCAGCAGCCGCGCCCTGGGGAGCTGCTGGGAGCCGCAGGGCGGGCGCCTGCGCCCCTCCCGCCCCGCCGCCGGCCGCTGCCTGTTGGCCGTGCTCCGGCGCCTGATGCGGAGCAGGAGGTCGGGGCGGTCGCGGCGAAACCAGGGGTTGGTGTAGTGGAGCCAGGCGCCGGCATCGCCAAGCCAGCCCGGCACCTTGCGGAAGCCGTAGCGGTTGAGCTGGCGCAGGAAGTTGCATAACTGCGTGGCCCGGAAGGTGTGCGGGGCCGGCCCCTGGGAGCCGCCCGGGCCGAGCAGCTCCCGCTCCAAGAGGGAGCGGTCGATGAGCAGCCCCCGGGCCTGGCTGTCCCAGCGCACGGAGCGGACGCGGGGGCTGTTCGCCAGGCACCACAGCTTGGCAGGGAAGGTGCCGGCACTGAGCCCGGCGGGCAGCGGCAGCTCCGCCATGGCGTCGATCGCCAACAGTGGCCACAACGGCCGGAGGGCAACGGCCGCAGCACAGCACGGCTCGGCACTTTGCGGTTCGGCTCGGCTCGGCACGGCACGGCCAAGCACAGCACGGCTCGGCACAGATCAGCACAACTCGGCTCGGCACAGTAGGGCACGGGAAGCCCGTGGCCAGGGTGGGCTCTGGGAGCAGTGGTGGACTCTGTCCCCACGCTGCATCCTGTGCCTGGGTCACCGTCAGCGACGGGGGAAAAGGACATTGCTTTGTCTTGGCTGGGGAAAGGATGAAAAGGGGACATGAGAAAGCATCCTTTTGGTCACCTTTTCAGCAGACTAACTGTTTTTTTCTCACCATCTCTGCCTGTTTTTTGCAGAGTTGGAACATCTTTCATGATTTGGAGTCAGCAGCAGAAGCAGGAAGGGGCAGTGATTTTGTCAGCATTGTCATCAAAACGCTAGTGCTGCCCCATGGATGGATGTTTCTTGATGCAAGGGATGAAAGGCCTTCACTTGTAGGGCGCTCACGCCGGTGTCTTCCCAAAGGACGTTGCCATTTTCTTTCCTCAGGAATCGCTTCTTCTGTTTTTCCCCCCATCTGGGGAGATTTCCAATGCAAATGCCTCCTGCAGCCAGCTCTTGCCAATGCAGACTGACAAAGGAGATCTTGCAATGGACAGAGACTCCCTAGAGCTGGTGTGGAGAGGTGAGGGGCCAAGGTTTGTCCTTTAGTCTTGAAGTCTTGTTGGGGAGCTGATTGTGCTTTGGGGGACTGACAAAAATGTTGTGTCCTGAAAGACCACAGAGACTTTGGGGTTGTCATGTTGGGGCAGAAATTTATGTCTGAGAACTTTTTGAAATGCCTTTTTTTTTTTTTTCCCTCCCCTGCAGAGAACCTTTTCCTACCTTTTGGGGAACTTCCGTCTGCTGGTCTCCCAGATCCAGCCGTTTCCCAGGGTTCCTTCCCAAACTGAGGAGTAGCCCATGGCCTCCACTCTCCAGCTGGAACAGAAAGAAGCACAGAGCTTGCTGTTGTGGGAGAAGAGCTTCTCTTTCCTCCCGGCTTTCCCTTTGGGGCAGGTTGGTATGTGCTCATTTGATAAAGGGAGGTTTAAACTCTGGAGGTGTTGCATTTCAAACTGCTCCAGCCTCGAGCTCTTGTGTGGGTATCCTTGGACAAAAGGTCTCCCTGTGTGAGCTCCCAGTGGGCTGGTTCAGTAAGGAAGTTGATATTTCAGGCTTGTGACTGCTGAAAGCAGTTGGTTTCTGGAGGTGTCCGGAGCTGGGAGCAACTACTTTTCTCGCCTGGCTGCAGAAAAGGTAGTGGGAAAGTGGGGATTGCACTTGCAGAGATGGCAATCAGGGGTGTTTTCTGAGAAATGGGCTGGCAGAGAGGCAGGTCTTGTGCTCAACTGGCTGTGTGTTTGTTTTGGTGGTGGGGAGATGTTGTAATGAATCAGCCGAGACTCCATAGCCTTCATGCAGGAAAAGCCAATTCTTTATTCACATCGCTTCTTTTGTCCAGTTTTCAGGGACCTCATGCACCACACCCATTGGCTGGTAGTTTTCTTACTGCCGCATTTATTGGTCAGGTCATTTGTGTGGATGTGCTAAGTTTCAGGTTGTTTACATTTTTCCTTGGTGGGTTCTGATGGAACAGAGCTAATATTTATGCAGATGCACTCGTTTTTCTCCCTAGGAACGGGCTGTTTTGTGAACAAACTTCACCTTCTCTAAACAGTTTTCAACTGGGAACTTGCAAGCTATTGCTAGCTGCTTAGCTAAAGTAGCATGGCCTCATCCATATTCCATAAGACCTTTCTTTAATAACATTTTTTACCTGTCTGCAGCAGGGAGAGTCACAGACACAGACACAGACACCATCTGAAGCAACAGTGTCATTTACTATCATGCAGAAGTGCAAAGACACATCAGAAAAGAAGAAGGTAAGCAATGCACCTCATCACTGGTACAAAAGGTTGCCTCTAGTGATTAAGAAAGATACATCAGCAGACACCCTTTTTACTTTATCCTTCATCCAGATCCACTCATCAGGTGGGGAAAGCTGTCCCAGCAAAGCTCTGGAAAGTCCCTGCCAGGAACCAGGAAATCCTACACTGCCTCCCCCTTTCTTGGCCACCAGGCTTCTGCCTGCACTGTGAGAGTAGCCCAGCTTTGACAGTGGTGAACGAGCAATCTGACAGACCTTCTGGGGCAGGAGATCTGATTTCATCTTCCTCTTGGTTTTCTCCCTGAGCCTGTCCAGGGCTCAAAGAGGAACCAAGGCCAGATGTGGCCTTGTCTGGTTTCTTCATGCTGAAAGGTAAAGATGTGTTTCACCAAGTAGTGAATGCATAGATCCTATTGATAGTAACACTTGGTTAAGGAGCAGATCCATCGAACGTTTGGTTGGAAGGGTCATCCAGAGGGCAGATTTAGCTCAGGACCTGTTGTTCAGGCCTTAGTCCTTCAGTATTTTGTGGTGCAAATCAATGCCCTGGAAAGCTGGAAACAAACAAATCCCGCTTGAGCACGTTTCAGAGCGGGAGCAGGATTAGCCCTGCAAGGCCGGGCTAGGGCCAAGAGCAGAGGGCCAGCAGGCTGCATTTGCCCAGAGGCAGCCGTCCAGACCAAGAAGGCCACTGGTGCCCAGGGCCTGAGGTGCCCGAGGCTGCCTCCCCGCTGTGCAGCTCTGCAGAGCCCGTGGAGCGCAGGGTCCCGGGCAGCCAGGGCGGCCTGGCTGCCTTGGAGCACGAGGGGTGTCCCAGAGAAGCTGCGGCCCTTGGCTTTTTAACTGTTGCTCAGAGTCTTGTCATTAGTCCACACTGTCTGACATTTTTTCCTTTCCTCTCGCATATTGAAGAGAGCTTTTTGAGAAAAGTGGCTGATGTAGCTTCTGCTGGTGCTGGTGCTTCTGTCTGCAGGTCAGGGCAGGTGGTTTGAACCATGGACGGAGTCCGCAGTTAACACTGCAGTTTTGCCAAGCCAAGAAAACCATTCACAACTGGGTGACCGATGCTGAGCAGCTTTGCTAGGTTTTGGAAAGTTATCACCTTAAAAACCCAACAAATGTTCCTACATGAGGGTACCAGCAGTGTACCAAAGATCCCAACTTTTTCCACCTCTTTTCTGTGTCTTTGGTGTTTCTAAGTTCCCCATTCCCCAGCAGGAATGAAAGCATGTATGATAATGTGAGTGATTTGAGAGCTCTGTGTTGTGCCCTGCCACATCAGCGTTGATGACAGGCTGGACATGGACAGGTGTGTCGAGTTCAATTCATCCCAGTTCTGTGCCAACAGCAGCCCCAAGATGCCGAGAAGAACAAGGACGGTGGGTGGGTGTGCACGCACAGCCCTGTGGCCTGACTGCTGTGTGGGCAGAAGGTTCTCAACAGCAGTACATCTTCACTCCCCCAAGTGGGAAGAATCTATCAAATCTATATGAAATGAAAATATTTATGAAATTGCACTCAACGGTACATATTTATATGTATCATACATGTAATTTATAACATATAATGCTGCATATTATATATTTTTATATGCTATAATCAATAGAATATATCAAATATAGAGTTGATCTTTTCCTAAGCTATTGCCTGTGGGTCCTAGAGGCCATCTCCTAGTGTTCCTACATTTGTGCCTTCTGGTACTAGTTCTTATAGCAGCAACTCCCCTGGGAGTTCCTCCAGGGAACTTCACACCGAGGGCTTCCATCACTGTCGTGGCTGTGGGAACTTGTTGCTTGCCAGTTCTCCCCCAGAATCCTTGTGGATTCTGGGTCATGTCAGCACAAGTGTCCATGTGCTGGATTCTTGGAATCACTTGGTCCCTGTAGTGAGGGAACTCTGCTTGGAGCTGTTGGGCCAAAAGGAAAAGCATCAGTAAAGCAAGGACTTGCTGACTGTTCAGGGGGAAAGGGAGGGGTAATGACTGAGGCAGGTTTGTCTTGGATGCTACCCAAGTTTTCTGCTTCTTGTACTGCCGGTTTTTTCACAGCTCCTTCAGTTATTGAGAAGATGTTACAATAATGTTCAATCTGAGCATGCCACTTTCTTACTGAGGCCGTCTGGGCCACTCCGTCAGGTGGGGGAGTCCCAGGAGTGACTGACTTAAAAACTTGGAAATGCTCTCTCCAAACAACTGGTTGTTGTTGTACAATCTTCTCTACTTGTATGAGAGCTAGGCTAACCACAAACAAGCCTTTTTCCCGGGCAATATACCTCTTTTCAGCATCTCTGAAACCATGGGAATAAAAACCAACAGGCCATGTCGGACCACCAGGACCCCACTGCCATATGTGTACTGACAACCCTGAGGAAGCAAATCCCCATCCCCCCTGGAAAGGATCTATAGGATGAATAGTGCCAAGGGCTTGGTGAGCAGTTGCTTCAAAAATCAGTAATTGCATTGCTTCCTCTTGAGAAGCAGTCCGTTCCCATTTTACCCCTTTTCTCAGGAAGTTATTAAGAGGTCTGGCAATTATAGAAAAATCTGGAATGGGTTTTTCTCCAAAACACTAATAATCCCAAGGCATGCTGTAAATCTTTCCTGGACTCAGGCACTTTAATTTGATCTCAGGAGGTTAGGGTGCCAGGTGGGCTGCATGTCATACCTCCTTTCCACCAGATACCCAAACATTTTACTTCTTGAGAAGGTTTTTGTCTTTTCTCTGAGGGGATCTGCAAACCAAGGCTTTCTAAGTGGGAAATTATTTTCTGTTGAACGCCCCCCACTTGCTGTGTCTTATTGTTTAAAACTTGTGCTAGGGAGTGCTGTGGCTTGTTGCCCAAGGTTTGTGGAAGAGGAGGTGCACTGGGTTATCGCTTGGATGATTCCAACACAATAGGTTTGGGACAGGGCCAATTAGAAATTATTTTAGCCAATTTATCATAAGGCAAGCTATCCATTGCTTCTGGTGGCACTCCCCTTTTCAGCCCTAGCGACCACAGTTGCTGCTGGTTGGAAATTTGTTTTCCCTTTTCTGATTTTTCATTAGGAGAGGCAATGTGCCTGACTCCTCTGGGTTTTTCTGGTTTGTCCTCTGGGTACTTCACTGGTCCATATTTTCTACTGTAACTTACTAACTCCTCTGCTACCTCACTCCATGTCCAAAGTTTATAACTGCTGTTAGATTGTGTGCTAGGAGTTGTAAAAGGTGAGGAGTCAGTGGAGTCAGTGGAACCAGTTTGATCTCTTGTATGTCCAAGAAATCTTTCAAGTCTATCTACTGAAGCGATAGATGCTATTGTTTTTGGAAGAAAAATTGCTGTTGGTTTAAGAGACTCTGGCAAACCTCGAATGAGGGGGGTCATAATCTCAGGTTTGACAGGCTGTTGCGTTGGTGACTCACAGCCAGAGATTAATTTTCTTTCCTGTATCATTTGCAAGCATGCAGCTTTGTGTATGTTTTCTAGCAGTTGGTCTGAGGTGCCGACTATTGCCAGAGGGTCGCCCGTCTCTAGGGGATTTAACCCCCCTGCCCAGTGAGCTGCACGCTGTGTCAGGGAGCATGGAGCATGTGTGTTTCCTGTTGTTAAGAAAACTCCATGTCCCCAGTAGCCACTTGCTTCTTGTTCACTTAATTTAATTTGGTCACTCCCTGTGAGGGAAACTCTAAAAACATACTCCGTCTCTGATTCACTAGGGAGGCGGGAGTATTCTTTCTTTAATTTAGCTAATTCAGTGGCTGTGTATGGTATTTCTTTGGTGGTTATGTGGGGATCACCATCTTCTTCATTTATATAATTATATTCTGTTTTGATGAGAGGTCTCAAGTTGGAGCAACAGTGTTCCCCACAGTTTTGCATGTGTACTAATTCTTTCTGAGGGTATATTTGTTTAATGTTGTATGTCTCCTTTCCTTCTGTTTTTCCTTCTGTGGGTGAATCTGCAGATTTTAAGTTTTTACTTCGCCCTTCTGCAAGGGAAATCTGCAGCAAATAATTCTGATTTCTTTCCTGTTCTAATTGTTTTTGCAAAGCTTCTACCAAATTCTGCAGGGATTCTGTGACTGCTTTTTCTTCACTCACCCGTTCAAAATGGGTTTCTATGGCTGCCGAAAGACAGGCCCCCAAAACTGAGCAAAGAATGGTTTTATTTCTGCCCAGTTTGTATCTAGCATCATGTTGCAAAGAATATATTCTATCTACAATGTTTTCAAAGTTAAACCAATTATTCTGTGCCCACCTTTCTCCGTCTGAAGAAGGTCTAGCACCATGTTTGGCTAGCAAAGCATAAAATGCATTCTTATCTTTTTCACTCATTTTGTGCAGGGACCAAAACCACTCTCAGGGAGGTACGCCTAAAGTTACACCAAAGGCACAGCTAAAACTGTGTTTCCCTTCGCTTCCCTGGAATGGGCGAGGAGACCAAAACTGCCTGGGAGGTTCACCTTAGTTCCAAAGAGTTGTCTCCTCAACGACACCAAGCAGCCCAAAACACACAAAAACTAACTACAGTCCCATCTTTTGCACAATGAGATCCTTTTGTGAAATCCTGATGACAGGGAGTGCTATACGCCTGGGTGTATACAGTTTGCGGGAATTTTCCCTGGCCCCCCTTGCTTTCTAACAGCGCTCACCGAAGTGGCGTGCTAGGTGCGGCTGAGACGAGGGTCCTTCCCCTGTTAAAAGCTATACAGAACCCACAACCCCTCTGTCCATCAAGATCCTGTCTGTGACGCCAATTTCATGTCAGGGTCCGCAAATATATGCAGGGAACCTGATGGTTTGTTTTAGGGATCTCAGAGTGCAAAAGACACAGTGGGGAACAACTCAGTTTACTCCATCAAAAATGCACCTTTATTTAGTGCCAACAAATGCCATAGTGGGGAGAGAAATAAAAAATAGTAAGAAAGAGAGAGAAAGAGGGGAAGGGGATTATAGCTACAAACGTGGAGGGTCGAGTCTTCGACGCCTAACGATTCCTATAGACGCGATCTTCTCCAGTGGGGTGATCACAAAAGTGAGCGGGGGTCTCCAGAGGTTTTATAGGTTGGTCAAGGCGGGAAGCAAAGCAAGGGGCACAGAGCCAAAGCGGGAACCAGCAGTGTAAAGGCTGAGTGCTCAGGAACAAGCTGCAAACCGTACCTCCAGTACGGACAGACCAGTTTGGACAGGCAGCCTTGGCTCAGTCCACTGTGACCAGTTCCATTGTTCTTGCACTCCGTTCTCATGGAGATGCACACCAGTCCTCCGAGACTTGGCAAGCGTTCCACCTCAGCCAGGCCAGGGGCTGCTTTCAGAGCCTGGGGTCTCAGTCCTCAATCATTGGAGACAGTCGTGAGGCATATCACATCCTTGGACAGACTCTGACAGCTTCCTGTCATGGGCAGAGTGGGAGCTTCAGGCAAAAGCTTAATTTCTTCACTGGAGAAACTCCTGCTGAGTCATGAGGTGGAGAAATGACACCCAACAGACACCATGGATCCTCATATCCCTCCAGGATGCCTGACTTTTCAAATTCCATCTAAGAGAGGAGACTGGGAGTGGCTGGATCCAATCCTAGTCCCAGACTTTGTCAAAGGTTTACGTGTAAAAGACTGGACAGGTGGAATTGAACTGCAATGCAATTTGTCCCCCAGGATTACCGATTCAATACCAGATATATTTCCATAAATGCAGCTATGATTGATTCTGATCAGGATTAGACAGAAAGATTTATTTACACAACAGAGCAAATAGAGAAAAGAGAGTTATTTACTCCACGGTATAGGAGCTGTAACAATTATATAGAATATAGTGCTCTAGGAAGCAATTTTGAAGTAAACAGGGCCTTGTTGGACTTGTTTGAGCCCATTCCAGGCAGAGCCTCCTGCTCCATGAGGAACTGCCTTTCCTGTGCCATGACCAGGGCAGGTCCCGCTGCAGGAAAAGCCCCAGGCCAAGCCAACACAACGAAGGGCTCGGGCACAAGTGCAGAGTGCCGTGCTGGGAGCTGTGCCAGGGAGAGCCTGAGGCACCAAAGGCACCTTGGCAGCAGCAGCTGCTTCCAGGCCATGGCCAGAAGCCTCCCTTGGCAGCCCGGCCTGCTGGCCCCCACTGCACAGCTGCTGCTTCAGGGCTCATTTCTGCCCGGGCTCTGCCCCAGCCCACAGAGTGACACCTCAGCCCTGACTCTGGCACAGCCGCTGTGCCTGAGCCCTGCAAAGCCTCAAGGTCACCTGTGCCTCCCTGGCTCTGGCAGCCCCTGGGGCAGGGGAGGAAAGGCCAGAGAAGGGGCTGGCTTTGGCTGCTGGATGTGGGCTCCAGCAGAGACAAGGAGGAGTCAAGGGAGTGGATGGAGTCCAGCCAGCAGCCCCTTCTCCCCATGCAATCCTGGAATGGTTGGGATGGGAAGAGCTCTGCAGTGCTCATCTCATCCAAACGCCTGCGATGAGCAGGGACATCTTTCACCAGATCAGGTTGTTCAGAGCCCTGTCCCAGCTGGACCTGAATGTTTCCAGGAAGGGGGCATTGACCAGCTCTCTGGGAAAGCCTGTCCTGGTGGATCACCAGCCTCATGCTCAAAAATTTCTTCCTTATCTCTCCACATCTGAACCTCCCTTCCTTCAGTTTAAAACCAGCACCCTTTGTCCTATTGGGACAGGCCGTCCTAAAACCTTTGTCCACCATTGCATTCCCAATGAGCCAGGTTTCCGTGGCAATTGCCGGGACAGGTGACCCAGGTGTGCTGTCCCAGTGAGGGTTGCCATGGAACCAGTGCCCAGCACTGCCCCTTTCTGTCTGGCTGAGCTGCCCTTGGCCCTGGCAGCGGCGTTTGCTGCTGGTTCCGCGGCGCCTGAGCAGCCGGCGCGGCACAGGGCAGGTGGCCGTGGCACAGCCCCCAGCAAGGGATCCCCTCTGGCTCTGGCCACTGACACCAGCCCTGGGCAAGGGGCCCAGGCACTGGGCTCAGGCCAGTGTCCATGGCCACAGCCCCTTGCCATGGCCCCGGGCAGCTTGGGATGATGATCCAGCCTCCCTCCTGGCCCAGGCCTGGGCTGCAGCGCCCTTCCCCACAGCCTGTGTGCACAGAAGCACTTCCAGGGCTCTCTGCATTTCCCTTGCCCTCACTCTTGCCTCACTCACACACCTCCCAACAACCCACCTGGAGCTTTGACTTGCAAGGAGTTCAAAGCTTGTCTGTCCTTGAGGAGTTGGTCTAATTCTGCCTCCAGCCGACTCTAAATTTTTGTTTATTGTACATCTTCATTGGTGTCTAAAACATTCCTTGCATGGTTCTGCCTTGGGGAAGGGGAACCTCCTTGGTGACACCTTGGGCTTGCCACAAATTGAGGAGATTGTTTGGAACTTAGGAGGTTTTGATTGCTAAGAAAGGAAGAAAACCTCTCTTTGTCTGGGTGAACCCAGTTCTCTGAGCAAAGCAGGTCCCAGGTGAGTGAGGAGAGGCAGGATGGGGTTAGGGAATGTGGAGCATGGTTGTCCAAAGTGGATCAGACCTCAAGGCACAGCTCCTCTGACCAGGCCAGACTTCCTTAGGAGAGACCCTGGATCAGTATCAGTCACTTGAATGCTGCAATGACCTTTGCTCTCAAGAGAAAAATACCCCCTTTGAAAAGAAGAGTGTTGATTCCTTCAACGCTCTTTGAAATATTTCTCCATAACTCTAGGAAAAAAGACTTCCTAAGGAACTGCACCAGGCCAGAAGGAAATCAAGGCACAGCCGTGGTTTGTCAGGACTTGCTTTCTCCTAATGAGCCCAGTGATGCATTTGGTGCTGAGCCCTGGAACCTCAGGGCCTGAGAAGAGATTGCACAAACCTTTCCAGGAGTCAAAGTCAGAGGAAAAACCCAAAGTGTCTGGAAGCATTAAAGGGTCACCCTGAGGTCCATCCCCTACACGGGTTCCTCATGGAGTCCTTGGAGGAGAGAATTGGAGGCCAGGATTGCACCAAAACCTCTCAGAGACTCAGTGTGGGAAGGAAAAACCCAAAGTACCTTAAACACCCTGAGTATCTCAAAGCATGAATGAGCCCCACTGAGTGTCAATGCACAGCTCTCAAGGGACTCCTTAAAGCAGATAATTGGGGCCATGATTGCACAAAGCTCTCAGAGACTCAGTGGCAAAAAGAAGTGCTTAAATGTCCCCGATTACCTTGAAGCATGAATGAGCTCCACCGAGTGTTGTTACTGAGTAAAAATCTCAAGGGACTGATTAGAGCAAATAATTGGAGGCCACGAGTGCACAAACCTCTCAGACTCAGTGTCAAAAAAAAGTCCTTGAATAAACCTTGAGTAGCCGGAATTACTGATGAGCCCCACTGAGTGCTTTTACTGATTGAGAATCACAAAGGACTTGTTAAAGTAGATAATTTGGGCAACAATGGCACAAACCTTTCACAAAGTCAGTGTTAAAAGGGAAGCATCAAGTACCTTTAAAAACCTGAAGTGCTTTGAAGCATTAATGAGTGCACTGAGTGTCATTACTGACAAAGCCTCTCAAGGGACTAATTAAAGCAGATAACTGGAGGCCGTGATTGCACAAACCTCTCTGAGACTCCAAGGCAAAAGCAAAGCCCTAAGTCCTTTGAAAAGCCTGCAGTCCCTGGGAGCATTAAGGAGCCCCCAGGGCCATTCCTGACCAAGGCTCCCCAGGGACTCCTTCCAGCACATCCTTGAGGCCACTGGGATGGGAGGGGGATGCTGAGGGCAGGACAAGGGGCTGACAGTGCCCAGCCTTGCCGGGGCTGTGCCAGGAGGCCCCAGGGCCTCCGGACAAGGTGACTCCTCACGGCCCTTGGTGGCACAGAGGCTGCTGTGGCCCAGGGCACCAAGACTTGGCTTCTCTTTGTCCCCACGTGTCATCACTGCCTACAGTTCTCTGCTCTGGCTGGGGCCTGGGGACACTTTCTCTGTCGTGTCCCTCAGCAGGACCCAGTAAAACTTCAAGAAACTTTGGAGCTGAATTCTGACTGAATTCTTGAGAGGTTTCTCCAGCTCCCTCTCAGGGACTGATGTTCAGGGCCTCAGCACAAGCCTGGAGAGGGTCACTCAAGTCCTTGTGCCGTGTCTGCGCTGCTGAGCTGGGCCGGGCTCCTGGCACAGAGGCAGCTCCTGGCAAGGGCAGCGCTGCAGAGAGACAGCTCTGCCCAGGAGCAGCTCCTGTGCCCAGCCCAGCAGGGCTGGGGCACTGCCTGCAGCCACCCCGGGCACAGCACACAGGCACAGAGGGCTTCAACTCAGCCTGGGCTGGCAGCACAGAGCAGAGCTCACTGAGGGCTCACTGGGGGAGAAATCCTCGCAGCGTTAGGAAGAGTCACTCCCAGGCTGGGGGAAGAGAAGCTGCAGCTCCTGCAGGGATCTCCTGAAGCTGGCACATCCCACAGCTTTAAGGCCCTTCCAGGAGGACTCTCAGCGTGGCTGCAGAGCAGGCATGTGGCCCCAGGGCAGGGCTGGGTGTCCCTGCTGCAGCCCCCGAGGCACAGCACAGGGCAGCTCCCTGTTGCCGGGCTCTGCTGCAGGGCTGAGCAGCCGGGGCTGCAGCCAGGGGTGCCCAGGGCTGTCGTGCAGAGCAGGGTCCTGCAGCCCAGGGCGCTGCGCTGGGCCAGGGACCCTGCTGCCTGCCAGGGACAGCTCTCAGCTGGCCCGGGGAGCTGCTGCCAGCGCTGGGGAGAAGCTGTGGGGGGAAGGAGCCACCCTGAGCAGGGCAGGTGCTGCTGCTGAGAGGGGCTGTGTGGGGCAGGGCTGCTCCCAGCTCCAGACCAGCCTGGGCACAGCTCCGGAGGACACTTGCCAAAGGAAGCTAAGCCTGGTATTGCTGCAAAGACCAGGAGCTTTCCTGAGAGTGTTTTCAATTTCCTGCTTGGAGAAGGATGGGAAAGTTGGGGTGATGACAAAAACATTTTTGCTTTTTATGCATTTTTCATTTATTCGTAGCTCTGTTAACTACTGTTAACTACTATTATGCAGTTATAAAACTATTATCTTTAATCAACTCTATTCAACTACTATGACTCTATTCAACTACTTTTATATACTTGTATTACTATAATCTTTAATTACCTCTACAACATTTCCTACCCTTTATCTTAGATTTTAGAACAATAAGCTTCAAAATATATTCCTGAAATACTGCCCAGTCTTATTGTCAGGAAGTGGACCTACAAGATGAACATTTTGTTTTTAAACCAGAGTGTGAGCAGTCAGAAAAAAAAGTGGCACAAAGAAGCCCTTGGACCTACTCCAATGGGTTGACCCAGAGGTTTGTAGCTGTGGATACTGAATTTCCTATTCGATGTTTCTGTTAAATATCCTAATTAATCAACCTCTAATAAATTGTTGAAATCAGGGGCTGGGTGTTCCTCATTCCCACTGAGACACCTGGAAGTTTCCAATAAAGGTCTGGTTTTTACTTTACTGTTGTAATGCTGTTGCAAGGGGTTTATTTCTCTTCTGATTATAGGCAAAAGAGGATGAGTGAAGCAGAACAGGAATTGTAATCACAGAACCATAGAACATTCTGAGTTGAAAGGGACACCTAGGATCATCAGTCATGTTTAATCATTTACAGAGACTCCTGGTTTGTAACTTTGGGTGGTCAGTCTCTCTGCTGGGAGCCTCCTAAAGGGCCTTCAGCCACTCCTCAGCCCTCAGCAGCAGCAGCAGCATCCCCTTTGCAGGGCCCAGCAGGGCTCTCCTGAGCTGCCCTTGCCCAGCTGCAGACAGACCCTGCCCCAGGCCGGGCCCTGCAGACAGGCAGGTTTCTGTAGGGCTGGGCCCAGGGCGCAGAGGGTGGCATGGGCTCTGTGAGCACTGGCAGGGACAAGGCTCCTCTCAGGAGGGAAATGTCCAGGCCCAGGGAGAGGCTCAGGGAAGGAGAGGGGGCTGAACAGAGCAGTGCTGGGGGCAAGAGGGCACTGTGGGTGTGTGGGAGGTGCTGTGCACAGCTGGGCACGGGAACACTGTCCTGAGTGCCTGGCTGTGTCTGCCCTGCCCTCCCAGGCACAGCCCCACAACATCTTCTCTTGGTTCTGCCCTCCCCTGATACTGTCACTGTCATCTGGTGCTCTCAGGGAGGCTCTGGCATTTGCAGCAGCTGAGCCAGGCACTGCCCTTGGGATTCTTGCCAGGCAGCTGTGTCCATGGGAATGGGGTGTCCAAGCTTCCCTGTGACCTGTGTGGCTGTGGGCAAAGCAGTCCATGGGAAAGGGGACTGAGCTGAGCCCCCTCCCTGAGATCCCATCGTGGGCACAACCGGGGATCTCCTTGCTGCGTCCTTCCAAGCTCTGAGCTGCCCTCCTGCCTGCAGATCTGTGCCAGAGCCTCTGGCAGTTCCCTGAATGTGCCACGGGGAAGTGCAGGGATGCCACAGCTGAGGAAATGCTGTTGGGTTTGCCAAGGGAGCTGTGAGTGTCCTTGGCAGAAGGGGGTGCTGAGGACCTTGCCCAGAGACCTTTGGAGAGGGTGAGACATTCAGGGATCCCTCTGCTCTGGGCAAGGTCTGGTGCAGCAGAAATGCTGGGGATTTCTGACCTCAGAGAACCAGGAATGATGTGTGGGCAGGAAAATAATGTCTATAATTCCTTCCTGTTCTCCATGCCCTTTAGAAGTGGGAGTGAAGATGGCAACAAGCCTTTCTGCATTAGGAGTGATTCCACTGACAAATCCTGAATATCCAGGCTTGTCCCTCTGCCACATGGCCAAAAACCCAGGGCAGCGGGGCAGGGACGGCTCCTGGAGAGCCCCCATGCACAGGCCTGGCTGCTCCTGGCACACTCAGACAGCACAACTGGAGCTCAGGCAGGGACCTGGGTGAAGGTTCTCCCAGAGCAGGAACAAGGGTGGGTGAATCACAGTGGGACAGTCTACAGGGAATGACCCATGTTTGGCTCAAAGCAGCCTGTCCTGACTTGTCACTGTCCTTTATCCATGAACATGTCCCCCATGTGCAGCCACAGCAAATGTCCAACAGCAGCTCCATCAGCCGCTTCCCTCCTGCTGGCGTTGGCAGACACGCGGCAGCTGCAGCTCCTGCACTTCTGCCTCTTCCTGGGCATCTCCCTGGCTGCCCTCCTGGGCAATGGCCTCGTCATCAGTGCCATAGCTTGCGGCCACCACCTGCACAGCCCCATGTTCTTCTTCCTGCTCAACCTGGCCCTCAGCGGCCTGCACCACTGTCCCCAAAGCCATGCACAATTCCCTCTGGGACACCAGGACCATCTCCTACACGGGAGGGGCTGCACGGCTCTTTTTCTTTCTGTTCTTCATGTCAGCAGAGTATTTGCTCCTGACCATCATGTGCTATGACCGCTCTGTGTCCATCTGCAGACCCCTGCACTACGGGACCCTCCTGGGCAGCAGAGCTTGTGCCCACATGGCAGCAGCTGCCGGGGCCAGTGCCTTTCTCAATGCTCTCATGCACACGGCCAATACATTTTCCCTGCCCCTGTGCCATGGCAATGCGCTGGGCCAGTTCTTCCACGAGGTTCACCAGATCCTCAAGCTCTCCTAGTCCAACTACTGCTTCAGGGAGTTTGGGTGCATTGGTTTTCCCATCTCTTTAGGATTACGTTGTTTTGTGTTCATTGTTTTCTCCTATGTGCAGATCATCAGGGCTGTGCTGAGGATCCCCTCTGAGCAGGGACGGCACAAAGCCTTCTCCACCTGCCTCCCTCACCGGGCCGTGCTCTCCCTGTTCCTCAGCACTGCCATGTTTGCCTATCTGAAGCCCCCCCCAATCTCCTCCCCATCCCCGGATCTGGCCCTGTCAGTTCTGTTCTCGCTGGTGCCTCCAGCCATGAACCCCCTCATCTACAGCCTGAGGAAGCAGGAGCTCGAGGCTGCAGTGTGGAAGACTGATGGCTGGATGGTTTCACAAACATTAAACTGCTGGCCAGTGTCTCAAAATCACTTGTCATAAAAGTCATTTTTGATACCTCTTGTTGCTTTACTTTGGAGGTTCTTTTCCTTTGTTTTACTTTTGTAATATTGTCCACAAAGCAGTGTCACTGTTTGTGCCATTTCTCATTTTGTTTCTCTCCACCTTCCCTGTGGCCACAGACTGTGTCAATGAGGGGCTGCACTCCTGGTGGCTTTAAAGGAACCCAAGGATCTTGCAGGCAAGTTTTCTGCAGAGATCCCCCTTTAGTTCTCTTCTCTGGATGAGAGCTGGGGGCAGATCAGTGCTGGCACAGCAGCTGTGCCCAGGAGCAGCAGCCCTTGGTGTTGGCAGCGCTGCTCCCGTGGCCCTGCCCCGCTGCCCTCCTGGCCCTGGTGTTGCTGTAGGGCCGGAGTGCTCTCGGCGCCGGGCACAGGGCTGGGGCTGGCAGTGCCGGGGCTGCAGCAGGGACAGGCCATGGGCTCCGCTGGGGCAGCGCTGACACCTCAGGGCAGGGCCTCGCTGCTCCAGGCTCCTTGCCCAGGCTCTCTCCAGAACACGCCCAGGCCCAATGCTGTGCACGGAAAAGCCCCGTGAGCAGCCCCAGGGTGGCTGTGGGCAGGCTGGGGGCAAACAGCACGGCTGGGGCTCTGCAGGGTCCCTGGGGGAGACGGGAAGGAGCAGCAGAGCAGGGGCTGATCCATCCCCACTGTGCTGGACACCCCCAGGCAGCGTCCCAGAGCGTCCTCATGCACCTGCCAACAACATCCCCCCTCTGCAGCCCTGGCCTCTCTCCCAGCTCACACGGGGGCCGCATCCTTGCAGGCACAGACACGGCAGCTCTGGCTCAGGAGCCCCTGTTTGCAGTGCCCAGAGCAGGCCTGAGCACCCCCATGGTGTTGGTGTGGGGAGATGAACCTGAGGGAGCACAAATGCCATCAGCCCTGGGGCCAGGAAGGGCTGGGGGACAGGAGGGAAACCACTCAGTTCTGTCGTGGCCTCTGAAGTCAGCCAGAAAGTTTGTTCCCATGGGAGTTTCCATGTGGGAATTGAAATACAAACCAAAACTGAAGGAGGAAGTTCACTGCAGTTTAGGTTGTTCTTCACGAGATTGTTCAAGTTGAGCACAGCCATTCTCTTCAGCAGACACACGGGCAGGGGCTTCCTGGAGCGCTGCTCTGGCACCCATTCTTTGGAGTAGGCGATTGCAGGAAAAAAGAAGGGAAGCCCATCAGCTACTGAAGAGAAAGAGTCACTGACAGGAAGCAGTGGGTTAAGAAATGTGAGGGGGAAAAAAAGGCAGAAAACATGAAGTGACAGATGTGAGAAATGGGAGTGGAAAAAGGAGGGAAGTGTGAGGGAAGAAAAGGGTAGGAAACCTGTGTGGGAAAGGGTGAGAAAACGGAGGGGAAAATGGTGAAGATGTGAGTGAAAATAGGAGAGGAAGGTGAGAGGAGGAAAAGGCAGGAAATATGATGGGAAAATTCTAAGAAAGGTGAGTGGAGAAGGGTGAGACACATAGGGGAAAAAATGGGGGAAATGTGCGGGGAAGAGAGTGAGAAAGTTTGCTGTCAAAGAGAGAGAAACAGGCTGCAAATGTGAGGGGAACCTGGTGAGAATCCTGAGGGGAGCATTGTGAGAAACCAGAGGGCAGAAAAAGGCAGAAAACATGAGGGGGGGAAAAGGGTGGGAAGTTTGATGGGAAAAGTGGCAGGAAACAAGAGTGAAAAAAGGGCACAAAATGTGCCAGAAAAGTATAAGGAGCATGAGGGGGAAAGAACGATAAATGTGAGGGGAAAAGTGGGAGGAATGGGAGAGGGAAACGCTGGGAAACACGAGGGCAAAAGTGAGAAACATGAGGAGACAACCTGGAGAAAAATGACTGATGAAAGGAGAAAAGCATGAAGGGAGAAAATGGTAGGATTAATGAGGGAAAAACTGTGAGAATCATGAGAGAACAAAAAAGCAGGAAAAAGTGGGAAGGTGGGGAAATGTGAGAGGTAAAGTGTGAGGAAAGGGAGCTGAAAAGGGTGGGGAAAATGAGTAAAACTTGGGAGGCAAACATGACAGGAAAACTGTGAGACTCGAGAGGGGGAAGGGGTGGAAATGTGAGAGGGAAAAGAACAGGAAACGTGAAGGGAGAAAAGGAGAGAAGGCAGGATTGGCATGACAGCTGAAATGATTCCTAACACATTCCCCCATGCATTTGCCCATTTATTGCACTAGTCCAGGGCTTCTCTGTATGTCCGTCTCCCCCTGTGCCTTGATTCCTGTTCGGAAGCAGTAGAAGTGCAGGATGTGCCCACCAGCAGGAGCTGCTCCAGGCTGGGAAGGGGCCAGGTGGTGCTGATTTCCAGAGGCTTCTGTGTCCCAGGTGAGGCCAGGTCAGGAGTGGGTTGAAAGGTGCTGCTGCTGCTCCTCTGTGCCAGAGAGCCCTGGCTGGGCAGGGCACGGCGCCCACTGCACTGCGGGCTCCTTCTCCTGCCACAGCTGGGCACACCTGGCAACAAATCATGACGACTTGTGGGGAAACCAAGGGCTTTGTGGAGGCTGCATTGCTCTGCACACACGCGGGCCACCTGCAGCACAGAGCTTTGGGCCCCAGAAAGGTAAACCCGAGGGGAACAGCTGGAAACGGTTTCATTTTCACCTTTAAATAGAAGCAACTAAAATCAAAGTTACCAAGAAGGGCTCGATCCCTGGTGCCAGCT
Organism: Chamaea fasciata; assembly: GCF_029207755.1. Taxonomy (NCBI): domain Eukaryota; kingdom Metazoa; phylum Chordata; class Aves; order Passeriformes; family Sylviidae; genus Chamaea; species Chamaea fasciata. Next base: position 168,218 of record NW_027094122.1, on the reverse strand, counting down.
CGGTGTGAGAAAGGAGGCATGACTTTATTTCAGTGCTGGGTGCGTGGGGAATCACTTTCCTAACACGTGCTCAGCCAGAAATCCCACCTACTCATTTGTAACCATGGAAACAAGACCTACTCATTACTTTGCTGAAACTCACAGGCTAAACATTCCCTCAAATTAGTTGACATATTTAAATCACTTCTCAGAAGTAACTGACAGGAGAGTAGGGCTCTCTTGAGAGTCTCGGGTGGTCATTTGGGGAACATCCCATTCCTGCAATTCTCCTCCGATGCTCAAGAGCCTCCTACAACCACTCTTTTCCCCTTGAATGCATTCCAGCTACATTCTTAGGAAGACTACTCTATTCTCAAGGCTAAGGTAGCCACTTGCACACATCAATCACTGCACTGGGGGAATAGAGGGTTCAACACTGTTAATGGGAAGGGAATCCATGATTTGTTGCAGTTCAACATTTTCTCAACACTTTCTTTCTCTGGGAATTGCTCACAAGAATTTCCTCAATGCACCTTGAAAAAGTTTTTGCTGACTGAAGCCACATTGTGTCTTTCCTTCAGCAATTCAGAAAGAAAAACACAAATTGCTGACTGAAACCTTTCTACTCTCTTCCAAATCAGTTCACTGCTCAAGCACAAGCCCCATTCCCTCAGTGAGATAGGAGGTAATATTTTGCTTCAGCTGAAGGGTTATTAGAAGAAAGAAGGAAAGTTGTTGGTTCTAGGTGTTGTTATTTAGGGTTTGGATTTGTTCTAGTTGATTTGTTGGGTGTTGCCGTGAGCTGGAAGAGGGGCCAGCGTGAAGACCAAACCAAAAGGGAAGTAGGAGAAGAGGGGAGGGGACAGAAAAGGAGGCGGTGGGGACAGAATACAAGTTTCCTTTTACCCAGCCAAAGGGAAAGGGGACACGGTTCACCCTGGGCTGGGAAAGGCAGTAAATAGCAGCATTTTCTGTGTGTGTGTTGTGTGTGTGTTTGGCTCTTGGGAGAGGGAGATACACACCCAGCTCAGGTGAATCCTTCCTAAGAAACAGTTCTCTTTGACTTTGATGACTTTTTCCCCATTTAATTTCATCTAAGACTTGGCTCCTTTCTAACACCCCTCTCCCAGCAGCTCAGGGCTGCATTGCACAGTGCTTGCTGTGTGCCAGAGAGCTCAAAGCAGGCTGGCCTGGTGCCCCGGAATATTTCTGCAGAACACTCAGCATTTCACCCCTTTGCTCTGGCTCAGTGCACAACTCCAGCACTGCAGGCGTTTCCTCCCAGAGCCGCGTGAGGCCCCGGCTCCTGCAGATGTGACCTGACAAGCTGTCCCTGCCTGCCGCTGGCCTCGCTTCCCCCGGCAGAAGCGCCGTGCCTGAAGGAGGCTGCCCTGTGCCGGAGCCTGCGGAGCAGCCCGGCTCCCTCCCCTGTGCCCAGAGCGCTGCACACACTGCTCGCCTTGGCCAGGAGTTAGAGGGCAGCCGGCACAAGGGTGGCAATCCTCAGCCAGGCCTGCAGCCCTCGGCTGTGGTTTGCCTTTCTCTGCTCCTGTGCACGCTCCGGACGGCCGATGCCACCGGTCTGTGCTGTGCCCAGCACGGCCACGCTTCCCCTCGGGAGCAGCCGGCTGCCAGCTGGGCTCTGAGAGCGCAGGATTCGCCCGGGGCCCCCAAGAGGCACCCAGGGCCGGGCTGCTGCCTCTTGCAGCTCCAAGGGCCTCCTTGCAGCTGCCTCTGCCCCGGCTCAGGCTGCTCCGGGCTCTGCCAGGGCTCTGCTGGGGCTCCAGCCTGGGCTCACCCTGCAGCCGCTGACAGCTCTGCACCAGCTCTGCGCCTTTCCCAGCAGCCTCCCTGATCTTTCTGCTGTCTCACTTGGGCAAAACTCTCCCCCAGACAAAGAGATTGCACTTAGGGATACAAATGCAAGTGGCAGCAACCCAAATGCTCTCGAGTCAGAGCTCAAGGCCTGCATCTGCACAGGGTATTTGGGCTGCCCCACTCGTCCTTTGGTTCTGCCTGCAAATGCCACTGCCCTTTCTGCCTCAAACACAAGTGCCACAGCTGGGTAAAACCCAGCCCCTGGGCCATATTCCAAAGGCACTGCGGTCCGGAGAGCATGACGAAAGAAGAGCCTACTCCCCCTTCAAACCGTACCAAAGAAGGCATCAATGTCACTTTCCACCTCTAAGCAAAAATGGACAGTTCAGAAGGAAATGTTGAGCATTCTCACAGGCTCAGAAGGAGGACAATCTTCAAAATGACTTGAGGTTTCAGAAACTTTATTTACAATCCTAGGCCAAAATACTACCCTACAATCCTAGGCTAAAATCCTACTCTACAATCCACTACAATGCTGGTGATGGAAGAAAAAGTTTTTAAGTGACTGGTCCATTCCTGTCAACTCCTTCCACTTCTTAAAGGTAAGGATGAGTGGCACCAGGCTGGATGTAGGCTTGGCCGATGTTACAAATGGATGCTGCACAAAGGAAAACAAAAAAGCCAAGGATGAACCATTACTTTCCAAGCTAAGAGCCCCAAAGGCAGGGTAATCTTTTTTTCAATGAAAAGGGGATTGAGTCAGAGTAGGTCTAAGGAGCAACAGTGGGACAACAGTGGCACAGCTTACTGCAAGAGCTGCTAAATGCCCCAGGCCTGGAAATATTTCAGGTCTGAGCATCCTGATCTCTTGAAAGATGCCCCTGCTCATTGCAGGGCACTTGGACCAGATGACCCTTACAGGTCCCTGCCAGCCCAGCCCAGTCTAGGATTCCTGGCTGTTCTCATTTGAACAGCACCAAGAGTGGAGGTGAGGAGGACGAGGCTCATCTGATGCCTGGCAGTTCAGTGCAGGAGGAGCCCGTCCCTGGGACACTGTTTCCCCTGCAGCCCCTTGGCATTTTACCTGCAGCAGCTCCTTGGCAGACCAGCGCCGCTCCTCGTCTCTCTGCAGGCAGCAGCTCAGGAAGTCACGCAGCAAAGGGGAGAGGAGCTTGGGCTGCCGCAGCTCTGGGATCCCTTTGGTGGCTATCAGGAATCGAGCCTGGAGAAAAAGGAAAGACGAGTCTCTCAGCTGCTTCTTTCACATCTGGAACTGCTCTCCCAGATCCCATTGTTTCAGCTGCACTCTGCAGTGGCTGTTTCTGCCGTGGCACAGAGGAAGAGATGACTTTCCTGGACCAACAAAACACCCAAAGCCCAATGTAGCCACAGCTTTTCCAGCATCCAGCAGATCTTGCCCTGGCAGCTGATTTCATTGACTGACCTCCTTAGTGGAAACTATATCAGCAAAAGCACCTTTGCTTCTCTGAGGATTCACCTGACCAGCTTGACAGGCTAGTTGGAAGAGGGACTTTGCTCTACTAACTCACTCTAGTATTTCCAAGGAGTATGACATGAAAAGCATCTCTGCAGCACTTGTTGCTCCCTTAAGCACAGCTGCTATAAAAGTCATCAAGCTTTTTCCTTGGTTCTTGAAAACAATGGTAATTAAAAGTAAAGAAAGGAAATCCCTCAGTTAAGGCAAGTTTCCCTGTGAGAAGAATGGGGGTACACTTCTCTCCAAACCACTGCTTTAGAAACTTGGTTGGGTTTGGGTTTCTTTCCTTCATTTCAGGAAAGATAACAGCAGCTCTAAGATGCTTGTTTCCTGTTAGTAGGGCCATCTACACAGCCAAAAGAGCTGGAACGACTTCTAAGCCAAAGCCCAATGTTGCCTGAGAAGGGAGATTGTCTGCCTGGGCTAAGGCTTGAGTTCCCCCACGGATGCAACCAAAACCCCAGCAGATGCTGATGTGCTGCCGGGACATTTTCAGAAAGGGACCGTGGTGGAAGTAGTTCCAGCAGATGGCAATGGGATTTTGTCCAATGGCACACGGAACGTGGGATGGGGGAGAAAGACAGCGGGATCAGAGAGTATTTACACCTTACCATGAGAGGACCTTTATTCCCGTAAGGAGGTTCTCCTTCCACCATTTCAATGCCCACAATTCCAAAAGACCATATGTCTGCTTTGGGGCCATAGGACTCAGCTTTTGCAATTTCAGGCGCCATCCACCAAGCAGTCCCGGTCGCTGAGCTCCGTCTACTCTGCTCATAGGTGAGTTGAGCAGAGAGGCCAAAATCAGCTGGGGAGAAAGCAAAAGACCGTTTTTATTTGAATCCTGTGCAATTAGGAAAGCAAGGAAAAGAATTGCCCAGTTGAATTTGGAGAATGTGCTGCTGAATCTCCTGGACAACTCTCCCTGCTCTGTTTCCTCAGGACTTTAGTCAAGGAAATATGGCATTGGCTGCTTCAAAAATCCCCACATTTTTTACACGGCCTCCAGCAGTGTCTTTTGTTCCCCTGAAGCTTTAGACTTGTAGCCCCCTCCCTCTGGAAGGGACACACACAGAGCAATGCCACTGTGGACGGCTCGATCCTTGCCATAGGTCTGTGCACGTTGCCACCGCGTGGTCAGCTCACAACAGGCTCCCTGCACTGCCACCAGCACCGTTTTGGGGGGGCTGGCACTCACTCAAAAGCAGCCCCACAGCCCACATATCCCTGGAACGCTGCACCTGACCAAGAATATACTGACCCAGCTTGACAGAGCCATCCGTTTTGAGGAGGATGTTGAGGCTCTTCACATCTCGGTGTATCACGTGGTTGGAATGGAGAAAATCCAGTCCTTGCAGGCACTGAGAGAGAAACCAGAAACGGGAGGGCAAAAATCAGTGATGTGATTTCATCACACAAGAAAGGAAAGAGCTCTCCAAGATTCCCTCTGCAGGGGAATGGGGAGTAATGGCAGAAGACAGTGCCATTGAGGGCAAGAGCTCGCTGCTCCAACACAGGCAGGGCAGGACCTTTCTAAAGAAAGGCATGTCAGCTTGCCAAAGAGCAACAGCAACTGCTGGTGTAGACTCTGCCCTGCAAACCAGCCAGGATGACTGCTGCTGCAGTGCATGTGCTCAGAAGTACAGAGCATTCTGGCTGCACTGCTAACCTTTCCAACTGAGGACTCAGAGAAATGAGTCTCTCTTCTTTGCTGCTCCTTTCAAACAGTGCCACCCCCACCTTTGCTTTTACAGGCAAGGATGCAGTGCAGACAGGCCAAAGTTTAGAGAGGCAAGATGGAGAAGAGCAAATACAAGAACCAGAGTGAGAATGCAACAGCGGGAGAGAAGAGGACAAGAACAGAGTCCAGTGAGTGCAGGGGCACTGGCAGGCAGTTCGCTTGAGATGCTCTTGCTTGCCCAGAGCATATCAGCCACACAGAAACAAAGCCTGGCTCACGGAATTACTCCTGTCCTGAGCCCCTGTCCCAGACAATCCTGCCCAAGCCCTGGGACGCACAGATGGGATCCCTCACCTCTCGACTGATGGTTGCAACGTGGTGTTCACATATGCGAACCTCAGCGATGACATCATCCAGAGAGCCTCCATCCATGTACTCCATCACCAGCCAGAGTTCGTTGAGCACAAGGTAGCTGAAAGAAGGGAACAAGGCCATGCAGATGAACATGCATACATTGGTTTCTTTGCTTGACTCTTCTTTCCGGGTCCCTTTGTGACAAGGACAGAATTCAAGGAATAGACACTCCCTTCAGGCTCTGCATTGTTTGCAGTCTGTGCAGTCTCAAGGAGAACAGCACATCTGTGAAAAAGGAGATATTTTAGATGGCCAGCAAGCCAAAAGTACAGTTTAGTATCAGCCAAGATGAAAAACCTGTCCCGCATGGTATTTCTGGAAAGGAGCACCTAGTGTTCCTGGCATGGCCAGCCCTGGAAAAGAGGGGCAACAATCCAAGGGAAATCCTCTCTAGCATGCTTCATCAGCATTGAAGAAACTTGAAAAAATCAATCCTGAGACAACATGGAGGCAGTGAGCTTACAAGGTATTGACTTAGTATGGGAGGGTTGATTCAGGTTTTTGGCCAGTGTTCCAACTCAGTGTTTGAAAGCCAGGGAAGACACATGCAGGCAAAATACACTCTCTTCCCATCCATTGGAGATGAGTAGAGAAATAATAATTAACTGATTATTAACAGCTCTATTTTCTGCCAGTGTCCAAAGTGGGGTTTTAACCTCGCATGCTTTTACTATGGAAACAAACCTTCATGGGAAGAGACCATGACCACTCACCTGTCTAAATAATCCACAACGTGGGGACTCTTATTCTTCTTCATGACCATGATTTCATTAAGCGCTTGTTGATTCCTGTTCAGTCCTTGAAGATTGATTTTCTTGATGGCCACCTAGAATGACACAGAAAATCAGTAACTTTAGAAGCTGGTGGAATGAGACCACAACACACGTGGAGCGAGTGATTTTGCAATGACACAGGTGAGCTCTGCCAAAATGCCTTATGATTAGACAAAGGAGTAATTAGGAACTGACATTCCTACAGCTCATTTCTCTGCTCCTTTGGGGGCCAGTTCCAGGACACGTGGCCACTGACCACAATTTGCCTTGTCCACTTGTTAAAAATGGTATCTCAGCTCTCAGCCCCCAAAGCTCTGAGCACACACTCTGTTTCTCTGTCCGTACTTCAGAGGAAGAAATGCGTGCCTTGGTACTCTGTGGATACATCTTGGGACCTAGGCAGGGCTTGGGGCTTTTAGGGATGCCTTGCAGATCTCTCCCCTACATGCAGTTCCCAACTGCAGCACTGCAGGTGCCTAAGGAACTGCCAGGAACATTCTGATGAATTTGCTGGCAGCCAGAAATGAGAATTCAGGACTCTGAAGCCGTAGCCCCAGAGAGCAGTGAGATGCCCCTTTGTTGGAGCAATTGAGAGCCAGGGAGAGCATCCTTCTCTGAAAGGAACCGCTGCCCTCCTTGCCTTCCTTCTGGCAGCTGAGCAGGACAAAGACTGTCCCAAATGCAGCTGGCTGGCTGGCACCAGTCTGTGCTTCTTGTGCCTTTGCAGCACAGCTCTAGCCACAGCTGCAGCCACAGCTGACACGAGAGAGGAAAGCCCTGGAGAGCAGCAGAATCTGCAGGGGCTCTTGACATTTACCTGTCCTCCTGTGGCAGTGTCGATGGCTCTGCAAACCTCTCCAAAAGCCCTAGAAACAAAACAGCAGCAAAGAAAGGAGAAGCCATTTAGACCTTGGAGTGAAAGCCAGCCCAGACAGGAGATGTCTGCTGGAAATGCCTCCAACCTGCAGCATGCAGGAGGGCTCTGCCAGAAGGCAGATGATGCATTTTCCTCTCCAGTGCATGGGCACTGGGCCTGTTTCTGAAGCATTGGGCTTTAGTGCCTCAGCTCAAAAGGCCAGGTGATTCTTTCGTCTTGGATTTTAGTTTCTAAACTGGGCAGTTTTTATCCTGATCACACTATTTCCTTCAGCAAACTCTTGGGAAGAAATGTTCCTTCAAACAGTTATCTGCCTGCTACAAAAAGGGGTGCTTGCTGTTTCTGGCAATGAAATCCAAGTGTCTGACAATTCCTTCTGACCACACTTCCAAATTCTGGCTGGTACTGAGAGATGGGGCAGACTAACCCCAGTGTCTGAATATGTTTGCAGCTTGCCTGACTTCACCCTTGACAGATATTCCAGCAGCAGATCGTTGCCCCATGATTGTGTACAAGTAACTGTGGTTGGACTCACCCTCTGCCAACAATTTCCTCTTCAATGTATTTCCTTCGGGGATTTTCCATGCTCGCCATTTGCCCTGAGGGAAACAAAATGCAAGATGCTTACTTGAAAGCAGAGATCCCACTATCCAGGAGATACAAAAGGCAGCCCTGCTGGGGCTGTACAGTCTGGCCTTCTGAGTCCTTTGTGGCCAGCTGCGTAACAACAATAACTGCAAGAATTGCAACAAGACAGGCAGCTCTGCAGTACAAGCAGGCCAGCACTGATTTCTACAGTCCTTTGAAGAGATCTCTTGACAGCAAACAAAGCACAGGGAGATGCATTCCCAGGAGAGGAGGGCATCTTCCCCACCTTGCAGCACTTTACCAAAAGAATGCCTTTCCCTTTGTAAACCCAAGCAGCTCATGCTCTAACCAGTCCCAAGGGGCCTTCAGCAGCAGGACCCTCACCCTTGAGGAGCAGGCTGAGCTGGAAGACGCCCTTGCCCGTGGCCCACGTGAAGAACCACACTGCTTCTCCTCCCCCTGACAGCAGGGATCAGTCCCTGCCCTTGCACTCGCCCTCTCAACCCCGCACACGTGCCCACCTTCCCGCAGCGGGCAAGGGCAGCAGGGACAGCAGTGCTCCTCAGGTGCCGGCGGGACACGGACAGCTGCCCAGAGGAGATGCTGACCCTCTGTGAGCCCAGCCCAGGCCGTGCAGGAGCCGGCCCAGAGCAGGGGCTGCTGCCTCGGGGCAGCTCCGCGCTGCAGCGGCCGGCCGGCAGCGGGACTCTCCCAGCTAAGGAAGGCTCCAGCCTCGGCGCTCACACCAGCCCTCAGGGCCAGGGCAGCCACCGCCACAAAGCTGCCAAAGCCCAGGCACCAGCACTGACAAGCAATGGCAAGAAGGCACGGCCACACCCAGCCCCTTCCAAGCTGCTGCCCCCACTGAGGACACGGCAGGATTGGCTTGGAGAGCAGACACAGCCAGGTGCACGTCAGTGCCCTTTTGTGCCAACAGGTGACGGGAGACAGAGAGTCAGCTGGGCTCTCTTCTCAGCCCCACCAGCTCTCATCTGAGGGCACAGGACCGGCAGCTGCTCTGGGCAAGAAGCAGCTTCAATGACTTGTGCTGTAGAATCACAAAGGGCTTGATGTGTTTTCCTAGAGACTGATCTGAGCAGGGCTTGGGCCAGTGGGTAGCATTCTAACAGTCATGGGAATGACTGGGAATCAGGTAGGAAAAAGTGTCATGGATCTGAGGAATATACAGCAGAGGGGCTGAAGGCTCACTCCTGAGAAATGCCTACAGTGCACTTTTATCTGATCATGCCCCAGGCCTGTGTCTCTTGGATGTATCTTTCTAGGAACAAAACTAGGATATGAAATACAGATTGTAATAAAAATATCTGTTTTTTTTCATTGGGGGCACAAAAAAACCAGCTCTTGCTCTCTGTTTCTGCTGTCACCTGATGTTCTTTCCAAAGAGTCCTCACTGACAAATATATAATCTTCTCATTAAAAACCCTGCAGATGTAGTAGTGGTAAATAAGAACAGTCATCAAAATGACGCCACTGAGACTCATGGGGCAGAAGAGCTCCTTCAAGATGGAGAAAAAACCTCTACCCAAAAAAATCCATAAAAAAACCCCAAACTAAAACCACAACCAAAAGACAAAATGCCAAAACCAATCAATTTCCGTGAAGGTTTTTTTTGCTCTGATGGCAGATGAGAAGTCAGGAGTCTAAGGAGAATTTAGGAAGCTGACTATTCTATCCAGTTTGGCCACTAGCACACAGGACTTGCCCAGATCATTTGCTAGCTCACAGCCTTCTGCTGATGCAAGGACAACCCCTGCTTCTGCCTTTAGCAGCTGGGGAAGCTCAGGCAAACCCCAGGCACGTCCAAGCTGCCCTCAGAGGCAGCGGGAACACCCAGAGCACTCTCTTGCTGCCTTGGAGCACAGCCTCTCCTGTGGGGAGCCCTAAATGCTCCTGGGACACCAAAGTGAGGAGGATCATTGGGTCCAGCTGTGCTGGCACGTGCACACAATACACTGTCCCTCAGAGAAGAAAGACACAAGACATACTCAGGAGCTCCAGGGACTCATCCTCATCATCCTCCATCTCCTGTTGCTGAGCAGAAGCCCTGTCAGTGCTGGAGATGAACGAACTGCCCGGCTTCCACTGCACAGCTTGGCCAGCACTAGTGCCTTCAGCTGACACTGCTGCTCCTGCAGGTTCAACAGAAGAGCCTGTGGAGATCTGAGACAACAAAGGAATTGGTGTCAGAAAGAAAAGTGGCTGGCAGAGATTAGCCCCAGATCCCATTTCAAGTGCAAGCCCTTAGCAAGATGCTGTCAGCCACATGCAGGGCTCTGCCATGGGTTTGTTCTGATGTCCACTCCTCAAACTGGATGGCTCAAAGCCAAAGGCTGGTTTGACTGGAGTGCAAGGCCAGATTCATTGTCCATTTTCTCCAAAATGCATTTGCATGGATTTTCTGAAGGGTGACTGCCAAAATGACCATTCTGCTTTCTCCCAAGGACGCTTTTCCCCTTCCAAGGGCTGCAGACACACTTGCAGCTCTTTGTTCAAATGTTCTACCTTCTCCCATGGAGTCCTCTTTTCCTCCGGCATCTTCTGAACGTGCCCAACTGGCAGCGCTGCTGCTTGGGACAGTTTCTGTGCCTCACAGGAATCTTGGGGCTCCTTGCTGCCAGTCACTTGATGGAAATCTTTGCAGGCTGCCAGGCGAGATGTCAACACTTCCACCTCAAGTCAAAGAGAACAAAGCAGTCAGAGAGTCCAGCTTGTCCCTGTCAGCCAAGAGTCATCGACTGTGAGGAAAGGGAAAGGACCAGATTCACAAGGGATACAGACAGCTTCTTTCCAGATCCATCTGGGTCACCGTGTTCACCTGCAAGAACACCTCAAGAAACAAGGAGAGCAGGAAGAGGCCAGCAGGAATGCATTCAGATGACTGCTGGCCAAAAGGCCAAAGCACTAGTGCCACTGTGCAGGGCAGCAGCTGAGATTCAGCAGAGCAGGGAGTGTCCTTCAGAGTGCCTGTGGCACGCACTGGAGCAGGATGGCACTCAGAGGCATCACCCCACCCCCCTGCTGCTCTGCAGGGGAAAGGCAAGAAGGGCAGAAAGCACCAGGTTGGTGACTGCAGTGGCTATTGCTCATTCACTCACTTGTTTCTTTAGAGCCTCTTGCTTCTCAAGGAGGAGACCAATTTTCGCTCGGTCTTCTGCTAGAATCTCCATTTCTTCCTCCAGCCTCTTCTCCCATGCCTTGATCCTAGCCCGAGTTTTCTGCAGCTCTGCCTCCAACTTGTCTCCAAAGTTCCGTAAAGAACAGGAGACAGAACCTTCCATCAGGGGAGTGGCTACTACTCCTCCGCTTACATGGTTTTGTTGATTGCCCCTCTCCTGATGGAGTTTCCATTGATCCTCAGTTCTTCTCATGTCTTCCCTGCTCTTCCTCCTTGCTGCCATCGTGTCACTCGGAGGTTTGGGCGGCTCTGCTTGTGCCTCTGCCTCCACGTTCTGTACACACAAATGCAGAGCAAGTGACTGGGAGATGCCATCAGGCTCAGCTTTTTCCTTTTTCAGCGTACAAATCATATTCATTCAGCCACTTCTTTCTGCTTCCCTGCCCACCTCTGCTTCCATTGTAACCCTCCTGTCCCAGTGCTGATCTCTGCAGATGACAAGGCTCTGTGCTTTCAGTGCCTGGGGGACTCCTGGCCTCCTCAGTCCCAAGAGCTCCATTGAATTCCCCTCTCCCTGCCCTTCACTCTGTCCCACTGTGACACTAGCAGTACAATCAGCCTCCATCTGGGGCTGAAGCTCCAACAGCCTCTTCGGAAGCTGACAGGGAACGTGTCTTTTGCCACACAAGAGAAGAGTGGCCCCCCAAAGATTCATGGACAACACATCATCTCTTAGCAGCTCTTTAAAAGCCAAAAGACAGGTGGACTCCGAGTGCCTGTCAGCTCTGCTACTGACTGCTCTGCCTGAAGAGGCAAAAGAACAACCTGGCAACAAAGGCACCAAAATCCCTGTCTTCAAACAGCAACTCCACGTCCCCAGTGTGTCTCTGAAATGCTCCCGGGTAAGCACAGCCAAGAAGCTCCCAGGGACAAACCACCCCAAAGAGCTTGTGTTCTCAGATCAAGACTTTTGGTGCCTGTGGGTACTTGGCATGTCTGTGGAGAGGGACAGGTGTCCCCAGACCACAGCGTCCCCTACGTATCCACCAAGGCTGAGCACAGTGCCTTTGACATGCTCCCTCCTCTGCAGACAGGGAGCCTTCCTGCTCCAGGCTGGCCCCTATCAGAATCCCAGCAAGCTGGGGCCTAAACACGGCAGCTCAAAGCCCATTTTCCAGCTGTCACTGGCTGAGGGGAATGGCTAGGTCTGGCAGGACTGCAGCACTCAGCATCCTCAGCCACCAACAGCAAGAGCTGGCTGCTCAGAAACTTGCAGCTCTGCCTCGCACTAAAGACAGCACCCTCCAGAAGTGGCACTTACTGTCTGGGAAAGTTCCGGCTGTGGTGTGACCACAGCTGGAGCCTTGTGGTCATTTGGCTCCTCTTCAGCTTCTTGTCCAGGAGCAGAGGAAGCCGGAGGAGAGTCTGCTCTTGGTTCTGGGATCTGTGGACAGACAGGAGCGTGAGACACAGGCCATGACCTATCATTTAGAACCTTCTTTCTCTTCAGCTCTAGAACCAGCTCGACTAAGCACAAATCATCAACTTGGAGAGCAAGGGGATTCTAAGTCACTCTGACTAAATTCTAATGGGCTGATTCAACTGGACACTGCTCCAAATTAGATATTCCCCCCTGACTACTATCAGGAAGCACATTCTCTCTGCAAAACTGATCTTTTAGTTCTTTTAAAGCTCTGGAATGGAAAATTAGGAAATAGGCAGTGATGCCTTTGCTCTTGCTGCAGCAGACATGGAAAGGGATTTTCTTGCAGCCTACTCAGCTGGCCCTCTACACTCTACTGCCACAGGCCAAGCTCACAGCTTGCTGCACAATTTTAAACACCAAGAACATCAAATGTTCTTTCCTTACTCACCTCAGGATCAGCACCTCTGAATACCCGGCTCAGGTGACCTGCAGTAGGCAAGGGAAAATGAAGCAGATGCTTTGAGAAAACTGGAGACAACCATTTTTAGAAGACTTTCCAAGAAGGCCTCCCAGTCTACATTTTCAAAGTTGTCCTGCTCGACCCAGCAATGGAGGAATTGGCAAACTCTGCTGCCACAGACTCTCCCACGGAGGGAACGCAACCCCTGCAGGCTCCCTTGCAAATGCTGCCCGCACGGCCGTGGCTACACACACCCCTTTTTGAGCTGAACGTGTTGACAGGAGCTTTACCCAAGGAGCATCCCAATGGCCTTTCTGTTTCCAAATCAACTCAGTCACTAAGAAAGAGCAGGAAGACACAAAAACCAGGTTAGGTGACACCCAGGGAAAACCTCTACTTACCTGCCAGGTGAGTCAGGAAATAGCAGGAATAAGTAACTCCATAAACAGTGAAAACTGCAGCGGCGAGTTGCCCAATCATTGTGGCAACTGCTGTGCAAGTTTGCCAACTGTTCTCCAACACTATCAAAAAGCAAGTCTCCTGTCAGTGTGCACGTGCCCACTGACAGACGCCTCAAGCTGCAGGACGCTCCTGCACTGAGCAAGCTCAAGAGCTGCTCTGACACCCCTGAGGCCTTCCGGGCACCAAGGCAACCTTGCGATGTCACCATGACCACGTGGCAACCGTGCCCTGACATCACAAAGCAAAGCCCTGTGACGGTCTGTGAATGGATAGAGATGGATAGAGTGATGTTTGTGTAGGCCTAGGCTGCATTTTTACCTTTCCCCCCTCAGCTGCCTGTTTCAGCTCTTGTTTCTCCCCCTGTGCCCCCTGTGTCCCCTGTTGCTGTGCTGGGTCTGAGCTGGTGGCCGGGCCGGGCGGAGCAGCAGTTCCAGCCCCGGCTGTCCCTGGAGCGCTGGGAGCTGCCGGTGGCCCCAGGCACTGTCCCCTGAGCCAGTGCCATCTGCTGTCCTTGTCCAGGGGTGCTGCTCTGCAGGGGAGGAAGCAAGAACAGAGTGAAAGGCTTTGAAGATGGGGCGGCGGGAATCCCTCTGCTTAGGTTTCTGTTTAAAGATACATTGACTGTAGCATAGAGAGGAATAATTACATGGATATTTAGATATGCGGGTTGCTTATTGCATAAGAATATTTCTGTATGTATCTTGGTATATTTATAAATGTATGCTACATATATATGTGTCTGTATATATGCATACATCTTTGTAATAACATATGTATATATGGATGTAAGTATATGTATATGTAAGTATGCTGTTCTATGTGTGTTTTCATTCTATTTCCCATGAATACAGTTGTGTAGGTATTTCTATTTATGCAGTTGGAGTTATATGGCTCTTTAATTAGGTATATTGGTATTCCTAGAAGTAAATAGATCTAGTTTTCTATTTACATCTGTGTATTGACTTCTGTATTTTGAGGTGGGTGTATCTGGGTGTATCTTTCTATTTAAACATGTTTGGAGATGTATAGTTGTGTCATTGTATCGATTGAGATCTTTGTAGACGACTGTTTAGATAGAACTACTGATATTTTTGTATTCCTAGATGGGCTTTAGGCTTGCAGTAATATGTAATAAATTAAGTTGCTAAATACCTAATTGATCTTTGTGTCTAGTGAGTTGTTGTAGATGTTGGCAATAAATTAAGGTTTTCTTAACTGAAGTAGATATTTGTATATTTTTACATAGCATTGTTGTAAAAATTTAAAAAATCCCTTTTTTACCTTAAATTGAGATATATAGTTAAATTAAATACATAGTTGTATAGTGTCAGCGCCGGTGAAGCAATTTGTAATAAATGACATTTTTCATGTGAAATCAATTCTGGTGTATTTGTCGATCAGCAGTGCAGCTGTAGGAATCTGCAAGAAAATACAATTGTCAACTGCGATGGGTGTTTTGTGATTTGTGCTGTCCAGAGCAATGAGCAGTTGTAAATACTGGAGGATTTTGGCCATGGAAATCTCCATCCATGCCCAGCACATGCCCCACTTGCACTCAGGCTGCGCAAGGAAAGCACAGATTTGGGATGGCAGCAGAGCCACACCTTGGCTGAGAACTCACTGCAAGGGCGGCTGAGAAAACTCCGGGACTCCACGGAGCCTTCAAGTCCAACCAGAGGCACCCAGGGAGGACAAATCCACCCACCATGCCATGGGCAGCTCTTCAGGAAGCGCTCCAAGTGTCCCTCTGAAGGTCATCCTGAAGCCCAGGAGCCAACAGGGATCCTGAGCCAGCTCCGCTGCCTTTGGCAGCACTTTGCAAATGAGCTGCAGCAAGGGGGAGGCCGCAGGGACTGTGCTGCAGGCTGGGGATGAAGGAAGGGCCATGGGCACTTGGGCTGAAATTCTCAGAAATCCACAAGGATGGTGAAGAACTGGGAAGCAACAAGTTCTCACAGCCACAACAGTGACGGAAGCCCTTGGTGTGAAGTTCCCTGGGGGAACTCCCAGGGGAGTTGCTACTCGGATCAGCAGCAGCAGAAGCCAGCAGGATCTGCTCCTTTTCCTGGCTTTGTGTGCAGGGCACAGGCTGTGATGGCCCCTGCCCCACAAAACCCTTGCCCATGGAGGCTGCAGGCTCAAAGCAATCCCATTGCAGAGAGAGGCTTTGCAGTTGAAGTCCACTGCCCTTGTGTTTCGGGCTGGAATGGCTCTCATGCCAAAGCACAGCAGGTAACCAGAGCTTTGGGAGGCACAGACTTTAGAGGGAAAGACAGATCAGGCACTCACATGCCTGAAACTCCTTCAGCTCTCTTCTTCTGTAGAATGAGAAAGAAGCAAACTGGGGAGAGGCACATGCAGTCCTTTAAAAAAACACAGTGTCTAACAAGTCCTGTGGCAGAAGAAAAATGGGTAACAACCTTGCCTTGTTTTCATAGCCTGCATCTTCTGCAGAGGAGACAATGGGATGGACAGGAGGAAGGGGAGGGGAGGAATAACTGTGTTAACCCAGTCTGCCTTGCTGTGTACTACTATACTTTGCAGCAGTGAACATTAGAGGTAATGCCAAATTCCTATTTAGCACCATGACACGCTGCTGCTTCATTGCAAAACTGCCTCAGCATTGTTATAAATACATATTAAGTGTTTGTCTTTTTACAAATATGAAAATGAATCTTAGATGTGTTATGGTAGAAAGTTATGCTACAGTAATATACCCTCTTGTAGTAGTGGGATAAATACAGTTTTTAGGCTATAGCAGATGCTTTTTGTAACTAGTTAAAAAAATTACAAAAAAATTGGAGAAGCAATGAAGAAATTCCTCACATAATCTCATGTGGATAGACACAATAGCAAGGACACCGACGACTCCAATGGGAAGAATTTATTGCCTTCGTTATCAAGAGATTTACGACTTTGTGGAGGCATGAAAAATTTATGTGCAAGAAAGAATGGTGGGAGAGAAAAGTTGCAATTAAGCAGGAACACCTAAAGTCAAAAGGAATGTGTAAATCACATACGAAATTTATGAATACGCAATAACCTATGGTATTTAAAGGAAAGATCCTTTGTTAGCAAGCTGTGCTTTGGGTGGAAACACCAGGCACCCAGACGTCTGTAGTTTTGCTTTTCTTATGTCTCTTCTTATTGTTTATTATTAAACTTTTAAAATTTTAACAAAAACTGAACTGTGTTTTTCTCAGAGAAAATCAGCTGAATTTCTTGTCAGTTTAAGCAGATGTGGTGAGAAACAGTGACAGTGATTCAAACAGGTTTTCTAACCTTGTCATCCAGAGGGAATTTTGGCTTGCTTTTTCTTCACTGTATGCAAAACATTTTGGAGTTGTTCTGGATCCTTCGAGGAGGTATCCACAACCGACCAAAATAGAAAAGGGGGATTATGGCATTCATTCTCTTTTAACACCTATTTGTACTAAGCTCTAGCTTCAGCTTAGTAAGGAAAAGGAGAGATTTTCTTTAGTCATGCAGTGCGGAATCATTGGTGTAGGAACAGCCACAATTCCAGGTGTAAGAACAGTGTGTTCTTGCTCTTAACAGGACATTGTGGACAAAAAAAAGCCCCCAAATCCTCACGATTCACCTCTTAGGTAAAACCAGAATGGTTCACGGTGTCAAACTAGCAGGTGATGGAAATAACAAATGTCCCTGGGCTGGGGCAGAAGTCTGGGAGTCAAAGGCTTGGGAAAAGAGAGCTGGCAAAGCCAGCCCAAGCTGCAGGCTGGCATTGGGCTCAAGGCAAGAAGGAGCTTGTGCTGCCAGCACGGGAAGGGACTCCAGGCACAGGAGCTGGCCGGTGGCAGGAGCAGCTGCTGCTGTCACCACCAGGGAAGGGCTGGCAGCGCGCAGGAGCAGCGGGCACATTGCTGGTGGGGACAGTTGGCAAGTTGGAGCGGGCCAAGCGAGGATCAAGAGAGGCTGCTGCTTGTTGTAGAAGTAGTTTTTGACATGGTTACACCAGTCTCACCAAGGTCAGAGCGTTACAGTCTGTGCCATTCTGCAAAATGGCTTCTAGCACAGAGTCCCCATGTGCCAAGCAGAAGCGGCAGCAGCAGCACCCCCAATCCAATGCATTCTATTCCTAAATCATCCAATCTGCTACAAACACGATGCTCTTCCTGTCTTTTTGCACCTGTCCTGGTCTAACACAGTTGTGGGACAATGGTGGTCGTTTCTTACACAAGGGCCTATGCCTACAGCCTTTCGATTCAGTCTAGCAATGTCAGCAATGCTCTGTTATGTTTATGATATGTCTAGGACTTAGTGAACTTTGCGCGAGGTAATGCTACTGAAGTTTAAACTGGACTTCAGGGCTTTTCTATCAACTAATACAGTGTCCGATGTGCTTAAGGCACTTAAGGCAGCTTTTTACTCACCTAAAACTAAAACTTCCATTCCCACTTCTTGCCCGTGTGACTTTATGGATCTCAGTTTTTCTGAGAGTTTCAAAGCAAGCCTGCATTCTTTTCTGCCTCTTAGCCTGTGTGCACGGGGTCCTGGGAGATTTCTATCTGGTTTCCAACAGGGCTGGGACACAGCTCCATGGGTCCCTTCTCTTCTTGTTCCCAGGTCTCCACACGGTGCAGGTGGTTTCCAGCTGTGACCTCCTTTCCAATGAAGAATCCATGGATCCCCCCAGTACAGCTGCAAGGGGTAGGATTTGATCTCCTTCCAGCTGGGATCCAGGAGCCTTGCAGTGTCCCATGGTTCCAACTGGATGACCCCAAGGTGCTGGGAATGCAAAGGGATGATGGTGGAGCAGATGAAGCATTAGTTGCAACACACGTGTGTGGAAGAGCCCCTAAAAGGCATCAGATATGGTAAGGAAGCCGTGAAGCAGAGAGGTGGGTTTGGGAGAGGAAGGGCAATTCCTCTGGGAATGTGGGCTTGAGAAATGAGGCACTTGGGAATGGCGGAATTGCCGTGGAATTTCCATGGCTCTATCTCACTGTCATCTCTCCCGGTGCGGGGGATCAGGTGTAGCCAGGGTTGCGGCGGTCCGGTCCGGGGGCGGGACGAGGACGACTCGTGCAGGTGGGGTTTTGGGGCCGGGGCTGGCGCAAGGGAATGGGTCTTCCCGGGCTTCACCAACCAGGTCCGAAGGCCGACCCGGGAGAGCAGGTGTACCCAGGATTCACCAGCCAAGTCCTGGGTCAGAACGGCAGCGGACAACAGGTCTACCCAGGGTCCTGGCGGTCCAGGGATGGGACAAGCGGTCTAGCCAGGATTTTGGAGCCAGGTTTGGCGGGCGGCGCGGGGGAACAGGTCTACCCCGGCATTCGGCAGCCAGGGACCAAGTCCGGCGGTGGACAACAGGTCTACCCATGCATTCGCCGGCAAGGGACTGTCTGGCCGAAGAGAACAGGTCTACCCAGGCCTTGGGCAGCCAGTTAGTCAGTCTGGCGGCAGAAACAGGTCTACCCCGGCATTCACCAGCCAGGAACAAAGTCCGGCCGCGGACAACAGGTCTACCCAAGGGTTGGGCAGCCCGGCACCAAGTCCTGCCGCAGGCATCAGGTCTAAGCAGGGGTTGTGCAGCAAGGGACTAAGTCCGGCGGCGGATACCAGGTCTACCTAGGGGTTGGAGAGCCATGGACCAAGTCCGGCCGCGGAAAACAGGTCTACACGGGACTTGGGCAGCCAAGAAACAAGTGAAGCGGTAGACAAGAGGTCTCCCCCGAGGCTGGGCAGCCAGGGACCAAGTCCTGCCGCGGACACCAGGTCTACCCCGGGGCATTCGGCAGCCAGGGACCAAGTCCGGCGACGGATAACATGTCTACCCAGGGACCAAGTCCTGCCGCGGAAAACAGGTCTACCCCGGGGCATTCGACAGCCAGGGACCAAGTCCTACCGCAGACAGCAGGTCTCCCCAGGGACTGTCTGGCGGCGTATAAAAAGTCTACCCAGGGACAAAGGCCTGCCGTGGACAGGAGGTCTACCCCAAGAAACGAGCCCTGCCGGGGACAACAGGTCTACCCAGGAAACAAGTCCGGCGGCGGATAACAGGTCTACCCCGGGGCATTCGGCAGCCAGTGACCAAGTCCGACCGCAGACAGCAGGTCTCCCCAGGGACAAAGTCCTGCCGCGGACAACAGGACAGCTGCCGGTCCCTGTGCAGCAGAAGGAAGCCGCAGGGCGGGCGCCCGGGCGGCAGCGACAGCCGCTCCCTGGGCAGCGGCTTGAAGCCAGCGCGCCCATCCCGCCCGTCCGGCAGCAGCCGCGCCCTGGGGAGCTGCTGGGAGCCGCAGGGCGGGCGCCTGCGCCCCTCCCGCCCCGCCGCCGGCCGCTGCCTGTTGGCCGTGCTCCGGCGCCTGATGCGGAGCAGGAGGTCGGGGCGGTCGCGGCAAAACCAGGGGTTGGTGTAGTGGAGCCAGGCGCCGGCATCGCCAAGCCAGCCCGGCACCTTGCAGAAGCCGTAGTGGTTGAGCTGGTGCAGGAAGTTGCATAACTGCGTGGCCCGGAAGGTGTGCGGGGCCGGCCCCTGGGAGCCGCCCGGGCCGAGCAGCTCCCGCTCCAAGAGGGAGCGGTCGATGAGCAGCCCCCGGGCCTGGCTGTCCCAGCGCACGGAGCGGACGCGGGGGCTGTTTGCCAGGCACCACAGCTTGGCGGGGAAGGTGCCGGCACTGAGCCCGGCGGGCAGCAGCAGCTCCGGCATGGCGTCCATCACCAACAGTGGCCACAACGGCCGGAGGGCAACGGCCGCAGCACAGCACGGCTCGGCACTTTGCGGTTCGGCTCGGCTCGGCACGGCACGGCCAAGCACAGCACGGCTCGGCACAGATCAGCACAACTCGGCTCGGCACGGTAGGGCACGGGAAGCCCGTGGCCAGGGTGGGCTCTGGGAGCAGTGGTGGACTCTGTCCCCACGCTGCATCCTGTGCCTGGGTCACCGTCGGTGACGGGGGAAAAGGACATTGCTTTGTCTTGGCTGGGGAAAGGATGAAAAGGGGACATGAGAAAGCATCCTTTTGGTCACCTTTTCAGCAGACTAACTGTTTTTTTCTCGCCATCTCTGCCTGTTTTTTGCAGAGTTGGAACATCTTTCATGATTTGGAGTCAGCAGCAGCAGCAGGAAGGGGCAGTGATTTTGTCAGCATTGTCATCAAAACGCTAGTGCTGCCCCATGGATGGATGTTGCTTGATGCAAGGGATGAAAGGCCTTCACTTGTAGGGCGCTCACGCCGGTGTCTTCCCAAAGGACGTTGCCATTTTCTTTCCTCAGGAATCGCTTCTTCTGTTTTTCCCCCCATCTGGGGAGATTTCCAATGCAAATGCCTCCTGCAGCCAGCTCTTGCCAATGCAGACTGACAAAGGAGATCTTGCAATGGACAGAGACTCCCTAGAGCTGGTGTGGAGAGGTGAGGGGCCAAGGTTTGTCCTTTAGTCTTGAAGTCTTGTTGGGGAGCTGATTGTGCTTTGGGGGACTGACAAAAATGTTGTGTCCTGAAAGACCACAGAGACTTTGGGGTTGTCATGTTGGGGCAGAAATTTATGTCTGAGAACTTTTTGAAATGCCTTTTTTTTTTTTTTTTTCCCCCTCCCCTGCAGAGAACCTTTTCCTACCTTTTGGGGAACTTCCGTCTGCTGGTCTCCCAGATCCAGCCGTTTCCCAGGGTTCCTTCCCAAACTGAGGAGTAGCCCATGGCCTCCACTCTCCAGCTGGAACAGAAAGAAGCACAGAGCTTGCTGTTGCGGGAGAAGAGCTTCTCTTTCCTGCCGGCTTTCCCTTTGGGGCAGGTTGGTATGTGCTCATTTGATAAAGGGAGGTTTAAACTCTGGAGGTGTTGCATTTCAAACTGCTCCAGCCTCGAGCTCTTGTGTGGGTATCCTTGGACAAAAGGCCTCCCTGTGTGAGCTCCCAGTGGGCTGGTTCAGTAAGGAAGTTGATATTTCAGGCTTGTGACTGCTGAAAGCCGTTGGTTTCTGGAGGTGTCCGGAGCTGGGAGCAACTACTTTTCTCGCCTGCCTGCAGAAAAGGTAGTGGGAAAGTGGGGATTGCACTTGCAGAGATGGCCATCAGGGGTGTTTTCCGAGAAATGGGCTGGCAGAGAGGCAGGTCTTGTGCTCAACTGGCTGTGTGTTTGTTTTGGTGGTGGGGAGATGTTGTAATGAATCAGCCGAGACTCCATAGCCTTCATGCAGGAAAAGCCAATTCTTTATTCACATCGCTTCTTTTGTCCAGTTTTCAGGGACCTCATGCACCACACCCATTGGCAGGTAGTTTTCTTACTGCCGCATTTATTGGTCAGAAAGTCATTTGTGTGTATGTGCTAAGTTTCAGGTTGTTTACATTTTTCCTTGGTGGGTTCTGATGGAACAGAGCTAATATTTATGCAGATGCACTCGTTTTTCTCCCTAGGAACGGGCTGTTTTGTGAACAAACTTCACCTTCTCTAAACAGTTTTCAACTGGGAACTTGCAAGCTATTGCTAGCTGCTTAGCTAAAGTAGCATGGCCTCATCCATATTCCATAAGACCTTTCTTTAATAACATTTTTTACCTGTCTGCAGCAGGGAGAGTCACAGACACAGACACCAGCTGAAGGAACAGTGTAATTTACTATCATGCAGAAGTGCAAAGACAAATCAGAAAAGAAGAAGGTAAGCAATGCACCTCATCACTGGTACAAAAGGTTGCCTCTAGTGGTTAAGAAAGATCCATCAGCAGACACCCTTCTGCTTTATCCTTCATCCAGATCCACTCATCAGCGGGGAAAGCTGTCCCAGCAAAGCTCTGGAAAGTCCCTGCCAGGAACCAGGAAATCCTACACTGCCTCCCCCTTTCTTGGCCACCAGGCTTCTGACTGCACTGTGAGAGTAGCCCAGCTTTGACAGTGGTGAACGAGCAATCTGACAGACCTTCTGGGGCAGGAGATCTGATTTCATCTTCCTCTTGGTTTTCTCCCTGAGCCTGTCCAGGGCTCAAAGAGGAACCAAGGCCAGATGTGGCCTTGTCTGGTTTCTTCATGCTGAAAGGTAAAGATGTGTTTCACCAAGTAGTGAATGCATAGATCCTATTGATAGTAACACTTGGTTAAGGAGCAGATCCATCGAACGTTTGGTTGGAAGGGTCATCCAGAGGGCAGATTTAGCTCAGGACCTGTTGTTCAGGCCTTAGTCCTTCAGTATTTTGTGGTGCAAATCAATGCCCTGGAAAGCTGGAAACAAACAAATCCCGCTTGAGCACGTTTCAGAGCGGGAGCAGGATTAGCCCTGCAAGGCCGGGCTAGGGCCAAGAGCAGAGGGCCAGCAGGCTGCATTTGCCCAGAGGCAGCCGTCCAGACCAAGAAGGCCACTGGTGCCCAGGGCCTGAGGTGCCCGAGGCTGCCTCCCCGCTGTGCAGCTCTGCAGAGCCCGTGGAGCGCAGGGTCCCGGGCAGCCAGGGCGGCCTGGCTGCCTTGGAGCACGAGGGGTGTCCCAGAGAAGCTGAGGCCCTTGGCTTTTTAACTGTTGCTCAGAGTCTTGTCATTAGTCCACACTGTCTGACATGTTTTCCTTTCCTCTGGCATATTGAAGAGAGCTTTTTGAGAAAAGTGGCTGATGTAGCTTCTGCTGGTGCTGGTGCTTCTGTCTGCAGGTCAGGGCAGGTGGTTTGAACCAAGGACGGAGTCCGCAGTTAACACTGCAGTTTTGCCAAGCCAAGAAAACCATTCACAACTGGGTGACCGATGCTGAGCAGCTTTGCTAGGTTTTGGAAAGTTATCACCTTAAAAACCCAACAAATGTTCCTACATGAGGGTACCAGCAGTGTCCCAAAGATCCCAACTTTTTCCACCTCTTTTCTGTGTCTTTGGTGTTTCTAAGTTCCCCATTCCCCAGCAGGAATGAAAGCATGTATGATAATGTGAGTGATTTGAGAGCTCTGTGTTGTGTGCTGCCACATCAGTGTTGATGACAGGCTGGACATGGACAGGTGTGTCGAGTTCAATTCATCCCAGTTCTGTGCCAACAGCAGCCCCAAGGTGCCGAGAAGAACAAGGACGGTGGGTGGGTGTGCACGCACAGCCCTGTGGCCTGGCTGCTGTGTGGGCAGAAGGTTCTCAACAGCAGTACATCTTCACTCCCCCAAGTGGGAAGAATATATCAAATCTATATGAAATGAAAATATTTATGAAAATGCACTCAATGGTACATATTTATATGTATCATATATGCAACTGATCAAATAGAATGCTGCATATTCTATATTTTGATATGCCATAATCAATAGAATATATCAAATATAGAGTTGATCTTTCCCTAAGCAATTGCCTGTGGGTCCTAGAGGCCATCTCCTAGTGTTCCTACATTTGTGCCTTCTGGTACTAGTTCTTATAGCAGCAACTCCCCTGGGAGTTCCTCCAGGGAACTTCACACCAAGGGCTTCCATCACTGTCGTGGCTGTGGGAACTTGTTGCTTCCCAGTTCTCCCCCAGAATCCTTGTGGATTCTGGAGCATGTCAGCACAGGTGTCCATGGCCCTTCCTTCATCGCCGGCCTGCAGCACTCACAGCCCTGCGGCCTCCCCCTTGCTGCAGCTCGTTTGCAAAGTGCTGCCAAAGGCAGCGGAGCTGGCTCAGGATCCCTGTTGGCTCCTGGGCTCCAGGATGACCTTCAGAGGGACACTTGGAGCGCTTCCTGAAGAGCTGCCCGTGGCATGGCGGGTGGATTTGTCCTCCCTGGGTGCCTCTGGTTGGAGTTGGAGGCTCCGTGGAGTCCCGGAGTTTTCTCGGCGGCCTTTGTAGCGAGTTCTCAGCCAAGGTGTGGCTCTGCTGCCATCCCAAATCTGCACCTGCCTTGGCCAGCCTGAGTGCAAGTGGGGCATGTGCTGGGCATGGATGGAGATTTCCATGGCCAAAATCCTCCAGTATTTACAACTGCTCATTGCTCTGGACAGCACAAATCAAAAAACACCCATCGCAGTTGACAATTGTAATTTCTTGCAGATTCCTACAGCTGCGCTGCTGATCGACAAATACACCAGAATTGATTTCACATGGAAAATGTCATTTATTACAAATCGCTACACCCGCGCTGACAATACAGAACTATGCTGATGTCAATTTAAGTTTAAAAAAAGGAATTGATTCGATTTTTACAACAATGCTATGTAAAAATATAGAAATATCCACTTCAGTTAAGAAAACCTTAATTTATTGCCAACATCTACAACAACTCACTAGACACAAAGATCAGTTAGGTGTTTA
Organism: Chamaea fasciata; assembly: GCF_029207755.1. Lineage (NCBI taxonomy): Eukaryota > Metazoa > Chordata > Aves > Passeriformes > Sylviidae > Chamaea > Chamaea fasciata. The sequence continues at coordinate 143,903 of NW_027094122.1, read as the reverse complement.
GCAACTTAATTTATTACATATTACTGCAAGCCTAAAGCCCATCTAGGAATACAAAAATATCAGTAGTTCTATCTAAACAGTCGTCTACAAAGATCTCAATCGATACAATGACACAACTATACATCTCCAAACATGTTTAAATAGAAAGATACACCCAGATACACCCACCTCAAAATACAGAAGTCAATACACAGATGTAAATAGAAAACTAGATCTATTTACTTCTAGGAATACCAATATACCTAATTAAAGAGCCATATAACTCCAACTGCATAAATAGAAATACCTACACAACTGTATTCATGGGAAATAGAATTAAACACACATAGAACAGCGTACTTACATATACATATACTTGCATCCATATATACATACGTTATTACAAAGACGTATGCATATATACAGACACAAAAATACATAGCATACATTTATAAATATAACAACATATAGATAGAAATATTCCCATACAAATAGCACATACCCACATGTATAAATATCCATATAATTATCCCTCTCTATGTTCAAGTCCATATATCTTTAAAAAGAACTCGAAGCAGAGGGATTCCAGCCGCCCCATCTTCAAAACCTTTCACTCCATCCTTGCTTTCCCCCCTGCAGAGCAGCACCCCTGGACAAGGACAGCAGATGGCACTGGCTCAGGGGACAGTGCCTGGGGCCACCGGCAGCTCCCAGCGCTCCAGGGACACCCGGGGCTGGAACTGCTGCTCCACCCGGCCCGGCCGCCAGCTCGGACCCAGCAGAGCAACAGGGGACACAGGGGGCGCAGGGGGAGAAACAAGAGCTGAAACAGGCAGCTGAGCGGGGGAAAGAGGTAAAAATGCAGCCTAGGCCTACACAACCATCAGTCTCTCCATCTGTATCAACTCACAGACCAAGGCAGAGCGTTTGCTTTGTGATGTCAGGGCACGGTTGCCACGTGGTCGTGGTGACATCACGAGGTTGCCTTGCTGCACGGAAGGCCTCAGGGGTGTCAGAGCAGCTCTTGAGCTTGCTCAGTGCAGGAGCGTCCTGCAGCTTGAGGCGACTGTCAGTGGGCACGTGCACACTGACAGGAGACTTGCTTTTTGATAGTGTTAGAGAACAGTTGGCAAACTTGCACAGCAGTTGCCACAATGATTGGGCAACTGGCTGCTGTAGTTTGCTCCGTTTATGGAGTTGGATATTCCACCTATTTCCTGACTCACCTGGCACGTAAGTAGAGGTTTTCCCTGAGTGTCACCTAACTTGCCTTTTTTATGTCTTCCTGCTCTTTCTTGGGGACTGAGTAGATTTGGAAACAGAAAGACCTTTTGGATGCCACTTGGGTAAAGGTGCTGTCAACACGTTCAGCTCAAAACAGGTTGTCTGTAGCCACGGCTGTGCGGGCAGCATTTGCAAGGGAACCTGCAGGGGTTGCGTTCCCTCCATGGGAGAGTCTGTGGCAGCAGAGTCTGTCATTTCCTCCATTTGCTGGGTCAAGCAGGACAACTCTGAAAATGTAGACTGGGAGGCCTTCTTGGAAGGTCTTCTAAAAATGCTCTGGTTGTCTCCAGTTTTCTCAAAGCATCTGCTTCATTTTCCCTTGCCCACTGCAGGTCACCTGAGCCGGGTATTCAGAGGTGCTGATGCTGAGGTGAGTAAGAAAGGCACATTTGATGTTCCTGGCGTTTATGAATTGTGCCGCAAGCTGTGAGCTTGGCCTGTGGCAGTAGAGTGTAGAGGGCCAGCTGAGTAGGCTGCAAGAAAATCCATTTCCATGTCTACAGCAGCAAGAGCAAAGGCATCACTGCCTATTTCCTAATTTTCCATTCCAGAGCTTTAAAAGAACTAAAAGCCCAGTTTTGCTGAGAGAACGTTGCTTCCTGATAGTAGCCAGGGGGGAATATCTAATTCAGAGCAATTTGCAGTGTCCAGTTGAATCAGCCCATTAGAATTTAGTCTGAGGGACTTAGAATATCCTTGCTCTCCAAGTTGATGACTTGTGCTTAGTAGAGCTGGTTCTAGAGCTGAAGAGAAGGAAGGTTCTAAATGAGCCTGTGTCTCACGCTCCTGTCTGTCCACAGATCCCAGAACCAAGAGCAGACTCCCCTCCGGCTTCCTCTGCTCCTGGACAAGAAGCCAACGAGGAGCCAAATGACCACAAGGCTCCAGCTGTGGTCACACCACAGCCGCAACTTTCCCAGCCAGTAAGTGCCACTTCTGGAGGGTGCTGTCTTTAGTGCGAGGCAGAGCTGCAAGTTTCTGAGCAGCCAGCTCTTGCTGTTGGTGGCTGAGGATGCCGAGTGCTGCAGTCCTGCCAGACCTAGCCATTCCCCTCAGCCAGTGACAGCTAGAAAATGGGCTTTGAGCTGCCATGTTTAGGCCCCAGCTTGCTGGGATTCTGATAGGGGCCAGCCTGGAGCAGGAAGGTTCCCTGTCTGCAGAGGAGGGAGCATGTCAAAGGCACTGTGCTCAGCCTTGGTGGATACGTAGGGGACGCTGTGGTCTGGGGACACTTGTCCCCCTCCACAGACTCGCCAAGTACCCACAGGCACAAAAAGTATTGATGTGACAACACAAGCTTTTTGGGGCGGTTTGTCCCCACGAGCTTCTTGGCTGTGCTTACCTGGGAGCATTTCAGAGACATACTGGGGACGTGGAGCTTCTGCTTCAAGTCAGGGATTTTGGTGCCTTGGTTGCCAGGTTGTTCTTTTGGTAAAATGGAAGCAGAGGTGGGCAGGGAAGCAGAAAGAAGTGGCTGAATTAATGTGAATTGTGGGCAGAAAGGTGAAAAAGCTGAGCCTGACAGCAGCTCCCAGTCACTGGCTGACAGCACCTTCCTAAGGGCTTGCATTTAAAATGGGATCTGGGGCTAATCTCTGCCAGCCACTTTTCTGACACAAACTCTTTTGTTGTCTCAGATCTCCACAGGCTCTTCTATTGAAGCTGCAGCAGCAGGAGCAGCAGTGTCACCTGAAGGGGCCTGGCCTGCCCCAGCTGAGCAGTGGAGCCTGGGCAGTTCCTTCATCTCCAGCACTGACAAAGCTGCTGCTCAGCAACAGGAGATGGAGTATGATGAGGATGACTTCCTGGGGTTCATGAGTACGTCTTGTGTCTTTCTTCTCTGAGGGACAGTGTATTGTGAGCACGTGTCAGCATAGCTGGACCCATTGATCCTCCTCATCTCAGTGCCCTTTGTGATTGTACAGCACAAGTCATTGAAGCTGCTTCTTGCCCAGAGCAGCTGCCCATCCTGTGCCCTCAGATAAGACCTGGTGGGGCTGAGAAGAGAGCCCAGCTGACTCTCTGCCTCCCATCACCTGTTGGCACAAAAGGGCACTGACGTGCACCTGGGTGTGTCTGCTCTCCAAGCCAATCCTGCTGTGTCCTCAGTGGGGGCAGCAGCTTGGAAGGGGCTGGGTGTGGCCGTGCCTTCTTGCCATTGCTTGTGAGTGCTGGTGCCTGGGCTTTGGCAGCTTTGTGGCGGTGGCTGCCCTGGCCCTGAGGGCTGGTGTGAGCGCCGAGGCTGGAGCCTTCCTTAGCTGGGAGAGTGCCGCTGCCGGCCGGCCGCTGCAGCGCGGAGCTGCCCCGAGGCAGCAGCCCCTGCTCTGGGCCGGCTCCTGCACGGCCTGGGCTGGGCTCACAGAGGGTCAGCATCTCCTCTGGGCAGCTGTCCGTGTCCCGCCGGCACCTGAGGAGCACTGCTGTCCTTGCTGCCCTTGCCCGCTGCGGGAAGGTGGGCACGTGTGCGGGGCTGAGAGGGCGAGTGCAATGGCAGGGACTGATCCCTGCTGTCAGGGGGAGGAGAAGCAGTGTGGTTCTTCACGTGGGCCACGGGCAAGGGCGTCTTCCAGCTCAGCCTGCTCATCAAGGGTGAGGGTCCTGCTGCTGAAGGCCCCTTGGGGTTGTTTAGAGCATGAGCTGCTTGGGTTTACAAAGGGAAAGGCATTCCTTTGGGAAACGGCTGCAAGGTGGGGAAGATGCCCTCCTCTCCTGGGAATGCATCTCCCTGTGCTTTGTTTTCTGCCAAGGCATCTCTTCAAAGGACTGTAGAAAATCATTCTCTGTGCTGACCTGCTTGTACTGCAGAGCTGCCTGTCTTGTTGCAATTGTTGTTGTTGTTGTTGTTACCCAGCTGGCCACAAAGGACTCAGAAGGCCAGACTGTAGAGCCCCAGCAGGGCTGCCTTTTTTATCTCTTGGATGGTGGGATGTCTGCTTTCAAGTGAGCATTTTGTATTTTGTTTCCCTCAGGGCAAATGGTGAGCACAGAAAATCCCCGGAGGAAACACACCGAAAAGGAAATTGTTGGCAGAGGGTGAGTCCAACCACAGTTGCTTCTACACAATCATGGGGCAGGCGATTTGCTGCTGGAATATCTGTCAAGTGTGAAGTCAGGCAAGCTGCAAACATATTCAGACACGCGGGTTAGTCTGCCCCATCTCTCAGTACCGGCCAGAATTTGGAAGTGTGGTCAGAAGGCATTATCAAAGACACTTCTATTTCATTACCAGAAACAGCAACCTACCCCCTATCATAGCAGTCAGATAACACTTCTCAGGAGCATTTCTTCCCAAGAGTTTGCTGAAGGAAATAGTCTGTGGTGAGGATAAAAACCGCCCAGTTTAGAAACTGAAATCCACGATGAAAGAATCACCTGGCCTTTGGAGCTGAGGCACTAAACCCCAATGCTTCAGAAACAGGCCCGGTGCCCATGCACTGGAGAGGAACATGCATCATCTGCCTTCTGGCAGAGCCCTCCTGCATGCTGCACGTTGGAGGCATTTCCAGCAGACATCTCCTGTCTGGGCTGGCTTTCACTCCAAGGTCTAAATGGCTTCTCCTTTCTTTGCTGCTGTTTTGTTTCTAGGGCTTTTGGAGAGGTTTGCAGAGCGATCGACACTGCCACAGGAGGACAGGTAAATGTCAAGAGCCCCTGCAGATTCTGCTGCTCTCCAGGGCTTTCCTCTCTCGTGTCAGCTGCGGCTGCAGCTGTGGCTAGAGCTGTGCTGCAAAGGCACAAGAAGCACAGACTGGTGCCAGCCTGCCAGCTGCATTTGGGACAGTCTTAGTCCTGCTCAGCTGCCAGAAGGAAGGCAAGGAGGGCAGCGGTTCCTTTCAGAGAAGGATGCTCTCCCTGGCTCTCAATTGCTGCAACAAAGGAGCATCTCACTGCTCTCTGGGGCTACGGCTTCAGAGTCCTGAATTCTCATTTCTGGCTGCCAGCAAATACATCTGAATGTTCCTGGCAGTTCCTTAGCCACCTGCAGTGCTGCACTTGGGAACTGCACGTAGGGAGAGATCTGCAAGGCGTCCCTAAAAGCCCCAAGCCCTGCCTATAGCCCAAGATGTATCCACAGAGTACCAAGTCACGCATTACTTCTTCTCAAGTACAGACAGACAGAGTGTGCTCAGAGCTTTGGGGGGGTGAGAGTTGACACACCATTGCTAACAAGTGGACAAGGCAAAATGTGGTCAGTGGCCACGTGTCCTGGATCTGGCCCCCAAAGGAGCAGAGAAATGGGCTGTAGGAATGTCACTTCCTAATTACTCCTTTGTCTAATTACAAGGCACTTTGGCACGGCTTGGCGGTGTCATTGCAAAATCTCTCTCCCCATGTGTGTTTTGGTCTCATTCCGCCAGCTTCTAAAGTTACTGATTTTCAATGTCATTCTAGGTGGCCATCAAGAAAATCTATCTTCGGGGACCGAGCGAGATGGAGGATATTGTTACTGAAATCATGGTCATGAAGAGGAATATGAGTCCCCATCTTGTCCATTATTTAGACGGGTGAGTGGTCGTGGTCTCATCCCATGAAGGTTTGTTTACATAGTAAAAGCATGCAAGGTTAAAACCCCACTTTGGACACTAGCAGAAAAGAAAGCTGTTAATTATTGCTTCATTATTATTTCTCTACTCATCTCCAATGGATGGGAAGAGAGTGCAGTTTGTCTCCATGAGTCATCCCTGGCTTTCCAACACATAGTTGAAAAATTGTTCCAAAACCCGCATCAACTCTACCATAAGAAGTCAGTACCCTGTAAGTTGGCTGCCTCCATGTTGTCTCAGGATGGATTTTTTAAGGTTTCTTCAATGCTGATGAAGCATGCTAGGGAGGATTTCCCTTGGATTGTTGCCCCTCTTTTCCAGGGCTGGCCATGCCAGGAACACTAGGTGCTTCTTTCCAGAAATACCACGCGGGACAGGTTTTTCATCTTGGCTGTTACTAAACTGCACTTTTTGATTGCTGGCCATCAGAGACATCTCCTTTTGACAGATGTGCTGTTCTCCTTGAGACTGCACAGACTGCAAACAACCCACAGCCCGGAGGGAATGTCTTTAATTCTTTTAATTCTGTCCTTGTCACAAAGGGACCTGAAAACAAGAATCAAGCAAAGGAGCCAACGAATGCATGTTCATCTGCATGGCCTTGTTCCCTTCTTTCAGCTACCTTGTGCATGAAGAACTGTGGCTGGTGATGGAGTACATGGATGGAGGCAGTCTTTACGACACAATCCAAAAGACTCGCCTGACAGAAGACGAGATTGCCATCATCAGTCGGGAGGTCAGTCGGGGATCCCAGCTGTGCTTCCCAGAGCTTGGGCAGGATTGTCTGGGAAAGGGGCTCAGAACAGGAGCGATTCCATGAGCCAGGCTTTGTTTCTGTGTGGCTGATATGCTCTGGGCAAGCAAGAGCCTCTCAAATGAACTGCCTGCCAGTGCCCCTGCACTCACTGGACTCTGTTCTTGTCCTCTTGTCTCCTGCTGTTGCATTTTCACTCTGGCTCTTGTATTTGCTCTTCTCCATCTTGCCTCTCTAAACTTTGGTCTGTTGGCACTGCATTCCTTGCCTGTAAAAGCAAAGGTGGTGATGGTGGGAGCATTTGAAAGGACCAGCAAAGAAGAAAGAGAGACTCATTTCTCTGAGTCCTCAGCTGGAAAGGTTAGCAGTGCAGCCAGAGTGCTGTGTGCTTCTGAGCACATCCACTGCAGCAGCAGTCATCCTGGCTGGTTTGCAGGGCAGAGTCTACACCAGCAGTTGCTGTTGCTCTTTGGCAAGCTGACATGCCTTTCTTTAGAAAGGTGCTGCCCTGCCTGTGTTGGAGCAGCGAGCTCTTCCCCTCAGTGGCACTGTGTTCTGCCATTACTCCTCATTCCCCTGCAGAGGGAATCTTGGAGAGCTGTTTCCTTTCTTGTGTGATGAAATCACATCACTGATATTTGCCCTCCTGTTTCTGGTTTCTCTCTCAGTGCCTGCAAGGACTGCATTTTCTCCACGCCAACCATGTGATGCACAGAGATTTGAAAAGCCTCAACATCCTTCTCAAAACGGATGGCTCTGTCAAGCTGGGTCAGTATATTCTTGGGCAGGTGCAGCGTTCCAGGGATATGTGGGCTGTGGGGCTGCTTTTGAGTGAGTGCCAGCCCCCCCAAAATGGTGCTGGTGGCAGTGCAGGGAGCCTGTTGTGAGCTGACCACACGGTGGCAACGTGCACAGACCTATGGCAAGGCTCGAGCAGTCCACAGTGGCATTGCTCTGTGCGTGTCCCTTCCAGAGGGAGGGAGCTACATGTCTAAAGTTTGAAAAGCCCCTGCTGGAGGCCGTGTAAAAAATGTGGGGATTTCTGAAGCAGCCAGCACCATATTTCCTTGGCTAAAGTCCTGAGGAAACAGAGCAGGGACAGTTGTCCAGGAGATTCAAGAGCACATTCTCAAACTTCTACCGGGAATTTCTTTTGCGTGCTTTCCTAATTGCACAGGATTCAAATAAAAACGGTCTTTTGCTCTCTCCCCAGCTGATTTTGACCTCTCTGCTCAACTCACCCCTGAGCAGAGCAGACGGAGATCGGTGGTCGGGACTCTTCAGTGGATGGCACCTGAAGTGAACGGTGAACCCTATGGGCCCAAAGTGGACATATGGTCTTTGGGAATCGTGGTCATTGAAATGGTGGAAGGAGAAGCTCCTGACTGGGAGGAAAATTCTGCCATGGTAAGGTGTAAATACTCTCTGATCCCGCTGTCTTTCTCCCCCATCCCACGTTCTGTGTGCCACTGGACAAAATCCCATTGCCATCTGCTGGAACTACTTCCACCACAGTCCCTTTCTGAAAATGTCCCGGCCGCACATCAGCATCTGCTGGGGTTTTGGTTGCATCCGTGGGGGAACTCAAGCCTTAGCCCAGGCAAACAATCTCCCTTCTCAGGCAACATTGGGCTTTGGCTTAGAAGTCGTTCCAGTTCTTTTGGCTTTGTAGACAGCCCTAATAGCAGCAAACAAGCATCTTAGAAGTGGTGTTATCTTTCCTGAAATGAAGGAAAGTAACCCAAACCCGAGAATGTTTATAAAACAGTGGTTTGGAGAGAAGAAGTGCACCCCCATTCTTCTCACAAGGAAATTTGCCTGAAACCTTGACAAGAGGGTGTGAAGGCCACAGAGTCTCTTGTGCTTCTTGTGCGGTGCTGCTGAAACACTCAGTGACCGTCTTTCTTTCCTAACCCAAGCCGTCACCTCCATGTCACCAAGATGAAGCCTGGCCATGTGGAGAGCCGGCCAAACCCACCCCTTTGTTTCCAGGCACTTTCTAGGATGGCCATGCCATTAATGCATTGACTTGAGTGTCCAAATGAGCAGAGGGCTACCACATGGATGGCGTTTCTCCCTCTTCTGCTTTGACCACCAAAATTTTCCTTTTGCTGCCTAAGGGAAGCTGAAATTTGCAGTCTGATGAGAGACGGAGGTGCAGGTGTTTCCTGTGTGCCCAAAGAGGCATTTTCGTCCCAAGACATTTGTGCATGCATCTTCATGTGTCTGTGTGGAAGATGAGATTCCAAATGTTTGTTTCCTTACCTGAGGAATAACTGAGGGATTTCCTTTCTTTGCTTGCAATTCCCATTGTTTTCAAGAACCAAGGAAAAAGCTTGATGACTTTGGTTTGATGGCAGCTGTGCTTAAGGGACCAACAAGAGCTGCAGAGATGCTTTTCATGTAATTATCTTTGGAAATACTAGAGTGAGTTAGTAGAGCAAAGTCCCTCTTCCAAATAGCCTGTCAAGCTGCTCAGGTGAATCCTCAGAGAAGGAAACCTGCTTTTGCTGCTATTGTTTCCACTAACAAGGCCAGTCAATGAAATCAACTGCCAAGGCAAGAGCTGCTGGATGCTGGGAAAGCTGTGGCTGCATCGGGCTTTGGGTGTTTTGTTGGTCAGGAAAGTCATCTCTGCCTCTGTGCCACGGCAGAAAGTGCCACTGCAGAGAGCACCTGAAACAATGGGATCTGGGAGAGCAGTTCCAGACGTGAAAGAAGCAGGTGAGAAACTCATGTTTCCTTTCTCTTCAGGCTCAACTCCTGAAAGCCACCAAAGGGATCCCAAAGCTGCAGCAGCCCAAGCTCCGCTCCCCTTTTCTGCGTGACTTCCTGAGCTGCTGCCTGCAGAGAGACGAGGAGCGGCGCTGGTCTGCCAAGGAGCTGCTGCAGGTAAAATGCCAAGGGGCTGCAGGGGAAACAGTGTCCCAGGGACGGGCTCCTCCTGCACTGAACTGCCAGGCATCAGGGGAGCCTCCTCCTCCTCACCTCCACTCTTGGTGCTGTTCAAATGAGAACAGCCAGGAATCCTAGACTGGGCTGGGCTGGCAGGGGCCTGTAAGGGTCATCTGCTCCAAGTGCCCTGCAATATGACCAGGGACCTCTTTCAAGAGATCAGGATGCTCAGACCAGAGATATTTCCAGGCCTGGAGCACTTAGCAGCTCTTGCAGCAAGCTGTGCCAATGTGGCCCCACTGTTGCTCCTTAGACGTACTCTGATTCAATCTCCTTTTCCTTTGAAAAATATTGCCCTGCCTTTGAGGCTCTTAGCTTGCAAAGTAATGGTTCATTCTTGTTTTTTTTTTTCTTTGTGCAGCATCCATTTGTAACATCAGCCAAGCCTGTGTCCAGCCTGGTGCCACTGATCACTTCAGTGAAAGAGTGGAAGGAGGAGACAGGAATCAGACAACTGTTTTCTCCAACACCAGTATAGAGAAGGATTGTAGAATAGGACTGTAGAGTAGGATTGCAGCTAGGACAGTGGAGTAGGATAGTAGCATAGGATTGGAAATAAAGTTTGTGAAACCTCAACTCCTTTCAAAGATTCCCATCCTTCTGAGCCTCTGAGAAAGCTCAACATTTTCTTCTGAAGTGTCAGTTTTTTCTTAGAGGTGGAGAGTGACATTGATGGCTTCTTTGGTACAGTTGGAAAGTGGGGAAGGCTCTCCCGAGGGGAAGCGTGGCCGTGCTGGGCACAGCACAGACCGGTGGCATCGGCCGTCCGGAGCGTGCACAGGAGCAGAGAAAGGCAAACCACAGGCAAGGGCTGCAGGCCTGGCTGAGGATTGCCACACTTGTGCCGGCTGCCCTCTAACTCCTGGCCAAGGTGAGCAGTGTGTGCAGCGCTCTGGGCACAGGGGAGGGAGCCGGGCTGCTCCGCAGGCTCCGGCACAGGGCAGCCTCCTTCAGGCACGGCGCTTCTGCCGGGGGAAGCGAGGCCAGCGGCAGGCAGGGACAGCTTGTCAGGTCACATCTGCAGGAGCCGGGGCCTCACACGGCTCTGGGAGGAAGCGCCTGCAGTGCTGGAGTTGTGCACTGAGCCAGAGCAAAAGAGTGAAATGCAGAGTGTTCTGCAGAAATATTCCGGGGCGCCAGGCCAGCCTGCTTTGAGCTCTCTGGCACACAGCAAGCACTGTGCAATGCAGCCCTGAGCTGCTGGGAGATAGAGAGGTGTTAGAGAGGAGCCAACTCTCAGATGAAATTTAATGGGGTGACAACGTCATCAAAGCCAAAGAGAACTGTTTTTTAGGATGGATTCACCTGAGCTGGGTGTGTATCTCCCTCTCCCAAGAGCCAAACACACACACAACACACACACAGAAAATGCTGCTTTTTATTGCCTTTCCCAGCCCAGGGCGAACCATGTCCCCTTTCCCTTTGGCTGGGAAATAGGAAACTTGTATTCTGTCCCCACCGCCTCCTTTTCTGTCCCCTCCCCTCTTCTCCTACTTCCCTTTTGGTTTGGTCTTCACACTGGCCCCTCTCCCAGCTCACAGCAACACCCAACAAATCAACTAGAACAAACCCAAACCCTAAATAACAACCCCAAGAACCAACAGCTTTCGTTCTTTCTTCTCATAACCCTGCAGCTGCAGCAAAATATTACCTCCTATCTCACAGAGGGAATCGGGCAGGAGCCTGTGGCTCGTGCTTGAGCAGTGAACTGATTTGGAAGGGAGCAGAAGGGTTTCAGCAGGCAGTTTGTGTTTTTCTTCTGAATTGCTGAAGGAAAGACACAATGTGGCTTCAGTCAGCAAAAACATTTTCAGGGTGCATTGAGGAAATGCTTGTGAGCAATGCCCAGAGAAGGCAGGTTTTGAGAAAATATTGAACTGTAACAAATTGTGAATTCCCTTTGCATTAACAGAGTGTTGAGCCCTCTATTCCTCCAGAGCAGTGATTGATGTGTGCAAGTGACTACCTTAGCCTTGAGAATAGTCTTCCCAAGAATGTAGCTGGAATGCATTCAAGGGGAAAAGAGTGGTTGTAGGAGGCTCTTGAGCATCAGAGGAGAATTGCAGCAATGGGATGTTCCCCAAATGACGAGCCAAGACTCTCAAGAGAGCCCTACTCTCCTGTCAGTAACTTCTGAGAAGTGATTTAAATATGTCAACTAATTTGAGGGAATGTTTAGCCTGTGAGTTTCAGCAAAGTAATGAGTAGGTCTTGTTTCCATGGTTACAAATGAGTAGGTGGGATTTCTGGCTGAGCACGTGTTAGGAAAGTGATTCCCCACGCACCCAGCACTGAAATAAAGTCATCTATTGACAGGTGAAAATGAAACCTTTTCCAGCTGTTCCCCTCGGGTTTGCCTTTCTGGGGGCCAAAGCTCTGTGCTGCAGGTGGCCCGCGTGTGTGCAGAGCAATGCAGCCTCCACAAAGCCCTTGGTTTCCCCACAAGTCGTCATGATTTGTTGCCAGGTGTGCCCAGCTGTGGCAGGAGAAGGAGCCCGCAGTGCAGTGGGCGCCGTGCCCTGCCCGGCCAGGGCTCTCTGGCACAGAGGAGCAGCAGCAGCACCTTTCAACCCACTCCTGCCCTGGCCTCACCTGGGACACAGAAGCCTCTGGAAATCAGCACCACCTGGCCCCTTCCCAGCTTGGAGCAGCTCCTGCTGGTGGGCACATCCTGCACTTCTACTGCTTCCAAACAGGAATCAAGGCACAGGGGGAGACGGACATACAGAGAAGCCCTGGGCTAGTGCAATAAATGGGCAAATGCATGGGGGAATGTGTTAGGAATCATTTCAGCTGTCATGCCAATCCTGCCTTCTCTCCTTTTCTCCCTTCACGTTTCCTGTTCTTTTCCCTCTCACATTTCCACCCCTTCTCCCTCTCAAGTCTCACAGTTTTCCTGTCATGTTTGCCTCCCAAGTTTTACTCATTTTCCCCCACCCTTTTCAGCTCCCCTTCCTCACGCTTTGCCTCTCACATTTCCCCAACTTCCTGCTTTTTCCTGCTTTTTTGTTCTTTCACGATTCTCACAATTTTCCCCTCACTTATCCTGCCCTTTTCTCCCCTCATGCTTTTCTCCTTTCCTCAGTCATTTTTCTCCAAGTTGTCTCCTCATGTTTCTCACTTTTGCCCTCATGTTTCCCAGGCTTTCCCTCTTACATTTCTCCCACTTTTCCCCTCACGTTTATCATTCTTTCCCCCTCATGTTGCTTCTACTTTTCCTCTAGCATTTTCTGCCCTTTTTCCACTCCTGTTTTCTGCCACTTTTCCAATCCAACTTCCCACCCTTTTTTCCCCCCCTAATGTTTTCTGCCTTTTTCTGCCCTCTGGTTTCTCCCTCTTTTCCCCTCAGGATTCTCACAATGTTCCCCTCACATTTGCTGCCCGTTTCTCTCTCTCTGCCAGTAATTTTCTCACTCTCTTCCCCTCACATTTCCCTCCATTTTTTCCTCTATGTTTTTCAGCCTTCCCTGATCATGTTTCTTAGAATTTTCCCATCATATTTGCTGCCTTTTCCTCCTCTCACCTTCCTCTCCTACTTTCACTCACGTCTTCACCATTTTCCCCTCCGTTTTCCCAGCCTTTCCCACTCAGGTTTCCTTCCCTTTTCTTCCCTCACACTTCCCTCCTTTTTCCTCTCCCATTTCTCACACTTGTCACCTCGTGTTTTCTGCCTTTTTTCCCCTCATATTTCTTAACCCACTGCTTCCTGTCAGTGACTCTTCCTCTTCAGTAGTTGATGAGCTTCTTTTCTTCTTTCCTGCAATCCCCTCCTCCAAAGAATGGGTGCCAGAGCAGCGCTCCAAGAAGCCCCTGCCCGTGTGTCTGCTGAACAGAATGGCTGTGCTCGACTTGAACAATCTCGTGAAGAACAACCTAAACTGCAGTGGACTTTCAATTCCCTCTAGTCTTCATAGTGTTCTAAAGAAATAGGTACCCTGAGGGATACACGTCGCAGGTGCGCAGCCGCTGCACCATCCGCCTCAAGCAGATCCCATCTCCGTTTTCATCACCTCACAGTGACTGTGACTCCTGCCTGGACGAAACCACTTGTGATGCTGCTTGATGCTAATTGAAGTCCATGTGGACATTCCCAGCACTTTTTCCTGCACTTTCTGCCCACCAAGCAGAAATGGAGCTTTTTAGATGCTTCTTACAGTGACACCTGAAAGTGCAGTGCTGCCGTCAGCACGTTCCCAGCCTTTCTTCCCTGGGAATATTTCTTTCCCAGAGCCAGCCTCACACCCTGTGTGCCCCGTAGGAAAAGTGCTTTCCCTACAAAGCTGAAGGGATTTTCAGGGAGTCCCACCCAGCAGAAAATGCCTGAGAGGGGCTGTGGATGGTGTCCAGCAGCTCCTCGTGGCCCAGAAATCTTCCCCAAACATCGAGCGCTTCCAGGAAACGGGAAAGAAACACACATCCCATGGGCCTGGGAAGAGGGCCTGGCTGAATCTCTGCTCCTCACACACATCTTCAGGGGAAGGAGGAAAAATAAACGGGCTCCAAACAGGATAAATGGCTCCCTGCGGGGCTTGGCTGGGGGTTTATCCTACAGCCACAGCATCCCAGTCCCAATGGATGCAGGGCCTGGCTCAATCCCAGTTTGGGGCTGGAAGAAAAGCACCAACAATCAGCTTTGCTGAGGCAGAAGCCTGTGGTGGAGCTGTGAGAAAACCTTTGTGCTGTTGCAATGTTTTCCTCGTTGCTTTTGTGCGCTCTGCAAACAGATTTGGCAAGCAGGCATTGTTACCCTGGGATCCTCCTCCAGGATTTATTGGGGGTGTTTAATACCTGCCACAACCACCCTGCATTTCCCTGAGCTGGCACTAAATGCTGGCCCTGAAGTGACAATTTATGGTTGGGTCTGTTGTCTCAGGATAAACCACAAAGCCAATAGTGGTTGTAAAAGTGCCACTCCCAAAGCGTCCCACTCCCAAAGAGTCTCGTTCCCAAACTGTCCCAAACTGTCCCATTCCCAGTGTCCCATTCCCAAAGTGTCCCATTCCCAAAGAGTCCCATTCCCACAGTGTCCAATTCCCAAAGTGTCTCCACTCCCAAAATGTCCCAATGTGTCCCACTCCCAGTGTCCCATTTCCAGTGTCTCACTCCCAAAGTATCCCATTCCCAAAGTGTCCCATTCCCAAAGAGTCCCATTCCCACAGTGTCCAATTCCCAAAGTGTCTCCACTCCCAAAATGTCCCAATGTGTCCCACTCCCAGTGTCCCATTTCCAGTGTCTCACTCCTAAAGTATCCCATTCCCAAAGTGTCCCACTCCCAGTGTCCCCTTCCCAGTGTTCCACTCCCAGGGCCTGGGGAAGCTCCTGCTGGTCGTTCCCATCACCTCCCAGCTGAGGGACAAGGAAGAAAACCCAGGGATAAAATGTCTGCAACTCCTGTTCTGATAACAGCTGGGAAGGTGCTTTAGCCCCCAGGCACTGCTGCCTCCAATCCAGGTTATCTTTGGGTTGGAATCATGGAATTTGGGATGGAAGGACCTTCAAGCCCCACCCTGCCACGGGCAGGGACACCTCCCACTGTCCCAGGGGCTCCAACCTGGCCTTGGACACTCCCAGGGATCCAGGGGCAGCCACAGCTGCTCTGGGAATTCCAGCCCAGCCCTCCCCACCCTCCCAGGGAGGAATTCCTTCCCAAGATCCCATCTAAATCTCTCCTCCTGTAGTTTAAAGCCATTCCTCCTTGTCCTGGCACTCCAGGTCCTTGTCCAAGGTCCCTCTGCAGCTCTTTCAGGCTCCCTTGTGGTCTTGGGAGGCCCCAATGAAATCTCCCCAGGTCTTTCTCTTCTCCAGGCTGGACAGCCCACACCCCCAGTCTGAGCAAAGTCTCCTGCCGCCAGCTGCAGAAAAACGCAAAAATATCCAACAACTTCTCCAATTCTGCATTTTTAGTTAATGAAACAGATTGATGAGGGAAAACCCAAATTGCTTTATCAGCAAGGCTGAGCTGAACCAGCCCCTCCTAAACTCCTGCCCCTTCCTTGCTTTGGAAACACAGCAAATGGAAAGATGGAAACAGATGGAAACACAGCAAAAACAAAAGAAGGAAGGAATTATTTGGTTTGATTTTTGGTATTGACCTTCTACCCCCTCACATTTCTTTTAGCACACATCCCATTTCTGTTGCCTTCTCCAGCTCACTGAAACCTTCTGTGACTGCAGTGATGGCCCCTCCTGAGCCGGGCTTCTCTTGCTCTGGGGCAGAATTGTTTTCTGTTCCGTCCATGATGAGCAATGAGATCTTTCCTGCCAAAAAAACCTGGGTGAGTTCAGCCCAGGTGCTGTGACTCTTCCCCTGGCACTGCCAGGCGTTTCCTCTCCCAGCCACATGAAATATTAACATCCCTCCCCTCCCTTTTCAGAGTCTTGTGAAGAAATGGCAATTTATCCCTAAATCAAATTTACTCTGCTGCCCCTCAAACCCTGCAACCACCACAACAAACATGGAAAGCTGATCATTAGACTTCAGAAGGCTGGGAAAAAGAATTGATTACAAAGAAATCTCTGACCTTTGGAGCTGTTCAGATCAGTGTCACTCCCCCAGCAGCACCTTCTGAATGCACCAGGGAGGTGGATCTCGGATGTCTCCTTGTGCCACTGGAATACAGGAGTTTTCCAGGTTGATAACAATTCCCTCAGGGAAGAGGCTCGTGGATGCCGAGGCTGGAGCAGAGCCAGAGGATTTGCCAGGGGAAGGAAAAGGGCTCAGTGGTGATGGGAGCCTTTCCCATGATTGTGCTGTAAATACCCTCAGCACTCACTCCCCTCCCATTGTTCTCCTCTGGAATCAAGGGCAGGCAGGATCAGGGAAAGAAGGAAAGCAAAATGTCAACACAGGTTGGAGCTTTCTGCAGGGAAACTCTGCAATGGCTAACACACACAAAAAGGGGAAAGTTCTCCCTTAAATACTCAAATTAAAAATCCTTCCAGAGGGAAAGGTGGGTGATATCAGGGATTCAGGCACAACATCACTTCAATCATGGGTTACACTATATATATATAGATGTATTTATTTATAATTTATGTAGATGTGGCACTGTGGTGTTGGTAAACACATCACCAATCTAAAGAGATCTATGCTGAATAAATAATTATAGCAGCAGGCTCTTAACTGGCAGCAAATTATTTCATCTGGGATAATTTCATTCATTTCATCCATACAAATAGTTCAGCACATTCTAGAACCTGGAAGAATAAAATTCCACAATTCTGAAGGGATTTTTGTTTTGGAAAAAAACCCAAATTATCTAACCCATCCTGGACATGCTTTTATATCCTAAGCCAAACCCAAATATTATAACCCAAATCCCTCCCTGGGAGGGTGGTGAGGGCTGGGATGGAATTCCCAGAGAAGCTGGGGGTGCCCCTGGATTCCTGGAAGTGCCCCAGACCAGGCTGGAGCAGCCTGGGACAGTGGGAGGTATCCCTGCCCATGGCAGGGCTTGGGAATGAGAGATTTAAGATCTCTTCCAACCCATCCAGCGTGGAATTCCATGGTTCTGTGAACATTTGAAGGTACCGAATCCTCATTTGCCTCCACCCACCATGCCACCGACACCACATAGAGCAAATAGACTGCCCTCATCACACAGCACACCCGTATTAAAAACACAAATCACCCATAAATTTTAAAAATAATTACAAACTGACCAGAAAAAAGAAACAACTTTAGTCTCACAGACAAAGAAAAGCAAGAACAAATGACACAAGCTAAAAAAGCTCCTCCATACAACCAACTGCCGGCAAAAAAACCACACTACGCCCTTTTCACTGACGGTTCCTGTCGCATCGTAAAAATTAACTGCAAGTAGAAAGCAGCCATATAAAACCCCACATGACAAGTTGCAAAAGCCACTGAAAGGAAAAAAAAAATCAAGTCAGCATGCTAAACTCAAAGCTGTCCAATTAACCCCTGACATTGCTAAAAACAAAGAGTAGCCAAAGCTCTACCTCTACACTAATTCGTAAGTAGCAGCCAATGCTCCGTAGAGTTGGCTAAAAAAGTAGAAAAAGGCCAACTAGCAACGTAAAAAAACCCCAATCTAGGCTACTGATGAATAAAAAAACATTGCCACTCGCGTAAAAAAACTACCTGTAAAAATCCGGCACGTAAATCCCCATGTTCCCAAGAATCGAGCTAATAAAAAACACCAAAATAATAAGCAAGTCAATCAAGCTGCCAAAATAAAAGTATCAAAAATAAATTTAAATTAGCAAGACAGAAAAAAGTTGTTCCTAGCTCAATAAGCCCATAATGCCTTGAATCATCCAAGCAAAAATGCCACCTCTAAGTGAGCCCAAAACCAAGAAGTAAATTTAACCATAGACAGCATTTCTCAAGTTATCCATAACTATAAAACACATGCTGCAATCAAGCAAGCCAAGCAAGTAAAGCCCTTATGGTATAGTAAGCAGTAGTCCAAATATAAATATAAAAAAACCTAACAAATTAACTACATCACCCTTCCCCAAACCCACCAGGGCAGGTGCTGTGTACTAACCATAGGAAAAGCCACCACTAAATAGTTAAAAACCTACCCTGTGCCTCATGCTACTGTCCAAAACACCATCCTGAGCCTAAAAAAACAAGTCCTGTGAAAACACAGCACCCCTGAAAAAATCAAATCAAACAATAAAACCCATTTCAAAAATTGTCTTATAAGCACCTAAGCTAAAAAACACAGCATTAAGTAAGTATGCCATATTCCTTATCATGCACCAGCGGTCGAAAAAATTAAACAGTGCAATAACCTGCTTAAAGCTACCTTAAAAGCACTAAGTAAAAAAAACTTTCAAAACCTAAAGTATTAATTTAGCAAAAGCCACATAGCTAGTAAACACTCAAAGTTTCACCAACCGAGCAAATCCTGCCCAATCTAAGCCCGTGCAAACAACAACAAAAAATAAAGTTCCAATAGTACACATGAAAAGTATACTGAGAAAAACTGTTTAAATTAATCCTGCCTCCAGCAGAAACAATCCCATCCGTGAAATTGTCTTCGCTCAGAAACCAAGTTGCACCTGAGAAAAGCCCGTGGCATTTTATATGATGGCTTGTTCCAGAGGCTGAATCAATTCCTGTTCTTGGTGATGTTTCCGTGATGTGAACTGTGGTTGGGAGTTAACCAAGATCTCGTAATGAGAATATTTTTATAGTGTAATCTACTTGCCTAGTTATTATTTCAGCCTGGCAGTTTGCATCGAGGAGAAAATACAAGGAAATAGGATACATTGAAACAATGAACCAAATAATGGGGTGGGGCAAAGAAATCAGGGCTGAAAAATGAACATGGAATTACTGACTGCAAAGGATCAGGCGGGGATTATTTTTCTTCTCCTCCTTCCCCTCCTATTTTGGTTCTTGATTAAAAAAAAAAATGAAGTAAATATTAGGTGCTGTGTCTGTAAAACAGGGATAAGTCAATCATTCGGTTAATCCTTACTATCACCTGCAAATAGTTTAATGATTTGATGAAACAATAATAGAGTTTTTAGAGCATCTTCCACAACACAAACTTGATAAGTATCTCATAAATATTCAAAAACCCTACATTTACACTGAAAGCTAAGAAAAGTAAATCAAAAATTCATTTAGTGTGAGTCCAGAGGACCAGAACCAGATTCTTCACCTCCTCCATCAACATTGACACGAAACATAATTGTTTGTGACTGATCTGAACAGAAAATCCAGGTGTTTCTTTCCACATGATATCAGTTTGGGGTGGTTGCCCACTCTGATCTCCCAGGCTATTTCTGCAGTCTGTCATTCCACCCCTGCTTTTACCAAGTACACAAAATTAGCAAAGTTTGACCACAAATGAAGTTGAAAGCCAGGCCTATATGTGACCTTTTAATTACCTCTTACCACTTTGTGTACATAACTTGTGCTATCTACCAAAATCTGTTCAAAATTTTCAAGGATTTTTGTGTCTTAGATGTCGCCTCTACCTCAGTTTTAAAGTTCCTCATGTTTGCTTTTCCCCCCTCTAAGTAAAACAGCAATGCATTTCTTTTAATGCCTGTATGTTTAAGACTTAACTATTTAATTACTCTCATCTCTTTATTTAGCAGCCTTTTTGAATAACACCCTTGTTCATACCTGTTTTTTTTGGCTCGAGGGCTGCAGAATACAATTTACAGTGTTTTCTTGATAATAAATGTAATTTTGTCATTGAATATACTTAGGACTCCTGTGATTCTGCTACAGAAAACACAGCATATCAGGGAAACCACACTGCACAAGTGCTTGAACAATGATTTGCTAACAACTTCATGACTCCTTCTTCGAAAAACAATAAAACACTCATTTGATATACTCCAAACCACTTCTCTCCCGTTCCCTTCTTCCCCAGCCTTTCCAAAGTCACAGATGCAGCAGTAATAAGCTACACGGTGCTGGCAAAAGTTCATTCCAAACCTCATAGAAAGCAATCAGCTCCAGCTCCCCCAGAAAAATCATTCTGTTTAATGCAGAATGCACTGAGGTCAGAGGGAAGATGATACTTCCACCGGAATAAATGAATCGTTTCTCTGCACAGGAGACAAAAGTCCTACGCCATCCAGGGCATTCTTTTAAAGCTTTACCAAGAGGGCTCCCCAGTTGTCAGTCACAGCACAAAACGGCCCTCCAGAGACATTACAGAAGGTAAATTGTTTCATAATACATCAGCTGCTGTTGATATGAGGCACTCCAGCATGCTGAGCCTTGTTATTTCTCCTCATTATTGAGAAGCTTTTATCTGTTCTCAGACTGAGACAACTGTCTTCCAAAGTCTTCATCCACAATATCATGAAGTTAACTAAACAATCACTTCACTCCTGAAGATCATCTTAAATAAGAGCTGAACAAATGCTTGAAATTAAAAAACGGAGCTGCCAAAGATACAAATAGACTACTACTAGGCAGATAGCTATTTGGTTCGTTTTGGAAGGAATAAGACAACTCCTCTCCTACAACGAGCTCAGGAAGCTCACTCCTTAAATTACTAACCTGGCAGGGGACCACAAATTGCTGGAATATTCTCTCTAAACCTTAATCTCAGCAGAGGAATCCACTAGGGAATAACCACAGGGCATCACACACCAGCATTAGGTACAACGGCCGATACGTGCATACAGATTATATTTGCAGTAAACAATAGGCATGAATCCTCAAATCCATCTTCCCTGCAAGCTACAAAATGCCTTTTTTTAAATGAGATGACAGCAAGATATAGGAGAGCCACTCATCTTTGAACTGAGTCTGGGAGTGTCCAATTCCAGTGTTTATTGGGTTGATTAAAAGGGACTAATCTTTGCTGTCATTCATGGGTTACTGTTCATTAGCACTATCATTTTTATCAAAGTAAAATTTGCTCCTCTCTACATGGGAATTGCCATACGGCCTTTGAGCCTTTAATCGATTAGGCATTTTATAAGTATAACTTCTCCTTTCTTGAAAGCCTTTTCAGGGTACCAGCCTTTACAAACTAGAAAAAGCAGAGTTCCATCTCCAGATACCCAGGCTGAAAGCCTAAACACATGCTAACATTCAGTTTCACCACTAGGATCTCATCCAATGTTGACTCTTAACGTGAAATTCTTATCAAGGAGTGATGTGCCTTATTTCAGGTTTAGTTCTAGTGAATAAAAATGTAAATGCTTGAATATTCTCAACTCAGTCCAAAAAGGGAGGGTCAAGCACCACCTGTTTACTTCATTACAAATCATCTATTTGAGGAACAATACACAAAGGAAGATGAGCTAACAGAAAAGTCTTCATCCCTTAAGGTAATTTCTTAACTGGAATTTTTCATCTTGTTTGTTTTTTGTGGGGGCGGGATTTGTCTGGTGGCTTTTTTGTACGGTTGGGATTTTGTTTGGTTGGTTTGGGATTTTCTTTGGTTGGTTTTTCATTTGCTCGTTTTGGGGATTTTGGTTGGGGTATTTTTTGGTTTGTGGATTTTATTTGGGTGGGTTTTGGTTTCTTGGTTTTATGGTTGGTTGGGGACTATTTTTGTTTTGTTTTGTTGGGGGGTTTTTTGGTTGATTAGGGGATTGCGGTTGGTTGTTTTTTTCATTTGGTTGGTTTAGGGGATTTTTTTCTTTTTTGGTTGTTTTTTCATTTGGTTGGTTTGGGGGATTTTTTTCTTTTTTGGTTGTTTTTTTCATTTGGTTGGCTTTTTGTTTGGTTGGTTTTTTGGTTGGTTGATTTGAGGGATTTTTCTTTTGGTTGGTTTTTAGTTGGTTGGTTTGGGGGATTTTTTTGTTGTTGGTTTTTTTGTTTGGTTGATTTTTTGGTTCATTTGGGTATTGTGTTTGTTTCAGATTCAGTACTAGCACCTGTAAAGAGTAGAATGAAGGCACATGAAATAGATTTTCATATACAGAAATTCACAACACATTTACTGCTAAATACTACTCCTATCTAAGCAGCCCTGCAGCATGGACAC
This sequence comes from Chamaea fasciata, assembly GCF_029207755.1. Taxonomy (NCBI): domain Eukaryota; kingdom Metazoa; phylum Chordata; class Aves; order Passeriformes; family Sylviidae; genus Chamaea; species Chamaea fasciata. The sequence goes on along the minus strand of NW_027094122.1, from coordinate 121,944 downwards.
AGCACAGTTTGGAAAAGCTCTGGCCTGCAGGGCAGCATCACTCTATTTTGTGATGATATAACAGAGCACTAATAATCTTCATATAAGTAAAACCCTGCTTCCACTCTTAGCTCAGAAAACATCTTTCAGAAGTATTTCCAACTGCACTAAGCACTCTGAAAAAAGTTATCTCCCACTGCACAGTGTTTACTTCCACAGTGAGCATTGGGGGATGCAAGAGCACAGGACTGGCTCTTCCTGCCCAAAGCTGAAAACAACTCTTTCATCTCAAACTTCTCTTGCAAAATTGCTACCAAGCTTCATTGCTTTGACCTCACAGGCTAAGGACTAATGAGGACCAGAGTCATCAGTGCTGTCTGTACGACCTCAGCTCAGTGCTACTGGATACTTACAGAGGACATAAATTAACAAATTAATCTCATAAAAGCTCAGATTTAAAACTACTATGATGATCAGTCTTTACAGTAACCTGACTCTCTAATAAGAAAAATGCACACTTTGTTATTTCTGTGGATGGACAGAAATATTATTCTGTTATTCCATGGATAGACATGCTCAGCTGCAGCACTGCTCTGAGAAGTTCTTTGCCTGGGTTTGTGTTATTCCCAGTCAGCTGCCGCCTCCCTACCCTGAGACTAAAACCCCACCAAAAGCCTTAACAGCAGCAAATAAAGGGGAAGGCAGATGCCCCAAGTCTTCAGTTTCGTACTCCATGCCCAAAATGACCAGCTTCTTATACATTTTGCAACTTTCAGAAAGTACCTTTCACTGCAATATATATTTCAGCCCCTCAGAAATTTGGGCAATTGAACAATTTCCCAAATTGAGTATGAAAACAAATGAAAAAATTTTGACCATGGTACCTAATCAAAGGAATATCAAGAAAGGAGCATACTGATTCCTGAATATTCACCATTAACTTGGCAGTAACCGCCTTTTTAAGGATAATTTTCTCTACGCCGTCACAGAATACATCAAGACGCCTGAAATTAGCATTGTTAACCAAAAAGGGCAGTGACTGTGCATTCTCTGCCTGGTTTGCAACTATGACCATGAAAATGAAGCATTAAAGTTTCTTGTCCCTGCTATATAGATGGCAGATTGTTTTCAAGTTATCACATATAGGACCTTAAGTTTTTATATTAAATATTTCTAAGGGTTTTCAAGCCAGGTATTAAGAGACCAAATAAATGGCTTACTTCAAGTACAGAATTTCTCTGAACCTTGATGGGGGCACTTCAACAAATGCCATTCTAGCTATTGGCACAAACAACCCAGACACTTCAGATACCCACATCTGGCTCAACCTTCCACTCCATGAATAAGCAGCACATCACTACATTCAGGAAAGCACAACTTCATGGAGTTATTTCCATGTCTTTAATCTTTTTCCTGTGCCCTAGTGTTCTATACAAAAGGAGACAAAGATGGAAGCAGACAAACTGCGGCACATTAGGCTTATGATCCCATCTCTGGAAGTTAAGATCATCATTAGCTGATGGTTGTATAAGAATAATCACAATTGTTTTATTTGGTCGGATTTAAACATTTGTTTTCAAAATTTTCATTTCAATGAACAATTACAGCATAATTAGGTACAAAATCTAAGTAAACACTCTGCTAGAACAATTTTAATTAAAGGAGATACTTAAGAAATGGTTTAATAAAGCAACCCTCTAGTCAGAGAAGCAGTACTTCTACTGTATGTATTCTTCTTACTATTCCAGCAGCCAGTTACTGTCCCAGCCATGCCTGCCTTTGCCAAATTAATAATATGATTTGAATTCTACTCAGTGTAAAAATATACTCAAGAACACAAGAAAGAAGATGTTATCCGATGGCTATAATTTGAAAGACTTCAAAAATTGATCTTCATATTTACCTCAACTTGTCCAAAAATCTGCATTGCTAACAGGCTGTTTCTTCCAGAAGACCGAAATTTTTCCTTGTGTTCTTAAGCACTGCAGACTCTCTGATAATAAACCTTTGCCAGAGTGGACTTGAAAGAAAGAGAAGGGTGAAGGTGCTTTTATGCCAAACACAACAGTTAAGGGTTTATACAAAAATACTAGTGGGCCCACGTGAAACAATACCTGGTTAGTTTTACATTACCAATCATTATCATGATCAATTTCATAAAATATCATATCAACATCAATGCTTACTAACGAGAAGAGTTTTGCAAAAAAAACCCCCTTCATTCCAGAACCCCTCAGGAATAAAATATTTCTATGATAATAACCTTAACTTTCAAGTGAGGAGACTAAAATACAGCACAGCAGTTTGGAAACCACGTTACAGGCGGTCTAATGGAGATGTGGAAGTGTTTACTAGCAGAGATGGGATACTTTATCACTTGATCAGAGGAGTAGTAAAATAAAACCCAAAAGCAACAGCCCAAAGTAAAAGGACAGAGACCAAATCAATGCTAGTCTGTGTCAGACTGAGCACCTGAATGTCTTGAAAATACCTCACCAGCCTTCTGTTCACCGTTTTTGCTCTTTACTACTACCAAGAACATTTAAAAATGAGTTCTAGGTAAGTGACAACATTGACTGAAGTGCAACACTCCTCACTCCTTCAGGAACTGCAGACCCACCTTTAATCAGCAGTGGCACTTAGCCACACTGTGAGTGGCTCACAGTCAGTCAAAGCAAGTCAACTGGAAAACCCACCCCTGCTTCTGCTAACAGAGAGAGAACAACCAACACTGAAGCAGCAATTAAACTACCTTGATTTATCCTCTTCCTTCCTGTGCAGAATTGTCCCTGTTTTAGATCTTCCCTACCTTTGCTCCTTCATGGAAATTCAGTACGCCGCATCATCAGGCCTTCCCTAATCCATTTTCTATTCCAGAAGATGAACAACCAAACAACCCTCCTTTCCAATAGCTTTCAGCTGCCCAACCCAAGCCCTCTAGCTGAGAGTTTCATCTTTATTTAACTTGTTCCTTGGCCTAAAAAATACTGCTGCTACAATAAATGAGAAGATTATGGAGCTATCGACTAATGCTTCAAAAGTGACTGAAAGAAACAAAAAAAGAAACACTTGAAAAGGTGGGCCTCTCTTTCCCAGCCTCCTAATTTCCCTTTTGCTCTTCACTTGCGGTTTCAAGTCATTTAAGATAATATGTGTTGGAAAGTATGAAGAAAAAATACTTTAACACCGCATTTGTGACTACTGTAAACTTTAAAAACTATATCTTCTACATGAACAAGAGAGTATTCAACAGCTTTGTGCTTCTGCACTCCAGAAATGATTTCAGGACAGTCAACTTCTGAACATCATCGGATATTTTAGGAACTGAGGTTTTTCACTACACATGAGTGTAACTGCTGAGCCCTTAGGTTTGCTGCTAAACAAATACTCCTGCCTATTAAAATTATTTCATCACTATTGATCCTCAACTTGTGCTTCTCAGGCTGTTATATTTTAGTACATTTCAAGTGCGAGTTCCGAAAACACAAGTCAGTATGGATGTGTTTAAACCACTTGAAAATGTTCAAGAAGTTGCCAAAGTTCACACTCCTTAAATATCACCTAAAGCATTCAATAAAATTCCTTTCCTGAGGGGTTGAAGAAATCCTGTTATACAATGGCACCTACCTCTCAACTTGCTAAAAGTAGAGGATGCATTTCAACCTCTGTTATTTGATGCCGACAGGGAAGTTACACAACAAAAATCTCTACTGCCAAGGTAAATGTGCAAAGAGGACAAACAAACGGCTGAAGTTCAGACTGGGTAAGTTGGATTGAAAACTGGCTCAGCTGCTGGGTTCAAAGGGTTGTTGTCAGCAGCACAAAGGCCAGCAGTGGTAGAGCCAAGGGGCAAATACTGGGGCAAATATTGCCGTCCTTCACTAACCACCTTGATGATGGCATCACATGGGCCTTCACCACTTTGGAGATACCAAACTGGGAAGATTGGCTGATAGAAAAGCTGGTGGTGCTGACTTTCAAAGACACCTCTCCAGGCTGGAGAAGTGGTCAGACAGACTGTATCAGAGACAGAACTTCCTTAAGCATCAGGACGATTGTCAAGTCCCAAACTTGCTGCTATATTCAAAGTATAGATATATTCAAAACCCAGCTGGACACAGCATTGAGCAACCTGCCCCAGTTAACTTGCTCCAAGCAGAGCAGTTGGACTCAGCCACCTCCAGAAGTGCCTTCCAACCACAACCGTCCCCATGATGCAGCTGCCTTCAGCTTTTGGACAGACTCTGTGGACAATAGTACACTTTTTCATTAGGGTCCATTTCAAAAAACCCCATGAGTTTTTCTGTTTTTCATAGAAATCCGACAAAAACCAACAAAGACTGTCCCATCTTGTCTCACATGATCAAATATTTCTTAAGGAAGTCTATTAAGGGCCAGTAAGGCTTTTTCTCTTCTGCATGCAGTTTTTTCAACGTAAATAAGAAAACATTCCACTGTCTAAACACCTTTTTGAGGCTGAGGATTTTGTAAATATTTGTTGCGAGAATGAATTACATCTGGGTCCTGTTTTTTTTTAATTTTGTTTGGTTTGGGGTTGTTTTTTTTTTTCCCTGTTAATTGCCCCTAGGGCCCCCTGAGGGAGATTTTCTTTGCTAAGAAAGCCTGAGGCACATAACTCTGTCAAGCTCTGTTTGCATCTCTGCCTCCTAAAAGGGTTACTCAGGTTGTTTTTATTGCTTTGGACACACACCTGCACACAAGATACTACCTGCAAAAAGGTGGAGCAACCATCTTCCCCAAGCACAAAAAAATTTAAATATCAAAGAAAGACACTTTTCTTGAAAGAATATACCCATTGTTTGATGGCAGCCAGATCCTACTACCAGCAATGACTGGCAAATGCACAAGGTACAGACATGACTCTGCTCTCCTCCAAAACCTACAATTTTACTCGTTCTGGCTTGTTCATTTGGCACTTTGTTCTCAGCTCAAACTCTACCTGTGCCACATGCTCAAGTTGTCTTTCCTCCCCTCTGCAGTTTTTCCTCACAGCCCTAATCACAGCTGACCTCTTGTAGATTGACTACTTATCAACACTCACGAAATTCCTACTCAGTCATTCTGCAGAGCTGAGATGCCCTGGTCAGTGTCCCTGCCCGTGCACAAACTGCAGGAAGAACAAGAGCTGAACTGATATTGCTTCTCTTAAAAGCATATCTAGGGAAAACACAGGCTTCCAATCCATTAAATGAACATACAAATGAGACAAAACAGACTAATGAGATCAGGCAATAAAATTTTCATAAGAATAGAACATTTTGACTAAATTTCCTGTGCTGATTAAGGTTACATTCTGAGCTTATAAGACATATCCATTTGATAGTAAATTAATTGCTTGAGCAATGTGAATATTTCACATGTACTCTACAGTAGGTGTCCAAGGTGCACACTTTAAAGTCAGCAGTGACTTTTGACAACTGTAAGCTTAAAGAACTGACTGCCTCTGTTCTATCTCTAAATTTCTCATCTCAACTTTCCTCCCAGTGCTGCCCCTTTTTGAGTTCCTCATTTTCCAGGTAAGGGGGACTATCCCAGGGGAGAGACACACAAGCATGGGACTGATACTCATCCAAGAATGTTTCCATGGTTCTAACAGTTACTCAGATTATTACAGATTGACAAGTGTTGGAAACAAATATGAGTGAAAATGCAATTTTGTGCCATCAAACCAAACAAGGACAGGCTTCTTATGTCTCTACTTGCACTTGACCAGAAATAAAGCTTCCCTTTGCTTATTTCTGCTGCCCTCTGTGCATGCAACTTCTGAAATTCAGGCAATTTCTGCCTCTGGCAACAAGAATAAACTTGCACAACTACTCAGGGCTGTGTCTCCCCGAAGGAGGCAGTTTGATGCAATTTGTCAAAAGCCAAAAGAGTGCTTTAATGGACAATTGACTTCAAACGACTGCAGCTGTTGCCTAATAAAGGAACAGAGACAAAAGATTAAAAATGGTTCTACCCATGCCAATACAATTCTCAATGATCAATGAATAAAACACACCCTTTTCTATCTCCCCTTTTTAGTCAAAAGCAATAAAAGTAATGAATCATTCTCTTTCTGTAGCTCGCTACACGTGATGTTCAATCAAAGCACTTGGGGAAATTTCAGTAGGTATTGTTAACAAAGTACACATACGCATTTTGAGCTTATTGCTTTGTCTTGAAAAGTAAAGCCAGATACTCCCTCTTCTGTCAGAGCTCAAAAAAGTCACTGAAAACTTCTCTGAAACTCCACATATCAAAAAAAGCTCTAAAAAAAAAGCCACCAGAACCTCCACACCCTGATCTGGTCCCAGGAGAGCTTGTGCTCCCACACTGCAAGAGTCTCATGTTCTTACGTATGAAGCTCATACTTCATTATCAGACAACATTACAAGCACAGCTGGAGCATAGAGAATGAATAATATTAAGTGTTCAACATGAACTTAATAGAAAGACAGCTCATTATTCATTTTGAGGGCCTTTCTTTGCCTCTACATCTTTCTTTGTTGAAATGATGAGAATGAAAATATTACTCAACAGCAAACATAGGGAAGTTAGGACAGCAGCATCTCATTAGACCACAGGGAATATTTGGTATTTCAAGGGAGTGAAGGAAGAAAATACAGATAAACACGAGACAGAGCTAACCACAGCATTTGAATGTTACCCCAAGAGCTCCTCCATGCAACCCCATCCTTCAGTCATCCAATTTGAATTACCCCTTGAGCTACTCAGGCATATTCATCTACAAACTAAGAACAGAACTCGCATCAGGGTGATATTATTCCTTTTCAAGGTTCCAAGTACAGTTTTCAGTATTTCTACTCCTGGGAAGCACTTATGCACTGGAGCAGCCCCACTGCTGATGTTTATTCTTTCCCAGGACTGGCAAGCCTTTGAGCTCGAGCTCCTTGGTAGTACCAAAACATTCCATTTCCTTCAATTTTGTCTTCACCTAATCCAGTACCTGCCTAGCATTTAACAGAGAGAATACTTCCATATCATCATTTACTGCATGTAGAGATGAGTTAGGCACATAATTAATTTTCACTTTTACCCACGAATTTATTTCCAGATGTTCCCAATATTGCTGTGCAGCAGGCAGGATGCACATGGCAGTGTGCCAAAAAATACATGAGCTGTGAGACTAGAAGGTAATTTTTGTTGACTAATGTCACTTTTCCATCAAACTCAAGGAGTTCCAGTGGGCTTATGAATTCATTTGAAGAACAGGGTTGGCTTGTTCTCATTATGCTTATTACTGACTTCCCACCAGGACAGGCATCTTAAAATTCCAAAAACAACACACGGGGACGTGCTCAGAAGAAAAACTGCCTTCCAAATGCATCAAATCCAGAAAAACACTGCTCAGCTACATTTTATAAATCCCAATACAAAGTATAAAGATAAAATCTGGCTTCAGGCATACAGGAAGCCATTGCCCACATTAGCACCACCTCTGGCACTCCGCGCTCTGGCTATCTGTTCAAAGCACTGGATTCAACTCCTCACGTTTGAGATGTTCATACAGTTACAAGGGGCCAGCTAACACTGCTGTTTTAAGTGAAAAGTGCCAGTCAATATGTAATAAATGCGAAATAAAAAGCCACAGTGAAGAAATCCTCTCTTGTCAGTCAGGAAGATTCTAAATGAAATAAAGGAGAATCTAACCAGCACCTGTGAAAGCGTGTTCGTCCTGTATTACACCGCATCTAGCTGTGTTACCTTACAGCCACCAACAAACATCAAATTTACACCAGATAAGGACTTTTCTTTTAGGCTCATATTAAAACAAACTTGTTGGTCTAAAAGCATTTCTGTACACATTTACACAGAATATAAAATACCCTAAATGCACAATACTTAAAGGAACAAAGCATCAGGTGACAAGCACTCTTTCACTATCACTCACACTTACAGAGGAGCCCTTTACTGCCTATTCCACATGGAAAGCGTTTGTTCCAAACTACTAAGTCACGAGTTGCCTCCAAGGAAAATCTGATATACCAGAGTATTTTCCCCTTTAATCTTCCACCAAAGGTAAAGCACACCAAATTAATTTGTCAGAAAGCAGAGCAGTCAGGAGTACGTGCACCCCCCTAAAGATCCACGAAGGAATCACTAACAGAATCTCTTGCTAACAGGAGAAAAGTAAAAATACATTTCCTGTTTTCATAAGCACAGAAACTTTGCTAGACCAATGGACGCCCATATTTCAGCCTAATGAGGCAACTCTTACTTCTTCAGCATTACATTTTCATGTACGATAGTTAACAAAAATACTCAAACGTCACCATTTACATTACAGAACTGAAAGATTCACTTGGACCTAGGCATTCAAATTAAGATGGGGTACAACATGGAACTATTACCTGAATTATGTTCAAAGCCCTGGAGAGACACGTCTGACCCCTCATTTCTCAGAGTAGACATGTATAAGTATTTAACCACACACGCTCAGCCCCCACACGGTTATTCTAAAAAAATATTACGTACTTTTACTACCAAACAAACTCCAAGTTACTCTTTCATCCTGTCACGAGAATCACATACAAAGTTTTCTATATCAGATTGTCTCGGACTAGCTAAACCATATGCTTATTTGCACTATTGACACCTTTAACAGAACTGTTTAATAGCTATTTAATAGCTGTTTAACTGTTTAATAGGTAAACCCAAACAACTTTGGTAGACTGATCAAATAATTGATCCAAGTTCATTAATGACAGGGTAGGAAACACGGAGGTTTTCTTCGAATGATAAATCACTGTGTAACTTTTTCTTAAACTTACCTGGCATAACAAATGGCTACAAATTAAGTCAAAACCATATGGTAGAGGCTAAAGCGGAGAGCACGAGTTGAATTTTATTATACAGAACCATATGCTGCACTTAACGTCTGTGATGACTTTGCCTTTCGCCACAGACGATGCCTGTAAATCAGCACTGCAGATGTGAGAACTCTACGAAACTCTACAACTGGATGATCTTGAACACACAGATTCAGTATTTTCCTTTATCACATTGTCTCAAAGGGTTACTTGTGTTATGGATCACTTTTGCGCTGTTGCAGAGTGCCATTTCTAGCACAGCCAGCTCTTCGAGCAGCACTCCAGCAATACTTAAAGGATAACTGAATAACCCATTCCAAGACCAGGGCTCCTTAGAGTTCTCCACACAGATACTCTAAATAGCAGAACACTGGGCAGAACTTTCCACAGAATCATTTCTGAACCTAAGGAGCTGAAATTGTGAGTGCAACTTGCACATCTGCAAGATTGGGACTCAATGCTCTGCTCCAAGGCAGCTCACTTCTGCAGCTCATGCTGAGCCTGGTATTCCACATACTAAAAAACCAACATCCGACATCCCAGAATGAAATTGCTTTGATGTCAGGTAACCAGGTGAACCCTAAACAATAAAGGAACTTGACCACAGCAGCCTGACACAACTTTAAGCAATGGCTGCACAATAGGAGCAAAAATAAGCCAAATACGTGAAAGGCACATACTGAGTCGAGAGGTTGATCTTCTGCTGTCTGTTAGACCACTTATCTCCAGTTCGGACATTTCTCGCTTTCCACACAGAGATTATGACATTAGAACAACACTAACATTACTGAGCAACACACAATCCCTTCAAATGGCATTTCAGTTTGGAGATCTAAAAACACTAAGCAGAAACAGCAATACAGGACACCTGACTGCTCAAATTGGTAACTTCTGGTGAACTGAAGGGAAGATGCTTTCAGAGAAGTAGTTTAGCAATCCCTATTTTAAGAGTATTTAAAAATACACTGCGTTTTCATTGCCAGTGCCACCGGGCACATCACATGGAAGATGTTTCAGAAAACTGCTCACCACAAAGGTCACACCTCAAGGTAAAGCACTTGCACTAGTAATGAAAAAGGCACTTTTCAAAACGAAAAAGTGAAGGTTATTTCCTTGTTCCCACTGACAACAAACCCTCTTTCTTTAGGCCAGAATAACTTACACTTTTTTCTTCACTTGGCCACTTTTCACCACCACCTGGTTTGGGGTTTTTTCCCCAAAACCAGCTAATTTTATTTAGCTAAAGTCAGTTCCTGCTACTAATAACATACAAGTCAAAACCCCCACTGATTTTTGGTGAGATCAAAGGGATCAATAACTTCTGATCTCAGCTTGCCTATTGTTTCCTATTTCTTTCCCTTAAGTGTAGATTTTTAATGAGTTTGAGGCACTGCTACAGACAGCGCCATGCTGTTTCCTTAGTACATTTTATCCAGAAAGTACTTGAAAAATACCATTACAAATAATGCCCAAGTACCATTTTAAGAAGAAAATGGGGCTACCCTGAGCAAATTATCTTCCTCCTTCTAAATTTGATTCCATAATCTCATCTTAATGAAAATAAAACACAATATTTATCCAGCAAACATCTCTGGAAAAACATTTATACAAAGAAGGGAATTCATATATTTCAGGGTTCTGCTCCTGGCTAAACAATTAATAATCCAAATACTGACTTCAATATCTAATTGGATAACAAGACACAACCAAACACAGTGAGGAGGGTGTGCATGTTCACCTTTCTGGCCTCTTCAAAACACTGTCAAATCTGCAAAAACATCAGCAACAGAGAGAGAAGAATGAAAACTTTAAACTTTGCAATTCCTGTTTTTCCTGACTGTGCACCTGAAGCTCTGTTATGAGTTCTTTAGAAGCACATTAACCAAAACCATTCGCCATTTGGGATTCTCAGTGCCTAATTGTTCCAGCCAGAGAGGATTAACACAGTTCAAGGCACCTGACAACTTAATGCTTCCCAGATACTACAAAGACCAAAATCGCCATTACTGGAAAACAAACAGACAAACAAAATAAAATCCACATTTAACCCCCTAGAACCTTCCCACAACTCCCAATACACTTTTAATAAAACTGTGCCCCATGAGCCAACATCCAACTTTCACACAAGTCACTGAGTGAGCAGCAGCAGCAGTAATCACTGCATTTTATAGTTATGTTCGTAGAGGCACAATTTTGTGGGAGAATTCATTATTTTGTTTTTGTCTGTCATTTGGGATAGTAATTGTTCTCCAAAGAACTCACCCACAACCAAACCTCTACCAATGTCAATGAATGAACAGATCACGGCCCAATATGAAGGGTAGTAGCAAAGCCATCTGTAAAGAACAGCTGTATTTGCTCCCTGCAAGAAAGCAGAGAAGCAGACAAGCATGGTGGCTTGTGGAGTGCCCTACTTAACAATATCTTATACCCCAAGCTTGTATTCCAAGCAGGAGAGGCCTGAAAACTCACCCTGCCCAGCTATCAGGCAGAAGATCAGAAAACACCAGGAATCTTACTCCTGCCCTCCCTGCAAGACCTGTGTGCTGCCAGCCTGAACCCCAAATTCTCCTCGGTGCTCTGAGCAGCTGGAGCCAGTATAAGCAGTGACCCACAGCCACAGCCCAGGCCAGATCACCCTGGAGAAACTCCACTCACCCAGCTGCATTTTTCAAAGGAGACATCTTCTACAGAATAACTGAAAGAACAACTCAAACCCAACTAGCAATCTCTTCTCAGACATTTTCAGCATCCATCCACAGGAAACTGCTCTGCCACTTGGCTCTCTCCAGTTGCTATAAAAGCCAATAACGCAGAATTGGAACTGAGACTGTCAAGAAAAGCAACTACAGTTGCACAGGTCCAGATTATGAACCGTACCATCAACACCTGGGAAGTATTATACAGGGAATCCATCAGAACACAGTTATCTTTGTTTTAAAATATACATATTCTGTCTAGAAACACTACTAAAAATCCTTGCAGATATCCACCTCAGGACCTGCACTTCCTCTCCTAAAGGAAGGCTCAGTCTGGGACTCATTCCTCTCTCTTCCAAGACACTACTTTAGAAAACTGCAGGATTCCAACCTAACCCTTCCTCCAACACAGGGGCTGGAAGAAAAGATTCAGAATTTCTGTCCACCCCCATAGGTTCAGCCATACAGCTATGGCAAAATGCATCTCTTCTCTGCACTCTTCTCACGTAAGATTTGTTTCTTTAATAAACCTTTCCTCGCAGGAGCAGTCTTACATCAGTATGAGATTTGTAATGTTTTAAGAAAATTTATAAACCAAGGGTTTGCAGTTGCACATCCAGCAGAGATTCCAGATGAGAGAAGAGCAGACCAAATGCAGCCAGACTGGTGTTTTAAAACTGAGGTCATCGACTGATTCCTGTGAGCCACGATCCCAACACCAGGCCACACCTGGTGTTCTTGCCTCTAGAGAAAAGCACACAACCTATTATCTCTGCTAAGCTCATTTGGTACCATTTAATACGTATTTATCACACACTCACAAAATGGCAAGTGTGGTTGCATCACTACCACAAAATGTTCTTGGGGATTTACTCAATCATTGATGATTACAGAAATGGTAAGAAGAGAGGCCAAACAATAGGGGGAAAAGGTGGATTTACCCTACACAGCATCCAAATTCTTAACAACAGGATGGACTTTGCCACTTATTGCTAATGCTAACTCACATAGAAGGAGTTAGAAGTTTGATCTGCAAGACCGTTCACACAAGGCCACAAAGGAAAACAAGCACTTTACATGTTGAATTTCACCCCTGTTTATGAGGTTTTCTCACGATATTTAACTTCAATTATCAAACACAAATTTTCAAACATACCAGTGAACATCCCTCAGTCCATAGTCTGTGCCTATTTCTTGCTCTAAGTTAGATGAGCAAACAGATAAAATTGTATCAGCTCCTTTGAACCGACCAATTTCAATTCAGCTGTGGTTACAGCATTTCAACGGCGAACAAAAAGCATGCACAGCTGAGTTTCAGAAAATATAAATACTCACACAAAGCAACATTTTCAACTCCAAGAGTGTTTAGTATGACACACTTAACTACCTCCAGTACCTAAGAGATCTGTATTGAAAAATCTGAGCCATGTTACTAATTTTAAGTGGACACTATAAAACCAAACCCAAACATTAACATGCCACATGTCCTGGCTCTCTTAGCACTGCATTGGCCATAAACACACAATAATTTTGATTCCAAAGATTTCTCAAGGTTTCCTGGGTTTTTGTTGTTCCTACAAGTATCCCAGCTTGTTTTTACTCACTGTACCAGTCTCAGGTTGTAAACACAAGTGGGCTGTGACTCTCTCATGAGCAAGTTTTTTCATGTATTTGCAAAACTGACCGCACGAACGTGGTTACAGCTGCTCACATGCTCTACTGCCTACACACACTGAAATGCCAAACAATTAAGGAAGGCTCCAATGAATTCTCAAGATTTGGGATGCTTTTTAAGAGCTATTTCAAAAAATAACTAAAACCAATATTTGTTGATGCATTTACTACCACGTAATTGTACTAGAGCCCGTTGAAGAGACAAATTTGAGGGGTTTTTTTTAATGCCTAAAGAAAGTATCTTTACCGAACACAAGAATTGGTTTACACTAGCAAAGCATCAGCCCAGGTCCTGCATTTCATCAGTGCTTGGACAGATAAAATGAATTTTGTACATCTATCTACCAAAGGATTGCTATTCTTGGCAGTTTATTATCCTGACTGGATCAATTAATTCCTTGCACTGGGGCAACAGGATGATGCACAGATAGACACAGAAGCTCAGAAAAGCCTTAGAAATACCTCGTGACTGACCATGAGACTGGCCAACCTCAGCCCAAGCATTTTCTCAATATCCTCTGTACACTAATCTAGGGGAGCTATGAAAGACAAGAAATCTCCCCTAACACAAATTACCACTCACCAGTGGCCAATATTACAGCCCTGACCTGATAAAAATATCCAGGAATCATCCGAATCAGATTTTTCTCCCTAGCCCATCCACTGACAAAATTACACAAAGCAAAGTGTTTAAACTGCCATTATGTACCAAGACGCATGAAGATGCACAAGATCCTGTATTTGGTAACTGAAGTTTCCTCATGCAGCAAGGGGAGGACAAACTGGGGGAAGCAATCTCTTTGTCCTAGCATGGACACAGAAGAAAACCATTTAGTCTGAGACTAAATTCATGTCATAATGAACTTGTACCTTTGTTTGTTCCCATCACTTTCAAAATATTCCTCTCTTAAAATAACAATCCTTTTGTTCAGGCTGCATTTTCACTTTCTGTGTTAAACACTTCCAAAACAACTTTGAATATCTGAGGAATTCAAGTTGTTGAAAACAGGGGCTGGGAGGAAAACAAATTAAACAGATTTGTTTAAGCCCAGTGTGCTTACATGAAAATCTTTCATTTAGCTTTCCACAGCTCCATCTGCATGGCGATCTCGATAGACTCACGGACAGATTTAAACTTGACATTATCTCATGTACCTTGGGAAAAATCCTGCACAGCAAATAGAATTTTTAAAAGTGGTACTGCGCATTCAGTGAGCAACTAATACATTACATTTACTTGAACTGCAGCAGAAGAACATTAAGGATAAGAAGCCCATTTGGAACTTACGTTCTTTAGCCTCCATTTGAATATACATTTCAGGTGTAGATGTTACAGTATTACAGGGGGGTTTTGAGTCTAGGCTTTGTGCAAAAATAACAACTCCAGTAGATTTGGTGAGGGGAAGCAGCAAAAAAATCCCATAAACACACTGTACACAACCTGTGCCAATCCCACATGTGACTTGTGGCCTGACAGTGTTGTCAGCTCTCCATCTTAAAACAGCTTGGTTTTCTTTTCCACTGAAACCAAACCTTTTTCACAGCGTCGACACATTCCCTGCTTATGGCCAGCCTGTTGTGAGCCAGCACCTTCACAGCTGGTTGTTGGGTGGGTGGGTTTTTTTGTTTTGAACTTTCTCCTTCACAACAATTCTCACTAGCACATGAACTTCACTCCACGTTACTCAACTGTGCCCTGCTTTACATTCCAGGCTGTCGAGACCATCCAGTTCTTCCAGGAATTATCTGCTCCTCCAGCCTACCAAAGTCTCTTAATCCTGTGCCATGGCATTTAGTTCATCCTGAAGAACAGCCTCAAGACAAACCCTGAGGATCTGTATTAACAGACCAATTCTTCCCTTCCAAGTACAGCTTCTTGCTCTCCCCTTAAGTCATTCCCTGTCCAGTTTACCAACCACCATTTTAACACCTTATTTTGTAATTTCCCATAGAGTACTACACAGACATGTTTCTTAAGTGTAGATAATGAACTTCCTACACCTAAACTATTATTTTATCAAGTTAAAGGACGGGCTACATCTAGCACCAATTACTTTGGACAAAAACCTCTCATCCATGTGTTATTTGCTGTTGAATCTGTCAATATGTTTTCAAGATAGGCTCTAGAAAGTCATCCATCCTCTTCAGACCAGAATAATTCTCTTGCCCATCTCCCTTCCCCATTTTTTTTTCTTCCTTTTACACATTTTTTGTCTCTCAAAATGTAGTCATGATGTTTGCCAATAGATTTCACAAGTCTCTAAGGGCCTAGTTCTTGAGTAAAAACAAATTAGAGATAGATGTTGATATTTGTCACAAATACATTTAATTCCTCATTTTAGACAGAGCCCTTATTTGGTTTGTTTAATCTCTGCAGTTCAGGCAACCTCTTGCACATATATCGACTCACTTAATCCTTGCCTTCTTCCCTTTCTCTGCCCTCTTCTCACCCCCACACACAAGCACATGGCTCTACAGACCTGATCAAAAATTAACTTTCACGAGCAAGCTACTTTCGTCTGCAAATCACCCTGAGCAAAATATTGCCAAGTAAGGGACACACTACAATTAAACATCAAGAAAAAGCTGCCCTAAAAAAGTGAAAAACGCTTATTAGAAAGGATAGACAGGAGTCAGGAAAAACTAAACTTATAGCAAAATCTGGTTTCTTAAAAGAATTCAATTTGAAGCAATACAAAAAGAAAAAAAACCCTATTTCTGTGTTTCCAACTGTCTTCGTATTTGTCCAATTACTAACCCAGATATGGAAACAAACCAGTGTAATGCACTTCAACTTGATCCCTGGAGATGCCTCCTTGAAATAAGATTCAAAACCACAACTTCTCAATTCCTGTTAAAAATTCATTTCTTCGGAACACTGTTAGGCAGAACAGTGAGACAAAAACCCCTGAAAAAGAATGCACCACCATGGACAGAAAATTATTTTGAATCTATTGAAAGCATTGATGTTAAATCTCGTTACAAGCTGAAGTCTGTAACCAAAAGTACTATTTCCTACAGGACACTTAAGGACTGTAGGACACCATGTCTCCATAGGCCTGGGAAATGTGTTTTTAAAGATACTCCTTCAAAGGCTTCATCCAGAGTTTGGACAAAACTAGATGTCCAAGTTTCCTGTCTCTTGAAGTAACAAGTGAAAACAATGGTTTGAAGACTGTTAGGACAATCCTGGAAACATAAGAGCAGTCCACACAACCTCAAATTGCTCTCTTTAAGGAAAATGCTGGAACTGCAAGTTGTCACAAGGCAAATTTGCAAAACTTAAACATTTCCACAAGTTTTCTCAGCTGTTCTGCAGGGTTGCTGCAGTGTCCTCTGCTCCCCAAAAAACAGGCTTTCCACCGTTTTTAGCTGCAGCTTAGCAGTGGTGGGAAAAACTGTGTTTCTGCAGACAGAGCCATCAGCTGGAAGATCTGAAATACTTTTCAAGACAAAGTTCCTCCTCTCTCATTCCCCAAAAGCAGTGTTATAGAGAACCTACGTTCTGGAAAACTCTCTACATACAAACCTCTGCACATTAACAGGGAAAGAGAACAAGATTAAGAGAACACTGCAAGGACTGTAAAGTAAGAGGAATTCCCCTACAAATTGTTTTGGTTCTAATACTACTTCTAGTATGAACAGGTTTTCATTTCTATGATAATATCTTGCTTCATCCCTGAGTTCCCCAAAGCATAACAACAACTTCAGAAAAATAAAACAAGCACTGGGTTTTGTTTTGGTGGTTTTTTTGTTTGTTTGTTTTAAAACACAGCAGAACACAGCAACATTTTCCAAACTAAGCAAGACAAAGTCACACTGTTCATTGCCACTCTGCCTTTTCTAATTTCCTGGTGTAAGCAAAAGAGATTGCTCTAGCCTGAAAACAGGAGTTATCATCCAGCATCAAACTCAGCCTAAGGTATTAGCTCACATCTGTAATGATGATTCAAAGCTGCAGTGATCAATATCACATCACAAGTGTCCAATCCAGAGGGCATTAAAGGATCCTGTTACTGCCTATCTGAAGGATCACACCGGAGTTTCAGATGATATCAATGCAAAGGTAGAGAAAAGAGAAAATTCTCACCCCACAGAAGCAGCAAATTAAACTCTCTCTAGGAAGCTTCAAGCTTCTACTTTATGTGGAAACTATTTTACTGAAATTTGTCATTTCCGTGTTAAGACACAAGTTTGTCCCATGGAGGAGAATCCCTTCATAACCATCCACCACTACCTGAGGGTTTTTTTTTTCAGATGAGTGTCTAAATAACACACACACAAACAGCTGCAGGTAAACAGAACTTTGTCAACCCAGCTCAGCAGGGAATGGAAAAGGAAAAGCAGACACAGGGAAGTCAAAAGTCAACTAACAAAACTCAAAGCACATTAAAGAGAGCTGTATTTAAGCCAACACAGCTAAGAACTGCCAGCTGCACAAGATACAGGATTTTGTTCAGTGATACAAAATGACAGTTTTTTTCTGCTGATTTACTAGATTTTGTGCAATTCTCTATTTTTAATAGAAAGATAAAGCTCATGAGTCACCCTGAAATCTGCAGCCAGGTTCCTTCACTCTCTCCTTTCCAAAGTGGCAAACATTTCAAATTAAGCTCTAATACAAAGAATACTGCGTGCACTAAAAGCTGTCTGTTCTTGTGTACTGTATCAAGGTATGAAAATAGCACAACGGTGTTAAAAATAAAAAAGGGTTCTCTGGTACACAAAAAATGAGAATAGGCTAATTTTTACTACAGTGACTTTGCCACAAATCACTTTTTGCCCAATGCAAAGTTAAAACGCAAAGGGCAAAAAACAGTTCCCTGTAACTGGAGCAAGATCTACTTGACAAGTCAGTCACATTAGTGATCTTCTAGTCAAAAAAGGAACTTTTACCAAAACACAATATTCCCGCCCTGTTACACAGAGGGACTATTTGTAGATCTTCCACTGTAGTGCAGTCCGAAAACTTGTAATTTCCATTTCTGGCTAAAATTATTTTTTTTATCTTGACGTATGTTTGACATTAGAGAAATATTGGATGAGTTTAAAGTACAAGTAGGGCTTGTCTGCCCTCCTTTTCCTAAATTTATTCAGCCTTTTCCTTTGAAAGCAAACACCATTCTACATCTACAAATTCTACAAATCCTGCATCATAAGTCCCACACCTACAACTTCCCCACAATTCCTATGCAGCTCCATCCTCTACTGCCACAAGTACCTGGCGGCTCACTGGAGGAAACCATCACTTTTTTGGTTCCCCAGTTACTGTCAATCTTTCACTCCCTGTTCCGATTTAGTGGCACTACCCTGCTAAACTCCTATTTGGTTTGTGCCAGTTCTGCCCACTCCTTTTTCCTACCACCTTGTCTTGTCAGGCTCTTGCTGCTTTCTCTCTCCCCAGTCTAGCATGCATGAGGACCCTTTATGCCCAAGATATAACGCAGAGAAGCTTCCTGTCACATTTCAGAACCTCCAGAAAACCCACTTGTCATTAGGTGTAGCAGACTTATTCCAAGAGCAAAATGAAATCAGAGTTCGTTATTTCTAAATATACTTGTGATAGCTTTGATGGTTTTTTCCACCTCATTCCTCTCCTTACAGTCTAAAACATGAAGGTCTTAACCTTCTTTGTTGAGTAGAGAGCCAAGTTCTTGGCTACAAGCACAGTCAAGAGGGCAAAATGTTCCACAGCCCATCACTGACAATCAGCAGAAACACACTGTGCATGTACAACATCAGAACTGTAAGCAATTTCAAACCTTATTCTGCATCCCGACATACGAGTGACACTATACACAGGGCATGAAATGTAAACATGGCAAGAACTTTGTACATAAAACGTAGAAGGCCTCTGCCAGGAGTGAAGAGTAAAACTTTGTACAACACAAGCTTCAAATGTAATGATATTTACATGCTAAAACAAGGACAGCCACAAATGACATAACCTTGCTTTTCTGTATTACAGAAACAAAGGTCACTATTCCAAGTGGAACGTGAGGGTGGTCTGGCTGAAAAATCTATCACCTCACTGACCTCCACGGTTGATTTAACTGATTCGGAAGGCTAGATGAGTGTCCCATACAACACCAAGTCTGAGGGCATCCATCCTAAAGCTGTTTGCTCGCAGAGAACAACCCCCCTGAGCAGACGAAACCATCCATGTGTCAACAGTACATGGTACCTGCACTCCCCAAATACAGCAGCCAACGAGGCCCAGGTGGATTTGGAAGAGAACGTGAGTAGTCCAGCTTCCAGGACTGCAGGACACATGGAAGTGAGACCACCCCCAAACAAGCTCAAAACTAATTTCTAAGAGAAAAACGGGTAGTCTATCTTCCAGGATTGCAGACACATGAAAGGGAGAGCCCCTAAACAAGCTCAAGATCCAGTTTTTGGAGAAAAAAGGGTACTCAAACCACCATGACTGCAGACATACATTAGTGAGACCACCCCAAACCAATTCCAGTTTAATCTGCAGGAGAGTATCAGGTGGTCAAGCTTCCAGGAACGGAGACACATGAAAGTGAGATGCCAACAAACAAGCTCAGGGTCCAAATGTAGGAGAAAAAAGGGCAGTCAAGCTACCTAGACAGCAGATATATCAAAGTGGGACCACCCCCCAACAAGCTCAAAGTTTAATTCTAGGAGAAAAAAGGGTAGCCGACATTCTAGAACTGCAGACACATGAAAGTGAGACCACCATGAAACAACCTCAAGGTTCAAATGAGGCAGAAAAAAGATTAGTCAAGCTTCCAGGACTGCAGGCACATCAAAGTGAGACCACACCTGTTATGAGTGGGCCAGGAGACAAATCTCCCTTTAAATGCCTGTATTAGGACAGCTTTGGGCGGGGAACCCAAGGGGTCACACACACCGCCACTGCTCCCTGGAGCGATGAGGACGAGGAGGTGAAACAGCTTTGCCAGGTGCCCGACAGAGCCGGGGCTTCCGTCCCCACGAGAGCCGCAGGAAAGCACAGGCTCGTTGACAAGCCGAGGGCAGTCACGCAGAGAGGGCACTATCTGACTTATGGCGACAAGACACGGAGCCCCAGCAAGCAGCCCCATGCTCTCCCTGCTCACTGGGGTAGTTTGGAGTCCTGTCTGGCTAATGGCTCACCGGCCCGAGGGATTTTTAGGCGTCCACTCCACCTCCTGTGGGCACTGCAGTCCCAGGGAGTTCTCTGGTTTGCGTGTCGCCATCAGGGCTGTGAGGGGAGCAGCGGGAGCACGGCCCCACGGGAAGGAGACAGTTTCAAAATGGACGCCGGCATGAAATGGGGGGTGAGGGAGAGCGGAAAAGGTACACAAATGAACTTATTCACATGCAAACTGGGAACAATAACGGATACAAATGAATAAGTCTTTAAATAAGTCTTTAACCTAGCAAACGTGGAACAGTAACTTACGCCCCTACGGAACGGGGCATGAGCAGCTACGAGCATTAACAAGGGTACAGGTGTGACGCGGCATTAACGATTGATACAAACATTTACAACACGGAACACAGTGATTACTTGAGTAGACACTTTATAAGAATCTTCTATTTCGAGATTTTATTCCCCATAAAACCCTAACAAGCTCAAGGTCCATTTATAATAAAAAAAAAGGGAAGTCAAGCTTCCAGGACTGTAGACACATGGAAGTGAGACCCCCAAAAACAAACACAAAGTCCTTTTGTCGGATAAAAAAGGGTAGTCAACCTTCCAGGACTGCAGACACATGGAGGTGAGACCACCCCCAAACAGGCTGAAGGTCCATTTGTAGGAGAAAAATGGGTAGACAAGCTTCCAGGACTGCAGGCACATGGAAGTGAGATCCCCAAAAACAAGCTCAAGGTCCATTTGTAGGAGAAAAACAGGTAGCAAAACTTCCAGGGCGTTCTCACTTTGATGTGTCTGCAGTCCAGGAGGTTTGACTATCCTTTTTTTTCTCCAAAAATTGGACCTTGAGCTTGTTTGGGGGGGGTCTCACTTCCATGTGTCTGCAGCCCTGGAAGCTTGACTACCCTTTTTTTCTCCAAAAATTGGATCTTGAGCTTGTTTGGGGGTGGTCTCACCTCCATGTGTCTGCAGTCCTGGAAGCTGGACTACCCTTTTTTCTCATACAAATGGACGTTGAGCTTTTTTTGGGGGGGTGTCACTTTTCTCTGTCTGCAGTCCTGGAAACTTGACTACCATGTTTTCATTTGTAAATTGACCATAAGCTTGTTGACAGCAGACACATGAAAATGCCACCCATCTAAGAGACTGAAGGTGCAATTTTTAGAGAAGAAAGGGTGGTCAAGCTTCCAGGACTGCAGACAAATGGAAGTTAGACTGCCAAAAAGAAGCTCAAGGTCCATTTGCAGGAGAAAAAAGGGTAGTCAAACCTTCAGGACTGCAGACACATGGAAGTGAGACCACCCCCAAACAAGCTCAAGGTCCAATTTTTTTTGAGAAGAATGGGTAGTGAAGCTTCAAGGTCTGCAGATACATGGAAGTGAGACCACTCCCAAACAAGCTCAAGGTGTATTCATAGGAGAAAAAAGGGTACTCAAGCTTCCAGGACTGCAGACACATCCAAGTGGGTTGCTGCATGGGCCAGTGGTTTTTTGTTTGTTTGTTTTTCTTTTTTTTTCCTCCTCTTTTTTTTTTTTTCCTTTTTTCTTTTTTTTTCCCAAAAACCTCCTGGAGTGCTACGGGAAGAGTGCAGAATTGCTGGACAGTGCCCAGTCAAAAAGGCACCTGGGGGTGCTTGTTACAGCAGCTGAACATGATCCAGCATTGTGCCCTCGTGGCTACGAAGGCCAACAGACTTTTGCAAATATTAAGAACATGCTAAATTTTATTCAGAAAACATTTCCTTCCAAGTCAATATAAATTAAAATATAACAGTGTTAAGCAACTTTTGAAAACCTGTAACTAAAGCTCCCAAGGTTTTATTACTTTTTATTACTGAGCTTTTAACAGAGCTGTTCCAACATTCCATAAGTTTTTGCCCGAGATTTTATCTTGCCCTCATTCACACGGAATGAAATTCAGGAGGATCAGAAGTTCTTACACGAGTCACAGAAAGGCCACTATTCCCAAAGTAGTGCAGAGTTTTTAGGTTGCTTCTCATGTACCCCCAGGAAATATGCAAGAGTCTGGTTTAATAGGCCAGAGCATTAACTAGAAGCGTGACATGTAAGATTTGATCTCTTCCCCTTTCCCTCCTCCTACACTTGACAGTCTGGAACTGGGAGAGTGGCAGGGTTGCCCTCTTTAAAGTTTCACTGAAATGAAGTCTACAAAACAAGCTCCCATTTTTATGAAATCACATTTCCCCACTCCAGATAAATCCTGTTTCACCAGAAAACCTCTAGTCAGCTCCTTTTGTACATCCGTTCTATGGGATATCTGCTTTCTGGTCCAGAAGCACTCTGGACTGATGAGGTAAAACAGGTAAGAGAAGAGATCACAAAGACTTAGTAAAGGAAGACCTTGCCAACCCATTTGAAGAGTTAGACATAACTAACAGCATCTCCCACGTGAGCATCAATTAAAAAGTGACAAAGGGACAACACCTGAAAAAAAGCCTCCAGCAGACTTTGCCTGTCAGCCCCATCAGCCTCACTAACATCATTTTCATAAGGAGGACAATTTGTGTTCAAGGCTGCTTCCTGAACTCACTTCTCCAAACTGTCTGACCTGCAAAGGTGATGGCTTTGTTGTCACTGACCGCACCAACTGTCCTGATGGATCACTAAGCTCTCCAGCAGCTTCTCAGTATGTTTTAATAGGCACAGAAATGGGAAAGCAAATAAACTACAATAAAAAATTTAAAACAAACAAACAAAAAAACCACAAACAAACCATGGAGAGTCTTTGAACTTCAAAAAAAAGAAGGCAAATTGTTGTTAAAAAACCATAGCAAGCACCCAGGGCCAACCAAACTAATGCTTAGGAAAGCTTACAGAGTCTAAAACACAGTATTATTCTGGCTTCCTAATTGAGTGATACAGAGTCAAAGTTTCTATTTGACATATCCCACATAACTGCACTCAGTTGTAGCACTGCCATTCAACAGAAGCCAAGGATCCAGAAATGGAAAGAATTGCCCAATGTGGTATATTCAAGAATCTCTCCTTAATATTTAACCAGCTCCATGGCCTATGTTCTCATCACTTATGCCATGTGTTATATAAAGCACTTAGGCTTAGAAAGTATTATCAGGACAGCTCTAAAAGTAGTATTTCTGAAAAGAAAGGGAAGAAGATTAAGACAAAAAGAACGTCTCTTCCAGGTGTTCCCAAACAGGGCCCAACTCTTCCGACAGACACTTCAGTTGGCTGCCTTTACCTTGGTTTGGTTTTTAAGCAGAGATATTCATTCCAAGCTCTTCACTTCCCTCTAGCTCCAAATAATTTTTTCATTAGTGAACGGGACATCATTTTTATGCAAATCAAAGGCCCAAAGGAGTTTAGTTTATCACCAATACTTCTATCTGTACAACAGGTATAAAGAGAGCAATACATCCACCCTAAACCTATCGTCAAGGTGTCCTGCTGTGCTGCTGATCAATGATGCTCTCTCCAGTTCTGCCTCTCAAACAACACAGGGAAGAGTATTCCCAACCAGTTGAACTTTTTCAGGAGTAAAGTTGTCCTATTCCTTCCAATAATGAACTCTGGATCCCTGGTGAGTAACTCACATTTAACCGGCAGCATTCTGGGCCGCTCCTATTAACTGCAACAGCCTGGACAGTTTGAACCTCAACAAAATGTGCAGTCAACGACTGAGCTAATTTAACCTCATTAATCCTCAAACCAATAGAATAATTTGATGTCCACACTGCAGCCTGTGCACCGCCTCCAACAGAAACATGGCCCTGCAGGAAATCCACCCCAACAATGTGCTGCAGCCCTGCTGCCAGAGCTACCGGGGCTGGGAGAATCACTGCACAGTCTCCGAGCCCCCTCGCCAGCTGCACGGCATGGGTCACACGCTTTGTTTGTTCTTGTTAACAGTCAGGGGTTGTTTCCAGCCTGGATGTATCCTGACATCTCCCCAGTGCTGCAGTTTTATGGAGGACGCTCCATTTTATCTGTAAACTGTTTACCTCCACTTTCGACGTGAACACAAAAAGCATTGCTAGGAGGGGCAAACACAGAAAACCAAGCAGCACTGGCACTTCTCAGGCAGGTACTTAGCTGAATTTAAGCTCGCTATTAATCATTAATTACAGCAGCATTTCAAAAATTTAGTTTTTGAAATAATTTCAGCACCACTTAATCACAAAGGGTGTAAGGTCTCCCTGAATATTTATGAGCATCTACTTTCAGGGAGGCATTTTAAGAAATGTTCTTTATATATACTACTTGTTATTTAAATTACTGCTGAAAGCCAGGTGCTTCATTTTGTTCAATACAACACATTTAAAACAATAACATGAGATTTTGATAGCAAAATCACCTAGCCCACAAAACACTGTTCAGTGTTGACTAGGGTGGCAAAACAAGGGTAGTTTCTAAACACAGAAAAATAAATTTTAAAAAAGGATTTTTTCTAAGCATGTAAATGCAGGTCTTGGTACCACATACAAGAACTTCACTTGCAAAGGAGCTTGGTCTTGCTAGAGTTTTAAGTATGGTGGTTTTTTAGCAGACCTGGCCTCGCTCATGCTTTGTGCCACTTGTAAAATGGAACAGGGCATTTTAGGAAAGAAGTAACTCCCTTCAACTCCTAAAAGCTGTGACTGAAGCCTGTTAAGTTTCAGTGGCATTTCAGATATACCAGGGCATCCTCAGCTTTACCTTCTTTGTAGGACAAGGTACAGAAACCCACTGGCAGTTAGAGGAGCCACATAATCAGTGTTCAGCATTTCTACCAACCAAATTATCCCCGATAAATAGATATGACCTAGCATGAGAATTCACTTTTACTTCAGCATATTAAAAGTTATTTATTTTAGGGATAAATATATCTTTCTTTCACAACTACACTGCAACACAGACATGAGTCCAACAACAAAACAGCACAACAAAAATACATCCCCCTAATATAGCATATCCACTGTTTTTTCTTCATCAGCCATACAAGATTTATGGAAACAGGAGAGATTTCTCTTTCCTTCTAACACAGCAGGTTAAGTGTCTTGAGAGAAGTCAGATGTCACTATTATCTGCAAGCACACAAGAAAACAAACTCATGCCAAAAAAAGGGATAATAAAATTGAAGTCTAAATGGAAGTTGAGAGGAAAAAATGTCCTGCTCCAACAGGTTAATCTCTAGCTAGTTCCTCTTGTGACGAGTAGCTTGAAATAATCATTTCACTCACAAATTCTCCTACAGCAAGTTTTCCTTGGAAATGAAACAATTTCTAGAACAAGCATAACTATCTTTGACCACACAAAACAGCATTTCATTTTGAACTACTCTAGCAAAAAGTCAACTTTTAAAAAAAGATTTACTAAGAAGACAATTGGAAAAGTAACTTTAGACAGAAGTGATAGAATCAGCTGTAAATACTGGACGGGAAATTCCTGAAGAGACAAGTTTTCCCTTGGAGAGAAATGAAATACAGCAATTTACATTTCCCAACAAAAATACTGCCTTTCTTTCCAAGTTCATCCAGAAAACTCAGAGTATAAACCAATGGCACAGATTTGGCTCTTACACACACCCAACTCCCAGGACATTTTGTCACGCTCATCGTGCTGCATTCACTGGCTCTCCCAAATATTAATTGCCTTCTATCTTCGATATCGACTCGTGACTTGGGGGATTTTGCTTCAGGTTTTAATGCTTGGGATTTTTTTACACAGGACTATACACCTCAATAATTGTATCCAGGAAAGACTGGGTTTGATGCCATTTTTACAGTAGAACCCAAATTTTCAGTACTTTCTACCTACTTGTCCATTAACTGTTGATATAACAGAAGGACAATAAAAGCCATAAACCTCTTACTTTAGTAGCCTTCTGGAGGAGTAATTCAATAACTTCTTGCAAAATAAAACAGCAGCTTATAAAAATTAAAAAAAATGTCTTCACCACAGTAATCATTACAGCAGGGCAGATGCAACAACTATGCATTTGTTTAGTCCATCTAGATGTGGAAAAGGATTAAAACATGTAGACAGTAGCACAAGTCACCAGCACTTATTATCTAAGCCATAAACCTAAGCATACTTCTGTGGGAAAATTAATTACAGACATGGGGGAAATCAGATCAGTCACTATGAGGCAAAGTGAGCAGAAAATACAGCTATGTTGTCCACTCCTGATTGAGTCGCAGGATCAAACAGCACCAAGTGCAAGTGAACTGAGGGGGAATTATTATTATGCCTTTTCATCACTGGAATCATGCTGCCCCAGACAACCCCGACTCCTGTGTCTGGGCTAATTACAGCCTGTTAAACGTCACAAGTAGACTGCAGCACAGCAACACCTCAGAGGGGGGAGAAAGACAGTTTAAGGAGGGAACAAGCCAACGAGAAAATCCTGTCCTACAGCTGAAGGAGAAGGAAACAGCCAAGCTAACAGGACACCTGCAGAACAAACAAGGGTCCACACCAGGCTGTGTGCACACACCCGCATGCACAGCCACACCAGCACTGCCTACTGGAAACACCTTCCCCTGTGAGAAAATATCAATGCCAAAGGTCAAAGGCTTTGAGAAAAAAAATATAAATTCAGTGATAAGGCAACTTTTCTAAATCCATTTCTCAAATACTTGTTATTTCAAGCCTAAAGTTACAAGTGGAGCGATAATACAGCAGACTCGGAGATGTAGATTTATGCAATTTGCAGTTACTTATGAAAAGGGCTTATCTATACCTGTGTGTTTTTACCAAACCCAAGAACTGCGGGTGTCATTAAGCTACACTAAAAACTGCTCCCCCTTCAGTGAAATCACAGCCATAATATTTTCACCCCTTTGATGGGTGGCTTCTATTCATAGGTTTTTGGGGGTTTTTTTTTGTAAACGTACATGGAGTTTGCTTGTTTGGATAGGTTTTGTTATCTTTGTGTACTTAAGAGCAATTTTAAAACATTCCCATCCAAAGAAGTGTCATACAACAAAATAGGATTTGAAAGGTTACAAGATCCTCTGTTCTGACTATTACTTTCTGAAACTATTCCAGCAGTGCTTTCACTGGAATATTTCCTTAGTACTGATAGTGTTCTTGTGGCTATTGAAACAAAGCACCCAGGATACAATGCCTTCCCATCATTCATGATGTTCAGTCATGCTCTAAACATTCCTGCCCATTCACAAGGCGCTCTCACGAGCCACAGGGACATTTCCCACTGCTCCTTACTTACCCCTGATGCCTTCATGTCTTCTAAACGCTCCCAACATTTAATGCTTTTTACAGCACTTCTGTCAACATCCAAGTTCCATATTTGTATTTAAAGTCATTTTCACCCTCCTTAATATGGAGTTTTCCAACTGACACGTCTGTAAGTGCGCACTCTCCTGTTTAACTACTGGTCACCACAAATACTTAAAGGAATTCAGGCACGCTTTCTTCAGCAATCCCTTGAAAAGAAGAAACCTGGATTATCAGTCACAGGCTACAAAATGGCACTGATGATCTGGCTCAGCACTGTGCCCTGAAGGCTGTTGCAGGCAGAGTAGTTCAGCAGCAAGATCATCGCCCCTTTCTACATTAGCTGGAAATATTTCTTCGGCTCAACAGGGAGACAAGCTACACCAAAAATCCACACCTTATTGCCTATTTTCATTGTTTGTCTAACAGTTCTTTTGGTGGCTCTTCCCCAGCATAACACCTAAATTCCACAAACACGGGAATTCTATTTCAAACTGCACCCACTTCTCCTCATACCACATTGCTCCATATTCAGTAAAGCAAATGAAGTTCTGATGTATTTGAAACAAGACCACTGCCTGCAGGAGCTGTACTAGGGTACTACTGGTGCCTAAGAGAATCCAAAACTCCCTCAGAATAATGTCACTGCCCAAAAATACCTGGATTCCACTCAAATCTTCCCTAACACGTTACCAAGCCCTACAAGACCAGGTGCTACTTAGATGTGAACGTTCCAGGGTGTTGCTCATTGCTCAAATTGTGACTGAACTTCAATCACAATTGAATTGGAGTGTTTTCAAGCCTCAATTTCCTCACTCGTATTTCCATAGAGAAATTTCATTTCTGCTGGAGTCTACTACATTTTTTCCAAAGGCAGATAGAATACTGGTTCCAACCAACTTGGAGCTGCAGTAAAGAAAAACACTGGAAATACTTTAAGCAACTGCAGATGGCCTTCAGGACTTGTGGACAAATACTCCTGGATCATTCAAGGAAGTACATTAATTCAAGACCACTGGAAAAAGGTACCAGTTAAAATGTCTGCCATCTCTCCTTGCACTCACCAGGTGTATGTTTGGTGGCTGCTTGCTTGACTTCAGCACAAGGAAGAGTTGGCATTTTTAATTTACAAGCTGCAGGTAAACTTTGAAGATGTTACTTGCTGTTCGCAATACTGGCTGTTCAATTTGCTCTCTTCATACCTGCTTCTTTCTTCTCCACCTTGCCCCACACAGGGGAAAAACCCCAAAAAAACCTACCTAGGTGCTCTTCAGAGAGGAGAGACTAAATCACAAACACTTCAGGGCAGGAAGCTTCAACAGCTGAAGCTCTTATTTGCAAGTTCTGTAAATGCCATTTCATACAACTCGATATATTCGCCACCCCACCTTTTCCACAGGCAAACACTGCATCCATCCCTCCACCCCTGAAGCCCACCAGGGGCACTCCGGTATCTCTGCCACCATCTTGAGGAGACACAGACTCTGAAACATTAGTTTTAAGGAAACTGACAATTATACACACAGCATACGCTGTTTGCCTCTGTAAGTCACAGCCAACACTTCTATTCTTTCCTCCAACAATAAATTTAAAGTGTGTACTACGTTTATATAAGAAGAATATATAACCCAAGAGCGCCGAATGCAGCCCCACAAAGCCACCAAAAGTTTATTTGGTCTCTCAAAAGAAGGCAAGCACCTTTCAGAGGCATCACCATTTCCTTCTCTCCTGGATACAGATCCCTTCAGGCAGATTTGGCACACACGCTTGCAGTAAGAGGACAAGATGGAGCAATTCTGTCAGTGCAGCAGATTAAAAAACCTGCCACCAAGAGGCTTTATTCCAAAGGCAATTCTCCTCTGATTCACAAAAGGTCTGCCTACCATACAGCCAAGCAGAGGTTCCCAGATGGTGCTGGCAAAGCAATCTCCACTTTCTCCCAACAGCACAGCAGCATGTTGATGTCTAGTAAAAAATATTTCCAGCCCTGATCCCTTTGCTGTCAGTTCTGTAACATGCACTGCCCTGATTAAATAAATAAAAGCCTATCAACCACCAGCAGTTTCAAGACTTACATGAAGCCCTCCTACTCTTAGGGGAAAAACCCCATGAAGTCAGCATTTAAAACCAAGAGAAAGTGCTTGGAATTATATCTCTTTCTTAATGACAGTCCCACTATTCCCTAAAGTTTGGGGAAGTTCTTTAAAGCAGCAACATTTTTGGCCAAGTGATCAATAGCTTGCTCCAGTACGAGACAGGACTAACACTGGACAGGTACCTCTAAAGTCACCAGAAACCAGCAGATTGCAGTTGGCTTCTCTCACAGACACACCTCTAAGCGATCTTGGCTCCCAATTCCAGCCTCCTCCACCCTGGCATCCACACATGAACAAGTGGACTAAGCAGCATTGCTCAAATCCTGCTGCACTTGCTTAACCTCCATAAGATTTCCCAAGAGAACTTTACTTCGTGTCACTTCTGCTCTCCTTCAATCCTGCAGCTCTTCTGCAAGTTTCTGCTCAAGACTTAGCACAGACTACTAAAGAAATCAGAACACAGGAACTCAGAAATATTTCAACAATTAAGCTTTCTTCTGGAGTAGAACCAACCATATAAATCATACAATTAGAATATTTCCCTGATTTTTATTTTAAACTTTAAAAAAAATCCACACTAATAAAAGGACTTTAATACATTGATAAAGTATTCACCGGATCAATGAATAAAAAGGTTGAAGTTTCTCTCAAAGGAAAAAAAAAAAAAAAACAAAACAAACCAACCAAACAAGTCTAGGTGGGAGATAACAGGCACAGCACCCTGTGTCACATTTTCTGTCTTGAAGAAAAAATAATGGGGAGGTTTGGACAAGTATTTATCAGAACAAAGCCTACAGTGGTCCCTGAAGGTAAAGTCAAATTTTTTCAATGCCAGCTAGTCAGTAGCTCATTGTGACTGTTAAAAAACTGAACTCAAGGACACTGGCAAAAGCAAGATTGGAGAACTGTAGATATACTATCAAATTTCTACCATGTGAAACCTATTTTGATGGCCACAACAAGCAAGACACATTCCCTCATGAACACATTTGTCATACTCGGATTTGTTACACCAGGTGATTTAAAGTGACCCTGCAGAAAAACTGGTTTGCAAAGACAGCAGACAAGAAAAACTTAGAGGCCATGAAGAGCAGAAGAGGAAAAACTGAACTTGCTAATGATAGTTCAGTTCATGCACTTGTGTATGCAGACCCAGCCAAGCCACCAGAAGGTGAATGAAAAATCTGAAAGCACAATTGAGCAAACCTTCAAAAAATATCTATCACTTAAGAGGCCAATTTGTTATGCACATCATGCTGAAAATTTAGAAGAATCAAAATAATTGAATACTGAAGCAGGAGGATAAGAGTCCATACCATTGACACAAGATCATTTTTTCCTCTTAAAACAGTGGGAGAAATGTCTTGTATTAAAACACTTGCTTTCTTTAGGACTTCTAAATTGCACTAAATATTAACCTTCCTAAAACTGCACAACGGCAAACCCAAATTAAAAAAAAAAAAACTTGGGACAAGAAGAAACAGTGATATATATGAACACAGTTCAACAGATCTCCATAGACACTCTTACGTTTCAGAATTGAGTTCATCTTGACTATCCACACACATTAATCTGAAATTCCAGCTTTAGTCTTTCATACAAGTTCTACTTCTCAGTACTTTTAATGAGGAACTAAGATCTTAATAAAGCCATTCATTTCATTGTATCCGAAAGTCCTTTGCCTGCTGTACATTTTCTCTGCAGCTGTAGGCATGCATGAGGATGCCTAGCATGTGCATCTGCGTATTTCTATTTACACTAGGAGTACTTAAATATTCATCTGCAGTTATGTATTTATGTACACAGCTAAAACCACACAGCTATGTTAGATCTGATGTATTTTAATGGGGGTCAAATCTTCAATCCATGCTGGGATTTTCTGCTATTTAAGAGAAACAGGCTGTGGAGCATTTGACCTTTTTCTCCAAGAGCAAGATAAAATGTCCCAGATGTGCCAAATTCTGGAATGCATTGTTTGTATCTCTTGTAAGAACAAGTCTCCAGGCACCTGAGCAAAGGTAACCCACCTTACATGGATACCTCACAGACTGGCAGCAAAGTGCTGTCATCTTACCAACCAATTTTAAAAGCAGGCTACTGCATGAGGCTGCCAGAGAGGCTTAGACAGTGCTGTTACAGCTCACATTTCCCACTCGGTTTGCTACAAGAAGCAGCAAAAAACAGTTTCTTTGGCTCACCAATATCAATAGGAAAAGACCAAGTGCTTTCCATAAAGAAGGATTCTCACCTGACACCAGGAGCCCCCTGGAATCTTGGATACAATCAAGCTCTATGAAATACACTGCTGATATACCTTGCAGATAAGACAGAATTTTACACCAATCTCAGTTTCCCATCTTAATATTTTCTCTTTGCTGTGACAGGTAATTATGCAGAGCAGGACAGCCCTCTGAATCGCTGTCTTGGAAAACAAACATCGCTTTAATTAAAATAACCAGTACAAGAAAACATTTTCTAAACTTGCACTCAAGAGAAAAGATGCCCTTCACTAAGACAGCAGCTTGAGGGCATTGAGAGGATTTTTTAGACTTGGAGGACAGGGACAGAGCAACATTACTTGTTTGTTTTCAGTTTTGTGCAGCTCCTCATCTGGTTCACCGGCTATTGAGAACTGACAGAAATGCCACCTATCTTATCTAAACAGTTCTTATATGACCTTTTCTGCCTTCTCTTGAGACAGACAGCAGGACTCTGGTACTGCTAAAGGAAAAAGTACTGCCTGGTATCTCTAAAAACACAGATTCTCAGAAAGAAAAGAACAGTCGAATGCATCAAACAAGAACACTTTATTCCTTCAATAATGCTTACGTATTTTCACTATTTCAAAGTCTCCAAATAAAGCTTAGAAATTAAACACGTCAATGCTACATTCAAATATTTCTCTCTTCTAACCTAAGCCAGAAAAAAAATGAAAACCAAATCAGGAAAAGAAATCCTTCTTTTTACTACAAGAAGTCTCGGTTTTCCACATGAGAAGCCACATTCTCAACAAACCGATGCCAGAAGAGTCAACATTATTGAAGAGGGTTAAAGTGAGCTGTCAGATTACCTTCCATCCTCTGAGGATGTGCACTACACTGCCAGCATGTTTCCAGCTCTCACATTCAGAGTAGGAGAGCCAGGACTAAAACATCTGCTGGGCCTAACAAGGTCCCTGTCACATCTCTGTGATAACACGTTGCTCATGTCTATCACGTAACACAGGCAGAACATATTCTCCTGGTTTTAGCCCCTTAGATTCCTCGGTCTAAGCAAGAAATTGGCAGCCTGCCAGGCTTCCTATGGACCATTCTGGGGTGGGACCACCAGGTAAATCTCCCCGAGTCAGGGCATGATATCCTAAAGAGAGACACTGCCCTCCTTCCCCACGGATAAATGGGATGATGAGCAGTACAGCAGGAGCAGGAAGCTCTGCTAAGTTTCCACCACTGCCATGCATTTTCTCTTCACTAAACATCGATTTACTTACAGGAAGAAAGGCTCCCCTAATAGAACCTGTTCTTTTGATGGCAACCAAGAGGGAAATGGGCAAAAAATAGCTTGAAACTATACCAGTTTCAAGCTATTATTAACTGGCAGGCATACACTGACAGTAGGAGAGATGAGGTGGCAAGAGGGCTTTCAATAGCCAAAGAGCCCTTTCATCATCTGAGCAGCTTCATCTATTGTATTCAAATAAGTGTTAAAATACAGAGAAATCACACTTATCTAGTGCCTTTACAACGAGTATCCAGGTGCAGATTTCTTTCTGCACGTGACTAAATTTAATGCATCCTTGCCGTGTACAAAAAAAAAGCCTTGTGAAATGAGAGGTGCTAACATTTTCTAACAGATGGGATGACATTACAGAACAGGATCCTTTTTGTTACTCATGAAAACAACATGCTCTTGGTGCAATTGATTTCACACGTAAACGGCAACAGTTTCAAAGCCCAACATTGCTATTTTGGACCAGCTAGTAGAAACCCATTTCTAAAGCTGAGAGCAGCTCTGACAATTAATTACAAGCTCAAGATCAAGCATGTCAAATCCTTGGGAAATCCCTAGACATCAATCAGAATGACTCCTGAGGGCCTCCACAGAGTTCAGAGCAAGTATTCTCTCTTTTGGCAGATCATCTTTCAGTGCCTCTGAGCTGCACAGATTATCAGCATGAAGATTTTATGGAATAAGATCAAGGTAAATAGGGCCAGGAGGTGTACAATTTCCTGCGTTTAGGTACAACAGACTTGCCACAGGTAAATAACTGCTCACTTGGGCACTTATACATGTCACAGTCAGGTGAGGGGTGGGGAAACACTCACAAAAGAGACTAAAACACACTGCAGGGCAAACTGCAATTCCACCAGTCCACACCTGCAAAACTCATTTACCACAACCCTGCTCAGCACTCCACAAAGACTCCTAATGAATTTATGCAGCAGCAGTACAAGTTGACAAATACATGAAAAACATTTTAAAAAATAACTATAATGTCATGATGTTCCTCATGCTGATCTGAGTCAGGGTAAGAGCTGAAGGGCATTTCCTTGTGAGCTGACAGGCCCACAGAAATAACCCAGCCATGACTGTCCCCAAGGACAACAAATGGGGCAGACCCCACTCTTCCAACAGGCTGAGCTAATCAACAGATCTGCACATCTACTGCAGAATCTGCATAAGAAATCGATTGAAACCATTGGTTGGTATGGATTCATTCTGCCAAAAAATTAACTGTGACGGGTTGGCACGGTAATGACTTGAACTTTCCCACAATACCATGAAGTACTGATGCTTCTGGAAAAACAAAGTAGGTTCTGATGTACCATTTAACCTTCCTAGAAAGAAACCACGCCAACAAGATGAGGTAATCTTGAAATTGCCATCTCCAAGCTTCCTAAAACTGGAGAGAAGGTTCGTAATCTATTCGGACTCTGATTAAACTCAGCAAGCAACACGGTAAAAAATATATTAAATAGAGCTTTCAAATAGACAAACTGCAACAGTATTTACTTATTTTCTTCTATTTCTCCTCCCGGGAATCCAGTACTCAGGCAGACTTCTCACTTCTACAACAGCATATTGACTTTTTGACACTATGATCATTAAAGTCAACGTGGAAAATACATGCCCAAATACAAAATCTAGATGCTGAAAGGAATATCAACAAAGTCAAATCCAACTTCTAAAAATAAAATCCTCAAGAAGTGAGTCACCCACCCCCAAAACTGTACCACTTATAGCTACTTTAGAACAGAAATACAGGAAATATCAAAGGCCTTTTTCCACTTTGGAGGTTTATGCACAAAGCAGAAGTCCAGCACATGTTTGTTTGTTAATGGTTGAGACCACAAGCAGAAAAAACCCCACAAATAATCCCCAGCCAACAGCATAAATCAACATAAAGAAAGCTCATAATTTCCTGAGTATCATGACCATAAAGCTGCCCAACAATGAGAGCGCAAGACAAACTTCATACTTGTATAGGAATCTAAACTGAAAAGCATCAAAATATACCACGTGGAATCACTAGTGCAACAACCAAGCCAAAAAAATCTCAGCTATCAATCTTCAGCAGCCAGCTCCCACTTTTTTACCCTGTTTTATAAACCATTTCTTCTTACAGAGTCACTGCCAGGCCCTCACTTTGAGTCTACTGTGTTTGACAGATCAGCTACAACATTTTTCTTCTGTAAAACAACAGAACTTAGACCAGATTTTACTCAGCCACAGACTCTGCAAGCCCAGGTGTCGTTGCTTTACACTCACTGTGTCAGGTTCTCCCACCACCAAGCCCGAAGGTGCCACAGTGAAGGAGCTCTGGAACTTGCTGCTCTGATGAAGGCACTTGGTCCAACTGCAGAGTTTCCACTCTGTCTAACTGAAACCTTGACTGATGCCAGCTGCACCTCATTTGTTCCATCACCAGGTTTTCCTGAAGAGCAGCACTCACCCTCCAAATTTTAGCCCTGTAGGGGACAAAATTAAATTATATAAAAAAATACAATGAACATCTATATTATTTATAAACTGAAGCATTTATGATTTATTTAATGAAACTGTAAAGTTTAGCCCTCTAGGGGCTAAAATTAAGGGGACAACAAGTAGAAAGACAAGAGAAGCACGGTCTGTCCAAGAAGTAAAAATCACTCAAGGCCCATCAGGAGTTTCAAAGTTTCCCTCAAATAGTAAAGATCACACAAGCAAAACAAAAGTCTCCAAAGTATCTAACAGAATCATTTTGTAGAGATGACATCAGTACATCCACCATTTAATTAATTCATTAACAGGTGCTAAAACCCCTCCTCTATCTGTCCAAAGACCAATCGTGCACAGAAAAGAGGAACATATGGAAATGAAATAGAGTCTTGCAACATGCAGGCATGTGGGAGACAGACCTTTTGGGGATCCCGAAGGTGGCAGCACAATTACTAAATTACCTAAGCAAGAGTCAGCCGCCAAAAACTCCTGGGGAAGCACCACGGCCCAGAGCTGCCCCTGCCAGTGTCACATGGGACAGCTGCAGCTTGTTTGGAGGAATACCTAAAGGTGATCCACCCAGAAGGAAAGGGATCCTGCTTTAAGAGAAGTCTCCAGTTCTTAAAGGATTGCTGAAAGTAAGAGTACGTTTATTTGTATGTTTTACGCTTAATACTTGCTTGAATACCCCTCCAAAAATGTTGTTAATCTGATAACTAAGAACGTGCCATTAAAAAAAAGGCATGTTTTTGTCTCTTTCTTTCAAAAGTCAAATATTCCTTGTTGTTTAATGGAAAAGCTGGCTCCTCTCCAAACACATCCTGTGAGGCCTTTTCCAGTGAAGCAGTGTGCATAATGATAAATGAAAAAGGGAAAGGTTCTTGCAAGTATTTTTATCTGTAGTATGCAGGGGTTGATCTGTTACACCCAAAAATTATTTTCAACTTAAACAATTCACCTTTGCCAAATCCCTAACTCACTCTAAAACTCTAATAGGTACACACAACATTTCTTGTGAATAAGTTTGCAACAAATCCTACAAGTTCACCCTCAGGAAAGGTGGCAAACACCCCAAGGGAGTATACAACACACAATATACACTCCTTGGAAGCGGAGGGAGTGAGATTTGTCCTTCCTCCTTGTCTTGGTTTGGGAAGACAGGTATCTGCCGGGTAAAATTACAATCAGAGGCTCTTTGGCAAAGATTTGGGAAATAGGAATAGCAGTTCTCTACTAGTATGTAATACAAAGCAAACAAACACAAAAAACTCCCCCCCCCACCAAACAACTACAGCATTAATGACAAACGACAACAGTACCAAGAACCTCGAGGGCTTTGTTTCACAAAACCCAGGGCAGTTTGGTTTCGCTGTCCCTGCAGGATCCTCAGAGCACCAAGCTGGAACAGTGGAAAAGTCCCGGGCTGGTCGCTGGGAGGGCAGGGTGTCCCAGCAGGCAGGGGCAGGATGTCCCGGCAGCGCAGGGGGTGCAGGGTCACGCTGCAGCAAGAGGAGCAGCGCCGAAGGAGCCGAAGGCGAGGCAGGGCCTGGACCAGCTCCCGCAGGTGGCCGGGAAAACTCAGGATTCAGGCTGAACTGGTGATAGTAGATTTCCCAGGACTGGATCCCTCTGGCCACAGTGAAACTCCTCCGGCCAGCAACAGCCGTTCTCCGCTCGGCGTGCTCTGCGGCGGCTGAGATCCTCGAGGAGCGGCAGACACGCGTCTCCCCGAACGCCGGAGAAAGAAAAGCACGCAGTTGCCTCAAGCTTTGTCTTTTACCTGCGTTATCTCCCCCTTCCACCTTTGTCCACCTCTTTGTTTCGGTTAAGTACTCTCAAGTATCCAACACTTGGTCTCCTTGGTAACGTGTGGGGAAAAAATTCTTTCGAGAAAGAAGGAACAAACCTAACCCCCAACACTCCTCCTACTTTTTTTGCCAAGAGTGAGGGAGTCCCAAGGAACCATTTCAACACTTCAAGGAATGTCTCACATGCCAGGAAAGGCTCTGACACACTGACTGAAAACACTGGGAGGAGGGAGGACACACAACACATCAGCCAATGCAGATTTTCGGCTGCCTTGGACATTATTCCTTCACAACAGCCACAATCTTTTTCCATAGACATTCTCCCCAGGTAAAAATCCAGGCGTGATGGTGAAGGGGCTAATTCTTTACCCTGTTTAGAATCAGTCAGAGAACTTCACTGTGTTTGTGACTCGTGCTCTCTTCACTTGAAACAGCTCCCACAAGACCTTGAGGGACAACTTGCTTCAACTGCCAGGAGGTCAAACTTGATAAAATCTTCAATATTGTCCTTTCCGGTGTATTTCCTTATCCTCCTACCCATATGAGATCTGCCTGTACTGCAGGACCAGCTATCTGCTCTAACAACATGGTTCTTGTATGAAAAATACAAGCCAAAATAGAAAATCTAGATGCTGAAAGGAATATCAACCAAGTCAAATCCAACTTTTAAAAACAGAATCCTCAAGAAATGATTCACCCACCCCAAAACAAATGCAGCAGGAGAGGCAACTTATTCATCTCACAGAGATCATTCTCCTATCTCTCCATGCTCTGCTCCAAAGTGTGTTCAAATCAAAGGTTCTCATATTTTCCTCTTCCCCTCAATTGTATTTAATTAGGTTGGTTTTTTTTTTTTCTTTTGAAGTCAAGGGAAAGAGGCCTATTTATTTCAAGGAATATTTAGCCTGGCCTTTTCCTTCCAGTGTTCTACCTCACTGCATCTTCAACCCCATTGTTCCATAGGGACAGGGAGGCACCCAAATAAAGATTAATAAAAAGGCAATTCCTGTGGTGTTATCAATTGAAGAAACAGGATCACTTTTCCCAGTGTCAATGAACTTCAATACACTAATAAAATTAACAAATATCAAAGTGGTTTGGGTCTGAAATAGAAACATTTCCACTAAATCTGAGTAGCTTTTCCAAATACTGGGCAAATAGTTTGATACACTTTGAAATACTAAAATGTCTCCAGTGCTCCAAGATGAAGCTGAGCAAATTTCACTGAGTGAAATGAGACTAGACATTGTTTGCACCTTCTAAGCATGCATTATATGTTCATCTTGGTGTTTAAAACAAGGCCACTGCAAGGAGAATTTCCACTGTCCCAGCTGTCAGTAACTGGTTTTGTGACTTACCTGCTGGGGAATTACTCACTTCCCATTGCAAATCTGAAATCACTGTTCATTTGGACAGATTGCTCCTGACTGCACCCTGATGATGTGTCCTCAGTCCAGCTCGTGGCACTGGCAAGATAAATGTGTAGAATGAGATTAGGGGCAAAACACTAACAAAATTTGCTTAGATCAAAGAGACGCACTCACACCCTGTCAGTACTACCTGACATCTTCCTGACAATATTATGAGGCAATTAGTGTCTGTATGTCTTGGCTGATGGAGGTGAATAATGGTAAGTTCTAGGAGGCAACTGTCTAAAGCAGGGGAAGCTGATTAATTACCCAGCAATAATTCATTATTGAGACATTTAGGTCGACTTGTGCACCACAAAGTCAGAGGGAGCAGGAAACAATCAAACCGATGAATACTGTTCAGACTAAACTGTTGGCAGCTACAGCCATAGAGGCACATTTACAGAGAAAATGACACCATCTCAGAGAAATCAGGTGCCTGGAAGCAAATCCTCAAACCAAGTGGGCAGTCTCCATCCCATACAAGGGACGCATCAGCACGTGCAGCAGGAGCCCCTGTGCTGGCATTCTCACTGTTTCTCAGGTCTACCTGTTCCCTGCCTCAAACAGGGGCACAAATGAAGAGCCAGTCTGCAAAGCCTTGGGCTTTCATCTCACACTGCTACACTGAAGCAAATGGACAGGAAAATAGAAGAAGCCTGAATACACCTCTGCTGATAAAGATCTCTATGTTAATACCATTAACATTGACTACATCTAATTTAAAGCTGATATCTGCCTGCATATCACATCCAAGTCTCTTTTCAGGTGTACAAAAAATGTGTCCATTTCACAGCATTTCTTCCTTTACTTCTCCACCTGGATCATACAGAAAATACATTTCTTGGCCACCAGCAAATCATTACCCCTTATGGGGACTGTTCCCTAAAGAGTTTAAGTACCAGAACAATGGACTACTGCACAGCACCAAATTTCAGTTGTGACTTAACTATTCCACAAAGGGGATTTAATGTAGTAAACCACCTCTCAGGAATACACAATTATTTGAAATTTCACTGACATTTTCCACTAACAAAACAGCACTTCTACTTTAGCAGTGATTCGAAGATGGAAGCTTTCCATTAAGCCTTTTCTTTCCTCTGGGTGTCAGAGTTGTCCTCAAAGTCCTTCTGTGTTAAAAATTAATTGTCTGCTTTGGTCTAACACACCCAATGTATTCGTTAGGGAGTACACGCACAGTAATACCTCAGAAAGGTTACAACCCTCCTCCCCAAGATCTTGGATGGCAATTTTGGGTTACTCTGAACCTCTCTCCAGCTTTGGCTTCTGAACTTTTCCTTTAATCTACTTTTTCATTCACTTCGTGTACACCGATACAGTAGTTTTCCTCTTTTTGTAACCTGGTGTCCAAATACCAGAACGACCGCTTGACCATTTCCATAAGCAAACCATCCTCTGCAAAACTCTTCAGTCAGAATCTTATTATTAAAGCAACTTTTTCCAAGCAGTTTCTGCCGCAGAGTCAAAGGGCCCTCTGCTCAGAATCCTTTTCCTTAAAAGCACGGGGATATGGATGATTTCTGTGCCCCGTAAAGGTCCAGTGCCATTCACCTCTGGATACCAACCTGTTCTTCCATCTGACTGGGGATGGAGTCGCGGAAGATGAGAGGATTTCTCTCCAGCAATGATATCCTGCCCCTTGGCAGATATCAGGCAGTTCAAATCAAATTTCAGGTTTAGCTCACAACACTCAGGATGCTGACAGATGATGGAAGCACTGTCACAGCAGCTCTAGCTTGACTTTCTGCCTACACTACTGTACATTTTAAACCACTTCTGAACAGGATCACTAGAAATGGGCAGCCATCCCTAAATCATCCCTGAAAACACAATGGCATCCAACAGGTGTTTGCTTGAGTTATCCCCCTAAGGGAAGGCAGTACTTAAACAGGCATAGAGAGGATAAAAGGAATAATTCTGTTCCTAAGAGCTGCCTCCTTCCCCTGTCTCCTCATTTGCCAAGGCCACGCACGAGGCCGATCAGCGCCGCCGGCGCCTCCGGAACCACCTGCAGCTGGCGGCCAAAGGTGACCAAAAAAACCCCCCCCAAAAAAACCCCCAAAAAATTTGGGGGGAGGGGGAATCCCTCCCCAGAATGATATTTTTACATTTTTATTTATTTCGGGGTTTTTTTGTTTGTTTAATCAGGCCCTCTCCGGCAAACCTTCGCTCCAAACCCGCTGAGCTCCCCCGGGGCCGCTCCGGCCGCGCCCTCAGACACCCCGAAAAGACCCTGGAAAGACACGTTGGGCTGAGGGGGGATCCTGAAAAATTCAAAAGAATTAAAAACCGGAAATATCCGACTCGTTTTTTGGGGCAAAAAACGGATAAAATCGGGAGGTTTTGGGGCGGTTTGGCCTCCGGGGCTTGCCGTACAAAAAGGCGGCGCGGTGTGAGGGCGACAAAATGGCGGCTCGGAGATTTCGCCGTACAGAATAGAGAAAACAGGTATTTGGGAGGAAAAAAGGGGATTTCGGGGGAAAAGGGGATTTTAGAGATAAAAATTGGATTTTCCGATTCTAAATTTGGAGAAAAAACGGATAAAATCGGGAGGTTTTGGGGCGGTTTGGCCGCTGGGGGTTGCCGTACAAAATGGCGGCGCTGTTTGAGGGAGACGTGAGGGCGACAGAATGGCGGCGTCTTGAGGATCGTGCCGTACAAAATGGAGAAAATGGAGATTTGGGTGGAAAAAGGGGGATTTGGGGGAAAAAGTGGATTTTAGAGATAAAAATGGAAATCTCCGACTCTAAATTTGGGGGGGAAAGGGCAAAATTTAGGGAGTTTTGGGGTGGTTTGACCGCTGGGGGTTGCCGTACAAAATGGCGGCGCGGTGTGAGGGGTGAGGAGCGGGCGGCAAAATGGCGGCGCCCTGAGGATCTTGCCGTACAAGATGGCGGCGCGCGGGGTTTTTTTTGGCCGTACAAAAACGAAGAAAATGGAGATTTGGGGGAAAAAAATGGGATTTAAGGGGAAAAAAAAGAAATTTTAGAGAGAATAATGGAGATTTTGGTTGGGAAATGGGAAAATTTGTCGGGTTTGGGGTGGTTTGGCCGCTCGGGGTTGCCGTACAAGATGGCGGCGCGCGGGGGGTTTTGCCGGATAAGACGGAAATTTGGGGGGAAAATGGAGATTTTGGGGAAAAAAGGGAGATTTTAGGGGGAAAAACGAAATTTTTGGGGAAAAAAATCGCTTTAAAAAGAAAAAAAATCCCCAAATCGGCAAAACCTGAGGGGAAAAATTTTCCCAAAAACCGCCTCAAACTCCCACAAACAAACAAACAAACAAAAAAAAAAAAAAAAAAAAAAAAAAAAAAAAAGAAAAGCGCGGCGACAGCAAAACAACAACAACAAAAACCGGCGAGCTGAAAATTTATTGAAATTTAATTTTATTTAATTTTAATTAAAATAATTAAATAATTATTTAATTATTTTAACTAAAATTTTTCGATCCCAAAAAATCCCAAAAATTCACCCCAAAATTTCCACCCAAAATCCCAAAAAATGACCCGAAAATTTCCACTGAAAACTGAAAATTTTTAAGCCTCAAAATCCCTCAATTTTACCCCAAAATTCCCGCTGAAAACTGGGATTTTTAGAGCCTCAAAAATCCCCAAAATTCACCCCAAAATTGGATTTTTTGAAGTTCCAAAACCCCCAAAATTTCCACCCAAAATCCCAAAAATTCACCCCAAAATTCCCACTTAAAATCCCTCAAAAAACCCCAAAATTCCCACTAAAAATTGGGATTTTCAGAGCCCCAAAATCCCCAAAAATTCACCCCAAAATTTCCACCCAAAATCCCCAAAAATTTACTCCAAAATTCCCTCCCAAAATTGAGATTTTTAAAGACCCAAAATCCCCCAAAATTCACCCCAAAATTCCCACTAAAAATTGGAACTTTTAGAGCTCCGAAATCCCCCAAAATTCACCGAAAATGCCCTAAAAATGACCCAAAAATTCCCACTAAAAATCAGGATTTCAGAGCCCCAAAATCCAAAAAAATGACCCCAAAATTCCGACTGAAAAATGGGGTTTTTTGAAGCCCCAAAATCCCTCAAATTCTCCCCAAAATTCCCACCCAAAACGCCAAAAATTCACCCCAAAAATTCCCATTAAAAATCAGGATTTCAGAGCCCCAAAATCCCAGAAAATGACCCCAAAATTCCCACGAAAAATTGGAATTTTTAGATCCCCAAAATCCCCCAAATTCTCCCCAAAAATCCCAAAAAACCCCCCAAACCCCCTCCCAGTACAAACCAGTACAAACCAGTAAAGAAAAACCCCAAACCAGTATAAACCAGTATAAACCAGTACAAACCAGTCACCCCAAATCCCTTCCCCGTTCATCCCAGTTCATCCCAGTGACCCCTAAAGCCCCTCCCAGTACAAACCAGTAAGGAAAACCCCCAAACCAGTACAAACCAGTATAACCCAGTACAAACCAGTACAAACCAGTATAAACCAGTAACTCCCAGTATCCCCCAGCGCCGGGCCCTGGCCCTGAGCCGCTCCCTGGAGGTTGCCGAGCATCGAGAGATCCCAGTTCAAACCAGTACGGACAGGTGAGGGCACTGGAATGGGGACTGGAGGGCACTGGTTTATACTGGGATGGACTGGGAGTGAGTTTGGGGGTCACTGGTTTGTACTGGGATGGATTGGGAGTGGGTTTGGGGTCACTGGTTTATACTGGGATGGACTGGGAGTGGGTTTGGGGTCACTGGTTTGTACTGGGATGGACTGGGAGTGGGTTTGGGGTCACTGGTTTGTACTGGGATGGACTGGGAGTGGGTTTGGGGGTCACTGGTTTGTACTGGGATGGACTGGGAGTGGGTTTGCGGTCACTGGTTTATACTGGGATGGACTGGGAGTGGGTTTGGGGGTCACTGGTTTGTACTGGGATGGACTGGGAGTGGGTTTGGGGTCACTGGTTTATACTGGGATGGACTGGGAGTGGGTTTGGGGGTCACTGGTTTATACTGGGATGGACTGGGAGTGGGTTTGGGGGTTACTGGTTTGATACTGGGATGGACTGGGAGTGGGTTTGGGGGTTACTGGTTTGATACTGGGATGGACTGGGAGTGGGTTTGGGGGTTACTGGTTTATACTGGTTTAAACTGGTTTCGGGGTTTCTGGGCGTGGTTTAACCTTTGCCCCTCCCCCACATGTGAACCGATCACGCCCCTCATCAGGCCACGCCCCCTTCCCTTATATAGATCGACAACAAGGGCGGGGCAAACTGGGCGGGGCCTGGGGGTTACTGGGTTCTACTGGGAGGGAGTGGGAGGGGCCAAGACGGCTCTGACCCCGCCCACCACACCGATATGCAAACTTATGTAAATGAGAGCACAAATAAACGCGAATGACGTTACTGACCACGGGGACTGGGAGTTACTGGTTTGTACTGGGAGGGGCCTGGGTGTGGCTCTGACCCCGCCCACCTCACCGAGGCGCCAGCCTTATGTAAACTTATGCAAATGAGAGGCGAAATAAACGCCGGTGACGTCATTTGTACGCAGAGGAGCAAAGCGGCAGCGCGGGGCATGACGGGATACACCGGGGCGCAGAGTGGCACCGCAGGGAATGATGGGATACACCGAGGCGCAAAGCTCCGCAGGGCATGACGGGATACACCGAGGCGCAAAGCGGCGCGGGGCATGACGGGATACACCGAGGCGCAAAGCGGCGCCGCGGGGCATGACGGGATACACCGA
Organism: Chamaea fasciata; assembly: GCF_029207755.1. Lineage (NCBI taxonomy): Eukaryota > Metazoa > Chordata > Aves > Passeriformes > Sylviidae > Chamaea > Chamaea fasciata. The sequence goes on along the minus strand of NW_027094122.1, from coordinate 77,434 downwards.
GGCGCAAAGCGGCGCCGCAGGGCATGACGGGATACACCGAGGCGCAAAGCGGCGCGCGGCATGACGGGATACACTGAGGCGCAAAGCGGCGCGGGGCATGACGGGATACACTGAGGCGCAAAGCGGCGCGGGGCATGACGGGATACACCGAGGCGCAAAGCGCCGCGGGGCATGACGGGATACACTGAGGCGCAAAGCGGCGCGGGGCATGACGGGATACACCGAGGCGCAAAGCGGCGCGCGGCATGACGGGATACCTGCAGTTCCTCTCCTAAAGGAAGGCTCAGCCTGGGACTCATTCCTCTCTCTTCCAAGACACTACTTTAGAAAACTGCAGGATTCCAACCTAACCCTTCCTCCAACACAGGGGCCGGAAGAAAAGATTCAGAATTTCTGTCCACCCCCATAGGTTCAGCCATACAGCTATGGCAAAATGCATCTCTTCTCTGCACTCTTCTCACGTAAGATTTGTTTCTTTAATAAACCTTTCCTCGCAGGAGCAGTCTTACATCAGTATGAGATTTGTAATGTTTTAAGCAAATTTATAAACCGAGGGTTTGTAGTTGCACATACGGCAGAGATTCCAGATGAGAGCACAGCAGACCAAATGCAGCCAGACTGGTGTTTTAAAACTGAGGTCATCGACTGATTCCTGTGATCCACGATCCCAACACCAGGCCACACCTGGTGTTCTTGCCTCCAGAGAAAAGCACACAACCTATTATCTCTGCTAAGCTCATTTGGTACCATTTAATACGTATTTATCACACACTCACAAAATGGCAAGTGTGGTTGCATCACTACCACAAAATGCTCTTGGGGATTTACTCAATCATTGATGATTACAGAAATGGTAAGAAGAGAGGCCAAACAATAGGGGGAAAAGGTGGATTTACCCTACACAGCATCCAAATTCTTAACAACAGGATGGACTTTGCCACTTATTGCTAATGCTAACTCACATAGAAGGAGTTAGAAGTTTGATCTGCAAGACAGTTCACACAAGGCCACAAAGGAAAACAAGCACTTTACATGTTGAATTTCACCCCTGTTTATGAGGTTTTCTCATGATGTTTAACTTCAATTATCAAACACAAATTTTCAAACATACCAGTGAACATCCCTCAGTCCATAGTCTGTGCCTATTTCTTGCTCTAAGTTAGATGAGCAAACAGATAAAATTGTATCAGCTCCTTTGAACCGACCAATTTCAATTCAGCTGTGGTTACAGCATTTCAACGGCCAACAAAAAGCATGCACAGCTGAGTTTCAGAAAATATAAATACTCACACAAAGCAACATTTTCAACTCCAAGAGTGTTTAGTATGACACACTTAACTACCTCCAGTGCCTAAGAGATCTGTATGGAAAAATCTGAGCCATGTTACTAATTTTAAGTGGACACTAAAAAACCAAACCCAAACATTAACGTGCCACATGTCCTGGCTCTCTTAGCACTGCATTGGCCATAAACACACAAGAATTTTGATTCCAAAGATTTCTCAAGGTTTCCTGGGTTTTTGCTGTTCCTACAAGTATCCCAGCTTGTTTTTACTCACTGTACCAGTCTCAGGTTGTAAACACAAGTGGGCTGTGACTCTCCCATGAGCAAGTTTTTTCATGTATTTGCAAAACTGACCGCACGAACGTGGTTACAGCTGCTCACATGCTCTACTGCCTACACACACTGAAATGCCAAACAATTAAGGAAGGCTCCAATGAATTCTCAAGATTTGGGATGCTTTTTAAGAGCTATTTCAAAAAATAACTAAAACCAATATTTGTTGATGCATTTACTACCACGTAATTGTACTAGAGCCCGTTGAAGAGACAAATTTGAGGGTTTTTTTTAATGCCTTAACTTCATACTTGTACAGCAATCTAAACTAAAAGCATCAAAATATACCACGTGGAATCACTAGTGCGACAACCAAGACAAAAACAATCTCTGCTATCAATCTTCAGCAGCCAGCTCCCACTTTTTTACCCTGTTTTAGAAACCATTTCTTCTTACAGAGTCACTGCCAGGCCCTCACTTGGAGTCTACTGTGTTTGACAGATCAGCTACAACATTTTTCTTCTGTAAAACAACAGAACTTAGACCAGATTTTACTCACCCACAGACTCTGCAAGCCCAGGTGTCGTTGCTTTACACTCACTGTGTCAGGTTCTCCTACCACCAAGCCTGAAGGTGCCACAGTGAAGGAGCTCTGGAACTTGCTGCTCTGATGAAGGCACTTGGTCCAACTGCAGAGTTTCCACTCTGTCTAACTGAAACCTTGACTGATGCCAGCTGCGCCTCATTTGTTCCATCACCAGGTTTTCCTGAAGAGCAGCACTCATCCTCCAAATTTTAGCCCTGTAGGGGACAAAATTAAATTATATAAAAATATACAATGAACATCTATATTATTTATAAACTGAAGCATTTATGATTTATTTAATGAAACTGTAAAGTTTAGCCCTCTAGGGGCTAAAATTAAGGGGACAACAAGTAGAAAGACAAGAGAAGCACGGTCTGTCCAAGAAGTAAAAATCACTCAAGGCCCATCAGGAGTTTGAAAGATTCCCTCAAATAGTAAAGATCACACAAGCAAAACAGAAGTCTCCAAAGTATCTAACAGAATCATTTTGTAGAGATTACATCAGTACATCCACCATTTAATTAATTCATTAACAGGTGCTAAAACCCCTCCTTTATCTGTCCAAAGACCAATCGTGCACAGAAAAGAGGAACATATGGAAATGAAATAGAGTCTTGCAACATGCAGGCATGTGGGAGACAGACCTTTTGGGGATCCCGAAGGTGGCAGCACAATTACTAAATTACCTAAGCAAGAGTCAGCCGCCAAAAACTCCTGGGGAAGCACCACGGCCCAGAGCTGCCCCTGCCAGTGTCACATGGGACAGCTGCAGCTTGTTTGGAGGAATACCTAAAGGTGATCCACCCAGAAGGAAAGGGATCCTGCTTTAAGAGAAGTCTATAGTTCTTAAAGGATTGCTGAAAGTAAGAGTACGTTTATTTGTATGTTTTACGCTTAACACTTGCTTGAATACCCCTCCAAAAATGTTGTTAATCTGATAACTAAGAACGTGCCATTTAAAAAAATGGCATGTTTTTGTCTCTTTCTTTCAAAAGTAAAATATTCCTTGTTGTTTAATGGAAAAGCAGGCTCCTCTCCAAACACATCCTGTGAGGCCTTTTCCAGTGAAGCAGTGTGCATAATGGTAAATGAAAAAGGGAAAGGTTCTTGCAAGTATTTTTATCTGTAGTATGCAGGGGTTGATCTGTTACACCCAAAAATTATTTTCAACTTAAACAATTCACCTTTGCCAAATCCCTAACTCACTCTAAAACTCTAATAGGTACACACAACATTTCTTGTGAATAAGTTTGCAACAAATCCTACAAGTTCACCCTCAGGAAAGGTGGCAAACACCCCAAGGGAGTATACAACACACAATATACACTCCTTGGAAGCGCAGGGAGTGAGATTTGTCCTTCCTCCTTGTCTTGGTTTGGGAAGACAGGTATCTGCCAGGTAAAATTACAATCAGAGGCTCTTTGGCAAAGATTTGGGAAATAGGAATAGCAGTTCTCTACTAGTATGTAATACAAAGCAAACAAACACAAAAAACTCCCCCCCACCAAACAACTACAGCATTAATGACAAACGACAACAGTACCAAGAACCTTGAGGGCTTTGTTTCACAAAACCCAGGGCAGTTTGGTTTCGCTGTCCCCGCAGGATCCTCAGAGCACCAAGCTGAAACAGTGGAAAAGTCCCGGGCTGGTCGCTGGGATGGCAGGGTGTCCCGGCAGGCAGGGGCAGGATGTCCCGGCAGCGCAGGGGGTGCAGGGTCACGCTGCAGCAAGAGGAGCAGCGCCGAAGGAGCCGAAGGCGAGGCAGGGCCTGGACCAGCTCCCGCAGGTGGCCGGGAAAACTCAGGATTCAGGCTGAACTGGTGATAGTAGATTTCCCAGGACTGGATCCCTTTGGCCACAGTGAAACTCCTCCAGCCAGCAACAGCCGTTCTCTGCTCGGCGTGCTCTGCGGCGGCTGAGATCCTCGAGGAGCGGCAGACACGCGTCTCCCCGAACGCCGGAGAAAGAAAAGCACGCAGCTGCCTCAAGCTTTGTCTTTTACCGGCGTTATCTCCCCCTTCCACCTTTGTCCACTTCTTTGTTTCGGTTAAGTAAACCTTTGTTTCCCGATGTTGTCCTGCCACACGTACAGATGTTACCCCAGCACCACGGGGATCAGCTGGATGAAGGGGGATGAAATCCGGGATCATTCCCAACAGTGACGGCGCCTTCCCCCCCCGGGCCAGGATCGAGGCGCTGCCGGAGGAGCGGGAGCAGCACCGGTGCCGGGTGGAGCATCCCGGAATGCCGGAGCCCGGCATCTTCTCCTGGGCTGAGGCGGGGAATGTGGAATGTGGTACCTGGGAGTTTGGGAATGTGGCGCAGTGGGATGGAGGTTCCCCTGCCCCTCCTCACCATCCCGTGCTTCCCAGAGCCGGAATCCAGCAGGAATCTCACCCTGGTGGTCGCTGTGTCCGTCATCGCTGCCATCGTGGCCATTCTCCTCATCGGATTCAGCGTCTGGAAGCTCCAATCCGGTTCTGCCCAAACCCATCCTGGGGGCTCACCCTGTTCTTCCCCCCCTCCCAAGACTCCTGGAAATCCCCCCATGACCCCACCAGTCCACCCCCAAATCCTCCTGGGTCCCCCCTAAGCCCCTCACGGGGATTCCTGGGATTGTCCCCATGTCCCCTCCTCCAGGACTCTGGGGTTCCACCCTGACCTGTCTGTGCCCCCCTGGTTTCTTCCACAGCCCCCCCATGATAGTGGGGGCAGGGGCCGAGTGCTGGTGTCCCCCTGCCTGCAGCAGATCCAGGGGTGAGGGAGTTCAGGGGAGCCCTTCGTATTTTGGGTCCCCTGGGAATTGGGGTGACCCTCGGGGTCCCCCAGGATCTCCCTGAACACGCTGACGCTGCCCAGTGAGAAGGTTCGGACCCGGCACGGGGTCCCAGCTCTGTCACCTGCCCTGCCCAGGTACCCCCCAGCCCCTCCCTGGGAACCTCCAATCTCCCCATGACACCCCAACCTCCCCTGGAACCCCAAAAACATCCCTGGGACCCTCCAAAAACTCCCCAAGATTGCAAACGCCCCGTACGAACCCCCTAAACCCTCTCAGGACATCAAAATTCCCATGGGACCTCCCAACACGCCCCCAAGCCCCCTTGAGAAGGTTTATACCTGGCACGGGGTCCTCATCACCACCATCGGCATCACCCAGGTAGCCCCAGACCCCCCCGGGACCCCCAAACCCTCCCGGGACCCCCAAGCCCCCCATGGGGGCTCCACTACCGGAATCAACGGGAGTGGTGTCGCCCTGCCAAGGGGAGTTAAAGCGGCGCCTGACTGTCGGGGGTTCTTAAAGCCGTGATGGTGGGGAGACCCCCAAAACTCCACCCTGGGGGGCACTCTCCCATTTGCTGCACTCGGGGGAGCCCCAGACAATGACGGGTCCTGGGCTGAGCCCCCCACTCAGCCGGGGCTGTGGAGGGAACTGTGGGCGCTGGGACAGGGCTTGGGAGTCCTGGGGTTTACTGGGGGACCCCTACTGGGAACTCCCTTCCCGCTGTCCCACCTCCCCCTATCCCCCCCTCTCACCCCTTTCCCATTGTTCCCCCAAACCTCCGCTGCCCCCAGCTCGGTTTGGGGGTGACCCACCCCTTTCCCATCGTGTCCCGGCCCGGCCCCGCTCACCCGAGAGCTCCCGGCCCGCGGCCGCACGGACGGAGGAGGAGGAGGAGGAGGAGGAGGGACAGAGGAGGAGGAAGAGGAGGGATGGAGGAGCTGGAGCCGGCAGAGGAGGCACTGCGTGACTTCACTGCTCTCTGGATCTGCAGCTCCTTCGCCCCGGGACCATCGCCCCCGTATCCTGCGGGTGACCGGGGAGGGGGAGCGCGCCCCAAATATCCTGGGCGGTTTTTTTGAAGCGGGGAGGGATGTTTGGAGCTCACAGAAAATATATTTATGGCTCCTGGGGCTTTTTTCTGTCGGGGCCGGGCAGCTTGATGTTTGGATCTGGCAGGGCTCCAGAGCTGAGGCGCAGATGCCCCTCAAGGGGACATGGGGGGTCCCCGGGAGGTGTTTTTGGGGGTCCCGGTGGCGGTGCCGGCAGAGCCCCGGCGGGAGGCGGGTCCCCCCGCGGTGGGGTTGGGCTTCCTTAAGTTGGTGCGTGTCTCTTTGGTGCTGACCCTGCCCGCCAGCTAAACCCTGCGGGCCCCATAGAACCAAAGGTGCCCTGGGAGCCTGCAGGGCCTTGTGGAGCCAGGGGACCGCAGTGACACTGTGGATCTCCTCTCTTCACAACTGTTTTTCAAACTGCAATATCAGTAATTGCTGCCACGCCATAGGCTTAAATAATCCACTCTGTTCACTGTTGTTTCAAAGGATGACTTTGATTTCTCCTTGACAATCTGCATCAATTCCTTCTCCCATGACATCAACGCTTTTCAAGGCCAAGCTCCAGTGAGCAGTTCTCAAACCTCCAGTGTCCCGGAGAAATCTGAGTTCCTATTCCTGTATTGATAACTCTCATTTGCTTCTGATTTGTCCTAATTAATTCTAATGCATGAAGGTCCAGCCCTGCAGCCTCTGGGGTGGCCCTGTCAGGGGCCATCACACCCAGAACAATTTCCCCAGCAGTCAAAGTCTCACTGTGCACGGTTGTATTCGCAAACTGGGCGCAGCTGTGCACATCCAGGGGTTTCCATTTCCCCACTGGGTCCATTGTTAAGGGTATGGAGAACATCTGTGGGATGGGTTCTCCATCAGGACAGGTTCCCATCTCCTCATTTTTTCACCTGCTCCTTCAACTGCCCCTTTGTCTGTTTGATGATCCTGCAGCTTGTGAATAGTCTGGTACATGAAAACACCAGCAGTCCAAATCACTGTATTTTCACACTAACAGACAAAGCATTCCACACCACAGTATCAGCAAACCCCATAAAAATCGCCAATTTCATCCCTTCCTCCTTTATTCCTTGCAAGCAGTCTCACAAAGTTTAGCACTGACATTTGAGTCGTGGCCAATGCTTTTCTGTAGGGTATTTAGTGTCACATCCCTGAGCAGCCAAAGGTGGCAAATCAGTATTGTCAGCATTACTGCACATTATCATTATTGTTTCACATATAAAGATAGAGATATAGATAGAAACATAGATTTAGACATAGTGTAACACGAGGCTGGTGGGTTGGAGACAGACACACCACACAGTATCTTCTTGAGTTCTGACCAACAGCCACAATTTATTGTTCCAAGCTCCCTTTTATGGTGAGTTTGAATTTCCCGGGCTTGGAAAGCCAACTGGTTGGGAATCTCTGCACTGCCCACATCTCTGGCCAGGGGTGTGTCTGCAGCCAGGGCTTGGATGGGCTTGGCTGAGCTCTTTGTTCCCCCGGGGACTTCTAGAACAAGCCAGGTCAGCCCAGTTGGGTCTGTTATGATCAGACTCATTATGCCCAGCTGTGAACCAGCTGGACCCTGCTACATCTCCTGCCTTTGCTTTTATTAAAATGCAGATTGTTTTCCGTTATCCCATTTGCAAGGGCCCTTTTGCAGACAGGGTAACACAAGACAGCATGGGTTTAATTTGAAGGAGGTTTTGACAAACTTAATTCTGCTCAGCCAGTGATGTGTCCCATGTACCACTGGAGCTGCAGCACTCACTCCCAGGAGCTGTCAGGCGAGATCACAATCTTCCGGGCTGGCATGTTACAGGTTAACTGCTTATGGTTCCAAACTACAACTTAACACTAAAACAAGAAAACGTTCAACTTTTAAAACCCTGAGAAAAACCAATTAACAGAATTAACAAGATTAACAATTAACAGAAAAACAATTTGTAAACAGAAAAAACCACTTTGTAAACAGAAAACCAGTTTGTAAACAAACAGAATCCTTAAATGCACCGTCACTCTAAGAGTCCCAGCTCTCCACGAGGTCGGTGAACAAGCTGTTTCCAGCACTGTTCCACACACGGCTCCACACCGTCTGTGGAGGGACCACCAGGAGAATGCTGCTGGTGGTCTTGGACAGGACGTAAGGTAGGACAGACACGTCGGGCAGGTGCCCAAAGCGTTCCAGTGTCCTTGCAAAGCACTTTGCAAGGCTGTACTGTTAGCAAAACACCATTAGAATTGCTCTTGTGTCATGGAGACAAGACAACTTTTGAAACATCCGTAGCATTCAACTGAAAACACCTGCGACAACATTTGATAATTAACTGTGCAGTTAGTTCAAAGACGGTGGGTGCCGTCTTTTTTGCTTGATGAGGTGGAAGCATTCATTCTGGAATGTGCAAAGGATCAGGCCAGCGTGGATTCCACTGCCCAAGAACACCAGTAGGATGAAAACTAACAATGAGAATAAACACAGTGATCCACACCTCTGGGCATATCCGGTGGACTTGTCTGTTGGTGATAGCTTGCTCTGCTGTTTCAACAGCAGCTTTTGCCTCTAGGATTAATTTTCTGGGGGAAGTTAATTCAGAGTCACCCTTTAGGAGGTCAAATAAAGGTGCTAGTTGAGAGTCAGTCAGTCCTAGGTAAGGTCTGACCCAGTTGATGGTACCCAAGAGTTTTTGTGCATCGTTTAGAGTTAGAATTTTGGTTGGAAATGGAATTGTTTGTGGCTGTATGGTCTGGTTCATTATTTTGAGTCCCAAATATTTCCAGGGTGGTTGCTGCTGCACTTTCTCTGGTGCTACTTGCAGCCCAAGTGGTTTGAACGCTTGCAACAGGCTTGGCTGAATCAGTGAGAGTTCTTTTCTGGTTTGGGGTGCAATCAAAATGTCATCCAGGCCATGGTAACAGTATGCCCCTGGCAACTGTTCTCTCACTGATCAGAGTACCTGAGCAACACCCCACTGACACATCGTGGGGCTGTTTCCCACGCCTTGGGAAAGTTCTTTCCATCGGTAACGTTGCACTGGTGCAGTGTTATTAATAGAAGGCACGGTCAAGGCAAACTTTGGGGTATCATCTGGGGGTAATGGAAGAGTGAAAAAACAGCCCTTTAAGTCCACAATCAGGATGTCCCAGGAGGCAGGCAGCATTGTGGGACATCGATGGCACACCAGGCTGCAATGTGCCCATTCTCTCCGTCGTGGAATTGGTTTTTCTCAGGTCATGGAGTAACCTCCACTTAGCAGATTTCTTTTTTATAACAAATACTGGGGTGTTCCAAGGGCTCATAGATGGCTCAATGTGTCCTTGAGCCAGTTGTTCCTGTACCAGGGTTTTTAGGGCATCTAAGTCTCTCCTTTTCAAGAGACCACTGTGGTACCCGCTCAGGCTGAGTAGTGAGCCATTTCAGAGCCAGTGTGGGGTACTTTACACCCTCTAATACAGCGGCCCCTGTCAAGAATCTGTTCCCACCTCAGCCCACTCCAGAGTCAGAGAACTCTAGGGAAGGGCTTCCCATCTGGGAATTTCGGATAGGACTGATTCCTCACCTTTAGATTTAAAAAGTGTCATTTTGTGCTGATCCGGCCAAGCTATGCCAATTTTGTTTTCGCAGTGGGCAGGCTCAGCACCAAGGACACAGACAGCACCTGAAGGAATCAGTGAAATTTACTACAGTTCAAAGCAGCAAAGGAGCACAGAAGGAGCAGCTCAGCAATGCAGCCAGCCGTCACTACCACGGATTGCCCACAGTGATTGAGAAAGATCCATCACCAGTTACCCTCAGCCTTTCCCATCACCCACACCCACACAGCAGCTGGGGAAGCTGTCACAGCCAAGGACTGCAGAGCCTCTCCCGGACACTGGGAATTCCTGCAGCTGCCTCCAGCCACAGCTGAGGCTCCAGCCTGGCTGGGAGAGGGCCCAGCTTTGATAGTGCTGAATAAACACACTGCCAGCAGCACTCCTAGTGCAGGAACATCTGCTTGCATCCTCCTCTTGGGTTTCTCCCAAAGCCTGGCCAGGGCCCAAGGAGGAACCAGGGGAGTTGCCTTTGACCCTACAGCCCCGAACAAGGCCAGATGTCAGACTTCATGGCCTTGTCTGGCTTCTAAATACAGAAAGGTCAATACATGTTTCACTGAGGAGAGGATGCATCTATTACAACGCTAATGACGGTGCCTATTTTGTTAACGAGCAGATACAAAGATAACCTTTGGCTGGAAGGTTCATCGAGAGGTCACCTTTGGCTCAGGGCCGCTTGTTCAGGCCTCAGTCAGGCCTCTTGTCCAGGCCTTGGCACTTCAGGCTTTAGTGCTGGGCTTGACACTGCTGGCTTAACACTGGGACTTGATGAGCTCCCAGGTCTTTCCCAACAGAAAGGATTCTATATTTCCATGGTTTTATCTGCTGGATTCAGTCAGGTCCATGTTAGCAGCATTACTTTGGTCAAAAAGTTCCCTCTTGGTCAGCTCTTGTGGCCTAAGGCTTCAGCTCCTTCAGCTCCTGGTGCTAAGCTGCTCACGCTGAACGAGACGACTCAGAGAGAAGAATACAGTTCATCCAATTCCTTCTGGGACACTGAGAGGGGAGGGTGTGCAAACAGGAGCATTGTTTGGTGTCCCCTCCTCTCTGCCCTTCACGCCTTTCAGCGCTTAGAAACAGCCGAGAGCTTTCTCCAAGAGTGCGATGAAGCAGCTGCTCCTGCTCCCAGGTCTGGCTCTCTCCAGTCTCTGACCTTGCCTGCTTTTGTCCCTCTTGCTGTGCCCTCTGTTCCCCCGGGGCTCGGTGGCTGCTGCCCAGGACTGTGGAAGTGGCACAGATCCAGGGGTCGAGACCCTCCTTCCTCTGCCCTTGCAGCTGCCTGCTCACAGCAGCCTTTTCCATCTGGAAGCTCCACGTGGAGAGGGAGTCCTCACCTCTGTTCCTTGCACAACCCCCAGGAGCCCAGGGCTGCCATCTCAAGTCCCTGCGGGCCCTGAGGGCTCCCGGGTGCCTCAGGCTGCTGTGACACCACTGCCCACGGGAGGGAACAGTGGCGGGGGCTGTGCTCAAAGTCAGCTCCATGTGCTGCTGCTGCTGCTGCTGCTGCTGCGGGGGTCGTTTGTCCAGCCCTGCCCCAGACTGAGGGATCGGATCCAGGCCCTGCTGCTGCTCCCTGGGGATCAGGCACAGTTTGGTTGTCGCCGTCAGGGCCAGCAGAAGCCGTGGCCGGAGCAGCGGGTGCTGACAGTGCCCCGAGGCCCGGGGCCAGAGGTGTTCCTGTGCTGGGGGCTGGCCGGAGCTGCCCCTTGTTCTCCCTCTGCCTCCCGCAGAGCTGGGCCGGGCACAAGTGGGGCAGCACAGCAAACAGGGAGCCTGCCAGTCTCTTCCAGCCCTGTCTGCTCAGAGTTTGGGCCTTGGAGCTGCAGCTGGACACAGGCAGCTGCTCCTGCTCCCTCTGCGTGTCCCCGTGTTCAGCAGTGCTGCTCCATCAGTCTGTGCCCAGCAACGGGGAAAAGCCTCAGCCCTGCAGGGCCAGGAGCTGCCGGGCTCTGCCTGGGGAGCTGCTCCACACGGGAACCAGCAGCAAAGGACATTCCTTCCCTAGGACAAGTTTTCTATTAGGAAAAAAAAAAAAGAAAATTAAAAACAACACAGAAAAAAAGTGGAAGATAAAAACAAAACCCAAGTGCAGCGTAGTAAAAATACTTTATAGCTTTGGATAAAGAGATAACTGAACTTTTTCAAATGAGATCTCCGTTATTTACTCCATAGATGTGCTGATGGCATGGATCCATCCTGCTGACCTCAGCAGCCTTTTAAAAAAGATTTTGTGGTTTGTTTCCAGTATTATTTTAAATTGTGATTGAAGCAATAGGAAATTGCTTTGTGCCCCGCCAGCTCCAAGCAGGACTGGGAATCTAAACTTTGCCAAACCCCAAATCCTTTACAAGACGACCTTCCTTCTCACCCTGTGAATGAGCTGCACATTCCCTTTGAAATTGTCAGGGGTTTCTTAAACGCAAAGTCCCACTTACAGCTTTTTGCTCTGCTTGGGAAGTGCAGAAGGGCGATTCTTCATCCATCCGCTCCAGACTGCACTGCCTTAGGAACGCCGTCCACTCGCCAGGTTTTGCTCACTTGTGGCACTTCTGGAGGAGGAAGAAAGGGCAGTTGCACGATTCCAGCGAAAAAAGGAATGAAGAGCGGGACAGACAAAACATCCTGTGGAGATCCAGGCGTTCAGCTGGAACTGTGGAGTGCTTGGGTTCTTGCCAATTGGATGTGGATCCCTCACTGCAATCTCTTGGCCTGCAGGAGAGTCTCACTCACCTGCAAAAGCAGAGAGCTCACTCGGTGGGCTCAGAATGGGCTCGTCTGATGCAAAGCTGTCAGAGCAATGTGAGGGCAGAGCCAGCCCAGCCGTGCCTGGGGCTGAGCCCAGCAGAGCCCAGAGCAGCCTCAGCACCCGCAGAGCCCGGCTGGAAGGAGAGAAACCAGAAAGTGCCCGTCAGCCGAAGGCTCCTGTGCCCTCGTCCCGAGCGCCCGCAGTGCCCAGGCCACGCTGGCCGTGCTCAGAGCTGGGCCCAAAGCTGCCCATCACTGCTGCCTTTGGGGGCAGAGCAGGAGGGCAGGACACGTGCCCAGCCTGCAGCCAGCCACGGCACATCCAGCCCTCAGCAGCTGCGCAGAGCCAAAAGGCAGCTTGACGGCCGAGTGAAGAATCTGTGGCGTCTGCCCCAGCAAAGGGAGGAACCTTTGGTGCCCGGCCAGGCCGTGCCATGCCCACATCTGGGAGCATCCCCCCAGCTGTGGACTCACCTGCAAATTGGGCCCCAGGGAGCGTGTCTGAAGAAGGTGCCAGAATCCAAGTCGATCATCTTCAGCTGCCGGTGGCCAGGTCGAGGAAGAGCTTGGCATCCTTGGGGTTGTCCTTGGTGTCTCCAGCAGCAGCCCCACCTGATACAGCTTCTCCAGGGGCTCCTCCTTCCCTGGGGGCCAGACCAGGCTGTCAGTGCTCTGCCCAGGGCCCCAGCCACCAACGAACCAGGACAAGCACAACTAGGGTGGATGGTGGCCACCAGTGCTTGCTACACCAGGTCTCCAGCTCCGCCCCAGCACAGATGTTCCCATCTGGTCATCCCTGCTCAGAGCTACAGGCAGGACAAAAACACTCTGGTTTTCTTTAGCACTGATTGCCATGAGATGTGTGGAGCTCTTACCTGTCAGGTCTTTGGATCAAACTGTGCACATGGACCTCTCCCATCTTCTGGGGACGATGAACACCCTGCAGCCAAGGATCACTGAAGAGGTCTTCTAAGGATGGCCTGTCCAAGGGTTGCATGGACAAACACCTCCTGATAACATTTTGGCACTCTGAAGAGAGAAACCAGAAACCAGCAGTCAGTTGGAGAAGGATCCCGTCTGCTTTGCCCCTCCATTCCCGTGCCCAGGCCATGCTGGGTGTGCCCAGAGCTGTGCCTAAACTTCCCCATGGACTCCCTGTTTGGAGGAGAGCAGGACATGTGCCACCTCCTCAGCAGCTGCCAGAGCAGGCTGCTCATCAGCCTGCTGCTGTCTCCCAGCACCGGGATTCCCCTGTGCCCAGAGATGAGGACCCACCTTGAGAGAGCCATCGTGGGAACAAGATGCGCCCCCAGATGAACTGCTGGCCCCTCCTGAACGGGTGCTTCCCCATGACCAGGTGGTACAGCAGGAGGCCCAGGGACCAGATGGTCGCTGCCTCGCCGTGGTAGCGTTGGTGGTGGATCCACTCTGGTGGGCTGTAGGGCAGGGTTCCTATGGAACACAGACGGAGTTCATCAGGGGATGCTGCAACTCCTAAAGCCTCGCCCCGGCATCCCTGGGCGTGTGGGGGCTGGCCCCCTCCCGCCCCCACCCAAAAGCAACTTGGCTCAAGAAATAACGCCGCTCCTAGCAGCGAGAGGGGGAAGCCGCGGTGCTACAGCCAGGCTGGGCCGTGAGATGCCCAGGAACATCCCCTGAGAGGGCTCACCTGCAAATTGCCTGTAGGCTGTGTCTTGGAGGAAGGCGCCACAGCCAAAGTCGATCAGTTTGAGCTGCCCGGTGGCCAGGTCGAGCAGGACGTTCTCGGGCTTGATGTCGCGGTGCAGGACCCCGCAGCTGGTGCAGTGCCGCACGGCCTCCAGCACCTGGCGGAACAGCCCCCGCGCCTCCTCCTCCGGCAGGAACCTCCGCTCCGCCAGGAAACCCGAGAGGTCCTGGCACCGCTCCGGACGCTCCAGCACCAACAGGAAGCTGTTGGGGAGCTCAACCCACTCCAGCAGCTGAATGATGCCACCACATCCAGAGGACAGCCTGTCCAGCAGCACGATTTCCAGGGGCGCACGGGCGCCGTTGGGCTGCCGAAGGACCACGATGCCGTCAGTGGGGCTGAGGCTGTGCCAGGGCTTGGGAACCCCTCACCCAGCCCCGGATGCTCTGGGCCCCCCGCTCAGCCCACGCCCGCTCTCCCTGCAGGGCTCCCGCCGGCTCTTCCCCTGCCGGGCCCCAGCTTCTCCCGCCGGCCCCGCTCACTCACCAGCTCGCCCCAGTGCTGGACGCGGGCCCGGGGCACGCATTTGATGGCCACCTGCGAGCAAAGGCCAGCAGCGGGCTCAGCTCGCCGCCTGCCCCGCCGCGCCCCGATCTTCTCCTCCTCCTCCTCCGCCCTCCTCCTCCTCCTCCGCCCGCCGCCAGCCCCGCCGCTCACCGGGGCGCCGTCCGAGAGCCGCGTCCCCGAGTAGACGCTGCCGAAGCCTCCGCGCCCCAGCAGCGAACCCAGCCGGTACCGGTCCTGCAGGGCCTCCCGCGCCTCCCCTGCGGGCGACACGCGGCCCTCAGCGCTCGGCCCGGGGCCAGACACGGCCCCCGAGCGCCCCCCGAGCGCCCCGGGCCGGGCATCCCCACCCGCCCCGGGCCCCGGCGGCTCGAGGCCGGCGGCTGCGCTGCCGAGCGGCGGAGCTCGGGCCGGGGAAGCCGCGGCGGAGGCGGCGGGAGCGGCCGCGCCGCGTGTGTCCTTAGCGGGGCCCGGGAGGAGCCGGGGCCGGGGCCGGGGCCGGGGTCGGGGCCGGGGTCGGGGTCGGGGCCGGGGTCGGGGCCGGGGCCGGGGCCAGGCTCGGGACAGGCGCAGTCAAAGCGCAGCGATGCCGCCCTGGCCCCGGGCACTGATGCTCGCCCAGCACCGCCACAGCCAGCACCGCCAGAGCCGGGCGGAGCCCAGACAGCGGCGGGACGCCCGGGGCCGGGGGCGGGCCCGGGGCATGGCCCAGCTCTGCGGGGGGAGAGGGAGAGGCCGGGACGGGGACGCCGAGAGGGGCCGGGGGGGTCGGGAAAGGGACACCGGGAGAGGCTGCGGGAGAGCGAGACAGAGTGCGGGACAGCGGGAGAGGGAGAGGAGGAACAAGAGAGGGACAGGGACGGGTCGCAGACGCCGTAGACGCCGTAGACTCGCTGCTGCCGCTGCTGCTGCCGCTGCCGCCGCTGCAACTGGAGCCCTGGGGCCGTTTGTCCGCGTGTCCGTTCCACGCTCCAGCCCCGCGCTCCCCGGGGGCAGCCCCCGAGCCGCTCCAAACACGGCAACTTGGCCGTGCTGAGCCCAGATCCAGAGGCCTGACTCCTGCGCCGCGGCAGAGGAATTCCCTCGGTCGCTGCTGTGCATTGTCCCTGCTGAGGCTCAGACACTGTCAGGACACATTCCCTGCTTGTAGGATTCGTGCCCGACCCAAGCACTACGCTTATGTCTCCAGCGTTACTTTGCAGCAAAAACAGGGGAAGGCAAACTCTGTCTATGGCCCATGGTATTTTCGAGGGTCTAAAACTCACTAAGTCATCGATCTGAGAGGTGAGATCCATTTGGAATTAATGGCACGGAGAAGTAGTGCAACACGGAAAAGGGAAGCATAGAAATAAATAGAGGAAAACCTCTTGGTTTATTTCTTGCGTTTTCATTCCACTTCTGGAAAGCTGTTGCAGTTTTCCAGCAACCTTCACCACAGTCCCAGCTGCTCTTTTCAAGAACCTTTGGTGGAGAACGAGGTCGAGCTGCTGGCACAAGATGTGCCACCAACTGCAGCTTCTCCTGGATTTCCATACTGAGTGCAGCACGACTTTTGCAGCAAAGCAGGACAAATGTTTGGAAAACTTTACGATTTGTCCTTTCTTTTTTCCTTGTGGACTGGGGAGTTGTGCCATTGGTAAGGTTTTCCTTGTTACTGTTTTAATCCAAGAAAACAGGAGGTGGCACCAGCACTTGTTGGGGAATGCAACCCTGACTGAATCCAGAGACAGAATCTCCCTGACACTGTGTGAGCTCCCCGGGCTGGGCTCAGGTTCCTGCTGGGACTCTGCAGAGAGCTCCAGCTGGGATCAGCAGCAGCTGGAAATACCTCTGGGCATCTCCCTTTTCTGCTGCTCGGAGGAAGCAATGAAGTGAGTCAAGAAGTTCTGGTTTTTCTTTCTCCGGGTGCATTTTTGCATTGTGTTTGACACCCCAGCGGCAATTTTTGTGATGGCCTCTCTAAGTTGATTCTATTTCAGCAGCACCAGCAGCAGGGCTGTGTTGGAGCGCTGCAAATGTGGCCTGTGTGGCTTTAATTCCCCTCGACTTAGTGCCCGGGGACTTGGGAGCATTTCAATCTCTTCTTTGCACGGTGCCTGCAACAGAAAGACTGAGTTCACTGTCACAAAAGCACAGCGGGCAGCAAGGATGGAAAAAGGCAATTGCAGTTGTCCTGATAAAATCCAGTCGGCAGCCAGAGGGGTGCAGCAGCCGCCGCGATCTCCAATTGCCAAGGCAAAGGCAGCAGCAGCCTCCTGCCGTCACCTCGGGCTGAGTGAAACAGTGCTGAAAACAGCGCTGGAAGCCGACCCTTCCTTTCTCTGGAGGCTGGGTCGGGGCAGCACAGGCGGGCCCTGAGCAGTCTGGGCTGTTGGCGGGTGAGCGTTGCTCCAGGCCGCAGTGGAGCCGGACAAAGGCCTTGGAAGGCGAGGCAGGAGCAGGTGGGAAGGGGCCGGCGCTGCTGCTGCTCCTGCCCGGGAGCCCCGGCCGGGCCGGGCCGGCGCCCGCTGCGCTGCGGCTCCTGCTGCTGCCAGAGCCGGGCGGGCCTCGGGGACAGGGAATGGACACGGGGGGACAGCAAAGGCCGGCGGGGCTGCGGGGATGCTGGTGCTGGGGCCAGCGCCGGCACGGAGCTTCGGCCGCAATTGACCCGGAGGGAACCGCTGGGCAAAGGCTCCATTTCAGCCTTTCTTTCCTCACGGCTGCGAAACGACCGAAATAAAAGGAGAACCAGCAGGGCCCGGCCCCTTCTCCTTCGGGAGGAGCTCCACGCCTGGGGCCGGGAGGGGCCCTGAGGGGCCGGGAGGGGCAATGAAGGGCCATGAAGGGCTGTCGGGGGCCAGGAGAGGTTCTGTGTAGCCAGGAGGGGTTTGAGGGGCCGTGAGGAGCCTCAGCCCCGGCAGCAGCGGGGTCCCACCGTGTCCCCAGGGCAGGGCAGCCGTGAGGGGCCGCGAGTGCAGACGTGGCAGCAGAGCGGGCTTGGGGCACCTCCGGGAGGGGATGAGAGCCTTCCCCAGCTCCAAACCACACCAAACCCACCACTAACAGGATTTCCCATCTTTAGAATCCACTGGCAACTTGGAGTCGACTGAACCGTTTAATCCCAGTGGAAAATGCAAGGGAATTTTCCTAATGACTTACATCCAGCCTTGGTTAATCGTGTCTAAGATTTAAAAATCTGACCAGTGAAAAGTAACACTAATAAATAATAAGAACAATAGCAAGAAATAAATTCCCAGATCCCAACACTCAGCACCACACCAAAATGACAAACCTCATTTTTCTTTACTAGCACAAGGTTCATGAAAACAAATGCTGTTAACTTTCTCCACCTCACATCTTCCCCACCAGACAAATGAGGCCGTTTGCAGTGTTTAATACAAGTCACAATTGAGGGCTGGAGGGAAGAACGGGGAGACACTACCAATTTACATGTCAAACCCAGCGGTCCAACTTCAAAGCGGAGAGAATAAAATGGAATGGGGGCAGGGGCTGGTCAGATGTTCCTCTAAAGGATGGCAAAATCACCTCCAAGTGAACAGGAGGGGAAAATCAATCCCTATAAACCACCCAGGGTGTTCAGGGACTCAGCTGTGAGGAGCTGGACATGGACAGAGGCATCTGGAACAGTTCTTTCCTCAGGCTGAGCTCTCCAGCCTGGCCCTGAAGTCAATCAAGTGCTTTCCCAGAGCATTCCATGGTTGCCAACCACCCTTCAAGATGTGGCTCACAGGAGCAGAGAACCTTTCTCAAGGTTCTGAGCAGAAAAAGTGGCAAGAGATGCCCAATTCAGAGCTCTGTTTAAAAACCTGGAAAATAAAAATCACTTGAACTCTGAAGCCCAGCGGTGGCTCCCAGAATCTCAGAGCCAAGGGAAAACGGGAAAGGCTTTTTACAAGAACCAACGCTGAAGAGCTCCCAGATGAATGTGTGTGACATTTTGAGAGGCTTCCAATTTTCCACAGTTTCCCTTGAATTGTTGAAATTGATTTTGCCTTTGCCTCCTCTTGCACTAAAGGAGCCTCATTTCAGCAGCCAGGAAGGCAAAGCTCATTCCTGGCCCTGGCTGCTGCTGTCCGGGCAGCATTTCCATCCCTCCCGTGGCCTCTTCCCTCAGGGTCCCCAGCAGCAGCAGCAGCTGCCGGAGCAGCACATGGAAGCTGCAGATGGAAGTGCTGCCCACCCCAGCCTGAAGCTGCACAAGGATCCTGCTGCCAGGAACCCCAATATTCCCTCCCAGGGGCCCTGCAAACAGTCACCAATTTTCAGAAGAGCAGTGTGGACAGCAGCTGCACCTGGCCGTTATCCTCTATGAAAGGAAGAAAAAAAGACCTCAGCATCGGCTGCTCGGGGC
Organism: Chamaea fasciata; assembly: GCF_029207755.1. Lineage (NCBI taxonomy): Eukaryota > Metazoa > Chordata > Aves > Passeriformes > Sylviidae > Chamaea > Chamaea fasciata. The sequence continues at coordinate 58,537 of NW_027094122.1, read as the reverse complement.
TCAGCTGGGCGTGAGCCTGCAAACCCACAGGGCACCAAGTGTTTGGTGGGCACACAGTGGCCGTGGCTGGGGGCACAGAGCCTTGCATGGTCAGAGAGTGGCAGGAGCACCGCAACCAGCTGCAGGGCGACAGGGCTGGGTCTCAGCATGTCCTTGTCCAAAACTGCAAAGCTGAGCATCACGGCCGTCATCCTGACTGACTGTTCATCTGTGTCCCGCAGGAGCTCCACAAAATGTTCAGTCAGGGGCCACACTTTTTTGGCCTGTGAGGAACACAAGTCGTGAAACGCCGCCCTGGTGCCAACAGGGCCCAGAGGCCAAAGGCCTGTCCCGAGGTCCTCGGGCAGCCGAACCAGGAGGCAGGAGAGCTGGGAGCAGCTGTCTGAGCTCTCGAAGCCCAGCCAAGCCCAAGCGACTGCATTCCCCAGCTCAGCTCCAGCCACTGCCCCCTTGTCACCATTGAGGGAGGGATCCTCAGTGAGCTCGAGAAAGGCCCTGAGCGCAAGGTTACACCTTTCCCTGCACTCACTCCACAGGTACTTTGGGGGAGCGCCAGAGCAGCCGGCTGGCAGGAACATGGCAGCTCCCCGGGGGCTGCTTGTGGCCTCTGACACCCAATTCCTCAGGGCTTCCCACCAGCCCAGCCCCTCAGAGTCTCCCCCAGCCCGGCCAGCCTGCCCGGCAGCAGAGGCGCAGCCCCACAGCAGCTCCAGAGGAGCCCGATCAAGAGGCACCGCGGAGCCCTCAGCAATCCGGCCAGCAGCACACGGGCAGGAGGACACAGACGGCGGTTCCTGGCTGGCACAGGGCTTGTGGCCATCTCCAGGCTCCGGCCTCGCAGGGATGCCCACAGCTCCGGCCCCCGCCCACGCGCTCTCTCGGCAGTGCAAAGGCTTCCGCAGGACCACCGAGGGCCGAGGGGCTTCTGGCCATTTTCCCTGCAAGGCTGCATGCCTGGGCAGCTTGCTGAGCACAAAGCACCCTTTTCCCCCTCTTCCCCTGTGCACCCAGGGCAGCAAAAGAAAAATCCTGGGAGTCCGTGTATTGTAACACATATCCTATATTTATATACTGAAGAAAAAAAAGAAGAAAAGAAGAATCCTGTAGAAGAAGAAAATCCCCGCTGGCTCGGTTGGCCCCAGCAGACAGAGTGTCCCAGATCAGCTCTCCGCAGAGCTCCAGCAGCGCAGCCAGCCCAGGCCCGACAGTCGAGGCCGTGTCTTCCGTGCCCTGCGGAGCTGATCTCGCAGCTTCCGCAGGATGGAGTACGGAGCTCTCTGGACTGCCCGGAGGACCAAGGCTGTTTCAATGGCCAGGTTTCTCATGGCAGGGCTGCTGTCATCTGCCGTGTCTTCAAGGGCTGCAAGACAGAGGAACACGGGCCATAGCCCTGATCAGCAGGGACCCGAGGAGAGCCCCCTGCCAGGGCCAGCCCAGCCCGCTCTTGCCATGGCCACGAGGGAGCAGGGACCAAGGGGATTGAAACATTAATTTTGAAGAATTACAGACTTTAACTGGATATTGCTGAAGTAAGACAGATAGACTTCCCTTTTGATAAGCAGAAGCCGGATTTAAGGAACTGATAAATCATGGGGCCTGTCAACTTATGTTTGTGTGTTCTGACTAATCAATAGGCTTCAAGAAGCACAGTAAATTCATAAATGAAATACTCCTGGGAAAACAGGATTCAGTCGTCACGCAACACTAAAAGGTTAAAAAGTCAAAGCGAAGAAGACTCACTTACTTCATCATTTTGAGACCCCGCCCCATAAAAAAGACCACCGACCCATTTCAAAGAACAAACCACGCATGCTTAATAGCTTTTGGCTAATTACCATAGGAAGCGGGGAATGGGAGGTACTAAAGTCATGAATATACATTTGTGTTTTGGGTATTCAATCCTTCAGTACATAAAAAGACCCTGTGATCTTCTGTGAGCGCGCGTGTGTTCGGGAGCTATCCCGCACGCTGCCCGGCGTCGTAATTAAACATACACTTTCTAACTCTAAACTGCTGGAGAGTCTTTTGTCCGTCATTGTTGGATATCGGCATTAGGGCGATATTCCTATTTTTTTTAGTAATTCAATAGAACACCCCAAATTGCCCAATTTGGACCCCAAATTTCCAAGAATTAGCTGTATAGAGCCAAAAATTCACAAAAATTTCCTTTATGGACCCCAAAACTCCACTATAGAAGTGCCAAGACTCCCCCAGACCCCCTTACATCCCATGCAGAGAACCCCAGATCCCCTATAGGGTCCCCCAGGCGCCCCCGGACCCTCTATCGAGCCCCTTTATATCCCCTCAGACCCCCCTGGGGACCTCCAGACCCCCCCAGGCCCCCCAAATCCCCCACAGGGACCCACAGACACCCCCAGACCTCTCCGGACCCGCTTCAGGCTCCCGCTCACCCCTAGAGATCCCCTACAGACCCCCCAACCCCCCAAAACGCCACAGAAACCCCCAAAATTCCCTATATTCCGCCCCAAATCTCCTACAGATCCTCCACCAAATCCTCTAAGGAGACTTCCAGGTCCTCTCAGACCCCTATAGATCCCCTAGAGAGCCCCCAGCCGGCTCGGGGCAACAGGAACAAAGATGGCGGCGCCCGGGAGAGCCACTTCTGGGTCATCTGCGCATGCGCTCGAGGGAACGCGCCAGCAGATGGGCGGGGCCCAAGGGAAAAGAGGCGTGGCCAATTAAAGGGCGGGAAACGAATGGAACGAGGCGGGGTCAGAGAAAGGGCGGGAACTGGGAGGGGAAAGGGGCGGGGTCCAGGAAACGGCGGGAATTCCGAGGGGAAATGGGCGGGGTCAAGGGAACGCGCGGTCCTAAAAGGGCCCGGTTTGGCTTAAAATCACCCAAAAGACCCTAAAATCTCCGGCACCGAGACCGAGACCGGAACCGAGACCGGCACCGCTCCGGGACCCGCACTGTGGGACCGACACCGAAACCGGCACCAGAACTGGTACCGGAACCAAGACTGAGACCGACACCGACACTGGGACCGGCGCCGGGAGCGCTTCGGAACCGGCACCGGCACCAGGAGTGCTCCAGGACTGCGGCCAGAACCCAGACCGGGAGCGCTCCGGGATCGAGGCTGAGACCGGCACCGGAACCAGCACCGAGACTGGCACCGCTCCGGGACCAAGACTGGGATTGGCACTGGGAGCATTCCGGGACCAAAAACGGCACCGGCACCGCTCCGACACCGAGACTGAGACCAGGACCGAAACTGGAACCGGCACTGGCACCGAGACTGGCACCGCTCCGGGACCAAGACTGGGATTGGCACTGGGAGCACTCCGGGACAAAAAACGGCACCGGCACCGCTCCGACACCGAGATTGAGACCAGGACCGAAACTGGAACCGGCACTGGCACCGAGACTGGCACCGCTCCGGCATCGAGATCGGCACCGCGACCGGAATCAGCACCGGGAGCGCTCCGGGACCGAGACTGAGACCGAGGCCGAAACAGGGACCGGGATCGGACCCGGAATCGCTCCGGGATCGGCTCCAGGATCGCTCCGGGACCGCCGCGTTCGCTCCGGGGAGTTTTGGCCGCGCCCCCGGGCGGGACTGGGAGGGACGGGGAGGTTGCCCTGGGCCGGGCGGGACCGCCTCGGTTCGCATCGTTCCGAGGCGGCCACCCCGCTCCAGATGATCCCAGTCTCTATGGTTCTGATCCAGATGGTCCAGCCTGTGAAATCCCAGTCCATGTGACCAAGAACTCTCCAAGTTTGATTTACTCTCAAACCACATCCCACCCACCCAGCCCCACACAATCCCGATCCCAACATCCGCCCACAAAAATATCCCCAAACCCAGGGACCCCCCGGGATATTTGGGGCGAGCTCCCCCTCCCCGGGCACCTGCGGGATGGGGGGCGATGATCCCGGCGGTGCCGCCAGTTCAGGGAGCGCTGGAGCCGCCGCTCCCTCCGCTCGTCTTCTCCTCCCGCTCCTGCTGCCGCGGCGCCTCTTCCTCCCTCCCTCCTCCTCCTCCCCCGGGCCCGGGCCCGGCCTGGGAGGGCGGGGCCAAGGAAAGGGCGGGAACTGGGAGGGGAAAGGGGCGGGGCCAAGGGGACGCGCGGTCCTAAAACCGCCCGGGTTCGCTTAAAATCGCCAGTTGTGCCGAAAATCCACCGTAAATCCACCAGGTTTAGCTTCAAATCATCCAAATGGGCCAAAAATCTCCGGGAACGGGACAAGATCAGCACCGGAACCCGCAGCAACACCAACACTGAGACCGTCACCGCAACTGAGACCGGCCCCGCACAGGCACCGGCACTGGGACCGACACCGAAACCGGCACCAGAACTGGTACCGGAACCAAGACTGAGACCACGACCGACAATGCGACCGGCGCCGGGAGCGCTCCGGAACCGGCCCCGGGAAGGCTCCAGGACCGCGGCCAGAACCGAGACCGGCAGCGCTCCGGGACAGACCGAGACCGGCACCGGAATCAGCTCCGAGACTGGCGCTGATCCGAAACCGAGACTGAGACCGAGCCCGAAACCGGGACGGGGATCGGACCCGGAATCGCTCCGGGATCGCTACGGGACCGCCGCGCTCGCTCCGGGGAGTTTTGGCCGCGCCTCCGGGCGGGACTGGGCGGGACCGAGCTGGGAGACTCGGAGCTTCCCAAGGCTGAAAATGACTCCTTTAGTTTTTCGGAATGTGTCTCCCTTAGTATTTTACACAGACCAATCTGATTGGTGACAAAAAGACAAACCTCGTCAATCACATTGGTCAGAGCAGAGGGACATCAAGAAGTCCCTCCTAGGAAAAGGAATGAAAAACAATGCTACAGTTTTTAGAAAAACACTCCTCTTGTTTACAGAAAATTCCCTGAGAAAAGAATTTCACAAAACCAAAAGATCTCAGGCACGAAAGCAGGGCTACAGTCTCTCTTGGCTTTTGCAGTACAAAGAGAGGGAGAAGAGAAAATAATTAAGGTCTAATCAAAAGGATAATCGGCAAGGTGACTTCCCAACACGGAACACAGGGAATGTGGGTCACCGGGGCTCTGCCCAATGGGGCTCCTCCAGTGGGGGCTGGAGCTGGAGCCGAGCTCGAAGCTCTTTCTGCACTGGGGGCACTGGCAGGGCTTTCCTGATGGTGCCTTTGTTGGTGTTGGGTCAAGGCTGAGCTCTGTGAGAAGCTCTTCCCACACTGGGGACACTCTTGGGCCTCTCCCCAGTGTGGATGCGCCGGTGGATGATGAGGTTGGAGTTGTGCCTGAAGCCCTTCCCGCAGTCGGGGCAGCGGAAGGGCCTCTCCTCTGTGTGTGTCTGCTGGTGTTCAAGGAGCTTGCTGCTGACCCGAAACCCCTTCCCACACTGGCAACACTTGTAGGGCCTCTGCCCAGTGTGGATTTTTAGGTGCAAGCTCAGGCTGGCTCTGTGGCTGAAGCCCTTCCCACACTCCCCACACTTGTACGGCCTTTCCCCAGTGTGGATGTTCTGGTGCTGGATCAGGTTGATTTTCTGGCTGAAGCTCTTCCCACATTCCCCACACTCGTAGGGCCGTTCCCCGGTGTGGGTCCTTTGGTGGAGGATCAGGTGGGAGCTCCGGCTGAAGCTCATCCCACATTCCCCACACTTGCAGGGCCTTTCCCCAGTGTGGATTCTATGGTGAAAGATCAGCCTGGACCTCAGACTGAAGCTCTTCCCACATTCCCCACACTCATAGGGTCTCTCTCCGGTGTGGATGCTTTGGTGGCTGATCAGACTTGAACTCTGGATTAAATTCTTCCCACATTCCCTACACTCATAGGGCCTCTCCCCAGTGTGGATCTTTTGGTGTAGCCTCAGGTTGGCTCTCTGCCTGAAGCCCTTCCCACATTCCCCACACGTGTACGGCCTTTCCCCAGTGTGGATGTTCTGATGCTCAGTCAGGGTGGCTCTCTCTGTGAAGCTCTTCCCACATTCCCCACACTCGTAGGGTCGTTCCCCTGTGTGGAACATCTGGTGGCAGAGTAGGCTGGACCTCTGCCTGAAGCTCATCCCACATTCCCCACACTCGTAGGGCTTCTCCCCAGTGTGGATCCTTTGGTGGAAGTTCAGGTTGGCTCTGTACCTGAAGCTCTTCCCACACTCGGAGCACTTGTGGGGCTTCTCCCCATCACGAAGCTGCTCGTGGACCACCAGCTCTGAGCTCTGGCTCCATCTCCGGCCGCCTTCCCGGCCCGGCCTGGCTCTTTCCTCCTCACATCCTCGCCAGCTGCGTTTGCAGCCCCTCCTCCTCAGGGATCTCCGGCCCTTTTCCTCCCCGTTGCATTCCTGCGCCGTGGAGCCGCTCAAAACGGCCTCTGCCACGAGCTTCTGCCGCGGGGATTTGTCCTACCTGCTCTCCATGCTCGGCTCCCTGTCTGGGGGAGGAAGGACAAGGACAGGATGGGATTTGCCTCCGTGTCACAGGGAAGGGGAAGGAGATCCCCCGTCTGCTCGGTGCCTGCCCTCCCCGGGCTGCGGCGAGTCCCAGGAACCCGAAAAGCTCCCCCCTCTTCTGTCTCCCACCTACGGATACTGGGAGTGACCGGGCTTACACTGGGAGCAGCCACTTCCAGCACCGCGACTCCCGAACCCTCTTCCCGGCCATCCCGCCCCTCCAGCCCCTAACGGGGTCCCGGCAATCCCAGGCATTCCCCCGCCTCTCGGGGTCCCCGCTTTGCGGTTCTGGGCTCTCCTCTCTCTGGGCTCCCGCTCAGGGAAGCGGCGGCTCTCCCGGGCTCCCCAAACCCGGTGCTCCCCCGCCCCCCGCCCCGGCTCTGCCGCCACCGGGACCCCCCAAAAACACCTCCCGGGGAGCCCCCGATGTCCCCCCGAGGGGCATCTGCTGCTCGGCTTTGGATCCCCGCGAGCTCCAAACATCCCCCCAACAAACCCCAAACCCAGGGACCCCCCGGGATATTTGGGGCGAGCTCCCCCTCCCCGGCCACCTGCGGGATGGGGGGCGATGATCCCGGCGGTGCCGCCCGTTCAGGGAGCGCTGGAGCCGCCGCTCCCTCCGCTCGTCTTCTCCTCCCGCTCCTGCCGCCGCTGCGCCTCTTCCTCCCTCCCTCCTCCTCCCCCGGGCCCGGGCCCGGCCTGGGAGGGCGGGGCCAAGGAAAGGGCGGGAACTGGGAGGGGAAAGGGGCGGGGTCAGGGACAGGGCGGGAATCGTGAGGGCAATGGGCGTGGCCGAGGGGACGCGCGGTCCTAAAAGGGCCCGGTTCGAACGAAAAGCATTCAAACGGGCCTGAAATTGTCTAAAGAAGCCTAAAATCCACCCTTACACCGATCAGGTTTGGCCTCAAATCACCCTAAGAGGCCTGCAATCCCCACAAAGTGGCCTAAAATCACCCAAAGGGCACTAAAAGCCACCCTATAGCCACAGGGTTTGGCCTGAAATCAGCCACTTGGGGATAAAATCATCCAAAGGGGTCTAAAACCAGCCAATGCGGCCTAAAATTGCCAAACGTGGTTTCAAGCCCACACAAAATGGCCAAGAATCCCCTCAAATCTCCTAAAACGCTGTGAAATCCTCCCTGAAAATACCGGGTGTGGCCTAAAATCAAGAAAATGTACCTAAAGTCCACCCTAAAACCGAACAGATTTGAACTAAATTCACCCAAATGGGACTAAGCCCCACCGAAATGGGCCTAAAAACCATTCAAAGGGATCAGAAATCCACCCTAAAACTGCCCAGTTTATCTTAAAATCACTCAAATGGGACTAAACCCCACCAGATTTTGCCTAAAATCAGACAAAGGGGCCAAAAATCCACACTAAAAGGCTCAAAACCCCACCCTAAACCTGCCCAGTTTGGCCTAAAATTACCCAAACCCGCCTAAAATCTCCGGGACCTGGACCCAGACCAAAATCAGCAGCAGAAGCGGCACCAGCACCAGGAGTGAGACCGACACCGGATCCGAGACTGGCTCCGAGAGCGGCACCGCTGCAGGACCGGGACCGGAACCGACAGCAGCACCCGCAGCGGCGCTGCACAGGCACCGGGACTGCGGCCGAGACCGGGACGGAAACCGGCACCAGAGCTGCCACCGGGACAAGACTGAGACCGGGACCGCAACCGGCAAAAAACGGCCCAAAAGTCACCAAACACGCCCCTAAAGAGACCGACAGTGCCTGAAAGGTGCCGGAAAATGGCCACAAAATGGCCCCCAAATGACCAAAACCTGACTAGAAATGCCCCTGAAATTACAAAACATGTCTCAAAATGATTCAAAGCGTGACCAAAAATGACCCAAGAGTGACAGAAAATTGCCCAAAATGCCGCAGGATGGGGGAGAGCCCGGAGAGACACAGAATTCCCAAAAATTTTTTTAAAAAATCACCCCAAAATTGCATAAAAAAGGAAAATTATTTTTAAAAAATCCTGAAAAAACCCTCAAAATAGCTCAGAAAAAGAAAAAAACCCAGAAAATGCCTGCAAAACTTCCAGTAATATTCCCAAATTTTCCCAGACTCCCCAGAATTTCCCAAATTCCCCAAAATTCCCCAGAAATTCAACCAAACTCCATCAAAAATCACCCAGAAAATGAAAAAAACCAAGCCAAACAAACCCTTCAAATGCTCAGAAATATTTTTTAAAATCCCTCAAAACTCCACAAAAATTCCCTGAAAACTCCCCAACTCCTCAGATTTCTCAAAATTCCCAACATATACCCCAAAGAAGCCCCCAAATAACAACAGAAAACCGTCTGAAAATGCAAAAACACCACCCCAAAGTTCCTAAAAATATTTTAAAAATCCCCGAAAGCACCCAGAAAGTCCCCCAAAATCCAAAGAAAATTTCCCGAAACTTCCACAAACTCACAGAATTCCTGAAATCCTTGACAATTGCCAAAATTTCCTACATGTGCTCTCGATGAAGTGGTGCAGCAGGCAGGACTTGCTCGTGCCGGTGCTGCTGATCACCAAGAACTGCCGGAACTTCCCACATTTGGTATCAAAATTCCCCAAAATCTCCTCTTGAGAGCCCAAAATTCCAAAGTTTGGACTCAGAATCTCCTCTGAGGACCCCAAAACTCCTGAAAATCCCCTCTAGAGATCCCAAAATTCCCACACTTGGACCCAAAGTCCCTGCTTTTGGATCCAAAATTCCCCCGAAATTCCCCTCAAAATTCCCAATAGAGGCCCCAAAATTCAAAAAAGTTCCCAATAGAAAACCCCAAATTGCCCCATTTGGACCTCTACATTTCCAAGAATTCCCTGTACAGAGCCCAAAATTCCCTCCAAGGATCCCAAAATTTCCCTACAGAGATCCCAAGACCCTCCCCAAACCCTCTATATGCTCCCCCAGGCTCCTATAGAAGCCCTATAGACCCACCCCAAACCCCTTTTAGGGACCCCCGCAGATCCCCTATAGACCCCCCAGACCCCCCCTAAATCCCCTATAGAGACCCCCAGACCCCTTCCCAATCCCCTGTGGGACCCTCCCCCCCAGCCCCTTTTAGGAAGCCCCAAGCCCTCCCCAAATCCCCTGCAGAGACCCTGAGATCCCCTAAATGGACCCTCAGACCCCTTCCAGGGACCCCCAGGCCCTCCCAAAATCCCCTAGGGAGACCCCCAGATCCCCTAGGGAGACCCCCAGGCCACGCTGAACCCTCTCGAGATCCCCTATATATCCCCTGGAGCCCCCTCAGAGCCCCTTTGGGGACCCTCAGACCGCCCCAAAACCCCACACAGGGACCCACGGACACCCCCACACCTCCCCGGAGCCGCTACAGGCTCCCCCAGATCCCCGACAGACCCCCCAAGCCCCGGAAAGGCCACCCAGACCCCAATAATCCCCAAAAGAGACCCCCAGAGCCCCGGACTTAGGGACGCCCCGAGCCCCTTTACGGACCCCTACGGACCCTCTATAGACCCCTCAGACCCCTATGGAGCCCCTATAGCCCCCCAAACCCCCTTTAGGGACGCCCAGACCGCCCTAAATCCCCTATGGAACTCCTTACAGACCACCCACTAAACCCCCTAAAGACACCCCCAGGTCCCCCCAGACCCCTAGAGATCCCCTAGAGATCCCCTATAGATCCCCTATAGATCCCCTATAGATCCCCCATTGCCCCACCGTAGGTCTCGGACACGCCGGAGCCGGCTCGGGGGACCAGGAACAAAGATGGCGGCGCCTGGGGGAGCCACTCCTGGGTCATCTGCGCATGCGCTGGACGGAACGCGCCAGCAGATGGGCGGAGCCCAAGGGAAAAGAGGCGTGGCCAATGAAAGGGCGGGGAACGAACGGAATTAGGCGGGGTCAGAGAAAGGGCGGGAACTGGGAGGGGAAAGGGGCGGGGCCAAGGGGACGCGCGGCCCTAAAACCGCCGGGTTTGCCCTGAAATCACCCAAAATGCGCCTAAAACTCTCCAAAGGGGCCTCAAATCCACCCTAAACCCGATCAGGTTTGGCCTCAAATTATCCAAATGGGATTAAAATCCCCACAAAGTGGCCTAAAATTACCCAAAGGGCACTAAAATGCACCCTAAATCTCCATGGTTTGGCCTCAAATCAGCCCAATGGGGTTAAAAGAATCCAAAGGGCTCTAAAATCCGACCAAGGGGCCTAAAATTGAACAAACTGGTTTAAAAAAAACTCACACAAAATAGCCTGAAATCACTCCTAAATCTCCCAAATGGGTGTAAAATCCAAACTGAACGTACCCGGTTTGGCCTAAAATCAACCAAAAAGATCTAAAATCACCCAACATGGCCTGAAAGCCACACAAAAGGACCTAAAATCACCAGAGAAGGACTTTGTTTGACATGAAATTATCCAAAGAGGCTGAAAATCCACTCATAAGGGCCAAAAATAACCAAAAAGAAGGGGCCTAAAACCTCCCACGCACACCTAAGATCCACCCATGTGGGGCGAAAATCATTCAAAGGGACTTAAAATCCACCAAAAATATCCCAGTTTATCATAAAATCACCCAAATGAGGCGAAACCAGACCCAAATGGGCGTAAAATCATCCAAAGGGATAAAAAATCCACCCTAAAGCCCACCAGATTTGGCCCCAAACCACCCAAAGTTATCTAAAATCCACCCAACACGGAACACAGGGAATGTGGGTCACCGGGGCTCTGCCCAATGTGGCTCCTCCAGTGGGGGCTGGAGCTGGAGCCGAGCTCGAAGCTCTTTCTGCACTGGGGGCACTGGCAGGGCTTTCCTGATGGTGCCTTTGTTGGTGTTGGGTCAAGGCTGAGCTCTGTGAGAAGCTCTTCCCACACTGGGGACACTCTTGGGGCCTCTCCCCAGTGTGGATGCGCCGGTGGATGATGAGGTTGGAGTTGTGCCTGAAGCCCTTCCCGCAGTCGGGGCAGCGGAAGGGCCTCTCCTCTGTGTGTGTCTGCTGGTGTTCAAGGAGCTTGCTGCTGACCCGAAACCCCTTCCCACACTGGGAACCCTCGTAGGGCCTCTCCCCAGTGTGGATCTTTTGGTGCAAGCTCAGGCTGGCTCTGTGGCTGAAGCCCTTCCCACATTCCCCACACTTGTACGGCCTTTCCCCAGTGTGGATGTTCTGGTGCTGGATCAGGTTGATTCTGTGGCCGAAGCTCTGCCCACATTCACCACTCCTGCTCTGGCCATCTGTGAGGTGATGATGTAACTGGAGAAGCTCCAGTCCAGAGGAGGAGCTATGAAACCTGGTTCTGGGGTGGAGTGGCGACATGGACTAAATTCACGCTCTTTTGATGCAGGGCATGCCCTGAAGTTGGATGGGCTGCCTGCATCTCCCAGCTGAGCATCACCTTCCGTCTCCTGCTGCCGCTCAGCAGCTTTTCACCAATCCAGGGGTTGGGATGTATTTGTTGCATTAGCAACTCATCAAAGAAAACTTGTTTTGCAGTCACAAGTACGTTTCAGATTGTTTTATTCCCGAGCATCCCTGACAACTAAACACTGAGCTTTTGTTGTGCCTGAGGGCAAGTGAAGCAGCAGCATGGTGACCGAGGCTGGGACGTGCGACCACCGTGCCAATTGCCCGGAGCGCCGTCAGGCAGTGCCGGGATCCCGGCTGCGGTTCTGGTCCCCACAACGGAGGAATCGCAGCCCCTGCCTCAGAGCCTGTCAGAAAGGCACCCAAGTGAGAGCAGAGGGAGGGCACCCTTCCAGTCTCTCTTGGGCATGGCCACAAAGCAGCCCCTGCTTCTCCTTCCTCCGCCTGTGTTTGGGGTGTGCTGATGGCAGCGCCAGCCAGGTTGTGCTCTGTGTTCCAAAGGCTGTGGAGAGCGGGCATGAAAAGTGCTGCGTGCACAGCGGAGAGTCCTGGAAGGTGCTGGCAAGAGCATCCTGCGGGAACAGGGCTCTGGTCTCTGGCCGGGAACAGCCTGGTTTTGCTGCTGTGAGCGCAGGCAGGAGTGGAGGCAGGTGAAGAGGCAGCGGGCGGCTTGTGTTTGTAGAGGGCCTGGGGCTGCATGTGCGAACCTCCACCTGGAATCACACTGGGGGGAATACGAGCTAGAGCTGGAGCGCCTGGCCAGAAAGGACCAGAAGGAATTCAGCCTTGCCAGGGTTTCTTAGGAGTGTGTTGGTGTTCCCCAGGAAAGTTCCCAATGTGGGGAAACGCCTCTGGGGAAAAGAGGCTTGCTTCTCAAGGAAAGCGCTTTCCATGGAGCTCCCAGTGAGGAAGGTGCAAGTGTCCCCCTTTAGCTGTCTGTGGTCCTTTCAGTCCTTGAGGCCCGTGGCACTTGGCAGATGGAGAAGGGAAGGGAGAAGGCTGTGAAGAGCAGGTTTGGAATCCACCTGAACCTGCAGAGACCAAGGCAAGCACCTGCAGCAGGGTGTGTTACCCCCACTGTGGACAGAGGTGTGAGCAGGAGCATCTCTGAACAGCTGCGAGCCCCAAAGCTGTCTTGGAGAGCTGTGAATTCAAAGGCCTTCATGCACACACATCTCACATCTTACCTGTCTGCTGTGTTTCAACTCTTGGCAATATGCATTTCTGTCTTGCTCGCTGGAAGCGGCTCCGGCCCAGAGGGCCAGCACCGAGCTGGGCTGTGTGGGCCAGGCAGCACGGAGAGTCTTGGCTGATCTTGCTGTGTCCCTGGCCTCAGAAAAGGCTTGGAAGGTTTGCCTCCCAAGGCGCCCTCTCATCGGCTCTTCCTGTGCATCTTGGAGAGAACAAGGCAGGCGTTTCTGGCAGCTGGGCATTAGCAGGCCTTCAAATGGGGGCGTGTTGTGGAGCAGGCCCAGCTGAGACACCCTGAGAGGAGCCCAGCGCTCCTTGCTCCTCTCTGCTGACACGTGAGCCTTGTCTGCTTTCGGGATGACCCCGGCTGTGTCAGGGGGTGCTGCTACGTGGACACGAGACAGCCGGTCCTGTCCCGCTGGGTCCCAGCAGTGCATCGCAGCAGTCCTGCATCCCCGTCAGGATGCCGGCCAAGAGAGGTCCTGCAAGCTGAGGCAGCTGATTTGAAGCTTGTGCGGGTGCCTACGGGTCAAGGCCAAGGGTGTTCCCTCAGGATAGAGCAGTGCTGAGGGGTCTCTAGAATTCAAAGAAATCAGCAGACAAATGCATCGTCCACCAGAAGCTCTTTTATTGGCAGGAGGGAAGGGGTCTGCACTCCACCACAAGGCTTCTTTGCCTCGTCTAAATTTCAGTGGTTTTATGTAGGAATTCTATTAAAAATACCATCCATCTTTACACTGCTGAGGTGATTGGATAGGCAGGGGGTTTACAAAGAAATCCATTGTGTCAGATTCCTAGACTTGAAGCTAATGTCCACCTGCTGGCCAGGATCAGTCTCAGCGCACCAAAGCAGCTCGTCTTCCTCATCCCTTGCCTGCACAGGGCTGATTCTGTAGCCGCCCTTAGGTCTTCTGGAAGGTTATGTCTAAAGCTTTTTGTCAAGTCACTCTCCTGTCATGCTAGGCTTCCAGGTTTTTCTTATGTTAACCGGTGCTAAGTACTTAAGGATATCTGTGCTAAGTACTCTTTGCTTCTCTAAATTGCCTGTGCTTCCTTCCATCAAACAAAGGCCTTGTTTCATTCCTAAATGTGCCTGATGCCGCCCAGGTCTTTTGGCACCGCTTGCTTTCCTGTGACATGTTCTACCTCCCCCGAGAGTAAAGAGGGAGCTGGAGAAGGAGCTTGCCAGGCTGCTCTCCATCCTTTAGCAGCAGTCCTGGTGAAGTGGACAAGTCCCAGCTGAGCGCAAACGTGCAAATGGAAGAGCCGTGCGCAGGAAGGGTCGGCGGGAAGAATGATCCAGGAACCGATGGCCTGGCAGGCTGAGCTCGCTACCGGGGAAGGCCTTGGAGCACATCGTCCTGAGTGCCATCCCACGGCACGTGCGGGGAACCAGGGGGTCTGCTGGAAGACGGGAAAGCTCTGCTGAGGGATGGGGACACCTGGGGGACTTGGCAGGGTGCTGGCGAAGGAGTTGTCTGGAAGGTGAGAGGTTGAGGCTGGAATTGGAGTCAGTTTGAAGGCAGCATCTGTGGTTTAGCACAGCTTTGGTTATGGAGGACAGAAGGAATAGCTGGGACTTTTTCTGTTCGTGGTCCTGCTTCTCGTGCAGAGAAGAGGGGAGAGCTGTACTTTCTCGGCCACTTAGGTATCTGTAGCAGGATAGGGAGGATTAGCCCTCCTGCAGTCTACTCATTTGTTTGGGCTACTTTTGTAACACTGAGTGGACTTTCACTTGCTGGAGAGCCTTTATTCCTTAAGAGAATTAGGTTCTTATCATCATCCCTTCAGAGAAAAATGTTCGAAACCAAAGCAAGGCCTTTCTTTTGCCCCTGTGTAGTCTTATGTTTTGTACAGTGACATTCAATGGATGACCTTAAGGCAAATGTGTTGCTGCTTTGAGATGGCAAGGAAACTTCCAAACCTATCACCTTCTCGGGCCATTCCCATGAATTTAGGAAGTTTGCAACTTTTTGGAACTACTTGAGTTGAGCAATGGGACGTAAAGCTTTCCTGAACTGAGCATTCTTAAATGCCAGATCCTTCTATGCCTTTGCTGCCAGGGTGATTTAGTGCTGCAGGAAATTACTCCAATGAGAAAACAATTTCAGCATGGAGTAACAGCTTCTGACAAGAGACCAAGTGTTGCCAGCAGCTGCTCCAGGTGCTCCTGCTAACATCCCCTGGAGGAAGGAGCACAGCCCCCAATGCACCTGGGCTTTGGCTGCCCTGTGGCAGAGAAGCCCCCCGGGGCACAGGTCTCTGGGGCAGGAGATGACACCAGCACTGCCAGGGCTCAGGGGGTGGCAGCTCTGCTTGTGCGGGGACTCTGCCACACCTGCCGGTTTCAGCGCTCCCCTGGCCCCAGGGGTCAGAGCAGCGCTGGTGCCCTGGCCCACACGTTCCTCGTCTGTGTCACACCTGCGGGTTTAGGACGGCCACCGGCCGAGACGTGTCCCAAGGAGGCCGTGCCACCTTCTGTGCAAGGCCCCGTGCCCTTCCCGCTGCAGCTGCGTCGGCAGCCCTGGGGGCTCCTTCTGCTGCCCTGAGCCCGCAGAGCAGGGCAGCGTTTGCCCGTGGTTTGAGGCGCTCCGAAAGATCCTGTCTTAGGGCTGTCTTAGACGCTTGGGGCGAGGGATTCCTTCCAACCCGGGCCACTTTGGCTGGGCTGGGAGCGGCCCCAGGGCAGGTGGCAGTGTGTGCATTGGCCCTTTGTGACACGGTGCAGCAGCGTGGTCACTCACCGTGGCATGGAACGGCACAGGGTGTCCAAGGAGCCTTTGTGACACGTGGTGACACAGGTGCTGGTGGTGATGCAGCTGTGCCACTGTGCTCGGAGCACGTGACGGGACAGGACAGGATAGAGCGGTGTCGTGAGGAGCCCCCTCACAGCACACTCGTTCGTGTCTGACCCGGAGCTTTTCCGAGGCGTTATTCCTGCCGCCGGTTGACCTCAAGGCCAAAGCACAATCCTTGACCAAGAGTCACCCGTCCTTGTGGCAGGAGCCCTCGAGAGCAGAGTGCAGGACTTGCTGTCCTGAACTCTTCCCAGCACTTCAGTTGTGTCGGTGCCTTCCAGGCACCGCTGCAGGACTTGCTGACTCGGAGCTTTTCCGAGGCATCTCTCCTGCAAGTCCCCATCAGTCCAGTCGCTGACATGGAGCAGAGATCCCCAAGAGTGCCCAAATTGGCCAGCGTGGAAGAGGAAGGTCCTGGAGCTGCCCCAGTAGAGGAGACTGGGCTCAGAGGATACTCTGAGGACCTCTTCAAAACCAAGTCCAGTGCTGCCCTGCTGGATATGCTTGTAGAGGAGGGATTTTCCAAGCCAAAGCAAGTAAGAAGCCTGTGACCAGGGTCTGATCCTCCCAGGAACTGCTTGGCCTCCCAAGCCACCCCTGCTGGTCCCTGTAACCCTCCCAGGCCACCCAGTGTGCGGAAAGGGAAGCACTTCTCTGGGGAAGCTGGGGACATTTCTCCCTCTGGCAGCTTTCCAAGTCTTCCCGTGCCTTCTCCAGGTGCCTGCCATGGTCAGGTACATCCACCAGTGGCTCCTGGCCAATGAGTACTCTGGGCACAAGCTGTTCAGGACCCTGCTGGATCTCACCGAGGCACAGCCTGCTGACGTGGTGATGACTCTCCTGCGTGTGGCCCCATCGTGTGACAGGTATGGGGCCCACCTGCCCAGAGGGCTCAGGGCTCCCCAGCCCATCATCCTGTACAGCCTGTCCCAGGTGTCTGAGCAAAGGAGAAATCCAGGGCCCTCCGGCTGCTCCCTTCTCCAGCTCTGGCATGGCAGGCCCCGAGCCTGCTGCCATGCTCCCTCCCTGCCCCTCGGGGGTCTGTCCCCACAGGGCTGGGCTGCCTGCATGCTGCTGGCAAGGGCCAGTGGGCAGAGGCAGAGCTGGCAGCCAGCTCAGCTCCCCCCTGCAGCCCAGGCCACGGTGCTGTGTCCGAGGCCGCCCTGAGACAGAGTTCTGACCCTGCAGAGCTGCTTTGTCCATGTGGAAGGCCATCCTGTGCTCCCCCAGCACTGCGAAGCCGGCGCAGATGATGCTCCTCCGTGTGCTGGAGGACTGGCCAGAGCACAGCACGTGCACCTCGGATGGGGACAAAACTGGTGTCTTTGCCCTGGCTGTGAGTTTCTGGAACTGGCCCCAGCTCACCCCACGGCTGCCTTTCCAGCAGCTCTCCACCCTCCTTCCCCCACCGCATCTCCCTGCCTCAGGCGCTGGGATGAAGCCTGGCCTAGGGGCAGCTTCAGGGGCACCGGGCCCGGTGCTCCTCCTGCGTCTCCCCTGGCCTCTCCATGCCACGCTGGGGCCCTGCCACACCAACACCTCAGCACTGTGTCGGGGGGATTCGTCCTTTGCAGGCAACTGCGGTGATGTGGAAGATCCTCCAGGAGCACTATGTCCCACTCGAAGTGAGGCTGTGTTTCCCCCGCCTACTTGTGCATCTGCTCTTCCAAGTGTTCTCCAGCACTTTGGATCCACCAGAGGAGATCGATACCTTCTGGAAGGCATGCCAGGAGCGAGACGGCCTTGCCACCAGCCCCAACAGGTGCTCCATCCCAGTCCTCCTGTCCCTGCCAAATCTCCAGGGCAGGAGCCAGTGCTCCCAGCGTGACCTGGGCTTTGCTCTGCACACAGGTTTGCAGCGTGGACCCTCAAGTCCCTGCTCTGCCAAATGCGCTGTGAGAATGTGGTGGTGGCAATGGAACGCCAGCGTGGCTGGGACAAGCTGCTCCATGCTGACACCCACCACTATGCTTTGGGTCTGCTGGCCAGGTGAGACCCCCTTGACGACGCCGCCCCCAGAATCTGTGCTCTGTGCTTGGGGTCCCCCACAGAGTCTCTGTGGTGATGAGCCAGAGGGCCTTGTCACCCCAGAACACCAAGCAGACTGGCAAAGGCTGGGAGAGGCGGGTGCCCACAAGGAGCCACCTCCCAAATGCCTGAGGTCGCCGTGCAGGATGGTGCTGAAAGAGCCGACCTCTGGGAGTCACTCCTGGGAAAGGTCTGTCCCCCTGGTTCACAGTGTTGGTTACTTTTTCTCCTGCCAGGCAGATGTCTTCTGTCTCCAAACCCTTGTGTTCCTGGATCATTCACTACCTGCTCCAGCTGCTCAGCACACGGCAGCCACGCTGGGATCTGCCCGCCCTGGTGTTCCTTGTGGAGGTGAGCCTGAAGGCCAGCGCTGCCTGGCTGAGCTGCCTCCCAGCTCTGTGCCCTCTCGTAGCCGCAGCTGCCTGGGACGGTGCCCGTGCCCTGTGCTGCTGCTGCTGCTGCTGCCTGGGCCCGGCCCTGTGCGGGTCTGGGCTGCTGTCGGCCGGGACCCCTGTCACTGCCCTGTGCCTTTCAGGTCCTCCAGTGCCTCAACTTGAGTAAGTGCAGCGGCATCGCTCTGGAGATCCTGTCCAAGAACCTGCGGAGCGAGTGCAGGGAGAGGCGTCTCTTGGCACTCAGAGGCCTCGTGGTGCTCGGCAAGAATCGCCTGATGGTGAGAAGGGGGCAGTGGCTGAGGCTGTGCGGGCAGCGTGGGGCTGGGGAAGGCAGTTGCTTGAGCTTGCCTTAGTTTTGGGTGCTGAGACAGCTGCTCCTAGCTCTCCCGCCTCCCACTTCAGCTGCCCGAGTGCTTCCACACAGGCCTTTGGCCTCTGAGCCCTGTGGCAGCAGGCTGGGCTTACACAGACTTGTGTTCCACACAGGCTAAAGAAATGTGGAACCTGACTGAAAGCCTCATCGAGCTCCTGCAGGAAAGTGATGGCGACATCATCAGGATGACCATTGTTCTACTGAAATATTTGTTTCTGTACAATGGCGTCCTGATACCCAGCCCCATCGCCCTGAGACTGGCTGAGGCGCTCCTGCCGCTCTTTGACAACGTAAGGCTCTGTGCCCCCAGCCACGGCCACCGAGTGCCGCATGGACACTTTGTGCCATGTGGATTTGCAGGCTGGTGCCCAGGTCAGCCAGAAGCAGCCCGTGATGAGGTCTTTTTTCCTTCCTTTCATACAGGATGATAGCCAGGTGCAGCTGTGCGCTATGTTTGCCTTTCAAGACATGATGGTTTCGTTAACGGAAGAGGGAAGAAAGGTGCTGAAGTCACACGTGCGCCAGAGCCTGCTCCCACTCTCCTTCCACTGCCATGACCAGAACAAGTGTGTGCTTGAGGTGAGCACTTGTGAGCTGCTGCTTCCCCCTGGGCAGGGGCTCGGCTGCCTCCTGCCCTGGAGCCTTGCAGGCTGGAGCCTCTTGCAGGCCTTGGCACAGGGACACTCCTGTGCCCTGAACTGTGGGGCCATCTGCGGCTCTCTGCTGCTCTCCAGGCCGCCCGGGAAACGCTGCATTCTTCAGCCAGATTCCTGAGGAGGAGGGATCTTGAACAGATGCTGCAGGTGGATCAGACGTGGAGGTTCGGCGAAGGACTGGTAAGGGACTGAAAGCCGCGGCCTCAGCCCGGAGAAGGCCCCCGAGTGCGGTGCCCACGGAGCCCCGGCCCAGCGGGGCCGCGGGGCGGGGCGGCACCGCGCCTCCCCGGGCAGCAGCCGGCCCTCTGTCCCCTGCAGAGCCCGGCGCCGGCGCCCGCTGGCCGGGCCTCGGGGCTGTGCGGGCAGGGGAGGCCGGGGCTGGGCGCGGCCAGAGCCCGGCCAGGGGCTGAGCCCCGCGCCAACCCTTCCCTCCCTGCTGCCGCTCTCTCCAGCTGGCAGACGACAGGAGCCGAGCGGCCGAGCACCTGCGCCGGGCCCTGCCCTACCTGGAGCACCCACAGGAGCCCCTGCGAGAGGCGGCCATCAGGTTCATGGGTGAGCCACGAGCCCGAGCCCCCATCCCCGGCCCGCCGCAGCTCGGCCCCGGCCCCGGCTGCTGGCCCGGCTGCGGCGGCATCCGCGCCCGGCGCCGTGGAGCCGCGCCTGCCCTCGGGGCCGCTGCCGCCCTCTGGCAGCCGTGCCCTGGGGCGGCAGCGTGCGGCAAGGGCCCGGGCCGAGCCCCGCCGGGGCAGGAGGCCGTGTGGCCACAGGGCTGGCAGCGCCGCCGGCAGGGCGCCGTGCCGCTGGGGCCCCGACAGGCTCTGTGTTCCCAGGGATGGCCGGGCGGCACCTGAGGGGAAGGAAGGAAGAGCTCGAGCTCATCTGTGCGGGTGAGTGGGGGCAGCGGGCTGTCAGCGGGGGCTGCCGGGGGAAGCCGCACGCTCTGGCCCGGCTGCGGAGGGCTGTGCTCCCTGTGCGGACGAGGGGTGGTGAGGGCGGAGCACACGGAGAATTCGGGGACACGTCGGGGATTCATGGCCAGCAGCTTTGGGCTGATCCTGAATTATTAAAAAAAATAGGAATATCGCCCTAATGCCGATATCCAACAATGACGGACAAAAGACTCTCTGGCAGTTTAGAGTTAGAAAGTGTATGTTTAATTACGATGCCGGGCAGCGTGCGGGATAGCTCCCGAACACACGCGCGCTCACAGAAGATCACAGGGTCTTTTTATGTACTGAAGGATTGAATACCCAAAACACAAATGTATATTCATGACTTTAGTACCTCCCATTCCCCGCTTCCTATGGTAATTAGCCAAAAGCTATTAAGCATGCGTGGTTTGTTCTTTGAAATGGGTCGGTGGTCTTTTTTATGGGGCGGGGTCTCAAAATGATGAAGTAAGTGAGTCTTCTTCGCTTTGACTTTTTAACCTTTTAGTGTTGCGTGACAACTGAATCCTGTTTTCCCAGGAGTATTTCATTTATGAATTTACTGTGCTTCTTGAAGCCTATTGATTAGTCAGAAAACACAAACATAAGTTGACAGGCCCCATGATTTATCAGTTCCTTAAATCCGGCTTCTGCTTATCAAAAGGGAAGTCTATCTGTCTTACTTCAGCAATATCCAGTTAAAGTCTGTAATTCTTCAAAATTAATGTTTCAATGCCCTTGGTCCCTGCTCCCTCGTGGCCATGGCAAGAGCGGGCTGGGCTGGCCCTGGCAGGGGGCTCTCCTCGTGTCCCTGCTGATCAGGGCTATGGCCCCGTGTTCCTCTGTCTTGCAGCCCTTGAAGACACGGCAGATGACAGCAGCCCTGCCATCAGAAACCTGGCCATTGAAACAGCCTTGGTCCTCCGGGCAGTCCAGAGAGCTCCGTACTCCATCCTGCGGAAGCTGCGAGATCAGCTCCGCAGGGCACGGAAGACACGGCCTCGACTGTCGGGCCTGGGCTGGCTGCGCTGCTGGAGCTCTGCGGAGAGCTGACCTGGGACACTCTGTCTGCTGGGGCCAACTGAGCCAGCGGGGATTTTCTTCTTCTACAGGATTCTTCTTTTCTTCTTTTTTTTCTTCAGTATATAAATATAGGGTATGTGTTACAATACACGGACTCCCAGGATTTTTCTTTTGCTGCCCTGGGTGCACAGGGGAAGAGGGGGAAAAGGGTGCTTTGTGCTCAGCAAGCTGCCCAGGCGTGCAGCCTTGCAGGGAAAATGGCCAGAAGCCCCTCGGCCCTCGGTGGTCCTGCGGAAGCCTTTGCACTGCCGAGAGAGCGCGTGGGCGGGGGCCGGAGCTGTGGGCATCCCTGCGAGGCCGGAGCCTGGAGATGGCCACAAGCCCTGTGCCAGCCAGGAACCGCCGTCTGTGTCCTCCTGCCCGTGTGCTGCTGGCCGGATTGCTGAGGGCTCCGCGGTGCCTCTTGATCGGGCTCCTCGGGAGCTGCTGTGGGGCTGCGCCTCTGCTGCCGGGCAGGCTGGCCGGGCTGGGGGAGACTCTGAGGGGCTGGGCTGGTGGGAAGCCCTGAGGAATTGGGTGTCAGAGGCCACAAGCAGCCCCTGGGGAGCTGCCATGTTCCTGCCAGCCGGCTGCTCTGGCGCTCCCCCAAAGTACCTGCGGAGTGAGTGCAGGGAAAGGTGTAACCTTGCGCTCAGGGCCCTTCTCGAGCTCACTGAGGATCCCTCCCTCAATGGTGACAAGGGGGCAGTGGCTGGAGCTGAGCTGGGGAATGCAGTCGCTTGGGCTTGGCTGGGCTTCGAGAGCTCAGGCAGCTGCTCCCAGCTCTCCTGCCTCCTGGTTCGGCTGCCCGAGGACCTCGGGACAGGCCTTTGGCCTCTGGGCCCTGTTGGCACCAGGGCGGCGTTTCACGACTTGTGTTCCTCACAGGCCAAAAACGTGTGGCCCCTGACTGAACATTTTGTGGAGCTCCTGCGGGACACAGATGAACAGTCAGTCAGGATGACGGCCGTGATGCTCAGCTTTGCAGTTTTGGACAAGGACATGCTGAGACCCAGCCCTGTCGCCCTGCAGCTGGTTGCGGTGCTCCTGCCACTCTCTGACCATGCAAGGCTCTGTGCCCCCAGCCACGGCCACTGTGTGCCCACCAAACACTTGGTGCCCTGTGGGTTTGCAGGCTCACGCCCAGCTGAGCCCCGAGCAGCCGATGCTGAGGTCTTTTTTTCTTCCTTTCATAGAGGATAACGGCCAGGTGCAGCTGCTGTCCACACTGCTCTTCTGAAAATTGGTGACTGTTTGCAGGGCCCCTGGGAGGGAATATTGGGGTTCCTGGCAGCAGGATCCTTGTGCAGCTTCAGGCTGGGGTGGGCAGCACTTCCATCTGCAGCTTCCATGTGCTGCTCCGGCAGCTGCTGCTGCAGGGACCCTGAGGGAAGAGGCCACGGGAGGGATGGAAATGCTGCACGGACAGCAGCAGCCAGGGCCAGGAATGAGCTTTGCCTTCCTGGTGCTGAAATGAGGCTCCTTTAGTGCAAGAGGAGGCAAAGGCAAAATCAATTTCAACAATTCAAGGAAAACTGTGGAAAACTGGAAGCCTCTCAAAATGTCACACACATTCATCTGGGAGCTCTTCAGCGTTGGTTCTTGTAAAAAGCCTTTCCCGTTTTCCCTTGGCTCTGAGATTCTGGGAGCCACCGCTGGGCTTCAGAGTTCAACTGATTTTTATTTTCCAGGTTTTTAAACAGAGCTCTGAATTGGGCATCTCTTGCCACTTTTTCTGCTCAGAACCTTGAGAAAGGTTCTCTGCTCCTGTGAGCCACATCTTGAAGGGTGGTTGGCAACCATGGAATGCTCTGGGAAAGCACTTGATTAACTTCAGGGCCAGGCTGGAGAGCTCAGCCTGAGGAAAGAACTGTTCCAGATGCCTCTGTCCATGTCCAGCTCCTCACAGCTGAGTCCCTGAACACCCTGGGTGGTTTATAGGGATTGATTTTCCCCTCCTGTTCACTTGGAGGTGATTTTGCCATCCTTTAGAGGAACATCTGACCAGCCCCTGCCCCCATTCCATTTTATTCTCTCCACTTTGAAGCTGGACCGCTGGGTTTGACATGTAAATTGGTGGTGTCTCCCCGTTCTTCCCTCCAGCCCTCCATTGTGACTTGTATTAAACACTGCAAACGGCCTCATTTGTCTGGTGGGGAAGATGTGAGGTGGAGAAAGTTAACAGCATTTGTTTTCGTGAACCTTGTGCTAGTAAAGAAAAATGAGGTTGGTCATTTTGGTGTGGTGCTGACTGTTGGGATTTGGGAGTTTATTTCTTGCTATTGTTCTTATTATTTATTAGTGTTACTTTTCACTGGTCAGATTTTTAAATCTTAGACACGATTAACCAAGGCTGGATGTAAGTCATTAGGAAAATTCCCTTGCATTTTCCACTGGGATTAAACGGTTCAGTGGACTCCAAGTTGCCAGTGGATTCTAAAGATGGGAAATCCTGTTAGTGGTGGGTTTGGTGTGGTTTGGAGCTGGGGAAGGCTCTCATCCCCTCCCGGAGGTGCCCCAAGCCCGCTCTGCTGCCACGTCTGCACTCGCGGCCCCTCACGGCTGCCCTGCCCTGGGGACACGGTGGGACCCCGCTGCTGCCGGGGCTGAGGCTCCTCACGGCCCCTCAAACCCCTCCTGGCTACACAGAACCTCTCCTGGCCCCCGACAGCCCTTCATGGCCCTTCATTGCCCCTCCCGGCCCCTCAGGGCCCCTCCCGGCCCCAGGCGTGGAGCTCCTCCCGAAGGAGAAGGGGCCGGGCCCTGCTGGTTCTCCTTTTATTTCGGTCGTTTCGCAGCCGTGAGGAAAGAAAGGCTGAAATGGAGCCTTTGCCCAGCGGTTCCCTCCGGGTCAACTGCGGCCGAAGCTCCGTGCCGGCGCTGGCCCCAGCACCAGCATCCCCGCAGCCCCGCCGGCCTTTGCTGTCCCCCCGTGTCCATTCCCTGTCCCCGAGGCCCGCCCGGCTCTGGCAGCAGCAGGAGCCGCAGCGCAGCGGGCGCCGGCCCGGCCCGGCCGGGGCTCCCGGGCAGGAGCAGCAGCAGCGCCGGCCCCTTCCCACCTGCTCCTGCCTCGCCTTCCAAGGCCTTTGTCCGGCTCCACTGCGGCCTGGAGCAACGCTCACCCGCCAACAGCCCAGACTGCTCAGGGCCCGCCTGTGCTGCCCCGACCCAGCCTCCAGAGAAAGGAAGGGTCGGCTTCCAGCGCTGTTTTCAGCACTGTTTCACTCAGCCCGAGGTGACGGCAGGAGGCTGCTGCTGCCTTTGCCTTGGCAATTGGAGATCGCGGCGGCTGCTGCACCCCTCTGGCTGCCGACTGGATTTTATCAGGACAACTGCAATTGCCTTTTTCCATCCTTGCTGCCCGCTGTGCTTTTGTGACAGTGAACTCAGTCTTTCTGTTGCCGGCACCGTGCAAAGAAGAGATTGAAATGCTCCCAAGTCCCCGGGCACTAAGTCGAGGGGAATTAAAGCCACACAGGCCACATTTGCAGCGCTCCAACACAGCCCTGCTGCTGGTGCTGCTGAAATAGAATCAACTTAGAGAGGCCATCACAAAAATTGCCGCTGGGGTGTCAAACACAATGAAAAAATGCACCCGGAGAAAGAAAAACCAGAACTTCTTGGCTCACTTCATTGCTTCCTCTGAGCAGCAGAAAAGGGAGATGCCCAGAGGTATTTCCAGCTGCTGCTGATCCCAGCTGGAGCTCTCTGCAGAGTCCCAGCAGGAACCTGAGCCCAGCCCGGGGAGCTCACACAGTGTCAGGGAGATTCTGTCTCTGGATTCAGTCAGGGTTGCATTCCCCAACAAGTGCTGGTGCCACCTCCTGTTTTCTTGGATTAAAACAGTAACAAGGAAAACCTTACCAGTGGCACAACTCCCCAGTCCACAAGGAAAAAAGAAAGGACAAATCGTAAAGTTTACCAAACATTTGTCCTGCTTTGCTGCAAAAGTCGTGCTGCACTCAGTATGGAAATCCAGGAGAAGCTGCAGTTGGTGGCGCATCTTGTGCCAGAAGCTCGACCTCGTTCTCCACCAAAGGTTCTTGAAAAGAGCAGCTGGGACTGTGGTGAAGGTTGCTGGAAAACTGCAACAGCTTTCCAGAAGTGAAATGAAAACGCAAGAAATAAAGCAAGAGCTTTTCCTCTATTTATTTCTATGCTCCCCTTTTCCGTGTTGCACTACTTCTCCATGCCATTAATTCCAAATGGGTCTCACCTCTCAGATCGATGACTTAGTGAGTTTTAGACACTCGAAAATACCATGGGCTGTACACAGAGTTTGCCTTCCCCTGTTTTTGCTGCAAAGTAACGCTGGAGACATAAGCGTAGTGCTTGGGTCGGGCACGAATCCTACAACCAGGGAATGTGTCCTGACAGTGTCTGAGCCTCAGCAGGGACAATGCACAGCAGCGACCGAGGGAATTCCTCTGCCACGGCGCAGGAGTCAGGCCTCTGGATGTGGGCTCAGCACGGCCAAGTTGCCGTGTTTGGAGCGGCTCGGGGGCTGCCCCCGGGGAGCGCGGGGCTGGAGCGTGGAACGGACACGCGGACAAACGGCCCCAGGGCTCCAGTTGCAGCGGCGGCAGCGGCAGCAGCAGCGGCAGCAGCGAGTCTACGGCGTCTACGGCGTCTACGACCCGTCCCCGTCCCTCTCTTGTTCCTCCTCTCCCTCTCCCGCTGTCCCGCACTCTGTCTCGCTGTCCCGCAGCCTCTCCCGGTGTCCCTTTCCCGACCTCCCCGGCCCCTCTCGGCGTCCCCGTCCCGGCCTCTCCCTCTCCCCCCGCAGGGCTGGGCCATGCCCCGGGCCCGCCCCCGGCCCCGGGCGTCCCGCCGCGGTCTGGGCTCCGCCCGGCTCTGGCGGTGCTGGCTGTGGCGGTGCTGGGCGGGCATCAGTGCCTGGGGCCGGGGCGGCATCGCTGCGCTTTGGCTGCGCCTGTCCCGAGCCTGGCCCCGGCCCCGGCCCCGGCCCCGGCCCCGGCCCCGGCCCCGGCCCCGACCCCGGCCCCGGCCCCGGCTCCTCCCGGGCCCCGCTAAGGACACACGCGGCGCGGCCGCTCCCGCCGCCTCCGCCGCGGCTTCCCCGGCCCGAGCTCCGCCGCTCGGCAGCGCAGCCGCCGGCCTCGAGCCGCCGGGGCCCGGGGCGGGTGGGGATGCCCGGCCCGGGGCGCTCGGGGGGCGCTCGGGGGCCGTGTCTGGCCCCGGGCCGAGCGCTGAGGGCCGCGTGTCGCCCGCAGGGGAGGCGCGGGAGGCCCTGCAGGACCGGTACCGGCTGCGTTCGCTGCTGGGGCGCGGAGGCTTCGGCAGCGTCTACTCGGGGACGCGGCTCTCGGACGGCGCCCCGGTGAGCGGCGGGGCTGGCGGCGGGCGGAGGAGGAGGAGGAGGAGGAGGGCGGAGGAGGAGGAGGAGAAGATCGGGGCGCGGCGGGGCAGGCGGCGAGCTGAGCCCGCTGCTGGCCTTTGCTCGCAGGTGGCCATCAAATGCGTGCCCCGGGCCCGCGTCCAGCACTGGGGCGAGCTGGTGAGTGAGCGGGGCCGGCGGGAGAAGCTGGGGCCCGGCAGGGGAAGAGCCGGCGGGAGCCCTGCAGGGAGAGCGGGCGTGGGCTGAGCGGGGGGCCCAGAGCATCCGGGGCTGGGTGAGGGGTTCCCGAGCCCTGGCACAGCCTCAGCCCCACTGACGGCATCGTGGTCCTTCGGCAGCCCAACGGCGCCCGTGCGCCCCTGGAAATCGTGCTGCTGGACAGGCTGTCCTCTGGATGTGGTGGCATCATTCAGCTGCTGGAGTGGGTTGAGCTCCCCAACAGCTTCCTGTTGGTGCTGGAGCGTCCGGAGCGGTGCCAGGACCTCTCGGGTTTCCTGGCGGAGCGGAGGTTCCTGCCGGAGGAGGAGGCGCGGGGGCTGTTCCGCCAGGTGCTGGAGGCCGTGCGGCACTGCACCAGCTGCGGGGTCCTGCACCGCGACATCAAGCCCGAGAACATCCTGCTCGACCTGGCCACCGGGCAGCTCAAACTCATCGACTTTGGCTGTGGCGCCTTCCTCCAAGACACAGCCTACAGGCAATTTGCAGGTGAGCCCTCTCAGGGGATGTTCCTGGGCATCTCACGGCCCAGCCTGGCTGTAGCACCGCGGCTTCCCCCTCTCGCTGCTAGGAGCAGCGTTATTTCTTGAGCCAAGTTGCTTTTGGGTGGAGGCGGGAGGGGGCCAGCCCCCACACGCCCAGGGATGCCGGGGCGAGGCTTTAGGAGTTGCAGCATCCCCTGATGAACTCCGTCTGTGTTCCATAGGAACCCTGCCCTACAGCCCACCAGAGTGGATCCACCACCAACGCTACCACGGCGAGGCAGCGACGATCTGGTCCCTGGGCCTCCTGCTGTACCACCTGGTCATGGGGAAGCACCCGTTCAGGAGGGGCCAGCAGTTCATCTGGGGGCGCATCTTGTTCCCACGATGGCTCTCTCAAGGTGGGTCCTCATCTCTGGGCACAGGGGAATCCCGGTGCTGGGAGACAGCAGCAGGCTGATGAGCACCCTGCTCTGGCGGCTGCTGAGGAGGTGGCACATGTCCTGCTCTCCTCCAAACAGAGAATCCATGGGGAAGTTTAGGCACAGCTCTGGGCACACCCAGCATGGCCTGGGCATGGGAATGGAGGGGCAAAGCAGACGGGATCCTTCTCCAACTGACTGCTGGTTTCTGGTTTCTCTCTTCAGAGTGCCAAAATGTTATCAGGAGGTGTTTGTCCATGCAACCCTTGGACAGGCCATCCTTAGAAGACCTCTTCAGTGATCCTTGGCTGCAGGGTGTTCATCGTCCCAAGAAGATGGGAGAGGTCCATGTGCACAGTTTGATCCAAAGACCTGACAGGTAAGAGCTCCACACATCTCATGGCAATCAGTGCTAAAGAAAACCAGAGTGTTTTTGTCCTGCCTGTAGCTCTGAGCAGGGATGACCAGATGGGAACATCTGTGCTGGGGCGGAGCTGGAGACCTGGTGTAGCAAGCACTGGTGGCCACCATCCACCCTAGTTATGCTTGTCCTGGTTCGTTGGTGCCTGGGGCCCTGGGCAGAGCACTGACAGCCTGGTCTGGCCCCCAGGGAAGGAGGAGCCCCTGGAGAAGCTTTATCAGGTGGGGCTGCTGCTGGAGACACCAAGGACAACCCCAAGGATGCCAAGCTCTTCCTCGACCTGGCCACCGGCAGCTGAAGATGATCGACTTGGATTCTGGCACCCTCTTCAGACACGCTCCCTGGGGCCCAATTTGCAGGTGAGTCCACAGCTGGGGGGATGCTCCCAGATGTGGGCATGGCACGGCCTGGCCGGGCACCAAAGGTTCCTCCCTTTGCTGGGGCAGACGCCACAGATTCTTCACTCGGCCGTCAAGCTGCCTTTTGGCTCTGCGCAGCTGCTGAGGGCTGGATGTGCCGTGGCCGGCTGCAGGCTGGGCACGTGTCCTGCCCTCCTGCTCTGCCCCCAAAGGCAGCAGTGATGGGCAGCTTTGGGCCCAGCTCTGAGCACGGCCAGCGTGGCCTGGGCACTGCGGGCGCTCGGGACGAGGGGACAGGAGCCTTCGGCTGACGGGCACTTTCTGGTTTCTCTCCTTCCAGCCGGGCTCTGCGGGTGCTGAGGCTGCTCTGGGCTCTGCCAGGGCTCTGCTGGGCTCAGCCCCAGGCACGGCTGGGCTGGCTCTGCCCTCACATTGCTCTGACAGCTTTGCATCAGACCAGCCCATTCTGAGCCCACCGAGTGAGCTCTCTGCTTTTGCAGGTGAGTGAGACTCTCCTGCAGGCCAAGAGATTGCAGTGAGGGATCCACATCCAATTGGCAAGAACCCAAGCACTCCACACTTCCAGCTGAACGCCTGGATCTCCACAGGATGTTTTGTCTGCCCCGCTCTTCATTCCTTTTTTGGCTGGAATCGTGCAACTGCCCTTTCTTCCTCCTCCAGAAGTGCCACAAGTGAGCAAAACCTGGCGAGTGGACGGCGTTCCTAAGGCAGTGCAGTCTGGAGCGGATGGATGAAGAATTGCCCTTCTGCACTTCCCAAGCAGAGCAAAAAGCTGTAAGTGGGACTTTGCGTCTTTAAGAAACCCCTGACAGTTTCAAAGGGAATGTGCAGCTCATTCACAGGGTGAGAAGGAAGGTCGTCTTGTAAAGGATTTGGGGTTTGGCAAAGTTTAGATTCCCAGTCCTGCTTGGAGCTGGCGGGGCACAAAGCAATTTCCTATTGCTTCAATCACAATTTAAGATAATACTGGAAACAAACCACAAAATCTTTTTTAAAAGGCTGCTGAGGTCAGCAGGATGGATCCATGCCATCAGCACATTTATGGAGTAAATAATGGAGATCTCATTTGAAAAAGTTCAGTTATCTCTTTATCCAAAGCTATAAAGTATTTTTACTACGTTGCACTTGGGTTTTGTTTTTATCTTCCACTTTTTTTCTGTGTTGTTTTTAATTTTCTTTTTTTTTCTTTCCTTAATAGAAAACTTGTCCTAGGGAAGGAATGTCCTTTGCTGCTGGTTCCCGTGTGGAGCAGCTCCCCAGGCAGAGCCCGGCAGCTCCTGGCCCTGCAGGGCTGAGGCTTTTCCCCGTTGCTGGGCACAGACTGATGGAGCAGCACTGCTGAACACGGGGACACGCAGAGGGAGCAGGAGCAGCTGCCTGTGTCCAGCTGCAGCTCCAAGGCCCAAACTCTGAGCAGACAGGGCTGGAAGAGACTGGCAGGCTCCCTGTTTGCTGTGCTGCCCCACTTGTGCCCGGCCCAGCTCTGCGGGAGGCAGAGGGAGAACAAGGGGCAGCTCCGGCCAGCCCCCAGCACAGGAACACCTCCGGCCCCGGGCCTCGGGGCACTGTCAGCACCCGCTGCTCCGGCCACGGCTTCTGCTGGCCCTGACGGCGACAACCAAACTGTGCCTGATCCCCAGGGAGCAGCAGCAGGGCCTGGATCCGATCCCTCAGTCTGGGGCAGGGCTGGGCAAACGACCCCCGCAGCAGCAGCAGCAGCAGCAGCAGCACATGGAGCTGACTTTGAGCACAGCCCCCGCCACTGTTCCCTCCCGTGGGCAGCGGTGTCACAGCAGCCTGAGGCACCCGGGAGCCCTCAGGGCCCGCAGGGACTTGAGATGGCAGCCCTGGGCTCCTGGGGGTTGTGCAAGGAACAGAGGTGAGGACTCCCTCTCCACGTGGAGCTTCCAGATGGAAAAGGCTGCTGTGAGCAGGCAGCTGCAAGGGCAGAGGAAGGAGGGTCTCGACCCCTGGATCTGTGCCACTTCCACAGTCCTGGGCAGCAGCCACCGAGCCCCGGGGGAACAGAGGGCACAGCAAGAGGGACAAAAGCAGGCAAGGTCAGAGACTGGAGAGAGCCAGACCTGGGAGCAGGAGCAGCTGCTTCATCGCACTCTTGGAGAAAGCTCTCGGCTGTTTCTAAGCGCTGAAAGGCGTGAAGGGCAGAGAGGAGGGGACACCAGACAATGCTCCTGTTTGCACACCCTCCCCTCTCAGTGTCCCAGATGGAATTGGATGAACTGTATTCTTCTCTCTGAGTCGTCTCGTTCAGCGTGAGCAGCTTAGCACCAGGAGCTGAAGGAGCTGAAGCCTTAGGCCACAAGAGCTGACCAAGAGGGAACTTTTTGACCAAAGTAATGCTGCTAACATGGACCTGACTGAATCCAGCAGATAAAATCATGGAAATATAGAATCCTTTCTGTTGGGAAAGACCTGGGAGCTCATCAAGTCCCAGAGTTAAGCCAGCAGTGTCAAGCCCAGCACTAAAGCCTGAAGTGCCAAGGCCTGGACAAGAGGCCTGACTGAGGCCTGAACAAGCGGCCCTGAGCCAAAGGTGACCTCTCGATGAACCTTCCAGCCAAAGGTTATCTTTGTATCTGCTCGTTAACAAAATAGGCACCGTCATTAGCGTTGTAATAGATGCATCCTCTCCTTAGTGAAACATGTATTGACCTTTCTGTATTTAGAAGCCAGACAAGGCCATGAAGTCTGACATCTGGCCTTGTTCGGGGCTGTAGGGTCAAAGGCAACTCCCCTGGTTCCTCCTTGGGCCCTGGCCAGGCTTTGGGAGAAACCCAAGAGGAGGATGCAAGCAGATGTTCCTGCACTAGGAGTGCTGCTGGCAGTGTGTTTATTCAGCACTATCAAAGCTGGGCCCTCTCCCAGCCAGGCTGGAGCCTCAGCTGTGGCTGGAGGCAGCTGCAGGAATTCCCAGTGTCCGGGAGAGGCTCTGCAGTCCTTGGCTGCGACAGCTTCCCCAGCTGCTGTGTGGGTGTGGGTGATGGGAAAGGCTGAGGGTAACTGGTGATGGATCTTTCTCAATCACTGCGGGCAATCCGTGGTAGTGACGGCTGGCTGCATTGCTGAGCTGCTCCTTCTGTGCTCCTTTGCTGCTTTGAACTGTAGTAAATTTCACTGATTCCTTCAGGTGGTGTCTGTGTCCTTGGTGCTGAGCCTGCCCACTGCGAAAACAAAATTGGCATAGCTTGGCCGGATCAGCACAAAATGACACTTTTTAAATCTAAAGGTGAGGAATCAGTCCTATCCGAAATTCCTGGATGGGAAGCCCTTCCCTAGAGTTCTCTGGCTCTGGAGTGGGCTGAGGTGGGAACAGATTTTTGACAGGGGCCACTGTATTAGAGGGTGTAAAGTACCCCACACTGGCTCTGAAATGGCTCACTACTCAGCCTGAGTGGGTACCACAGTGGTCTCTTGGAAAGGAGAGACTTAGATGCCCTAAAAACCCTGGTACAGGAACAACTGGCTCAAGGACACATAGAGCCATCTATGAGCCCTTGGAACACCCCAGTATTTGTTATAAAAAAGAAATCTGCTCAGTGGAGGTTACTCCATGACCTGAGAAAAACCAATTCCACGATGGAGAGAATGGGCACATTGCAGCCTGGTGTGCCATCGATGTCCCACAATGCTGCCTGCCTCCTGGGACATCCTGATTGTGGACTTAAAGGGCTGTTTTTTCACTATTCCATTACCCCCAGATGATACCCCAAAGTTTGCCTTGACCGTGCCTTCTATTAATAACACTGCACCAGTGCAACGTTACCAATGGAAAGAACTTTCCCAAGGCGTGGGAAACAGCCCCACGATGTGTCAGTGGGGTGTTGCTCAGGTACTCTGATCAGTGAGAGAACAGTTTCCAGGGGCATACTGTTACCATGGCCTGGATGACATTTTGATTGCACCCCAAACCAGAAAAGAACTCTCACTGATTCAGCCAAGCCTGTTGCAAGCGTTCAAACCACTTGGGCTGCAAGTAGCACCAGAGAAAGTGCAGCAGCAACCACCCTGGAAATATTTGGGACTCAAAATAATGAACCAGACCATACAGCCACAAACAATTCCGTTTCCAACCAAAATTCTGACTCTAAACGATGCACAAAAACTCTTGGGTACCATCAACTGGGTCAGACCTTACCTAGGACTGACTGACTCTCAACTAGCACCTTTATTTGACCTCCTAAAGGGTGACTCTGAATTAACTTCCCCCAGAAAATTAATCCTAGAGGCAAAAGCTGCTGTTGAAACAGCAGAGCAAGCTATCACCAACAGACAAGTCCACCGGATATGCCCAGAGGTGTGGATCACTGTGTTTATTCTCATTGTTAGTTTTCATCCTACTGGTGTTCTTGGGCAGTGGAATCCACGCTGGCCTGATCCTTTGCACATTCCAGAATGAATGCTTCCACCTCATCAAGCAAAAAAGACGGCACCCACCGTCTTTGAACTAACTGCACAGTTAATTATCAAATGTTGTCGCAGGTGTTTACAGTTGAATGCTACGGATGCTTCAAAAGTTGTCTTGTCTCCGTGACACAAGAGCAATTCTAATGGTGTTTTGCTAACAGTACAGCCTTGCAAAGTGCTTTGCAAGGACACTGGAACGCTTTGGGCACCTGCCCGACGTGTCTGTCCTACCTTACGTCCTGTCCAAGACCACCAGCAGCATTCTCCTGGTGGCCCCTCCACAGACGGTGTGGAGCCGTGTGTGGAACAGTGCTGGAAACAGCTTCTTCACCGACCTCGGGGAGAGCTGGGACTCTTAGAGTGACGGTGCATTTAAGGATTCTGTTTGTTTACAAACTGGTTTTCTGTTTACAGAGTGGTTTTTTTCTGTTTACAAATTGTTTTTCTGTTAATTGTTAATCTTGTTAATTCTGTTAATTGGTTTTTCTCAGGGTTTTAAAAGTTGAACGTTTTCTTGTTTTAGTGTTAAGTTGTAGTTTGGAACCATAAGCAGTTAACCTGTAACATGCCAGCCCGGAAGATTGTGATCTCGCCTGACAGCTCCTGGGAGTGAGTGCTGCAGCTCCAGTGGTACATGGGACACATCACTGGCAGAGCAGAATTAAGTTTGTCAAAACCTCCTTCAAATTAAACCCATGCTGTCTTGTGTTACCCTGTCTGCAAAAGGGCCCTTGCAAATGGGATAACGGAAAACAATCTGCATTTTAATAAAAGCAAAGGCAGGAGATGTAGCAGGGTCCAGCTGGTTCACAGCTGGGCATAATGAGTCTGATCATAACAGACCCAACTGGGCTGACCTGGCTTGTTCTAGAAGTCCCCGGGGGAACAAAGAGCTCAGCCAAGCCCATCCAAGCCCTGGCTGCAGACACACCCCTGGCCAGAGATGTGGGCAGTGCAGAGATTCCCAACCAGTTGGCTTTCCAAGCCCGGGAAATTCAAACTCACCATAAAAGGGAGCTTGGAACAATAAATTGTGGCTGTTGGTCAGAACTCAAGAAGATACTATGTGGTGTGTCTGTCTCCAACCCACCAGCCTCGTGTTACACTATGTCTAAATCTATGTTTCTATCTATATCTCTATCTTTATATGTGAAATAGTAATAATAATGTGCAGTAATGCTGACAATACTGATTTGCCACCTTTGGCTGCTCAGGGATGTGACACTAAATACCCTACAGAAAAGCATTGGCCACGACTCAAATGTCAGTGCTAAACTTTGTGAGACTGCTTGCAAGGAATAAAGGAGGAAGGGATGAAATTGGCAATTTTTATGGGGTTTGCTGATACTGTGGTGTGGAATGCTTTGTCTGTTACTGTGAAAATACAGTGATTTGGACTGCTGGTGTTTTCATGTACCAGACTATTCACAAGCTGCAGGATCATCAAACAGACAAAGGGGCAGTTGAAGGAGCAGGTGAAAAAATGAGGAGATGGGAACCTGTCCTGATGGAGAACCCATCCCACAGATGTTCTCCATACCCTTAACAATGGACCCAGTGGGGAAATGGAAACCCCTGGATGTGCACAGCTGCGCCCAGTTTGCGAATACAACCGTGCACAGTGAGACTTTGACTTCTGGGGAAATTGTTCTGGGTGTGATGGCCCCTGACAGGGCCACCCCAGAGGCTGCAGGGCTGGACCTTCATGCGTTAGAATTAATTAGGACAAATCAGAAGCAAATGAGAGTTATCAATACAGGAATAGGAACTCAGATTTCTCCAGGACACTGGAGGTTTGAGAACTGCTCACTGGAGCTTGGCCTTGAAAAGCGTTGATGTCATGGGAGAAGGAATTGATGCAGATTGTCAAGGAGAAATCAAAGTCATCCTTTGAAACAATAGTGAACAGAGTGGATTATTTAAGCCTATGGCGTGGCAGCAATTACTGATATTGCAGTTTGAAAAACAGTTGTGCAGAGAGGAGATCCACAGTGTCACTGCGGTCCCCTGGCTCCACAAGGCCCTGCAGGCTCCCAGGGCACCTTTGGTTCTATGGGGCCCGCAGGGTTTAGCTGGCGGGCAGGGTCAGCACCAAAGAGACACGCACCAACTTAAGGAAGCCCAACCCCACCGCGGGGGGACCCGCCTCCCGCCGGGGCTCTGCCGGCACCGCCACCGGGACCCCCAAAAACACCTCCCGGGGACCCCCCATGTCCCCTTGAGGGGCATCTGCGCCTCAGCTCTGGAGCCCTGCGAGATCCAAACATCAAGCTGCCCGGCCCCGACAGAAAAAAGCCCCGGGAGCCATAAATATATTTTCTGTGAGCTCCAAACATCCCTCCCCGCTTCAAAAAAACCGCCCAGGATATTTGGGGCGCGCTCCCCCTCCCCGGTCACCCGCAGGATACGGGGGCGATGGTCCCGGGGCGAAGGAGCTGCAGATCCAGAGAGCAGTGAAGTCACGCAGTGCCTCCTCTGCCGGCTCCAGCTCCTCCATCCCTCCTCTTCCTCCTCCTCTGTCCCTCCTCCTCCTCCTCCTCCTCCTCCGTCCGTGCGGCCGCGGGCCGGGAGCTCTCGGGTGAGCGGGGCCGGGCCGGGACACGATGGGAAAGGGGTGGGTCACCCCCAAACCGAGCTGGGGGCAGCGGAGGTTTGGGGGAACAATGGGAAAGGGGTGAGAGGGGGGGATAGGGGGAGGTGGGACAGCGGGAAGGGAGTTCCCAGTCGGGGTCCCCCAGTAAACCCCAGGACTCCCAAGCCCTGTCCCAGCGCCCACAGTTCCCTCCACAGCCCCGGCTGAGTGGGGGGCTCAGCCCAGGACCCGTCATTGTCTGGGGCTCCCTCGAGTGCAGCAAATGGGAGAGTGCCCCCCAGGGTGGATTTTTGGGGGTCTCCCCACCATCACGGCTTTAAGAACCCCCGACAGTCAGGCGCCGCTTTAACTCCCCTTGGCAGGGCGACACCACTCCCGTTGATTCCGGTAGTGGAGCCCCCATGGGGGGCTTGGGGCTCCCGGGAGGGTTTGGGGGTCCCGGGGGGGTCTGGGGCTACCTGGGTGATGCCGATGGTGGTGATGAGGACCCCGTGCCAAGTATAAACCTTCTCAAGGGGGCTTGGGGGTGTGTTGGGAGGTCCCATGGGAATTTTGATGTCCTGAGAGGGTTTAGGGGGTTCGTACGGGGCGTTTGCAATCTTGGGGAGTTTTTGGAGGGTCCCAGGGATGTTTTTGGGGTTCCAGGGGAGGTTGGGGTGTCACGGGGAGGTTGGAGGTTCCCAGGGAGGGGCTGGGGGGTACCTGGGCAGGGCAGGTGACAGAGCTGGGACCCCGTGCCGGGTCTGAACCTTCTCACTGGGCAGCGTCAGCGTGTTCAGGGAGATCCTGGGGGACCCCGAGGGTCACCCCAATTCCCAGGGGACCCAAAATACGAAGGGCTCCCCTGAACTCCCTCACCCCTGGATCTGCTGCAGGCAGGGGGACAGCAGCACTCGGCCCCTGCCCCCACTATCATGGGGGGGCTGTGGAAGAAACCAGGGGGGCACAGACAGGTCAGGGTGGAACCCCAGAGTCCTGGAGGAGGGGACATGGGGACAATCCCAGGAATCCCCGTGAGGGGCTTAGGGGGGACCCAGGAGGATTTGGGGGCGGACTGGTGGGGTCATGGGGGGATTTCCAGGAGTCTTGGGAGGGGGGGAAGAACAGGGTGAGCCCCCAGGATGGGTTTGGGCAGAACCGGATTGGAGCTTCCAGACGCTGAATCCGATGAGGAGAATGACCACGATGGCAGCGATGACGGACACAGCGACCACCAGGGTGAGATTCCTGCTGGATTCCGGCTCTGGGAAGCACGGGATGGTGAGGAGGGGCAGGGGAACCTCCATCCCACTGCGCCACATTCCCAAACTCCCAGTTACCACATTCCACATTCCCTGCCTCAGCCCAGGAGAAGATGCCAGGCTCCGGCATTCCGGGATGCTCCACCCGGCACCGGTGCTGCTCCCGCTCCTCCGGCAGCGCCTCGATCCTGGCCCGGGGGGGGAAGGCGCCGTCACTGTTGGGAATGATCCCGGATTTCATCCCCCTTCATCCAGCTGATCCCCGTGGTGCTGGGGTAACATCTGTACGTGTGGCAGGACAACATCGGGATTCTGTGTTCCCCTTTTCCGGACACATGGACATCAGGGGGTTCTGGAATGGGATAACAGTGAGATGCATCCATGGAATTCCACGGCAATGGGATGGCAGTGAGGTCCACCTACAGAATTCCCATCAGCATGGTAGAGCAGCAGGATCCATCCGTGGAAGTCCCATGGGAATGGGATGACTGAGATCCATGGATGGAATTTCCATGGGAGTTCCCATGTTCCCAGATTTAGCCCTCGCAAATCCCGCATTTCCAAATCTCATATTCCCACGGGAAATGTGCCCTCTCCACCTTTACTCCAGTGCCTCCCGCCCATATCTGGCACATTTCCGGAGACATTCCAGGCAGGTGTGTCCCAGGGGATTTGTTAATTCCTCAGCCTGGATCTCATCATGTTCCCAGCGCCTCTTGGTGACCTGGGCAGCGCCGTCGGCCACCACGAATCCCCCGGATCCCGGCTGGAAGGAGAGGAATTCCCGCCCGTCGGAGCCGAGCCGATCGGATCCGCCCACGCTCCCGTGGGACAGGAGGTCACGGCCGGAAACCTCCTGCAGCGTTTGGGGTCCTGGGGAGGGACTGGAGCCACGGAGACCCACGGAATTGTGTCCCAGTGAAACATTAATTTTGAAGAATTAAAGCTTTTAGTTAAACCAGATATCGCTGAAGTAAGACAGAGAGACTTCCCCTTTGATAAGCAGAAGCCGGATTTAAGGAGCTGATAAATCATGGGGCCTGTCAACTTATGTTTGTGTGTTCTGACTAATCAATAGGCTTCAAGAAGGACAATGAACTCAGAAATCAAATACTCCTGGGAAAACGGGATTCAGTTGTCACGCAACGCTAAAAGGTTAAAAAGTCAAAGCGAAGAAGACTCACTTACTTCATCATTTTGAGACCCCGCCCCATAAAAAAGACCACCGACCCATTTCAAAGAACAAACCACGCATGCTTAATAGCTTTTGGCTAATTACCATAGGAAGCGGGGAATGGGAGGTACTAAAGTCATGAATATACATTTGTGTTTTGGGTATTCAATCCTTCTGTACATAAAAAGACCCTGTGATCTTCTGTGAGCGCGCGTGTGTTCGGGAGCTATCCCGCACGCTGCCCGGCGTCGTAATTAAACATACACTTTCTAACTCTAAACTGCCGGAGAGTCTTTTGTCCGTCATTGTTGGATATCGGCATTAGGGCGATATTCCTATTTTTTTTAATAATTCAGGATCAGCGGAGGGAAGAGCACATCGGAGGGGCTCCCAGTGCCACCAGTGCCACCAGTGCCACCAATGTCACCAGTCCGCCCCCAGGGGCGCCGCCCTCTCCCCGAATTCCGCAGCTCTGCCCGGCAACTGATGAGTCATCAGCGGAAAAAGCGCTGATTGGTTGGAAGTAGCCCCGCGCGGCCTCTGATTGGTTGTCGCGGTAAGAGGCGCTAGGCTCTGCCTGACAACTGATGAGTCACAAGCGCGCCGGACGCTGATTGGCTGAATAAATCGGCAATTGGGCGGGGTCCGGGATGGGGGAGGGGTCATCAACAGCCCCCTCCCCGACCCCAAATCCGGGGGTCAAAGGTCAAACCCCCTGACCCCAAATCCAGGGTTCAAAATCCGGAGGTCAAACCCCCCAAACCCAAACTCGGGGATGTTCAGCCCCAAATTTTGGATGAATCCCCCCAAATCCGGGGCTGTCAAACACCCCCAATCCCCGAACTTTGGGGCTGAATCCCCCTGATCCTCAAACTCTGGGGTCAAACCCCCAAATCCCAAAACCTGGGGTGTCAAAACACCCCCAATTCCCAAAGTTCGGGGTTAAATCCCCCCACATCCCAAATTCCAGGGTCAAAACCCCCCAAATCCCCAAATTTGGGGTTAAATCCTCCAATTCCCAAAGTTTGGGGTGTCAAATCCCTCCAAATCCCAAAGTTTGGGTTCAATGCCCCCAAATCCCAAACCCTGGCATTGTCAAAAATCCTCAAATCCCAAAGTTTGGGGTGAAAATCCCTTAAATCCCAAACCCGGGGTGTCAACCACACCAAAATCCCAAAGTTTGAGGTTAAACTTCCCCAAATCCCAAACCCTGGGATGTCAAACACCCCCAAATCCCAAAGTTTGGGGTTAAATCCCCCTGATCCCCAAATTCTGGGGTCAAATCCCCCAAATCCCAAAGTTTGGAGTGTCAAATCCCCCTGATCCCCAAAACCGGGGGTGTCAAACACCCTCAAATCCCAAATTCTGGGGTCAAACACCCTCAATTCCCAAAGTTTGGGGTTAAATCCTCCCAATTCCCAAAGTTTGGGGTTTAACCACCCCAAATCCCAAATCCCGGGGTCAAAACCCCTCAAATCTCCAAATTCTGGGGTGAAAACCCCCCAATTCCCAAAGTTTGGGGTTTAACAACCCAAAACCCCAAACCCTGGGGTGTCAAACATCCCCAAATCCCAAAGTTTGAGGTCAAAACTCCCTGATCCCCAAATTCTGGGGTCAAATCCCCCAAATCCCAAAGTTCGGGGTGTCCAATCCCCCTGATCCCCAAATTCTGGGGTCAAAACTTCCCAAACCCCAAACCCTGGGGTGTCAAACATCCCCAAATCCAAAAGTTTGGGGTGAAATCCCCCCAGATCCCAAAGTTTGGGCTTTAACCACCCCAAATCCCAAATCCCGGGGTCAACACCCCCCTAAATTTTAGGATCAAACCCACTCAACCCCAAACTTCGGGGTCAACTCCCTCCCGATCCCGAATCCCCCCCAAAAAAACCCCAAAAGCCATTCCAGCCCTGGGGGGCACAATGGGATTCATTCGGGGTTTATTTGGATTTGGGGTGCGGGGCAGCTCCAGGTGCAATGTCTGCAGACAGACCCTGGGTACAATGCCGGGAAAACCCCAAAAATCCATCGGGAAAACCCCAAAAATCCATCGGGGAACCCCCAAAATCCATCGGGGAACCCCAAAAACCCCTGGGGGGCTGAGAAAGGGGATTTGGGGTTTGTTTGGGGAGGATTTGGGGTTTAATTTGGGGTTTGGGATTTATTTATCATTTATTTGGGGTTTATTTGGGGATTTGTTTGGAATTTATTTGGGGTCGATTTGGGATTTATTTGGGGTGGATTTGGGATTTTTTGGGATTTATTTATGATTTATTTGGGGTTTGTTTGGGGTGGATTTGGGGTTTTTTGGGATTTCTTTATGACTTATTTGGGGTTTGTTTGGGGTGGATTTGGGGTTTTTTGGGATTTCTTTATGACTTATTTGGGGTTTGTTTGGGGTGGATTTGGGGTTTTTTGGGATTTATTTATGATTTATTTGGGGTTTGTTTGGGGTGGATTTGGGGTGCGGGGCAGCTCCAGGTGCAATGTCTGCAGACAGACCCTGGGTACAATGCCGGGAAAACCCCAAAAATCCGTCCGGGAACCCCAAAAATCCATCGGGGAACCCCAAAAATCCGTCTGGGAACCCCAAAAATCCCTCCGGGAACCCCAAAAACCCCTGGGGGGCTGAGAAAGGGGATTTGGGGTTTGTTTGGGGTGGATTTGGGGTTTTTTGGGATTTATTTATGATTTATTTGGGGTTTGTTTGGGGTGGATTTTTTGGGATTTATTTGGGGTTTGTTTGGGGTGGATTTGGGGTGCAGGGCAGCTCCAGGTGCAATGTCTGCAGCAGACCCTGGGTACAATGCCGGGAAAACCCCAAAAATCCATCGGGGAACCCCAAAAATCCATCGGGGAA
This sequence comes from Chamaea fasciata, assembly GCF_029207755.1. Classification (NCBI taxonomy): domain Eukaryota; kingdom Metazoa; phylum Chordata; class Aves; order Passeriformes; family Sylviidae; genus Chamaea; species Chamaea fasciata. The sequence goes on along the minus strand of NW_027094122.1, from coordinate 17,813 downwards.
CCCCAAAAATCCATCCGGGAACCCCAAAAATCCATCGGGGAACCCCAAAAACCTCCAGGGGAGAAGAAAAGGGCATTTGGGGTTTATTTGGGATTTATTTGGGATTTAATTTGGGGTTTATTTGAGATTTATTTGGGACTTATTTGGGGTTTATTTGAGATTTGTTTGGGATTTATTTGGGATTTATTTGGGGTTTGTTTGGGATTTATTTATGATCTATTTGGGGTTTATTTATGATTTATTTGGGGTTGATTTGGGATGTTTGGGGTTTATTTGGGGTTTATTTGAGATTTGTTTGGGATTTGTTTGGGGTTTATTTGGGATTTCTCTGGGGTTAATTTGGGATTTTTGGGCATTTATTTGAGAATTATTTGGGATTTATTTGGGGCTTGTTTGGGATTTATTTATGATCTATTTGGGGTTTGTTTGGGGTTGATTTGGATTTGGGATTTATTTGAGATTTGGGGTCGATTTGGGATTTATTTGGGGTTGATTTGGGATTTTTTGGGATTTATTTATGATTTATTTGGGGTTTGTTTGGGGTGGATTTGGGGTTTTTTGGGATTTATTTATGATTTATTTGGGGTTTGTTTGGGGTGGATTTGGGGTGCGGGGCAGCTCCAGGTGCAATGTCTGCAGACAGACCCTGGGTACAATGCCGAGAAAACCCCAAAAATCCGTCCGGGAACCCCAAAAATCCATCTGGGAACCCCAAAAATCCGTCCGGGAACCCCAAAAACCCCTGGGGGGCTGAGAAAGGGGATTTGGGGTTTGTTTGGGGTGGATTTGGGGTTTAATTTGGGGTTTAATTTGGGGTTTGGGATTTATTTATCATTTATTTGGGGTTTATTTGGAATTTATTTGGGGTCAATTTGGGATTTATTTATGATTTATTTGGGGTTGATTTGGAGTTTGGGGTTTATTTGAGATTTGTTTGGGATTTGTTTGGGGTTTATTTGGGATTTCTCTGGGGTTAATTTGGGATTTTTGGGCATTTATTTGAGAATTATTTGGGATTTATTTGGGGTTAATTTGGAATTTATTTGGGGTTAATTTGGGATTTATTTGGGGCTTGTTTGGGATTTGTTTGGGATTTGTTTATGATCTATTTGGGGTTTGGGGTTGATTTGGATTTGGGATTTATTTGAGATTTGGGGTTTATTTGGGATTTATTTGGGGTTGATTTGGGGTTTTTTGGGATTTATTTATGATTTATTTGGGGTTTGTTTGGGGTGGATTTTTTGGGATTTATTTGGGGTTTGTTTGGGGTGGATTTGGGGTGCGGGGCAGCTCCAGGTGCAATGTCTGCAGACAGACCCTGGGTACAATGCCGAGAAAACCCCAAAAATCCATCGGGAAACCCCAAAAATCCATCGGGGAACCCCAAAAATCCATCGGGGAACCCCAAAAATCCGTCCGGGAACCCCAAAAACCTCCAGGGGAGAGAAAAGGGCATTTGGGGTTTATTTGGGATTTATTTGGGGTTTAATTTGGGGTTTATTTGAGATTTGTTTGGGATTTATTTGGGATTTATTTGGGGTTTATTTGAGATTTGTTTGGGATTTTTTGGGGGTTTATTTGGGGTTTATTTGAGATTTGTTTGGGATTTTTTGGGGGTTTATTTGGGATTTATTTGGGGTTTATTTGAGATTTGTTTGGAATTTATTTGGGATTTATTTGGGGTTTGTTTGGGATTTATTTATGATCTATTTGGGGTTGATTTATGATTTATTAGGGGTTGATTTGGAGTTTGGGGTTAATTTGGGATTTATTTGAGATTTGTTTGGGGTTGATTTGGGGTTTGTTTGGGATTTAAATTTGAGATTTGTCTGGAATTTATTTGGGGTTTATTCGGGATTTATTTGGGGTTTATTCGGGATTTATTTGGGGTTCGTTTGGGGTTGATTCAGGGTTTGTTTGGGATTTACTTATGATTTATTTAGGGTTGATTTGGGAATTATTTGGGGTTTATTTGGGATTTATCTGGTGTTAATTTGGTTTTTTTTGGCGTTTATTTGGGGTTTGTTTGGGATTTTTTTTTTAAATTTATTTGAGATTTATTTGGGTTTATTTGGGATTTATTTGGGGTTTATTTGAGATTTGTTTGGGATTTATTTGGGGTTTATTTGGGGCGAGTAAAGGAGATTCAAGGAGGGAGAAAAGAGGATTTGGGATGGAAAACGAAGAATTTGAGGTGAAAAACGGAAGATTTGGGGTGGGGAAAAGGAGATTTTGGGGCCGAAAAAGGAGATTGGGGATGGAAAGAGAATTCGGGATGAAAAAAGGAGGATTTGGGTTTAAAAAATGAGGATTTTTCTGGAATTTTGGGGCATTTTTTGAGATTTTGAGGCTTTTTTTATTTTGGGGCATTTTTTGGATTTTGGGGCATTTTTTCTGGGATTTTTGGGGCATTTTGGGAGAATTTTTTGAGATTTTGGGGCATTTTTTGAGACATTGGGTCATTTTTCTGGGAATTTGGGGAGATTTTTTGGATTTTGGGGGGTCTTTTTGGATTTTGGGCAATTTTTTGGATTTTGGGTCATTTTTGGGGTTTTGGGGCATTTTTTCTGGGATTTTTTGGGCATTTTGGGAGAATTTTTTGAGATTTTGGGGCATTTTCTGAGATTTGGGGCATTTTTCTGGGATTTTGGGGGATTTTTTTGGATTTGGGGGGTTTTTTTGGATTTTGGAATGGGGTTTTTTTTTATTTTGGGTCATTTTTTTGAGATTTTGGGTCATTTTTTCTGGGGTTTTGGGGGGATTTTTTTGGATTTTGAGGTTTTTTTGGATTTTGGGGTTTTTTTGGATTTTGGAATGGTTTTTTTTGGATTTTGGGCAATTTTTTGGATTTTGGGTCATTTTGGGGGTTTTGGGGCATTTTTTGGGCATTTTGGGAGAATTTTTTGAGATTTTGGGGCATTTTTCTGGGATTTTGGGGGATTTTTTTGGATGTTGGGGTTGTTTTTTTTGGATTTTGGGTCATTTTCTGGAGATTTTGGGGCATTTTCTGGCATTTTGGGGCAGCTTTCGGATCGTTAGGGACAACCCTGAGGCGGTTTCTTGGGATTTTGGGTCCATTTTTGTTTCGATTTGGGATCTTTTTTTGTCTGGTTTTAATTTTGCTTTCATTGTCATTATCTTGGGGGTAATTTTTTATTTGTTGATTTTGGGTCTTTTTTTTTTTTTTTAATTTGGGGTTGGGGAGTTTTTAATTAGTTTTTTTTTTTTAATTTAGGGTTTTTTTTAAACTATTATTTTAGGTCTGTTTCTTTTGATTTGGGATCCCTTTTTGATAAATCTCCCGTCTGTGTTTTTTATTTTTTATTTCTGGTGGCGTTTTTTTCTAATTTGTTTTTTTTCTTTTTAAATTTCAGGGGTTTTTTAATTTATTATTTCTGATTGTTTTTCTTTTTCTGATTTCTGGTTTATTTTCCCCCGTGTGCGTGCCCTGACAGGTTTATTTTAATTTCTGGTGTTTTGTTTTGTTGTTTTGTTTTGTTGTTTTTTTTTTTCTATTTTTGGTTGTTTTGTTTTTAATTTCAGCCCCATTTTTTTTTTTTTAATTTCTGGTTTGTTTTTTCTTTATTTCTGGTTCTTTTTGTAAAATTTCAGACCCATTTTTTTAAATTTCTACCCCATTTGTTAAACTTCAACCCCATTTTTTAAAATTTCTGGTTGGTTTATTTTTTCTGGGGGTTTTTTGTGGTTTATTATTATTATTTCCGGTTGGCTTTTTTAATTTCTGGTTTTTTAAAATTATTTCTGGTGGCATTTCTTTTTTATTTTCTGGCTGTTTTTTTTAAATTTCAGCCCCACTTTTTTTATTTGTTGAAGTTTTTAAATTTCTGTTTTGGTTTTATTCCTGGGTGTTTTTTATTGATTCCTGGTTGGGTTTTTTAAATTTCCTCGCATTTCTTTTTTACTTCCAGCCCCGTTTATTTTCGATTTCTGGTTTTTTGGGTTTTTTTTTCATTTCTGGTTGGATATTTTTTCATTTCAACCCTTTTTTTTTTTTTTTTTTTTTTTAATTTCTGTTTGGTTTTTGTTTTAATTTCTGTTTATTTTTTTTAATTTCCACCCCATTTTTTTTACTCTCAGCCCCGTTTATTTTCAATTTCTGGTTGGTTTTTTTTTCATTTCTGGTTGGGTATTTTTTCATTTCAACTCTATCTTTTTGATTTCTGTTTGGTCTTTAATTTCTGTGGGTTTTGGTTTCATTTCCACCCCATTTTTTTTTTTACTTTCAGCCCCGTTTTTTTTCATTTCTGGTCGCGGTTCTTTTTAATTTCAACCCCGGGATTTTTTTGATTTCTGTTTGTTTCTTGGGTTTTTTTTAAATTTCTGGCTGTTTTTTTTTTTAATTTCCACCCCATTTTTTTTTAACTTTCAGCCCCATTTTTTTTCAATTTCTGGTTAGTTTTTTTTTTTTTTAAATTTCTGTGGTGTTTTTTTGAATTTCCACCTCATTTTTTTCACTTCCCACCCCGTTTTTTTCTCTCTCCTGCCCGTGCCAGCCCCGCTTCGGGTTATTTTTTGGCGAAGGAGATTTTCATGGCGTTGCTCTGGGTGATTTTGAAGCCCTGCAGGGCCTCGCGCGCCGCCCCCCGCCTGCACCTCCGTGTCGAACTCCACGAAGGCGATGTCGTGGCGCCCGGGGACCAGCCGCACCTCCTTGAATCCCGGGAACCTGGGGGGAAACAAACCCCAAAACGTCAGGGAGGGGGCCCCAAAAATTCAGGAGTTTTCCCCAAAAAATCAGAAATTTCCCTGAAAAAAATCCAGATTTTGTTTCCCCCCAAAATCAGAATTTTCTCCCAAAAATTTGGAATTTTTTCCCCCCAAAATCAGAATTTTCTCCCCAAAATGTGGATTTTGTTTCCCCCCAAAATCAGAATTTTCTCCCCAAAATGTGGATTTTTTTCCCCCCAAAATCAGAATTTTCTCCCCAAAATGTGGAATTTTTTCTCCCCAAAATCCAGATTTTTTTCCACCCAAAATTCAGAATTTTTCTTCCCAAATTGAGGAATTTGCCTCAAAGAAATCTAATTTTTCCCCCCCAAATATTCAAAATTTTTCCACCCAAAATTCAGCAGTTTCCACAAAAATCCAGATTTTTTCCCCCTAAAATTCAAGAATTTTTCCCCCCAAAATTCAGAATTTTTCCCCCAAAATTTCAGAATTTTTCCCGCAAAATTCACAAATTTTCCCCCCAAAAATCAGAAATTTTCCTCAAAAAATTCAGGAATTTTCTCCCTAAAATACAAGAATTTTCCCCAAAAAATATCCAGAAGTGTTCCCAAAAAATTCAGATTTTTCCCCCCCAAAATTCAGATTTTTCCTCAAAGAAATTCAGGAATATTAAAAAAAAATCAGAATTTTTTACCCCAAAAATTCAGAAATTTTGCCCCAAATTTGAGGAATTTTCAAAAAAGAAATTCCAGATTTTTTTCTCCCCAAAATCCAGATTTTTTCCCCCCCAAAATCAGAATTTTCTCCCCAAAATTTGGAATTTTTTCTCCCCAAAATTCAGATTTTTCCCCCCCAAAATCAGAATTTTCTCCCCAAAATTTGGAATTTTTTCTCCCCAAAATTCAGATTTTTTTCCACCCAAAATTCAGAAATTTTCCTCCAAGAAATCCACATTTATTTTTCCCCACAAAATTCAGGAATTTTTCCCCCCAAAATTCAGATTTATTTTTCCTGAACATTCAGGGATTTTCCCCAAAAGAAATCCAGGAGCGTTTCCCCAAAATTCAGATTTTTTCTTCCAAAATTCAGGAATTTTCCTTTAAAAAATCCAATTTTTTCCCCCCCCAAAAATTCAGATTTTTTTCCCCCCAAAAGTCAGAAATATCCCCTCAAAAATTCAGGAATTTTCCCAAAATTCAGGAATATTCTCCCCCAAAATTGAGAAATGTCCCCCCAAAATTCAGGACTTTTCCCAAAAAATTCAGATTTTTTTTTCCCCACAATTCAGAAATGTTTCCCCCAAGTTCAGGAATTTCCCCCAAAAAAAATTCAAGACTTTTCCTCAAAAAAAAAATCACTTTTTTCCCCCCGAATTTCAGGAATTTTCCCCAGAAAAATCCAGAATTTTTTCCCCCCAAATTCAGAATTTTCTCCCTAAAATTTATAAATTTTTTCTCCCAAAATTCAGACTTTTTTCCCCAAAAATTCAGGAATTTTCCAAAAAAAATTGAGGAAATTTCCCCCCCAAAATTTCAGAAATGTTCCTCAAGAACACCAAGAGTTTTCCCCCCCAAAAATCCAGATTTTTTTCCAACAAAATTCAGGAATTTTCACCAAAAATTCACAATTTTTCCCAAAAGAAATCCAGCAATGTTCCCCCCACAAAAAAAAAAAAAAAATCCAGGAACGTTCCTTCAGAAATCCAGAAATTCCACCAGAAAAATCCAGAAATCTTCCCCCACAAAATGCAGAAATTGCCTCAAAAAATCCAGAAATTTCCTAAAAAAATCCAGAAATTTCCCCCCAAAACGCAGAATTTCCAGCAGAAAATCCAGAAACTCCATCCCAAAATCCCAATTTCTGCCCCAAAATCCCGGATTTCCCCCAAATCCCGGAATTTCCCCCAAATCCCGGAATTTCCCCCAAATCCCGGATTTTCCCCGGACCCCTGCGGTCACTGACTGGTTGAAGAGCATGGAGAGCATGAGCTCGTTGGTCTCCTCGGGGAGGTTGGTCAGGAACAGGATGTGGTTCGGGGGGTTCTCCGACAGCTGGGGGGGAACCACAGATCAGGCCAGAATAAACCCGAAATAAACCCAAAATAAACCCAAAATAAACCCAAAATCAGCCCAAAAAAACCCCAAATCAGCCCAAAATAAACCCAAAATCAGCCCAAAATCAGCCCCAAATCAGCCCAAAATAAACCCAAAATAAACCCAAAATAAACCCAAAATAAACCAAAAATAAACCCCAAATCAGCCCAGAATAAACCCAAAATAAACCCGAAATAAACCAAAAATAAAGCCAAAATCAGCCCAGAATAAACCCAAAATCAGCCGAAAATCAGCCCAAAATAAACCCAAAATGAACCCCAAATCAGCCCAAAATAAACCCAAAATAAACCCAAATCGCCCCAAAATAAACCCAAAATCAGGCCAAAATAAACCCAAAATCGGCCCAGAATAAACCCAAAATCAGCCGAAAATCAGCCCAAAATAAACCCAAAATCAGCCCCAAATTACCCCAAAATAAACCCCAAATCAGCCCAGAATAAACCCCAAAATAAACCCAAAATAAACCAAAAATAAACCAAAAATCAGCCCAAAATAAATCCAAAATCAGGCCAAAATAAACCAAAAATCAGCCCAAAATAAATCCAAAATCAGCCCAAAATAAACCCAAAATAAACCCAAAATCAGCCCAAAATAAACCCAAAATCAGCCCCAAAATCAGCCCAAAATAAACCCAAAATCAGCCCCAAATTACTCCAAAATAAACCCCGAATCAGCCCAGAATAAACCCCAAATCAGCCCAAATCAGCCCAGAATAAACCCAAAATAACCCAAAATAAACCAAAAATAAACCCAAATCGCCCCGAAATAAACCCAAAATCAGGCCAAAATTACCCCAAAATAAACCCAAAATCAACCCCAAATCAGCCCAAAATAAACCCCAAATCAGCCCAGAATAAACCCAAAATAGGCCCAGGATAAACCCAAAATCAGCCCCAAATCAGCCCAGAATAAACCCAAAATCAGCCCAGGATAAACCCAAAATAAACCCAAAATGAACCCCAAATCACCCCAAAATAAAACGAAAATAAACCCAAAATCAGCCCCAAATCAGCCCAAAATAAACCCAAAATAAACCCAAAACCAGCCCAAATAAACCCAAAATCAGCCCAAAATCAGCCCCAAATTACCACAAAATAAACCCAAAATAAACCCCAAATCAGACCAGAATAAACCCCAAAATAAACCCAAAATAAACCAAAAATAAACCAAAAATCAGCCCAAAATAAACCCCAAATCAGAACAAAATAAACCCAAAATAGGCCCAGAATAAACCCAAAATCAGCCGAAAATCAGCCCAAAATAAACCCAAAATCAGCCCCAAATTACCCCAAAATAAACCCCAAATCAGCCCAGAATAAACCCAAAATCAGCCCAAAATAAACCCAAAATCAGTCCCAAAATCAGCCCAAAATAAACCCAAAATCAGCCCCAAATTACTCCAAAATAAACCCCGAATCAGCCCAGAATAAACCCCAAATCAGCCCCAAATCAGCCCAGAATAAACCCAAAATAACCCAAAATAAACCAAAAATAAACCCAAATCGCCCCGAAATAAACCCAAAATCAGGCCAAAATTACCCCAAAATAAACCCAAAATCAACCCCAAATCAGCCCAAAATAAACCCCAAATCAGCCCAGAATAAACCCAAAATAAACCCAAAATGAACCCCAAATCACCCCAAAATAAAACGAAAATAAACCCAAAATCAGCCCCAAATCAGCCCAAAATAAACCCAAAATAAACCCAAAAACAGCCCAAATAAACCCAAAATCAGCCCAAAATCAGCCCCAAATTACCACAAAATAAACCCAAAATAAACCCCAAATCAGACCAGAATAAACCCCAAAATAAACCCAAAATAAACCAAAAATAAACCAAAAATCAGCCCAAAATAAATCCAAAATCAGAACAAAATAAACCCAAAATAGGCCCAGAATAAACCCAAAATCAGCCGAAAATCAGCCCAAAATAAACCCAAAATGAACCCAAAACCAGCCCAAATAAACCCAAAATCAGCCCAAAATCAGCCCCAAATCAGCCCAGAATAATCCCCAAAATAAACCAAAAATAAACCCAAATCGCGCCAAAATAAACCCAAAATCAGCCCAGAATAAACCCAAAATAGGCCCAGAATAAACCCAAAATCAGCTGAAAATCAGCCCAAAATAAACCCAAAATCAGCCCCAAATTACCCCAAAATAAACCCAAAATCAGCCCAGAATAAACCCCAAAATAAACCCAAAATAAACCCAAAATAAACCCAAAATAAACCCAAAATAAACCAAAAATCAGCCCCAAATAAATCCAAAATCAGCCCAGAATAAACCCCAAATCAGCCCAAAATCAGCCCAAAATAAATCCAAAATCAGCCCAAAATAAACCCCAAATCAGCCCAGAATAAACCCAAAATCAGCCCCAAATTACCCCAAAATAAACCCAGAATAAACCCCAAATGCCCCAAATCCCCCCAAATGCCCCAAAGCATCGGCACAGGCCCACAAGGCGCGGGGGTCGCGCGGCCACTCACGGGCTGCGGGGCGGCCAGCGGCGCCAGGCCCGGCTGCGGGGCCAGGCCCGGCGGCATGCCGGGCTGCGGGGCCAGGCCGGGCGGCGGCATCATGCCGGGCGGCGGCATGTAGGGCGGCTGCGCGCCGAGGTGCGGCAGCATGCGGGGCGGCTGCGCCAGCGGCGGCATGCCCTGCGGGAGAAGGGAGCGGGAGGTGAGCAGCGAGCGCGCCAAACGAGGACCCGAAGCCGAAAAAAGTGTCCCCAAAAATGACCCGAACCCGCACAAAGTGTCCCCAAAAATAACCAAAACCTGCAAAAATTATCACCAAAATAACCGAAACCTGCAAAAATTATCACCAAAATGACCCAAACCTGCACAAAGTGTCCCCAAAATGACCCAAACCTGCACAAAGTGTCCCCAAAATGACCCAAACCTGCACTCAAGGGCACTGTCCCCGCTGTCCCCGTGTCCCCGGTGTCACTCACGGGCACTGTCCCCGCTGTCCCCGTGTCCCCGGTGTCACTCACGGGCACTGTCCCCGTGTCCCCGTGTCCCCGGTGTCACTCACGGGCACTGTCCCCGCTGTCCCCGTGTCCCCGGTGTCGCTCACGGGCACTGTCCCCGCTGTCCCCGGTGTCACTCACGGGCACTGTCCCCGTGTCCCCGTGTCCCCGGTGTCACTCACGGGCACTGTCCCCGTGTCCCCGTGTCCCCGGTGTCACTCACGGGCACTGTCCCCAGTGTCCCCACTGTCCCCGGTGTCACTCACGGGCACTGTCCCCGTGTCCCCGGTGTCACTCACGGGCACTGTCCCCGCTGTCCCCGGTGTCACTCACGGGCACTGTCCCCGTGTCCCCGTGTCCCCGGTGTCACTCACGGGCACTGTCCCCGTGTCCCCACTGTCCCCGGTGTCACTCACGGGCACTGTCCCCGTGTCCCCGGTGTCACTCACGGGCACTGTCCCCACTGTCCCCGTGTCCCCGGTGTCACTCACGGGCACTGTCCCCGCTGTCCCCGTGTCCCCGGTGTCACTCACGGGCACTGTCCCCGTGTCCCCACTGTCCCCGGTGTCACTCACGGGCACTGTCCCCGTGTCCCCGGTGTCACTCACGGGCACTGTCCCCGCTGTCCCCGCTGTCCCCGGTGTCACTCACGGGCACTGTCCCCGTGTCCCCGTGTCCCCGGTGTCACTCACGGGCACTGTCCCCGCTGTCCCCGTGTCCCCGGTGTCACTCACGGGCACTGTCCCCGTGTCCCCGTGTCCCCGCTGTCACTCACGGGCACTGTCCCCGTGTCCCCGTGTCCCCGGTGTCACTCACGGGCACTGTCCCCGCTGTCCCCATGTCCCCGGTGTCACTCACGGGCACTGTCCCCGTGTCCCCGGTGTCACTCACGGGCACTGTCCCCGTGTCCCCGCTGTCCCCGCTGTCACTCACGGGCACTGTCCCCGTGTCCCCATGTCCCCGGTGTCACTCACGGGCACTGTCCCCGCTGTCCCCGTGTCCCCGGTGTCACTCACGGGCACTGTCCCCATGTCCCCGTGTCCCCGCTGTCACTCACGGGCACTGTCCCCGTGTCCCCGGTGTCACTCACGGGCACTGTCCCCATGTCCCCGTGTCCCCGGTGTCACTCACGGGCACTGTCCCCGCTGTCCCCGTGTCCCCGCTGTCACTCACGGGCACTGTCCCCGTGTCCCCGGTGTCACTCACGGGCACTGTCCCCGTGTCCCCGGTGTCACTCACGGGCACTGTCCCCGCTGTCCCCGCTGTCCCCTGGCCCTTCTTGGGCCCGGCCGTCTCGGCGCCGCCCTTGGCCTTGCGCTTGTCCCGTTTGCGGTCGCGCTCGCGGTCGCGCTCCCTCTCCACGAAGGTTCCCTTCATCTTGGCGATGATGTCCGAGTCCGTCTTGGCGTACTGGATGCGCTGCACGGCGGCCGTTCGCGCGGTTGGGGCGTTTGGGGGATTTCAGGGGGAGTTTGGGGGGAAATCTGGGGATTTTGGGGGCAGTTTTGGGGATTTTTGGGGGAAATTTGGGGATTTTTGGGGCAGTTTTGGGGATTTTGGGGGGAGTTTGGGGATTTTTGGGGGAGTTTTGGGGGAAATTTAGGGATTTGAGGGGGGTTCAGGGGGAGTTTGGGGGATTTTTGGGGCAGTTTTTGGGATCTTTGGGAGAGTGTGGGGGATTTTTGGGGGAAATTTAGGGATTTTTGGGGCAGTTTTAGGGATTTTTTGGGGGGATTTTGGGGATTTTTGGAGGATTTGGGGGGATTTTTGGGGGATTTGAGGGTGATTCGAGGGATTTTAGGGGGACTTTTGGGATTCAGGGCGATTTGGAGGATTTTAGGGGAGTTTTGACAATATTTGGGGGAGTTTTGGGGATTTTTGGGGGAGTTTGGGGATTTTTGGGGGATTTTGGGGGAGATTTGGGGATTTTTGGGGGAGTTTTGGGGATCTTTGGGGGAGTTTTGGGAATTTTCTGGGAGTTTTGGGGATTTTTGGGGGAGTTTTGAGGGATTTTAGGGCAATTTTGGGATGTTTTCATTGATTTTAGGGGGATTTAGGGATATTTAGGAGAATTTAGGGAGATTTAAGGGAGTTTTGGGGCATTTTAGGGCGTTTTTAGGGGAACTTGAGGGATTTTAGGGGGAGTTTTGGGAGACTTTAGGGTGATTTGGGGGATTTTAGGGGGAGTTTGAGGATTTTTGGGGGAGTTTTTGAGAATTTGGGGGATTTCAGGGGGAGTTCTGGAGAATTTAGGGGATTTTTGAGAGATTTTAGAAGATTTTTGGGGGATTTTTGAGAGATTTTAGAAGATTTTTGAGACATTTTAGGGGATTTTATGGGAATTTTCGGGGATTTAAAGGGATTTTATGGGGATTTTTGGGGGATTTTCAGCGATTTTAGAAGGATTTAGAGGGATTTTAGGGGGATTGTGTGAGGGATTTTAGGGGAGTTTTGAGGATTTTAGGGGAATTTGGGGGATTTTGGGGGGATTTTTTGGATTTTTGGAGAATTTTAGGGGGATTTTTGGGGGCAGTTTCGGGGATTTGAGGGATTTTGGGGGATTTTTGGGAATTTGGGCAATTTTAGGGAGAGTTTTATGGGAGTTTTGGAGGTTTTAGGAGAATTTGGGGGATTTTTTGGGGATTTGGGGGATTCTTGTGGGAGTTGTGGGGGATTTTTGAGGGATTCGGGGGATTTTCAGGGGATTGGGGGCAATTTTAGGAGATTTGGGAGATTTTTGGGAGAGTTTAGGGGATATTTGAGGCTGGATTTGGGGTTTTTTTCCCAGGATTTTGGGATTTTCCCAGAACTTTGGTTTTTTCCCAGAATTTCCATTTTTTTTCTCCAAAACGTCAGGATTTCTCCCCAAATTCCTGCCTCCCCATGGGCTTGGCAGAGAAGGAGAATATCTGGGGGGTTCCTGGTTGGATTTTGGGGTTGTGCCCAGGGGATTTGGGGATTTTTTTCCCAGAAATTCAGGATTTTTTCCCAAAATCCTGGGATTTCCCCCCAAATCTGTGTCTCACCACGGGCTTGTCACGGGATAAAAAGCTTTGGGATTACTCCCAGTTTGATTTAAGGCTGTCCCAGGCAATTTTGGGTGGATTTGTGGATTTTTCCCCCAGAAATTCAGGTTTTTTCCCCAGAATCCCACTTTTTTTCCCAAAATCCCGGGATTTCCCCCAAAATCCGCGTCTCACCACGGGCTTATGATAGAAAGGGAACCTTTGGGATTATTCCTGGTTTGTTTCCAGCTGATTTGGGGTGGAAATCCAGCCGAATTTTTGGATTTTTTCCCAGAAACTCAGGAGGTTTTTTACAAATATTCATTTTTTTCCCCAAAATCCAGGTTTTTTTCCCAAAATCCCAGGATTTCCCCCCAGACCCGTGCCTCACCATGGGCTTGTCGTAGAAGGGGAAGCTCTAGGACTATTCCTGGTTTGTTTCCAGGTGATTTTGGGTGGATCTCCAACCGAATTTCGGGATTTTTTCCCAGAAACTCAGGAGGTTTTGTACAAAAATTCATTTTTTCCCCCAAATCTCAGGATTTTTTCCCAAAACCTCAGGATTTCTCCCCAAATCCGTGTCTCACTATGGGCTCGTTGTAGAAAGGGAAGCCCTGAGGTTATTCCCAGTTTAATTTGAGTGAGTCCCAGCCAATTTTGGGCGGATTTCCAGCCGAATTTCGGGATTTTTTCCCCAAAAATTCAGATTTTTTTTCCCAGAAATTCATTTTTTCTCCCCCCAAAATCCAGGTTTTTTTCCCAAAATCCCGGGATTTCCCCCCAGACCCGTGGCTCACCATGGGCTTGTCGTAGAAGGGGAAGCCCTGCATGGAGCGCAGGGCGTTGGTGGCGCTGCTCATCTCCTTGAAGATGACGAAGGCCTGGCCGCGCATGCGGAGGCTGCGCGACACCAGGATGTCCAGGATCTGCCCAAACTGCGAGAAGATGGCGTACAGGGACTTCTTCAGCTCTGGGGACACCACAGGGACATCAGGGTCACCTCGGGGACACCACAGGGACATCAGTGTCACCTCGGGGACATGGGGACACCACGGGGACAGGGACACCAGGATGTCCAGGATCTGCCCAAACTGCGAGAAGATGGCGTACAGGGACTTCTTCAGCTCTGGGGACACCAACGGGACATCAGGGTCACCTCGGGGACATCCCTGGGACATCAGTGTCACCTTGGGGACCCCACTGGGACGTCAGTGTCACCTTTGGGGACCCCACAGGGACAGCAGTGTCACCTCGGGGACACACAGGGGTCATCAGTGTCACCTCGGGGACATCAGTGTCACCTTGGGGACACACAGGGGACATCAGTGTCACCTTGGGGACACCACTGGGACGTCAGTGTCACCTTGAGGACACCACAGGGGTCATCAGTGTCACCTTGAGGACACCACTGGGACATCAGTGTCACCTCGGGGACATCAGTGTCACCTTGGGGACACCACAGGAACCTTGGGGACAGCACAGGGACAGTGGGGACAGGCACTGCTCTGACTCTGGGGACAGTGGGGACAGGGGACAGGTGACAATGGAGACAGGGGACAGACAAGGGATAGGGGACAAGTGACAATGGGGACAGGTGACAATGGGGACAGTGGGGACAGGTGACAGTGGAGACAGGTGACAATGGGGACAGGTGACAATGAGGACAGTGGGGACAGGTGACAGTGGGGACAGGTGACAATGGAGACAGGTGACAATGGGGAGAGTGGGGACAGGTGACAATGGAGACAGGTGACAATGGGGACAGGTGACAACAAGGAGAGTGGGGACAGGAGACAGCAGGTCAGGGGACAATGGGGACAGTGAGGACAGGGGACAGGTAACAATGGGGACAAGGGACAATGGGAACAGGTGACAGACAAGGGATGGGGACAAGTGACAGTGGGGACAGAGGACAATGGGGACAGTGGGGACAGGGGACAGTGAGGACAGTGGAGACAGGGAACAGGTGACAATGGAGACGGAACAATGGGGACAGGTGACAGACAAGTGATGGGGACAGGTGACAGTGGGGACAGTGAGGACACGTGACAATGGGGACAGTGAGGACAGGTGACAATGGGGACAAGTGACAATGGGGACAGCGAGGACAGGTGACAATGGGGATAGGTGACAATGGGGACAGTGAGGACACGTGACAATGGGGACAGTGGGGACAGGTGACAATGGAGACAGGTGACAATGGGGACAAGTGACAATGGGGACAGTGAGAACAGGTGACAATGGAGACAGGTGACAATGGGGACAGTGAGAACAGGTGACAATGGGGACAGGTGACAATGGGGACAGTGAGGACACGTGACAATGGGGACAGGTGACAATAGGGACAGTGAGGACACGTGACAATGGGGACAGGTGACAATAGGGACTGTGGGAACAGGTGACAATGGGGACAGGTGGCAGTGGAGACAGTGAGGACAGTTGACAGTGAGGACAGATGACGATGGGGACAGGTGACAACGTGGAGAGTGGGGACAGGTGACAATGGAGACAGTGAAGACAGGTGACAGTGGAGACAGGTGACAAGTGACAATGGGAACAGTGAGAATAGGTGACAGTGGGGACAGGTGACAACGTGGACAGTGGGGACAGCTGACAATGGGGACAGTGGGGACAGGTGACAACGTGGACAGTGGGGACAGGAGACAATGGGGACAGTGGGGACAGGTGATAACGTGGACAGTGGGGACAGGAGACAATGGGGACAGTGGGGACAGGTGATAACGTGGACAGTGGGGACAGGAGACAGTGGGGACAGTGGGGACAGGTGACAACGAGGACAGCGGGGCCAGGGCCCAGCCCTCACCGTCCTTCTTGATCTTCTCGTTGAGGTTGTTGATGTAGATGGTGTGGTTGGGCCGCGCCTCCTGCACCGCCATGGCCGCGCCCCTGCGGGGACAGCGCACCCCTGGGTGCCCCGGGGCCCCAGAGCAGCCCGGCGCACACGGGACCCTCCCAAAGGCCCTCAGACCCCGCAAAACCCCCTCAGATCGCCCCCCAAATCCCCTCAGGCTCCTCAAAGTCCCCTCAGATCGCCCAAAACTCCCTCAAAATCCCCCTTAGACCCCCCCCAAATCCCCCCAGACCCTTCAAAATCCACTCAGACTTCTCCTAAATCCCCTCAGACCCCTCAAAACCCCCCAAAATCTCCTCAGATCCCCCCCAAATCCCTCTTAGACCCCCCCAAATCCCCCCAGACCCTTCAAAATCCACTCAGACTTCTCCTAAATCCCCTCAGACCCCTCAAAACCCCCTCAGACCCCTCAAAACCCCCCAAAATCTCCTCAGATCCTCCCCAAATCCCCCTTAGATCCCCCCAAATCCCCCCAGACCCTTCAAAATCCACTCAGACTCTTCAAAATCCCCTCAGATCCCTCAAAACCCCCTCAGACTCCCCCCAAATCCCCTCAGACTCTTCAAAACCCCCCAAAATCTCCTCAGATCCCCCCCAAATCCCCCTTAGACCCCCCCAAATCCCCCCAGACCCTTCAAAATCCACTCAGACTTCTCCTAAATCCCCTCAGGCCCCTCAAGACCCCCTCAGATCCCTCAAAACTCCCCAAAATCTCCTCAGATCCCCTCCAAATCCCCCTTAGACTCCCCCAAACTCTTCAAAATCTCCTCAGATCCCCCAAACCTCCCTCAAAATCCCTTCAGGCTCCTCAAAACTCCCTCAGATCCACCCCAAATCCCCTCAGACTCCCCCAAAATACCCTCAGATCCCCCCAAATCCCTCAAAACCCCCTCTCAGACCCTCCCAAACCCTTCAAAGTCCACTCAGACTTCTCCTAAATCCCCTCAGATCCCTCAAAACCCCCCAAAATCTCCTCAGATCCCCCCAAATCCCCCTCAGACTCCCCCAAATCCCCTCAGACTCCCCCAAAACCCCCCAAAATCTCCTCAGATTCCCCCCAAATCCCTCTTAGACCCCCCCAAATCCCCCTCAGACTCTTCAAAATCCCCTCAGATCCCCCAAACCTCCCTCAAAATCCCTTCAGGCTCCTCAAAACTCCCTCAGATCCACCCCAAATCCCCTCAGATCCCCCCAAACCCCTCAAAACCCCCTCAGACCCCTCAAAATCCTCCCAAGCCGCCCCCAGTTCCCATCACAACCCCCCCAAAATCCCCTCAGACCCCCCAGACTCTCTCAGATCCCTCCAATTCCCCCCAAATCAATCTCAGCCCGGCAAAAACCTCCTCAAAGCGCCCGGATTCCCCCCAAATCCATCCAGGAGTCACCTGGGATCGCTCAGTTCCCCTCACGCCCACCTCAGATCCCCCCAGTTCCCTTCAAATGCGCC
This sequence comes from Chamaea fasciata, assembly GCF_029207755.1. Lineage (NCBI taxonomy): Eukaryota > Metazoa > Chordata > Aves > Passeriformes > Sylviidae > Chamaea > Chamaea fasciata. The sequence continues at coordinate 712 of NW_027094122.1, read as the reverse complement.
CCGGACCCACCTGAGACCCCACAAAAACCCCGCTCAAACCTCCCCTAATTCTACCCAAAACCTCCCCAAACCGACCTCAGACCCCTCAGTTCCCCTCACCCCCGCCTCAAGCCCCCCTAGACCGAATTTAGACCTCATAAAACCCCCTCATCTCCACCCAAAACCTGCCCAAACGCACCTCAAACCTCCCAATTCCCCTCACACCCACCTCAGACCCCACAAAAACCCCTCAAACCCCCTCACACCCACCTCAGACCCCACAAAAACCACCCAAACCCCTCAATTCCCACCCAAACCCACCCGAGACTCCTCAATTCCCCTCACACCCACCTCAGACCCCACAAAAACCCCTCAATTCCCCTCACACCCACCTCAGACCCCACAGAAACCCCTCAAACCCCTCCGTTCCCACCCAAACCCACCCGAGAGCCCTCAATTCCCCTCACACCCACCTCAGACCCCACAAAACTCCCTCATTTCTCCCCAAACCCACCTCAGACCCCACAAAAACCCCTCAAACCCCTCCGTTCCCACCCAAACCCACCCGAGAGCCCTCAATCCCCCTCACTTCCCCTCAATTCCCCCATTTTCCCCCCGGTCCCCCTCACACGCACCTCCGCTCCCTCCCTCGGCCGCTCTCCCCTCCCGCTCTCCCGCCGCCGCCTCAGCCGCGTGCGCCCGTCCCTCCCGGCCAATAGCCGCGCGCCTCTCC